>NC_083339.1:121119035-122488454 GCF_019175385.1 Lycium barbarum | reverse complement strand
AGAAATGGAAAATGGGTGGCTCATTTTTATGCAAGAAGCTTGCTAATTTTCAGTATGACATTTTGTTTCAGCTCTTAAGAAAAATATTCAAAGGAATGGCCTTCAAGACAAAAGAAAATTGATCTATGACTAATATATTTGTTTTTTTCTATCTTAATTTGGGTTACAATAATCCCAGGAGAAAGAAATTTAAATCAGCAATCTACGTCACTTCAGGCGCAAAAAAAAAAGTTACTTTGATTGCTAAACGATGGTGGCACAGTAAATCTTATGCCTGGTAGATTTGAACGAATGCATTTGCTTTAATCCTCTATTTATAGGATTGGTAAGTAGTCATTAAGTTAAGAAAATTATCAGTTTCTCTTCTTTTGTGCGTACTTCTACTGCGCTACTGTTCATGTCTCTTTGAGTTGTTGTGATATTTTGTTCATCTTATATGCCTACACAGTTGAAGTGAAACCTGCAGGCAAAGATAGTCTATAGTAGAGAAACCTCAAATTGAAAATTTATTGTTGTTATTCTAACACGGAGCTGAGTAACTCAAGATGAAGAAATGTTTTTGCCTAATTTTATAGTGGTGATGAGGTCTTTGTTTCCGCCCTCGCAACTTTTAATCTCACCTCCTTTATTTTATTCTTAGAAATATAAATGTTAATTTAACTTGCAAGAATTATGTTTAGCTACTATGTTTTACATTCGTACTAATCATTTGATGAATGTGTACTTGCATGATAATTTATTTTGTGATCACTTGATAAGGTTAGCATAATCATTTGGTGAACATGTACATTGCTAAACAATGCTGGCATTATTTTGTTATCAGGGATCTCCTTGCAAGATTCTTATCCTCACCTTTAGCCTTTGGTTTTGCCAGCAAGTTTTTGAAGCACAGTAAAGCACAAATAGCTTTCTTTTTGCCACAGCACTGTCTTTTTGAAAAGCTGGATTAAAGAAAGAAGAGCATATGTGACGCCCCATGCTTTGAAAAGGTACGTGACACAACTAACTCAACTGCACTACTACTACACTCTCTACATCCATCACTTGAACACTTCCACTAATTTTAACAACAAAATTCTACCGGTATTTTGTCAGCCATGGCGTCAAGCTACAACATGCATGATCGCTACTAACAAAATAGCCGATTGCATTACTTTTTAACTGTTTACTAATACCAGCTTCTATAAATATATATATATATATATAGTGCAATCATCAATGTAATAGACAAACATTTGTGTATATGTATTAATGTTCATCTATATATATGCATAGACAGTGCAAACTTATGTATATTTATTAGCAATATAAAATATATATACTATCACTACTCAATGCATAAATCTTTACACTTTTACACAACTACATACACAGAGATACACTATAATCCAAAGTGTGCACACCGGCATACGCCGTCTAGTCTTTATATGATTTGACTGTCATGTAGAATAACATCGTATGACTGTAATCCCTCATAGTCATAAGTTTTTTCAATAGATAATCTATTGTTTGTGGAAACTCTTCAAGAGTTCGAATAATATTCAAGCAATCAACTTACACTCATAAAGACATAAGGATAGTAGAGTCATTTGTGCCCTTAGTCAATGAATACTCATTATGATAAAATCGCATTCACCTTGGTTGATTTAATCCATATAAGAATTATAAACAGATTTTAGAACCTATATATGCTGCGGGCATTTAAATTAGGTGACAATATCATTAATATTTAAATACATGACATTTTCTGTTGTCTGGATTGCAGTTCCAATAAGCTTAAAGCTTACCAAAATGCATCATTTCACTTGGTAATAATGTCTATGTTAGCATGCTTTATAGACATAGAATTCAGATCCTCACAATCTTTTACAGTATTGCGCTATGTTGTATGAAAGATATCGTTGACGATATATCATTTGTATCGGTTCGCAATGTGACATAACTTATTGAGATCTCATCACTTTCATTATTTTAGGTACCTAAAATTCTCATGAGGTTTCATGAAATATTATGTCATATGCTCTTTAAGAGCACATTGCCTCCTTATTATGACCATTTTGATCATTTGCTCCTCTCCCTTTTCAAGGATTATTTCATTTGGAACTGATTGATCTACCATACTTCATGCATGTTGTATACTTTGTCCTTCAGGGACATTATAACATTAATATGAGCATTTTGCAGCTGAAATATGAAACTAGTTTTGGGTCAGCAAATGTTTCTAGAATTTAACTTGAATTACTTTTTGAATGAGGATCATACTAATCATAATTCAAAACATATTTCCAAGCTACTTATTCTTTCCCCTTATGTTAGAAAAACAAACATATATCCCATCTTCTTTGGGGAAATCCATATTTGTGCATCATGGTAGATTAATTAATCATACACCACACATAAAAAAAACCTGTTAGATGGAAATATCTGGTTCCTAATCCTGAACCAATTGTGAGGAGAGAATTTATCATAATTTATTGGTCTGAAGCATACAAGTGATGTTGTATACAATATATCATATCTCAGACCATCACATGAAGCTTTGTTCTCATAAGCAATGGTTTAGCTATTTAGTGGAGGCATTTAACGCCAAACCAACTTGGATATAAATCAGCATTATCAAGATGGATTGTCTTGATTACATAATCTGAAAATTGTGCTTTTAATTCAATTATTATGAGCAAGTAATTTGGTAAATGTAAAATTGCAGGTTGACAATAAACGCACATGTGACAATCTCATTGATGCATCTATTTAAGATATCACATAACAGGTGAACGGGCCCATATTCACCTTTATACATTTTCAGAATTTAGGGAATTTAATCCCAACATTAGCCAGTATAGTTAGCTCTTTTGAAGCCCATAATTGATTTTTGTACTATCAAATATTACCTGACATCGCTGGTGTCATGACAAAAAAAAATTGCAACCAAAAGCATATTATAAAGGCATTCTTAGATTCATAAATGACAGAAAGTAAACATTAAGTTATATAGTCCTTGATACTTCTATCATCAACTTCCATGGTAATTGTAAATATATCCGTCAGGGAGAATACCCATTAACATTAGAATATTTTGTATCAAAGCGACAATCACATAATTATGTATTTCTTCAGGAAATTTTTGTATGAATTGTTATTTTCTTCTGGAAAATCAGTAAGTAAACATAATATGTTGATGTGGTTATAGTAGAAAGTATTCTACAAATTTTGTATCATTTTGCCTTAGACATAATAAAAGTATCCAAGATGATTTGACGTACGATAGGTACGTGCAGCAATGACCTTCATACCATGAAATAACATTTATATCCTTTGTTATTTTATCTCTTCAGGAGGTGTGTGTTGGTATTTATTCATTCACTTCGGGGAATGAAACTTGGTCATTTAAATGCGCTTCATACACAATTTTCAACAACTTATTATTTTTCTCAAGCACAAACAAACACTGCTCCAATATATTTCTTATAAACTCTGTTGGAACTTAAGTGAACCTATTATTAACCATTTTATAATTTTTAGTATGAATCGGAGTAAAATCTTATGGTAACACAATCTCGAATCTCAAAAGGATCTTACAGAGATCCAATTTTAAGAAAATTGGTGTATGTGTTAACTAACATGTATTTCTAATATCAGATGTAACATGCGGATGAAATGTCACATGAAAGGGCAGAGAAAGACATCAAACTAAGTAAGTTATATTCAGTTATGACTATAATATATCCCATGGCTATTGTTTAGTTATTTCTTGGCAAAATACTTGGTACTAAGTATGATATCAAATTGCCTCTAGTTGAATCCTGCACATACATCCACATAATATAGACTAAATTCACCCTGAAACAAGTTACTCAAAAATTAGTGCGATAATAACAGTCCAATATATAGACTCGTGTAGAATATTAACCTTCATATAAAAATCTGGAAGCCACATAAAATGCTTGTAGAAATTTGGAGGGACTTTTAGGAATCTCAGTCGGGATGCGGTTAGAAGGTTCTGCAGCTCTAAACTCTAATTCTTTAAGTACTTTCATTAAGGAAAGAAGTAATTCAAAACGCAGAACCATAGTAATTTAATATAATCGTCACTTATTTATCTGTGTAAATATAGAAACCATGGTAATTACATTATATATGACTGTTGATTTAAACAAAAATAAAAAGAACTTAAAAGTATTTATCTAATCATGTCATTATTTTTGTAAAGGAGAAACAGTTCCTACCTGTTTTATTACTCCAGGATTAAAGTTCAAAGGTTTACTATTTCAAGGGTTTACTATTTCAAGAGTAAAGTTCAAAATTCTTTTACTTCATGAGTAAATTACAAATTTACTACTTTAGGATTAATTTCACAGATTACTACTTCATGCATAAATTTCAAAGTCCTACTACGTCAGGAGTAAATTTGAGATTTACAACTTCAGGAGTAAATTTTAAATTTACTACTTCGAGAGTAAATTTCAATGTCTTACTACTTCAGGAGTAAATTTCAAAATTTTACTACTTCTCGAATAAATTTTAAAATTCTACTAATTCGGGAGTAAATTTAAGAGTCTACTACTTCCGAAGTAGAGTTCAAATCTTTATTACTCAAGGAGTAGAGTTCAAAATTTGCTACTTCGGGAGCAGATTTAAGAGTTTTCTAATTTGGGAGCAGATTTCTGAGTTTACTACTTCAGGAGCAAATTTATGAGATTACTCCTTCGGGAGTAAAACATAGAACATTTTTTCTCAATTATTCTACCTCTTCTGGAGGTGAGGTGTGATATATTAACAACGAAGTATATGTTCGTATTTATAAGTTTACTAAATAGTGTCACATTCACTTCAGGGAATAGATCTGTATTTGTAATATTTATTAAAAGTTCTCATTCTTCAAGAATGAAGCATATCTGAACGTGTCTTAATCATATCAAATAATGATAGCTTAGTATCACTTTTAAGATATTGTTACTTCAGGAGCAAATTGAGGCATATATATGACGTAGAGAATTTTTCTCTAACATTGTAATCACAACAAGCCTACAAAAATTTTACCACTTCCAGTGATTATAGGCATAAGTAACCATAAAAGTAAACTCTACAGGAGTTTAAATGTCTTTTATAAAAAAAAAAAAAAAAAAAAACACACACACACACTCTATATACATACATAGTAAAACACTAAAGAGTGTATAGAAAGCCAATTGCATGTATAAAGTTACAAGCCTCGTGAAAATGTGTCAACATACTTTAGGACAATGAATGAGGTTAAAAATATACTCTGTGTCAGCAAAGATTCAAGAACTCGTAGCAGTTATTTGATCAAACAACTTCTAATACTACAAAAGTGAATTTCATACAAACCAAATTCAATGCTTACCTGGAAATTGCTTTCCCGTTCCTAGGCTACTTATATAAAACTTTTGAATCATTTTGCTGCACACGTCTTCTTTCAAATTATTTGCCCAAAATGGCAAAGTATTTCTCTGGAGGGATGTTTGACAATGAAGGTGAACCCTCTATTTGTAGGAGAAAACTAACTTAATCTCAAAGTTACAAAGCCTAATTTCTCTCTTAGATATAGACATAATGATATTTATCTATAGACATCCATAAAAATAGCTATTTTTTTAGAAAAAACTAAAGGTCAACAAGGAAAAATGATTATATTTAATTGAATGTTTATAATTACTTTTCTAAATTATAACAATATGCCGTATAATCCAAACCAAACATGACTATTGGATGAAACTATCAACGTGTTATAGTTCAATTCAATGACGCTTTCACTAAAGCGAAGTTGACTTGCTTTTATCACAAAAAAAAATTATCACAAAAAATTACTAGTGATAGGATCAAAGATTTGTCTTAAACTGTCTTTAAAATAATCCTCAATAATATTTGTTTTGTGAGAATAAGCACATTGCAACCATGGTGGCATCGGTTGGTTTTTTCCCTTTACTCTCACAGAAGCAAAACGTTGTGTTAAACACCATCTCAATTTTATGGCATGGTTAAGTGATCAATACCTTTATTTTTAAATTGTTAATGTAAAATTATCTGATATGATGTAAATAATGGGGATCAAAATTGCAAGGAAATTGCCAACAGGTTACTAAAGTTGTTAATTTGCAGGATTATCCTTCGCTGGGGGTGGTCTTTAATTTTTACCCCTCAAAATGGTGGTCTTTAAATTTTGCCCTTCAGACAGAAATTCTGCCTGTGTCCATGCAAATTTTGCCTTAAGGCCCAAATTCTATTTTGCATGGACAGGTTTGTAAAAATTCTACCTTGTAAATTTTCTTTATTGAGTTGGGATTTGAATCCATAATCTCGAAGTGTTAAGCGAAAGGCAAAATTTAAAGACTGCCAAGTTAAAGGTCAAAAATTAAATACCACCTCAAATGAAGGACAATCCGCGCAAAAAAAAGTACTCGGTCAGTATTACTGGCCCATCCGGCACAACACAATTCATTCATAACCCTGGACCACCAAATGTTCCGACTTGTTTGGGCCTTCGCTCTTGTGTATGCAGAATCTTTTTTTTTTTTTTTTCAGCTCGGATTTCCCTTCATATGGACAGGTCTTTAATTTCATTTTTTTTTACACGGATTGTCCTTCAAAAGCAGTGGTCTTTAATTTTTGTCTCTCAAATTGGTGGTTTTTAATTTTTATCCTTCGTCTAATACCCCAAGGTTTTGGGTTCGAACCCCAGCTCAGTAAAAAAAAATAAAAAATTTCGCAAGACAGAGTTTTGGATTCGCAAGGCAGAATTTTGCATGCAGAACTCTACTTGCAGACAAATTTTTGATGCAAAACTCTGCCTGCAGGCAGAATTTTGAAGGCAAAATTCTGTCTTGCGAATTCAAACTCTACCTTGCGATCTTTTTTTTTTTACTGAACAGAGATTCGAACCCGAAACCAAGAAATTTTTAGCAAAGCGCAAAAGTTAAAGATTTCAAATTTGAGGGGTAAAAATTAAAGACCACCCCCAAATAAGGGCATTTGTGTGAATTGCCCTTTTAATTTTTGCCTTTCGAATTGCTGGTCTTTAATTTTTGCTTTATCTTCTCATTTAATAAAAATATGTGGGCCAAAGTACGCTTATATATGATAAGGCATTGGTCTACAAAACCAGATATTCTGGGTTTGATCACCAGCAGAGTAGATGAATTCGCTGTTTTCTTTAAAAAAAAAAAAAAAAAAAAAGGCAAGGCTTTGCCTTGCCCGGCATAATTTGTGTAGTAACTAATTCGCTCGGCATAATTAGAGAACTTTTCTTGGAAACTTAAGTTATGCCTTGTAATCCATAACTTATGTTATTTTATGATGCGGAAATATAAACGTATGCTGGCCGAATTAGGCATTACACAACTTATGCTGAATAATTTAATTCCTACAAAACTTATATAACAAAGAAAAGGTTTTATAAACTTATGGCTTGCGAAATTAAATCATAAATCAAGTTTTTTATATTATTTTCTTGATGTCAGAAATATTTTCGACCTACTCTTTTTTTACTTAAAAGTGCAGAAGGACAACGCGAATGACCCATGTAGAATTGAATGTCGGGTAGTACTACTTTAGCGCAGTCTGGACTTACCCTTCAAATTTCTCTTTTTCAAGACTTCTGCTTATTCCTTTCTTTTCCATTTTTTTTTCCTATTATTTTAAGTGCCACATTATCAAAGTCTTAACTGATGAGACAAGCAAAGTAGAATTTCTTCTATATTTTTACAGATTTCATTATCACCCACAGTTTAGTAGCTGAAATTTAATTAAACGGGTGGTCAAAATGATTTCAGAGTACTTGAATTGGTTATTATGCTAATATGCTCTAATTAATTTTTTAAACTCTTGATGAATGCAGGTTTGACGGATTAAAAAATGGACCAGCTAAATTTAACTGTTAGTGATATCTGATGACATTCATGTAGTGAATTATGTTGAAATTATAACCAGAGGTTTTAACTTGTAAATAATTTTTTAGCTAGAACTCGTAAAGATCAAGTCGTGTAAAAAGGAAAAATAAGAGAGAAAATAGAAACCGAAAAGGGCCAAATATATCCCTGTACTATTGGAAAAGGGTCAAATATACTCCTCGTTATACTTTAGGTCTTAATATACCCTTATCGTTATACTATTGACTCAAATATGTTCCTCTTTCGTTAAAGTTGTCCATGGTGGACATCCAATCCTACATGGCGCTAATATTTGATGAGGTTGATGCCATGTGACATGCCACCTCAGCACCCCTAACCAATTTTACCCTCTCCTCTATTTATTCTTCCTTCTCCTCCACAACGATTACTGCCCCTAAAGTTTCCTTCCCTTTCCAACAAGCAAAGGCTACATCACATTGTAAAGATTCAGTACAATTTTCCTTCATTTTGATTACAAGAAGCACCAGATTTAGCCATCCACATACTAGTCAGCGAAATCATTTTATTTTTTTTAATCTAGTAGTCAATTAATACTTATAGAACTATTGATGGAAAATTACAAACAAACTAAATGAAAGCATAAAAAGTTTATCTTGACTTAGATAAAATTAGTACTTTTCAGGAGCATTTCGCATCCCAAAATGCTTTTCATAGTTAAAGCATAATTTTCTTCCGTAAGCATCTGCAAAATTCAAGTTAACCTGAATTATACACTCAAACCCACCACCAAAATTATTGTTAAAAGGGTAAAAACAATGAAGTTAAGAAGAAATTGCCTCCAAAGAGATATCTTAGGGGCGTAATGGTGGTGGAGGGGAATGAAATTTTAATGGTGGAAGAACAAGTAGAGGGGAGGGATAAAATTGGTTAGGGTGTTGAGGTGGCATGCCACCTCATCAAATATCAATGTCACATAGGATTGAATGTTCATCTTGGACAACTTTAACGGAAGAGGGGTATATTTAAACTAATAGTATAACGGCAGGGGTATATTTGAACCCAAAGTATAACAAAGGGTATATTTAATCCTTTTCTAATAGTACAGGGTATATTTGACCCTTTTCCGAAATAGAAATAAAAGAAAACACCTTAATAAACATTCACCACAACTGACAAATGGCAATGAGGCTGTTAATTGAATTTAGTGCCATTAACTGTTTTCATTGAACTAAATTGCATTGAGTTTGTCACACTCAAATAGACATCTTGACCTCGGAAGTTGTGATGGAGAGTTGGATTCCATATTCGAAGTTTATAGCATTGTTTTAAAAGGCAGTGTCAGGATTCGCCCCGAGGCGAGCAGTGACAAAACGCCTTGGGGCTAACGTACGGGGTTTAGTTCCTATAAGGCTTACACCCTAAGCGCCCAACCGTACGCCCTAAACACGCCTAACGCCCAACGGCCAGGGCTCGCCTAACAGTTCTTACACAAATTATATTTTAAATTCCTTAATTAAAATCATTTACCCTCATAATTGTTTTACAAAATAATGCTACTTAATAGTTTTTCATCTATAGAAATAGAAGATTGGGTGTAACTCATATAACAAGTTATAGTATTGGATATTTGCTATTTGAGAACGTCGTGAGGGTGAATATCACTTAATTTTTTTTAAAAAAACTCATAGCGGAATTGTACATTTTCACTTGTCATTGATCATAAGTCCTATGTATCAGAATTATCATATAATTTTATTTTTTGTTCATGAAGAAGTTATGTTTTAATTGTAATATTGATAATTTTATTGATTATTTGCTTATAGGGAGATAAAATGAATAGTATGATAGTAATAATATTTTAAGAAACTGTGTTTTTTTCCGTGTTTGAAAGTTAAAATGTTAGAATTGTTTTGCATTTCATAATAGCTTTTATTTCATTGTATTGTTTATACTTGTAAAATTATGTTATATATAATTACAAGTTATAAGCAGTGTATAATGGATTGCTTTGATCATTTTTTTGTGAGGATCAAGCGCGCGCGCGCGCTCACATACACACACATACATAAATACATACATATATATATATATATATATATATCATTTATTTACAGTTTTCTTTTATTTTTTATGTAATTTTACCTATTTAAAAATAGTTATTGTAATTATATTATTTTAAGAAATACTAAAAATTAAATACCCATGGGGCTTACGCCTCGTCGATGCGTATGTAAAACGCCCCGCCTTACGCCTCCGCCTTTTAAAACACTGGTTTATAGATTCCTCAAGCTAATGCTATAACTTAAATGGGTTCACAATTAATATTTATAATTTTTTATATTAATAATTTTTTTTTAATACATATATAGAGTGGGACAAAATTTACTTAGTTCACTTGACCCGTAAGAGAGTCTCTAGATCCACCCCTAATTTAATGTATTACTTATGTGTTCATCTCAACTCATAGACAATATTTTGTTCGGAACCTCTATGTATGTGTTTAATATTTATCAAATGAGTATAAATAATAAATTCTGAAAGCAGTAAATTAAATGAACTGTGCTAGAATTTCAAACTTAAACTCATAATAGTCGAATCTTAAATCTGTCCATGACTCCTTAGTATCTTTTTCAATAAATTTACGTAATGAAGTAAACTTCCATTACCAAAAATCTGTACTATATAAAGATAAATAAAATAAAAAATAGAGGTTCAAAGATTACCATCTTTCACAAAAAGCTTAGAGAAATGAAATTGCGTCATGTTAGAAATAAACTAAAGTTGATATATAACGTATAGTGTAGACACTAGTAAAATGTGATCCTAAAGGTTGCTTTTCCTTGTGTCTGGCGCAGTAGATGGATGGTGCGGTTAACTTAAATGAAAATTTGACCGAGTCCCCACTATATATCACAATGTTAGGTGCATAAAGTACAATTGATAAATGAAGGGAAAATGAAGACTAATAATAAATACAAAGAGAATCAAACCAAAAACCATAACAGAATAAAATATGAACCAAATAACAATAATTAAAACAAAGCTGAAGTCATTTTATTTTCTATTTCGTCGATGAGAGGTCGTCGATGAGAGGGGAAAATGTTGCACTGTCAATTCAGTTAGCGAATCGCATACCCCATGGCTCGTAAGTTTGTGAGCAAATGCTGCAAAGGTCAGACACGATATGCTTCCATATATATTACTTTATACTATCAATTCCTTAATAAATAAACGAGGAAAATCTATCACTTCTTTTAACGCATAGTTGACAAAGTCAAGTTGGTATCTTGACTTTCGATCTAAAAAAAAGAGAGCGAAGTTGGTAGCTTGACATTTCAACCACCCCGTGAGAAGTTTGTCAATAACTGGATCTGTACGGGGCACACATGTACACAGGGGCATGTGCAAGTTCACGTTACGAGAGTTTATCTGAATCTAATACTATTTTTTATACAGAGCATATACTTATGTGTAATATTTTTAATTTAAAATTGTAACAAGTAGTAAATACGACTCATAACTTTTACAATATAGTGGAATTAAAAATAAGAGAATTTTAAAAGTTAAATTCATAAAACTTGAATTCCCGTATTTATAAGTTTCTAAATATTTATATACACGATATTTTAGCTTTTGTTGTTTTTCTAATGCTTCTCTATTTATAATATATTAGCACAATGATGTCAACATCAAGGCTCACTAACTAATTGGTCTGTAACGATTTATAGGGTGGACTAGACCTCGGATAGGGGTTTGGCGAACTTAATAGCTTTTGTTCAAATAATGTATTTGTGTTAAAAAGTTCATTAAGAGTCCGTTTGGATTAGCTGAAAAAAGTGGCTTATAAGTATAAGTGCCTAAAATACTTTTAAGTGCTGAAAGTTATTTTATAAATAAACAGTTATGTGTTTGGATAAAAGTGCTTAAAGGGTTTTTAGAAGAAAGAGCAGTATTGAAATTAACAGAAAATATAAGGGATAAAAGGGTAAAGTTGTTGGTCAAACCAAAATGGCTTTTAAGCTTAAAAAAATAAGTTGGGGTTGAACAACTTCTTGATTTTGGCTTATTTTAAGCATTTTTTAATTTAATTTAAGCTGTTTTCTATATTTGTCAGACACTCAAATAAGTTAAAAATGGCTTATAAGCTGGTTTGACCAACTTATAAGCCAATCCAAACGGGCTCTAAATATACCACGGTCTTGATCACCGATCGAGCTACGAACACGAGTAGATAGGCGGTTAGGGGGGAAAGGGTTAGCTGGGCCTACCTTTTTAATCAATCTCCGGCCATTCAATGCCGCTGTTGGTGCGAGTTGTAAGGAGTCTTAGTCTCTAAATATATATAATTATTAAATTTAAAACCTAATTATTAGCATTTGAAACCGTCATTTTATAATTCAGAACCCATAAAATTGAAAATACTTCTCCGGCTGTGACGATTTATTAGACCTGATGAATTGGCATGATACTATTTTCTTGAACGTACTCCGTGTTCAGTTTTGGAGTAAGCCAATTTACCTTAATTATGATCCACTTTCTTATAAGAAAGTTATCATAATATTATACAAATCTTTGTGAACAATGAAGTGTATATTTCTACAGAAAACCTCACCACAAAAATCAATAATGTTTCTATCGTTTGAGGCATGAAAGGCGCTGACGCATCTGTTTCCTGTTATTCTTGTTGGTGATGTTGACTTGAAAACAACATATATTTCTTAAGCTATGTTCTTTTTTATAGGGAACAGGGACTAAGTTAAATCGAACCACAATGAATATTACCACGTCGAAAATATATATACACTCCATATATACTACTTCTGATAGTCTCAACTATTAGTCAGTTTTTTTAGTGAACTAATTTATTGTAATGTTTGACCTTAAGAATAAACATGATGCCATTTATTACATTTTCAGATCTATTTTTACTATTATAATTACTGAAATTATATTATTAGTAATTAAGTGAGACGTTATAAGAATTGAGAGAAAGGGATAATTCGTACAAATACTCTTATGATAATTATTTAGAATATGAAGTTTCTTTCTTAGGGAGTATTGTGCAAAATTCTTAAAAGACATGTCAATTTCTTTTCTTGGTTTTGAGAATCTACGAGGATGCATGTATGGTTCGCATTCTAGTTATCATGAAATTATAAAGTACTAGAGTTGTTTATGGGCGAATAATAAATGAATTGTAATACATCGAATTAATACATGAAATGTTATATAGGAATTACTTAATTTAAAGACATGTCTATATATCTTTAAATACTTTTATACTTACCAGTCACCCATTGTTTTACATTTCTGTCACATAATATAATAATATGTATACAAATTTCCGCATAACTTAATACTTATATTATTTAATACCATCACCTAAACTTTGCATTAATAAGACAAGAATTAGTTATATATACATGAATCATACAAACTTTTAAAACAAAATTACATAGGAGTTTGAGGGTACGGGTGAGAAATCGAACTCTCACTAACAAGGTAAAAGTTTAAGTAGTCAACCAACTGAGCTACTAAGATCCTTAAATCATACAAACTTGTATTAGTTATGCTGAAGTTATTTTCCTTAATCCATTGACTAAACCCAATTTATTTTATCCAGAATTTTATATTGAGCTTACTGTTTCCAAATGTTCCTCCTACTGAATGACCCTTAAAGAACCACCAAAGGGCTTGGTTCCACCCTTATCTAGAGCTATTGGGTTCGAGTCTCGAAATAAACCCTTATCTAGAGCTATTGGGTTCGAGTCTCGAAATAAATAAAAAAATTGTAAGTAGTGAGTGTTTTTCTTTTTAATAAATTGTACGAGGCGCGGACTCAAATTATTCGGACCAGTGAGTACCAAATATTGTATAATAAATGATTATATAAAAAGTAGCCCTAAAATATCAAGTTTTGCCATATTTGTGCATGTGTTCATTCGTGTTTGGTGCAGCGTTTTAATGATTTTCCTCTCATGTAGCTGTCTAATTCCCACAAAATAAAGACATTTTTGGCTCGTTAAATTATTACGAACATCAAGAAAAGTACAAAGCCATCAGAATGGTGGTTCAATTTGCCGAGCTCTAAAAAATCACAGGGAAGCCATTCCCTTTGATAATCCAAGAGAAAGTATTATAAGGTTGGTGAAGTATTCTAAATATTATATAATTAGTAGTATTGTCGTAATATTAATGCTAGGATATTAATTAATGTAGGGTTTGGTGGGTCATTCCAAAAGAATATTATAGCATGCAATAATCGTGGTTTGGTGCACGCCCACTACAGACAAATTAATAATTGGGATGAGAACAACTCTTTGTGAGCTTATTCAGATTCTTTGCATCTTTTCCCATTTTTGTTAATAAATTAAAATTATTGACCTAATAAATTTAAAAGCTTTGCATAAAACCTGCTTAATCTAACACAACCTTTCTACACCACCAACTTTAGTTTGGCTCTTTTTTAAAGCATCTTTGTCTTTTCTCTTAATTACGTTACTACTTTTTATCATACCATCAAGGGAGAGAGGGACGAAATTATATCCACAAAGAATGACTAGTTGAACCTTCTATCGAAAAATCATACCCATAGTTTCTCCTAACTAATTAAAGAGAGAGAAATAATGGTTTTCTCCCTACTACACTGACCCTACCATGTGTGGGGTCCAGTCCCCTATCCCATATTTTAAGGAAGGAAGATTTTTCTTCCTTTGACAAAATCACATTTGTAGCAATTGTGGAATTGGCCAACAAGCCAATTCTTTTGTTCACATTTTCGTGATGTAAGCGCTTACCTCATCATAGTCGTGACGTAAGCGCTTACCTCATCATAGTCGTGACGTAAGCGCTTACCTCATCATACTCGTGACGTAAGCGCTTACCTCATCATAGGAAATTCATTCCTATAAATAGGCAGCTTATGGTTCATTTGTAACACACCAAGATCATTTGCTATACACACCAAAATCTCAGACAATACATCTGAGTGAGAGCAAAAGTGAGGTATTCCATAGACTGTAAGAAAATAGTCTGTGAAGAAAAATAGAGTGTGAGTGATATTGTAGTGAGGTGGGAAAATCAAAAGAGTGTTATTTTATTTGAGGGTGTAGTGGTCTTAGGAGTATTTGTACTCGTTACTACACAGTGTAAAATTCCTCTATAGTGATATCAGCTGCTCCTCTTGGCCGTGGTTTTTCCCTTATTCAGAAGGGTTTCCACGTAAAATCTTGGTGTCATTATTGCTGCATTTTATTCTTGCTGATTTAACCATAAGTTAGTGTTCCGCGTTTATCACTAATACCGTGAATATTATTTTTGCGGGTCTATTTTATTCCCAACAAGTGGTATCAGAGCCAAGGTTCTGTCTGAGTATGCTCTGTGGTTGCAGCACAGTCTGAACTTCCACATCAGAAAAGAATTACTTTGGTCTTCGAATAAAATAATATTTGTATTTGTGATAAACGATGGAAGCCAACACTAGTAGAATGGTTACTTTGAGTGGCGTAAATTATGCCATTTGGAAGGGCAAAATGGAAGATTTGCTCTATGTCAAGAATTTTCATCAACCTGTCTTTGGAAATAAAAAGCCTGATAATAAATCAGATGAAGAGTGGAATTTGTTGCATCGGCAGGTTTGCGGCTTTATTAGACAGTGGGTTGACGATAATGTGTTGAACCATATTTCTGGAGAGACACATGCTCGGACCCTATGGGAGCATCTTGAAAGTTTGTATGCTCGAAAAACTGGTAATAACAAGATGTTTCTGATAAAGCAAATGCTGGGTTTAAAATACCACGATGGTTCCGCAATGACAGATCATCTGAATATTTTTCAGGGGATCATGAACCAGTTATCTGCTATGGGTATTAATTTTGATGAAGAAATTCAAGGCTTATTTCTACTTGGTTCCCTACCAGATTCTTGGGAAATTATTAGAACTTCATTATCAAATTCTGCTCCGGATGGTGTGATCTCTATGGATCTTGCCAAGAGCAGTCTTTTAAATGAAGAGATGAGAAGAAAATCTCAAGGTTCCTCCTCATCAGATGTCTTGGTGACTGACACTAGGGGGAGAGGCAAGAATCGTGGTTCTCAAAATAGAGAAAATCATAGAAGCAAATCCAGAAGCAGACTTAAAGATATTGACTGCTATCATTGCGGGAAAAAAGGGCACACAAAGAAGTTCTGCCGGATTTTGAAAAAAGAGAATAGAGAAAAGGAGGAAAAGAAAGAAGATGGCAATCGTGTTGCCGCTGTCACTACAGAAGATCTTGTTACTGTCCTTGATGCGGATCTGATAAACATTGCTTGTGATGAGTCAAGCTGGGTTGTGGACAGTGGTGCCGCATCTCATGTGACATCAAGGAAGGAATTTTTCTCATCCTATACTCCGGGTGACTTTGGAACTTTGAGTATGGGTAATGAGACTATATCTAGGGTGGCTGGTGTTGGAACGATTTGTTTGAAAACTAGTACTGGAACTAAACTAGTTTTAAACAATGTAAAGCATGCACCTGATGTTCGTTTGCACTTGATCTCTGTTGGTGTTTTGGATGATGAGGGATATGTCAGTACCAATGGTGCTGGAAAGTGGAAGCTCACTAAAGGTTCCATGATTGTGGCTCGTGGCGAAAAACGTCGTGGTCTATACTGGACTACGGCCTCTACCTGTGTTGATATGGTGAATGCAGTTGAGAGCAATAGCTCTTCAACGTTATGGCATAAGAGGCTTAGCCACATTAGCGAGAAATGACTAAATGTTCTGGCCAAAAATAAATTATTGTCAAATTTCGAAAGTGCTAAATTAGAAAAGTGTGAGCACTGCTTGGCTGGAAAACAAAATAGAGTTTCTTTCAAGTCTCATCCTCCTTCAAGAAAGACAGAGTTGCTTGAGTTGGTGCATTCAGATATATGTGGTCCACTGAAGACAAGGACTTTGGGTGGTGCACTTTATTGATGATTGCTCAAGGAAACTTTGGGTCTACGTCTTAAAGACTAAAGACCAAGTGTTGGGTGTCTTTAAGCAGTTTCAGGCCTCAGTTGAAAGAGAAACTGGAAAGAAGCTGAAGTGTATTCGTACTGATAACGGTGGTGAATATTGTGGACCGTTTGATGAATACTGCAAGCAACAGGGTATCAGACACCAGAAGACTCCTCCTAAGACTCCTCAGCTTAATGGTTTAGCAGAGAGGATGAACAGGACCTTGATGGAAAAAGTCAGATGTTTACTTTCTGAAGCAAAGTTGCCGAATTCCTTTTGGGGTGAGGCTTTATTGACCGCTGCACATGTTATTAATCTATCCCCTGCGGTTGCTTTTCAAAGTGATGTTCCAAACAGAGTTTGGTATGGAAAGGATGTTTCCTATGACCACTTGAAAGTGTTTGGTTGTAAAGATTTTGTACATGTGCCTAAAGATGAAAGGTCGAAATTAAATGCCAAGACAAGGCAGTGCATCTTCATTGGTTATGGCCTTGATGAGTTTGGTTACAGGCTATATGATCCAATTGAGAAGAAGGTTGTGAGAAGCCGTGATGTTATCTTCATGGAGGATCAAACCATTGAAGATATTAACAAAGCGGAGAAGATAAAATCTTCAAGTTCTGAAGGTTTAGTTAATCTTGATCAAGTTCCTCATACAAATGCTGATGAAGTTGGTGGGCTCGATGACGATGGTGATGCCCAGAATCATGTTCCAGATCAGCATGTTGATGATGATAACGATGCTGCTATTGATGAAGTAGATGCTCCTACTCATGAAGTCGTGGATGAGTCAGATATTCCACTTAGAAGGACTACTAGACAGCATGTTCCTTCTTCCCGTTATTCACCTAATGAGTATGTATTACTCACTGATGGGAGAGAACCTGAATGTTATGAGGAGGCCATGGAAGATGAGCACAAGGATCAAAGGATTGAAGCCATGCAAGATGAGATGAAATCTCTGCGTGAGAACCATACTTATGAGTTGGTGAACTTTCCTAAGGGCATGAGAGCTTTGAAGAACAAGTGGGTGTTCAAAGTTAAAGCCGAAGAACACAGCTTGAAGCCCAGATACAAAGCTAGATTGGTTGTTAAGAGATTTGGTCAAAGGAAAGGTATTGACTTTGACGAAATATTTTCTCCTGTCGTGAAAATGTCCTCCATTCGGACAGTTCTTGGTTTGACTGCTAGTCTTGATTTGGAGATTGAGCAGATGGATGTGAAGACTGCTTTTCTTCATGGTGACTTAGAAGAGGAGATTTATATGGAACAACCTGAAGGCTTCAAGGCAAAAGGTAAAGAAAATCTTGTATGCAAACTCAAGAAGAGTCTCTATGGATTGAAGCAAGCCCCCAGACAGTGGTACAAGAAGTTTGAGTCTGTTATGGGGGAGCAAGGCTACAAGAAGACTTCTTCAGATCATTGTGTGTTTGTACAAAGATTTTCTGATGGTGACTTTATCATCCTTCTGCTATATGTGGATGATATGTTGATTGTAGGCAAAAATGCTTCCAGGATTGACGAGTTGAAGAAACAGTTGAGTAAGTCTTTTGCAATGAAAGACTTGGGTCATGCTAAGCAGATTTTGGGCATGAGAATTACTCGTTGCAGAGATGAAAAGAAGCTTTATTTGTCGCAGAAAAAGTACATAGAACGTGTACTAGAGCGCTTCAATATGAAGAGTGCTAAGTGGGTTAGCACACCTCTTCCTGGTCATCTGAAATTGAGCAAAAAGATGTGTCCTACAACAACAGAGGAAAAAGAGAGAATGGCCAAGATTCCTTATTCCTCTGCCGTCAGAAGTTTAATGTATGCAATGGTATGCACTCGACCAGATATTGCTCATGCAGTCGGTGTTGTTAGCAGATTTCTCGAAAATCCAGGGAAAAACAAAACACATCGATGTCAGATATCATTGGATTCGTGAGCAATTGGAAAGCGAATTGTTCCAAGTCAGGAAGATTCACACGAATGAAAATCCTGCAGATATGCTGACCAAGGCGGTACCGAGAGACAAGTTCGAATTGTGCAAAGAACTTGTCGGTATGCACTCAAATTAGAAGCCAGTGTACCCTCCTTCAGGTGAATGGGACTGGAGGGGGAGATTTGTGGGGTCCAGTCCCCTATCCCATATTTTAAGGAAGGAAGATTTTTCTTCCTTTGACAAAATCACATTTGTAGCAATTGTGGAATTGGCCAACAAGCCAATTCTTTTGTTCACATTTTCGTGATGTAAGCGCTTACCTCATCATAGTCGTGACGTAAGCGCTTACCTCATCATAGTCGTGACGTAAGCGCTTACCTCATCATACTCGTGACGTAAGCGCTTACCTCATCATAGGAAATTCATTCCTATAAATAGGCAGCTTATGGTTCATTTGTAACACACCAAGATCATTTGCTATACACACCAAAATCTCAGACAATACATCTGAGTGAGAGCAAAAGTGAGGTATTCCATAGACTGTAAGAAAATAGTCTGTGAAGAAAAATAGAGTGTGAGTGATATTGTAGTGAGGTGGGAAAATCAAAAGAGTGTTATTTCTTTTGAGGGTGTAGTGGTCTTAGGAGTATTTGTACTCGTTACTACACAGTGTAAAATTCCTCTATAGTGATATCAGCTGCTCCTCTTGGCCGTGGTTTTTCCCTTATTCAGAAGGGTTTCCACGTAAAATCTTGGTGTCATTATTGCTGCATTTTATTCTTGCTGATTTAACCATAAGTTAGTGTTCCGCGTTTATCACTAATACCGTGAATATTATTTTTGCGGGTCTATTTTATTCCCATCACCATGGCCTCTTCAGACCATCCCAGCGGACACTCCCCCCAGAACCACCCTAACCACTGGACAAGGATCAATGCATGGAGGAATTACCACCAGCAAAGCTGAGTTACAGTAAAATTGTGACTGAGGAAAACAAGAAAATGTCACAATCCTATGACCACCATTGGAGCATAACTACCATGGTGGCAGTAGAAGAAAATGATGAAATCTTCGTCACAGGAGGAAAAATCCAGGCTCTACCACCCATGGCGCTTCTCCTTAATCATTAAATTGTTCAAAAATAGAACACCACACCAATTCCTACGAGCAAAGCTCTTAGAAATGTGGCATCCAATAGAAAACTTGGTATTGATTGATCTAGGAATGGACTTCTTCATAGTTAAATTTGAAGAAGAATGCAACATGAGGAAAGTCCTACTTGAGGGACCTTGGTTCATATCTGGACACTTCCTCACAGTCCTTAGTTGGGAACCAAACTTCGTACCCAATGAGGCCATCATTGAATCAACGGCCATCTGGGTACGGTTGCCCCAACTCCCCACAGAGTTTTATGATACCGGAATACTTGAAAAAGTTGGAAGAAAACTGGGGAAGCTCCTAAAGGTAGATACATGCACATCCTCAACACTCAGAGGTAGATATGCGCGTATATGTGTCTAACTACCAATCAATTTGCCAGTGAAATCCTCCATCACCATTAGGGAGCACAT
Organism: Lycium barbarum; assembly: GCF_019175385.1. Lineage (NCBI taxonomy): Eukaryota > Viridiplantae > Streptophyta > Magnoliopsida > Solanales > Solanaceae > Lycium > Lycium barbarum. Next base: position 122,468,107 of record NC_083339.1, on the reverse strand, counting down.
CCAAGCGATAGTTTATAAAGAGGAGGGAATACTCTGCAAAACGTGTGGACGTTAGGCCGTTTAAACCACAAACATTCCACAATCAAGCACAGAGACAGTCACGATGGTAGATCCATTGGAAAAATGGACTACGGTGATTTTTCCCAAAAGAAAAGGGGCAACGACGCCGTCTAAACGGAGCAACACCCAAAATTCTAAAGCGGGGGAACGACTGGAAAACAAGAAAGGTACGCACCTCCTCTCTATTCCTAACAAATTCAGTTCTTCACCACCAAAGTACACCAGCAAGGGTGAAAAAAAAAAGTTCCGGCCCAAGTGGCCATTGCTAACTCTTTCAGGTAGCTTGAGATCGATGGCCAAAACGACTGTGTTGTGAAAAAGGACAGATGTTACACCCTGTAAGAGTCTGTGCTACTTGACTTAAGACAAGAATGAATGAGTTAAGAAAGTTCAAGGAAAGTTAATCGAGTTAGTAAGAATATTGTTATATATATGGTTGCCTTAAGTATCCCGAGGTGACATAGTAACCTAAAGGATTTGAAATCATGTTATGAGTACGTATACGAGGTAATGTGAGTGCCCTTTTTAAAGTATTTGAGAATATTAGTAATGATATAGAATATGGACAAAAGATATGAATATACTTTTGCGATTGGAGTTTCGTCGAAGCTTTGTGAGTTCTCTAGTTATGTTTGAGGTTATTGTGATTTTTCGGACCCTTCGAGATGCGCGTATGGATTGTTATGGATGTATATGAGTATGTATATGTATGTATAAGAGGTTACATGAGGGTTGAAAGAGGATTAGAAGTTAAACGAATCTAAACAAAATGAATCGGAAAACCTTCAGTAAAAATCTCGAACCAAATTTTAGCCCATATTATTGGAGGATATCTCCTAGAATAAGACGAGTTTTGGGGTGAATCAAAAGCCTACACTGAAATTCAAGAAGTCTAGTTTCTAATTAAACAAACTGCTCGTCAATGTGATATTGGGATAAGGAGTTATGGATGATGCAAGATGGGATGGCAGGGCAGCAAGTTGAGACCCGACCCAAGCATTTATATTTCGGCCTATGAAGTTTATATTTCGGCCTATGAAGTTTATATTTCGGCCCATGAGGCCCATTAACCTTAATATATATGGAAATTTCGTTTGAGGGCTATTCGTTTTCATCTAGGAACTTCCAAAAATATTAGAGAGAGAGAGGGAGAGAGCTTCTAGGCTAAGAAAGCCATTTTGGTCAAAATCCGAGCCCCGAATCCCGAGGCTCATGAAGAGAAAAGTGTTGTGCGTCGCGTTGCCTTCAGTTTGAGTTAAAAATCAGCTAAAAAGAAGAGTGTTGACGTGGTTTCTGCATACTTAAGGTAAGATTAAGGTCCCTTTTTCATTGTTAATAAGTTTAATTAGAGTTTTAACGGATTAGAACGGAGAAAATAGCGTTATAAACTTGTTTGTTGTTTTGTTGAGATTTATGGATTGGGGGCTGTTTTAGTTGGATTAAATGGATGAGATTAGCTGAGTTATGATGTATATTAATGGTTGGTATTGTTGTTGATGATTCAATTGAATTGGTTTTTTCGGGATTGTCCAGTTTAGAGAGGAAATGCTGCCCGAATTTCATTAAGTTCCGTTCGTATACAATTAGATAGTAAGTAGTGTAAATGGTCTAATCGTGATATTATCGTCGTGATTGTAGACATATGGACTCGAGGAGTAAACGTTGGGTGATTAGGTAGATTGTCAGGTATGTAAAGCTATCCTTTCTTTCTTTTTGGCATGAATTACATAAAACGAGCGAACGATGAACGTACATAATTCCAATGAATTCTAGTTCTCAGTAGTACTTGACATGATAGTTGTCTTTTATTCTCAAGTGTTGGTTCATTCTAATTATTCTATTGAGTCTCAAATGATGATTTAATTTGTATATGGTTGCTCCTGATATTCTATTCGTGCATAAAGTTATTACATCATTTCACCGAGTCCCGGGCCGGGTACGCATTCGTGCACAGTTTCATTACATTGTTCACCGAGTCCCTCACTAGAGGGCCGGGTTATATATATGATTATTTCACCGAGTCCCTCACTAGAGGGCCGGGTATGGTATATATATGATTATTTCACCGAGTTCCTCACTAGAGGGCCGGGTACAGTACATATATGATTATTTCACCGAGTCCCATAATGGGTCGGGTACGGTGTACTATATAGACATGCATGACTCTCATCTCATAAGGTACAGATGCATTGGTATCTTTGATTATCATACTTGTCTCCTGTCATCTTTTACTCAATCCTGATCTTCTTTATTGTACTTCATGCTTTACTTACTCAGTACATCTTTCGTACTGACCTCCCTTTCTTCGGGGGCTGCGTTTCACGCCCGCAGGTACAGACACTCAGTTTGGCGATGCTCCAACCTAGAACTTCTGCTCAGCTGCCTGGAGAGCTCCATTGTTCCGAAGCTTAAGTCATTTTGGGTACAAATCCTTTGATATAGACTTGACTTATGCATATTCAGAGGTACGGCGGGGCCCTGTCCCGTCATATTTCACTATTATACTCTTAGAGGTCTGTAGACATGTGTGGGTTGTATATGGGCTTTGGTCAGCTATATCGACATAGTCCATTTTGGATATTCCTGTATATAGTGGTAGCCTTGTCGGCTTGCATATTTTGTTATGTTTTGGTTAGCTGTGACTCCTCAGGAGACAGGTTCATTATGATATGTGACGTTATGAGTCTATAGCTTGCTTTTACAAATTTTCATATTATCCTTAGCTCCAGTCCGATTATATTTAGCAGGTTCGTATACGAGTGTCCAGCTCGGGCACTGGTCATGGCCCATCGGTTTGGGTTGTGACAACAGATTGCCAAACGAAGTCGGGAAAGAGGGAAAGGCCCGGCCACACTGTTAAAACCGTACCTGGGCCGCTTCAATAATAAAGCCCAAAACATGTCTTTGACCCAAACCAAGTACACCCCAAAAAAAAGAATTCAAAAATACAAAAGCCAGGGCACAGTAGGACCCACAATTGAACCCAAAAATACCAATGTTCAGTTTAACACCCGAGCAAACAAAAATTCCCACAAATACTCCCAATCATTTGAATAACAGGATATTAAATTCGACCCAGGAATTACCATGAAACCTCTCCATGCCAATTCTCAGCGAGTACGAAAACCATTCCAAACACCACTCCCTTACCAAAAACCACCCTTTCAAACAATCATTCCCTTACCAGAGATTTGACAGCTACTGTGGCCTCGAGCACAGTAGCATTAATGGAAGACTTGATGGAAGAGGAAAAGAGCAGGGGCATCGAAAAGTCGGAGCATGGGAATAATAAAATCCCCCAAGCCCCCATTAAAATCTCACACATTACCCATACCTCGCTAAAACCACTATCACTCTAAAAAGATGGCAAACAATTCGAATCAGAACCCTACTTAACAAAACACCCAACCCCCAATAACCATGGTCACAACGCCACCTCCGAGGGACCACATTCTGGCGTCATCATTGGAACCGGCACTACAGGATCAGGACTTAACACTAGATGTATCAGTGAGAGGCCAATAATTGAAAATAGTCATCAATGATCCAGATTTTTTGGCAAGGGTGGTGACAGCAGGAATGAACAGAGGTCTGACACGTTATGGTCAGCTTCTATAGCTAATGGCGAGGAACCAGGCACGGATGGCAGGCGGACCACCACTGACACAGTCGGATGTGAACATGCAGTTATCTCAAGCACCCTAAACACTACCCTTCTTCCCACATTGGGACCCACAAGCACCTTTAAGCCCAACTTTCTTCGAACAAATGGAGTCGAACCCGATCCAAATCCAAGTGGTTCGTCTTCACAAGTAAGGGAAGACAACCAAAGGAAAAGGAAATTAGTAACAGAAGAAGAAGAAGAAGAAGAAGAAGAAGAAGAAGAAGAAGAAGAAGAAGAAGAAGAAGAAGAAGAAGAAGAAGAAGAAGAAGAAGAAGAAGAAGAAGAAGAAGAAGAAGAGAAGAAGAAGAGAACAAGAAGAAGAAGAAGAAGAAGAGGAAACATCAATGGTAGATTTGATAAGAAAAAACAACACCCAGCTGGAAATGATGTTAGCAGGTATGGAGATGCCAAAGCTTTATTTCATTCTACTGTAGGAGTGCCACCTAGCAGAATTCAAAGAGCCTTACAGCGAGCTGCTCATTGCAACTTGTCCAAAGGCATTGGCAAAGGTGCTCCTAAGTGTCATGTTTCCCTTAAGAGCAAACTCAAGCAACTACGAAGTGTTGTTAAACCTAAATCTGGCCAAAAAAAGAGCATAAAAGACAATGCAGAAACTCCAACTCTTGTGGACAATAGGAAAAGAGTGACAGAGAATGATCCAACCCAGACGCTAATTCCCATGAATCTCATCTTCTGGAACACTAGGGGAGCTCACAATAATGAGTTTAGAAGGCAGTGCAAGGAGCTTATAGAAATCCATAAGCCAACTCTACTTGTGTTATTGGAGACAAAGCTTGGGGATCATAAACAACTAGTAGAGGATATGGGCTATACTTCAATGGTTCAGTCACCGGCAATTGGAAGATCTGGAGGTATTGTCATCATGTATAGAGAAAAATCTATTAAGCTATAAGACATAACTATCAATGCTTAAGGAATACATGTGATGGTACAGGTTTGTAACCCCCCCTCCTCAAAATGGTTATTTTCTGCTATCTATGCTAGTACAGACTTTGCACTTAGACAATACCTATGGGAAGACCTAATCAGAATAAGTACTATGAACCCTAGGAAATGGTTGGTTGGGGGTGACTTCAATGAGGTCTTAATAGCCTTAGAGAAATTTGGGGGAACCTCATTAGTAGAAGAAGAGCAAACCTCTTCTGGGACTGCCTTAATAGTTGCAACCTGATCGATCTAGGCTATAAAGACAGCAGGTACACTTGGACTAATAAAAGGTACATAAATAGGCAAAAGCTAATTCTGGACAGAATTGATAGGTGCTTTGATAATAACGCCTGGGTTGCTAGCTTCCTTGAGGCCATGATCACTCACTTTCTTACAATGCATTCTGATCACTGCCCCCTGCTAGTCACCCTAGCCAACCATAACCCCAGACTAGTTGACAGGCCCTTCAGGTTTGAAACTATGTGGTTTAACCACCCGGAACTGAGCAATATATTTAGGAAAAACTTTTGGCAAGGGAATCATTTGATACCTACCATTAGATTCTTCCAATAGGATGTTACCATCTGGAACAAGCAGACCTTTGGGAACATTTTTACAAGAAAAAAAAAATCATGGCTCGTATTAGTGGCATCCAAAGCTCATACAACTACCACTTTAGCAACTTCCTGCTAGAGCTAGAGAAGACCTTGACCAAAGAGTTCAGTGAAATCCTTAGGCTAGAAGCTGAATTTTGGCAACTCAAGTCTAGAATCAACTGGCTAGCTGAAGGGGATGCAAACACTAGCTTCTTCCACCTCACCACCCTTAACAGAAAAAGGAAGAACAAGACCCTAGCCATTCGGAATGAAGTTGGGGAGTGGATTCATGATAGCCTAGAAATTAAACAGAAAATCCTCCTTTTCTACTCCAACCTCTATAAATCTGAGCTAAACTCCTCACCAAGAGTCATTACTCAGGGAAAACCTAGAGATATTATTTTAGGGCAAGCTGAAGTTACTAGCCTCTTCTATCTTCTGAAAGATATTGAAATAAAGAAAGCCCTTTTTTCCTTCAAGCCCAAAAAAGCTCCTGAGCCTGATGGACTCTACCCTTTATTCTATCAAAAGTACTGGGATATTGTCAAAAACCAAGTCACATCCTTTTGCCATAAAGTATGTGTCACGCCCCGAACCATGGCCTGGGCGTAACACGGTACTCGGTGCCTGACTGCATATGACCGAGCGAACCACGTGGCTTGCTGAATCATCATGAGGCATATATGAGCGGAAATATAACGTGAAGTGCATGATGAGCTTTTATAAAACAAAGTAAGTCATAATATTAAACATAAGTACTTGATTAATTCATGAATGCGGACAATATCATAAATGAGCCAAACCGGCTAACCAACTCTGGAAGTCTAACATGACATTTGTCTTGTCTATGAAACCTCTAACATGAGTCTGAAAACACGTAACGTACTTGCTGGGACAAGGCCCCCAGCATACCTTTAGATGCAAAACTAAATAAAGAAAGACAATGTCTAAACCCCGAATGAGATGGGGCTTACCAATAAGCTGGTACGTGCAGATTCTAATAAACAGAGGCGTCGTCCTGTAAATCCGTACCTGCATCGTGAAATGCAGGCCCCCGGGCAATAAAAGGGGACGTCAGCACATTGAATGTACTGATATGTAAAGCAACTGAAAGAAATAACATGGGACATGAAATAACATGATAAGAACTGAAACTGAGAACCTGGACATGAACATGAGCATGAGTATGGGTACATATATATATAACATAAGCAAAACATGATAAGTAGGGAGAGCATTTCATAAACCGACAACATGATATCACCACGTGGATACGTAGAGTCTGGTACCTCGCCAGACCAGCAGAGCCCCTATACCTTTCCAGGGTATAAGGTGGTAACGTGCCTAATGGATCCATTCAGTGTAAATTAAGGATTCGTCCTAACTGGACGGAGCGATCCTTGTCCTACGGTGGCTACGTAGTTTCAGGCTATCTAAGCCTTCTCGGTAATTCGTGCAACTCCCAAAAACATGAACATGATATAATTGGCTAAGAAGCCCATGATTTTCGTGAATTAGCTTGTACTTGACTTGTAATCATGATTTCACGAAATAACTTGTAAACATGGTTTCATGAAATAGCTTGTATTTAGCATGTATGTATCTTGTATCATGGCATGAAAGTAATTATATAATATAGTTGCATGAAAACTTGTAGACATGTAGGATATTCATGAAATAATCATTCTTAGTTAAAAACATGCATGCAAGAACCCATGGAATACAAGATATGTGTTTTCATGAATTACGGAATGATTCTCAATAATCATATAGATTTATTAAGAACACAATGATAGAATAATAGCAATTCATACATAATCTATTCATGGACATGGACATGGACCTAGGGTTGTCATGAACGTGGTGTAGAAACCCTAGTTTTAGTAGAGAATCATAATTTATGGATTATGAGGCGTGGGGAAGAACAATGATGTTCCCACACGTAGATAGTAACTCTACATACCTGGTAATGCTCCAAACTTGAATTAAAGATTTTAACTTTGACGAAGATTTCCAAAATCTTGAATTCTTGAACCTTTAGGAACAATGATTTCTTGCTTAGATTATTAGAATATATGTTAGAATTGAGTTGGAAGGGTTTGGATTGACTTACCTTGATGTTTTGGATTGTTGCTAGGGCTTGGAATTGTGAATAATGAAATAAAAGAACTAAAGGCTTGAATTTATACAAAAGTGAGGCGGAAGTTATATGGACATATTATACGGTCCGTATAAAGTTATATGGTCTGTATAATATGACCATATTTTATCATGGTTGAAAACAGAACGTCGATTTGAAGCTTCATGAAGTACAGACGAGTTATACGGTCCGTATAAAATTATATGGGCCGTATAACAATTTCGTATAACATGATCAGTGAACGGACTGCGCTGTAATCCTTCAGTAAAATGGTCATAACTTTTTGTACAGATGTCCCCTTGACCCCCATAATATACCGTTGGAAAGATATTTCAAAGGGCTACAACTTTAATTTAGGAAGTTTCCCCAAATTCCTAATTAATAAAGTGGTTATGGTCGTTGGAAGTATGACCTTCTAAAAACTCACTTGCAAGCATGCCCCGTAGAGTGGCTTCCAACTTTGCTTTGCCCAAAGACATTTCTTATGACTTGATTAGTTTTCAAAACACTTCCTATAACCCTCATATTGGTTCCATTATATTATCCTCTTATGAGTCAAACCTTCGCCCGAAGCTACGAGGTGTTACAGTATGCTCTTCTGAAAATAGACCCTGAAGTTAATGCCACTTTCCTTTGCCTCATTCCCAAAACCCCTGATGTTTCCATCCTCAAAAAATTCAGACCCATTGGGCTGTGTAATACTATGTATAAGCTTATCACTAAGATCATTGTGAACAGAGTCAAGCCCCTCCATCCCAACATCATAGGGCCCAGCCAAGCCAGTTTCTTATCCAATAGAAGAGCCTCTGACAATGCTATCATTGTCCAGGAATACATCTCTCATTTCAAATCCATGAAAGGTAGAAAAGAAAACATGATCCTAAAAATTGACCTGGAAAAGGCCTTTGACAGGTTAGAGTGGTCCTTTATAAGAGAAATGCTTTCTTTCTTCAACTTTCCAGCTCAACTCTCCAAGATCATCATGTCCTGTATTAGCACTAGCTCCATATCTGTCTTGGTGAATGGAGGAAAAACTATGCCTTTCCAACCAACTAGAGGAATTAGACGAGGAGACCCTATGTCACCATACATTTTCATCTTGTGGATGGAACTCCTCCCTAGGAGCATTGAACATAGAGTCAACCAAAAAGATTGGACCCCCATCTCTGTCAGTAAAGGAGGCCCTAAGATCTCTCATCTGTTCTTTGCTGATGATCTGACCCTCTTCTCCCAAGCTAACAGTAGGAATGTCAATACCATGTTAGACACTCTTGCCAGCTTCAGCACCAAATCAAGACAAAGGATAAACTTCACCAAGTCAAAAGTAGTCTTCTCTTCCAACACCACCCTGGACTCCAAAAGAAATATCTCAACCATGTTAGGAATCAACCAGAGTGACAGCTTTGGTAAATACTTAGGATTTCCCATCTTCTATAACAAGCCCACAAATGCTAATTTCCAATACATTATTGATAATCTCAACAATATGATGGCTGGATGGAAGACTCAGTTCATGAATATGGCAGGAAGAACCACCCTGGCCAAAGCTACTCTTAGCAGTACCCAAAACCACACAATGCAGTACATTGCCCTCCCTAGCAATGTCACTAAGCACATTCATAGAGCCCAAAGGAACTTCATTTGGGGCACTACTTCTGAAAGAAAAAGATGCACTTAGTAGGGTGGGACACCATCACCTTTCCTAAAAGCAAAGGTGGGTTGGGTATCCAAAAAGCCGAGAATTAGAATAAAGCCTTGCTTGCAAGCCTTGCCTGGAGACTCCTCAAGAACCCTAACTCCAATTGGGCATCCATTCCCTTAACCAATCACTGCAGGATAGGTCAGAGCCCAAAAACAATCCACTCCAGACCTTGGAAAGCCATTCTTCAAAGATGGAGCATCTGTAGTAAAGGAATCACCAATATCATCCATAATGGCAAAAACACCAATTTCTAGTATAGTAATTGGATTCCTAGCATAGGCCCCATTAGAAACAATATCCTTGGCCCCATTCCCCTAGGCTTGGATAACATCAAAGTAGCAGACATCTACCATGACAACAGATGACATCTTCACCTCATTCCCTTTGAGCTACTCTCCAACATCATGGAGGCAGTCCAAAACACCTTCATCCTCTTTAGCACTACCAAGGATGATTCCATTGCTTGGAATCTTCATAGTAGTGGAAAGTTCAACACCAAATTTGCTTATAACATCATTGATTCCAATGCCAGAATCCCCAATCAGACTATATCTAGAGACTTTAACTGAGTCTGGAAGCTTAAAATCCTTAATAAGATGAAATTCTTCATGTAGAATTTCTATCATGCCAGGTTACCCACTAGTAGTTATCTCTCCTCCATAATGATCCTTATCCCCAACAGCGGTCGTCAATGCAACTCACAAAATCAATCCTTGAATCATATCTTCTTTGAGTGCCACATTGCCACAGCCTTTTGAAATGAAGTGTGTATCCATAGCTACCCTGGAGTCACCGGCTCTAACTTTGACCTGAATAATTGGCATTCCACCTGGAATTCTTTAAAAACCAAGCAGTACAACTCCCACTTGAAATGGAATGATCTCATCCCCTACTGCCTTTGGAACATCTGGCAAAATAGGAATAGGAACCATTTCAACCACCAATGCAACCCTGTAAGCTACAACACAACCATCAATGCTGTCGTGGAGTACAACATGCTCATTAGGAACCCTACTGTCCCCAGTAACAAGATCAACATCGATCTAAAATGGAATCCACCTAAAAGAGGCTCCTTTAAACTAAACACATATGGAGCTTTTGATAGTAAGACTGGGATAGGAGGGATTCGAGGTATCATTAGAGATAGTAGTGGGAACTAGATCATAGGCTTTACCAAGGGACTGCCATCTTCCTCTATAATTCATGCAGAACTAACAGCTCTAATGCAAGGACTAAAGCTAACATATGATCAGAGGCTAACAACCCTAGAAGTGGAGTGTGATGCAGAAGAGGTACTGACTATCTTAGAACAAGGCCATGACCTTTACATTCCTTTAATTCTTGAATGCAGATACTTACTAGAGATGATGGGAAAGCTAGAGGTCAGACATGGCTACAAGAAGCAGAAGTCCGTAGCTGATGCACTGGCCAAGAGAGGAGCAAAGTAAAAGTTTTTTGGTGAAAAAAAGACTCTGGTAGTTCCACCCGTGTATGCATCAACTAGCTTTTGGGCTGACATGGAGGGAACTACATATGCTAGATCGTTTTGTATTAGGGATATCCCAAATGTAATTGCTACTAACAGACATGCCCAGACTCTTTGTCTGGAAGTTTTTGTAAATGCTACAATGGCTACTACCAGGGTTAACTGAGGCAATGCCCCGGAAGAACCACCCGATTAATCTATGAAATGCTTATCTTGAATTACCGAAAAAAAGAAAAGAAAAATCATACCGTATATATAAGTTGAATAAGTACTTTTGCAAGTTATTCGATTACGCCATTGTGTACAAGTACCATTTGTAGTGACCATTCTGGTAAGAACAATTTCAGCTGCAGTGTTTCATATTTCTTTTGTATAAAAAATAAGTTACTCCTTTTTCGACCTAAAAGTATGCTAAAGTTCTACAGACAAGAACTAAAGCATATGAATTTCGTTAAGAACTCTAATAGCATTTCAGTTCCTTAAATCACAATATGTTTATACCAAAAATTATTTACATAGTATTTGAAAAAGATTGTCATAAAAAATCAGCTTATCGTGTGAATAACAATATTACTACTATATAGAAGCATGGGTTAAACCCATGGTTCGTTGTCAGTCATGGACCAAACAAACAAACAAAAAAAAAGTGGATCCCACCATCTCCAAACTCATGTAAAAAAAAAGTGGACCCCATATTAAAAAATCAAGCAATATAAAAAATAAAAAAAAGGTGGACCCCATATTAAAAAAACAAGCAATGTAAAAAAAAACGTGCACCCCATATTAAAAATCAAACAATATTCATGTAATTCCCAAAGTATCCCCATTAAGTCAATAATGGTGGATTCATTGCCACATGTGTATTAACCCATTAGTGGGAGCAAATGAAATTATTGTACAGCAAAAAATATGGACTCCATATTATTGCTTTTCTTCAAAAGGTTAAGTAGCCAAACCATACAATTTCCTTTATTTTCTTATATTAGCCTGAGATCTAATCTAGCTATTTAACTGTTGTATTTGCTATTTCGCCATATCATTTATTTGTTATGTTTACTAAAATAAATATACTTAAAATATTTATATTTTAAAATAAGATAAAATTTAATTACTTTTTCATTTTCATTCTTACTCTAATAAATGTGAAAAGAGATTAATGTCATAAAAGAAAAAATAATAGTAAATGAATATCAAATAATTAATAAGGTAAATTACTCAAATTATAATTCTAATTGACGTTTCCTTAAAAAATCGTGCAAAAGACAACATGACAAGTAAAATGAGCTAAACCAAGAATATTTACCAAAAATTAAAAAATATTAGTTCTTCGTTTAAATAGAAAATCAAATTTCTACTTTTTTTTTAGAGGAACCACCCAGTTCCAAAATCAGAACTTGGGTGGTATTTTATTAATTGCAGAAAAAAATACATGCAGGGGAGGGCATAAACCTAATCCCTATGCCATATGAGAGCTGGACATATCGAGTTCTTATGCATGAATATTTACAATTCCTATTGCTTCTATATGATGCATGTCTAATACATTTGTGCATACTTCTATGTGATGTATGAATTCCTATGCATAAGAGTCAATCAACACTTATCTTTAATTAGTGTTGACTATCTCTTATGTTACATGAAGTCTAATGAAAACTACTCTATACAGAATCTAACCTTAGGTAGGATCAACATAGAATTGGCCATTATTTTGATACCTCCGTCTTATACTTGGCATGCCCCATTGGTCTAGCTTAATAATACCCCTGACTGATCTAGGAAGTTCTTGCAAGTTATTGTACACCACTATGTCATCATGTTCATGGCTAATCTGTCTGCTGCTTGATTTGCCTCTCTCAGGCAATGATTGATCTGAAAGTGGTGCTGCACCATCATCCTCTGAATCCAGTTTATACTTTGAGCAGTGTTCCAAGGGATTTTTATTGGTTTTGTATATCTTGCACAACCAGGAGAGAGTCTATCTCTATCAGTACATTTCTCCATCCTTTACTTATGCATAATTCAATTCCTTTTTGCAAAGCCTTTGCTTCAGCCCAGTTGCTTGTTCCCCTTCCCAGATTTTGGCTATAAGCACAGATCATGATCCCTTTATTATCTCTGAATACTCCCCCCTCCACACTCATTTCCTCTACAGCTGCCATTGATATTCAGTTTAATTCTTCCTGTGGGTGGAGGGAACCACTTTATGAGCTTGATATTTCTTCTTATACAGTTCCTGTTCATTGTGTTACAAATTTTAATCCAATCTGTTTCCTCCTTCACCAAAGGGAACTGAACTCTGACTATATGCATGATTTGGCTGATGATGCTCTTAACTGATTGAGACCCATTAAAGTTGATGAGGCTGAATCTGATGTTACACCTTGCCTTCCAGATCTCCCAGCATATTAGTTGTGGTAATAGTCCCTTTACCATTTTCAGTACAGGGTTCCTAGCTTTAGAATTCCAGCAGTTTACCATCATCTCTCTCAGAGGAGTATTATGTACCTTAATACCCAGTGGGTGACATATCTTGGTCCATATTTCTTTAGCAATATCACTTTGTCCAAATAGGTGTTCAGCAGATTCAATGTTGTGAATTGTTTAACAACAACATCAGATAGAGGGGCCATGGATTTTAAACCTTCCAACGTTGTCATCTGTTGAAAGCTTATCTTTCAGGACTCTCCAGAAATGGAAGTTGATTTTCAGAGTGCATCTTTTATTCCATGATCTCTTATCATGCCAATCCCCATTTGCTTTTTTCGTTAGGAGATTCCAAACTGAGGATACTGTGAACTTTCCCTCCTCATTCCAAGTCCATACAACTTTGTCTTTCATATCTTAAGTGAAGTGTATGTCTAAATGTTGAACTGCAACTCTTACTATCATAGGAACTCTATATCCAGCTCTTTCCCATCTCCAATTTCCATTATTATATATTTCATTCAACTTATACTTATTTGGAACATATTCTTCTGGTAGCAGTTTGTATAGTGCCCCTTCCTTTGACCAATTATCATACCAGAAGGACAAGTTGCCTTCTTCAATCTGCCAGATTATCTTGTCTTCCACATGGTGTTTTATCTGACAGATTTCTCTCCAAGTGTGAGATTGTACTCCTACTGCCTTTATGATGACTGGGTTTGATCTGGTGCAGTACTTTGCTAGCATGTAGTCCTTCCACATGGAATCTTTTACCCTTAGGTTCCACTATTATTTAGCAATAAAGGCTTTGCTAGTATCTCTTAGGCATCTAAACCCAACTCCTCCTTCTTCAGGTGGTAGGCACATCTTCTCCCATTTGCACCAATGATATTTCTTCATGTTGTCATTCCCATTCCAAAGGAATCTGCTATGGCCCCTTCAATCTGCTCAAAAGTCCCTTTTGGAGGCTTCATGGCTGCCAACAAGTGCATTGGCATTACAAGTAATACATGTTTGATCAGAACAATTTTGCCACCCATTGAGAGGAATTTAGAGTGCCAAGTGTGGATCCTTTTGGTGATAGATTGAACCATCTCTGAGAAAAACAAGATCTTCATTCTTCCAACAAATAGGGGGCACCCCAAGTACTTGATAGGCCATTCTTTTTTATGCATTCTAGTGATGTAGACCACTTTGTGAATGAGTTCAATATTTGCTTTTGGAGCCAGGGCCACACAGCTTTTATTCTTGTTTATAAGCTGACCTGAAACATTCTCATACATAGTTAAAACATTCAAAACTTTTTTTAAATCAGCCGATTTACCTGATGTGAATAGAATTAGATCATCTGCAGTGCCAAGTGTGTTATACTTGGTCCCTTTATAGGTTTGTAGTACCCTGAGTAATTCTCATTCAAAGACAAGCTATTGAGCAAAATAGATAACAGTTCCGCACTTATTACAAAGAGTGCAGGAGACAGAGGGTCTCCTTGCCTGAGACCTCTGTTGGATTTGAAGAAACCATTTCTGGTTCCATTAAGAATAATAGAGTACCAATTATTAGAGATATGCCTATAAATCAAATCAATCCAAGTTTCATTAAAGCCTAGTTTCCTCATAATTCTACACAGATATGGCCAAGCAACTCTATCATATGCTTTGGCCATATCTAGCTTTAAAACAATATTATCATGCTGGTTAAACTTATTAATGTCCTGCACTAGTTCTTGTGCTAGAAGGATATTATCAGCAATTTGTCTACCCTGAGTAAAGCCACTTTTATTGGGGGAAATAATGAGGGGGAGGATCTCTCTTACTCTTTTAGCCAAGATTTTAGCAATGATCTTACTAAAAATATTACATAGGCTAATGGGTCTAATATCAGAGAAAGTTTGAGGGTTAGGGCATTTGGGGAGCATAACAAGGCAGGTATGGGTGACATACCTTGGTAATGGAGCACCTTCAAAGTATTCTAGGATAGATTTATGCACATCATTAATAATCAGATCTATGCCCCAAAGCCATCAGGCCCTGGTGCACTGTCTGGATCAATTGCCTTCACTGCTTCTTTCACTTCTTAAATGGAAGGTTTGGCTGTGAGCATTTTGTTCATTTCTTCTGAAACCCTTCTTGGTACCTGGCAAGATTCTGAAGTCACCTATGCATTCATGATACTTGAACAGCTCTTCAAAATGGTGTATAGCTGCAGTTGCAATGTTCTGGTGCCCTTGTATTCTATGACCCTCCTTGTCTTGAATGTTATGGATACTGAGCCTCCTTCTCCTATCTTTTATTACTTTGTGGAAGTAGGCTGTGTTCTTGTCCCCATCTTTTAGCCATCTTGCTCTTTCTTTCTGTCTAAGCATTTCCTCTTGGTTTTTGAATAATCTTGTGAACCCTACCTTTGCTTTGCTCAGAGCACATCTGTCTTCCTCATTAGAATCTTCTACTAGCTTTCTTTCTAGATTATTTACCTTTTTCTCTGCTTCTTTAACACTTCTAAATAGATCTCCATATGCCTCTCTTGACCAAGAGCTGAGTTTTGCAGCAACTATTTTCATTTTACAGTGCAGTTGCCACATTGCAGTGCCATTGGTTGGGACATCTCAAGTAGCTTTAACTATTTTGAGAAAATCCTCATGGCCACTCCAAATGTTAAGGAATTTGAAGTACTTAACTGCTTGGATATTTTCCTTTTCTGCATTGATTAGTAATGGGGCATGATCTGACCTAGTCCTTGACAGGTGAGTTACTTTAGTGTCATTGAAACACTCCAGCCATTGTTCATTGAATACCAGCCTATCTAGCCTCTTCCATACTGTTCTAGGATGACCCCAATTGTTACTCCAAGTGTACTGAGAGCCTATAAATCCTGCATCAATCAAACCACATTCAGTAAGACAATCTAGAAAATCAAAACTTTTTTAGATGTTGTATGGTGTACCCCCCATGTTTCTCCTCATGGAAGGAGATCACATTAAAATCTCCTATCACCCCCTATTGTCCCTTCAGTTTGGTAGCCAAACTTTGAAATTCTTCCCATAGTGGTTTCCTGAGAGGGATGGTACATTCAACATACACACTAGTCACATAAATGTTAGTACAACTACTAGGATAAGAAATATGGCAAGTAATCTGTTCATGAGAGTTTTCCACTATATGAACTGTTAGACTCGAGTCCCAGAAGAGCCAAATTTTATTGTTCAGGTTATTAAAAACATGCTGATATCCAATTTTAAGCATGTATTTGGTGAGTTGCTTAGCCTTTCTTTTGGGTTCTTGTATGCAAACAAAGGGGAGCTTGTTCTAGTTTTTTAGGCTTTTCAGTCTCTCCTAAGCACCCATGGTTTTCAAGCTCCTTGCATTCCAAGATAAGAAACTAAACATGATTAATACTAGGGTTAGGGATTCTGCTTCCTCCAGGGGAAACAACATTGTCAATTTGCAAAGTAGGGGTTCCTCTAGGGGAGAGGTTGTTAATGTTAGCTATATCAGAGACATCATCAGTATTTCTATCAAAGTTAAGCTTCCTCCTGACAGGAGATTTTCCTTTTCTCCCATGACTAGTTTCAATGCCACTTTGGGTCTCTTTGTTCTGCCCCTATGTATTATTCTCCAGATCCTCCTGGATGTTTCTTTCTGCCGATGATTCTCTACTGTTGTCCTCTTGGTTCTCATTGTCCATGAGGTCATTAGAGTTTCCATCACCTGCAGAAAAATGTGAATCATTAGCTAAAATATCAAATTTATTAGCTATTGTTACTTCTTTCTCCTTAGCCTTTCTCTCTTGTAGATCAGGGGTAACATCTGCAATAATAGCTTCTTTGCTAAACTGTATATCCTCCTGAGTCTTCTGCCAAATATCATGTTCTGTGGGTAAATCAAACTGCACTTTCTTTTGTGACTTCCTTTTGCTCTTAGTGTATGGGGGCCTCATTCTTGTTGGGGTAGGTTGGGCTTTGTTTAATAGTCTACTCTTTGTTTGCCATGATCCCCTTTCTTTTTCCATCTCTTTACTTTGTATCCTTATTTCTTGGACATCTTCTTCTGTAAAACCTATCTGGCCCTTGTCACTCTTGTCTTGTGTCCCTACTATCTCTGCTTCTATTGTTTTACTAGGTACCTCTTCCATATTCATTGTTAAGTATTCTCTTTCCTTGTCTACAATTATGTCTATCTTATCAGAGTCTGGAGTGTTCTTTTCATCACTGCCAATTTCCTTAGTAGCTTCTACCCTTGAGTCTTTCTAAAGGTTTGTTGCCACTCCACCTTTTTAATTGATGCTATTTTGTTTCCTATTGTTTTGTCTTGTTCCTTGGGCTACATATTTTTGGTTAGCGATAGCACTGTCCGTCATAGATTGATTCCTCCTACAATTCCACATTCCATGACCTTGCATCATACAGTTAAAACAATAGTCTGGTACACCCTCATATTCCATTGGTTAAATTATTTCTTCTGATTTGCCAGTAGCTTTATTAGCAATAGCAATCTTTATTTCATTCAATCTTGGTTTTTCTAGATCGATTTCAACTCTTACTTTGGCAACACTAGGCCTAGATTTAGTACCAGTAGCTTTATCTAAGGCTAGGGGGTAACCAATAGGGACCACTAACCTGCACATCGCCTCCCAATGAAAGTAGTGCCATTTCAAACCTGGAAAGATCACCCATACCGAAGCTAGCGTTGTTTCTTCAGTAGGTTTGAAATCCTTTGTCCATCTCTGTAGTCGCATAACCGTTTCTTGATTGAATGGAATATATCGTTTGTAGTATAGGTTTTTGGAGTCTTCTTCATCGGAGAAATCAAGGAACACATGACGTGAATTGAAGAGCCCTATTTGAAGGTCACCTTTCATTGGAAATTTTCTTTTAATCTCCTTTCTGATTGTGTCAATTTGTGGTTTATTTCTTGTAAAATTTTCTTACCAAGGTCAGTCGGCATTTTTGTGTGAGCAAGTTTTCCTCCTCATCCATGAAGGAGACTTCTGGAGTGCCATTGTTGATTTCATAAGGTCTATAAGGGAGTTTTATTGCAATTGAGGGTTTTTCTGTGGGAAGTGTGATGTGCATCGCTTGTGCGTAGGTTTCTTTATTATTTTGAGACATTGATGGCGTAGCAGTCGCAATTGGTGGTGGAATTGTGGTTTGTGACATATTACTGGTGGTATTTTGTCCGAGCGGTTGCCCGGTGGAGTTGGCCGGAGCCGTCATCGGAGTAGAGGATTGGGCGAGGTACCCAATTCGAGGTGGTTCAATCGATGGTAAGTCGGCGGAGTTGGTTATGATTCTAATTGGCACTGTCACAATTTGTAATTTTGTGGTGTAAGAAGGTAGCGGGGAAGGGAGGGGGGGCAGCAGCAAGAAAAATGTGGGTTATGGGGGTAGAGAGGCAGGAAGAAGAAGGTAGGTTTGGTTGGGGGTGGGGGGGGGTGGTGTGAAGAAGAAGGAATGGAGATGGTGGGTTTGGTTGGGGGTAAGGGAGCAGGGAAGAAGAAGGAATGGAATTGGGACTTTTTAAAAAGAAAAAAGATGAATGAAAATACGAAAAATAGAAAAAGAGTAAAAATTTAAAATTTAATCGATTATTGACGTGGTGATTTTGTGGCGGAGAGTGTTCTACACAGCCCATTGTAAGATTGGTCTCGGCAGCGTAAGGTTGAGTTTAATTCACATATAAGTTGTTTGGGGGGTAAATAATTACAAGTAAAGTTTAATTGCTAAAGTGAGTTTTCAGTGCAAGTCTAGGGGTGAAAAAATGTCTTTTCTCTAATTTTTAATCTAATTGATAATATCAGTTTCATGTGAATTTACTTGTAATTATCCTACGTTGATTCTAAAGGCCATCGCATATGACAACAATATATACAATGTAATCCCATGTGATCTCTGAAGAGAGTAAGACGTATGCAGACAAGTAGCATATTGTCATATTATACGGAAAGGACCAAAAATGCCCCTACTCTATGAGAAATGACTCATAAATACCCTCCTTCCACCTTTGGGTCTAAAAATATCCTTAAGATTTGTTTTTCAGCTCAAACATACCCTCAAACTAACAGATGAACTCATGTTAAATCTAACTCTTTTAAAAAGCTATGTGGCATTTTCTAATGGTCTCACATTTTTTAATTCGAAATAATTAAAACCCACCCTTTAAAAAAAAATCCATTACAAAATGACACTTTGACTTTTTAAAAGAGTTGAATTTGATATGAGTTCATCTTTTAGTTTGATCCAAAACAAATCTTAGCAGTATTTTTTAGATCCAAAGGTGGGAGGAGGTATTTATAAGTCATTCTCATACGTTAGGAGTATTTTTAGTTTCCATATATTATATTACTCTTTCCGTCTCAAATTATTTGTTGCTTTTTTTGCTCCTTAAGAAATATTAATTATAATCTCTCTCTATTAGATGTTTAATTAATTTATGTGTCATCTCCATTAATAACAAAATTCTACCAAAGATAAAATGAGAAAAATATAATTAATTATTACTTAAACTTTAAAATAATAAATAATTTGAGATAATTATATTTAATAATCACGATAAATAATTTGAGACTGAGAGAGTATTCCACAACGAAGCGGGAAAGCGACGAAGTCGTAAAATTGAGCTGCCTCGTATATTCCGTGACCTGAAGCAGGACGAAACCAATTAACACGTGGAAGATCTTCTAAGCTAGTACGTATGAAATTTGTAAATGCATAATAACATGAAGCCGTACTGCTTTCAAATTACCCACTGCCTGACACGCCCTTACACGTGTCCCAGGCAACGATAGTACTACTCCTACAAATACCTATCGTGTGATGTGATCCCCCCACGCACGTGATTCATGATGTAATTTGTAATGTCATTATATAACTAGGTTTCAAAATTTGCTTGCACTAATGTTTTTATCAAAGTAGATAAGTTAGTTTGGTAAGATCTATGTCTTTTATACGCATATTTTTATTTTTTGATTATATTTAAGCAATATGCATTTTATTAACCGGTAAGATTAACACTAAAAATAGAAATTAGCCAAGTATCTTTGTTGCTAAACTAAAAATTCGTCGCCAATTAACTATGAAATGATGAATTATATATATATAAAAAACTATTAAACAGAAACTATCTGGCGATAATTATCTATAAATTTCGTAGTTAATTTCTAATATTATTTGTTGTGGAAATTATTTAATTTATTATAGTACTATAACTATTCTAGTCACGTATTAGGAGCTTGAGAGTTGTTAATCGTATTTAATTAATTATATAATCACATGTTTATATAAAAGACTCACTTAATCCTCGTTAACTTAATGTGGCGCTTTTTATTTCTTAAGTTGAACAATATCGCTAATGAACAATATTCTAATGGTGTACGTTTAGCACATGCAACCCCAAAAAACAAAAATTTAAATGTCATGAAAATTTAAACCATTGGAAACTCTGAATCCAATGGATTATCTATTCAGATTCAGAAGAATATGAAATAGTTCAGTTTTCTAAACGCAGAAGATTATGGGGATTAATTGAAAATTTATTTTTTCTTGGTCCAAATTGATTTAACAATTGTGGTACGTACATTTCAAGACCCTTTTATTTTCACTTTCCTCTTATCACTTGGCACTTGCTTTATGTTACTTTGTGGAAATTTTAAACTTGTAACATTATATCTCTATGGACGATAATCCAGGTATTAGTCTACTAATAAAAAGTCATTATTCTTTATTTTGTCACATAAAAAACATTCAATAACTCAGCAATTTATTTAAAAGCCAGTGTTACTGAAATATATATATATATATAGTTTATGCACATCGCTTAAATGGCACGCCACATAATTTATTTATATGAGTCCATTTTCACAACCAAGAAGTATGATATCCATTTAACCAAATTATTCAACCATAATGATCCAAATAAAAAAAACACTAAACAATAACCCCAAAATAAAAACGTTAAAATTTCAACAATGCGGAATGTAACACTGTCCGCTTTTGGAGTTTTCGTTTTAACAATTTTTGTTGTTAAGGGTATGTAGATTAAAGGGATAACTACATGGCATAACTAACTCTAGCACATATTTATACTTAGTAGCTATAGTTTAGATTAATTACATCCTATAGCTAAGAGTAATATGTTAAATACAACTAATAGCTACATATATATTTAAAATAGAATACTCTATTTTTATTATTTTTATCTGGACTTCACCTCAGTCTCTGCCGCCTCCGGCCTCCGTGAACTCCGCCTTAACCCTAAACCCTCCACCGCCGCCTACTCTGAAACCGAACTCGCCGCCGCTGAAGAGAAGGAAGCTTTTGTTGATTCCTTAACTGAAGAAGAGATTAAAGCTAATGTAGTTTCACAAATTGGTGGAATCGAACAATCTAATTAAGCATAAGCATAATTTGATGCTCTGGCAAAGAAGAAAGCTACTGTTGTTGTTGATGCAAAGACGAAGCAGTAAAATCGAAAAAGAAGGTGGTTGTTGTGAAGACTAAAGCAGTGACTCCTAAGAAGAAGGTAACTGCTCCTGCAAAAGCGAAGAAAACAACTCTGCTCAGATCTAACGGAATTCCGCTTAGATCTGAGAGAATTTGTGGCGGAGGAGAGACCAGATCCGATCGCTTTCCGGCATTGCCTCCAAAAAAAACTCGTAGCTGATTTTTAGATTATATTCATTTTTTTAGCGTGTATTTTGTTAGCATAAGGATTGTTGTTGTTGTTGTTGTGAAATTTCCGGCAGATCTAGCCGGAAATCGTCGATAAATTTGGCTGGAATTAGTAGTTGGTGTTGTTATATTCACGAATACGGCGATTGTATTCACTTTTTTGAGCTTTTTTTGTTAAAAATTTAGATTGTATTCATTTTTTTTATGGTGTATTTGTTAATTTTTGGTGTATCTATATTTTATGTATTCAGTTTTTACTCATTGTTTTCATGAATACAGCGAGCCCGTTTATGAATACAGATAATCATTTCTTGAATACAGTGAAAAAGTAGCTATAGATGAATACAGTTGAGTTGAATACATTTGACTTGAATACAATTTAGTTGAATACATCTGACTTAAATACATCGAAATTTGACTTGAATACAACGAAATCTGAACTTGAATACAGTGAAATCTGACTTAGCCGAAATTTTAATACAATCTGAATTTTGAATACAATATACTGTAGCGCGTGAATACAATCTATTGTAGCTACGAAATGTAATTAGCTAAAGTGTAGCTATGCCAAATTTTTAACCCTCAAAATGTAGTCATTTATGTAAGTTTCCCTAGATTAAATGGGTCTCATATTTTATGGTGTGACAGTGAATCTAAAAATAAGTGACGTGACAAGCTACTTCAGTAATTTGCAAATTTTTTAAATGTTTTCTGTGGGGGTGACTTTTAAATGAAATTTGAGAATAGTTGAGTGATTTTTATGTGAAAAATAAAGATAGTAACATTTCAGAAATAAAACACCACTTGGATGACCACCCATAAAGAATCTCTGTAATTGTTTCACATTGATCTTACATACACTGATACACTTCATAGCTTTTAGAACAGGGACGGAGCTGGTGTATTACTTATGAGTTGGAACGAACTTAATAACTTTTAATTAGGCCTTTATTCGCATAAATAAATTATTTATAAGTATTTAATGCGAGGTAGTTACTAAACGCTATGAATTTGATGATGAGTTCATAACA
Source organism: Lycium barbarum (assembly GCF_019175385.1). Taxonomy (NCBI): domain Eukaryota; kingdom Viridiplantae; phylum Streptophyta; class Magnoliopsida; order Solanales; family Solanaceae; genus Lycium; species Lycium barbarum. Next base: position 122,445,391 of record NC_083339.1, on the reverse strand, counting down.
GATAAATTTTAAAATCATGACTCTAGTTTTGCTCATAACAAATTATGTATATGGTGTCTGGGAGTGCTCCTTTATTTAGAAAAATTATACGCCTTTGAAAAATTTCATGCTAAATTAGACATTAGAAAATTTGTAACGGTTTCACATGTAGACAAAAAATCTCAAGTTTTAGCATAAGAATGAATTTTTTATTGATTTTATATGTATGATATTTCGTTTGTATACGTCATGGGAAACATTTAAATATCTATTTATTGTTGAATTGTAATTCGCCTAAAAATGTTAGATGAGTATTGACAATTGATAGGTCATGTGTAAGCCATGAAACACATCTGCTCTTTAGTTATGATTTATGAACCGTGAAAGTGTGGGTTCTTTCAATACTCACCCTCATTCAATTTAGAGAAAAGGGTAAAAAATGTCCCTCTATTTTAGGAAAGGGTTAGAAATATCTTCCGTTATAAATTTGAGTCAGAAATACCCTTACAATTATTAAAGTATTCAAATATACCTTTGTTTTAATGAAAATGCGCAAATCCCCAAAAATAATCCGATTTCATTTTTTAAACCCGCTCCATTTAAATCCGACCCAACTAAATAAAAAACTCATATGGGTTACCCCTCCAAATTTTAATGGCTTCACTCTGGTGGCTTGAGATATACCTGCTATACGCCCGTGTTTAGAACTGTAGGAAAGCAGAAGCAGAAACTGGAAAAAAACCAGTAAGTAGAAAACGAAAACAGAAACTGTGTGCAAAAATTAAGAAATATCCGAGACCACAGAATTCACTGTGTGTCCTTAAGGAATTTAACCCTCTCACTGTACCTGAGGTTACGGATTATTTCCTCCCAGGATAAAACGGATATACCTGTCGCAGGAGTGGCGGTACCTCAAACGCCTACGACTTCGGTGAACTCAAATTTGGCAACGAAACACACTAAGACTCGATAGTTTTATTTTTGGAAAAAGAGTGCAGAATTTGCAATGCAAGGAAAAATTTTCAGTAGTAAAAAAATTAAGGCATTGCCTCAGTTTATATAGCCTCGAACATGCCTGTTCAGAATATGCTTGGTGGCTGTTCGGAGAGGCCATGCCTTTTCCGAAAAAAATAAGAACGTTGGGGAAGTTTTAATTTTATTCCGCCAAAATTTAATTAATTACTAATTAATATTTTACTTTACGACGGAAATAAACAAAATAATTTCAGAAAATGAAGATTGAATTTAAATAAATTTGGTCCAAAAAGATTATCAATCAATCAAATCCGAAGCCGAAGCCGAGCCGAGCGACGACGACGGCGTGAAGGGAGTCCCTCTTCTCAACCCTTTAAGAGCTAGAGGAAGTGCTTTCTAATATAAGCACATAACTTTCCCTTTCTACCACCAATGTGGTACAAAGCTCCTTTTCAAAGGAACTTTGCTTTGAACTTCATTTTCCTTCCATTGTCTTTTTCCCTCCATTTCTCATTCACACCAACTTAGCTAGCTTCAATCATTAACTAGGTTTAACAATCCCCCACATGAATGAGGAATGGCTATATGATAAAAAAACATGCATGACAAAAAACTGTGTGCTTCGTAAGCAAGGATTAATCACATCTGGATAAGTAGATTTCTCTTTGAACTTTCCGTAGTGAACATATGTCGGATATACTCAGTTAATCGGTAGATTTGATATCTTTGAACCGTCGAGCTTTGGTGTATACCTAGACAACCACATGTCACACAATTAACCCTTTAACCATCTTTGGTTCTCATTGTTTTGTTCGTTTCAGCCATGAACACTGCCTGGTTCATAAGTGCGTAGAGAATTGGCCTTACAAAATTCTCCTTGAAGCGGCTTACACTTCACACTTACATAGGTGATTTCTAAATGTGTCATCCCGTAGATACACTATTTGATATACCCTGTATCAAACTTAGAAACCATTAAAAAGCCGTAATGCTTTATCCTGGTACTGAACATTGTCTCATCACGAGAATGGACCAAAAGGTTATTGTGACAATGTTGAACCGCCATCAATGACTTTGCTTGATCTCTTTGAACCTAGATCTTGGGATCTCCAGTCTTCTAGGTAGAGTTACCGCCACGATGACTTGTCCTCGGCCAAAGTCCCATTCCCCTCGATGATCTTTCAACCACCTCTCTAGTTAGGCCTTTAGTTAGTGGATCCGACACATTATCTCTTGACTTAACATAGTCAATTGTGATAATTCCACTAGAGAGTAGTTGTCTAACGGTATTATGTCTTCGTCGTATGTGACGAGACTTTCCGTTGTACATAACGCTCCCGGTTCTTCCTATTGCCGCTTGGCTATCGCAATGTATGCATATAGGAGCCAACGGTTTGGGCCAAAATGGAATATCTTCTAAGAAATTCCGGAGCCATTCAGCTTCTTCACCGGCTTTGTCTAAAGCTATGAACTCAGATTCCATTGTAGAGCGGGCGATACATGTCTGTTTGGATGACTTCCAAGACACTGCTCCTCCACCTATGGTAAAAACATATCCACTTATGGATTTAGTTTCAGTTGAACCGGTGATCCAATTTGCATCACTGTATCCTTCAATAACTGCAGGATACCTATTATAATGCAAAGCAAAGTTTTGAGTATGTTTCAAATACCCCAAAACTCGTTTCATTGCCAGCCAATGATTTTGGTCGGGATTACCAGTGTAGCGACTTAGTTTACTTATAGCACACGCAATATCAGGTCGCGTACAGTTCATGATATACATCAAACTTCCCAACACTCTGGCATAATCCAATTGAGAGTGACTTTCACCTTTATTCTTTGCAAGAGCAAGGTTCATATCAATTGGCGTCTTTGCAACTTTAAAGTCCAAGTACTTGAACTTTTCAAGTACCTTTTCAATATAATGAGATTGAGACAATGCTAGACCTTGAGGAGTCTTATGGATTTTAATTCCCAGAATTAAATCGGCAACTCCTAAGTCTTTCATATCAAACTTACTAGCAAGCATGCGCTTAGTAGCATTTATGTTAGCAATGTCGTTACTCATTATCAACATATCATCCATGTACAAATAAAATATGACGACGTGGTTCGGAGTGTTCTTAATGTAAACACATTTATCACACTCATTTATCTTGAATCCATTTGACAACATCGTATGGTCAAATTTTGCATGCCACTGTTTAGGTGCTTGTTAAAGTCCGTAAAGAGACTTAACAAGTCGACACACCTTCTTCTCTTTCCCTGGAACTACAAACCCTTCATGTTGTTCCATGTAAATCTCTTCCTCTAACTCTCCATTTAAGAAGGCTGTTTTCACATCCATTTGATGGATTTCAAGACCATACACGGCGGCTAACGCTACTAACACCCGAATAGATGTAATCCTCGTTACCGGCGAGTATGTATCAAAGTAGTCAAGACCTTCTCGTTGTCTAAACCCTTTAACAACTAGTCTTGCCTTATATTTATCAATAGTACTATCAGCTCTCATTTTCCGCTTGAAAATCCATTTGGAACCTAAAGGTTTATTCCCTGGAGGAAGATCAACCAATTCCCAAGTATGGTTGTCCAATATGGATTCTATCTCACTATTGATTGCATCTTTCCAAAATTGAGCTTCCGATGAAGACATAGCTTCATTGAAAGTTCGAGGCTCATTTTCCAACAAAAATGTTAGAAACTCTGGTCCAAAGGAAGTAGACGTCCTTTGACGTTTGCTGCGTCTTGGATTTTCCTCATCAGGAACATTTTCCTTTGTTTCTTCCCGAGGTCGTTTAGATTCTTTGCTAGATGACTCACATTCCTTTTTATACGGATATATGGTTTCAAAGAAGTCAGCATTATCTGATTCAATTACCGTATTCACCTGAATGTCGGGATTTTTTGATTTGTGAACCAGAAATCGATATGCCGTACTATTTGTGGCATATCCTATGAAAACACAATCAACGGTTTTAGGTCCTATTTTTACCCTTTTGGGTTTAGGAACTTGCACCTTGGCTAAACACCCCCACACTTTGAAATATTCCAAATTGGGCTTCCTTCCTTTCCACTTTTCGTATGGAATAGATTTTGTTTTGCTATAGGGCACTCGATTGAGTATTCGGCTAGCTGTTAGAATAGCTTCCCTCCACAAGTTCTGGGGTAACCCAGAACTTATTAACAGGGCATTCATCATTTCTTTTAGTGTTCTATTTTTCCTTTCTGCAATTCTGTTTGATTGTGGTGAGTAAGGGGCAGTCGTTTGATGAATAATACCATATTCCAAACATATTTGTTCAAAAGGAGATTCATATTCACCGCCCCTATCACTCCTTATCATTTTAATCTTTTTGTTAAGTTGAGTCTCAACTTCAGTTTTGTACTGCCTGAACGCTTCAATTGCTTCATCTTTACTATTAAGTAAATAAACGTAGCAATACCGCGTACTATCGTCAATAAAAGTTATGAAGTACTTCTTTCCACTGCGAGATGAGATTGACTTCATGTCACAAATATCTGTATGGATTAAGTCTAAAGGACTTGAATTCCTTTCAACTGACTTATAAGGATGTTTAACATACTTAGATTCAACACAGATTTGACATTTTGATTGATTGCATTCAAACTTAGGCAATACTTCCAAACTAATCATTTTTCGCAAGGTTTTATAATTGACATGTCCTAAACGTGAATGCCATAAATCATTTGACTCAATCAAGTAAGACGAAGCAGAAACTTTATTATTATTAGCAACAACCATTACATTCAGTTTGAAAAGGCCCTCTGTGAGGTAACCTTTTCCTATGTACATCTCGTTCTTACTTATTACAACCTTGTCAGAAACATAAACATACTTAAAACCGTTTTTCACTAGAAGTCCGGTAGATACTAGATTTTTCCTAATTTCAGGAACATGACAGACGTTATTGAGAGTCACCACCTTGCCAGAGGTCATCTTCAGCAGTATCTTTCCATAACCTTCAATCTTGGCCGTTGTAGAATTTCCCATATATATGGTCTCGTCGGGCCCGGCGGGAGCATATGAAGCAAAGGCTTCTCTAACAGCACAAATGTGGCGAGTGGCGCCAGAGTCAATCCACCACTTCTTGGGATTTCCCACTAGGTTGCACTCAGACAACATAGCGCACAAGTCATCAACCTCATCGTTTGTTTCAACCATATTAGCCTGACCCTTCTTCTTTTCCTTCTTCGGAGCACGACAGTCTGCAGCTTTGTGTCCGATTTTTCCACAATTGTGGCAGTTTCCCTTGAATTTCTTCTTGTTGGGATAGTTCCTTGGTCCCGATGCCTTTTTCCTCTTTTTTCAAATTAGTTGGGGCAGTTTCAACAATATGTGCTCCCCCTATGGTTGAACTCCCATTTGCCTTCTTCTCCGCTGCCTTGTTATCTTCCTCGATTCTCAACCGGACGATGAGATCTTCCAGTGTCATCTCCTTTCGCTTGTGTTTCAAGTAATTTTTGAAGTCCTTCTATGAAGGAGGAAACTTCTCTATCACTGCCGCAACTTGAAACGCCCCACTAATCACCAAACCTACACCAAACAATATGTAAGTAATAGTGTACTGAATACTTTCGACAAAGGTATTAACTAGATTTATACCTTCAGTGAGGAGATCGTGGATGATAACCTGCAACTCTTGAACTTGAGTAACAACAAACTTGCCATCTACCATTTTGTAGTCCAGAAACTTGGCAGCGATAAACTTCTTTAATCCAGCATCTTCTGTTTTATATTTCTTTTCCAACGCATCTCATAGCTCTTTTGATGTTCCCACATTGCTATAGACGTTGTAAAGATCATAATCCAGTCCGCTAAGAATATAATTCTTGCACAAAAAATCTGAGTGCTTCCATGCCTCAGTTACAACAAAACGTTCATTCTCAGGTGTTGATTCCGGCAGAACCGGAACGTCCTCCTTAATAAACTTTTGAAGGCTTAAAGTAGTTAAATAGAAGAACATCTTTTGTTGCCATCGTTTGAAATCAATCCCGGTGAATTTTCTGGGCTTCTCTGCCGGAGCCGGTGCTGGTGCAGTACGACTAGAGGACGCAGCATTGCTCGTAGAACCAACCACAGGGGCTGGTGTGGCAGTAGCAGTAGCAGTAGCATTCAAATTTGGAGTTTGGTCTCCCATTTCTGTCGCAGGAAACAACAGAAAAATTTAATAAACAGTAAATCAGTTTAAATTCGAAAAATGTTCGAACTGAATCTGTTTTGATAGCAACAAATATAATACACAACGGTGAAGATTTTATTTCTTCAAACCGAATCAAGTTTACACAGAACAGATTTAAAAACTTCAAACAGAATGTAGGAAACTGTATGTTGTATACTTGATGAAGTTTTTATATCTTCAAATCAAGTATCCAAATGAGTAGAAAGTTCTGAAAACTTTAATCTCAACCGGAGTAGAAAATCCGAAGATTTTAGTCTCCAAGCAACATACAAGTTCGTTACATGCAAACAACAAAGATACAAGTTTCTTTTATTTTGTGGACAACACTGTTTTATGTTAAAGAAAACACTTTTTTTTTCCAATAACGTTCTGTAATTGTTAAACAACAACAAATGAACACAAAAATAATTGTTAAATTCCTTAAGCTTGTTATACGCCCGTGTTTAGAACTGTAGGAAAGCAGAAGCAGAAACTGGAAAAAAACCAGTAAGTAGAAAACAAAAACAGAAACTGTGTGCAAAAATTAAGAAATATCCGAGACCACAGAATTCACTGTGTGTCCTTAGGAATTTAACCCCCTCACTATACCCGAGGTTACAGATTATTTCCTCCCAGGATAAAACGGATATACCTGTCGCAGGAGTGGCGGTACCTCAAACGCCTACGACTTTGGCGAACTCAAATTTGGCAACGAAACACACTAAGACTCGATAGTTTTATTTTTGGAAAAAGAGTGCAGAATTTGCAATGCAAGGAAAATTTTTCAGTAGTCGAAAATTGAGGCATTGCCTCAGTTTATATAGCCTCGAACATGCCTATTCAGAATAGGCTTGGTGGCTGTTTGGAGAGGCCATGCCTTTTCCGAAAAAAATAAGAACGTTGGGGAAGTTTAAATTTTATTCCACCAAAATTTAATTAATTACTAATTAATATTTTACTTTACGGCGGAAATAAACAAAATATCAGAAAATGAAGATTGAATTTAAATAAATTTGGTCCAAAAAGATTATCAATCAATCAGATCATTTGACCAAATCCAAATCTAAATCCAAATCCAAATCCAAATCCGAGCGATGACGACGGCGCGAGGGGAGTCCCTCTTCTCAACCCTTTAAGAGCTAGAGGAAGTGCTTTCTAATATAAGCACATAACTTTCCCTTCTTACTACCAATGTGGTACAAAGCTCCTTTTCAAAGGAACTTTGCTTTGAACTTCATTTTCCTTCCATTGTCTTTTTCCCTCAATTTCTCATTCACACCAATTTAGCTAGCTTCAATCATTAACTAGCTTTAACAATACCAATTAGTTTTCAGCCAATAGGAGAATGTGCAACCAGCAAGTGAAAGGATGAAGGTAGACGGAAATTGTGATGTGTTGATGACAACAAGCGTCACACCACAACAGTAATAATTTTCCCAGTCAGGTCATTCACGTAAACTGCTGAAATAGGAGCGGGTAACCCATATGAGTTTTTTATTTAGTTAAATCGGGTTTAAAAATAAAATTGAATTATTATGGCGAATTTGGGATTTCCGTTAAGATAGGGGTATATTTGAAAACTTTAATGACAGGTGGGGTATTTTTACCCAAATCCGTGATGACAATATTTTTAGCCCTTTTTCCAAAGTAAAGTGTCATTTTTGACCCCTTTCCCTTCAATTTATGTATCTTCTTATTATTTATTTTAAAAATATCATTTTTATATTTAATAGTAGTTTGTTAATTTCAATATATAAATACTTTTAAAATTAAAATTCATTTTTTTAATATATCATACACACTTTTATCAAGAAAACAAATCTTATAAGTTATAAGTTTCTTTTAATTTTCTTAAAATCTCTGTAATTGTTTCACATTGATCTTACATACACTTCATAACTTTTAGAACAGGGGCGGAGCTGGTGTATTACTTATGAGTTGGAACGAACTTAATAACTTTTAATTAGGCCTTTATTCGCATAAAAAATTATTTATAAGTATTTAATGCGAGCTAGTTACTAAACGCTATGAATTTGATGATGAGTTCATAACAGATAAATTTTAAAATCATGACTCTAGTTTTGCTCATAACAAAATTATGTATATGGTGTCTGGGAGTGCTCCTTTATTTAGAAAATTTATACGCCTTTGAAAAACTTCATGCTAAATTAGACATTAGAAAATTTGTAACGGTTTAAGATGTAGACAAAAAATCTCAACTTTTAGCATAAGAATGAAATTTTTATTGATTTTATATGTATGATATTTCGTTTGTATACGTCATGGGAAACATTTAAATAGCTATTTTATTGTTGAATTGTAATTCACCTAAAAATGTTAGATGAGTGATAGACAATTGATAGGTCATGTGTAAGCCATGAAACACATCTGCTACGTGGTTATGATTTATGAACTGTGAAAGTGTGGGTTCTTTCACTACTCACCCTCATTCAATTTAGAGAAAAGGGTAAAAAATGTCCCTCTATTTTAAGAAAAGGGCTAGAAATATCTTCGGTTATGAATTTGAGTCAGAAATACCCTTACAATTATTAAAGTATTCAAATATACCTCTGTTTTAATGAAAATGCGCAAATCCCCAAAAATAACTCAATTTTATTTTTTAAATTTGCTCCATTTAAACCCGACTCAACTAAATAAAAAACTCATATGGGTTACCCCTCTAAATTTTAATGGCTTCACTCTGGTGGCTTGAGATATACCAATTAGTTTTCAGCCAATAGGAGAATGTGCAACCAGCAAGTGAAAGGATGAAGGTAGACGGAAATTGTGATGTGTTGATGACAACAAGCGTCACACCACAATAGTAATAATTTTTCCAGGTCATTCACGTAAACTGCTGAAATAGGAGCGGGTAACTCATATGAATTTTTTATTTAATTGAATCGGGTTTAAAAATGAAATCAAATTATTATAGCGGATTTGGGATTTCCGTTAAGATAAGGGTATATTTGAAAACTTTAATGACGGGTGGGATATTTTTTACCCAAATCCGTGATGACGATATTTTTAGCCCTTTTTCCAAAGTAAAGTGTTATTTTTGACCCCTTTCCCTTCAATTTATGTATCTTCTTATTTATTTATTTTAAAAATATCATTTTTTATATTTAATAGTAGTTTGTTAATTTCAATATATAAATACTTTTAAAATTAAAATTCATTTTTTTAATATATCATACACACTTTTATCAAGAAAACAGATCTTATAAATTATAAGTTTCTTTAATTTTCTGAAAATGTAATATCTAATTAAATTAATACGCATAAAATGAAATATGGCGTATTTATCTTTGTTGTTATCTACTGAAAGAAAGTCCAAAAGGAACAGAGTTACGGCAAAACGGACCATCCAAAGAAGCTGTCATTTTTTCTCTATAATAATAAATAAACTAAATACCCAATAGTTCCTAATCTAATTTTCATTTCTCTTCATCTCTCGAGTCATATCTTCTATTTTCTGCAGACTCACTAAAATAATACTCTTAACATCTTTCCAAAGAAAAAAGAAAAGTCTTACCCCGTTTTAGCTCTCCTTTAATTTCCCCCGGCTCACGATCTTTGAGTTTGGGTTTTGTTCTTTTGATTAATTAATGGACTCCGCTTAGACCATCAGGTACAAATAATCCATTTCCATTTCTTTTTCTTTTTGAAAATTCTATTGGCTGTGGACACTGTAAATATTAAAAACACATTGGGAAATGACAGGACTGTATCTTTTTTATGTTTTGCTTTTTCACAGGACCTGAATTGGGAAAAAAGGGGTTAAAGAAGAAGCAGCAAAAAGGAACAGTCTTGGGTACTGTGACACTGAATTGTTGAAGGAACAATCATGGCCGTGGATGAGAATGGCTCGTTGAATCGGACGGATGACAGTGTAAAGAATAATTCTGCTGTGGTCGATCATCAACCAAATCAAAATGGTCTGCCACGGTCAACGTTACCCAATGATCAGAATATTCAGATGGATGTTTTTCAACAGCATAAGCAAAGCATCAACGGTAACGGCGTGATGGGTCATCAGCATAATTTTAAGGAAATGAAGGGTGTTGATTTGAGAAGAAATGGAAGTGAGGAAGGGTTTAAGATGAGGGATTTGGAGGAAATGTTCACCAAATTGAACCCTATGGCTGAAGAGTTTGTGCCCCCTTCACTCTCTAGCAATCAGGGAGTAGTGCCATTCTCTCCAGGTGGAGAACAATTTGGGTTTGATGCTTTCAATTATGTAATGCAAGCTGGATTTGGTGATGGAAATTTCAACAGAAGGGTATCTATGTCATTACTTCTTCTTTTTTCCTAATATATCATGTTTTTCACTTAGGGTGTGTTTGGTATGAAGGAAAATATTTTCCATGGAAAATTTTGGCTTGGAAAACAAGTGGGTTTCTGACTTAGCTTTTGGTAAGTAAGTAAAAAAAGTATTATCCCGAGAGCATGTATATGTAATCTAGCAAAACACTATGATATGGGGGTGGAATAGGGTGAGGAGTGGGGGTGGCGAGGGGTAAGATGGTGAAGGGGTGGGGGTGGGGGCCGTTGGTGGGTGAGGAGGAGACAATGAACTTGAAATATCACCTATGGAACTTGTTTTCCCTACTTCCATAAGGAAGTCATTTTCCTCATTTTTGAGGAACTTGTTTTCCTATTGAAAATGTTTCCTAAAATATTTTGGCCAACCAAACACAGGAAAATTGACCAAACACACCCTTAGTAGCTACTGGAAAACAGTGCATATGCAAATGTTAGGTTCTTCAGTTTACTGTTTGTTCCTCTTATTGGTTGCCGTATGTATGTTAAATCGAAATCGATCACATGTAGTAGGAAATTTCATAGATGGTATCAGGCAAGAACATATATGGAGGAGTATATAGTTATTGAGGTCTAAAAAGGAGAAAGGTTCGATGTCTCTCTCTGTCCGTGTTTTCTAGAATGACAAGTCTGTGTCGTCGCCCTTTGTTAACTTGTTTGTACTGGTTCACTGTCATTGAGTCGTGGCTAACAATTCGGGTTAAAATGCACTGGCAGAAGAGAAATGGCAATGGTCTTGGTAGGAGGCGGACGAATGTTCGGACAAGCATGGCCCAACGAGAAGAGGTTATAAGGAGAACAGTTTATGTGTCTGACATTGATCATCAGGTACTAAGCAGAGGGGTACTCAGGCTACTTGTTCATTATTTATTGGGTACCATCATTTTTTTTTTCTTTTTCCGTGGGGACTTATTGTTCTTATTTTGTGTAGGTGACTGAAGAGCAACTTGCTACACTCTTTCTTACTTGTGGGCAGGTGAATATGTTTCCCGTTCGGTCATGCTTCCGCATTCATCATTTACAGCACTTTTTGTTGCCATAATCTGACTAACCTTGATGTGCTGAAGGTGGTTGACTGTCGCATATGTGGAGACCCCAATTCTGTGCTCCGCTTTGCTTTTATTGAATTTACTGATGAAGGTATGTTGAACCATAATCTTTCGTTTGACAGTTTCTATTTTTGGTTAAATTTCTTGTGTCTAACCGTGGCATTGTCTCATGTATGGTCTGCAGAAGGTGCAAGGAATGCTCTGAGTCTTGCAGGAACTATGCTAGGGTTTTACCCTGTGAAAGTTCTTCCCTCCAAAACTGCAATTGCACCAGTTAATCCAACATTTCTTCCGAGGGTGAGAAATTGTGTACATTTTTGGTATTTCCTTTTTGCAAAAATTTTGTAGAGGGCGATGAAGGGATACCTCTGTGTTGCTAATACTAAATTTTTTACCTTTGGCACTGATATCTAGTCTGAAGATGAACGGGAGATGTGTGCAAGAACTATATACTGTACAAACATTGATAAAAAGGTAATTTTGGGTTTGTAATCCCTGTTTCACATGGTTGAAGAGCATCTATGGAAATAATGCTTTATGACTTGTCCATTTGTATGAAATAGGTTACTCAAGCAGATGTCAAGCTCTTTTTCGAATACTTTTGTGGAGAGGTTTGTAGCTTCTCACCTGACTTGTCTGAAATTGCTTGTACTAGTTAAGGTCCTTACTCTTGCGGTTTTCTTCTCTAACGCAGGTTAGGCGCTTGAGGTTGCTTGGTGACTATCATCATTCCACTCGCATAGGTTTTGTCGAGTTTGTTATGGTAACTCTCATGAGCTTTTCTTGGTTTTGCCGTCTGATATATCATACTGCTCTGGGCTTTTGCTTCTTTCTAGTCTTAAGAACTAGTAGAACCTCCAACTTACCAGTTTTCAATAAAAAAAAAAAAGAAAAAAAAAGAACTAGTAGAACCTCCATTCAGAATGCGTGTTGTCTTTCACTATCCATGCTCCTAGTTTAACATTTTCATGATTACTGATCTGAGTGAGTGGTAAAACATCAGTTTTGTCAGTTCTTGAATTTCATGTGGCCGAAGTAAGTTCTTGGTAGTAGTTTGGCCACTTATGTGAATATTAGATAATGTTGACACAAACTGAATTTTGATTCAATATTTTTCTCCCCTTGCTTGCTGGAGTGCCAGTCAAAGCTTATGTTGTTATCTATCCTTGTCACCAGAAACTAATCCTAATATTCTTAACTAGATAACATGAGCCATGTGGAGCATTACTTTCTCTCTGTTAATAATCTTCAGAGGCGGACCTACCATATAGGGAGAGGGGGGCTTAAAGGCACCTGTTAACCTCAAAAAAAGTCTCCTGAAGTACGCATATATATTTTACTAGGCACCTATTACACAAATGTTAGAAGGGGTCACTGCTCGATGGGGCTCCTTAGGTTTGCCCTTAGGTTCAATGACTTGGTTTGATTCCTAGCTATAGCATACCTTTTTTTTTTTTTTTTTTTTTTTTTTTGTGTGTGTGTGTGTGTTGTACAGCTTTTTTGAGCATACCATATTATTACTTTTTGTTGATTTTTCTTTCTTTAGTTTTCCCCCTTTTCTTTAGCTACCAGATTCTATTTAAGAAGGTAACATATTTCAATGTATAAATATAATCATCTGCTTGTGCTGGAAACCAAAATATGGGTGTTACATCAATAAACTAGAAGTGCAGTCCTTGTTCTTGTTCTTCTTAGAAGGAACCTAAAACTTCTAAAATTGAATCAAGGTCATTCATATATTACAATTCACACCAAAAACTAAAAAGGAGAATACAACTCATTTTGATATTTGTATAAGACTGTATCTTAAAAGAGTCTTGAGTTCCTTTCCTTCCATATTGTCCACCAAATGGTTGTTCGGACAATTTTCTGTCTGTCTTTGTAAGTGGTAAAGTTCCCCCCTGTTCCAACTTGACAAGAGTTCCGAAGTTCTTCCCGGCATTGCCACCTAATACCCCTGAGGCCGATGAACAAATCCCATAGTTGGCTGGTCACTTTACAATGTAGAACAAGTGGTTGATTGTCTCAACATCTTGCCCACACAAATGACATCTTGAGCAAATTTTTATTCCCCTCTTCCTTAAGTTTTCCTGAGTAAGGACAACTTCTCTAGCTACCAACCAAGTAAGCAATCCACTTTATATTGTACCTCTACTTTCCATATATGCTTCCAATGCCATAGACTGATTTTGGATCGACCTGGTTTAAATCTTTATATGCTGAGCTGACTGTATGCATTCCACTGCTATGCTTTTGCCAGCTAAGTGTATCTTCCCCTCTTGTGGTCCTTTGCCGCATTATTTTTCTTGCTTTTTCTTTCTTTACCCCCACCTCCACCCCCCCCCCCCCCCCCCCCCCCTTTTTTTTAAAAAAAAAAATTAAATCCCTTCCTCAAAAAGTCTCAAACCCACTTCTCCGTCCATGATAGAAATCAGAAACTAAGAAACTCTTTCTCCAGTTTCAAACTGGGTCGGCCTATGATAGTGTTTACTATAGTTGAAACGTTGTGAGAAAGGTCCATCATTTGCTGGTCAGTTCAAACTGTGAATATTAATGTGCTTGTGTTTATTTTTCAATAGCTAATGTGCATGCTTTTTATTGGATGCTTTGTTGTCAGAGTAGTTGAGTGCATGACAAACATAGGATATGGTACCCACTCGCTGTTCAGTAAATCTTTGAGGTATTTAGTTGTGTAGATTGAGTTGCTGGAAGGAGAGGGGTCCTTTGGTCAGTCGCATAAAAACAACCCCAATACAAAAATCCGCATAACTACTACATATAAAGTATAAAATAAATAAAGCTCTGCATTGCGATGTAATCCTTGCATAACTAATACAATGTTTGGTTTCTAGTATAACAATCATAATTGATTTAATGTTTGATTTTAAGTATTAAATTCAGCATTACTACTACTGACATAACTTTGGAGGGATTCTATGTATTATTTTATGTGGGATAGAGTGTGGAACAGAAATTAGTTTATTAGCAACAACAACAACAACAACAAGCCCAGTATAATCCCACCATGTGGGGTCTGGGGAGGGTAGAGTGTACGCAGACCTAACCCCCACCTTGAAAGGTAGGGCGGCTGTTTCTGAAAGACCCTCGGCTCAAGAGAAGAAAACAAGACAAAAGGTCAGATAGGGCCAAGCATATCGAAAACAATATGAAAACAAGGAATAACAAAAGCGAGAAAGTCATGGTAGAACAGTCCGGAAAGAAAGGAGCCAGTGTAGATATTTGTGGCTGTTGCTTTGATGGGAACCCTTACTGCTTTTACTATGTGGATTCTGTACTTCTTGATCACTTAATGAAGCTGGAAGAGAAGTGCTCTATACTATTGATACTGCTATGGGAAGATACTATTGTAATAACTAGATCAGCTTTACCATCCAAGTAACCTTCACATTGGAGAAAAGTGCTACGTACTACTTTAGTACCGTCGTGAAATCTGGTTCCCATGACAACGTAACTTCAATATACTTGCATCAGGATATCTGAATTTTTTTCTGTTCTTCAGTTGCTTTCGACTAGCATGCCATCTCTTCATCCACAACATTCGTTGAGTATGGATATAGGAGAACATAAAAAGCTTCTATTTGTCTTTGGTGGAGGTTCTAGAATTGAACTTCCTCACAGCACTCTCTCTAGGTTTCAGTTGCAATTTGCATCAGTTCTCCTTCATGCACTGCTTCTATTTCGCTACTACCCCGGCTGATTCATATTTTTTGCCAGTGCTGTAAGTCAAACAGGAGATTTCTATAGTGTTGCCCTTTCTGTTTTTGGATAGGAGAATGCCACACTTCTGTTGGCCTCCTCCTTCTGATTGGTTGTAGGTGAATTCTTTTCAAGGAGGACACTTCCAGACAATAACAAACTTTGTCGGTGTTAGACTTAATCTTTGTCTTGACCTATTCTCTGTTGTCTTCATAAAATTTTGAATTCCTCCATTGTACCGCTTGTTATTTTTGTTTTCCTAAATTTAGCACGTAGCGTTCCATGGCTATGCTGTTTAATTTACTTTGATGATGAATTCTCTAATTATTGCAGGCTGAGAGTGCCATTGCTGCACTGAACTGCAGTGGTGCTATACTGGGATCACTCCCTATAAGGTTGCTCTCTGATTCCAGTAAACTTCCTGCTGATGCTTCTTCTCTATTTTATTGACATTTCCATTAATCTTAAAAACTTTTTCCATACTGCAGAGTAAGCCCATCAAAGACTCCTGTCCGACCACGTGCTCCTCGCTCGCCGGTGCAGTGAGAAATCACTTTGCATTCCTCATCTGATCTTATATATCTAAATACATACGTAGATATAGCTACCATCGAGTACCTCCTGGAATTTTCTTTTAGTTTATTCGTGTTACAGCTTGGCATCCCTCACCAACAGGATTCTTGTTCCTATGCTTGTACTGTTGGCTGTTTTGTGAGTGCTTATGGTGATGTAATTTAAGTTTGATATATTATGTTTCTCTGGGCAATGCCTCGAGTACCCATACTGACTGATGTTCTAACGGTGACATTGATCCAATGAGTTCCTCGATATTCTGCTACCTCATTGGTTTGTGATTCTGTGTCTGGATGTACACAATTCATCTTGTCGTCGTCTAATATTTAGTCGATATGCTTTGTTCTATATAGCTGGATGATTATTCAGCTTATCAACTTCTTAGTTGGCCTGAGTGTGTTTTCTTCATTATTTTTATATCTTGATGGCTGTAATTTTCCACAAAACAAGTATCAGGTCCTGGACGTAATGTGACCTTTCACGAGAATTAAGAAAAAGACCAGGCTTGTTAAATAAGAAGGCTATACCGTAGTCC
Organism: Lycium barbarum; assembly: GCF_019175385.1. Classification (NCBI taxonomy): domain Eukaryota; kingdom Viridiplantae; phylum Streptophyta; class Magnoliopsida; order Solanales; family Solanaceae; genus Lycium; species Lycium barbarum. The sequence goes on along the minus strand of NC_083339.1, from coordinate 122,429,054 downwards.
CTTGATTATGAAGATATCAAGGGTCAAAGTAGGTCGGGTTTAGACCAAGAGAATAGAATACTCAACAAATAAGTTTTGACAATTCAATTTTTATAAGTAGCAGTTAAAGTAAATAATTTTTATATATAAATAGCACTGTAATACATTACAAAATATTGTACAAATAAAAGAATATAAATTCCTTTTGTTCCTTTGTTAATGTCTTGCTTACGGACCTACTTTATTCTTTTGGAAAGAAGATGTCCCCCCTTTGACTATTCCCTTCACTTTTATATTTGCAGAATTTTTCATCATAAGTTTGGGTCTTTTCCTATTGTAGATTTGCAAAACACATGCTACTGTGGTTTTGTTCATCTCAAACATATATATGTCTGCGATGGATTTCTAGAGCCATGTCTTTGACCGTTAGAAACATTGTCTAATAACTTTTTGGTAGTATTGAAACTTACGGGTAGATCAAATTTATATCTCCGTAGTCCCTCAATTGCTCACCATGAAAAATGACTTACACCTAAATACCAATACAAAGAAAGTATAAAGAGAATTTACTCCTCACATATTAATCACAGGCGGTGGGAAAAGCCACTTAGCCGTTCATATGTGCCTGTTGGTAATTTCATATTTCTTGATTAGGTGAAGTGACTGCTTCATCTCCTTGAAGCCATAACCATCACCAAGGCCAAACAATGCTATATGTAAATACAAGTTCTGTTTCCCAAAAAATATGGATTTTGTCAAGACAGCAATTGCGAAAATCAGTTAAATAAATCAACTTGAGAATTGATAAGAAAATATCATAACAAAACAATAATAAAGAAATTAATGGGATTATAATTTTGTACTGTGAATTTTAATGATTGGTAGTGGGTAGCATCATTTATGGGAATCTTCAAGCAATCAACGGGATTGACATATGCATCTTCTAATGTGCATTCTAGAACATGATGAATTTGCTCAATTAGAAATTGTTCTTGTGATGCAAATGAACGAGGAAAAACAGATCCCACTGACGAACATTTTGGACAATTTGCCAATTTGGTTCATTGTTTCTCCATATCTTGATATTAAAATCGGAAAAATTGTTATCCTAAAAACAATAATAAAAATATCAAAAATAATTCAATGGAGTTAAATTATGTAAAGGAAATTAATGAGTAGGCAAGACGTTTCTCAGAAAATTAGAATAGTAATTTCTCCCACACGAAAAGAAAAGCCTACTCTAAAAATTAAAATTGCACGTTTTGATCTTTCCTAAGTCCTACCACACCAACTTGACCCAAAGAATGAAGGATCCTGGAAGGAAAGAGGACTGCTGGATGAATAGAATAAGGACTATTTTGTTTGTATGAAGTAAGGGTGGGGACGGGGACGGGGACGGGGACGGTAGGGAACTATCTGGGGCGCAGAACGGGACGGGAGACTTTTTAAAGGGGGATTTAGGGGGACCGGGACTTTGGGCGGACGGGATAATAGGGGATTTTTTGGGGGGCCCGTGACGGGACGGGCCTGGGGGACCGGGGGGGGGGTTTAAAATTTATTTAAATATTTAATTTTAAATTACTAAATAGATATAAATTTAATATAAAACTTCAAACTTAACATTTAAGAACTATTTATTTTTTCTAAGGGCTATTTTTTGAACTTCTAAGAGCTATTATTTTTAATTTATTACATAATATTAAATATAATTTCAAGTCTTTATAAAATTTATAAAGAATTGTATTTTTTTTAGTAGTTATGTAAAGAAAATAATTACAAGTAAGAACTTTATGTTTTATTTATTCAAAATAGATCTTTTAAATTTCATAAAACTTGATTCAAAGTCTCAAATACAAGAAGAACACATAATCTACACAGCCACCTTCTAAGAAGGGTTCTGTTTGAATTAGGCCTCTAAGCTACAATAAGATCACCTAATCTACACAGCCACCTTCTAGGAAGGGTTCTGTTTTAACTAGGCATCTAAATAGTTAATTATAAATTATCATACTAAAACTTGTACGGATCTATGTATATTTTTTCTAAATGTCGTATTGCTTATGTTGCATCTAATTCTGGAATTGGCACTGCTGCTTGACGGTCCATAAGTTCCATGCCATCATCGTTGTTAGTGTTGATTCTTCTTCTTCTTCTTCTTCTTCTTCTTCTTCTTCTTGACGGGTTAATTTTGATAGCCCACAATTTCTTCTTTCTGCGTTGATCCAATCGACAGAAATCTCCAAGCTATCTTGTGCTAATCAATGTCTGTGGTCTCCGAGTTGAAATCTTGCCTCGCTAAAAGCTAGCTCCGAAGCTACTGATGATGATTGAATAGTTAGGACATCTCGAGCCATTTTTTAGAATAATGGAAATGACTTGCCACGCTCCCTCCACCATCCTAAAATAACTTCATTGTCGTCGTCGTCCACAATGATGCTTTCCAATCCCTGATTAAGATAAGCATCAATGTCATTTTCATTTTGAGTAGAAGCAATACCAAGCCATGCAGTATCCATTGATTTATCAAATTTTTTATTGCCAAATTTAGCTTTATTTTTTTGTGAAGGACGTTCATTTCCACTTCTACTTTTCAAAGATTTATAATTATTAGACATTATTTTAGCTTTTAATTCTATGCTACGTTTACACTCCTCAACATTTGGATGTTCTTTAGGAGGAATTTCTAGCTGCAAATAAATTTTGTCAACAAGTCCCTGAGCACCTCTTAATTTTAAAGATGGGTCAAGTATACAAGCAATCAAATAAACATCGGGAATAGGAAAAAAAATACTTTTTAAATTTGAGAATCATTTCATCAACAACTTCCTCATGTTCGTTTGATTCTCTATATTCCGCAAATAGTTTTGTAAGTCCACAAATATAAAATAACATTTGTGCAATGTAGGATAGTATTGACCGGAAAATGCTTTTATTGCGATAAATTTTTTCTAAAAAAATACATAGCCCTTCAATTTCATTCAAATCACTATCTTGTATTTATTTAGTGGGACGATAATGATGTGCATTAAAAACATATTGAAGGGGTTTTTGATATTGGTGACAGCAACAAGTAGCATTTCATATAAAGAATTCCACCTAGTACAAACTTCTTTTGGAATTTTTCTAACAGGCAAATTTTGCTCAACATAATATTTTTTAAACAAATTAATTCTACTTTGCTTATGAGGCTAAAAACATATTGACAAGCATATCGTATTTTTTTTTTAGAGAACCCTCAAATAAATCAAGACCATCTTTTACAACTAATTAAAAATATGACATGCACATCGGACATGAAAAATATCAAGGTTAATTGGGAAATTTTTTATAGCCATAAGTTCAACAGTCTTAGTCATGAAAGAAACATTATCAAATGTAACATTTAAAACTTTGTCAAGAAGACCATATAATTGCAAAACGTCTTGAACATTTGTAGAAATTTAAGGACCTGTTTTTTTCTCATTAATATATTTATAACCAAGTATATGCTTTTGCATATTCCAATTATGATCAATCCAATGTGCCGTAACACATAAATAATTATTGCCATTGGGGAAGGGGGACTCCAAACGGTGTGATTTTGGACTCAGCCGTTGGAGTCCCAACGTTCTTATTTTTGGGGAAGGGGGACTTCAACGGTCAGATTTCAATTTTAAAAAAAAAACCGGCGGGTCGGGACCGGGTCAGCCGATCCGGTACCGGGCCTGACCGGAATTTTCCAGGCCTTCCGTCCCACTACCCTTCCCCGTACTCCCTCTGCGCGATCCCCCTAAACTGACCGGTATTGGACCGGGCCGGAGCCAAGACGGTACCGGGACTGACCCGGCCCCACTGACACCCTTAGTATGAAGTATGAACAGAGAGAGACGTTCCTTAGGGGAATTGCTTAAAAAGTGATTTTACGTCTTTCTACGGAGAGCCTTTTATAGACAAAAGTATAAGTTCTCATTTGAAATAACCAACTAATGAGTTATGACCTTTATTTGGTGCATTCATTTAACCGATCAAACCAACTTGAGTATTCTAAAATATTCTTTCATGTCATAAACTTATTATACTTCCAAAGTTAAAGCAAACTTTCTCAACTGAAGGCATTTTTTTTAATAGGTCATAACAACATTATGTTTTAATAATCGCCTGCAAAATATAGATTAATGTGGATATCCTAAACTAATTCTATAATTGTCTATAAAGCCTCTAGTTGTTAGGAACCCATGGATTGCTCAAGACATTAATTTCCTGACTAATCCTCAATCTATATCTATATCTATCTATATATATATAAACAGAGGACATAGGCCCGTTGATTTGACACTCTCTATGGCTAGGAATGGTATTTTTCTTTTTTCTCAATTTTTTTTTCTTCTATTTTTCCATCTTTGTGTTGTTGCAAAAAAAAAGTCAATAGTCACTTCTCAAAATCCGAAAAGTCACCTCTTAAATTGATTTAATTACACCTGCATTCTCTCACCTCTTCACGTCTCTTCCAAAATTCTCTTAACGCCACCAAACCCAGATTCCAAATTTCACTCAACATAAGACTTTTTTCCCCATGATGCTTTCTTATTTTACCCTTGCTGTATGGTGGTTTGCTTTCCAGGTAAAAATTGAATTTGATATATTTTCTTTATTGCTGGAAAAAGGTTTTAACCATAAAACGCTACTTGTGGCCTTTGCTCTCCTCTTTTTATTTCCATTCTATACATTACCCGATTTACTATTTTAATTGTGTAAATGTACTACCTCCACTTTTACTTATCCAGTATTCTAAAAATAGATTTTAACTTTTAATTATCACTTTTAGCATATCAAGAAAAGATAATTTCTTTTTTCTATTTTACCCATAGTATTAATTACTCATTTCAAATCATCTTTCAAATCCATTACAAATGTGCACTAATTAATACAAGGTAAATTAAACACTTCATTTATTATTTCTTAAGGGCTTAATACCCAGATGGACCCTTAAATTTGGCATGTTTTGTAAGATAGGCATATAAACTTATAAGGTGACCAGATAGACACTTAAACTTACTCAAAGTGTATTTTTCAAGTTTTTCAGTTGTTTTGAAAACAAAAACTATATTTTTCAAACACTCACAATTTTCATGGCCAAACAAGCCCTAAATATATCACAAAATATTTTTTTTAAAATGCAAAAATAAGGCAAACGCATATACATGAGACTATAAATGTGCACTTAAACCAATAAATACTCGCTAATCGTAATTTTGCAGCTTTCAATTAACTCGATCTTTTTTTACACTTGAATAATTAAAAAACAATAACTTTAACCAATAAAAATCCTTAAAAAAAGAAATTTCAAATTAAGAAATTTCTAAGTTCAGTATTTCAAGTGTAAAAGAAATTTCAAATTAAGAAACTGTAAAGCCGAGAATTTATGTACTCCCTCTGTCTCAATTTATGTGAGACAATTTAAATTTCGAGAGTCAAACTTCCTTATTTTTATCGTGAATTCTTACATACAATCTTTATGTTTTTTGAAAAACAATTTACATATTTAAAACTACATAAAAGTAATATAAGTCACAATAATTTTTGAAACAAATTAACTATAAAACTTGAAAAGTTAAAAAAAAAATACGTATATATGCTTCAAGACAAAGTTTGCCCCCTCCGGCAGACTTTTAGTTAAACATGACTAAAAGTCTGCCGGAGGGGGCATAGCGAAATTTAAACTCTGCTTTGCAATTTTTTTTAAATTTTTAATTGAGCGGGGGTTCGAACCCAGAACCTATGGATTTTAGCCGAAGGGTAAAATTTAAAGACCACAAATATGACAAAATTTAAATACCACCCCAAAAAAAGGGCAATTCTGTGAATTGTCCTAAAATATGGGGCTCCCAAAAATTGAGAGCCCAAGGCCATTGCCTTAGTGGCTTTGACCTTGAGGCAGCCTTGCCCACGCCCCCAAACCCCATGACCCAATGTTTTCTATTTATATCCTAGGTAAGAAATCTCAAAAGTCACTTCTTATATTTTGTTAATTACACCTCATCCAAAGGTCTCTAGAAGACACAGTTGACAACAGATGCATAAAACTTTTCCCCGGCAGATCGATTCTGTACAACTTTTCCTTTTCTTCGTATACTTTTACCTTCCCCTTTAGAATAGACTTTAAAGAACTAGAATTTATAACTTTTCTCAAGGTTTTTATTTAGTTTGTGATCAATATTCATTAGTCTTAAAATAATGGATAGTAAGAATCTTTTCCAACGTTTAATGGCGAGACTATATTAATGTTTCAGAAAGGTATTAGTCTTTAGATCATGACTTCACTAATGGAATTTATATCTTTTAGATTACCTATTTGATCTGATTTTTCTTATAAAATTTATGTATAACAATGATTGTTAATTAATGTTCTGATTTATTTTATCCTGCGCGAAGCGTGAGCAAATTGACTAGTATAATTATAAAAGAATAAAATGAATAAAGAATGAGGTGTCTCCAAGAAATGTAAATACGGAGCACATCAATAAAGTGATGGAATGAGTACTGCAAAATGTGCAACTACATCAATTTAAGCCAATATAGGTAGCCAAGAAGAGAACGTCACTAAATCACAATAGTACATTGGTGAGTCAAACCATTACTCTCACTAAAACTGACACATAAATAATACATGAATACAAAATCATAAACTCTGAAAGGAAATAATTCATAAAAAACTCCATTATGTAATATGATAACACAGTTAAGCAGTCAATCACTGAGAATTTCTTATTTAAATACATTCTTTTTTTAATTTTAGGTAATTTCAATCGACCGTAACTCTTTCGGCATAACTGTGATAAATTAGTTATCCTTTATACAGTTAGTCGTAGCCTGATCAAGGCTGTCAACTTTCTATGCCTCTTTATGACAATATTAGCAACTCTTTACTGCACGTAACCCAAGTGTGGTTATCATTCATGTTGTGCCTTGTTACGATAAATTAGTAACCCTTTGTATGGTTACTCTAACCTTTTGTAAGCTATGAAACACATCTAATCTTTCGGTATAACTGTGATAAATTCTTTATAAAATTACTGGTAGCCTGATCAGGCTACCAACTTTCTGTGCCTCCTTATAACAATATTAGCAACTCTTTACGACTGCTCCTGACTCAATTGTGGTTACCATTCATATGTTAATAACCCTTTATACGGTTAGTCTTTTGTAAGCCACGAAACACATATAATTTATAGTTAAGAACAATGTAGATTAAGTAGGTTCTTGTACTACTTCTTTTGTTTCAATCTATCAGTCTTGTTTTTTATATTTAATATAACTTTATATTTTTAAAATCTAACATTGTTTAAAGGGTAAAGGGTCAAAAATGCCCCTCTACTTTGGGAAAAGAATTAAAAATATCCTCCGTTATAAATTTGGGTAAAAAATATTCCTCCTACTATTAAAGTTTTCAAATATATCCTATCTTAATGGAAATTCCCACATCCCCAAAATAACCCAATTTCATTTTTAAACCCGCTCCATTTAAACCCGACCCAATTACATAAAAAACCCATATGGGACCAACTTGTTTCGAGTCCTACATCTGGAGCCGCTAGGTACAGGAGCAGGTAACCCATAAGGGTTTTTTGTTTAGTTGGGTCGGGTTTAAAAATAAAATCGGATTATATTGGGGAATTCCATTAACACAGGGGTATATTTAAAAACTTTAATGACGGGAGGGGTATTTTTGACCCAAATTTGTAATGGAAGATATTTTTAGCCTTTTTCTCAAAGTAGAGGGGTATTTTTTATTCTTTTTCTTGTTTAAAATCGCTAGATTTAATTTTTTTTATGATATATATATATAAAATGAAAACTATAAAAGATACTCCATCCGTTTCAATTTATGTGAACCCATTTGACTGGACACGACATTTAAGAAAGAGGGAAGACTTTTGAAACTTGTGGATCAAAATAAGTCTTGAATATTTGTGTGACTGTAGATCATTCATAAAGTAAATTTATTTTCAAATTAGAAAAGAGGTCATTAATTTTTAGTACGGATTAAAAAAAAAATAAGTTCACATAAATCGAAACAAAGGAGTATTAATATAATTTCAAATATTTTGTACCTAAACAATTTTTTATTTTAAGATAGGAAGATGAAGTACTTCTGTTTGTTGTTATCTACTGAAGTACTTATGTTTGTTGTTATCTACTGTAAGAAAGTCCCCAAAAAAAAAAAAAAAAAGAGCTGTGGCAAAACGGACCATCCTAAGAAGCTCGTCGGTTTTCTCTATCAGCTAATAACTCTCTGTTGCGTCATATCTTCTGTTTTTCTGCGGACTCCTTCAAATAATTCTCGTAATAATAATACATCACTCCAAAGAAAAAAGAATTTACCCCAGCTCACGATCTTTGAGTTTGGGTGTTGTTCTTTGATTAATTAATAAACTCCGCTTAGACCATCAGGTACTATTATCCATTTCCATTTCTTTTTCTTTTTGAAAATTCTATTGGCTGTGGACACTGTAAATATTAAAAACACATTGGGAAATGACAGGACTGTATCTTTTTTATGTTTTGCTTTTTCACAGGACCTGAATTGGGAAAAAAGGGGTTAAAGAAGAAGCAGCAAAAAGGAACAGTCTTGGGTACTGTGACACTGAATTGTTGAAGGAACAATCATGGCCGTGGATGAGAATGGCTCGTTGAATCGGACGGATGACAGTGTAAAGAATAATTCTGCTGTGGTCGATCATCAACCAAATCAAAATGGTCTGCCACGGTCAACGTTACCCAATGATCAGAATATTCAGATGGATGTTTTTCAACAGCATAAGCAAAGCATCAACGGTAACGGAGTGATGGGTCATCAGCATAATTTTAAGGAAATGAAGGGTGTTGATTTGAGAAGAAATGGAAGTGAGGAAGGGTTTAAGATGAGGGATTTGGAGGAAATGTTCACCAAATTGAACCCTATGGCTGAAGAGTTTGTGCCCCCTTCACTCTCTAGCAATCAGGGAGTAGTGCCATTCTCTCCAGGTGGAGAACAATTTGGGTTTGATGCTTTCAATTTTCTTGGCGATGGAAATTTCAATAGGAGGGTATCTCTCTAATCACTTTTTCTCTTTCCCTAATTTCTCATGTTTTCATTTAGTAGCTACTGGAAAACACTGCATATGCAAATGTTAGGTTCTCTAGTTTGCTGTTTGTTCCTCTTTTGGTTGCCTTATGTCTGAATAGTAGGAAATTTCGTAGTTGGTATCATGCAAGAACATATAATGAGGAGGATGTAGTTATTGAGGTCTATGGAGGAGATTCGATGTTTCTCTCTGTCCCTGTTGCACCTTTTGTAATCTTGTTTGTAATAGATCACTGTCATGGAGTTGTGGCTAACAATTTGGGTTGAAATGCACTGGCAGAAGAGAAATGGCTATGGTCTTGGTAGGAGAAGGACGAATGTCCGGACAAGCATGGCCCAACGTGAAGAGGTTATAAGGAGGACAGTTTATGTGTCTGAAATTGATCATCAGGTATATTCGGGCACCGGGTACATGTTCATTATTTATTGGGTTATATCACTTTCATCTTTTTGCCGTGGGGACTTATTGTTCTTATTTTGTGTAGGTGACTGAAGAGCTACTTGCTACACTCTTTCTTACCTGTGGGCAGGTGAATTTGTTTCTCGTTCGGTCATTGCTTACACATTCAATTATAATTTATAGAACTTTTTAATATGTTAATGAAATGTTTTGTTGCCATATCTGACTAACCTTAATGGGTTGAAGGTGGTTGACTGTCGCATATGTGGAGACCCCAATTCTGTACTCCGTTTCGCCTTTGTTGAATTTACTGATGAAGGTATGTTGAACCATAATCTTTGGTTTGGCAATGCTCTTGTCTGGTTAAGGGTTCATGTTGTCTAACAGTGGGATTATGTCTGCAGAAGGTGCAAGGAATGCTCTGAGTCTAGCAGGAACTATGCTTGGGTTTTACCCTGTGAAAGTGCTTCCCTCCAAAACTGCTATTGCACCAGTTAATCCAACATTTCTTCCAAGGGTGAGAAATTGTGTATATTTTTGCTACTTCCCTTTTGCGTAATTGCTGTTGGGGATGATGAATGGATACCTCTCTGTTGCTAATCCTGAAATTCTTACGTTCGGCGCTGATATGTAGTCTGAAGATGAAAGGGAGATGTGTGCAAGAACTATATACTGTACAAACATTGATAAAAAGGTAATTTTGGTTTTGTAATCCTTTTTCCACATGGTTGAAGAGCATCTATGGAGATAATGCTTTATCACTTGTTCATTTGTATGAAATAGGTTACTCAAGCAGATGTCAAGCTCTTTTTTGAATACTTCTGTGGAGAGGTTTGTAGCTTCTCACCTGACTTGTCTGAAAGTGCTTGTCCTAGTTAAGGTCCTTACTCTATGCCTTTTCTTCTCTAACGCAGGTTAAGCGTTTGAGGTTGCTTGGTGACTATCATCACTCCACTCGTATAGGTTTTGTCGAGTTTGTTATGGTAACTTCCATGAGCTTTTCTTGGTTTTGCTGTCTGACATATCATAGTGCTCTGGACTTTTTGCTTCTTTCTAGTCTTGAGAACTAGTAGAATCTCCATTTAGAATGCCTGTTCTCTTTCACTCTCCATGCTTGTAGTTTAGCAATTTCATGATGTTATTACTTATTTGGGTCTTTTACATTCAAAATGTAAAAACATCAGTTTGTCCCTTTTTGGATTTCATGTGGGCGAAGTAAGTTCTTGGTAATAGTTTGCCACTCATGTGAAATTTTGAGATAATGTTTACGTACACCGACTTTTTATTCAGAGTTCTCCTCTTGTTCAGGAGAGTGCCTGTATAAGCTTATGTTGATATCTTTGCCACCAGTAACTAATCCTTTTAAGTAGTAACATGAGCCATGTGATCATTACTTTTTCTCTGGTAATAATCTTTAGTACAGTTGAAACTTTGTGGTATGAGAAAGGTCCTTCATCTGCAGGTCTGTTCTAGTTGTATATATAATGTGCTTGCAGTTATTTTTAGTATAGCTAATGGCTGTGCTTTTTATTGGATGCTTCATTGTTAGAGTAGTAGAGTGGATGAAACATTTAGGATATGGTACCCACTTGCCAACGATGAATATGGGGTTTTTTTGTCTTTTTATGTTTTAGTTATCCATGAAAGACATGGAAGGTCTCAGAATCACCAGATTTGGATAAACTGGATGTTTGTTCTAAAAATTGGATTATTTATGGAAGAAACCCGACGACACTAAGCAAAACTAATCACTCTATAAAATGGTTCCTAGACAGTGTGAAAAAGAAGTTGCCGGTGTTGTCGTTTTGATCAGTTCAACAGCATGTATTATATTTGGCAGCTAACGTGTACATGCCAGTAGATTAGGAATTCACAGTAATGTGGTGATTACACAGTACCTGAAATGTCGTGAAGTCTGGTTCCCATGACAGTATCTTCAATATACTTGCATCAGGATATCTTCAGTATACTTACATCAGGATATCTGATAAGTTTTCTTTCCTCAGTTGCTTTTTAATAGCATGCTATCTCTTCATCCACCACATTCGTTGAGAATGGACATAGGGATACCATAAAAGAGCTTCTATTAGTCTCTTTGGTGGAGGTTCTTCAATTGAACTTCCTCACAGCACTCTCTCTAGGTTGCAGTTGCAATCTGCATTCCAGTTCTCCTTGATGCATTGGAAAGCTGTTTTCTGTTGCTTTGACACACATGGAATTTATATTTTTTGCCAGTGCTTTAAGTCAAATACTCCCCTGTTCCAATTGATGTGTCACACCATGCCTTTAAGTCCGTTTCAAAATGAATGACACTTCTGAATTGAAAGCAATTAACTTACACTTCCGGGTTTTACTGAAGCTTTTATAACCAAACAAATGTTATGGCATGTTTAAAGCACAAGTTCCAAAGTTTTATAGTGACACGAATGCTATGGCATATTTTAGACTTCAAATTTCGAAAAGTCTTCATTTCTTTCTTAAATTCCGTGTGACATAAATTGGAACAGGGGGAGTAGGAGATTTCTATAGTGTAGCACTTTCTGTTTCTGTATAGAAGAATGCCATGCTTCTGTTCACCTCCACCTTGTGATTAGTTTTTAGGTGCAAGTTTTTTCGAGGACACTTTCTAGTTGTGGTAATGATAAACTTTGTTGGTGTTAGAGACCTAGTCTTCTTGCCTATTCCTTGTTGTCTTCGGAAGATTTATTTCTAGGTTTTGTTGCTGTTGGTTACTTTAATGGACCATTCATGGTGTGAATTTATCTCACTTAGCTTCTTACTCGAGATTAATTTCCATTTGTCTTCCATGGTACGATATCAATATCGATACCAAAAACCCATGGACTCCCTATGATGTAATGCAACATATTTGAGGATATTCAAAGTACAAAATTTTGAATTCCTCCATGATGAAGTAAACTTAGCACGTAGCATTCCATGGCTATGCTGTTCAATTAATTTTGATGATAAATTCTCTGATTGTTGCAGGCTGAGAGTGCCATTGCTGCACTGAACTGCAGTGGTGCAATCCTGGGATCACTTCCTATAAGGTTGCTCTCTGATTCCAGTAGACTTCCTGCTGATGCTGCTTCTATATTTTATTGACTTTTCCATTAATCTTAAAAACTCTTTCCATACTGCAGAGTAAGCCCATCAAAGACTCCTGTCCGACCACGTGCTCCTCGCTCGCCAGTGCAGTGATGGATGACTTTGCATTCCTCGTCTGATCCTATATTTAAATACATACGTATATACAGATACCATCGACTACCTTGTGGCATTTGTCGTTTTGTTTATTCGCGTTACTCGGCTGGGCATCTCTCACCCACAGGCTTGTTCTTAAGCTTGTACTGTTGACTAGTTCATGAGTGCTTATGTTGATGTAAGTTAAGTCTGGTATATTATGTTTCTCTAGGCGATGCCTCAGAGTGCCAATACTGACTGATGTTCTAACGGTGACATTGATCCAATGAGTACCTCGATATTCCGCTACCCCATTGATTTGTGTTCCTGTGTTTTGCTCTTCTTTTTCTGAGCAAGTTCAACTTCAAACTTTTAAGACTTGAAAATGGAGTATTCTTTTTCTTCGTTCTGTATATCAGGATGATTATTCAGCGTATTAACTTCTTAGTTGGCTCGAATGTGTTTTCTTCATAATTCTTTATGCCTTTATGTCGTAATTTGCCACAAAACAAGTGTCTGCTCCATTCACAAGGATTAAGAGAAGGCTAGCCTTGTTAAATAAGATGGCTACATGCCTACATCTTATAAGTTCCTTGAATATGAAGATATCAAGGGTCAAAATCGGTTGGGTTTAGACCGAGACAAATACTCCTTCATACTAAGTGATTTTTTAACCTTTTTATATTGCTCTAAAGTAAAGTAAATGTCCCTTTACATTATCAAGAATTAACTTTATTTTTCAAATTTCCCTTATTTACATATTCCTAAGAATTTTTTTAAAATTACTTCAATTTTTTATGAAAGGTAATTTAGTCAAAAGTATCTATGTTTTTTCTGTCTGAAAGTGTGTGACCGGAGTACCACTCATTGAAGAATCTAATCCATCAAGTAACATTGTCTCCATTTTTGTTTTGGTTAAGATTTATATATAATATAAAGCTAGGCATAGACAAAGTGACGTGACATCTCTCTATGGCCTCCATTAATATTTGTCTTTTTTCTCATTTGTTTTGACATTTTCCTCTTCATTCTCTATTTTACTAGATAAAATAAAATATTAAAGGTTCATCCCCTACATATAATAAAGACTCACACACCATTAAATAACATTATTTGCCATTATTTTCTGTCATTTTTATCATTTGTTTCATGTTGAAAAGTTTCTTTCTCATTAAATCATAATTCAACGTGCCATCTCGAGTTAAAACTTTTTAATGCAGACCTTAAACTTCTATCATAAGTGTGAGGGAAGAGGAAGAGATTTCATAAGTTTGAGGGATGAGGAAGAGATTTTGGTAATGAATAGGAATTAATTATGAAATTATGAGTCTTAAAAGTGCTTTAATTTGGGATTTACCTTTTCTTTCTAATTCTCTACTTGACCAATCAGTTCAAATTCAAAACTATATATAATGGATTATCCACAGTTCTACCCAAACTACATTGTGATGAGTACGTTCCTGAATCTTTCTCATCTTCACTTTTTTAAACCTATTGTTCAAATACTTTAGATGATATTCAAACCCACACTCACACATATAAAATTATGTGTATGTACATAATGTGGGACTAAGATGATGATGATGTTATAGGACACATTTCTGAGTCAAATTTCAGGAACTAGCCGAAGGACAAGTTCGGCAAGCGTAAAATTTATTGAAGGATTTATCAATTTATAACAGAAGTCATTTTCATTGTTTAATTTTTTTCTTGTGTTGTATATATCCTCTTTTTTTTTTAGTATATTTACACAGCTAGTTGTTAGGTAAATTCATTTTTTATATCTTGATGTGCTTTATTAAAATGTATTTGTCAAATAAAATATTTAATTTGATTGGTTGTGCAAATGATGTGGCTTATTTGAGATTTTAGTATAGTTATATGATTAGTTTAAAGTAAATATATCAGTCTTGAAGCCTTTGCTGGAACGATACTATTCATTTTCTAGAACTCTCCTTTTTGTTATTACAAGCTTATAAACACGACGTAGCTTATATTTGCTGGCTTCTAAGTCTTTTGCATCTATTTGCTTCATTCTTCTTTTCTTGTCCTTCTGTTTATGACTGATTACATTTTATGTGTGTTTGTTCTTTTCAATTTTTGTACAATTAAAGTCAGATGATGCAAAAATACTGTGATAATATGATAATAAATTTCATTGTATTTAAGAGTCAAGACAATTTCTTATTTCTCCGCCAAAATTTTCATATTGCCACATGTCAGTTTCTGCACTTGAAATTTGACTTACTATATATGAGATTGATCACATTATTCCCGCGGTACGTGTTTCTAATTTAAGAGTGATTTCTGAATTTTGTGTCTCTAATATAACTTTTGATCGTCGTAAATTAGTATGCTATCTGCTCACTTCTAAAAGTAGGAAGGCTCATTTTTAATTTTCAGTAGCTTAGACCTTAAATAGTATTTCATGTGCTTCCATTGTTATTACTCTTTCTCAGATTTGATAGAAGGATAATCCATATTTATGTGTAGGTAACTGTTTTTATTTCATAATGCATCAATATTTTTTTAATAAGTCCATTCATGCAGTATTTTTTAAATAGCTAGATTTTTTTTGATATTTTCTTAATAATAAAAAGCTAGAAGAGAAGTGGTAAAACATTAGGCGCCTTATGTTTTCAGCGATCTTTTAATGAAAAATGCTATTAATAACTTTTGACCTTGGTTATGGATTCTGAGTGATATGACTTAAAAGCATATTAACTGACGTATTATTAATTACTTATGTGATGTTTTTCTTGCGCAATACTTCTAATTAGTTCATCTTCGACGATTATATTTTACATAAATGGACTATAAAACTTTAATTATGATCAAGTAGATGATCACTTTAATTAGAGAAGGAAGTTTGGAAATTAGTTTGCAATAAAACTCTGCTTTTTATATAACATTTTTATTAATATTCGTTTAGGTTTACTCATCACATATATGCGACGGGAAGTTTAGTACTTTTAGATGCAAATTTCTTATCATATTAATTTTTCCTCATCTTATCTGAATTTACTTTTATTATGAAATATTCTGGTCCTTCACTAAATTTATGTTGGAGTTTTATATATGATTTTTTCTTAGTCAAATTCCACATACATCAATTTAAATTACTTTTTTTTCTTCATATTTAACCTAGAATATATTTTTCACAAATTCTTTTCATTAAAAAATTTAATACATCATGTTTGATACTAATATTCAATTATAGTTTTGATTCTTTTTTTATGACTGCGCGAGGCGCGAACAAGTACACTAGTTTAAAAGGATACTAGTAATGCCCAAAGTGTTAATTACTGGATTGTACATGTGCGCTATTGTGCTTGCGCATTATCAAAGCCTATTCTCTAGTACTCCGTATTAACTAGTATAATCGTAATGTTTTTGGTTGGATGCCCTACGTATTCCATATTCTGTTTTTATACTTAGATTTGAGTACATCTGTTGTTTTAATGTGAAGCTGTATTTGTATAAAGTTTTGAATTGGTTTTGAAGAGGAAATTTCTTATCACTTTCATTCAACTTTTTCTTTCAATTGGAATTGGGATTTGCCAGTATGAATGCTTGGTTATTATCTATTACTAATCCACCTATCCTATTCCCTGTGAGCTAATTTGGCTGCCCCAGAGTCCCAGAGAAAATGTTGTAAGTTAGACCAGCTAGTGGTTTTTTTTTTTCCTTGATCGATGAAAGTTACAGTATTTGAGTGTGATAACTGTATGCTCAAGTAATGGTTGGAATATGTGAAATGGAACAACAGAAGTCACATGACATTCAAATTAATGTAGAACTCCAGAGGGTCATGCATGAATTGGAATAAGAGCTCACTTCATATGTAACTTGGGTGATATAATAAGAAAGACTCGATTAGGTAAAACTCAACCTTTCTTGTATGACACAATGAATTTAACTCAATTTCATTTCCTGGTAGGATTTCTCCAAAATAAAACTCTTGAACCGTAGATCTGACAAGCTCTTATGGTTAGTGTGTTTGATTTGGTATCCTTTATAGATCTTTTTTATGGTCCTGGGATCCTTGGAAAATCAGTCTTTTACACTAAAACAATTAAAAGTACTATATGGGATTCAAACAGATCTGAGTCTTTGATCTCATCGTGGATATCATTTTTTCTAAAAAAACATTATCAAACAATTTTCCCGTTTGTTCTGGGTTGAAAGTATAACCAACTTTTCCACCACTTAGCAGATGTGTCCCATATGATATTTAATCCTCAGACACCTTACAAGTTCCAGACTCAGTTTATTAATTTGTCTTTGAACCGAGCTGTCCAACTTAGAACGCAAGCTGTGTTTCAGGCAACCATGCAATACCTCGTACCCCTATGAATTATGAAGTGATAATGTGGATCAGTTTCATATGTCTTTCTCCACAAAAAGGTGTCGGACATTGACACTTTTGGAGCTAGTAAACTAGGCAATTTTGTCAGCCTCAGTCTCATTTCCCTGGTCCCAAGATGCTCAGATGCCTTCTCAACTCAAGCCTGATATTCAGATACCACAATAATGGTTCTCTATCTTTGGTTTTCTACCTATTATCTGGTACCTGCTTTGAGGCTCGACTTATTCATATTTTCGTCATGAAGTTACATTTTGGGGGTGAAGTGTTCTCAGCCCTACTAAAAGCAACTCCATTCTCAGGCTTGAACCCGAGACTTTTGATACCACAATAACGCTTCTTATCGTTCCATTTCATAAACATGCCTTGAGTAATGCTACAATTCCATGGAATAGACTAACCGAGGCAGGCCGGTTCTCCCACATTGCAAGTCAATTAATCATCTATATATCATTGCATTAGCATGAAGTATTGAAGCTATGATATTGATCATGTTACATGAAATTATTATATGAGGCGAATAATCCTATATATCATGCCATGGTTAAATTGGAAGGTAAATCAACCATTAAGACAGACTATAATGTGATAAAGATTTTTTTTGTACTTTTTCTTCTTCTTGTTGTTGGTGGGAGAACGTTATCAACTTTTCCACAACTTGACAATTGGAACAGGTGTCCAACATGCGCTAAATCCTCAAATGCCCTCCAACTCCGAACTTGGTTAGGTTCATTCCCTAACAAAACCATCTAGGCTATTCGTCAAGTTATGGTACAGACAAGTGACAACCACGTAATGACACTTGCTAATGTGAAGTAATAATGTGGATATTCTTCATACGTCCTTTACTTTTCTTTTCTTTTCTTTTTTTGTTTCTTAGTCAGAGGTATGTTATTTGCTTTGTTGCTCGACTAATCTAAATTCACATCGGAAAGTTCACTTTGGGAGTAAGGCGTTTTCTGCTAAAGATGATTCTATTCTCAAGACTTGAAAAACTCAAAACTCTTGATTAAGAATGAATAGCTACTTACCACTCCATCACCTCAAAACATCTGGTTAAGAATGAAGGGTTACTTGTCACTCTTATAATGTCTTTTTCCACAAAAAGGTTAGGGACATTGACACTTTTGGACTCTTTTTTTTGCGCGGATTTCCCTTCTTTTGGGGTGTTCATTAAATTTTGCCCCTCAAATTGGGGGTCTTTAAGTTTTGTCCTTCGCTTGAAAAGGTGACTGAAAATACCAAGGTTCTGGATTTGAACCCCGCTCAAGCATAAAAATAAAAATAATTTCGCAAGACAAGGCTTTGACAAAAGTATGCCTTATGCGACATAAGTTACCTTAAGGCATAACTAAAATTATGCCGGATCCGGCATATTTTGCCCTAAGGCATAACTTTTAGTTATGCCTTATAAGGCAACATATGCTGGATCCGACATAACTTTAGTTATGCCTTAAGACAACTTATGCTGTCTCCGACATAACTAAAAGTCTACCTTATAAATTTTCTTAAGGCATAAAATTTATGCCTGGCCGGATCCGGCATAACTTTCCCCAAGCCTTGTCTTGCGAAATTATTTTTTATTTTTATGCTGGAGCCGGAATTCAAACCCAGAACCTCAGGGTTTCCACGCGAAGGACAAAAATTAAAGACCAGCAATTTGGGGGACAAAAATTAAAGACCACCCCGAATGAGTCCTGCGAATTGCCCTTTCATTTGTTTGCGCGGATTGCCCTTCTTTTGGGGCGGTCTTTAAATTTTTTCCCTCATATTTGTGGTCTTTAAATTATGCCCCTCATATTGTTGGTCTTTAATTTTTGCCCTTCACGTTGCAACCCTGAGCGTTCACGCAGAAATCATGAGGTTTTGGGTTCGAACCCCCGCTCAAGCATAAATAAAAAAAAAATTGCAAGGCAAGATTTGGGTCGCGTGTATGCCGGACCCGACATATACTTGTTAAGAAATTACCAAAGTTATGCCGGACCCGGCATACTCATGCCTTATGGGCAGACTTGGCATAAGTATGCCGGGTCCGGTATAACTTTGGTTATTCCTTAACAAGTTTATGCCGGGTCCGGCATACTTATGGACAAACTTTTAATAGGCAAACTTTTAGTTAAGCCTTAACTAAAAGTCTTTTCATAGTTATGCCTTATAGGGCAGACTTTTAGTTAAGGCACAACTAAAAGTATGCCCCTTTAAGGCATAACTAAAAGTATGCCCCATAAGGCGGAATTTTCCTTAAGGCATTACTAAAAATTTGTCTTATAAGACAAAGTCTATGTCTTAAGGAAAAGTTTGCCCCATAAGGCGGAATTTTTCCTTAAGGCATTACTAAAAATTTGTCTTATAAGACAAAGTCTATGTCTTAAGGAAAAGTTATGCCTTATGGGACATACTTTTAGTTAAGCCTTAACTAAAAGTCTGCCCCATAAGACATAACTAGGAAGAGACTTTTAGTTAAGGCTTAACTAAAAGTTTACCCATAAGTATGCCGGACCCGATATAAACTTGTGAAGGAATTATCAAAGTTATGCCGAACCCGGCATACTTATGCCAAATCTGCCCATAAGGCATAAGTATGCCGGGTCCAGCATAACTTTGGTAATTCCTTAACAAGTGTATGCCGATGGGGGCATAGCGAAATTTAAACTCTGCCTTGCGAATTTTTTTAAAATTTTTGACTGAGTGGGGGTTCGAACCTGGAACCTATGGATTTTAGCCGAAGGACAAAATTTAAAGATTTCAAATATGAGGGGCAAAATTTAAACACCACCCCAAAAGAAGGGCAATTCACAGAATTGCCCCTGCCCTTTTAGAAGGGCGCATATATGGCCTTGTCTTTATAACTCTTGGCCCAACAGGCCCATTCCCACTCCTCAATGCCTGCCTGATATATTATAGGTACCACAATAAAGATCCTCATAGCTCCGTTTAGTTTAACATTTTCTAGAGTATGCGACAGTTTAATTGTTCAGAAGCCAAATTGAAAGCTGTGTTACTACGAGTTCGACTTTTAGCTCTTTCTAATAATTTTTGTCCAACTAACTATTTCCTACTCTCTTGGAATTCAGCCAAAAAAAGAAGAAGGTAATGACATGTAACTTTTGGCACAATAATAAAGTATCAAACCCGTGTAAGAAAATTGTGTTTTTGACAATAGCTTCAAGTTTGCAGCATGTAATAAATTATTGAATAGGACAATCCAATATACCATGGTTGAGTTGAAGGAAAATCAATCATTAGAAAAGACGAAAATGCAAGGAGAACTCGTTCTGTCCTATGTTCTTTGGCTTGAAAGTTAGCAACTTTTCCACAACTTGGCATACGAGTGATTAATGGCGGAGCCATCCTTATTCAAAAAATGTCACACCTTTTTGTTGAAAAAGCACGCTGTATAGATAAGTAAAAATATTTTATTATGTATCTATTGTATATATATACTATATGTTAAATTCCTTTAGCTTCTTAATATGTTTACTTCTTTATATTTTGACTTTTCTTAGTCAAATTATGACTCTTTATATTTTGACTTCTCTCAATAAAAATTATGGCTCCTTCGCCACGTGTGATAAACATGATACACCCTCCAAAGTTCCAGGTTCCAACTCAGTGAGGTTCATGTGGAACCAATGCCTTCCAAAATTAGGCTCAAGTTGTTCTAGAGGCAAACACGTGACACCACGTGCCCTATGAATTATGAAGTGGTAATGTGGATCTTTTTCATATGTCCTTTTCCACAAATAGGTGATGGACATCGACATATTTGGAGCTAAGATGGAACAAGGCATTTTTATCAGCCTTGTTTTATTTACTAAGCCCAACAGGCCCACATCTTTCCTCAATGCACAATTGTCGGAAAAGGCTCAAATATGTCATTAAATTATCAGAAATGACTTATTTATGCCACTCGTCAATAGTTTGGCTCATTTATGCCATCGTTGTTACAAAATGGCCCATCCATGCCATCGCCGTTACAAAATGGCTCATCCATGCCATCGCCATTACCAAAATGGTTCATTCATGTCATTTTTCATTAACGTCGGTTTTAATTTACCAGACATGACACGTGACCTCCAATTAGAGATCCACGTTGTTTAATTAAACCAGCCCAATTTTTAATCCCAAATTATTTAAAAAATTCGACCCATTTTGTAACGTCGATGGCATAAATGAGCCATTTTGTAACGGGGATAGCATAAATGAGTAAAACTGTTGAGGAGTGGCATAAATGAGTCATTTCCGATAGTTCGATGGCATATTTGAGTCATAATAATAATAATAATAATATTCTAATGCCGGAATAACATAATTAATAAAGGTTCCCATAGTTCCATTTTTTTATCTACAATTGGAAGTGACAAGGTTTCAAGTGGACAGGCCACATACATAGTGGTATCTTTGAATCTAGAAATTGAGTAATGCAACAATCTCCTGTATATAGTCCTGAGAAGTTATAATATATTCAGAGTTTACGAGTGCAAGCCTTAATGATTTTAGGGTTATATAGTCTAGTGGCCTTACAATTCAGATTTTACAAGTATGGATCTTAGTAGGCTTATAAGATTAAAAAAACAAATTAAGGGCTCTAATTAAAATTTGACTTTACACTACTAATTTTAAATGAACCGCCACTGCTAGGCACACTGTCCCTTGTTATACTTTTTCATGTCTCCCGTCTAAATCGAATAGAAAAAGGAAAGTAATATTTGGCACAAGAAGTTGTTAAATCCGTTTTAGGCTAGCTTCCAGCATGTTAAAAACTATTCATGAGATCCTTTATCAACTTTTTCACTTGCTTTTTTTTTTTTTTTTTTTTTTTTTTGAGTTCGGAGTCTAAAGGGTATAAAAATACACGATATAAACTAAAAGGGGATAGCCTAAAATTTATATACCAAAACGGGTATAACATGGGCTGATCCACGTTATACTCCAAATTTTTATTTCACTGTTAGACAATAAAAAAAATATTATTTAAGGTATAACGTTGACTGATCCATGTTATACAAATAATTTTGTATAACGTGGATCAATCCACGTTATACAAATATATTGTGCATGACTGACCCCACCAAAAATTCTAATGCCTTCTCCCAGATTAGTTGGACTAATAATTGCTTTGCAAAGCAACAACTTCAATGACATACAGAGGGCCTAGCTATTCATAGGATTTACAGAAATTGACAGATGAGAAATGAATGGACAATGCTGAGAAAATTATTAAAAACAAACCACAATAATAACTAAACCTCTATCTCAAATAAGTTTTGAGGATCATTTAAATTCATCTTGGTAAAATATTTAAAAAATAAAAAGTACGAATTCTTTAATTTCTATATTTCTTATATATTAGTATGAGAAAGGGGAGCCTTGGCGTAACTGGTAAAGTTGTTGCCATGTGACCAGAAGATCACGAGTTCGAGCCGTGAAAACAGCCTCTTGCAGAAATGCAAGGTAAGGCTGCGTACAATAGACCCTTGTGGTCCGGCGCTTCCCCGGACCCCGAGCATAACAGGAGCTTAGTGCACCGAGTTGTCCTTTATTAGCATAAGGATCTCTAATTGGGCTAAAAGACTCTTGGAAAACATACTGCCTAAAATAAACATATTAACATACTAAAATAAAGTCTCAGCTAATAAATTGATATTATTAATATAAATCTTATACCCTATCTTTCACTAAGTTCACATTGATTTCAAGAGATGGAAGATCTTTAGAGACAACTTCTCTCCATGTGATCATTTTAAATTTTATCTAGTCTCTCCTTTTGAAGACTCTTTACTCCTTGTTTCCAAACCTGCATACCTATATATGCACGTAAAAACGCTGTTTGCACAGAACATGACTAGATCATTTTAAGGCTCAAGCAACCTTATCTCATTTTATTCTTAAAGTTTGTGAAAACGTGTATATTAAACGGGTAGTATATGTCGTGAACGGCACTGGGAAGGAGAGTTCGAAACCAAAATGACTCAATAAAAAACCAAGTGAATCAAAATACCCAACAAAAAAAAATGTTACAAAACTATCTTTAGCGCAGTAAAATACTGCGCTAAAGTTTTTTTTTTTTTTTTGCATAGCGCAGTAAAATACTGCGCTATAGCGAGCACTAAAAAAAAATGGTAATGTAGGCTCAATACATCAAGGATACGTAGACATTCAAATAAAACTTACTTCGGGCACCCTTTCAACCCCTAAAATGACGATTCGAACGTCTACGTATCCTTGATGTATTGAGCCTACATTATTGTAGGCAGAAAAAAAATATCAGGTTCTACATAAAATATTGACGTTGCGGAGTCTTGACACACGACTAATCATTGGTCAAAGTATGAAAAAACACACTAAGTGTTGCAAAAAGAAAAAAAGTTTACCAAAATTTTTTTTTAGTGCTCGCTATAGCGCAGTATTTTACTGCCCTATGCAAAAAAAAATAAAAAAATAAAAAAAAATCTTTAGCACAATATTTTACTGCGCTAAAAGTAATTTTGTAATTTTTTTTATTGGAATATTTTGATTCATTTAATTTTTTATTGAGTTATTTTAGTTCCGGACTCCTGAGAAGGACGATACTGGTTGACTGAGATATATAAATGAATAGTACATGCATCTGGTCGCAATTCACAAACTGTTTGACAGCTGATTTAAATGAGAAGCCAGCTTTTGGATCCTCATGTTTTTTCAACACGTGTGTATATCCATGACAACACTACAAAAATCAACAGCTTAAATAAAAAATTATTTAAGGTATAACGTGAACTGATCCACGTTATAGAAATAATTTTGTATAACGTGGATCAGTCCACGTTTTACAACATATATTTAAGGTATAACGTGGACTGATCCACGTTATACAAAATTATTTGTATAACGTGGATCAGTCCACGTTATATCTTAAATAATATTTTTTTTTATTGTCTAACAGTGAAATAAAAATTTGGGGTATAACGTGGATCAGCCCACGTTATACCCGTTTTGGTATATAAATGTTAACCTACCCCCTTTTGATTTATTTCGTGTATTTTTATACCCTTTAGGCTCCAGACTCCTTTTTCTTGTGTTTCTCTAGAATTGGTGAATTGTCAAAATTAAATCTGTGTTTCTTATACAAGAATGGCATCATGAATGTTAATTTTGATCGTGTTCAACTGTTATTTATTCTCTCTTGTTTAGAATTTTGGATTTTAGTTCTAAGTTGTGAGTATGCTACGTAAGAACGTCTAGGCATGCATTATTATATAAAGTTAAATTTGAGAAGCATGGGATGTTCACATCCTGTCCGCCTTGCCATTTTCCTATAATGTATTTATTCGGAAAATGTAATTAATTGATTAAGACACAACTTTTGTCAAAGTTTATAATTTGTTTCCATGCCCCATTCTATAGCCTTAAAAGCAAAATCAGTACCCTGGCATTCATTTGCACTGTCACGGCTATTAATTACACTCTGGTGGTACTATATACACTGTGAAATATTTATAAGTCAATGTCTTTGTACTGAATGTTAAAATAAATATTAACTGAATCTATACATCTGCTAGAATAGAAATGTGAGAGTCAGTTTAATGTGGAGATTAAGTCAGTTTAATCAGTGGTGGACCC
Source organism: Lycium barbarum (assembly GCF_019175385.1). Classification (NCBI taxonomy): domain Eukaryota; kingdom Viridiplantae; phylum Streptophyta; class Magnoliopsida; order Solanales; family Solanaceae; genus Lycium; species Lycium barbarum. Next base: position 122,404,421 of record NC_083339.1, on the reverse strand, counting down.
AAAATTTGTAACTTATGAATGCTAATTAAACTTAATCTCCAATTGCTACTGAGATTGGGTGCCAAGTCCATAAGTTTGTATGCATTACCAGTTTCTCAAAATAAATATTACTATTTGGCTCCAAAATGAATAGGTGCTTGAGCATCCAGCCCCTTTATAACGTTGGTCCACCATTTTCTTTTTGCGTCTAATAATCAATATGAACAGCAATTTTAATGAAATTGAAGAACTTTGAAATCCTTTTGCTTTATGAGATGTCTTTTAAATGAAAAATGCATTTAACCAATTGGATCAAAACGAAAAGTACCTAATAAGTACAACTGATCTGATAAACTCCTAATTAACATAGAATTAGCCACCATCATTGAGTCTTTAGCTTCTTCTTTTTTAAGCCGTAAGTTAACACCGCATAGCTAGTTTTGTATATTACTCCATCCGGTCCATGTATAATACTCCCTCCCGATAAAAAAAAAAAGTGTTCATTTAGCCATTTGCACACCTCTTAAGAAAATACTAACTCCTAGATAAAAAAAGATAATTTAACTAAACTGCCCCTAATTAAATAGATATTGAGATTTGATCACATAACACTTAATAAGGACAAATCTGAAAAATAAGGTTAATTATTTCTTGATTTGATAAGTGCACACTCTTTTGGACTCAAGAAAAAAAGGCTAAGTGGACACTCTTTTTGATCCGGAGGAAGTAAGTGTTATTTTAGGTAATTTTTACTTGGCATAGCTTACTATGTTACATATTTAAGAAACATAACTATATTTTTTAATAATTAAGTTTAGTAGCTATAATATTATATTTTTACAACTTATAGCTACCCACTTTTCTACCAATTAACTTACCACTCCCCACACCCCTATTTTTTAGCTGCACACTTTCTCTCTCCCCCCTTTTCCTAAATATACACGTTTCTAACTCCCCATCTCCCCTAATTTCGTGCTTTTTAAATCAGTTTCTGATTTCTTTCACTTCCTTTTTTTACTCTGTATTAACTGTTCATTAATTTCAACCTTTTACCCCCAAAATTAAACTCTATTTCCTAAAATATGTAAGATTCTCTGTTATTTTTGCATTTGAGTTCATCTGTTGAAATATCGAATTCAAGTTGAGTTCATAATTGAGGTACCAACGTTTTCACTGCAATTTTTTTTTTTTTTGAAATTTTGAAAAATATAGTCAAAATATATGAAAAATATATCTGAAATATAGTCAACAGAAACCAGAATAAGTAATATTGAACATATTAATCAAAATATAATTAAAAAATATAGCCAAAATATAGTCATAATTGAGTTCATAATTGAGGTAGCAACGTTTTCACTATAACTTTTTTTTTTCTAAATATAGTCAAAATATATCTTAAATATAGTCAACAGAAACCAGAATAAGTAATATTGAACATAATAATCAAAATACAATTAAAAATATAGCCAAAATATATATATGAAAAACAACTAAAAAGTTCAGAAAAATGTAAAAAATAAAAAAGTTGCAATTACACAGTGAAACGTGTAATTCAGTTGATGAACAAATCAAGCTTTGCATGATTTATGGAACATTAAAAAGAGATTTTTTTTAGTTATATTTTGGGAAAAAATATGAAGAGAGTTTTTGAATTTAAATTTTATGTGAATGATTAGATGTTGAATGAGATATGCGATTAGATATGGAAAAGAATAAGATTTGCGTGATTTATGGAACATTAAAAATAAATTTCTGTTTAGTTTGAAAAAGATTTTTTTTCCTTAAATAGAGGCATTATTTGCTCAACAGTTCCGTGTATTTAGTCTATATTTTGGCTATATTTATGCGACGCGTCCAGGTCCTAAATATAGGAAAAACCAGCTACGAATTGTAAATAATGAACTTGTAATTATAACTTGTTAGAAGTAGCTAAAATAAAGTAAAAAGGAAAATAAACCCACTAACGTAGTGTATCCCAACTCTCCACATTTTCAAACCCCTTTCTCTCACCTTCTCTGTTATTTTCTCCATTTTCATTCCACGGGATCCTCCACTGGTTTTGTTACCCTAAATAGTAGTTGTGCACAAATTGGTAAGCTTTTTAGTTATTTTTTTAGTGAAACTTACATAAATAGCTACCTTTTATTGGTTTCTAACTAGATATAACTATAAAATGCAAAATTACCAAGCGTAGCTACTTTTCTTTAAAAACGCGTGTATTTCTGTTTTTTTTGAAATATAGAGAAATACAGTGAACAGCAAACACGCTCTAGTGAAATCAGGAGCAATTTATGGAACGTATTTTTTTAAATACACGAAAATATAAAATCAGGTTGAGTAAAAATAGGCTATATTTTTGGAACATATTATTGTTTTTCTTTTTAAATGGTAAGTTAAATTAAATCAACCATATTTCACGCATTCCATAACAACTCACGAATCTCTCTCAACTTTTATCACAATCAAAACTTTTCGAATTCAAAAACCACTAAAGATCTGAAAACTTTCAAATATAGAAAAATATATGTCGGAATATAATGAAATATGGTTGATTGTTTAAGAAATATAAAGTTGTAGTATGCGTATATACAATGGAATACAATGAAATATATCAGAAACTATTTCATAAATTAGAAATACAAAATGCAGAAATACAGCAAAATACAAAAATCGTGAAAACAAAGTGGAGTAAAAATAGGCTTTGGATTTCAGATTGGCCCAATAGATTAGTACCTAAGGCCCTGCCCATTAAAATATTAAGTCCAATATACAATTCTATACTAAATCAAATATAATATAGGGTTTTCTTACTTCTCAAGTCTCAAAAGTCTCACGTTAGTGTCACCCACGGCAGAGTTCTTTGTTATTTTTCCAGATGACTACTTAGATTTTATTTTGTTCATTTTCACTTTTCCAGAATGCTTTTATTTGGTATGGATTTACTATGTTGGACATGACTTGGATTTGTTAATCCGAATTTGAACTGGAAGGCTTTTTTTATTGAGCAATTAAAATTTAGATTTACCTCTATGGAACTAATACATGAATTCATTCCTAATAAATTTGCCTTAAGTCTCAAAAGTCAAATTCGAAAATTCGAAATATCCAAACCGAATAATTGGAAACCGAACTTAAAATATCCAATTCAATCTGAACTTATTGGGATTGGATTTGGATTGTAATTTCTTCAATCCGAAAATCGAATATCCAAACCGAAAATTTCATATCCAATCCGATGGCCTGAACGCCCACCCCTAATGAAGGATAACAACGACGGTTGTTGGTGATGGCGGTGTTTTCATAGATCTGGTGGCGTCAGTGTCAGATCTGGATGGAAACAGACAGATCTGGCCGGAAGTTGTTGTATTCACTTTTTTTTTTTTTTTAGCTTTTTTTGTTAATTTTTTTGATTGTATTCATTTTTTTAAGGTGTATTTGTTAGCATAAGGGTTGTTGTTGTGAAATTTTCGGCAGATTTGGCCTGAAATCGTCGGTACTTCTGGTCGGAACTAGTGGTTGGTGTTGTTGTATTCATGAATAAGACGATTGTATTCACTTTTTTGAGTTTTTTTTTTTGTTAATATTTTAGATTGTATTCATTTTTTTTAGGATGTATTTGTTAATTTTGGAGTATCTATATTTTTATGTATTCAATTTTACTCGCTGTATTCATGAATACAACGAGCCCGTTTATGAATACAAATAGTCATTTTATGAATACAGTGAAAAAAAAGAAAAAAATTCGCTGTATTCATGAATACAGCGAAAAAAATGTATATAGCAGGAAAAAAAATGAATACAGCGAAAAAAAAGTATCTACGCCATGTAAATGTTGAAAATATAGCTATGCTCAATTTTGAACCCCTAAATTGTAGTCATTTATGCAAAATTCCCAAAAGTTTAATTGTAATATATTTACAACAAGTTGGAGCAAAAAAGACTCTAGTCTACGTCAGAAAAGAAATTTGAACTGACATGATTTATTTATTTTTGATTTTCGCTTTTGTCAATTGCATATGACATCTTATCTTGAGCACTGGGCATTTGGATCCTTCTTAAGGGGACATAGTTCACACCAGAAAACCTTCATTATACGACAAAACCATGGACATAAATTTAATTCTTACGTTTAAGGTTTTTATTTGTGTTACAGTTCGGATGTGAGTTATACTATTTCTAAGTACAGCATTAAGCCCAAATATATACTACACTACTAAACAATCATGGTCCCTAAAAATGGGCAATCAGGTCTCATAATTGATAGAAATAGCGCTCGCTAGCTGACAAATTTTCGGTAAATGGCTTTGTTCTACTTTCGTTTTTGTTCATTTGCGACTTTTTAGATGGCTGTCTAATTTTCTTTTAGCAAATTAACTTTTTTTTTTATGAAAAAATATTAAATCGCTATCTAAAATTTGTTGTTTTGAAAGGCAATCTAATGTTTTGTGTTTCCAAAAACTATATTTGTATAACTTTTATAAATAAGGATAAAATCTAAATAGTGATCTAAAAATAATCAATAGTGTATGTAAATCCACCTAAGGTGCTAACGGTCACTTTTCAGCCTTATTCTTTAAAAAAATTGTTCTTATCCCAAAGTTTCAAGTTTCACAGGTAAAACTCTAGAAAATTATGTTGAGTTTCACTTTTGAAATTTAAAACTCCAAAAGAATAATTATTTTTCAATTACAAGAATTGAATAATAATATCTATTATTGAATTTCCCCGTACCTCTAGCTTAATTAGTTGCATACTTGCATGTCTTATGTAGTTAAGTTCGAAAATCCTTAAATAGCAATAGCTATGTACCAATCATACACTCGGGAAATATTTTGTATTATGATGATTCATCATAAATTGGCTAGTTGTAAGTCTAGCATAATTTTCTTCCTTTATTCGATCATGGGATGCCATGGCGATATAAGCAAGCCCATATAGTTGAGTTAAACTTGAAAATCCTTTTTTGAAAAAAACGAAGAGTTCTTTTTTGAAAGGAAGAGAAAAATAAACGGGAGTTTTGTATATGCAATTGGAAATCTCCTTATTCTATTACCTGATGACAACAAAGAATAAGTAAAAGAGAGTGTTCTGGAATGCTGATATCAACTTTATAATCTTGATATAAAGAAACAGCCAGGAACGACCAAAGAAATAATGAAACAAAATGCTAGTTGATTGGCGATAGTGATGTCTTGTTTGCTAAGTTGAATCATAAATGACATTTGTATGACAATATAATTTTTTTACCACATCAATAAATCAAAACGTGCCGATGCAATAGTAGGATTATACTGATCTGCTTCACTTGATTACTTGATGAAAGAAGTAATGCCTTCTAATTTATTTAAGTCTTATTGCTTATGATTATTGCTTATGATGTAGACTTGACCACATCAATAAATCAAAACGTGCCGATGTCATAGTAGGATTATACTGATCTGCTTCAACCTGATTGCTTGAGAAAGAATTAATGTCTTCTAATTTATTTGAAGTCTTATTGCTTATGATGCGGACTTGAACCTAATAATGATGTATAATTGGTGTTGTGGCATATACCATATTTAGCTATTTCACAGAAATATTTTCACCGTTAAGTCTATAACAAAATTCTGAAGTTGTTCTACGTAGAGATAAGTGACGGATTTGCTCCCGTTCGACATAGGTAGTTTTTACCATTTTTTTTTTCAAAAAAAAAATAAAAAAATTGAAACATTATTTGGTCATGGAATATGACCAATTGAAGAAGAATTTTCACGTTTCAAAAACTGGTTTGGGCAATTCATTTGGGTGAAAGTAAAATGCATGTCCAAACACAACTTCAACTTTCAAAAGACTATTTTCTAACACAAATTCAGAAACTCCTTTTTTCAAGTTCCAATCGAATGTATGTCCAAACGCTAGCATAGCGTATGAAAAATACATTTACAGTAAGTTTGAATCCAATCACAAAATAGTACTCCATCTGTTCTAATTAGGAGGGGGCTAATTTGCTCATGAAAATATGACTCGTCTAAATGCTCAAATTTAACAGGTTAATGATGTGTTAAATTTAGATCATTTAAAAGTTTGGTTAATATGTAGTTCAAATTAATCATTGAAAAACACTGTCAAAATATTTTAATTTTTTTTTTGTTTGATATGTTTATATATAGCAATAATATAGAAAAAAAGTTTTATAAGGCAAGTTTAGAACCGATGCCCACCCGGCTACAGCAGGTGGGAAGAAACATGATGATTGCATGCACCGGTGCTTACCAGGACTTACAGATGCCTGGAATGACTTGTTTGCAGCATGTTTAAGCAAATATCGAAGATAGGACCTAAGTTATGACGATTTCATTCTTTATGTACAATTTCTTCTTTTAATTTCTTACAATTTCTTTCCCTGAAGGCAATCTGGTTACAACTTGGTTGTAGTTATTTCTCATCTATAATATTTAGTTAGCGACTGAATATTAAAATTCGCAGAAAACAACTGCTAGCCTTCCATCACCTATAGCTAATTTTTTTTCTCATTTGATCAAGCTGGCTTACTGCAGTAATGGTCAAATCTGGAGTCCAGAACCAAAATACCCTTAAACAAGTGGGGTTGAACTAAAATACCCCAAAAAAACTGTGACAAAAATACCTCTAACGCAGTATTTTACTGCTTTATAGAACTCAGCAAAAAAAAAAAAAATTTTTTTGGCAACACTTAATGTTTTTTTTCATACTTTGACCAACGATTAGTCGTGTATCAAGACTCCGAAACGGCAATATTTTATATAGAACCTGATATTTTTTTTCTGCGTACAATAATGTAGGTTCAATACATCAAGGACACGTAAATGTTCGCATTGTCATTTTAGGGGTTGAAAAGGTGCCCGAAGTAAGTTTTGTTTGAAAACTTTTGGTCTAAGTATTTTATTTTTGTAAGGTTATTTTAGTCAACTTTATATATCGAAAAAATTAGTCAGCTGAAGCGAAATTGACATTCACAGCTACATTACCCCGTGATTTTTACGTTGAAATCTATTGCGTATCATCACATTGTAAGTAAAGAAAACTAAAAACTTCACGCCAATTTAAGGAAAAATTGAAATTGAATAGCATAACAGGTGCTTTTTAAAAATCGGCTCGGCCAAACCATCTTGTGGCAGTTTGTCCGCATAGATCTCAAAAAAATACGCATAATAAAAACAAATCCTGTAAAACGGACATCCGAGCACGAAGTTAGGACCATCTAAAGTTTGACCACTTTACAACTAGTTTTTCTCCCTATATTTTTTAAATACGTTTTTATCTAATTGAATTAGATTTATATTCAAAATAAAATTATGTCTTGATTAAAAAATAACACGCTTAAATCAAAACCTTTAAAAATAAAACACTTAAACCTAAAATTTCCAAACAAAACTTACTTCGGGTACCTTTTTAACCCCTAAAACGACGATCTGAACGTTTACGTATCCTTGATGTATTGAGCCTACATTATAGTATGCAGAAAAAAAATCAGGATCTATATAAAATATTGACATTTCGGGAATTTTGACACACGACTAATCGTTGGTCAAAGTATGAAAAAAAACACTAAGTGTTACAAATTTTTTTTTATTAAAATAAGATGTTCCGATCTTTTTATGGAAAAACACTAAGTGTTCCTTAAGTGTGTTATTTTTTAATGCGTAACTTTATTTCGAATATGTTGCAAAAAAACATTCGTGTAAATCGGACGTCTGAGCGCAAAAAATCGCGTTTATTCGAAATAAAGTTACGCATTAAAAAATAACACACTTAAATCTAAACCCTAAAAATAAAAAACTTTAAGCTAATGACATCAAGTCTTCAAACAAAAAAGGACTTCTATATATATAGAACACTTAACCTAAAAATTTTAAACAAAACTTACTTCGCGCACCTTTTCAACCCCTAAAATGACGATCCGAACGTTTACGTATCCTTGATGTATTGAGCATACATTATTGTATACAAAAAAAAAAAAAAATCAGGTTCCATATAAAAACTGACGTTTCAGAATTTTGACACACGACTAATCGTTGATCAAAATATGAAAATAAAAAACAACACTAAGTGTTGCAAAAAAAAAAAAAAAAAGGTTGACCAATTTTTTTTTACTGGGTTCTATAATGCAGTAAAATACTACGTTATAGAAGAAGAAAAAATTTTAACACAATATTTTACTGCGTTAAAGGACTTAACCGCGCCATTACGGTTAAGTCCTTTAACACAGTAACATACTGCGTTAAAGGTACTTTTGTTACAGTTTTTTTCTGGGGTATTTTGGTTCAACCCCACTTTTTTAGGGGTATTTTGGTTCTGGACTCTCAAATCTAGCCACTATCTAATATGGTTCCTGAAATCTAGAGATACCAACACGCCACCCCCACCCAAACCCCGAAACAAACAAAAATAATAATAATCAATTTTTGGTAAGGGTTGGGTGGTTAGACTATGATTCATTATCTAGCCCACTAGTGACATTTGGCCCGTGCTTTCAAAATTAAGATTAAAAGTTAAATTTGTAATTATTTTTTATTTTTTTTCGCTTTTTGTGACATTAAGTTATTGAAAGATTTGTTCGATATTTTCTGCAAACTCTAGCACAGGCCGAAAACCAAGATTAAAAGCTAAATTTGTAAAAAAAAAAAAAAAAAAACCGCTCTTTGTGACATTAAATTATTGAAAGATTAGTTTGATAGTTTCTGCAAACTCTTAAAAACAAATAATTCCCATATATTTAAATTGCATAAAAATATTTAAAAATTGAACAAAAAATCTTTTTTTTTTGTCCTTACTTTAGACCTTTTTTTTTACCTTCAAACAAATACGTGACATAAAGTCTCTTAATTTTTTAACAACATTCAATATGAACTATAACGTTTTCTTCCCCAAAAAGAAAAATAGTTTGGTTCTAAAGACATCAATTAGATATGCTATATTTATTCTTTTGTTGAGATTTTAATGGATTACTTACAAACAAAGATAACTTTCAAATAAATAAAAATAAAATTTTATCCTTTACAATTGTTTTTAGATGTTAATTTCAATTAAATTATACAAAATATATCGAAAAGATGAAGAAAATTAATTACTTTTCTTAATACAATTAGACTTTCCTTTTACTTTCTAAAAATTTACGCAATGAGATAATGACATTTTTTCTTTTGTTAGTTTAAATGAAACATTTTTTTTTTATATAAAATGTATATTTTAATGATTTTCTCAAACACAAATAAAGATTCAATGCTTCATGATTCATTTAATCATGTTTTCCTGTGCTAACAAACACTGCCTAATATATTTTTTATCAACCGAGAAAAATAATACTCAAAAAACATAAAAAGTTTACTTGCTTTTGTCACAAGTTATTTTTGACATTACTATTGCCTGGAAAATTAAAAAATTGTTTCATTAACTACATATTTTCAAAGATGTTCTCAACATTTAAATTCCTCTGTAAAGTTCAAATTATAGTTTCTTTTTATGTAATTTTTAAGTGTAAACATATATTAAAAAAATATTTATGAATTCATACAGAAAATTAAACTAATTGACCGCGTAATGCCTTGCATTATTTATTTTTGATGAATGGAATATAAACTACAACTTACATTGTTCGTTACGCATATAAAATATTATTAAGTATGCGTGCATCAAATTTAAAAAAAATATATATTATAATACACCAAATAATATCCAAAAATGAAAGTTGATTTTGTTAAACAAGAGCGATATGGCTAATCAACATTCAAACTGACAAAACATGCCGATGAGAAGATTCAAATTTTAATATTGTTAACAAATGATTAGATAAAAATAAATATTTTAAGTAACAATATCTAATCCAAATGATGACCAATTTTATTCATTAAATTTTCAAAATTTCACACCAAACAATTAAAGAGTTGTTAATAAGAAAATTTCATTTGCGTAATACATATTTTAATTAAGGTAATTAACTGCAAATGTGGTATATTCTCTCATTCAAATTATGCATAGTGATTGTATTTTTTTTTAATTAACATCATCATAATTCACAATTTTTAAAGCATAATTCTTTAAATCGATTAAAATTGGGTGTGACACCTTAAGTAATAAAGAAATAAAATAGGAGTAAAAATAAGGCATATGTCACACCAACTTCAAAAGAGTTAGTCTAAGAGGATTTGTATTATCAAAAAAGGCTTGAAAGTAGGGTTGGACGTTTAGTTTTTCGGTTCGGTTTTATCAAACTTCGGTTTGACTATTTCGGGTTCGATTTTTTGAAGGTAGACACCGAACACCGAACCAAACTAATTCGGTTCAATTCTTTCGGTTTCGGTTTTTTAAAGTTCGGTTCGGTTTCGATTTTTTCAATTCGGTTTTTTTGATATGATATTAGAAGCGATTCCTTTGACACTAATTCATATTCTCAAAAGCAATAAAACATAAAACTGATAAATTGAAATCAAAATCAAACAAACAGGATATACAAGAATATAAAACTATAACCATAATATAGAATTACTAGGTGTTATATACATACCGTAAGAATAATTAAGAAAACACATAAAGGACATACATTAATCCTAAAGACACATCCGAATTGTCTTCCTTCACATAATTAATTTTCTCAATTGAAATAGAAAATTAGGGATACAAATGCAAAAGAGGACTTGTTACAATTGAATTTTTTTGGCTTTAAACTTAATGGGCCTGAACTATTTTAATTTTTTTAGATAATGTATTAAATTTCGGTGTGTGTTCGATTTTTCGATTCGATTTTATCAATCTTCAGTTCAGCTATTTCGATTTCAATTTTTTGAAGGTGGACACCAAACACCAAACCAAACTAATTCGGTTCGATTCGATTTGTTGAAGTTTCGATTCGATTCGGTTTAATTTTTTAATTTTCGGTGTTTATGCCCGCCCTACTTGAAAATGCCTTGGCATTTCTAAAATATCCCATAATAGAAAAAATAATAAAAGACAAGCATAAGGGTAAATTCGAAGAGAAATTTTTTAGTTGGCAACTTCGATTGTAATTGTAATGTAACTAAAGAATTAAGGACTAAAAAAACTTTAATTATCAGGCGCCTTCACCAGCAGAGACCACGTTGGCAAAACTACTACTAGTAGGAAAGGGAAACAGGAAGAGCTAAGAAGCACGACAAACAGTATTGTAACTCAGATTGAACTCATATTTTTATATATGCAAACTTACATTTAGAGAAGGTTACAAAAGAGCCTTATAAAAAATAAAAGCTTGGGAGCTTTTAATTTAGTTGATCTGCACGTCAGTCACCTTCTTCTCAACTTTGGTCTTAGGAATCCAGATGAAAAGAACTCCATTCTTCAATTCTGCTTTAATTTTATCTGTATCGACATTATCCGGGAGAGCTAAACGAGTGTCATAGGAGCTGTAATTTCTGCCCCAGAAGTGTTCATCATTTCCGCCTTCTTCCTTTTTGTGTTTGCCTTTAATGATAAGCATGTCATTTTCCACGGATACTTTCACGTCTTCTTTGGAAAGCCCAGGCATGTCGAAACGCATCTTGATTTCATTTTCATCATCATGGATGTCCCAAGGAGCGCGTATTTCCCCAGCTGCTGCCCTGTTCCTTCCTGGGAATGTAAGGGCATCTTCGAATAGTCTGTCCATAGTGTCCATCATCTGCCGCATTGTTCTCATGGGTGACATTGGATCTAACATTCCTGTTCATCAAATGAATCAAACATCTTAATCGCAACTAAATTGGCAGGGCTAATTAATCAAATGCTACGAATTTGAGGTATATAGGTTCAAGATTCTACTTATTTTAAGTTACTAAGTACTAAATTAATTATTCGTGAATTTCTTAAGACCATGGGCGACCCCAATAAATAAGAATAAATAATAAATTTTGAACCTAGTAAATTATATGAAATGTGATATAATTTCAAACGGAACACATAAATTCAAATCATGAATCCTTGGAAGATCGTGAAATTAATTAATAGTAGCACGTTAACTTGCATCTATGGTGTTAAAAATTCCTTAGTTTGATACATGTCAATTCTTTAATTTTGTGCACAATTGACCATCAAAAAAAAAAAAAATATAAAAAATGGAACAGAAGGAGAAATGAAACATACCAAAAGGGGAGACATCAAGAGCCATCCTCCTAGGACGGCGTTCAACAGCAGTGCCTTGGTTGTTTCCTCCTTGACCACTGCTGACATGAACGTCCACTGATGTATCTTTGTTATCTCCAGTGGCCTGAGCTACCAGCCTAGGCGCTGGCCTTCGTATGTTGCATGCAGATGGAAAGAAAACAGAGCAAGGTGCAGCTATCTTGTTGTTAGTCCTATAAGTTGCAACATTTGACACTAAAGGAGACGCTGATGAAGATGTTATAGTTGTGCCAGCCATTAGGGACACTAGAACAAATTCAGAAAGAGAATCTCTATCACAGGATATTGTTATCAAGATTTCTTTCTTAGTGAATTGGTCTTGTTTTCACTTTTTGTGTTGCTTAAGTTAGTGCAATAGAAGAGGCTATTTATAGGGAGAAGAGAGAAGGGTGTGGAGGAATCTTGAAAGTTTTAGATAAAACAGTGAAGGAGTGGTGATTGCCACAGCTCTCTCCATCAATTTCCCCATATTTCTTCTGTGTTCTCGAAACATCGCATATTTCCTAAACTTTAGAGATGTAGGGTCTCTCTTTCAGCATTATTACGTTTTGAAATATTATCATGAACTTTGCAAAATTAATCATTTATACAGTGCGTCAATCAACTTCATTGTATCACATATGTTTATTTCCAATTGATCAAATGAAATTGACGATGGTTATTTTTTCGGAAATGAAAATGTTGCTCGTTTTCTTATCTTAAATATTGAAAATTGTACTTTTATAAAATGCTAGTTGATGTCCCATTTTGGTCCAAAAGCATTGTTTTAAAAGGCGGGGGCGTAAGGCGGGGCGTTTTACATACGCCTCGAGGCACGGGGGGGCGTAAACACCATGTGTATTTAATTTTTAATATTTCTTAAAATAATATAATTACAATAAATATTTTTAAATAGGTAAAATTACATAAAAAAATAAAAGAAAGTTGTAAATAAATGAAATATATATATATATATATATATATATATATATATATATATATATATATATATATGTGTGTGTGTGTATGTATGTGTGTGTGTGTGAGCGCGCGCGCGCTTGATCCTCACAAAAAAAATGATCAAAGCCCATTATACACCGCTTATAATTTATAATTATATATAATATAATTTTACAAGTATAAACAATACAATGAAATAAAAGCTATTATGAAATGCAAAACAATTCTAACATTTTAACTTTCAAACACGGAAAAAAACACAGTTTCTTAAAACACTATTACTATCATACTATTCATTTTATCTCCCTATAAGCAAATAATCAATAAAATTTATCAATATTACAATTAAAACATAACTTCTTCATGAACAAAAAATAAAATTATATGGTAATTCTGATACATAGGACTTATGACCAATGACAAGTGAAAATGTACAATTCCGCTATGTGTTTTTTTTTAAAAAAAAATAAGTGATATTCACCCTCACGACATTCTCAAATAGTAAATATCCAATACTACGACTTGTTATATGAGTTACACCCAATCTTCTATTTCTATAGATGAAAAACTATTAAGTATCATTATTTTGTTAAACAATTATGAGGGTGAATGATTTTAATTAAGGAATTTAAAATATAATTTGTGTAAGAACTGTTAGGCGAGCCCTGGGCGTTGGGCGTTAGGCGTGTTTAAGGCGTACGGTTGGGCGCTTAGGGCGTAAGCCTCATAGAAACTAAGCCCCGCACGTTAGCCCCAGGGCGTTTTGCTACTGCCCTGCCCCGAGGCGAGCCCCGGGGCGAGTCCTGACACTGCCTTTTAAAACAATGTCCAAAAGCAGTTCAATTGAAGTATTGAACCTTCGAAATAGACAAAATTTGGACATAGAAGGGGCGGGGCGGCTCAACATATTTAGTGGTCTAAAGTCGCATTATATTAAGAGGCCAAACTTCTTTCAATAAATTTTTTAATTTTTTTGACATTTCTTAAATTAGCTTTTTGAAAAATAAAGTTATTAAGTAATACTCCTTTCGTTTCAATTTATGTGAACTCAATTGACTGGGCACGACATTTAAGAAAGAGTGAAGACTTTTGAAACTTGTGGTTCAAAATAAGTCTTGAATATTTGTGTGGCTCTAAATCATTTCATAAAGTGTATTTGTTTCCAAATTAGGAAAGAGATCATTCATTTTGGCACAGATTAATAAGGAAATAGGTTCACATAAATTGAAACAGAGGGAGTATTGTTTAATAATCGATTTCCTCTAATAGTTCTTTTCTAATTAACAATATCATCGATTCGTTTAATTTTTCTTGAGATATTAGATAAGGAGTTCCTTTTTGAGATTGCATACAAATTTCAGTTTTTACATCCTTCTTTTTGGAGTTTTGAGTGACTTGATTCATATTTTCGAGTTGCTATATTTGAATTTTAGCGTGTAATAAAAAAGAATACACTTAGGGAGTATACACTTATGGAGTAAAGTATAAAAAAACAACAAATGTGATTTTTTTTTTTTTTTTTTAAAAAGGCAAGAGAGAGCTCGAACAATAGGGCATGATTGTAGAAGTTGGTAATTTAGTATAAAAATAAACATTTATAACTTTAATTTTTATATTTTAAGTAGGTTTATCTATAAATATTCTTTGGATGTTTTTATGATAAAAAATATTTAGTATACAAATTTAAACTTTTTGAGACAATAGATAGCTTAGTAGAAAGAAGAAGAAAATAAAAATTATGAGAAAATAAGAAAGAAGATTCAATATGAAGTCATAAAAGTACAATCCTTTAACAGTACATATATGTGCTACTTGATTGTGTAAAGGCCTACTAAATTTGCTACTGGAAAAGCTACGGAGAGAGAAGTAAAAGCTTCAAATGAAAATTGTGAAATAAGAGTTTAGTGGGGATCACTTTTTTTTTTTTTGAGGAGTCATTCAAAAAGGCTAAAAATTGAGCATGTGGCATGAAATCATTGCCCCTTAGTCGGAAGCGTCAACGGAAGGCTTCTAGACTCTTGGCGGAAGGTATAAGTTGACATATCTCAGCACTAATTTTTATATCATGTTTGATAGAAAGTATAATTTTTTTTGGGATAAATTTATATCTTATATCAAATATGATACAAAAATTAGTGTTGGGATATCCCAGCTTATACCTTCCTATCTCACTTATATTGGAATTATTTTATATTATCTTTTAAATGATATAAAATAATTCCAATAGATGAAATAAATTAGTTCCGGGATAATTTCGACTATCTACCAAATGACACCTTATAAGGAGTAGTAAAGCCATAGTATGTACTTTTTTCCTTATATCCTTATATCATGACTTTGAATCATTAATGAATTCCTTTCGTTAAGTTTTCTATCTTCTACACAACTCTAATTAATTAGAAAGAAGAAAAGTTAGGAGCCATTTCTCGTAGCCCAATAATAAACTTTTGTAATTTTTGTATCTCTTTAAGAAGATATAATTCTACTAAAACTTGGAATTCAAGTAAAGTTTGTCATTTTAATCAGGTTCGTTTCTCTTTGTTGAATTCTGGTTGGATAGATTCATACGGTCAATTTAGTATCGATTTCTTTGTTCCATACGTGTTACTATATACTCCCTACATCTTAATTAAAAACACGCATATTAAGCAATAAATAATGTTATGTAAAATTTACCAAATTATCTCTATATAATAAAAAACAAATTACTTTTACCTCGGTATTAGAGCATGCACAAGAAGTAAACTTTTTGACACTGGGAATCCAACAATACCAAGTTACTATGTGACTTTTCCAATCATCATTTAGATGTTATATACTATATTGTCCAAGGTAGAATTGGGAAAGATTAGCTACTTTATGTATTGATTTCCTAAGATGACACTTATTACGTGATAAAAAAATTTGATTAAGGTGACACTTATTATGAAACGGAGGGAGTACTAATTAATTAAATATTCCTTTAGATTTTGCAACAGACTTTTCTTAATACCGAGACTAGAAAAAAGAAATTAAGTCCCAGCTTAGTATATCTTCTTTGTCAATTTTGCTTTATAATTGTTCAGTTACATTACAATGCTAATAGACCAATAAAATGTAGTTTTTTTCAAAACAAAAAAATCAAGGATCACCATGGTGGCATTTGGGGTTAAGGCATTGACCCCATAGCATGTTTATTGCCAAAAAGGATGAGAACATGGAGGAAGACAGAGACCTTGGCCTCCAGAATGAGAGCAAGACTGATGGAGACTCTCCATATATATAGTTAGATAACACAAAAACATTAGCTTGTTATATGAGATGTTCTCCATAGCAAGTGGCAAAAGCTTGTTGCAAATGAAGTAAGCTATACAAAAGTTCGGGACATCGGTCCATATGACACTGTCAATAGAGCTATACATCATTAATGACAAAATGGTTTAATCTTTGTCTGATTCTAAAGTTGGGAATTACCTGTTGGTCCAAGGTCAGTGAGGTAGCAATGTTGTGAGGGAGAAAGTTTAATTTCTCTATGAGAGTAAATTCATTGCTCCTTTCTCCATGACTAGCCAATTGATCTGCAACCTTATTACCTTCTCTGAAAGTATGAACAAAAGTGAAATTATAGTTGCTAGAGAGGTGGATAATCTGTTGGATGATATGGTGGATCTGCCAAGGAGAATCCATTTTGCCATTAATCATGTTAATGATGAGTTGAGAGTCAGCTTCAATAATCACATTGTTGAGATTTCTGTTTATGCACTAGTTCACACCTTGAAGAATAGCTTTGGCTTCTGCATAGCTGTTGCTGCATTGTCCATAATTATCTGTAAGGCTATCACTAGGGGTGCACTTGGATCGGGTTGGGTTCGGATTTTTCAAATACCAAACTAAACTAATTGTGTCGGGTTTATCAATGTATAAACCAAACCAAACCAACAAAAGTCGGGTTTTTCAACTTCGGATTTTTTCGGGTTTTTTTCTTTTTGGAAAAACTCTTCGTATAAACATATACTTTTGTCACGCCCCAAACCATGACTTGGGCGAAACACGACACTCGGTGCCTTACTGCATGTGACCGAGCGAACCACATGGCTTGCTAAATCATCATGAGGCATAACATGAGCGGAATATAACGTGAATGCATGATAAGCCTTTATAAAACGTAATAAGTCATAATACTTAATAAAAATACTTATTTAAACATGAGTGCGGAAATAACATAAATGAGCCAAAATGGCTATACGACTCCAAATGTCTGACATAACATAACTGACTTGTCTAATCTATGAAACCTCTATCATGAGTCTGACTAGAAAACATACTTACTGAGACAAGGCCCCAACATACCTTAGATGCATAATTAATCATAAAACAAAAAGTTGTCTAAACCCCGAATGAGATGGGGCTCACCAATAAGCTGATACGAATGCTGTCCTACTGAGCAAATGTGTCGTCCTGTAAATCAACACTTGCATCGTGAAATGCAAGCCCCCAGGCAATAGAAAGGGGGACGTCAGGACATTGAATGTACTGGTATATAAACCAACTGAATGAAATAACATGGGACATGGATAACATAATAAGAACTGAAACTGGACATGAACATGAGCATGAGCATGGATACACACACACACACACACACACACACACACACACATATATATATATATATATATATATATATATATATATATATATATGTATGTATGTATGTATGTATGTATAAAACATGAGAAAAACATGGTAAGTAGGGAGAGCATTTCATAAACCGACAATATAATATCACCACGTAGGTACGTGGAGTCTGGTACTTCGCCGGACCAGTAGAGCCCCCATAACTTTCCAGGGTATAAGGTGGAACGTGCCTGATGGATCCATTCAGTGTAAAATTAAGGAATCGTCCTAACTGGGCGGAGCGATCCTTGTCCTACGGTGGCTACGTAGTTTCAGGCTATCTGAGCCTTCTCGGTAACTTGTGCAACTCCCAAAATATGAACATGATATAATTGGCTAAGAAGCCCATGATTTTTCATGAATTAACTTGTACTTGACTTGTAATCATGATTTCACGAAATAACTTGTAAACATGGTTTCATGAAATATCTTGTATTTAGCATGTATGTATCTTGTATCATGGCATGAAAGTAATTATATAATATAATTGCATGAAAACTTGTAGACATGTAGGATATTCATGAAATAATCACTTTTAATTAAAAATATGCATGCAAGAACCCATGAAATACAAGATATGGGTTTTCATGGATTACGGACTGATTCTCAATAATCATATGGAGTTATTAAGAATACAATGATAGAATAATAGCAATTCATACATAATATAATCATGGACATAGACCTAGGGTTATCATGAGCATGGTATAGAAGAAACCCTAGTTTTCGTAAGGATTCATACTCTATGGATTAAGAGGCGTGGGGAAGAACAATGATATTCCCACACGTAGATAGCAACCCTACATACCTGTAAACGCTCCAATCCAACGAACTAAACTGCTTCTTTGATGAAGAACACCAAAACTCTAGCTTTGAATCGCTTGAGATGAATTTACCCTGGAATCCTATGTTTTGGTTGAAGAATCATGTTACAATTCATGAATTACTGTTATAATTACTTAGGAATCATTAGAGCGATCTTACCTTGACGTGGGAGGATGAGGAGAGGAGAAAAGTGGCTGCTTAGGGCTTTAGAACGAAGTTGGAATGTCTGATAAATGAAATTTCGAGTTAAGTGTTGAATTTATAGCATGGATCATTTTGGACCCTTTATCTCGCCGAGCGCGGTCTATGGCTTGCCCCTGCTGCGCTTTGGGCCTCGCTCGGCGAGCTCCCTTGTCCATTTTACACTTAGACAATTTTCTTGACTTTGTCTCACTTTTGGACCCCTACCTCGCTGAGCGCGGTCCAAGGCGAGCCCTTGCCTCGCTTTGGGCCTCGCTCAGCGAGCTTCCTTGTCAATTTTACACCAAGTCGATAGCATTTAGTAAAATGGGCATAACTCCTAGCACAGAGCTCCATTCAGGCTTCATAATATACCGTTCAAAAGATATTTCAAAGGGTTACAACTTCATGTTTTACATTTTCTAAAATTATCAAAGGATCTTCCGGAAATTGGGCTAGAAGGCAGACGTATCGAAAACTTAGTCGATTCTACCGAATCTGAAGAACCTCTCTATTAGCCATTCTGAGAAGATCATATCTCCTTGGTCCGAACCCCAATTGAACTGGTCCTGATATGCTTGGAAAGTTATTTCTATGCACTATAACTTTCATTAAGGAACCTTTTACAAATTCTTAATGAATCAAGGGGTTATGGGCGCCTGAATTAGGCTTGTCAACCACTTTCGTAATACGTACAAATTTTCAAATTTCTTCTGAAACTCTTACGATATGAGTCTAACCTTTATTTTAAGATACGGGGTGTTACAACTTTAACTTTAATTCAAATATTTCTTTAGTTCTAGTAAGATACAACTATATAATTAAGGTGTTTCTTAAGAAAATAACATAAAATGTGAGATGAGTGATGACATTGTAATAAAATATTCAACAAACAATTAATGAAATCACATAAAATAAATATTTCTAATTAATAAGACTTAATGAAAATGATCCATAATCTAAAACTACAAAGTCATGCAAAAATAAATGTGGCTACTAAGTATTAATTCAAAGGAAAAAATAATACTAAGTTATGTATTTTAACTGTCTAAACCAATGCAAAACTAAAGAATATATATTGAACATTAATATTGTCATTCCTAGCGTCATAATTGAATTTCTTTTGTTAGCATTAGCATTGGTTTGATTTTGGTTTGGATTTTATTTGAGTTACTAGCATCTATTGACTATAAAACTTATTGAACCAAGCTTGAAATAATATGTAAGACAATAATTGTGAAAAAACTTAGGAAATATTTATATTACATTACATAAAATTTTTATGAATAAAATATATTTTAAAATTGTATACATCTAATGTCGGGTTGGTTTTGTTCGGTTTGACTTTTTTTAATTAAAACCAAACTAAAATAATTATGATTGGTTTTTTTTTCTCAACAACCAAGTCAAGTTCAACCATTAGTCGAGTTTTTTTCTCGGTTTAATTCGGATTGTTGGTTTGGTGCGATTTCTCAGTTTTCTCTGTACCCTAGCTATCACTAAGTTGCCATCACTGTTCCTTATAATTCCACCTCCTACAGCACTGCCAGGGTTGCCTTTGCTGCAACCATCTATATTAAGCAGTGTTTTTAGAGGCATTTTTAGGAGGGGTTCCGGGGCACAAACTAAAGACACAGATCCATAGGGCGTACGCCCTAGAATTTGGGGCGTAAGTTCCGGGCGCAAAAGCGTAAGCCCTGGGCGTAAAGGCATACGCCCCAGGAGTTAAATTTAATTTTTGTGGTTTTAAAAATATTTTGCTAAAGATTATGATTTTTATTATTGGTGTAATGATATTTATACTTTACATTACGTGTTTTCATGTTGTAGTATTTTTTTTAGAATATATAAATAAAGAAGCAACTCTCATAGAAAATAACACTACCATAAATAATTTTCTTATATGATTATGTCTGAAATTGATATGATAGAGATTTTACAGCACTATGTTCCTGAAGCAACTTCAGCTATTTTTTGTCATTGCTCTTACATTTTTTGCCCTTCTCCTTCTTTGAATATAGAAATAAAAGTCAGTGCAAATATTACTTGATTGTGGGAAGGACTAATAGATCTGGAGATTGATAATAAAGTGAATGAAGATTTCATTTTAAAGATTATCTATGCTATTATCATTTTTTGTGTTGTTACCTTTCTCAAATAATAATTATAATAATTCTTTTTATATTATTGGTGATTTATCTGAATTTATCTGCAGGGTTTTAATGAGAACTTTACATTTGCTTATCTTTAAGTAATAAAATTATAAAATTGAAGATACATGAGACATACAGGCACCCAGTAGATCCATGGGACTTACGTCCCATGTCTCGGGGCTTATGCTTCAACCCGTACTGTGTAAAACGCCTCGCCTTGCACCCCTGTCTCTTAAAACACTGGGACCCTCTCCAAAGTACTGCAAATATCAACCGAACCTGCAGGAAGATTAAAGTTAGGATATAGACAGTTGATTAACATGATCAGTGATGTTTCTATAGAAGACACGTGGATGTTGTCAAATCTGGCTTTTCATTTGCTTTGCCATATTTCCCAACATATGAAAGTTGGAAGGCATGGGACAAGTGTGGTATGCATATCTTTGTTAATTCTGGAAAGCCACCATGACATGACGATTTGTCTAGTATCCCCATCTCTGATATTAATCCCACACCTCTGACTGAAAAGGACCAAACTTCTTAGGCAATATGACTTTTGCAAAATAAATGCAACTAGATTCATTCATGTGGCCGTTGCAACTAGATGAGATAGGAATTTTGAACTTCCTTTTAATAGACTCATTAGTTGGGATCTTGTTCAGAATCATCCTCATCATGAAGAAAGAAATTTTAAAGGGGATCTTTTTTTGCTAGATCATAGTTGCAGTAAAGGATCTAGCTTTTTGCATTTTTAGCTTGTGCAAAAGCAGTTTTGCAAGAAAAGACACCTTTGGCATCTAAAGACCATATAGACAGTGATCATATCCATAGTGAATCTCAACCTGGAGAATGGCATTGATCAAGTTATTAGGAATTTCCTCTCTGAAATAGTTGATGATCCAACCATCCTCATAAAAAAAATCCTTCAATTTGACATTTTTGGGAGCATTTTAAAAGTTGATAATATCATCAAGAGCACTCTTGCAACACCAGTTATCCTACCGGGAAAAGATTTTACCATTTCCAATCTTCTAAAGAATAGGATGTTTAATGTCCTAGATGTACATAAGCCTTTTCCAAATATGAGATTGTCCATAAATCATTTCCTGATAACAAGATATTTCCTTTGTAGTACTTTGCCTCGAGAAAATCTCTAAGTAAACTTTTTCTTGATTCTAAATTTCCTCCAAGCTTTAGCAGAAAAAATGTTATAGAAATCCTTGGTAGATCTAAAGCTAGCTCCCCCTTCCACAGTAGGGAGACAGAAGTCCTTCCAAGCTATACAATGGTGCTTGTTTTTGTTACAGTCCTGCCCCCAAAATAAATTATCAATAATTTTTTCAATTTGTGCAAGAACAATCTTGGGAGGGTCAACAACAAAAAGGATGTACCTTTACCACCGTAAGATAACAAGTTCCCTTACCATCCTTGGAGCATATTAGAAGTTTTAGCAATCATATTATTGAAATAAACAATTATCTTAACTCCTTTATAGATTGGACAACCCAAATATTAAAAAGGCAAATGGAGTTGAAAAAAACTAGTGATATTTGATATAGGGGGTAGGGAGGTTGGCAGAAACCAAAAAATCAGATTTCCTCTCATTGGGGATCAGTGAAACAAATATGCAGAATGTTGGAGAAATAGGTATTCCTTTCTTTTTTTCTTCTTATTTTAGTTTTGACATCTAAATACTAAATATGGCTCTTCTGTTATTTGTAGATTTGGAAACACCTGCTTAGAGCGGTGCTTTTTCTTGTTAAGCTCAAATTTTGACGCATTTGAAGAATCTAATTCGTCAAGTAACGCTGTCTCCATTTTGTTTTGGTTAAGACTTCAGAGGATGTCATAAGACATCGTTTTGCAAAACTCCTAGCAAGAAAGAGAAAAAATAAAAGCTGAGAAGAATGACAAACAGTATTGTAGCTTAGATTATTCAAACTTATATTTAGACAAGGTTACAAAAGAGCCAAGAAAAAATAAAACCGTGAGCTTTTAGTTGATTTGCACTTCAATCACCTTTTTCTCAACTTTGGTCTTAGGAATCGCCATGAAAAGAACTCCATTCTTCAGTTCTGCTTTAATTTTATCTTCCTCAACGTTATCCGGGAGACCTAAACTAGTGTCATAAGCGCGCTGTAATTTATGTCCATGAGTGCTCATCATTTCTACCTTCTTCCTTTTTGTGTTCGCCTTTAGTGACAAGCATGTCATCCTCCACAGATACCTTCACATCTTCCTTGGAGAGTCCTGACATGTCAAAACGCATCTTGATTTCATTTTCATCATCATGAATGTCCCAAGGAGCACGTATTTCCCCTGTTGCTGCCTTATTCCTTCCTGGGAATGTCATGGTATCCTCGAATAGTCTTTCCATAGTGTCCATCATCTGATGCATTTTTTCTCATGGGTGACATTGGATCTAACAGTTCTGTTTATCACATGAATTAAACATCTTAATGTCAACTAAAGAAGCAGAACTTAATCAAATGCTACTCTCCCACTTCACTCATGGTAGGCTAGACCCAAAACCAATATTACCTCAACAACACATGTAATTCTTACTGGCAAATAGTTCGTGCGACCCGCGAGCACCAAGAGCTACAATACTCCTAACCCATCAAGGTTGTACAAGAGCTCTATGTAGAAATCCAATCATATGTGGAAGGGATTCACTACTAACATGAGGATCTTATTACTCGCAATACCCCTGATATCATCCGCTCCACTAGTAGCTAGCTATCTGATCCCTCGTCCTCTAAAGAGGTGAACTCGAGTTCATGTTTAACTTTATATCCACAATTACACTTTACACCCTTATGGTAAGTGTAATGGCCGACCTATGAATACAAGTTAAATTGATAATTTTAATTGTCTTCCCTTTCTACTCGAATCTATCTGTTCCAAATCAACTGCTTTCCTAGACATGCACTGCATTACGGAATCACTCATGGCTATTAGTAACAGGCTAAAGTAGCAACACTGATTGAAACTTCAAGAAACAACCAAAGATCAAAGGGTATTCCATTGAAAAGTTAATGTAACTTTTGGGGTCTCACACAATGAAGAAGCAGGGATCCATTCTTCCATTAACCTATTGGTCGCTTAGCACACGTGGTATGAAATAGGTGCTACGATGTTCTCACATTCTAGTGGCGCGTGTGTCTCATTCATTTACTTATTCAACACCGTACATATCTCGATCTAGACACCTCCATATGTCTAACCTGAGCTTCTCTCTTCAATGATCCTCAAATCCATCTTCTTAGACAAACTCATACCTGGCTTCAAAACAAGTCATAATATGGTGGTGGAACTCATCTCTTTATGTTACTCAACATAAAAGGCGATTGCTCGTATGAGAGTGCCAATCTCGCGACTTGTTCGACACACTTTATCAATAAAATTACACCATCACATACATATAAGATATGAACACAAATTCAAGAGTAGAATATTGATGAAAATGTTATAACAACCAAGTCATATTACAATATAGAAATATAATCATATCCTACGCAATCCTAGAGCCATAACATGTTTCTCAAACAGGTCTCTAGATATCGCCTTTGTAAAAGGATCAGCTATCATTTCTCGCGTAGGTATGTATTGTAAAGTTACTTCTCCACTTGCTACTGTGTGTCTTACAAAGTTATACTTAATGCCAATGTGTTTAGTTTGGTTGTGATACTTAAGATCCTTTGTGTATGAAATAGCCGTTTGACTATAACAATGTAAAAGCATTGATCCTTGAGAATTCTTTGCTACGCCCAAATGCTCAAAGAATATTTTTAACCAAATAGCTTCTTGTACTGCAGATGCACAAGCCACAAACTCAGCTTCCATAGTTGAAAGCGCCGTGCAAGTTTGTTTCTTACTTTTTCATGAAACAGCACCACCATTAAGTAAGAAAGCATAACCAGATGTCAATTTTCTATCGTTCCGGTCACCACCCCAATCAGCATCTGTGTATCCTCTTAAGTGTAAATCATTTCCACTATAACATAGTGAATAATCAACAGTTCCTTTCAGGTATCGGAAGATTCTCTTCACAGCTTTCCAATGATCACTTCTAGGATTGGACTGATACCTGCTAACCAGACCTACGGCATAACAAATATCCGGACGAGTACACATCATGACGTACATCAAGCTCACGACAGCACTAGAATATGAAACTCGAGACATGTCTTCTGTTTCTTTTTCAGTCTCTGGACACGTTTCAAGACTTAAAGTTTCACCTCTCGGTATAGGAGTATCCATGGGTTTTCAACTATTCATTCGGAAGTGTTCCAAAATTTTCCTTATATAAGTTTTTTGAGATAGACTCAAAACCCTCTTGGAACTATCTCTTTGGATCTTAACACCCAATATATAGTCTGCTTCACCCATGTCTTTCATGTTGAATGACTTTGAAAGCCATGACTTAAAAGTTTTCACATATTCCAAATTATTTTCGGTTAATAAAATATCATCCATGTAAGGAGAAAGATTTACAAACATTCCATTGGACCTCTTCACATAAATGCAATGGTCTTCATCGATCATGGTGAAATCATATGACATCACCTCTTTGTGAAATCTCAAATACCATTGCCTTGAAGACAACTTTAGACCATAAATAAATCTTTTTAATTTGCAGACTTTCTTTTCTTGGCCTTTAATAATGAAACCTATAAGTTGTTCCATGTAGATTTCCTCATTTAGTTCTCCATTGAGAAAAGCTGTCTTCACGTCCATTTGGTGTAACTCTAGATCCAAACGTGCAACAATAGCCAAAAGTAACCGAATTGAGCTAAACATCATAACTGGTGAAAAAGTTTCCTCATAATCTATTCCAGCTTGTTGGGTAAAACCTTTTGCGACCAATCGTGCCTTGTATCTTTCTATTGACCCGTCTACTTTACATTTAACCTTGAGAACCCATTTGTTCCCAATAGCTCTACGCCCAGAAGGAAGGTCAACCAGATCCCAGAGTTTGTTGGTTCTCATAGACTCCAATTCTTCTTTCATTGCTTTCATCCATTCATCTTTTTTAGGACCAGTCAAAGCCTTAGTCACAGAATTAAGCTCATCTAATTCTATGGGAGATACCAGGAAAACATAATCTTCAATCTCATAAGATCCTTTAGGTACACTTTTTCTAGTACTCTTATGTTGTTGAAATTTAGATTCCTTTAAAGGATTTTGGGATTCAAAACTCCCACTTGGACTAGGAACCGATCCTTGATCTATTTGACTATCAAGCATGTTCGGAGGCAATGTCTAATCATCTGAATTTAACGTTTCGTAAAGAGGCTCTTTTTTTTTATTTCCTTTTTGGGAAAACCATTTTCGAAAAATGTGATATCTCGTGATTCAATTTCAGTTATACTTCCATCTTCTAATTCACCAATGAACACATACCCTTTGGAGTGTTCTGAGTATCTTATAAAGATACATTTCTTCCCTTTTGGAGTTAGTTTTCCAAACTTACCAAAACGATCTTTTACATATGCAGCCCAACCCCAAGGCCGTAGATCATTCAGGTTCGGTTTATGACAGTCCATAGCTCATAGGGAGTGGAAGTAACTGATTTAGAAGGCACTTTATTTAGTAAGTAGGCCGCAGTCAGTAACGCATCTCCTTAGAAAGAGATAAGTAAATTTGTCTGCGCCATCATTGACCTTGTCATGTCCAATAATGTTCTATTCCTCTTTTCTGCTACACCATTCTGTTGAGGTGTATAAGGAGTAGTGAACTGTCTCGTAATGCATTTTTCATTACATAATTCTTCAGACTATTTTGATAAATATTCACGGCCTCTATCGGTTCTTAAAGTCTTTATACTTTTATCTAATTGATTCTCTACTTCATTCATATATTTTATAAAGCATTCAAGTGCTTCAAATTTATGAGAAATCAAATAGACATAACCAAAGCGCGTGAAATCATCAATAAATGTAATGAAATACAAAGCACCAGACCTTGCCCTCACGTTCATTGGACTATAGATATCAGAATGAATTAATCGCAACGGGGATTCCGCTCTGTTAGCCTTCCCAAATGGTTCACGTGTAATCTTTCCGGCAAGACAATATTCACAAGTTGGCATTTCAATTTCGGAGAAAGGACTTAAATGCCCTTCCTTTGCCAATCTATTCATCCGGTCTTGCCCTATGTGACCTAATCTTGCATGCCATGTAATACATCAACTTCATTGTTACTAGAATAACATGTCATTACACAACGGTCAACATAATAGTCATAAGTTGAAGGATTACTGATACACTCAAATTACACCTATTAGTGGCGTAAAGCGGACGTTGTCAAATATAGCAGCCCAAACAAGGTTGGTGTTACACCTCGGAAAATTTTCTGTTGGTGCGCAAGAGAATGAACTAGTGATGAATATGAGTGCATGATGTCCATGAGCAAGAAACGACGTTTGATGACCTTAGGCGAGATTTCGAAAGTATCTGATGTGAGACGAGGAAGTTGGCTAAGTTAAAGATGAGATACAAGGTGAGCAATGCATGTGCATGGACGTGGGTGATTCAAATGAGAAGACTAAGAAATATGGGAAGTTGCAGAATTGCAACTGCCCAGTGGTCGTAAATTGCAAAATACGGACCGTAAAGTGCAATACGGTCCGTAAACTGGCAGTCGTAAACTGCCATGCAAGGCTTCAACTTTCTGCCAGCCGAGGAAATGGTTAAATACGACCTGGTGGACGGACCGTAAAGTGATTTACGACCCTTAAACCATGGTCCTAAACCACTATGAAGGCAGCCCAACTTCTGATTCTGGAAATGGTTAAATACGCCCATGGAGGACGAGCCGTATAGTGGAATACGGGCCGTAAACAACGATGGACGACCACTGTTCATCTCAGCACAGATTTCACAAATCATTAAATAAAGGGACCAACACTTGTTTTATTTCATTACAACATTACACCACTTCTCTAAAAAACCTTCTCTCTACATTTATTATATGAGTTTTCAAGGATTTTAAGCCATCAATAACATTAAGACAAGTGAATCAAGGATAAGGGAATCATCAAGGATCATCCAAGTCAAGAAATCCAAATGGAGAAAAACTAGAGTTTTGCTCAAAGAGGAGTATTATCAACCAAAGCTTGTTCCTACAACTTATAAGGTAAGATTCATGATTTTTACATGATGTTTAAGGTATTGGAGAATTAAAATACATGGATTGTAGAAAATGTGGTCAACTAGGTCATGAATGGTGAATAGTGACATTTTGAGGAATAGTTTGAATTGAATTATGAATGTTGTTGTGTTATGATATGAATGTATTATAAATGGTACTAAGATCATGAACTCGACACTTTAGACGAATGGACGAAGTTGGAGGTCATGACCATAAATATGGGAGAATTAGAAGCAAATTGAGAAATCTAGATAATGTGGATGATGTGAATGACTAATGGCCATTGTTATGATATTAATAAAGGTATAGACGCTAGCATTGGAAGGGAACGTGCAAGTGTAGAATAGTCCGACGAAAAGGTATGTAAGGCTAACCCTTCTTTCATAAGGCATGGTTCTTGGCTAAATTTCTAATTCCTCTATATGAGTATGTTGTATTCAAGTGATTGACACTCCGAGCTCATAAGCTCATGATCCTTAACATGTACTACGATTGTACTACGCCCCTCATATGACGAGTAAGCCTAAGATATGGATGTAGCAATAATGACGAAGATAGTGATGACGATAATAATGATGCCAAAGGTGCCTACGGGCTATTATACTTATATGTGCCTATGAAGGGCTATAATGATACCCCGAGCTTATAACGCCGGTTAGGATATATGTACATGATTATGTATAAAGTACGTATACGATTACGTAACGCGCGCACACCTCTGCAGATGGTACGGATAACCCTGAAGCCTTGGTAGGGCCAGGTAGAAATAACATTGAGCCTTGGTTGGCTAAGTACGTATGAAACATCGAACCTTATGGTCGGGCACACTATGTCTGTATATAAGTGTATGACTATATATATAATATGAATATGAATGTGAAAAGACTATGTATACGAATACGAGTAGGGACATGTATGCGAATATGAGCCTAAGTAGGGTACGAGTACTATTATGAAATACGCATGAGAAATGGAAAGTTCCTATGAAAGGCAGGTAAGTGCCATGATGATGATATTATTGTCTTCCCTCCTGTGCCACTTCATATATTGTCTATGATGCTTCTATATTGATGTTAATCACGCTTTACATACTCAGTACATTCTTCGTACTGACGTCCTTTTGTTTGTGGACGCTGCGTCATGCCCGCAGGTGCACAGAGAGACAGACTTGATCCATAGCTACCTATTTGGAGATTACATAGAGAGCTCCATTTCCTTCGGAGCCATATCTTTTGGGTACTCATTCTTTTGTGTATATAATTATGGGCATAGCGGGGTCCTGTCCCGCTAATGTGATATGTTATACTCTTAGAGGCTCGTAGATATGTGTGTGTGTGGGTAGATGTGTTTGGCCTTGTTGGCCTATGTTTTGTATATCATTTTGGCGGCCACGTGGGCCCATGTACATTGATATGGCATAAATGCCTACGATGATATAAATGGGTTGTTGTCCAAATGGGACTAGTTGACGAATGAATGGAAATGCATGTATAATTATGTGGCTCACCTAGATGTAAGTATAAGAGTAAGCTAAGAGAGTGCTCGGGTGGGTTAGCACCGGGTGCTCGTCGCGGCCCCGAGTCGGGTCGTGACAAAAGTGGTATCAGAGCAGTTCAGTTCTAGGATGTGTTTACGAGCCGTGTCTAGTAGATTCTTGGTTATGGGTGTGTTGCGCGCCACACTTATAAACAAGAAGCTGCGGACATTTTAGGAATAAATGACCTTCTTTCTTCATAAGAATCGTGCGATAGAGCTATGATGTAAGAAATTCTTGTTCCTAAATCGTGTGTTGTGTATTTCAGAGATTCCTAAAAAGAAAAAGGCTACAGCAGCCCAAAAGGGCAAGACGGTGGCAGAAAAGCGGGCTGAAAGAGAACCGCCACCGGTAGTAGAGGAAGATGAGTCCCAGAGTGCGGCTCAATCTCAGTCCTCCCAGACAGTGCCTATTACCGAGGAGCACGTGGGAGCCTCAGCCCCAGCTCCGGCTCCTCCACCAAATGCTTCGGGTCAAGATGTAAAAAAGGCCATTACTTTATTGACTCAATTGGTTGCGGCCCAGGCTCAGAGGCACAATTCAGGGTATGGTGATAGGGCTGTTAGTGCAAGAGCTCGTGATTTCATTACTTTGAACCCTCCGGAATTCTTTGGGTCAAAACCGGAGGAGGATCCCCAGGACTTTATTGATGGTATGCTAAGGACGCTCCGGTTGATACACGCTTCAGACACCGAGTCGGTAGAGCTAGCGTCCTATAGATTGAGAGATGTCTTGATGCAGTGGTATACAGTATGGATGGCTTCGCGGGGAGCCAATGCACCTCCCCCGGTATGGCAAGAGTTTGTTGATGCTTTTCTCCGTCATTATATGCCCCCAGAAGTTCGGCGAGCTAGGGCCGATAAATTCTTAAATTTGAGGCAAGGCAGTATGAGTGCCCTAGAGTATAGCCTCCGTTTTAACTTCTTGGCCGGGTATGCTTCGGCCATGGTAGCAGATATGGGCGACAGGGTACACCGATTTGTAAAGGGCCTAGGGCCCCATCTGATGGACAAATTCTTGGCTGCGTCCCTTCAGGACGGTATGGATATTGCACTCATTCAGGCACATGCTCAGAACTTAGAGGAAAGCCTACAGCAGCGGAGAAGTGAACGTGAACAGGATAGGGGACATAACAAGAGGGCCAGATCTTCGGGCCCAATAAGTGAGTCCAGAGGCGGACACAGGCAATAGTTCCCTAGGCATTCGGGCTATTCTATGACCAGTGCACCTCCACGGTTTCCAGACCAGGGCCTTGATAGATCTGTTCGTTCAGGGCCGAGTCAGAGTTATCCGGGGTCCCAGTTTAGAGGTGATTCAGGCCAGTCAAGGCCACCTATACCACGATGTTCCCAGTGTGGGAAGTCGCATTGGGGTCAATGCCGATTGGGTTCAGATGTTTGCTATTCATGTGGTCGACCGGGCCATATTATGCGAGATTGCCCCTCAGTGCATGGTAGAGGTAGGACCCAGCCATCAGGGTCGGTAGCCGGATCTTCGGCATCTGTACGCCCTACGGGGCCAGGTTCACATGCGCCAGTCGGCCATGGTAGAGGTAGAGGCAGAGCTCCCAGTACTAGCGGTCCTCAGCACCGTATTTATGCTTTGGCTGGACGCCAAGATCTTGAGTCTTCTCCTGATGTGGTCACAGGTATATTATCGGTATTCTCTCATGATGTATATGCTTTGATTGATCTGGGCTCTACATTATCATATGTTACTCCATATATTGCGGGTCGATTTATAGTCGAGCCGGAGTCGATCAAACCCTTTGAGGTGTCCACGCCCGTTGGCGAATCGGTGATAGCTAGTTGAGTGTATAGAGGTTGTGTAGTCGTGATTTGTGACCGTCGTACCATGATTGATTTGCATGAGCTATAAATGGTAGATTTTGACGTTATTATGGGCATGGATTGGTTGGCTTCTTGTTATGCCAATTTTGATTGTAGAATGAAGATGGTTCGTTTCCAATTTCCGGGAGAACCAGTCTTAGAATGGAAAGGAAATACGGCATCACCAAAAGGTAGGTTTATTTCCTATCTAAAGGCAAGGAAGATGATCACGAAAGGGTGTATTTATCACCTAGTGCGAGTTCAAGATGTAGAAGCTGAGTCGCCGACTCTTCAGTCAGTTCCGGTAGTGAACGAATTTCCGGATGTGTTCCCGGGAGAGCTTCCAGGCCTTCCTCCCGAGCGAGAGATCGATTTTGCGATTGATGTGTTGCCAGACACTAAACCCATATCTATTCCTCCCTATAGGATGGCACCCGCAGAGTTGAAAGAGTTGAAGGAGCAATTGAAAGACTTGCTTGAAAAAGGCTTCATTAGGCCTAGTTCATCCCCGTGGGGAGCACCCGTATTGTTCGTCCGGAAGAAGGATGGCTCCTCGAGACTGTGCATTGATTATCAGCAATTGAATAAAGTGACGATTAAGAACAAGTATCCCCTCTCGAGGATTGATGATTTATTTGATCAATTGCAAGGTGCCAAATGGTTTTCAAAGATTGATTTGAGGTCTGGGTATCACCAAGTAAGATTTAGGGAGAAAGATATCCCTAAGACAGCTTTCAAAACAAGATATGGCCATTTCGAGTTCCGAGTAATGTCGTTTTGGTTAACTAATGCCCCGACAGTGTTTATGGACCTAATGAACCATGTATTCAGACCTTTTCTGGATCTATTTGTAATTGTATTCATCGACGACATCTTAGTGTATTCTAGATCCGAGGACGAGCATGCGGATCATTTGCTAATTGTCCTTGGAGTTCTTCGAGCTCGAGAGTTGTTTGCAAAATTCTCCAAGTGTGAGTTTTGGTTGAACTTGGTATCATTTCTGGGCCATATTGTTGCAGCTGATGGTATTCGAGTAGATAGCCAAAAGATCGAGGCCGTGAAGACTTGGCCAAGGCCCACGACTCCTATAGAGGTTCATAGCTTTTTGGGCTTAGCAGGCTATTACAGAAGATTTGTTAAGGGTTTTTCTTCTATTTCTGCGCCACTCACCAAGTTGACTCAGAAGTCAGCTAAGTTTCAATGGACAGATGCTTGCGAGCGTAGTTTCCAAGAGTTGAAAGACCGATTGATTTCAGCCCCAGTCTTGACACTTCCAGAGGGATTGGAAGGATATGTTATTTATTGTGATGCTTCAGGAGTCGGGCTAGGTTGTGTATTGATGCAAAATGGTAAGGCGATTGCGTATGCTTCTAGACAATTACGGAAACATGAACAGAACTATACAACCCACGATTTAGAATTAGCCGCAGTGTTCCATGCATTAAAGATATGGCGACATTATTTATATGGTGTCCATGTGGATGTTTATACAGATCATAAGAGCCTTCAGTATATCTTCAAGCAGAAAAAGTTGAATTTGCGACAACGACGATGGTTGGAGTTGTTAAAGGATTACGATGTTGATATCTTGTATCACCCCGGAAAGGCTAACGTTGTGGCTGACGCTCTTAGCCGCAGATCCATGGGAAGTCTAAGTGATGTACGACGAGAAAAGAAAGAGATGGCCCGTGAGCTTCAACAGTTAGCGAGCCTAGGAGTCCGAGTAGTGGACTCAGGTAGCAGCGGAGCTACTATTCAAAATTCAGCCGTTTCATCGCTAGTAGCGGAAGTAAAAGAGCGACAATATGAGGATCCCATGCTAATGCAGTATAGAGATACACTCCCTCAGAAGGAGGAGTCATCATTTGATATTTCGGAAGACGAAGTTCTCCGATGTCGAGGCAGGTTATGTGTTCCCGATGTGGTAGGTCTACGTCACCAAATATTGAGGGAAGCTCATTGTTCCCGTTACTCCGTTCACCCCGGAGCGACGAAAATGTATCATGATCTTAAGTCTATATACTGGTGGAATGGAATGAAGAAAGATATAGCGGAATTCGTAGCTCAGTGTCCTAATTGCCAACAAGTGAAGATTGAACACCAAAAGCCGGGTGGATTATTGCAAGCTATAGAAATCCCAACTTAGAAGTGGGAAGTGATTACTATGGATTTCATTACAGGGTTACCCCGTTCTCGACGTAAGTATGATTCCATATGCGTGATTGTGGATAGACTCACAAAGTCAGCTCATTTCTCACCGGTTAGGACGACCTATGTGGCAGAAGATTATGCGAGGCTTTATCTTAAAGAGATAGTGAGACTCCATGGCGTTCTGGTATCTATTATCTCCGATAGAGGGACTCAGTTCACAGCTAAGTTTTGGGAGTCTTTCCAAGAGGGTTTAGGGACCCAAGTGCGCCTTAGCACGGCGTTTCACCCACAGACCGATGGGCAGGCCGAACGTACCATTCAGACTCTTGAAGATATGTTGCGAGCATGTATGATAGATTTTGGAGGGAATTGGGATGATCATTTGCCACTCATTGAATTTGCTTACAATAATAGTTACCATTCCAGCATTCAAATGGCACCGTATGAAGCTCTATATGGGCGAAAGTGTAGATCCCCAATTGGGTGGTTTGAAACCAGAGAAACTAAGTTGATAGGGCCAGACTTGGTCCAGCAAGCAATAGAGAAAGTTAAGCTCATACAAGATCGGTTGCTAGCGGCTCAAAGTCGTCAGAATTCCTACGCGGATAATCGTCGAAGAGACTTAGAGTTCGAAGAGAAAGATTGGGTATTCTTGAAAGTGTCGCCGATGAAGGGCGTGATGAGATTTGGCAAAAAGGGAAAGCTCAGTCCCCGGTATATTGGGCCATACGAAATTGTACGCAAGATAGGCAAAGTGGCCTATGAGTTAAATCTACCTCCAGACTTGGAGTCAGTTCATCCAGTATTTCATGTTTCGATGCTTCGGAAATGTGTTGGAGATCCTACTAGGATTGTCCCAGTGAATGATGTGCAAGTAACAGAGAAATTGACTTATGAAGAGATACCCATTGCCATACTACATAGGCAAGTACGGAGACTTAGAAACAAGGAAGTGGCCTCAGTTAAGGTCTTATGGAGGAACAACAATTGAGAGGAAATGACGTGGGAAGCAGAAGAGAGTATGCAATCCAAATACCCACATCTATTTCAGCCCTTGGAAGAAGTACAAAATGAGATGTTGAGATCATAAGGTATGTATGTTTTCCTTTTATGCTTTTGGGTCGTGTGTGGCCAATTTTTATGTTGTTATGTAGTGGCCCTGTGTGGCATCGATATTATGGGCTGTTGTGGCAGGATGGCAGTGCCATAATGTAGGGGAAACTATGGTGAAATTTTTATAGAATCCCCGAAGACATTAACATTCGAGGACGAATGTTCTTAAGGGGGGAAGAATGTTACACCTCGAAGAATTTTCCGTTGGTGCGCAAGAGAATGAACTAGTGATGAATATGAGTGCATGATGTCCATGAGCAAGAAAAAACGTTTGATGACCTTAGGCAAGATTTCGAAAATATCCGATGTGAGACGAGGAAGTTGGCTAAGTTAAAGATGAGATACAAGGTGAGAAATGCATGTGCATGGACGTGGGTGATTCAAATGAGAAGTCTAAGAAATATGGGAAGTTGCAGAATTGCAACTGCCCAGTGGTCGTAAATTGCAAAATACAGACCGTAAAGTGAAATACGGTCCGTAAACTGGCAGTCGTAAACTGCCATGCAAGGCTTCAACTTTTTGCCAGCCGAGGAAATGGTTAAATACGACCTGGTGGACGGACCGTAAAGTGATTTACGGCCCATAAACCATGGTCGTAAACCACCATGAAGGCAGCCCAGCTTCTGATTCTGGAAATGGTTAAATACGCCCATGGAGGACGAGCCGTATAGTGGAATACGGGCCGTAAACCACGATGGACGACCACTGTTCATCTCAGCACAGATTTCACAAGTCATTAAATAAAGGGACCAACACTTGTTTTATTTGATTACAACATTACACCACTTCTCTCAAAAAACTTCTCTCTACATTTATTATATGAGTTTTCAAGGATTTTAAGCCATCAATAACATTAAGACAAGTGAATCAAGGATAAGGGAATCATCAAGGATCATCCAAGTCAAGAAATCCAAATGGAGAAAAACTAGAGTTTTGCTCAAAGAGGAGTATTATCAACCAAAGCTTGTTCTACAACTTCTAAGGTAAGATTCATGATTTTTACATGATGTTTAAGGTATTGGAGAATTAAAATACATGGATTGTAGAAAATGTGGTCAACTAGGTCATGAATGGTGAATAGTGACATTTTGAGGAATAGTTTGAATTGAATTATGAATGTTGTTGTGTTACGATATGAATGTATTATAAATGGTACTAAGATCATGAACTCGACACTTTAGACGAATGGACGAAGTTGGAGGTCATGACCATAAATATGGGAGAATTAGAAGCAAATTGAGAAATCTAGATAATGTGGATGATGTGAATGACTAATGACCATTGTTATGATATTAATGAAGGTATAGACGCTAGCATTGGAAGGGAACGTGCAAGTGTAGAATAGTCCGACGAAAAGGTATGTAAGGCTAACCCTTCTTTCATAAGGCATGGTTTTTGGCTAAGTTTCTAATTCCTCTATATGAGTATGTTGTATTCAAGTGATTGACACTCCGAGCTCATAAGCTCACGATCCTTAACATGTACTACGATTGTACTACGCCCCTCATATGACGAGTAAGCCTAAGATATGGATGTAGCAATAATGACGAAGATAGTGATGACGATAATAATGATGCCAAAGGTGCCTACGGGCTATTATACTTATATGTGCCTATGAAGGGCTATAATGATACCCCGAGCTTATAACGCCGGGTAGGATATATGTATATGATTATGTATAAAGTACGTATACGATTACGTAATGCGCGCACACCTTTGCAGATGGTACGGATAACCCTGAAGTCTTGATAGGGCCAGGTAGAAATAACATTGAGCCTTGGTTGGCTAAGTACGTATGAAACACCGAACCTTATGGTCGGGCACGTTATGTATGTATATAAGTGTATGGCTATGTATATAATATGAATATAAATGTGAAAAGACTATGTATATGAATACGAGTAGGGACATGTATGTGAATATGAGCCCTAGTAGGGTACGAGTACTATTATGAAATACGCATGAGAAATGGAAAGTTCCTATGAAAGGCAGGTAAGTGCCATGATGATGATATTATTGTCTTCCCTCATGTGCCACTTCATATATTGTCTATGATGCTTCTATATTGATGTTAATCATGCTTTACATACTCAGTACATTCTTCGTACTGACGTCCTTTTGTTTGTGGACGCTGCGTCATGCCCGCAGGTGCACAGGGAGACAGACTTGATCCATAGCTGCCTATTTGGAGATTACATAGAGAGCTCCATTTCCTTCGGAGCCATATCGTTTGGGTACTCATTCTTTTGTGTATATAATTATGGGCATAGCGGGGTCCTGTCCCGCTAATGTGATATGTTATACTCTTAGAGGCTCGTAGATATGTGTGTGTGTGGGTAGATGTGTTTGGCCTTGTTGGCCTATGTTTTGTATATCATTTTGTCGGCCACGTGGGCCCATGTACATTGATGTGGCATAAATGCCTACGATGATATAAATGGGTTGTTGTCCAAATGGGACTAGTTGACGAATGAATGGAAATGCATGTATAATTATGTGACTCACCTAGATGTAAGTATAAGAGTAAGCTAAGAGGGTGCTCGGGTGGGTTAGCACCGGGTGCTCGTCGCGGCCCCGAGTCGGGTCGTGACAGTTGGGGTCGAATCCCACCGGGAATATGGATAGAAAAGGGTATTAATTGTATGTGATACTGGTCTTTAAAGGCTTTAATTCTATTCCGAATAGTTTGGAATAATTGTTTTGTAATATAAATTAATACTTTGACTTGAGTTGTAATTAATGCGAGAGAGACTAAGGTTGTATTCCCTGTTTTGATTAGATATTATGCTTCAGGTTTTAATGTGATATACTTCTAATGGTTGTTCCAAGGATTTGCACTTGATCTCTTAAAGACTTCCTAATGTTTCCTAACAGTTAAGCCGTATTTCCTCTTTATGATTTTTTCAAATACAAAAGAGTTGATATCGAAGAACTATCAATAATGCCAATTAGACTTGTTCTTATTCCTAAGTTAGTCTATTAAACGAGGGTTAACGCCCTGAGTCATTGTTATTCAATCTTACCAATGCCAACTCACTTTCCTAAGAAAAGTTAGAATAATGGCTTAGGCTAATGCTTGCAATCATTACCGAACACTAAAACACAAAGATTGAATAAACACCAACAACCATTATGCATATATCAATAGTAGAAACTCATTCATAAAATACCCATCATAGGGTTCACAACCTTAGAATTAAAATTAGCTACTCATATTTTTGTTCAACAAAGAAAGCTCAAAAGATGACATAATGTACTTATAATAGTAATGAATGTGAACTAAGGATGATATTGAGGCCTTAAATGCTCCAACAACTTCACAAAATATTTAATGATAAGAGTTAATGCTCTAAAGTGAATGAGAATATGGCTGAAAAATCTAAACTTAACTATTTATAGGACAAAAAAAAACGCCAAAGTTCTGGAAAAAAACACCCTTCGCGGCATTGTTACGGACCGTAACACGTGTTACGGTTCGTCCTTTGTTCCGTCTTTTGTCAGCTTGATATTAGGTCAACTGTTACGGCTTCTTTCGACGGACCATAACATAGGTTACGATCCGTATCTTCCAGTGAATCCCTCCTTCTAGTCTTTAGCGGCCAATACATTACACCTCGTAACTTGTATTACGGACCGTTCTTCTGGTCGTACTATTGACAATCATTCAGCATATTACTGGAATTTCCCTACTGATTACGTCCACGTTATGGACCGTAACATGAGTTACGGACCGTCCTTCTGAGTCGTAACGTTGATAATTCGTCAGCATATTTTTGGAATTTCCTCTCAGGTTACGGATCACATTACAGTCCGTAACACGAGTTATGGACCATTCTTTAGCTCCAAGTTGTCCGTTTTTCAGAGATTTTCTTCATTTTCGTTCCTTCGTCAACCAACCCTACAAAACATCAAAATAACATAAGAAACAATATAAAAACACTTTAAAACAAGTAAAACTTTTAGTAAAAAGACATCAAATGTGCCGAAATTTAACAGCACATCAATTACAATCTAAAACAATAAAACCATCATAACGAAGTCCAAAACCATAAAAAACATTGTCTTGAGTAATTCTAACACCATTGCGACTAAACTTTAAATCGAAACCTAGATCTAGAAGAACAGACACAAATACTAAGTTACGTCAGATCTCGAGAGCATATAGGACGCCATGCAACATCAAAGTTCGGCCACCACGCAAGTCCATTTTGCAAGTGCCTATCCCTTTGACTTCAAGCTTTGCATTATTTCCTACATATATCCACCTTGATCCAGGTGAGACTCGACGAAACTCCAAAACGCTTCTCGATCACGACTCACATGGTCGGTGGCCCCTAAGTCTACAATCCACACAGGGTAAGATTCAGTCAGTAAAACAGTGCTAGAAACATATGTAGCACTTAGAGATGCGTTTTGAAATGCTACATTTTTTGGCTCAGGACACTCATGAGCAAATTGCCCTGGAACATGGCAGTTATAGCATTTCATCTTACTCTTGTCTTTCTTCTTGAAAAACCGTTTTTCCTTCTTGGGATTTGGCTTGTTCCTTTTCTTGGAGGGTCTTTCTCCGGTCTCCTTACCCTTTCCTTCATTTTTCCAATTCTTCTTGCGTTTGAATCCTGAAGACTTTGTGCCACTGGATTCTGCCACATAGGCATTAGATACAGTTTTAGCAGCACCAAGCCGCTCATCTTCAATCTCGACACGGCGGGCAACATCAGAAAAGGTTTTGATGATATCATTATGGGTTAAGTTAACCTTCAATGTTCCCGACTATTGGTAAGAGACCGAATAACTGCCTGAACCTGCTACTCATCAGAGAGAACATGACCAGCACTTTTGAGTTGAGCAATCATGTTAGACATCACCCTAAGGTGTTGCTTGACATTGTGATCATGACGCTTCTTGTAAGTGTCAAATTTGATAGTCAGCTATCTAAGGCGGGTCACAGTGGTACCCCTATAAGTCTCTCGTCAGTGTGCCCACATAGCATGAGCAGTAGGGTATTCTTCACATTCGTGAATGAGATCATCAACAACAGTACTCACAATAATTCCACGTGCAGTAGAATCTTTCTTTTTCCACGCATTGTAAGTTTCCAGATCTTTTCTGTGTTGGGCAGTGTTACCCTCTTCTGGGCTAACCAAAACATGGTTAATACCTTCCAGAGCACCTTGCTCTTCTAGTACGTACCACATTTTATGACTCTAGATGTCGTAATTCTCGCCATTCAATTTTTCACCTTTGTTTAAATCAGCAATGATGCTCTTAGATGTCATATCCGTTGATTGAGAAAATTAAGCAAGTTTATACACATCAATATTTACTTTAACAAATTTATGCATGTGATATTCACACTCAAGCAAATTAATTTTCATAAATGACTTCACATTTAGTGTAAAATTGAAAGGTCACAAAGTTTTCGATCATCATCTACAGTCTAAACGTTTAATCAAAAATGGAAAAAATAAATCTTAGCCTGAATTTTATTTAATAACTTTCAATTAAGTCTCAACCCATTTAAAATAAATAAATAAATGGGCTATAAAAAAAAAGTTAAACAACATAATTCCATATATTGGAAAGAAATTCACAATGCAAATTACAAGTTCATAATCTCCCACTCGACTTCAAGTTCTCGAACAGACACCTCAAAAGGTTGACTTGGAAAGAAATCGTGATAAATTTTAACTAAAGTACCACTCCAAGGCTCTCGGAGGGAATCTACTAAAGTTGCTAAAACTTCTCAATCCAAGATTTCAATAAAACTAGCCAGTTTTTCTCATTTCAACCGAAAAAGTTTTATATGTTCAGGCACTGAAGTATTAGGAGAGATCTTAAAAGCTTTACACTCTTTGAATTTCTTCTCTCCTTCCCTTCGTATAGCCCTTTGATCCCTTAGCAGATTTTGCGTCGCCCTCGGAACCTTATTCCTTATGACTTCACGTCCATGAAAATGTGTCCTACAATGACGTACTCTTCTACATTATCTCCTTGCTCGATTTCGGGAACTCTCACTTGGAGTACTTCGAGCCTGTCCCTGTCCAGCCATGTTTGGAATGGGAACAATGAAACAATAAGAATGGACATACCATTCAATATGACAACACATGCCACATTACTCGTAGAAGACAAGAATACGTTTATGGATCATATACCAATATAATGGCGTGGCTATTAGGAGGTCTATTAGGAGGTTATAAAAAAAATTACTTTTTATTTTATTTTACTTAACATAACTTCAACGCTACATAGCTCACTCGTTTTAAATATGTTTTTAATGGGTAATATATCAACGGAAAGCTTGTAACGAGTAGATTCTGAAAATATATATCACACATCGTAAATCTTAACACACAATTTTCAGAAATTAAATTACAGAATGCAGTTTTTCAAAAAAAAACTGTCACAATTTTCGGCTTATCTTCAAAACATCATAACTTACTCGTTTTAAATCCGTTTTTAATGGGTAATATATCAACGAAAAGCTCTAAACAAGTAGATTTTGAATGTATAAGATTCATCCCAAAAATTTAATAGATGTCAACATCATGATAGAAAAATTACAGAATCGGTCTCATTTGGGTCATTCATTGTCAAGTTGTTATTCTTGAATCAAGTGCAAACGGACAACTCTATATATGCCTTTACCATACATCAAAGTCGTACTTTGGTTACATTTCAAAAATTCATAAATTCAAACATAAGAATTGCACTGTAAAGTGCCATTACCATGGGACCCTTAAACTTCCTTCTTTTTTTTTTTTTTGCTAAAAAAATGATGATTCAATTATTGCAAAGATATGCCCATTCATGGACTAGCAGTAATACTTTACTTTCTCTTCACATTAGTATAAAATAAAGAGATTGAACCTTATAGAAACGTTATACTCTCCAAATTCTTTTACGACATAGTCTTATCTGGTCACACAATTACCAAGCCATGATATCTAACTAATGAAAAAATTCATAGTTATTAGCAAGTGGCATCATAATTCATGATTGTAGCAAATTTTGCACAAAAGTTCATGGTAAAAACATATATCTATTTAGTGGCAGACATAACTACGTAGCAAATTACGTACTCTCTTTGAATCAAAGCAGAATCCCTTGCGTATTCAATTAAAGGCGAGTAATTACAGTTCCCCAATAATTTTTCCTTTTACGATAAGTATCAACGAAGAGAACCCATCTAATCAGGAAACACCATAAGGGTAAGGATAGTATTTGCACAAATTGCGAACATCCAGTTCGTTCAAACTCTCTGTTAATCAATGGTGTAACAAAACTGACACTAAGTAAATTTCAATTGTTGTGGCTATTAGGAGGTTATAAAAAAAATTACTTTTTATTTTATTTTACTTAACATAACTTCAACACTACATAGCTCACTCGTTTTAAATCTGTTTTTAATGGGTAATATATCAACGGAAAGCTTGTAACGAGTAGATTCTGAAAATATATATCACACATCGTAAATCTTAACACACAATTTTCAGAAATTAAATTACAGAATGCAGTTTTTCAAAAAAAAAACTGTCACAATTTTCGGCTTATCTTCAAAACATCATAACTTACTCGTTTTAAATCCGTTTTTAATGGGTAATATATCAACGAAAAGCTCTAAACAAGTAGATTTTGAATGTATAAGATTCATCCCAAAAATTTAATAGATGTCAACATCATGATAGAAAAATTACAGAATCGGTCTCATTTGGGTCATTCATTGTCAAGTTGTTATTCTTGAATCAAGTGCAAACGGACAACTCTATATATGCCTTTACCATACATCAAAGTCGTACTTTGGTTACATTTCAAAAATTCATAAATTCAAACATAAGAATTGCACTGTAAAGTGCCATTACCATGGGACCCTTAAACTTCCTTCTTTTTTTTTTTTTTGCTAAAAAAATGATGATTCAATTATTGCAAAGATATGCCCATTCATGGACTAGCAGTAATACTTTACTTTCTCTTCACATTAGTATAAAATAAAGAGATTGAACCTTATAGAAACGTTATACTCTCCAAATTCTTTTACGACATAGTCTTATCTGGTCACACAATTACCAAGCCATGATATCTAACTAATGAAAAAATTCATAGTTATTAGCAAGTGGCATCATAATTCATGATTGTAGCAAATTTTGCACAAAAGTTCATGGTAAAAACATATATCTATTTAGTGGCAGACATAACTATGTAGCAAATTACGTGCTCTCTTTGAATCAAAGCAGAATCCCTTGCGTATTCAATTAAAGGCGAGTAATTACAGTTCCCCAACAATTTTTCCTTTTACGATAAGTATCAACGAAGAGAACCCATCTAATCAGGAAACACCATAAGGGTAAGGATAGTATTTGCACAAATTGTGAACATCCAGTTCGTTCAAACTCTCTGTTAATCAATGGTGTAACAAAACTGACACTGAGTAAATTTCAATTGCGTGTTCATATTAACAAAACGCACTTCGACCTGGCTTTGATACTATTGATAGAAATTAGTAACAGGAACAAGAATCGTGTACCTGTTAACAGCAGCGAAAAATTCATAGAATCTTTGTTGAAGAATTGCTTCAAGCCAATTCTACTTCATTAGAAAATAGAACACAAATATCCACAAACTAAATGCCCCTTTGTTTTGTGTGTGTATTCTTTTCTTAGAACACCAGATGAATATTTTTCTCTCCCTCTAACTAAGAAGAAAGCATCCTAGTTTCTTTTAAAGCAAAAGAAGGAGAAGTGGTTACTTAGGAAGAAACTGTTCCCACAATTCCACGTTGTTAACGTTTAGAGTAGTGGTAGCCTCTTTGTAGGAAACTACTCATTATTATCCTACTAACCGGGTCGGGTCAGCCCAACATTGAGTGACTCGCAACGCAGCCCATTATCCAACAGCTACTATTAGCTCAGAGGTAGATTCAAAATTTATGAGTTCTGAATTCTACAAGTTACTGAGTTTTGAGTAAATTATATATATATATATATATATATATATATATATATATATATATATATATATATATGATAAATTTTGCCTAAGCCATAACTAAAACTCTAAATTTGCCCCTGACTACCACCAGGTTGGGTGGCCTATATTCTCCCTGCTATCAATTAGAGTCAACCGTTGATTCACAAGTAACAACCTCCTAAGGAGGATACATAAGAGCAATTAACTCTAAGTAAGCGTTTGGACATGCGATTTTATCTCATGAGATGAAATCTTAAATCATCCAAAAAGGCATGATTTGGGATTTGAAATCATGATTTCAAAAAATACAAATGGAAAATTTGACCCATACATTTATATTTTGTAACAAAAGACCCATAAGTTGGTAGATATATTATTCATACTATGTGGGAGGATTATATTAAAGAGTAGTGACATTACTATTCATGTTAAATTTTCCTTTTTATTGAACAAAGTTTAATCAATTGATGTTGTATTTTTTAGAAAGGTCTTGTAGTAGCGTATTAATTTTATTATGAACTATGATTTACTCATTTGGTAAGATTGTATAAGAATTAGAAAAATTTTGATGGTTTTCAAAACTTGTGGGTTTTTATGTATATAAAAACAACTGCAACTTAGAAATCCAAACGGCTTCTAAGCAATAGTCGCGAGAAAAAGGTGAAGTTTAGACGTGAGTATGTGGAGTTAAAGTTGAAAACAATTTCTGAAAGTTATATCTCGTGGGTATTGAGCATGAATTTTACTTGGAAAAAGATTCGAGTGAAAACCATTAGCTAACCTGAAATACTTCTCATGAGTTTTTCAGAACTAAATAATGAGACTGCATTATTTGCAAATGATGTTATAGCCAAATAGTGATCTTGTCAAAAGCAAGGCAAGTAACTTTTTGTAACAGATTAAAATATATTGATCGTGTAAAAAGTTGATTGTGTGTCGGTCAATATAAGTAAATCAGACTTACCGAAAGGCGAGACATCTAGAGCCATCCTCCTAGGACGGCGTTAAACAGCAATGGCTTGGTTGTTTCCTCCTTGACCACTGCTGACATGAACGTCCACTGATGTATCTTTGTTATCCCCCGTGGCTTGAGCTACCAGCCTAGACGCTGGCCTTCTAACAGTGCATGCAGATGGAAAGAAAACAGAGCAAGGTGCAGTTACCCTGTAGTTAGTCCTAGAAGTCGGCAAAACCGATCAAACTGAAATCGAAGAAAATGATACTACAAACTTTAAAGAATATGTTCATAATTTAAAGTAGAAAAAATACAAAATATTCTTCGGTCAATATAAGTAAATCAGACTTACCGAAAGGCGAGACA
Source organism: Lycium barbarum (assembly GCF_019175385.1). Lineage (NCBI taxonomy): Eukaryota > Viridiplantae > Streptophyta > Magnoliopsida > Solanales > Solanaceae > Lycium > Lycium barbarum. The sequence goes on along the minus strand of NC_083339.1, from coordinate 122,359,463 downwards.
TCTAGAGCCATCCTCCTAGGACGGCGTTAAACAGCAATGGCTTGGTTGTTTCCTCCTTGACCACTGCTGACATGAACGTCCACTGATGTATCTTTGTTATCCCCCGTGGCTTGAGCTACCAGCCTAGACGCTGGCCTTCTAACAGTGCATGCAGATGGAAAGAAAACAGAGCAAGGTGCAGTTACCCTGTAGTTAGTCCTAGAAGTCGGCAAAACCGATCAAACTGAAATCGAAGAAAATGATACTACAAACTTTAAAGAATATGTTCATAATTTAAAGTAGAAAAAATACAAAATATTATATGTTGAGAGTGGGATTTGAACCCACGCCCTTTCAGACCAGAACCTTAATCTGGCGCCTTAGACCAACTCAGCCATCTCAACTTGTTTGATATCACCCATCCTTTTCCATAATTTAAAATTAATACAAAACCTTCCCTTTTTTCTCCTCCACCCATAAGTGCTCTGCGTTTCGTATTTTCTAGAGCTAACTTAACCATTCTTGAACCCGTTTTGATAATAGATTAGTTTATCTTCAAAAAATAAAACCTTACTATGAAAGATCTTACAGCTTATACAATTAATACTACTATAACATGCTTTTTTATTATACGGAAAAAAAATCACACATTGCATTCAGAAATTTTAGGCCCTGTTTGGACATGATTTCATCTCATGAGATGAAATCATGTTTGGACATGCAATTTGAATTTCTTAAGTTGCAATTTTTTTTTATAAACATAAAAAACACACAAGTTGTGAAAACCATCAAAATTTTCCCAATTCTTATAGAATCTTACCAAATGAGTAAATTCATAATAAAATTAATATGCTACTAAAAGACCTTTCTAAAAAATACAACATCAATTAATCAAACTTTAGTTCAATAGAAAGGAAAATTTAACATGAATAGTAATGTAACTATTTTTTAATATAATTCTTCCACATGGTACGAACAATCTCTTCACGCCGAGCATGCATTTCCCGGTTGGTAAACACGATTAGTAAATATATCTACCAACTTATGGGTCTTTTTTTACAAAATATAAACGTATGAGTCAAATTTTATATTTATATTTTTTGAAATCATGATTTCAAATCCCAAATCATGTCTTTTTGGATGATTTGGGATTTCATCTCATGAAATGAAATCGCATGTCCAAACACTGATTTCATATCGAGATGAAATCGCATGTCCAAACGCCTACTTAGTCAATATCACTTTCTTCTGCCTCATTAAAAGCACATAAGCAAATTATGGAGCAGAGGGAGTACGAACTAGCTTTTATTGTTGCCTCTAGGTATATTCGTCAAAATTCACAAACTAGCTTTTATTGTTGCCTTTAGGTATATTCGTCAAAATTCACAAACTAGCTTTTATTGTTGCCTTTAGGTATATTCGTCAAATTCACAAACTAGCTTTTATTGTTGCCTCTAGGTATATTCGTCAAAATTCACAAGAACTCTTTAGAACTGCTTGATTCCTTGCATGCTTAATGAGATATTCACTTTCTTTAATGTTTTCTGCAACCATGTGTGAATTTATCGTCTAAAAATTCGGGTTAAACGAATGAATATAAAGAAGTGCAATGAGATTCCGTGGAAAGTGAAGACAAAACTAAAAGCCGCTGGTTGTGATACCACTCTCCAATATCTCCCAGGAGTATATGAAACTCGTCCACATTTTATCTGATTCGAAGAGAGCCACAATATTATAAAGAGGGAAGGGGCCTAATTTTGTCAAAAGCAGTAGCTAATAAGGGTATCGTTGTATGTATCAAGTCAAACTGAGATATTTTTCAGCCAGAAGGAGCACATTCCTAAAGAACTAGCCAGCTCAAGAAAAGATACAGGCAAGCAGGGTCATTATGCCTTTCCATCAAAAAGAAAAAGAACTAGTATGTCCTCAATTATTTTTACAAGCTCAAATTCCATTTCATCATCAAGTTGTGTGTTGCAAACTATACTGGTAGGTAATACTTAAGACTCCCAGGTGCCCATAATGACAGTTCATTTCCATGGTTAACCGAAGATCAGATCATTCTAATTCACTTTTTAAGTGTCAAGACGCCCAATACTTCAGGAACATAAACAAGGCAGAAAAACTATACAATTCAACACACACAAAAGTCTATATTCCCTAAGCAACTTGTCCGATAGTTTAATAGTATAAAAGTTCTTTGATCTTGTGTTTGGGAATTGAGATTTGCCTGAAAATCAACCTTAGCCAGTCGCTTTGTAAACTTCTGGCGTCATTTGATAAAAAGCAAGAAAAGTAAAGCAAAAAAAGGAAGGAAGAGTCATTCTCGAATTCTAAGCCACTGGAATGGAACCGTCTCAGACGTATTAGTCGGAGCAGCAAGAATTGGGCTGTTGCAAACACTGCTATCAGAGTGAGCAAACAATGTCTTTTGAAGAACCCCAGAAGGCGATGAAACAGTCGTCGCTGCTGGGCTGATTGAATCACCGTTGCTAGTGTATGAAGAGCTGGGGTGTAAAACTTCAGCCAATGGTCCTCCGGATGCAAAAGGGACCCAACTGTTCTCCCAAGACTTGTGTTGATTAGCATTCATAAATCTACTATCCAATCCCATATCCTCATCAAGGGCATCACCAGCAGCCATAGCAATAGACAGAGTAAGCGATGAGGGGGAGATGTTCCCTTGCGGTGGCCACAACGAAGCCTCCATATTCTCAGTGTTACCATTGTTGTAGACGCTATCATTAGACCATGCATTAATCAAGTCCCTGGGAGCCTCCTTCGCAGATTGCTTACCCATAGAAACTAATTCAGGATTTATCATGAAATTGAACTCACCATTGTGCTTGACACTCACATCTTCAGCTCTTTCCATATCACTGCACGCCAGTAAATTTAAAGCCTCTTCCCTGTAACCATGCTGCAAATCTGGGTGAATCATTGCATCTGCTGAGTAACCTGCGCTTGAGTCCATCAAATGCTGCCACTGCTGTCCAGCATCATCAACCTTTGCTACCAATTCGCCTTCCATCATCCAGCCTGAATTTCTTTAACCATAGAAAACACAAAACAATAACAGATATATTGGAATTGTTTTCCATAAGTAGAAAAAGATTATACAAATAAAAAAAAATTAAAAAAAAAGAAAGAAGGAAAAGATGGGACTTAAGCTCAAAGGCGGCTCAATAGAATTGGTAGCCTAAAACTAGCTTTACTATGAAGGCCTTAAGCTTATTTAATAAAAATTAATAAACATATATTCGATTGAAGTTTATTTTTTAGACTCTTGAGATGAAAAGTTGTTACTTTTTCTTATAATCAAGTTCTTACGGTATTTCTTTTTCAATTGACAATGTAACCAGTTCATTTAACCAACCAACTTATAGTTCCAATCTAGAACATTTTTCATGTTCTAAATAATTAGCTAAAGTTTATCTATAAGAGGCTTTGAAACTTGAAAGGATACATATATCATAAAAAGAAAGAGTTGAAACAAAATTGATTCAAATAATTGGAGAAGAAGCAAATAACTACTGATTCAATTATCTATTTCTTTCATCAACCTTTGGTTCATGGTAGGATCAATTTTTTGGGGCCTAACGCTTATGCTTTAGTGGTTGGGATTAAGCCTTAAACTCAACCAATTGCAGGGAGAAAGAAAATGTTTAACATTCATAACTAAGAGTAAATCGGCAGCTAAAAGAGAACCTGTATAGTTCGTTGAGAAAGGGATCAGTGGAAATATATTCCTCCATCTTATCATGGAAAAACAGGGGACCCTGAATTTGTTGACAGGTAGATCTAACAGGTTGCTTCGTTAAAGGTTTGTTGCTTTGACCAACAGGTGTGGGTATTGGAACAACCACAGGAGTAGATTCAAGAGGAGCAGGTTGAAGGCGTTTCTTCTTATTGTTAACATCCCCATGAACTTCCACATGCTTTCTTGAACGGGCTGGACGACCTCTATGCATATGGCGCTCACAGTACTTCTGATTAGGTGCTACATCCCTTGAGCATCTCCATTTCTTTCCATCAGTTCTTTTGCACCTTCCTGGCTCTAGATCCCTTATATTTGTGTATCTCTGGCCTTGTACCGCTGCCCAGAAAATCAAGAGAACTCAAATGTAACTTAAATGACAAAAAAAGAAGAAAAAAAATTGATTGGACAAGAGGGGAAAAAAGGGTTGTTACAGGTAGTGTGAGAAGCACTGTGAAGAGCTCCAGAAGAATTTGTGCAAATTGATAAGAGAAGATCTTGAGGCACAGATATAGCTGAGACAATGTACTTGTAGATTATATTTTGCATCTCCAGTTCTTTCCACTGAGCCCATGTAAAAGGGTACCCCATAACTCCTGCAGCTTTACAAACACAGAAAACATACATTTATTATTCACTAAAGTTCAGACACTTCTTTTTCCATCTGTGTTCTTTTAAGTAGCAGCAACAACAGCAATATTATTAAATTCAGATCTTTCTTTTTTCAATAGCACAGAGAAAAAGGAACAAGGGTTGAAAAGGAAACATCAAGAACAAAAGTTAGTACTGTATTTAGGACTAAGGTCAAGGGGACCAAGAAAATTCAGATCTTTCTTTTTCAAATAGCACAGAGAAAGAGGAACAACGGTTGAAAAGGAAACAGCAAGAACAAAAGAAAGTACTTTAATTTAGGACTAAGGTCAAGGGGGGGACAAAGGAAAAAAAAAAACAGAAGGAAAAAGGCCTTTTACCTGGGGAGTTGGTAGAAATATCAAAAGGCTGTAAAGTCCTTACAACACTGGCATCACCAGTAGCTGGATGAACAACAGCATCAGAGTATAAATTATAACAAGGCATTTTGTTAGCTTTGTTGTGGTTCGGAGTGGGCCCACTTTCACCACCACCATTATCACCATCACCATCGGAGGATGGACGGTGAGGATCTTGATGATGACCCATCATGATCTTGGAAGGGAATGGATTCAGTATTCTGCAGTTGGAAACAATTACAAATAGTAACAAGTTTTTATAGTTGCAATTTTTTCAACCATCTAGGGTTGATGTTCCCTTGTCCAAAACGCCAAAGCCATTAATACACACACCTAAAAATGGAAAAAGGAAAAAAACTCTGAAAGTTATTATCTTTCCTTGTCAATGACTAGCAAAAAGGCAAACAGAAAAAGAGATATACGACTAAACCCTGTTAGGAAACTCTTCACTTTACTCTCACCGTCTTTGTTTTCAAACTGTTCTAGTTATTGTGTAGATAAATGTTTAAAATATGAGTTATTAGAAATTTTTTAGTACTATGGGTTGCGAGAAAAAGGGGAATGTTTTAGAGATATTTCATTTTTTATTTTTATTTTTTGCCGCCATTATTGGCCTTTGGTTTGCTTCCAGGCTTCCAACATTCCCACCGTTGTGTAGACAGAAAAGTAGAAACAACTAACACAAACGTTTCTCTCTCTCTCATAATTGCAATATTTATCGTTTTCTGCGAGATAAAGTTTCACCATCGTACTACACTACACTTTTTTTCTATTATTTTATTCAGCTAATAAAAATCCATCACTCTTTGGTAAGGGGTTTCGTTATCAAACCTTATGGAGTAACTTCGAACCAGAATTGTCCTATGTGATACTACTTACTATTTTCATTAAGTAATGGAATTTAAGAATTAATTTTTAGACTACGTATCCGACCAAGTGAAACTATACTGGATATGTTATTATTGTTGTTGGTATATTTATCCGGTTAAGATATAGAATAATCCATATGAAACTTTATAGATAGACAGGATTATAGAACATGAGAATAGTTTCCAGAATACAAAATGTATTTGCCGCAAGTAACGTTCCATAGAAACCAATTTTTACTCTTTTGTTTTTGGAATTTTAGAGTTGGAATTGGAAATATGTTGGCCATAGTTTTTGCAAATAATATTTTTTTGTTGAAATGTAGTATTTGTTTTGGTTGTGAAAAAAGTGAAAAATTTGAAAATAAGTTTTTCTTGTTTTTCAAATTCCAAATATGACTACAAGCTGTATTTGCAATTTTCATGGCCAAACACTATTTTTTTTTAAAAATAAAAAAAAAATCAGGAAAAAATGAATAATTCTTATGGCAGAACGGGTCCTAAAATACTTAATACTCATTTGGCCATGAGAACTTTTCACTTTCTTCCGGAAAATTATTTGACATATATCACTTGTACAAATTGAAATGTTCACTTGTACAAATTGAAATGTTCTTTTTTTATTTTTATTTTTTTGGCAAATTAATGTTTGATTTACAATTTTCTTCGTTACTGTAATTTTGATTTGAGTACGGAGAATTTGAATTTGACAAATTTTTTTGAGGAGTACTTCATATGTTTATTCACAAATTATCAAAAAGGAAAAAAAGTGTAATATATTATTATCAAATAAAAATATATTTGAATTCTCAGTCTAATATACTAATTCATGTAGAGTGTCGTTGTCGTTTCTTAATACTATCATTACTATTATACATAAGGGCAAATCTTAACTTTTCGTCGTCCTCACATTGCACTACAAAAGCTCTGATTCGATGATGATATCCACGTGATTGCTAATCAAGAAAATGTTAGCTTTTTTTTTTTTTTTTTTTTTTTTTTTTTTGCTTTCTTTCAAATTTTACTTACTACTATATATATAAGGGAGAATCTCCATGTTTTGTAGCCCTCACATAAATTTTTATCCCTTTTCACCCTTACTTGAAATTTTTATTACTTTATAAATTGTCACACATTTTAGTAAATTTTAAGAACTTTTAGGGCTTTTTTATGCCACTAAAAAAGATGATGTCATGAAAAATGTTATAGTGGCCCCACAAAGTATACTCATAAATATTTGAGTTTTTTATGTGAAAATATTATTAAGCTTTTTTCAATGTATCATTGTTAAATAATTTTAAAATTTATCAAAAATGTAACTAATATCCCTTCTGTTTCAATCAAAAAATGAAATCCGAAGTATGGTAGTTAATTAATCAAATTTTACGTGCGTGCACTTTTAACATAAAAATATCTAATAAATTACTATATTAAAAGAGGAACTATATTATTTTGCATATTCTAAAAATGTTTGAAAAACATTGTATTTAAAGAAATATAATTTCGATACAGTAATAATACTAGACAATTGCAAAAAGTATATTTTTTACTATTAAATTATTTTGTAAAAAACCGGATAATGTATTTTATATAATTTAGGAGTAAGATTTTTTTTCATGTTAAAATTAACTATTTTGTCCTAAATTAGATAACACATTAATTATCCGGTATTTTACAAAATATTTTTGGTAAAAAATAAGTTAACCAATATGAGTTAAATTCAAAGAACTCAGATGGAATTAATTTAACATATGAAAAGCTCAATTTGGATCACTGGGGACTTAATCAAAAAATTAAATTAAAATAGCTTTCAATTATTGATTTTTTTCCTAAAAAAAATCTAATATATATAAACTAAGAAAAATGTTTTCCGTTAACATGCGTTTTTATGCTTTAATATTTTAGAAGTCGAAAACGTCAAACTGATGTTACAAATAGGAGTGTCAATGGGACGGTTCGGTCGGTTATTTTAAAAAAATTATACCATCACAATTCTTCGGTTATTTTATTTTGTATAACCAAAATTATACTTTTCGAGACCGTCTCATCATCTCGGTTTTTCTTCGGTATCAGTACGGTTCGGTTAATTTTCAGTTATTTTAGTTTTAAAGTGTCGCCTAAGAATACACCACCACTGATTGACCAGGGAGAAGAATAACTTGCCAAAGACAACAATGTTGAATTGAGCCAAAACAAACATTAGCTTGTATGCCACAGAAATCACACCTTGAATTTGATACATATACATCAAGCAACATAGTAGAGGAGACCAAGATGGAGGTAAACTTCTGTTAGTGCTAACTATAACAAAAAATGCCTACTTCAATCATCTAAATCTATGACCCTATGACTATGTATACGAGGTATCCTTTTGAAACTAAATCCAATCAACTAAAGGCCCAAAATTTAGTGGCCAATTTTTTTTTTTTATTTGAAATAGAACTTATAAAATATATTTTATATATTCAATTTAACATATTTGTAATATATAAAATATATTTCATACATGTAAGGCTATTCGGTTCGGTTCAGGAATTTTTCGATTTTTTGTATAAATTAAAAAGACCACTCTAATTGTTCGGGACGGTTATAAGCTTAAATAAAAATTCACGGTTTTATTAAAAAAAATACTATAAATCAGTTCGGTATGGTTAGGGTCGATCAGTTCGATCGGTTTTTCATATTTTTTTGACACCCCTAGTTGCAAGAATAAAAAACCAAGAACAATTTTTCTAAAAAAATATCTACACATTGAATTTTTAATGTCGATTTGGGCCCGAACTTTGCACTGGCCAAGTGACACTAGTCTTGGATAATGCAGTAAAATTGACTTGCTTCTCTTTCTAAATGCCGTGGCTTTAGGCTCGGTGGCGGTGCCAAAGATTGGCTCACGTCGTGTAAGTCAAGTGCAGTAAAAGAGCGCCTGTTTTGTAGACGAGTATGATTAAAACCAGATGTGACAATTCAGTTGCCCTTGAGATGAGACCAACGGAGAATAAAAATGCAAGTATACTCGCAAAACGAAGAATACTCCTTTCGTTTCAATTAATGACGTATTTAGCTGGACAAGAATTTAAAAAGGAATTTTTTTAAATATTTTAATATGAGACATTATAAAATAATTTTATAATTGTTATTATTCCCTCTATTTCAATCTTACTTTCTTTTTCTACTCCGTTTTAAAAAATATCTCTTTCATTTTCTGACAACTTTTTAATTTTAATTTTTCACATGACATATCTAAGATCCCGTTTGGCCATAGATTTTGGGAGCATATTTTAAAATTTTATTTTCAAATTTTTGTTTGGCCATAAAATTTTGACAGACTTTGAAAACAAATCTTCAAATTCTGGCTCAAACATATTTTTGGGCTAAGATCTATGTTTTGGCATTTTCACAACTTTTATAACTATCCCAAACTTTTGTATTTTACAAAATAACCTATCTATTTATGACCAACTAATTCTATCTACCATGTTCCTTCATTAAAGTCATATCTACCATGTTTCCACAATTAAAGCAGACCTCTTCTATAAAGCGAAGATTGTTCGTACAATGTGGGAAGATTATATTAAAAAATAGCTAGTTACTACCATTGTTTTAATTTTCTTGCACGGAGGGATCTTTGTATTGTAATTCGAATTGTAGTAGCTAGTAAGTGTGTTATAAGCAATTGTTGTTAATATATCATGTTTTGCGTAATTTGAAATTAGCAAGTATGTATGTTTTGTATGGTTGAGTATGTTTGATAGTTTTTAGAACTTATGGGTATAAGTAATGTTTCATGTTTTTCAAAACAAAAAGTGAAATATGTTTTGAAAAACTATGGCCAAACACAATTTCGCAACTTGAAAAACTTCACCCAAATTTAGGCCCCGTTTGTCCATAGATACCAAAAAACAAAAATTACTTTTTTGGGAATTTTAGAGGTGGAGTTGTGTTTGGCCATAGTTTTTGAAATTGTAGTTTTTGGTGAAATGTAGTTATAAAAAAGGGAAAAAAGTGAAATTTTTTGAAAAACAAGTTTTTGGTATTCCGGAATACAACTTCAAGTTGTATTCGGAATTCTTATGGCCAAACACTAAAAAGTGAAAAAAGTGAAAAAAAAAAAATCCGGAATAAAGTGAATAATTCTTATGGCCAAACGCCTACTTAGTTTTTCAATTTTTTTTTGTGAATCAATGGCGAACGCTAGCGAAGACTACAAGACTAAAGGACATTTTGATACACTCTATATATCTTTAATTAATAATCACAAGATTTAAAAGTCATCTTTACTTTCTTAAACTCGGTGTCAAGTCAAAACCAGATAAATATTTTAAAACGGAGAGAGTATTAATTAAGAATACTATAAAAATTTAAAATAAATTATTTATAATTAAAAAACCGGCTTATATTTTTTGGTCGTTTGACCGGCTTATATTTTTTGGTCGTTTGACTCCTATGATGCTATATATCAATCACCGTTCTTTCTCCGTTGACTCCAATGATGCCTATACAAGCATTATATTAAAATAGTCATTCTAATTGCATGTTCAAATCTTTAGCGCATTTACTCCCGGTGGTGGAGGTAACAGTGGGGTGGTGGGAGAATAAAACGAGAAATGAAAAGGAAAGAGAAGATGGTGGTGTAGATGATCGTGCCAATATTGGTGGGAAGAGACAAGATCACAAGAAGGAAAGAGGAAAGAACAGATTATTCGTGGTAGAGATGGTTATGGGGAAAGAAATGGAGTAAAAGAAAATTCAGAAAACTTAGTAGACATCAAGTTTTCTCCTTGAATACGGCAAGATTAGTAGACATCAAGTGAACGTATGAAAATATGACACGTTGCGATACTGACAGGTCAGATTCGAGCCAATAAGCAAGAGGCTTGATGTGTCGTGAAATTACGGCGCATTCGATGCCAACTGCTTAGTGTGAATCCTCAAGTACTTTTGATGTCGTTTCTCATGTTTTTGTGTTGATTTGTAGAATCACAAGTGTTGGAAGCAACTTGAGGCAAAATGAAGCAAAAACCAGCTAAAGTGAACCAAAACATCACCTGCGAGTCGCATGTACTGCATGCGAGTCACAGGTAGTACATGCGACTCGCAGGTGCTGCAACATCTGATGATAGAGATGGCTAAAACTGAAGATAGTGGTGTAGCACATGCGAGCACCACATGTGAGTCGCATGTGATGCATGCGAGTCTCACCTGATGCAGCAGATACTCACTACTAAAAAACTGCAAAAAATCGACGGACAAAAAACTGACGGAAAACCGACTCACTGCCTCGATTTTTTGCATTTCTAATTATTTTAATTAGAAAACCGACGGACGACGTCAGTTTTTTTGGCAGAATTTTGAAAATATATTTTCGCAAAAAAAAAAAAAACCGACGTCCCACGTCGGTTTTATTAAAAAAAAAATTAATATAAAACCGACGGACAACGTCGGTTTTATTTTTAAAAATATTTTAAATAATTTGCAATTCATTTTTTTTTTAAATAATAAACAATTTTTTTTTAAGAAACCGACGGACAGGGTCGGTTTCTGTTTTTCTTTTAAAAAAAATTTGGGTCAAAATCTGGTCAACAGACAGAAAAAACCGACAGACAGGGTCGGTTTTGTCCGTCGATTTTGTTTTAACAAAATGGCCAGACGGGTTCATTTCCCATTTTCTCTCCTCTTCCCAAACAAAACTCCCCATTCCCTAAAACCCTACCCGCCGCCCCCCTCCCCTCCCCTCCGCCCAGCCCCGCCGCCCATTTCCCCGCCGCCTGCGCAGCCCGCCCCCACCTACCCCAGCCCCGTTTTTAACTTAATAAATTGAGGTTAGTTTCTTTTAAATTAGGGCTTTTAAAATTCTTTCAATTTTAGTTTTATTTATAGATTTTAGGCCTAATGTTAGTCTATTTATCTTTGTTAAACATCATTTGCAATGTTATTAATGTTGAATTTGTGAAAAAATGTAAACTTTATTTGACTAGTTTACTTGTCATTTTTATTTTTATTTTGCTTGAGATTGTGCTATATTTTATGTTCTTTGTCAATGTATTTGTATTAGCTTAGTTATCATTGTTTGTAATATTATTGATGTTGAATATGTGCAAAAATGTATACTTTAATTATTTTACTAGTTTTTTTTTTGTTGGATTGTGCTTTTTGTAAGAATCCATAAGTTATTAGAATTGTTATTGATCATTCCAAATTAGAATTGGTTGAGATTGTGCTTTTCAAAGTTAGAATTGTTAAGTTATAGTATTTCTATAACCTCAATACTAAAATGTAGACTTTATTTCACTAGATTTAATTTTCAATTTTTAGAATTGGTTGGGATTGTGCTTTTCAAAGTTAGAATTATTAAGTTATGTTAGAATTATTAAGCTATAATATTTCTATAACCTCAAAACTAAAACGTAGACTTTATTTGACTAGATTTACTGCAGGTACTATCCAGATCACGAAACTACAAAAGTCTTGCTGGGTGTTGTTCGGAGGCTTTATGACGATCAGTTTTATACTTCATGGGGTGAAATCCCATATGATACTCGACAGGCTATGTTTAGAGAGTTTAACGTATGCATCTTATTATACATTTCATAACTTGAATTTACTTTTATATAAATCATCTAACATTAGCTATTTGATTTGCAAATGTATTGTACATGGAATCCAATGGACAATGATAGGGTTGCTGCAAACTTTGAGAGGAAAGGGAGTGCAAGGTTGTCTGATTGGTTTTCGAGGGCTAGAAGGTATATGAGGATGCCCCAATGGCTAAACGCTGAACAGTGGGAGAAACTTAAGGCATATTGACGAACTCTTAAGCTTATCGCCAAGTCCGAGCAGGCAAAGGCTGCCCGTGCATCCCAGAAAGGTGGCTCTTTGCACACTGCGGATGCAAGAAGTCAGGGGCACGTAGCTAGGACAATGGTAAGTAATTTTATACTTTTAAAGTTACCTACGATCAATATATCATTATTGAGTTATTAATTTTATCGTTAACTTTTTTTTTTTTGCAGAAAAAAGCTACGGGACAGATGCCGACTCAAGATCAGCTATTCCTAAAGACCCACACAAAAAAGAAGAAGCAGGAGTCGGATCCGACCGTATGGGTTGAGGACAGGGCTCGTAATTCCTATGTAAGTGATAATTTTATTATTTAAGTAATTATATATAAGTTTAATTATGATATATTCGTTATATACTAAGTTTCATTTTTTAATAGACAGACGCAATTTATGGATGATGTGAACTAGTACAACCAAACTCAGCCTGAGCAGCCGAGCCGTCCTCCACCAGAATTAGAGATAAATTTTTGGTGTAGAGCAGTTGGGGAGTACAAAAGAGTAGAGCGTACAGTCTAGGCCCAAGGAACAACTTAAGTCACCTTCGGTCAGGATTGCGAGGTGAAGGGTCTTCTCGACAAGTCGAGGGAGTTGATGATGTTCGGGTCACAGCTATGGCGCAACAAATTGCTGAACTTAATAGGAAATTAGCTGAGACTGAGGCAAAAAGAGTTGAGGAAAGTAACTCCATGAAAGCGAACCTTGAATCGCTCATGGCACAAGTTAAAAGCCACATTGCATGTGGACAATTTGGTGTGCCCCTTCTCCCCTCCCCCTCCCCCCTCTCCGACCCAGAAGATGATGATGCACATGATGATGACAGTGATTACGTAGCCCGGACACCAGATGATCAGTTGTAGTATTTTGGATTTAATAATGGACTTATGTTTTATGGACTTATATTTAAAACTAGTTAATGGTATTTTTGGTTGGACATTTAAATATTTTTGAACTTTGAAGGTCTATTTAGATCATATTTGATGTGTTTAGATAGTGTTTGATGTGTTTTATTATTACTTAGGGTGATTTTATGTGTTGTAGCTCTTTTAGAATTAATTTGGAGCATTTTAATGTTAGTTTTGAGCAGCTTTTGGTACTGGTTTTTGTGCAGGTGTGGCTGCAGCAATTGCATGCAGGAAATTTTCCAGAAAACCGACGCAGTCCGTCGGTTTTCTAGAAATTAATTTTGGAAATTTTCCAGAAAACCGACTCAGTCCGTCGGTTTTCTGAAAATTAATTCTTAAATTTTTTGAGAAAACCGACGCACAGTGTCGGTTTTTTATTTAAAATAAAATAATTTAAATAAAAAACCAAAGGAGTGCATCATTTTTTCATAAAATTTATATTGTCTTTATTTAAGATAAAAAATCAGAAATTAAAAAAAAAACGGGCTTAGTCCGTCGTTTTTTTTTTTTTTTAATTTTTTAAAATTATTGGATAAAAATCGACGGACCACGTAAGCGACGCAGTCCCTCGCAAAAAACCAACGCGATCTGTTGGTTTTCAAAAAGCGAGGCTATATAAACCGACGGACCGTAAAGGGTCGATTTCCCGTCGATTTCATTGAAAACCGACGTGGTCCGTCGGGTTTTGTCGTCGAGTTTTGCCAGTTTTTTAGTAGTGGCTGCACCACAGCTGCTTGAAGATGCAGTACCTGCGAAGCTTTGGTGAAACTTGCGACTCGCAGGTTGTACATGCGACACCAAGTGTGAATCGCACCAGATGCGCAGGGGTATTTTTGTCTGGAAATTGTTCCCGTTTTGAAAAGTCTATAAATAGATTTTCTAGAGTTTTGGACTCATTATTCCACTGCTTTTGAGTTGTCTTTTTGTAGAGCTCATTTATTATTATTTAGTGGAGCTTTTAAGAGATTCTTTTCACTTTTGTCATCTTCTCCATTCAATACTTTTGTAAGCTTTATGAATACACTTTTTACTATTGCTTTACTTTTGATGAATATTAGTGGCTAAACTCTTTGGCTAAGTTTGTGGGACCAAATCTGTTAGTTATGTGATTGAGTTTCATATTTATACTTCATTTATATGCTAATGGTATTCTCTATTAACTCTTCATGCTTTAATGTCTTATGATGGTGTACAACATTACTTGAGCGTTATTACGATTACTTTGCTTGGAAAAGAAAGTAGAGGTAAGGAAAAGAGTTAGTAGCAACAATTTGGGTCATTAAATCCATCTAATAACTTGAGTTAGGAATAGGATAGCTAGTTGAGGCTAAATGGGTGTTCTCATATAAAACTTTTCGGGGCTTGAAAAAGCCTAGGATGAAATTTGTTAATTTGGTTGGAAAACTTTTAGCAAGATTCGCGTGACCCTTGGTTTAATACATCTAGGCATATGAATAAGTTGAATTGATACCCAAGTGTCACACCCCTTTTCTGGGCCCGCGCGAATGAACGTACACGGGTTTTTATTATTAAAGGGTTTTTTCCATTTGGAGTAACGATTTTGAAAAGGGATTATTTTATTTACAGAGTCGTCACTTGGAATTAAGTTTTGGTGTTCCAAGTCACCTTATGAATCCCTAATCAAAAGGAAATGACTCTTTTATTATTGGTCTGCGAAAACAGAAGACCGGGTAAGGAATTCTGTTGACCGGGGAGGTGTTAGGCATTCCCCGAGTCCCGTGGTTCTAGCACGGTCGCTTTATCGACTTATACTTTTAGCTTAAATCATTTTTGGATATATTGCGTTACAAGCCTTGATTTGCTCGTACATTTATTGTTGATCTTTTTATTGGTTTTAACTCGGATGCGTAACCGCATTCCAGATCTTTTAAGAGTCTCAAAATAAGATGCATAACTGCATTCTTACTCGAAACAAGATTAATTATTAAAACGAGTTTAACCAAGGTGCGTAACCGCATCCTTGAGTTATTAAAAAAGGTCTCGAAATAAGATGCGTAACCGCATTCTTAATTGAAACAAACGTCTTAAAACGTGCCTAAAGCTCGTCTAGCATTAAAGGCAATTATTTGTCTCTAAAATCCGAGACGTAAAATTATTTGGTTATTATTAATTTTCACTCTTTTGACAACGGGTTTTGAATAAATTCGCAACCCATCTCGCTCCCTTAAAATTTGTTTTTCCCGCTCTTTTCTTTTTCTTTGACAATAAAATTTGAAATAATTCGCATCTCGTCTCGCTCATCTCACAATTAATTAATAATTCCTTAAACGCTTAAATTGACCCCGTGACCCAATTTATAGTGACAAAGCATTCAGTTCATCGTAGCACACATTTAGTCAACTGCAACTCAAACCAATTCCATAATAAAATACAGTGAGCAATTCAATATAATTAAATGCATCAGTTTCCTCATAAAAATGCATAGCTGTAGTGACACGTTTTATTCTAAACATAAGACAACAAAACAAAGATTAAAATAGACAAAGTATATCTGCTCCATATTAGAAGAAACCCAGCAACTCACAATAACAAAAAATAAATAATAATAATAATAATAAATTATGGATGCATCAAATGAAACAGAGAAAGTAAAAAAAATGGATATATGTTTAAACAGGCTCCGGAACCAAAATGCCCCCAAAAAAACATTTTGAACCAAAATACCGCAACAAAAAAAATGTTAGCGCAGTAATTTACTGCGCTAAAGCAGTTAACAGGGACGGCTCCGTTAACTGCTATAGCGCACTAAATTACTGCGCTATAGTCCCTCCCTTTTTTTTTTTTTGGCCCTTTTGGTTAACCCTTCTTCCATTACACTTTTTAACGTACTTTGATCATAGATTAATCATGCTTCGGGACCCCGAAACTTCAATATTTTATATAGAACCCTACTTATTTTTGTGCGATTAATAAGGTAGGATCAATACATCAAGGATACACAAAAGTTCGGATGGCCGTTTTAGTGGTTGAAAAGTATTCGAACGCCATTTTCATTTGAAGGCTCGGTGACATTAGCTTGAAGTTCTTTACGAATACTTACACTTGTTCATTAATAATTAATCAAAAGTTAGTCAAAATGGCAGCATTCATACAAAAAAAAAAAAAACCTTAATTAAATTGCATCATTCATTCATAACCGTGAGTAGATGAAAATACTTAACATACTAATTAATTAGAAAGCCAAAAATTTTAAAATACAATCATCAAAGCAAGAAAAAAAAAATTAAAAAGCATTCATCCATTAATGCCCTTGAGTTGATCTTCCGCCACCACCGCGAGATGTGCCACCACCACTAGAGGTACTTCCACCACGAAAGTTTCCTCCACCACGAGAGGTACTTCCACCGCGAGGCATTGACATAGAACGTTTTTTTGGGCGTTTAAGCCCTACTGACGCTAACTTGTGCTCCAGTGCTTCAGCTTCCCTAACACGTCAATCCCACTCCTCTCTCATTTTATTATTGTATTCTCGATTGAATCTGTCGTTAGGGTTATTTGAGTAATAAAAATCATCATCACCTAGTTCCCAGGTCCTACCCATTGCTTCAAAGATGTTTGCTGGAGTGAACGATATAACACGATTAATATCTCTAAATTGGTCAAAAAATGACATCGTAACTCAATTTTGTGTGGAATGTTGTGTTGGTAACAGTTATTCGTCAAATTACATTATATAAAGTTTGATTCGAATCATGACGTTTTTTTATTTGACAGTTGACGTGACAATATGATGCAGCGACACAGCGCAGTAAAATACTGCGTTATACCAGTATAACGCATTAAATTAGTGCGTTATTCTGACATAACGCATTATTTTACTGCGTTGTGAGGCGCTGTGACAGAATAACGCAGTAGTTTACTGTGCTATTTTGACATAACGCAGTTATTTCATGCGTTATGCAACACTCCATACTTAATTTGATTTGACGTAACACTGCAAGACACTGTAATTGCATGCATGCATTGGTTCTATATTCAAACTTCAAATCCTATTAATACCAAGTTCGTATAAGGCAAAAAAAAAGCATAAAATTCTAAGTTTCAATTAGCTTTAGCATTTTGTATTCCTCCTCAATTATTCACAATATGGCAGATGTTCTAAGAATTAGAGTTTCTTTATTCTGGGACGGACAAATTATATTCGAGGAAAATAATTTGCGCTATGATTCTCCCCCAAAATACCATGTTAAGTTTCCACTTGACTTAAAATTCTCAAAACTACTCCAAGCCTTGTATAATAGACTACCAGTTAGTAGAAGTGATTTTAATCTAAATATAATTGGAAAATATCCAATGTCATTTACACCGCAAGGTGTA
Organism: Lycium barbarum; assembly: GCF_019175385.1. Lineage (NCBI taxonomy): Eukaryota > Viridiplantae > Streptophyta > Magnoliopsida > Solanales > Solanaceae > Lycium > Lycium barbarum. The sequence continues at coordinate 122,341,793 of NC_083339.1, read as the reverse complement.
ACTAGTTATGGACAGTGGTACATTCAAGACGATGATTCTTTGACTGATTATTTGAAGGCACCTTATGATTATAGGCAATGCATAACTTTAAACGTCCTTGAAATATATATAGAGAAGGTGCCCATTAATCGACTAGAATTCATGGCTAGGGCTCCTCAGGAAGCCCGAAATAGACCTCGTCGGGAAGCCCCGTCTATAATTCAGACCGAAGTCACTCAAGCGGAACCTACTTATCAACACAATTACCCTGACATGAGTACCTATGAAAGCATTTTGACTAGCCAAATGCCTCTGAATAGTTTAAGTCAGCAATTTGACGGGCAGTGGTAAATATTCATTTTTTACAATATTATTATTATTATTATTATTATTATTATTATTATTATTATTATTATTATTATTATTATTATGTGTAATGGCACTTGAATGCTACTAATGATGTCGATTATATTATTTAGGGGTTATACACCTGATATGGATCATATCGGACGGTCTTCTCAATCGGGATGGAGGAATCAGGTTGGAACATCCTCAACCTATCCAACAACTCAAAGCGATGGTCCTTCCTCAAGTTTCGGTGCAGTTGATTACTATCGGTACGTCTATTTTTTTAACATCAATAGTGTTATTTGATGTGTAGTAGTTAAAACACCCTAATTTCTTATGTAGGGAGAATGTGGTGGTTGCACCAAATTATAGGCAAAGGCCTGCTATGGATGGTCCGGATTATCTGAATTATATAGTGACATCATCCAGCGATAGTGAGGAAATATATCTAATGCGGAGGAAAGTGACGATGAGCAAAGTGACGATGAGATTGAGCTTGGAACTAATCCTCAACATCAAGTAGAGCGGTTGCAAGACATGATGGACAGTTCGGCTCACGAGGAGGAACTGAATTCACAGCAACCATTTGACAGCAAGAGTCGACTCCGGTTCAACCGCAAAGCCAATTTCAACAGCAAGAGTCGACGCCGATTCAGTGGCATTCCGATGAGATCCCCTATCTTGATCATCTTCAAGATCGCCCAGATGCCTTGTATTTACTAGGGATGATGATCATATTCGGCGGAGTTTGTGGAAAGAGCCTGTGGTTCTTTTAAAACAAAAGACTCATATTGAAAAAGGGATGATTTTCAGCTCGAAAAAAATCATTGCAAAGGGCTGTTAAGATTTATTGCATCCAGGGGATGAGGGAGTTTAAAGTTGACGATTCCACACGAAGACTTTGGCGATTGGTCTGCAAGCGAAAATATCAAGGCTGCGAATGGATGCTCCGCGGTAAGGAAACTGCTGAAAAGATGTGAACTATTTCAAAGTTCTACACAAAGCACACTTTTGATATGGGTGACCTCCCAGATGATCATTGCAATTTAGATACTAATTTGATTACGCGTGTATTAGCTGGCGACATTGGAAAAAACCTAAGGTATCCCCTTCGCCTAAGTTTATTTTATTTTTGGTGTTAATATAATGTTCCTTGTTGTTATATGCTGATATTTTAACTTTTTTCAGGTTCCCTATTAAAGATTGTATTACAGCCGTCCTGAAAGTATATAGCAAAACTGTTACTAGGAGGAAGGTGTATCTTGGGCGCGGGCGTGCACCTGAGATAGTCTACGGCAATTGGGAGGGCTCTTTCAAGAAGTTGCCGAGATACATGGCGGCTTTACAACACTTCAATCATGGTACTGTTGTTGAATGGAAGCTCAAATCGAAGCCTGGTGTGCCCGGTAATATTTTTAATTTTGTGTTTTGGGCATTCAAACCATGCATTGATGGTTTTGCTCATTGTCGGCCTGTAATATCAATAGATGGAACACATGTGTACGGGAAGTATGACATAAAGCTGCTAATAGCAGTTGGAATGGATGCAAATGGAGCTATATTCCCTCTAGCTTTTGCAATTGCAGCTAATGAGAGCATTAGTATGTGGGGTATGTTTTTGGACTACTTAAGGCAACACGTTATTAAGGATCACATGGGAATATGTGTGATATCTGACAGAAATGCTGACATATTGCACAATATGTTCAATTTGCAGGGGTGGCAGCCACTCTTTACCTACCATCGTTATTGTTTAAGGCATTTGAAGGCGAACTTCCAAAAGGCATATCGAATCCCAGCACTTTGCAATTGGATGTGGGCGGCTGCAATAGAGCATCAGGAGAAGAAGTTTAACCTGCAGATGGACATTATTAAGCGGGCGAATGAGGAAGCATTTCACTGGTTGAATGCAATTGATAAAGACAAATGGACATTACACCAGAATGAAGGTAGGCGATGGGGTATGCTGACAACAAACAGCTCTGAGTCATTCAATGGCTTGTTGAAATCTTCATGCGGACTATCCGTCACCGCAATAGTGAGAATGAAATTTAAGCAGCTTGTGGAGCGGTTCGTCAGTAGATCAAAAGAGGCCAAAGCACATGCAACAGAAGGTCTAAGATGGATGCCAAAACCGTCAAAACTGTTTGAGTACCACAAATATAAGGCTCAGAAACATGACTGGATGGAGTACAACCCTGCAGAGTGCATATTTGAACTCACAACAAGTGTGCACCAAGGTAAAGGAGGTAACATCCACACAGTTTGTGAGATTCAAGAACATGCACATGCGGCAAGTGGCAATCATATCACATGCCATGTTCTCATGCCTTCAAGTGTTTTATCGCAATGGGAAAAAACGCCTCCTCTTACATGGCTGAGGAATATACAGTTAAACATTATGCAAGAACGTATGCTGGAAGGTTCTACCCACTTGGCAGTGAGAGTTATTGGCCACCGGATCCATTTTCAATGGTTGAAAATATAGCATTTATCTGTAAATTCAAAAAGAATGCATACTCGCGTATCCATAATGAAATGGATGTTCCACCGGGGAGATACACTCGAAAATGCTCATTTTGCAATTATGTTGGTCATGATAAGCGCAAGTGTCCCTTACAGCATGGTGGTCAAACTACATCTCGCGGTGGAAGTACCTCTCGTGGTGGAGGAAACTTTCGTGGTGGAAGTACCTCTAGTGGTGGCGGCACATCTCGCGGTGGTGGCGGAAGATCAACTCAAAGGCATTAATGGATGAATGCTTTTTAATTTTTTTTTCTTACTTTGATGATTGTATTTTAAAAAGTTTGGCTTTCTTATTAATTAGTATGTTAAGTATTTTCATCTACTCAAGGTTATGAATGAATGGTGCAATTTAATTAAGTTTTTTTTTTTTGTATGAATGCTGTCATTTTGACTAACTTTTGATTAATTATTAATGAACAAGTTTAAGTATTCGTAAAAAACTTCAAGCTAATGTCAGCGAGCCTTCAAACGAAAATGGTGTTCGAGCACTTTTCAACCACTAAAACGGCCATCCGAACTTTTGTGTATCTTTGATGTATTGATCCTACCTTATTAATCGCACAAAAATAAGTAGGGGTCTATATAAAATATTGAAGTTTCGGGGTCCCGAAACATGATTAATCTATGGTCAAAGTACGTTAAAAAGTGTAATGGAAGAAGGGTTAACCAAAAAGGCCGGAAAAAAAATGGAGGGACTATAGCGCAGTAATTTACTGCGCTATAGCAGTTAACGGAGCCGTCCCCGTTAACTGCTTTAGCGCAGTAAATTACTGCGCTAAAGGCATTTTGGTAACATTTTTTTTTTTTTTTTTTTGTTGGGGTATTTTGGTTCAAAATGTTTTTTTTGGAGGCATTTTGGTTCCAGACCCGTTTAAACAAGCCTAACTTAAAACTCAAACAATTACTTTCTAACTATGGCCATGAATGAACATATCAAATGATCAAATCATGATAATGACATGTTAGCATCCATGAAATTCAAACTTCAATAAACATAAATCAGTGAAACTTTAATAGTCATTTACATATAATGCTTATTAACCTTCACACAGTAGCCTATTGATTTCCTAAATCGTGAAAGAGAAAAAAAAAATGTAAAGAACCAATTTTATCAACTAATCTCAATTCTCAAGAACAAATAACCAAGAGCTATTAACAGCACGAAACCAAATTAAAGACCAAGTTGCATGCTACAGTATAATAAATAAAATGACAAGAAACCATGGCATTATATCATCTCAATCCAAAATAGCAGATAGCATCCAAAAAATTCTATTTATAGTTCAAGACAAAAGACAAAAAATAGAATTGGACCCCTTTAGACGAATACCCAATTTATACAGCAACTAACGTCCAACCCCACTTAAAAAAAAAAACAGCAAACTAGAACCGAAACCTCGTCGGCAACCTCAAGCTGTAACCTCGCCTAGCTTAGATCAGAAAGTTTTAAATACCAACTAGAAAACCTCTATTGAAAGTCATCAGGAAGAGAGGACTGATGGTTTTAGATGTTGATGAGAGGAAACAGTGGTGTTGTTGGAGCTACTGTCATGGTGTTTAGAAGGTGGTGGGTATATCTCAATATTTTTTATGGATTGTGTGTCAGTCTAGGTTTTTTAGGTGTCAGTGTTATGGAAGTGACGGCTGAGTATTAGGTCCCTCCTCTTTTCTAAGGTTCTTTCCAATTTATAATGTAAAATTTTCACAAACAGCTATCTTTTTGTTCTTTCTAACAATCTATAACTACATGTTCTACATTTACAAATCGTAGCCGGAGGATCTATATTTAGCTAGTAGACGCGTTGACTTAAATATAAGATAAATATAACGGAAATACACACGCTGAGAAAACTGAAAGTGTTATATTTATGGAAACAAAATCTATTCCAATTTAAATTAAAATCAGTTTTTAATGTTCCCTGATTCACACAAATATCCTCCCATTCCATATATGATCTCATATCTCATTCAAACAGCTAACAAATTCAAAAAAAAATTGAATTCAAAAAGTACATTCATATTTTTAACAAAAAAAAAAAAAAAAAGGTTCAAAAACTAGTTCATCAAAAAACTTTGAAAAATAACAATATCATACCAGTGAACAGAGCTCATTTTAAACGACGAATATATATTTTAATTCATCTGTTGAAATATCGAATTCAAGTTGAGTTCATGATTGAGATAACAACGTTTTCACTGCAATTTTTTTATTTTTCTGAAATTTTAAAAAATATAGTCAAAATATATGAAAAATATATCTGAAATATAGTCAACAGAAACCAAAATAAGTAATATTGAACATAATAATCAAAATACAATTAAAATATAGCCAAAATATAGTCATAATTGAAGTAACAACGTTTTCACTGCAACTTTTTTATTTTTTTTATTTTTCTGAAATTTTTCTAAATATAGTCAAAATATATGAAAAATATATCTGAAATATAGTCAACAGAAACCAGAATAAGTAATATTGAACATAATAATCAAAGTACAATTAAAATATAGCCAAAATATATATGAAAAACAACCAAGAACAAACAGTGATAATTAATTATTTAGAGTTGCATTGCTGATTCAAACAAAAAAAAAACGAAAATATAGGTTAAATACACGGTGAAATGTAAAAATCAGTATAAAATCTTACCTTTTTTGGGAATTAGATTTGAATTATGAGTGAAATTAATGAGTAGTTAATTAGAGATAAACAAGAAAGTTGAACTATTGTAAAATTGATTTGAATTTGGAGGAAATTAAGGGATATTGGGCATAATGGCGTGTATTTAGGGGGATAGGAGAGAGGGACTTTTTTTTTTTGCTTAAATTTAGTGGGTGGGAAGTTATCAGATTAGTGTTAAAAAAGTGATAGCTATAGGAAGTAAATATGTTATATTTTAGCTACTAAATATAATTATTGTAAAGTTTAGTTATGTTCCATAAATAGGTAATAATGTAAGCTATGCCAAGTAAATTTTACTTTTATAATATGTAGGGTTTGAAAAATGATGAAAAGGTTTTTTGGGTCTATGGGCCTTGGAATGGTGCAAATGGATTTTTATAATGGAAAGGAAATTTTTGTTTTTTCTTTTGTTGTTATTTTTATAAAGGGTGCATGTGCTAAATTATGGGGTCCATAAAAATAAAATTTCCCTCCTATGTCCCTATTAATCTTTTTCATTTTTCATTTTTTCTGCGGATCCCACGCCCAACAATATATCCCAAAATAACGTGACCCTTTCTATATGGAACAAAATCACAGGGACCACCTAAAACAAAATTGTAAAACTTACATAAATAGCTACTTTTTAGTAGCTTGTAACAAGAAATAGCTATAAAATTGTTATTTACTAAGCGTAGCTGGTTTTTTAGTTGAAACGCGTGTATTTCATTTTTTTGAAATATAGTGAAATACACGGAACGTCCGACACTGGTGAGTAAAATTAGGCCGTATTTATGGATTTTTTTTTTAAATTCAGGGATTCAGTTTAAATCTTCCCATTAATCACGCGTAATGAATGTTCTTCCATAACAGATTATGTATCTCTCTCCACTTTTATCACAATCAAAACTTTTTGAATTCAAAAAAATACTGAAGATCTAAAAAGATCCAACTACAGAAGAATCTCTTTGAGGTCTGTTTTCTACATTCGAATTCTTCAAAATCAAGTTGAAATACACTCAATAAGATACGAACGAGTGTATATATGGAATTTTAGTGAAGGTCAGATTTATATTTCAGATTCTACAAAAGGTATGTTTCAAATTTTCAATGATTTGTGTGATTGTTTTTTTTATTCAATCTTCTGTGATTGGAACGATGATTTTTTTTTCCAATGCAGTCACTGTTCTTCTAGTTTTGTTGAATTATCAAAACGAAACATGTCAAGCATAACAACAGTGATCAGACACTCCGGTTTTTGGAATGAACAGAATTGCTTTGTTGATTACAAACTAGACGCAGTTGTCTTCAAAGATTATTGTTCATACGGTGATTTGGTTGAAACTATAGCAATTCAGTTAGGTGTTGATATTAGCAGGAAAACGATATGAATAAAATATGTTGTTGAAGGAGACAACATGCCAATGGAAATACGCAACAATATGGGAGTAAGGGTGTATGTTGAGCTTAAGAGAGAAAACAGGGGATTTAAAGCATATCCGTTGTGCGTTAGCATAACTGATAATGATCTTGGGAATTTTGTGTCAGGCGAATCTACAGTTGGAGACGATATGTTTCAACTTGAATTTAATGATTATATGTATGCTATGGACGTAGTTGATTCAAATGATTTGGATGCGTCGAATTGTGCTAAGGCTGTTGTTTTATTTGAAAACAACGATGGCTGGATAATTTTGAACAAGGAACATAAGGATGTTTTTGTTGATCAAATCTACAAAGATAAGGACACTCTGAAGAATGTTATGGCGAATTATGCAATTCGCAAAAGATTCAATTTCAGGACAGAGAGGTCGAATGCCGTAAGGTATGTTAGTCACCTAAAAATATGAAATACATTGAAATATACTATGAAATATATTGAAATATACTAAGAAATGCATTGAAATACAGTGACGTAAACTGTTGTATTGCCATTACATTTCAGTTGGATTTAATTAAATACAGTGAAATACGAACTGTTTGAATTATTTAATTCCATTATGTAACCATTTCAGTATATATAGACAATGTATTTAGGATCTTGTATGTGTTTGAAACTTCAATCTGACTGTTCTTTTTTTGTATTGGTTTATGTAGTTACACTCTGGTATGCTGTTCAACTGATTGTCGTTGGAAATTCAGAGCTTCAAGTATTGCGAACTCTGAAATGTTCAGAGTGAGATCTTTTCATGACGAACATACGTGTCCATTGAAGGACAAAGTGTATTCCCAAAGGCAAGCAACAAGTTGGTTGATTGGTGCGTCAGTTGTTAAGCCAAAAATAGCAAATCACAAGAGGAAATATACACCTGGTGATATAGTAGACGACGTAAAAAATGACTATGGCGTTGATGTTTCTTATATGACGGCCTGGAGGGCTAGAGAAAAGGCAATGAATGAATTAAAAGGGGAACCAACAGAATCATACAAGAAGTTACCGGGATATGTGTACATATTGGATAAAACATACCCTGGATCACATGTGAGAATGCACAAATCACAACAAAACGAGTTCTTGTATTTGTTTATAGCACTTAAAGCGTTCATAAAAGGCTTCGATTGTTGTAGACCAATAGTTGTAGTAGATGGTTCCCACCTTAAAACTACATATAATGGTACTTTTGTATCAGCCAGCACGTTGGATGGTACAGGTAGATGCCAAAATGTTTAAATACATTTTTTTTCTATTTTTTGGTATATTTCGTTGTATTTCATTCTATTTCCAATGTATTTTCAATATGCTTTATGCTATATTTCACTGTAATAATACACAAAACATGTATGTGCAGGTAATATTCTACCATTGGAATATGGTGTGATAGATTCAAAGAACGATAAGTCTTGGACCTGGTTCTTTGAGCATTTCAAACAAGCTTATGGGAATAGGGATAACATGTGTGTTGTATCAGACAAACATGAGAACATCATTAAGGCGGTGAGTAGAGTGTATTCAACTATGCCACATTTGGCGTGCATATGACATTTATGGAAAAATGTCACCACGAAATACAAGTCGAATGGTAAAGTATTGAGTCCTGTATTCTATGCACTTGCAAAAGCATACACACAGATTGAGTTTGATAAGCTGATAGAGAAGATTGAGAAGGTTGATTTTCGGGTAAAAGAGTACTTGGAGGATGCTGGAAGGGAAAAGTGGGCTCGACTGTATTTACCCGTTAACAGAGGATGGACAATGACGTCAAATATAGCCGAATGTATTAATGGAAAATTGGTAGCAGCAAGAGAGTTGCCTGTTTTCGATTTTCTTGAAGAAGTGAGGAAGATGTTTGGGAGATGGAATTGCACTAATTGGAGGAACGGTACATACACATTCACAACACTTGGTAATGCATTCCAGCAATTGTTATCAATAAACGAATGTAAATCTCTACGTATGACGGCATGTTACTGTTTATTTTGTTGAAGTCTGCCTACATATATTTCAATATATTTCAGCATATTTTAGAAGGTACTTAAGTAATTCTGTTTGGATTGTATATTTCCATGTATTTCATATTAATTAATTCTGTTTGGATTGTATATTTCCATGTATTTCATATTACTTATCGTTGTTAATATTCAATGTATTCTGGTCTGACACATTCTTCTTGATTAGGTTGAACCATCAACTGAATATGTGTATACCATAAAGGATGAGGCAAGGCGATTCATAATTGATCTTAAAAAGAAAACATGCAGTTGTCGGATGTTCCAAAAGGACGAGATACCATGTCCACATGCATGGGCTGTATTGAAGATTAAAAGTCTTATGCCTGATGAATATTGTTCAGACCTATTCAAACCAAAGACAGTGATTAAGACGTATGATGTGCCTGTGGATCCTCTGCCTGATGAGAGTGAGTGGAATATTCCCACACACATATGCGATGAAGTTGTTTTGCCACCAAGATACAAGAGACCCCCGGGAAGGCCAAAGAAAAAGCGAGATAAACCATTAATGGAGACGATGATTGGTAAACGTAGGAATGCTTGTAGTACTTGTGGACGTCTTGGTCACAATAGACGTTCTTGTCCCAATGAGCCACGTAAGAAGTAGATGTTTAGATTGTAATTGTTTTTTTTTAAAAAAAAACTTTATCCCCAAAAATATTAAATAAAGAAATTTTTGGTTCATCGTTGTATTCTGTAATTTTTGTCCTTCATTTTCATAATAATATTGCATAAAATTCGGTGTTAACGGACGTTAAAATGAAAAATAAGTGAAATGTTTAAGAAATATTAAGTTGCATTAGGACTGGAATAACCAGAAGCAGGTGCTGGAATACAACCCTGATTTTTTGTATTTCACTATATTTCGGTGTATTTCCTTTTGCATTTTCACTATATATTTTTTTACATTTCACTATATTTCTGTGTATTTCTCTGTATTTCAGTGTTCAAAATGTAAGAGTATTCCAGTTCACCTGGAATAATTTGTCGAATTGAAGAGTGGGTATATAACATTGGAATATATTGAAAATACACCAGAGGTTGTTTTCATTAAACGATAAATAAAAATATGGGAGACTTAAACAAAAAATAGTCGTGAAAGAAATTAGTTAAGTCATTGATGAAAAAACACTGCCATTTGTCAATTCTTAACAAAACAACACAACAAAATGTACAAAAATGGTCAGCAAAACAGTACTGTGAAAAACGATTCAACATTAAAGCCTAGTGGACTAATTAACAACTACTGTGTCGACCGCGTTGTAATCTATGGCAGGCCTAACTGGTCTTGGCGGCAGTTCATTGTCACTGAAGGCATTCAAATTAGCCTTTTGCCATCCGTATTCCCATAGTAATTCCCCGTATTTATTACGTAGTGTTTTTGCATCGATTTCAGATGGAACGCCTCGTCCAGAACAAAAGTATTCAGCAAATGCGGCAACATACACACCACAATCCCTGAAAAAATAAAAAATAAAAATGATTATTGGTTGAGAATTTTGAAAAAAAAAATGGAACTCTGATGTTGAAAGACATACATGCTGCCAGAGGCTTGTTGTGGCAAGTCGTTCACATACATGACATGAAAGTCATCAGTATGTTGTTTGCCCTTGTATGATGAGTGGTTAATCCAATCGATGCCTTTTTTTTCTCGTAAAATCCAGACAAATGTAGATGATGTGGCAATAGGGTAGCTATCTTGTGTATTTCTCTTCTAACAACAACATCATGACCAGCAGCTCGGTATGAGTTGTAGATGTACAGACGCCTGCACGTAAAAGAATATTACATTAGCTCGGTTAACAGGTTGGTAAATTAAATTTCATACGGACCTTGTGGGATAGAAATAGGAGGAACATACAGGGAGATATGCAGATTTAATGAATTTTAAAAAAAAAGAGTAGGAATACCTGTCAGTGAATGGCACTACAATCAAGATCCAGTGATTTTCCTCTTTGATGTTGACAGGGATGAGAACACAATCAACTGTATGCCATGGCACATTAGCCAGCATCCTATGCCCGTTAATGTACTCGCATATTTCGTTCTTCGAACTGGCAACACTACTGGTCCCCTCCGGATTAGCATATGCAGGATGAATTTCATCAATTTTGGAGAAGAACATACAGTTAACAGTTGTGAATTTGAATCTTTTATCCTTGTCGTACTTGCCTTTACTCCGCAAGTAGTAAAAAATCACATCAATATGCTGTCAAAAAAAATGAAATTGGTCTAATGGATACTGGTAAAAAAAAATGAAATAATCTTCTGTAGAGAAATATGCAGTTTGAATGCAGGAAATATAGAGAAATACACATAAGGAATATAGAGAAATATAGGAAATATAGAGAAATATGGGAAAAAAAGAAATGGGAAATATAGCACCTCATCATTCCAAGACTGGCCATTCATCGATAAGAGATAGAACCAGTTTTTGTCATCAACATGTAACACACCAAAATTGAAGCCAAAATTGATGTCATCTGGATCCAAAGCTTGCTTATTCTTTTTGTAACGGCTTTCCTTACCCTTTCTAAATAACAACAATCACTTATTTTCATTTTGAAAAGTTTACTTTGCTGAAAGAATGAATATATAAATTAAAAAGGTAAATACGTTCAAACTTACTTTTTATCATGCCTTAGAAGTAGATCCCGTTCAAGCCAATTCCGGTATTGTTGAATAAGCGAAGTATTTCGCGGGCCATTAATTGGATCTTCAACAAATGGATGCTTCTTTTTAAAAATGGAAGGTGTGGGGTCTTGAACAGAAGCTTCTGCAGAGCCGTAATTAGTCATGCAAGGTGAACTGAAGTATTTACTAGGTTTGACTATCCTAGTTGGAATAAAATCTGGTTAAGCAATTACAACTTCCGCATTAATCACTGGCTATTGTATTCCTTTATCAGCAGACATTACTGGCATAACAAATCCTTTGTGACCCGTTTGATGAAACACGGATAATCCTGACGAACCTATTTGGCTTGGTAATATTTTGTCAGGGATCAACCATTGTGACTTAGTAATGTTCTCATCGAACCTGTGTGGAGTCTCTAAAATTGAATGATCAGTGATGTCCCCGGGTTGTAATCCCGCACCTGCTTCTGGTACACGAGTTTCTAGAGGCAACTCAATGAGCATCTCTGCGACCATTCCCTAAAAAAAAGAGATTTAATAAATGTTAAGTATAGCAGTATCTTGAAAAGATCTATAAGATTGAATGTAAAATTTACCTCTGTTGAGTTGAAAGATCCTTCGTCCGCCCGATTAATCTCTTCAGATGAAGCTTTACGTGTATCTGCTCTTAAATTTCCGACGGTCACTACAATTTCCGGAACTTCCTCATGTAACTTTGGTCCAACACCTTTTTGAATAAGAAAAAATCAAAATTTAAAACAAAATCATAACATAAAAATATAAGGTTGGAGAATTACTAAATACACAGAAATAGGGCCAGGATTAGATTGATTCTGTGGGGGTGGAAATACATAGAAATACAAAAAAAAAAAATGTAAAATAGAAAATTGTATCAGTGAAATACAAACGAAACGCCATAAAATACGAAAGTTTGTAAAATATAAAATACCGAGGAAAACATAACTTTAAAATTATAGACTGGAACATGGCAACCATATACTTTTTTGTGCATACAATGCACAACAACATAACTTTAAAAGATGGATTTCACGTCACAAACTCATTTTACCTTAATTGACTCATCATCATGTTTCGGAGGAGATGTTTGAATGGTAGAATCATGACGTAAGTTTTCTTCAAGCGTTAACTGTAGCCCAGCATCAGTTTGATGCTCCGGCGCCTCACTATAGGCAGCCTTCACATAAAAAATGAATTAATATAAATTGTATTTCGCAATAAGTGTCTAAAATGTTAGTTCAATTGCTATTTCACACATTTACCTTGTCCACAGAATTGTTCCCCTTGATTGCTTCAAATAGCTTCTTGAAGTTGTCATCCATGAAAGTTCGAAGCTTGGACAACTCACTTGTGAACTCACCAACGACCTAATATTTAAACAAAAATAGTATTTCAATTTGTTTAGAAACAATAAATTAAATACACCAATTTTTTTTTTTGTTTCGTAACTAAAATCACTTACTGATTCCTTGAAAACTTGAAAATCTTTCCTTAGCAATTGCATTTCCTCTTTCATGGATACAGTAGGGACATCACGTAGGACTGTGGTGTTTTGGGGTCTATTCGTTTGTTCATTCAACTTTGGTGAAGCAGACTTCTGTAAAATAGGCTTTTAAGCAACCTTTTGATCCTTGTGACTCTTCTTCACAGTTGTTTGTTGTTCGGTGTGGATTTGTTGTTTCTTAGATGTGGAAGCTGTTGTAGGAAGTTGTCTGCGTCTCTTTGAAGGTGGAGAATATGTCTGATTCGTCCGTTGTTGTTGTTTGCCCTTAGAAAGGTGGGGGGGAGTAGTACTGAAATCATCAAAGTCATCCACTGGCATATCTGTGACTTGGGTACCTTCATGGGCATCAACTAAGACATTTTTGTCTACTGTATCTCGACAAACAACAACATCGGGCAATTGGAGGCTCTCCAACTCACTGCTAGTGGGGATTGTATTTACAAATGTACAGCTCTGAAGAAGAAAGAAATAAATATTTAATTAGTGTGTTATAAAACTATTCACACTTACATTTTGAACACTGAAATACAGAGAAATACACAGAAATATAGTGAAATGTAAAAAAGTATAGTGAAAATGCAAAAGGAAATACACCGAAATATAGTGAAATACAAAAAAACAGGAAAAAAACCACCAGAAAAGCAATAATACGACAGTAGAACAGTGGAGTACAAACTAAAATCAGTAAGGCATAATTGCAAAATAAAATGCTATGAAAAAACATTAGAATAAGTTAGAGTGTTCGAATATTACCAACTGTTTGTCGTCTCTAAAAATGCCTTCCATCAAAATATTGTATTTTGGCTGACTGTCGATGGACCTCCAATTCAACATTCTTGGAATGGAATTTCCGGATTTAATAGCGAGATACGATGGAACTCTTGAACAACACTTATAAAGACAAACTTGCATAGCCAGTGGCATCCCATGGATCCTATAATACTGTGTTGTGGCAGAATACTTCTTGCTGATGCTTCTAATCAACTCGTTAAAAGCTTCTTTGCCCCATGGATAATCTACATACCTTCCATCCTCAACCACTTCAAAATGAACCCTTGGTATATTCGTTTTCCCAGGCTCACCGCAAAAGATGTATCTATTTATAAAAAACAAAATTGCAAACTTAACAGCGTCCTCATCATTATCTCCCCAACACTTATTCTTAAAGCAATCAATGAACTCCAATCTTTTTACTTTACTCCTAGTTCCACCAAAATATACATCCATAATCCTATTCGATTTTTCCTCATCGTATGTAAATTGACCTTCATCGGCTACAAAATTTAGCCCGCTCATAAGGGCAAATTCTCTAATGGTAAATCTCAATACGGTACCATTTATATCAATTGTAAAGCAATCAGAAGTGCTCTCCTTGAGCTCTCTTACCATGAAGCACCTAAAAATCTGTGCTTGAACCTCCAGGTGCTGCATTCCGAGGAATTTCCCAAATATTGTCTTGGAAAAGATCTCTAACTGTGGAACAGTTAGCTTACTCTTGATATCTTTGAACACCTCGATATTAGTGTACCGTTGCATCGATGGAGCCTCTTCAGGATGACTCCTAACATAGAATTTAGTTTCCTAAAATAAAAATGCAACACTAAGTTAAGGCTGAAACAATTGTATAAAACATAGACACACACAAGAAATATACTGAATTGCATATCCAAGAAAAATATACACACAAAAAAAATTGCATAACACAACTAACACATCTTTTAAAATCAATAAGTACAGAATAATAAACATATGTACTTGTGAAAATACATAGAAATATAATGAAATACAGTCAACTACGAAAAACAACTACCACAGTTATGTTGTATATGATATAAACTACAGTTGATGCACATATAGATTTTATTAAATACACATAAATATACTGAATTGCATATCCAATTATGTTGAAATATACAGAAATATAGTGAAATACAAAACAACAAAATCGAAAAATGTCATCAATACCTGTTCATCCTCTTCCAGATCTACATCTTTAACAACATTTTTACCCTTAACGTCTGAAGAAGGCTTGGTTACTTTTCTCTTATTTTGTTGAGCAACTTTAGAACCTTTTTTTACTGGTACAACATCTTTTGGCTTGCTCGGTTTTGGAACTTCAGTTGGAGGAAGTTGACGCATCCTTGATGGGTCATGAATCTTCTTGCTTCTTCTCTCAACAGCAATTTTAGCAGATTCTCCTGCAATTGGAAGTTGTTGTGAAAATCCCAAAGAGAAACTAGGATCATCATAAGCATGAGGACTACCTCGTGTATTCCTACTTGGAGTATCTCTTTCCGCCATTAAAATGGAGAATTATATCTTGTTTTAAACACTCTAACAATGGCTGAAAACAGAAAAAAAAAAAAAAAAAAAAAAAAAGGAATGAAAAAGAAACAAAGAAAACAATGAAATATAAGAATAAATATAGAGAAATACAACAAAGAAAGTAAAAAAATTCTAATAAATTATCAAAATTCGTTACCTACACTGTGTGGGTAACGATTAAGGAAGATGGAATCGTGATAATAATGATGATAGATAATGGGCGTATAATACGGTTGAAAATATTGAAGATGGGAGAGAAATTAATTTGAAAAGGGAAGAGATTGGGAGTTATTGGGGAACATGGGCCGTAAGTTTAGGGAAATACAGAGACGCTTGTAGGTCAGTTACAACTGGTAATTTTGAAATTAATTTAAGCTATTAAAAATAAATAAAATAAAAGATAACTATTATTAATAAATAAGTCTTACAGGTAGTTATGTCCAGTAAATTTTTCAACAAAATTCCCCTTATCTGTTGCCCTCTTCTTTTCTTTCTCTCATTTTTTCTTTTAATTGTGTGGGCCCCACCCCCTAACAATAATATTTCCAAAAAAAAAACGTGACCCCTTCCCATTTTGATAAGATTTGTTATGAAACATTGTCATTTTGTGGTGAGGTGGTGTAATCCTATTTTCTCATTTTTTATTTTTTTATTTTAAAAGTGTAAAAACAAAAAATATTTAATAACTATTTCTAGATAACTAAAAAAAAATACTCTTAAAATAAATAACTGGCTAAGCAAAATTAAAACCTATAAAGCATATTTTTTGTAATCTTTCTTTCTTTAAAACACAAAATTTATACTCTAAAAATAGCAAATATTTTTGTTCTTTTTTATTTTCGCAAATAAGCCTACTAAATAAAAATAGAATAAAACTAACACGTCAAAATTAAAATTAAAAGAAATATTTAAAAACTATAAGGTGAAACACACGGGGAGGGTCAAAATTACATGTCTACACTAAGCGCATTACTTTCCATTGGAGCCACAACATTGGTCCCATTTACCAATAGTTTACATCTTATAACCACTCTTAGTCTTTAATGAACAAACAACAACCCAACTACTAATAGTTGAGCGTTACACTTGATAAGTATATTTCTCCATTGTATTCTCTGTGGGATTCGACCCCAATCTCGTTGGGTTCTATATTTGACAACGACTGCTTACTCTTGATATTAAAGGTGTAACTTGGGCGTATCAAATTTTGGCGCCGTTGTCGGGGAATACGGTCTAGAAATTTACTAACTAGTGTAAAATTTTACTTTTAGTCTTTATTTCTCTTCTTATTTCTTTTTGTTGTTATGTGTTGCGCAGGCAATATGGACGAGGAGGGTAATCCCATCCAAAATCCACCACTGGCGGTCGTTGAAGAGGCGGCGGGGGCAGGCTATGCAGCCGCAATTCAGCCCCCGCCTCTAATTGGAAACTCGAGTTTCCACGTGACCAATACGATGCTACACCTGCTCAACACTAAGGGCCTGTTTGGTGGTCAACCCAAAGATGACCCGAATAGGCACCTTAGGAACTTTCTTGGGGTTTGTTCTACCAATGTGCATACGGGCGTCTCAATTGAAGTAGTCAACCTATGGCTCTTCCCGTACTCCCTTAACGGGGGGAGCCACGGCTTGGTTAGATGATCTCCCATCCGGATCCATCACTACTTGGGAGGAATTGACCGAAGTATTCCTCAAGAAGCTCTTCCCTCCATCTCAGATGTTACAACTCTGTGACGAAATCAACAACTTTCGTCAACTTCCTGATGAGGCTCTCCATGAAACTTGGATCCGTTTTAAAAAGAAAGTGAAAAGTTGTCCCAAGCATGGGTTGCCCGATAATGTGCTTCTACAAACATTTTATAGGTCTTTAGACTTGGTCAACAAATCAGTGGCAAACAACATCGCAGAGGGGTCTATTATGGATAATTCTTATGCCACAGTTTGCGAATTATTGGATAAATTGACCAATACTAATGAAGCATGGCACACTAGGGATTCGAAAGTAGGTGGAGGAAGCTCCTCTAAAAATGTGCTCACTCGTGAGATGATTAAGAAGGAGGAAGAGAGAGATGAATCCCTGGCCAAACTTGTCACCCAAATGGACCTTCTTACAAAACATGTCATGGGTGGCGGAAGCAAAAAGGTGAATGCGGTAGAATCTACTGAAGGGGGTTCTCCGGATGAGCAATGTTTCCAAATGTATGATGAGGCAAGTTATGTCAATAATCAAAGGGAGGGTTCCCGTCCGAACTACCAAGGTCCGAATTAAGGATCTTGGCGGCAAGGTCAAGGGAATCAAGGTTGGAACAAAGATCAAGGTCACTCAAATTGGAGAGATAACTGTGACAACAATCAAGGGGGTTACAACAACAACTATAACAATCATCAGAGCTCAAATTTGTATGTCCCTCCAAAGGGTAATCAACAAAGCTCTAGTCAACCGCCCAGTAGCGATCCCGCTGGTTCAAAAATTAAAGACATGTTGTCAATAGTGTTGAAAAAAGTGGAATCCACTGATACCTCGACTAGAGATGAGGTTAAATCAATGGGGAAAGTTGTGAGTTCACATTCCACCTCCATTAAACATTTGGAGTCTCCACTTGTCCAAATCTCAGCTATCCTCAACCAAAGGCAAAAAGGCTCACTCCCTAGTGATATAGTTGCAAATCCAAGGAATGATGGTGATCATAAATGTAATGCAATTACTACTAGGAGTGGCAAAACAATTGGGGAAAAGGCAATGGTGAAAGAGGATGTGTTGATTGACGATGAGAAAATGGTTGAAGAACCCATGCTTGTTGAAGAAGAAGTGAATCCAAAGAAGACGCGGGCTAGTATTGAAAATCCCTTTGTTGTTGAGGATGGTCCGAAAATTAATGATGCTTCAAAAAGCAAAGAAGCGGTAGAGGAGACACCAAGGGCTTCACCGCCCACTATGAATCCTCCTCCTCCATTTCCTCAACGATTGGCAAAGAAAGCGGACGATGGAAAATTTCTCAAGTTCATCGAACGATTGAAGGGGATCTCAATAAATATTCCATTGGTTGAGGCACTTGAGCAAATGCCAGTTAAGCAAAGTTCATGAAAGATCTTGTGACCAAAAGAAGGAGTCCTGCCCTTGAAACATTGGGAGGAACTCATCATTGTAGTGCAATAGTTACCAAAGCTTTGGTACAAAAAAAAAAAAACACCCCAGAGCTTTCACAATTCCGTGCACAATCAGTAAATATAAGTTTGCAAAAGCTTTATGTGATCTTGGAGCAAGCATCAATTTGATGCCGCTATCTATATTCAACAAGTTGGTATTGGGCACTCCCCGTCACACTACGATGAGATTACTTATGATAGATAGAACTGTAAAGAGGCCCATTGGCATTCTTTATGATGTGCTTGTGAGAGTGGATCGATTTATTTTTCTAATCGATTTTATGATCTTGGATTGCGAAGTTGACTTTGAAGTCCCCATAATCTTGGGAAGACCATTCTTAGATACGCGGCGTGCTCTCATGGATGTGGAGAAAGGTGATTTAAAGTTTAGGATGAATGACGAAGAGATCACTTTCCATATTTGCAAGTCAATGAAACAACCGACCGATATGAGTGTAGTGTCAGTTATTGATACAATTGATGAAGCAATAGAGACAACCATCGAACATGAGCATATAGGTGATATGTTAGCAGCGGTGATAATGAACTATGAAGGGGACAATGAAGAGGAGTTTGAGGAGACGGTCAATGCATTGATGGGAATGGAGTCATACCACCTCAATCCAAAGAAACTTGATCTTGATTTCGAAAATCGAGAAACTCCCCCTGCAAAGCCTTCCATTATTGAGCCTCCTACTTTGGAACTCAAACATCTTCCTTCACATTTGAGGTATGAGTTTCTTGGACCAAACAACACATTGCTCGTGATTATATTCGCCCGGTTGATGGATGAGCAAAGAGAGAGGTTGATGGTGATCTTGAGAAGATACAAAAAAGAAATTGGGTGGTGTATTGCGGATATCCAAGGGATTCCGTCCGGTATTTGTACTCATAAAATTCAACTTGATGAAGAATGTGAGCCAAGCGTTGAATATCAAAGGAGGTTAAATCCTCCTATTCGGTGTTGTGTACCCTATATCGGATAGCTATTGGGTGAGTCCGGTTCAATGCGTTCCCAAAAGGGGGGGATCACCGTGATTTCAAATGCTAAAAATGAATTGATTCCCACTCGCACGGTCACCGGATGGCGGGTTTGCATGGATTATCGGAAGTTGAATAAGTGCACCAAAAAGGACCACTTCCCAATGCCATTGATGGATCAAATGCTTGATAGACTTGCGGGAAATGATTATTATTGTTTCCTTGATGGGTATTCCAGGTACAACCAAACCACCATTGCCCCCGAGGATCAAGAGAAAATCATTTTCACTTGTCCTTATAGGACCTTAGCTTTTAAGAGAATGCCCTTTGGGCTATGTAATGCACCCGCAACATTTCAACATTTCATGATGTCTATTTTCTCCGACATGGTTGAGGAATCCATTGAAATCTTCATGGATGAATTTTCCGTGGTGGGGGACTCCTTTGAGGAATGCTTGGAGAATCTTGTCCAAGTATTGAAACGATGTGAAGAGACAAACTTGGTTCTAAATTGGGAGAAGTGTCACTTCATGGTTAGAAAAGGCATTGTCTTGGGACATAAGATCTTCGAAAAGGGGCTTGAGGTTGATCAAGCTAAGATCGAGGTTATTATCAGGCTTCCTTCCCAATCTCCGTAAAAGGTGTTCGTAGATTCCTTGGGCATGCCGGGTTTTATAGAATATTCATCAAGGATTTCTCGAAAATAGCTAACCCTCTATGCAAATTGTTGGATAAGGAGTCGAAGTTTGTATTCAACGATGCTTGTTTGAAGGAATTTGAGGGCTTGAAAGGGAGACTCGCATCGGCTCATATTATCATTGCTCCGGATTGGTCCCATCCTTTTGAGTTGATGTGTGATGCAAGTGGATTTTCCATAGGGGTTGTTCTTGGCTAAAAGCGTGATAAAATCTTCCACCCAATTTACTATGTAAGCAAGACTCTAAACGGTGCCCAAATGAATTACACCGTCACTGAGCAAAAGTTGCTTGCCATTGTATTTGCCTTTGAGAAATTTCAAGCTTACTTGTTGGGAACCCATGTGATCGTTCACACTGATCACGCGGCTCTACGTTACCTCATGACAAAGAAAGATGCAAAACCGAGGTTAATACGTTGGGTCCTTCTCTTGCAAGAGTTTGACTTTAAAGTCAAAGATAGAAAGGGTTGTGAAAATCAAGTGGCAGACCATTTATCTCGTCTTGAAGAAGGTGGGCGTCCATTAGATGGCTTAGAAATTAATGAGCCATTCCCAGATGAGCAAGTAATATGGCGGGGTCACATGACATGATTCCTTGGTATACCGATTTTGCTAACTTTCACGTAAGTGACATCATGTCTGAGGATTTGAACTTCCACCAAAAGAAAAAGTTTTTGAGAAATGCCCGGAAATTCTATTGGGATGAGCCATATCTATTCCGGGTTTGTGCCGTCACCATTATAAGGAGGTGCATATTCGAAGTAGAAATGATGCCCATCATCGAAGTTTATCACTCATCACCGGTTGATGGACACCATAGTAGCCCAAGAACGGCGGCTAAGGTTCTTCAAAGTGGCTTTTATGGACCAACAATCTATCAAGATGCACATGACTTTGTGAAAGCTTGTGATCAATGTCAAAGGCATGGGGGCATCTCAAAAAGGCATGAGCTACCGATGACACCGATTCTTGAGGTTGAATTGTTTGATGTATGGAGCATTGATTTTATGGGTCCATTTGTGAGTTCCTACAACAACAAGTACATTCTTGTGGCGGTAGACTACGTGTCTAAATGGGTGGAAGTAGTTGCGCTCCCTAATAATGAAGGAAGAAGTGTCACCGCATTCTTAAAGAGGCACATTTTCTCAAGGTTTGGAACCCCAAGGGCAATCATTAGTGATGGGGACTCTCATTTTTGCAACCGGTTATTTAAGGCTTTTCTTGAAAAGTATAGAGTAAAGCACAAAGTTGCCACCCCATATCATCCCCAAACAAGTGGACAAGTAGAAGTCTCAAATAGGGAGATCAAGGGCATACTCTCCAAAACAGTGAATGCTAACCGGACCGATTGGTCAAAGAAATTGAATGATGCTCTATGGGCCTACCAAATAGCTTACAAGACACCAATTAGCATGTCTCCTTATCAATTGGTGTTTGGTAAAGCTTGTCATCTCCTGGTAGAACTTGAACATAAGGCGTTGTGGGCCT
The DNA here is from genome assembly GCF_019175385.1 of Lycium barbarum. Lineage (NCBI taxonomy): Eukaryota > Viridiplantae > Streptophyta > Magnoliopsida > Solanales > Solanaceae > Lycium > Lycium barbarum. The sequence continues at coordinate 122,320,036 of NC_083339.1, read as the reverse complement.
TGAAAAAGTTGAACCTAGATTGGGGTGACGCCTCAAACTCAAGGATGGAACAACTTAATGAGCTTGATGAATTTCGACTTAAAGCTTATGATAGCCCTTCACTCTACAAGGCCCGCATGAAGCACTTCCAAGATAAGAAGATCTTGCAAAGAGAGTTTAACTCCGGGGATCGGGTATTGTTATTTAACTCAAGGCTCCGGTTGTTTCCCGAAAAGTTGAAATCCAAATGGTCTGGCTCGTTTGAAATCACCCATGTGTTCCCACATGGAGCAATTGAACTTGTTTGCCCAAGTGGCAATAAAATCAAAGTGAACGGGCAAAGGGTGAAGCATTACTTGGAATCTCAGAATGAAGCAAAGATTATTAAGGTATTCTTCCTCAATGAGCCATGAAAAGGTACCGACGTTGTGCTGCGACGTAAAATCAAGCGCTTTTTGGGAGGCAACCCAAGTTTCCATTTTCTTGTGTTTGTTTTTTTTACTTTTGTGATGCCCTTGATATGTGTTTAAGTGTGTAGGAATAAATTGTGTGCACAAAGAAGAAGAGTTGGGCAACTGCTAATAGGCATAACATGCTGCAGCACATGCCACTCGCATGTCATGCCTGCTGCAGCACTTGCGTCTCGCAGGTGGTGCAAACTTTCAGGCCAAGAAAGTTATATTGTCTGTCAACAGATGCGAAGAACAGGCACAACGTGCGACTCACATGTTCCACATGCTGCACCACATGCGAGTCGCATGTTGTGTAGGTAAGTGCGCAATCATCGGGTCAAAAATCGACCCGACTCGTCTGTTTTGAAATTTTTTAAACAAAAGAGACGTAACTGACGATTTCATCAGTTACGCCTCTTCTTGTTCCCTTTCATCCTTTCTCCTTCTTCCCTCCTATATCATTCCATCACCCCAATTCACTCAAATCATTCTTAATCACACCACAAATCATAACTACGGTTCCTTTCTCTTTTACTTTGGCAAAGATTTCACATGTGCTAACTGTCTTCAACTCTCAAGGTATGTCCACCCCACTCTTCTTTACATTAAGTGGTGCCTAAGAAATTCTCAATTCTATGTCATTTTCATGCCTTTCCACTTGGTGAAATTAGTTAGTTAGTTAGAATTATCTTGTGCATTCGGTGGGTTGTTAGAAATTGATGAATAATGGGGTATTCTTGAGTACCCATGCTTGTGTAGTCCTACTAGGATGATTAAAATTGGTGTTTGTTGATGCATAATTAGATAGAGACTAGGGAATTCTTGAGTACCCATTGTCGTCAGAGTCGATAGTTGATGCATGCTCACAGCTTGTTTGATGAAATGCCTAAACGAACCTGTCGGTGCTTAGATATTATGGAAGTGCGATCCTTCGCCAACCTTGGGGAATTCTTTAGTACCCAAGGCACATTACCTGTAGAATAGGACCCATGATGCCCTCTGATTTGTAAAATTGACATTGTATTTTATGAGGGATGACCATCAAATATTGGCGCGAGTAATTAAATAGCTTTTCCCAATGATAGACGGGGTGACAACCCTCTTAAGAGAAATAGTTACATGAGTATGTTCTTGTGTGTGTGCTAATGTGATTTCCTGGAAATACGTGTTGTGTACATATCTCTGTATTCTAAGAAAAAAAAACGGTTTAGTGCTTCACCTGCGTGCAGCTTCTGCGAGTGGCATGTTGAACATGTGAATCGCACATACTGTAGCAGGTGTTGACAATGAAAAACAACACTCAAGTCCACATTGTGCAGCACCTGCGACACTACCTGCGAGTGGCATGTCATACATGCGACTCGCATGTGGTGTTTCACAGGTGATGCAACCCTACATTGCTATGTTTTGCCTTGCTCCTTTCTTGTTACTTCAAGAGCACCATAAGTAGTGGGTATATTTTTGTGTGATGTGCAGGATGGCCCGAACAAATAAAGCACAAGGTGGACGAAAAAGAGCAACACGACAAGCCTCCACCTCTAGAAGAAAAGAAAAGGCACCTCCGGATCCAGTCCCCAGTCTGAAGAGGGGACACATGAGGCTTCCTCACTTGAGCCCGGGGATGCCATCACAAGAGGTGAAACAAGGGAAGCGATGGAGCAAAGGTTCACTGTGCCTGGATCCAGAGACCTGTACAAGGCCTGGAGCGTTATTAAGCCCGATGGAAATCCAGTCCGGGGCTTCATTGTAGAAAAGAGGGTCACTTTGAATGATCTACAAGACCAATGCCCGGGCATCATCGGTAAGGTCGAGGCCTTGAGATGGGCCTAATTCATGCAACCGGCTGAATACCGCCCAGCCCTTGTGATGGAATTCTATGCGGCTTATGCGGCCAAGTTGAATGCAAAAATTTCGCGCCGCCAACCCAAGAAAAATATGGAACACTTCTGTTGGGTTTCGGTTCAGGGGAAGGATATTGATTGCGCTGCCGACACCATAACTTCCATCATCTATGAGCAGCGAAGAGAAACAGACCCTATTGAAGGCTGGCCTCCGGTGAGTTCTGAATATGATTTAAGGATAGAGAACCCGGAGGAGCAGCGAGAGTGGGTTGCTTCAGTGATTGTCTCAGGGACTCCGCCATGGCTGGATCCATCTACCTCCATTGAGAAGAACATTTTCAACCGCGAAGCTAAGTTTTGGCTATCACTAGTATCATCGCGGGTGATTCCCTCCAAGAACAACACCGACATACCCATTGCGAAGTGTATTCTCATTGCTTTACTCATGTCTGGGTACCTCGTCAATGTGGGGGTAATTATCCGAGATGAGATCAAGAATATGTCCACTTAAAAGGGCACATCATTCCCTTTTCCTTGCTTGATCACTGAATTATGCCGAAGAAAGAAGGTTCGTGATATTCCTCGGGTGGACAGGATGTTAAAGGCTAACCAAACGATAGATTACACCAAGTTGGAACCGGGGACTAGAAAGAGAAAACGGGTGAGCCCAAAGCTGAGAACCTCGGCGACAGTACTTGATGCTCACATTCTTGAGCCCGAGGACTTGGCCACAGATGATGATGTGACAACTCCTAGTTCTGTGCCTCCTGCTCCGGGGCCTAACCCTCCGAGTGCTCCATCTTTCACTATAGTTCCCTCTGCTCCCATTCCACTATCCACCACAGCAGCTCGTAGGGTGTCTAACGAGGGTATGCGAGTGCTTCGGACAACGGATTCTAAGATAAATTGGCTGGTTGAGAAGCTCTCTAATTTTGTGAAAGAGGCTATTGAGGCAGCAATGGCACCATATACTCAGGCTGTCACAGATATTCGGAATGAGCAGGACAAAGTTAAGGAGCATGTACGCCAGATCGATCGTCGGTTGGAGCGTATTGAGGGGGGTGGACATTGAGCTCAGTGCACCCATTCTACCATCCGGTTCCTCCTTATTCTCCACTGGGCCCACAGCACCTGTCATGCCTTCGGGGAAAGAAATTAAGGAGCTAGCTGGGGAAGAAGAAGAAAATGAGGAAGAAGAGGAGGAAGAAAGGGAGGAAGAGTTCGACAAGGAGCTTGAGGGTGACCCAGCTGTTGAGAGGGTACAACCGTCTCGAGTTGTTGAAACAGAGCAGGAGTCCCGAGAGAGATAGCATCTTGAGGAGACACGTACTTCCGCCCGGGCTGCTGGTATTCCTGAAGACGAAATTGACACATATGTGGCCATGCAGCAGTCCTTTGAGGCGAGCAGGAAGTCAAAGGGGGCATCCCAACCCCCGAGGGCGGGTGAGGCCAGTTCATCCGCCCCCCCTCCAGCTGACACACCATTGCCACCATCTGTGGGCTCTGAGATAATGACACCCGGGCCAGAGGCAACAATAGAGGGTGATACTGAGATGACTCCATTGATAGTGCCTCCATTGGAGATCCGCATTGCTGATCAGACACCATCGGACGCCTGACACGTCCTTCGTGAGCTACTCATCTCTTGTACTTTATTTGATGCATTGGGGACACTGCATATTCCTTTTGTTGGGGGTGGGACAGATCATGTTTAAGTTTTGTGTACTCGTAGTTTTTCATTGCCAAGTATAATAGTGATGGTTGATCAGTTTATAGCATAAATGTTTTCTATCTTGTTTTGTTTTTCCTTCGTGTTTTAATAATACTCCTCTTAAATATTTTTTTTTTGCAACACTAGCATGACTCATTTGGTGACATAGTTGTTGTGCAAAGCATAAAATGATGGGTTGAGAAGTAATTAGAAAATAGTCAAGTAATCCATATGCCATGTGTTGTGAGATGTAATTGTTCTAGTCTTGTGCATAATTGTGATCTAGAACTTGCCCGGAAAGTGTTTCAAGGCGAAATCCTAAACTATACTTGTTTGAAAGAGGATATTAGTCTTTCCTTGGATCGCCCTTAAACCTAAAGGCCAAAGTCATAGACAGCCCCCTAAACTTTTTCACATATTCCTCATGGCCACCTAAACTGACGTTTGTTCCAATTTGATACCTAAATCATTCTGAATTTGTACCACTTACATACTTTTTGCTGACATGGCAAAATGTGTGTTATGCACACAAGTGAGGCGCGTGAAAGGGCGTAATTTAACCCCCCCAAAAAACACCTGTTTCTTCTGCATTGTGCATCTCCTTACCGCCACTCCACTGCCATTCCACCACCGCCATGGCCGATGTCACCACCATCCTCAGCTTCTTCCCCTTCTTATCGATCTCCATCCATTCACCTTCTCCACAACACCTCATTTTTCCTCCAGATCTATCGCCACCACCGGCACTGCTCCTTCCCCTTCTTTCTCCAGTCATCATCTTCTCCACACCACCTCATTTTCCTCCATATCTATCTCCTTAGCCTTTCAAACGAACAACCACAACCATATTTTTTTCCGACAAAGTTCAATCCCAAGGTGTGCCTATAATCTAACAATAATGAATCACCATAAAGCAAAATTGATCGGAAAAAAGAAACTAGATCTAATAAATTTTCGACGAAACTCCATTTCTTCAGGCGAATTCGATAGGAATTCACTGATTTTTTTTCTGGCGAGACTCCATTCATGCTCCTTGTATCAATGAAAAATTGAATTTCTTCTTCTTGTTCTTGTTCTTCTTGTTCTTGTTCTTCTTCTTATTCTTCTTCTTCTTCTTCTTCTTCTTCTTCTTCTCCTTCGTTTGCTTCACAGCTCACACCGCCGCTGCCACAAGGTCATGTCGGTGATTTTTATGGGGGACGTAACAGTGGCTCCACAGATGCGCCCAAGTTCTTTGGCCCGCACGCCGGCTTTTCTGCATATTTATCGCATCTTGTTCATCATTTTATGTTTCAAGTTCTTTTCAATTTTATTTTTGCTTATCCTTGTTGTTTTTTCGGGTGTTAACTCCCTTTGTTGTGAAATTTTCATCATGTTCGATTGCTGACGAATTTCCAGTGCAAAGTTTTGATCTTTGTGTTAAATTTTGATTTTTTTGCTCAAAAATGGATTTTTTTTGTGTGTTTTATTAGTTCTTGAGGATGTCCTCTAGGGATATTCATGAAATTGGATTATACAAAGTAGATTTGTTTGGGCACTACACAAAAATGATATACACAAATTGATTTGTATTGGATGAGTGAGCTTGAGTGGATACTAATGATTTACATACCGGTGGAAATTACTCCGGCGAGCTTTCAGGCGACGGTGACGGAGCAACCAAGGTGATGACGGCGGGTTTGGGGTATAGTAGCAGCTATCTTTGCCGCCGCCGGAGTTGACCACTGGCAGCCGGCTATCACTATGAACAACAACGTTTTTAGGTTTATTTATTTTTTTTAGTTATATTTATCATTTTTAATAATTATTTTGGATCCCAATGCCACATGTCACTTTTTAATTAGACTTTTTGCCACGTCATCGCGAGTGCATCACACAGACCTTAGATTTTTTGCTGATTGTCAAAAAAGTATCTAAATGGTTCAAATTCGTACTGGTTTAGGCGGCCAATTGGAACAACAGTCAGTTTAGATGGCCATGAGGAATATGTGGACAAGTTTAGGGGGCCACTTATGACTTTGGCCAAACCTAAATATTCCTACCCATTGCTTATCTATCCTAGTTAACCCCTTGTTGAGCCTTAACTTTGTTTTTCTTTTCTTTTGGTTTGACTATATATATATATATATATATGTGGGTGTGTGTGTGTGTGTATAGAAAGGTGTGTATATGTACATATAGATTGTATGTGTAGTTGTGAACACGAGTGTGTAAATAAGGGTTGTGACATAAGAAATAAATGGGGAAACTAGGGAGGCAATGAGAATGTTGACTAAAGGAGGTACGAATGGGCGGTAGATGCTTAAATGATGAAGAAGGGACGAATCAGGTGAAGAAAGCGTGTTCGAAAATGTTTAGGGAGAAGTCAAGTCACTCTTACCCAAAATACACCCCACCTTAACCTCGAACCTTCTCTATAACCCGCAAGTCTTAGTTGAATTTGAGCAAAGTGTGTTTACATTAGTGGAGAACTACTTAAAGGGCAAGCTTATGTCATCGCATTTGTGTACTTGTACATTATCTTTTCTGAGTGTCAGTTATATTCTCCTTATTCGTCTTTTTTCCCAGTGGCTATTTGTGAATATGTGTGTGTGGGACTTTCTTTGGTCTTTTGTGAGGGCATGTGGATTACTAAGCTCAATGAAAGAATTCCTTCTTGACGCATCATTTGAAGCCATTTCCTTAAAAGCCAGAGTAACATTGTGTCACCAAGTAAAGTGGTTAGTGAATGCTCGATCTTTGAGGAAATGCACCATGTTTGGCAACAAGAGGGAGGGGAAATCATATTTTAAATGGATGTGTTTTGACTGATCACTGTCATCACTGTAGTACCTTAGCAATTGTCATATATTACAGTTTTGCTTTAATCGCTTGAGGACAAGCAAAAGTAAAAGTTTGGGGGTGTTGATGTGCCGTGAAATTACAGCGCATTCGATGCCAACTGCTTAGTCTTTTGTGAATCCTCAAGTACTTTTGATGTCGTTTCTCGTGTTTTTGTGTTGATTTGTAGAATAACAAGTGTTGGAAGCAACTTGAGGCAAAATGAAGCAAAAACCAGCTAAAGTGAACCAAAACATCACCTACGAGTCGCATGTACTGCATGCCAGTCGTAGGTGCTGCAGCATATGATGACAGAGATGGCTAAAACTGAAGATAGTGGTGCAGCACATGCGAGCACCACATGTGAGTCGCATGTGGTGCATGCGAGTCGCACGTGGTGCATGCGAGTCGCACCTGATGCAGCAGATGCGGCACCACAGCTGCTTGAAGATGCAGTACCTGCGAAACTTTGGTGCAACCTGCGACTCGCAAGTTGCACATGAGACACCAAGTGCGATTCGCACCAGATGCGTAGGGGTATTTTTCTCTGGAAATTGTTCCCGTTCTGGAAAGTCTATAAATAGATTTTCTAGGGTTTTGGACTCATTATTCTACAGCTTTTGAGTTGTCTTTTTGTGGAGCTCATTTATTATTGTTTGGTGGAGCTTTTAAGAGATTCTTTTCACTTTTGTCATCTTCTCCATTCAATACTTTTGTAAGCTTTATAAATACACTTTTTACTATTGCTTTACTTTTGATGAATATTAGTGGTTAAACTCTTTGGCTAAGGTTGTGGGATCAAATGTGTTAGTTATGTGATTGGATTTCATATTTATACTTCATTTATATGCTAATGGTGTTCTCTGTTAACTCTTCATGCTTTAATGTCTTGTGATGGTGTACAACATTACTTGAGCCTTATTACCGTTACTTTGCTTGGAAAAGAAAGTAGATGTTAGGAAAAGAGTTAATAGCAACAATTTGGGTCATTAAATCCATCTAATAGCTTGAGCTAGGAATAGGATAGCTAGTTGAGGCTAAATGAGTAGTCTTATATAAAACATTCTAGGGCTTGGAAAAGCCTAGGATGAAATTTGCTAATTTGGTTGGAAAACTTTTAGTAAGATTCACGTGACCCTTGGTTTAATACATCTAGGCATATGAATAAGTTGAATTGATACCCAAGCGCATTACTTTACATTGGAGACACAACCTTGGCCCATTTACCAATAGTTACATCTTATAACCACTCTTAGTCTTTAATGAACAAACAACAACCCAACTACTATTATATTCCCCTCTCCCTTGAAATATAGACTAATAGTTGAGCATTACACATGATAAGTATATTTCTATATTGTATTCTCTGTGGAATTCGACCCCAAACTCGTTGGATTCTATATTTGACAACGACCGCTTACTCCTGATATTAAAGGTGTAACTTGGGCGTATCAAGGCTCGAGGAAATCATATAAAGTCCCGGAGGAGTAATTCGGTAGCCTGCTTCCCGGAAGCAAAAACTACAAAAGGCAACTATGTCAACTCACCGGTCAAATATCATTTAAGATGTGACCGTTACAGAAGACCTCAAGTTTTCTCCTGCCTTTATTAGTCTTTATTATCCATTATTACCTTTTTAGTGACGATACAGATACGGTAAACCTTAGTCATTAACCAAGGATAAATTTGTTTCATTACTAAAAGAAAAAGAAAAATACTTCTACCCAAAAACAAAAGATGAAAATGAGATGGAGGGAGAGAGAGGGCCACAATTAATGGGTAGAAAATAGAAAAAGGATGGACAGCTGTTGAGTAGGATAAGCTCTCTAATAAGACAAATACGTAAGTACTCCTTTCCTGACCCCATGGCTCCAACTATTTATCCTCCTTTTAAAGAAAAAATTCTCACTTCATTGCCCCCCAAACTTGTCTATGATACACTTTGGCACTTGTCCATCTTCAGTCATACTCTCATATTTATTATCCGTGAAAGGGAATGGTGTCCTAATTTTTTATAACTCTACTTCGTTGCTGTAAGTTTCCTGAAGTATACAAATAAGAAAAAAAATTAACCTATCTATGTTACCTAACTAATAAATTTATTCGCGCTTCACACTATCATAAAGACACAAATATTTCACCAACTATTACTATATAAATAGAAGAGGGGTGTGTGTGTATATTAATAATTTTCATACTTCAAGCAATATTACATGTTATATGTTGTCCACGAAAGCTTACGGACGGCCGACTTTTATAAATGGATTAGGTTTGTAAAGTTGATATGTATTTCCTAATTAATTATCTTTTTTATTTCTTATAATGTTAAAGTTTGAAGTAATTTGTGTGTCTCTCTATATATAGGTTTTGCTAACATACTACGTGAAGGTAGTATGTTAGCAAGATACCCATTTTTGTTTTACTCAATATGTCCCTAATAAGACACTAGCAACAAATAAGCTAAGGGCTTATTTTGTCTTTTCGTCATTCAATGTTCTTCCTCCCCTTTAAACCCACCGTTTCTCTCAGGACTAGACGATGAAAGCCGGTGCTAGCACGGACCCAATATAAAAAAATAGCACTATATATTTTTTTTAGTCTGTTTTAAAAAGAATGATATATTTTTATGTTTAGAAATCATTTAACTTGAAACTTTCCCTTTTACCTTTAATGAAATGATTTAAATCCACACAAATATCTATTACTTCGTGCCTAGTAAAACTATGTCACATAAATTAGGACAGAGAGAGTACCTTTTAGTAATATAATTATGGAATTTTTATTATAGAAAGTATTAAAATTCAATTAATTAAAAATATCAATAAATTATTTTATTTAGTCCGCTTCTCCCATATATGACTTTCCTGATTTGGTTCTCCAATTGAAAGGTTTGAAATACACATTCTCCTACCGAGTTTCATGTCATCATCTCTTTTTACTCAATAACACTGAAAAGCGCTTTCATGTGTTAGCATCTGTTGTAGTCTTAAATTTTTAAGTATAGACCAATTTCATCATTTTAAGAAAATATGTGTAAACATTTCTTGACCGCTTATATCTCGTCTTCTTGATGTTATTCCTCATTATTTGTGTGAGACGTATGCGTCTAAACTTATACCCAAAGGTATAAGTTTTAAATCTTTTGGTTTTATGACTTCTTTAGCGGTTTTTGTGTTCAATTTAAATCATTATTTCTTTTTTCATGAATTTCTCTTCTTTAAATTTTCTCTAAACGTACCTTTACCATTTTCTGAACTTATTATCATTATTTAAATGTCCTTTTTACAATTGTCTCCTACTTCTTCACGTGGACCCCACTTTTTTTTTTGTTGCAATTATCTCCTACTTTTTCATGTGGATCCCACTTTTTTTTTTTAATTTCTACTATTGTAAAAGAGTAGGCCCCACCTTTTTTTAATTTTTTTTTTTTTAACTATATTAGAAGAGTGGGTGGACGACGATCCAACCCACTCTTCTAATATAGTAGAGATTTCACAAGTGATCATCTTCTTTTGAGGTGGAAGAATACAATATTTAGTAGGCGTTTGGACATGCAATTTCATCTCATGAGATGAAATCAGCGTTTGGACATGCGATTTCATCTCATGAGATGAAATCCCAAATCATCCAAAAGGGCATGATTTGGGATTTCAAAAAATATAAATGTAAAATTTGACCCATACGTTTATATTTTGTAAAAAAAAAAAAAAAACTCATAAATTGGTAGATATATTTACCAATCATGTTTACCAACCATTTGTATTAAATATTAATCTGCAAGTTGCTAAAATATATTTACCAATCATGTTTACCATGTGGGAGGATTATATTAAAGAGTAGTTACATTACTACTCATGTTAAATTTTCCTTTTTATTGAACTAAAGTTTGATCAATTGATGTTGTATTTTTTAGAAATTCCTTCTAGTAGCGTATTACTTTTATCATGAACCTATGATTTGCTCATTTGGTGAGATTGTATAAGAATTGAAATTTTTTTTGATGATTTTCACAACTTGTGGGGTTTTTATGTTTATCAAAATACTGCAACTTAAGAAATCCAAATTGCATATCCAAACATGATTTTATGATTTCATCTCATGAGATGAAATCATGTCCAAACGGCTCCTTATTCTTGCCACTTACAACGATTATGTCCAAACGGCTCCTTATTCTTGCCACTTACAACGATTTAAAAACAAATTAAACAAACAGAAAGAGACTTAAAACTATAATGTATGTGCTTATACTTACCATGATTTCCGTAAAACTCTCATCTCCGTCCAAATACAATGACAAAGTACTGCAATAACTGTAAATTCAATGGAAAAATACACAAATACCCCTCAACGTATACCTGGATTAATTATGACGCACCAACCTTTGCGGGAGACCTATTACCCCCTGGCCTTATTTTGTTCTGTATTTTTGTACCCCTTTTCGGCTGACGTGGCACAATAAAAATTTGATGCCCAGTTGCACAGTGGAGAATGTTACACATTGGCGTCACGTCAGTGCCACGTCTTCTTCTTCTTCTTCTTCTTCATTTCAAGAAATCAATCAACCCATTTTCCTCCATTAATACACACACATTCAATTTCATCATCAATCATAAAAAGCTTATTTTCAAGAAATCAACTAATCCATATTCTTCCTCCATTAACACACACACACATTCAATCCATTTTCTTCCTCCATTAACACACACACATTCAACCCATTTTCTTCCTCCATTAACACACATGATACACTCAAATTACACCTATTAATGGCGTAAAGCAGACGTTGTCAAATATAGTGACCCAAACAAGGTTGGGGTCAAATCCCACAGGGAATATGGAGAAAAAAGGGTACTAGTTGTATGGGATACTAGTCTTTAAAGGCTTTAACCCTATTCCGAATGTTTTGAAAAGAGATTTGGTTTATATTCGCTATTTTGAAGTGTTTGGAATTTGTTTGGATTTGAAAAACCAAAGTTGTGTCCCCGCGATGATTAGATGTTATGCTATGGGTGTAAATATGATATATTTCTAATGGGTCGGAGTTATGTATGCACTTAATCTCTAATGCACTTTCTAATATTTTCCAATAGTTAGAAAGTATTTATTTTCATGATTTTCCCAAATGCAGAAAAGTTGAAAATAAGATTGATTAAATATGCCAAGTAGAACTCATCTTATCCCTAAGCGAGTTCATTAAACGTGGGTTAGCGCCTCGAGTCCTTGTTATATTATTTCAAATCACACCCTAGTTCAGCTTTCCAAATAAACTAGGGTTTGTGCATGAACAAGTGTTTGCAACCACTTAAAGAACAATGAATACGAGAAATAATAAAACACATCACAACCCATTATATATATATATATATAGATACCCATTACATAGCACCCATCATTTGGGTCCACAACTTTGATTAAAGAAACTACTCACACATTATGGTCTCAAAAGTAGTAAGCAATAAATGAGACATAAAGCTTACAAAGTGTAATAAAGATGATGGAAAATGAAATCTTATTGTCTTCACTAAGCTCCAAAAGGGGAGTATTCAATGCTCACCCACCAATGGAACTTTTTTCGTGGTTACAATAAAATCTGGCTGCTAAAAAAACCTAAAATGTTCTTTAAATAGGCTCCAAAAACGCACAGCAGCAACTGACAAAATTGCCCCCGATAGCAAGATCGACGAACCGTCGATCGTTCGACGATCCGTCGATTTCTCCGTCCTTTTGTACCTTCAGCAATGTGTTCCATTCGACGGTACCGTCGACCAGTTCGACACTCCGTTGAGTATTCCGTCTTTCTCTCCTCTTGTTGAGAAACCCTACTTGACGACACAAACGACGAATCGTCGATCAGTTCGACGCTTCGTCGTTGCCTCCGTCCTTTGTCGTCTTCAACTTTGTCATCGCTGGAAAATCGTGCTTATCGACGCTTCAAAGGACGGTTCGTCGACTGATCGACGGAACGTCGATTCTTCATTTCTGGCCAATTTTTCTTTTGTTCTTTGTTTTTTTCTTTTGGGTCATTGTTTTCCTAAAACACAACAAAACATATTAACGAGAACCCGACTTACTTGAAAACAACCAAAATTCATAGTAAAAAGACGTCGAATGTGCCACAAATCCGCGGCACATCAACACACACATTCAATTTCATCATCAATCATAAATATCTTTTCGAGAAATCAACCAACCCATTTTCTTCCTCCATTAAGTTGAGGGGGCATTTGACTATTTTCTCAAATAAACAATGAAGAAATTGCACGAACTGCCACAAATATTGGTTTGCTTTATTTCTTCAAAATAAACAATGAAGAAATTACACGAACTGCCCTTCAAATGGATTTTTAATAGGTATGAAGAAATTGCATGAATTGCCCTTCAAATGGACTAGTTGCCCTTCAATGTGTGTGTGTTAATAGAGGAAGAAGATGGGTTGAATGTGTGTGTGTTAATGGAGGAAGAAAATGGGTTGGTTGATTTCTTGAAAAGATATTTATGATTGATGATGAAATTGAATGTGTGTGTGTGTTAATGGAGGAAGAAAATGGGTTGAATGTGTGTGTGTTAATGGAGGAAGAAAATGGATTGAATGTGTGTGTGTTAATGGAGGAAGAATATGATTTGGTTGATTTCTTGAAAATAAGGTTTTTATGATTGATGATGAAATTGAATGTGTGTGTGTTAATGGAGGAAAATGGGTTGATTGATTTCTTGAAATGAAGAAGAAGAAGAAGAAGAAGAAGAAGAAGAAGAAGAAGAAGAAGAAGAAGAAGAAGAAGACGTGGCTATGACGTGGCACTGACGTGGCGCCAATGTGCAACATTCTCCACTGTGCAACTGGGCATCAAATTTTGATTGTGTCACGTCAGCTGAAAAAGGGTACAAAAATGCAGAAAAAATAAGGCCTGGGGGGTAATAGGTCGCCCGCAAAGGTTGGGTGCGTCATAATTAATCCGAGTATACGTTGGGGGGGTATTTGTGTAAAGAACATGCAACTCGATCTCTTGCACACCGCCGCGGCGCAGCTAAAACAATACTATCAATGGCTATGTTTTGCACTTCTACTCCTTTTTTTTTTATCTTCGGACGAAAATTCACATAAAAATTAAATTTAAGAAACATCATATAAGTACATAGGGAAAAATTAAAGGAAAATATAATACAATACACACATCATTACGTAGACTTTAATCATTAAAAAATAGAAAGAAAAAATACGGAATTAATACATACTTTTCGAAGCTCTTGTTGATATCCACTCTCACAAGCCTATCACCATTCAAGAGCGTCCTTCTTCTTCAATTAAAAAAAAACATGAATATAATACTGCACTGAAAATGAAGAATAACCTTGGGTAGAGTCCCATGAAACAAAAAATGAATTTATATAGGAGTAGATAAAAATGGAGGAATACCATAAGGTGTCTTAAACTTTTAAATTGAATATTTGGGGGTTAGGAATATGAAAACCTGAAAAGCATGAGAGTTATAAATATTATTAATAGTAGAAATTCTAATGGGTGAGCTATGGAGGTAAAATAAAGCAAACAAAGGGTGTAAGTTATAAAACAAACAAATAACGGAGGGAGAAAGATAATGCAAATCGTATTCGCCGTTTTTGGCTGGGCTTTATTAGGCAAATCAAATGGATCTGAATATTTTCATTTATTACTCCATTGTATTAAATGGATTGAAGGAGAATAATATTAAAAAAATGCAAAAAATTGAGAAAAAAAGATAAACACCATTTCATAAAGAGGTGTTACATCATCTTGTATATGTCTAGCTTATAATATATATAGATATAGATAATAGATTTTTCAATGAAAGGGTTCACTTAATTCCTCTTGAACAAAGATAACTCCACCATTAATTGCATCTTTTTAATTACTTTTCCGAGTAGTATGCGCTCTCCATCTCTATTTTCCTTTTTTATTAAGTAGTGAGGTAGCAATTCTATTCACAACAAGTGCTCATATATACACTGAAGTGAAAGCTGAAAGTAAGACAACACCCATTTTGAGCATTTAGATGGCGTTACTAATAAGCACAGCACTCTAACCACATACATTCCCGGCTTTGCCATTTATCTTAACTTCTTTTCTCACATTCTGACATATTATTGCATCGAGTGTTTACATCACAACTTATTCACGAACCCAAAGAGTCCCCCTGTCTCGCCCCACCAAAACTTCCTCTATCTGCATGATGCCTTCTTATTCAGATACTCGAATAACTAAAAAGAAATAGGAAATTGGGGGCTTGATTAATCAAAACAATTAGTTCGCATATTTACACACAGATTATGTGACAATATTGAGTGTCATCGAATAAAAACCATAGCGATTGAGAGAGTACGAGTATGACTAATGATTTAACAACTATTGCTTTAAGTTGTTTGGATCTCTTTGCACCTAACTAGGGTGACAATAATTCAGATGCGTGAATTATTAGTCTTGTTTGTTGTTGGGGGATGGGGGAGCTAGGTACCTTTTGATTGTGCAATAACATGATAAAATGTGTATGGATGGGAAGTAGGAGACAGTGTTTGTCAAATTGTCAATAGTGTGCTTGTCAAATTGTCAATAGTCTAACATGGGGACACTCTAAATTGATATACTATTCCCATTTCCTAAAGTTTACCTCCCTCAAGGGAACACGGTCGAAATTGATCTGAAATTCCCAGTTTCAAGTTATACCATTGGAAGAAAAAGGAAATAAAGGGATAACTTTCAGAGTTTATGGGATTGGAATGGTGATAATGAAAATTATTGATTAATGAAAGACTAAACTAGCCTCCGGTCCTCCGCGACCAATGGACCATGCCCAAAATTAGCATAAACTTACAACATGTGGGTGGTCAAACTACCACCCTTTTATCGAAAAATTATATTGAGTTTATGAGTTAAAAATTACTTTTTGTACATATATGTCGAACCTTGAACACAGTGGCAAAGTCAAGATTTACACTAAGGCGTTCAAAATATGAAAAAATAAACACACGAAGAAGTCAAAGGAGATTTAACATCTATTATATATACATAAAAAATAATTTTTATCATGTATAAACAGTGTAATTTTTCGTCGAAGGGAGTTCTGCTTGAACACCTTAACGAAATTTCTAGCTTTGCCATTGGGCAGTGACATCGTATATTAAATACATATCTTAAAAATTGTCAAGCTTTTACATTGGTCTACGCTTCATTTATATGCTCCGGACTACTATGTAGTATGTACTTTAAAAAGTGTATATCCTTGGTTTTTATGACAAAAGGGCTTGGGTTGATCCATTTTGGTAGCTAAGCCTCAAACTCTAGTCCAAAACTATTCATTGAGACTTAGGACCATTTCGCCATGAGAATTTTTCACTTTTTTTAAAAAAAATATTTCACTTTATTTAAAAATTAACGTTTAATTATGAAAATTTCAAATACAACTTGAAGTTATATTTGAATTTTTGAAAAACACCAAAAAATTTATTTTCATTTTAAATACATTCAAATAACCAAATATTCTTTGCAAAAACTATAACCAAACACAATTTCATCTTCAACTCAAACTTCAAAATTTCATATAAAATGAAAAATATTTGATTTTCATGGCCAAACGCCTACTTAGTGAAAAGCTTTAGTCCGATAGGCACTTGTGCAATTAAATAGGTACAAACGTGAAAGTGATAGTAACACGAACACAATAGGAAGTTAAATTACTACCCTAGTAATTTTTGTATGGATAAAAAATACGCACGCCAATCTCTCAGCTTCAACCCTGCGATGGGTAACAGCGGAAGAATTCACAAGCTTCTATTGAAAGCAGTTGATATTTGGGTCCTATTAGTATTCCATTTCAGTATTTATCCAAAGCCTACTTAATCCTCCAGGCCAAATTAACCAATGGTAACAGCTATCAGTTGGTCAAAAAACAAGTGAATGCAAACTTAAAGAGTGGTTGCAAAACGGAACCGAATAATATTAACTTAACATGCTTAAGTAATTTAATAGTGTGAGAATTTATATTGATTAATCAAGATTAAATCAAAGAAGTCATGCGCAACTACATCACATCTATTGAATTGGAATACCTTAGTACGGTGAGTTTTTACTATTGCAGTATATGTGTGCAAGTTTCTAAGGAAGCCGGAGCCGAAAAGGCATTTTTTTCAATGAAATAAACCAATAGGGCATGTTAAAATTGGGACAACCCAAAAGTAGTGTTTTAAAAGGCGGGGGCGTAAGGCGGGGCGTTTTACATACTCCTCGACGAGGCGTAAGCCTTGAGGCACGGGGCGTAAGCCCCATGGGTATTTAATTTTTAGTATTTCTTAAAATAATATAATTACAATAAATATTTTTAAATAGGTAAAATTACATAAAAAAATAAAAGAAAATTGTAAATAAATGAAATATATATATATATATATCTGTGTGTGTGTGTGTGTGAGCGCGCGCGCGCGCTTGATCCTCACAAAAAAAATGATCAAAGCCCATTATATACCGCTTATAACTTATAATTATATATAACATAATTTTACAAGTATAAACAATACAATGAAATAAAAGCTATTATGAAATGCAAAACAATTCTAACATTTTAACTTTCAAACACGAAAAAAAACACAGTTTCTTAAAACACTATTACTATCATACTATTCATTTTATCTCCCTATAAGCAAATAATCAATAAAATTTATCAATATTACAATTAAAACATAACTTCTTCATGAACAAAAAATAAAATTATATGATAATTCTGATACATAGGACTTATGACCAATGACAAGTGAAAATGTACAATTCCGCTATGTATTTTTTAAAAAAAAATAAGTGATATTCACCCTCACGACGTTCTCAAATAGTAAATATCCAATACTACGACTTATTATATGAGTTACACTCAATCTTCTATTTCTATAGATGAAAAACTATTAAGTATCATTATTTTGTTAAACAATTATGAGGGTGAATGATTTTAATTAAGGAATTTAAAATATAATTTGTGTAAGAACTGTTAGGCGAGCCCTGGGCATTGGGCGTTAGGCGTGCTTAAGGCGTACGGTTGGGCGCTTAGGGCGTAAGCCTTATAGGAACTAAGCCCCGCACGTTAGCCTCAGGACGTTTTGCCACTGCCCTGCCCCGAGGCGAGCCCCGGGGCGAGTCCTGACACTGCCTTTTAAAACAATGCCCAAAAGGGGTTGTTTCGGTGACGTACAAGTTTTTTAGACAGCCAACACCAAACGTCCGTTTGGTCTGGCCCCACCATTTTTTTTTATGAACAGTAATGTGAAGTACATATACAGTCCAAACCAATTTTCATGTCAATGTGTGCTTTAACTTGTAAGTTAATAAAATATTATGTTAAAGCCCGGAAGCAGTTAAATGGAGGTTCAATTTTTTTTAATCAAATCTTTAACGTGGCATTTTGCATTTTTCTTTGAATTCGCTCATTAAAATGTATGGTTCAGTTAATTGTCACACCATACCTATTAATTTGGTTGGATTGTTTGTATTTATTTATTGATCACGTATAAATAAATAATTTAAAAAATGAATAATAGTGGCGTGTAGGCATTTAAAAAGTATTGGAGAAATCTACTCGAAGTATTTTTTTCAAAGATTGTTTGGAAATACTTTTCTTCAGAAATTTGAATCAAGACTATAATCATGTTTATAAGAATTTGTTTTTTGTAATATTGAAGCAAATGCGTCTAAATGGACCAAACTAGATGCTCATTAAGATTTACGTAATTTATCACAAATTAGCTCGGGATTAAGGTGTATCTTTATTATTATTTTTGTTGTACTTTTGGATACAATTCAAAATATGAAAATATAAATAAAAATCTCATGTAATTTTCTTGACAATTGATGCTAACATTCAAATTTATGTTGTAAATAAAAGAGAAAAAATTTAATTACAAATTGCACTTAATACTAAAATAATAATTATAAAAAATAACAATAGATTTTATAATAATTATAAAAAAACTTCATCCGTCAGTATAGGTACAAGAAAATTAGTAAGTTTATGCGTCAGATCTTTGCATTGATAAAATAAGAACCGTATTTTCTTCTATAAACAATAAAAATATTGAAGGGAAGAAAAGAATAAGTAAAGGTTAAGATAATATAGAAGAATTTAATTTTTGCACCAAAGGAAAGAAGAATTTAATTTGAGATATTATTGAATATTCTCTTAATTATAGTGGTTTTTAATTATGTTATATTTTTGCGTTGTTAATTTGTACTTATTTAGTTATGATATATTTGAAGTTCATGAAAATGATATTCAATGATTGCATTTATATAATTTATTTCGTTTAATTTTATTCTAATTTTGTAATTGAGTATATTGCATTGAAAAATAAAATGATAATTAAATACTTATTTGTTAACTTTTTTTTTTTAATTAAGGTTAGTGGGAGGACCCACCAACTATTTTATTAATTTATGATTAAACAAAAACAGATAGTCTCAAAAGAAAGCAAAAAGCAAAAAACAAAAAGGCAAGAACATGGAAAGAAGAGTAAAGTGCAAATGAAAAGCCTAGACGGTGTGGTGCCTTCAGATTTCAGATGCTTTCCCCAATCAATCTTGAAATGTCCTCTTCAACATTTCCTGATCCTTAGGTAAAGCAATTGCAACTTGTCACTATTCACTATTCTTTTGCATTGACACCCCATCTCTTGAAAAGAATTGAAAAGTACATCTTCATGATCTGCTAATTTATTACCCTCTCTATATATATGCTCAATCACCACAGTTTTACCCTCCATAAGCTTCCATATTTCTTCTACCATGGTAACAATTTGCCAAGGTACCTCCCAAGTCATCTGAATGATGTTTCTTAGCAATAAAGAATCAGTTTCAATCCTGATTTTATCCAATTGATTGTCCTTCAAATATCTAAGAGCTTGTCGAATAGCTAGCACTTCTGCCTCTGTATTAGTACTCATAGGATCATTCATTTCTTTAGCCTGAGCTTGCACCACATTACCCATCTCATTCCTTACACAAAAGGCCCATGCACTTCTCCCAGGATTTCCTCTTGAAGCTCCATCAGTGTTAACCTTAATCCAACCCATTTCTGGTAATTTCCACTGAACTTGAATAACTTTAACCTGTGAAGAGTATCTCTGTAGAGCTTCCACAACAACACTCCATCTATAAGGTGCATATTTGAAGTTCCTTCTTCTCACTTTCATAAACTGAATCAAAGTATGCATCACTTGATAAATGAGTTTAGTGATTGATACTTTCCCATCATGTCTCATGATATTTCTTCTTTTCCAAAGTTCCCAAGTAATAATAGCAGGGACAGCTTGATAAATACATTTGACATGAGGTTTTCCAGGCATATCCCACCAACTATTAATTATTTGAGTAACCTGTAGATTATCAATAGTTATCCCAACTGGATTACAAAAATGCTTCCAAACAACTTGAGCAGTTGGTGATTTTAAGAACACATGAGAGAAATCTTCTACTTCAGGGTGTTGGCAACAGTAACATCTAGAAGGGAATTGACGACCCCATTTCTTCAATTTATCATCCAAAGGCAATTTAAATTTCCAAAACTTCCACATAAAAAAAGAAATCTTTATAGGTAGTCCTTTCAACCACATGTGCTTATAAAGAATGCTAGATTCCCTTCTTTGTCTTAGAAGTTGAAAAGCAGAACTTACTGTAAACTTGCCTCTAGTGTCCAACTTCCAGTATGCCTTGTCTTCCTGTATATTCTCATCTGGAGGTTTAATATTCTACACAATATGATCAGCCAGTTCAGCAGGAAGAGCTCTTCTAAGCATCTCCTCCTCCCAAAGCCCTTCATTTGCTGCTTCTTTTACAAGAATAATGGTTGGATCACATACAAAATTTGGTGGAGTAATGTAATAAAGAGCTCCCAAACCTGACCAATTATCAAACCAGAAATAGAAATTGCCTTGTTGAACCTTCCACCAAATTTCATGCTCAATCTCATCTCTATACTTAATCATCTTTTTCCATACATAAGTACTTGACTTAATAGGAGCAATCACTGCATGAAACTTCTTCAAATATTTATTGCTCATAAAAGTCCTCCAACGGGACTGCTTTGTCCTCATGTTCCACCACAGTTTTGCAAACAAGGATTTAGACATATCTTGTAAACTTCTGAATCCCATACCTCCTTCCTCTGTTGGATGACATAAAGTTGTCCAGGTTGCCCAGTGCTTGCTTGAAATACCAACTGAGTTACTCCAAAAAAACTTTGCAAACAACCTGTGTATTTGTGCAAGTACTCCATCAGGAGGGTCACAGGCTGATAACAAGTGGATGGGCATACTTTGTAAGACATGCTTGATTAGTGTTGTTCTCCCCCCAATAGATAACAACTTTCTAGTCCAAGAGCTAAGCCTATTTTGAATCTTTTCAATCAGCTCTTTATAATGAATATTCATTCTCCTCCCATAATACACTGGCACACCCAAATAAGTAAAAGGAAATTCTTTTTCTGGAATTTGAGTAACATTATGCACCACCTCCTTGATGTTCTGTGAGGTCAAGTGATGCATATACACTGCACTTTTATGTTTTTTAATCCTCTGGCCACTCACCTTTTCATAGTTTGTTAGAGTCTTCATAACCAGCCTCAAAGATTCCTCATTAGCAGAAGTAAAAATAATAGTGTCATCAGCATATGCCAAATGATTGACATATGCTCCATTTTGGAATTCCATACTCCTTGTAGCTAGCTTCATTAAACAATGCATTCAAGGCCCTAGACAAACATTCAGCAGCAAGTATAAAAAGAGTAGGAGATAATGGGTCCCCTTGCTTTACCCCCCCCCCCCCCCCCCCCTTGAAGATCTGAAGAAACCATGTGGTTGCCCATTGATCAAAATAGAATACCAATTGTTAGAAATGATTCTGAACACTAGATCAATGGTGAATTCACCAAATCCTATTTTCCTTAACACTTTAGTCAAGAATAACCATGATACCCTGTCATAAGCCTTAGCCATGTCCAACTTGATAACCACATTAGCAGACTTTCCTCTAATTCGAATATCATGTACAATTTCTTGAACCAGTACAATGTTCTCTACAATACTTCTACCTTTAACAAAGCCAGATTGTTGAGGTGAAATAATATTAGGTAGAAACTGTACCAACCTTTCATGCAGAATTCTTGAGAACACTTTACTTGTGAAATTACTCAAACTAATTGGCCTCATATCATAAAAGGTGTTGATTTCTTTCTTCTTAGGTAATAGAACTAAGTTGGTACAAGTGATATACCTAGGTAGTTCATGTCCACAGAAGAAAGATCTCACCATTTTCACTATGTCTTTGGATATAGTGTCCCAACAAGCTTGGAAGAATTTTCCTGTAAATCCATCTGGACCCCCTGCACTATCCTCATTTAATCCAAATACTGCCCTTTTAATTTCTTTTTCTTCCGGCATTTCATAAAGCTTCTGATTCTGATCTTCTGTAACCATTATAGGAATCTTATCCAGCATAGAAAAGTCAGTAGGATTATTCTCTTCTATAAATTGATCAGAGAAGAATCTGATTGCTTCCTGAGCTATCTCCTCTTCAGATTCTAACAATGTACCCGTTTGATCTTGAATTCTTTGCAATTGTAATTTCCTCCTTTTTCCATTAACATGAGCATGAAAGAATTTTGTGTTTCTGTCCCCATTTTGAAACCACTGCATACCAGCTTTTTGCTTCCAAAATTTCTCTTCAATAGCATAAAATCTAATCAAATCAGCTTGTACCCTCTGTAGCCTTTCTCTATTCATCCCTGTAGGATTCTGTTCAAATTTCCTCTCATGAACTTGCACCACTTCCTCAAGAGAAGCTATTTGTGTAAATATATCACCATATGAATCCCTGCTCCACTTAGAAAGGGCTCTTCCCACATTTTTTAACTTATTATGAAAGTTAGAGAACGGATCTGAGCCATAAGATTCCTCCCAGTTTTCTTTGACCACATTTTGAAATGACTCATGTTCAACCCAGAAGTTAAGAAATCTGAAAGACTTCTTAATAACTCTACAATCAGCCTTCATGTTCACCAACAATGGAGAGTGATCAGACCCTTGTTTAATAAGATGCTCAATGCCCAGATTAGGAAATTTATTTTGAAGAGCCTGATTTCCCAAACATCTATCCAACCTTTTAAAAATACAGGCCTCATCTGATCTGCCATTCCACCATGTAAATATACTTCCAGTAAACCCCAAATCCACCAATAAACATGTGTCAATACAATGCCTAAAGTCCTCAGTTTCAGCAAACTGCACTGGTAATCCTCCAAACTTCTCAATGGCATCAGTAATTACATTGAAGTCTCTCCCCCCCCCCCCCCCCACAAGCCATGGCATATTGACATGAGATGAAATATTGTACAAATCTGCCCATAAAGCAATTCTGCCACTTCTTTCAGTATTTGCATACACAAGTGTAACCAACATTTCATGTTCATTCACCAAATGTGTAAATTTTCAAGATAACATTTGTTCAGTGTCTTCTTGAATTTCAACTTGTATGTCAGGTTCTACAAACAACCAGATTTTCCCATTTACATTATGCCAAGCTGTTCCCATATTAAGCCATAACTTGTACATATTTATATGCCTCACATGTTGGATAGGCTCCATTAATGCAACATAATTGAAATGTTTCTGTCTATGTAGTAATATCACCCTCTCAAAGTCCTGTTGAGTGTTTACAGACCTTATGTTCCAAATAAGTGAGCTATTCATTGTGAAACTCCTTTTGCATAGGCTTTCCTTGTTTGTACTCCCCCCAATGTCTTGGGTGGAACACTTCTATCCCTTATTTTGTGGCCCCTTTTAGTTTTTGCTAAATGTTAGGAGAGATATCCCCACTATTTTTATCCTCCATAAGAGCTGATGTAAGAGTGTCTCCTTCTTCCTCTTCTCCAATGTCTATTTCCATGAGCTTTTCTTCATTATGTGTAGTATTCTTAACTTCATGATCTTTAGCTACCAGTTGGGAATTATTTTTTCCTAAACTTACCTGTTCCTCTTCTATTGTATCATTACTGTTTAGGCTTCCTTGATCCCCTGTTGGTATTGCCATTTCTTTTTTATCGCCCACATCTTTTCTGCATTCATGTTTCCCATTTTCATTTGCAGATGATGCACTATCTCCATCTTTCATCATTTTTCCTGCTTTCAACTCAGCATTTGGTGGTTTTTCAGGTTTTTCAGGTATTTCTTTCTCTTGATTTATGTACTGCCCCACTGATATTTCCTTTAGTTGTTCAGAAGTTGAATTGACACTATCTTGTACCTCTATATGTAGGGGTACTCCTTGCCCTTCTGAATCCTGTTTACCTTTGTTGTAGCTTTCCTCTTTGTTACCAGTTTCCACAATATCTGTAATAGTTCTCTCTGTATCATGTGTGGTAGTCGCTACTAGTTGATCATCTTCTACCCTCTTTTCCTCTATCTTATCTTGCTCCTGACTATTGACTGGTACTTGTTGCTCTATCTTGTCTTGCTCCTGACTATTGACTGGGACTTGTTCCTTCATGATCTTCTCCTGACCATTGACTGGGACTTGCTCCATTATGACCTGTTCTGCTCCCTTGTTATTATTGCTTTGTTTCCCAAATACAGTTTCTACCCATGGCCTTGTTGTCTCTTTGATAGCATTAGCAGTAGTATCAGTGATCCCTCTTTCAGCTTTCTTGTGATTTTCCTCCTCTAAGTCCACTAATGTGTTGAATTTGTTACTTGTACTAGTGACTAATGTCTCCCTTTGTTTGCATTGGTGAGCAGTTCTCTCATCATCACTGAAATTCCTGTTATCTTTGATGGCATTCCAATTTCCAGGATTGCCAAGAACTCTTCCACTAGGTAAAATTCTAGCTGAGTGATTGTAATGATTATTGTACCCTCTATGATTATATCTCCCATTGTTTTTGTGCCCATCATAAACTTGTTGCTTCCCTGCTTGATGTTTTTGCTTGCCTTTGTCATTAGCTTGCTTGCCATTATGTTGTTCATCTGCTTGTAACTTTGTCTTTTCTGTGGATTCAACCTCTTTATCCTCCTTAGGTTTTTTACTACTTTCTTCATTGTTAGCCTTTTCTTCCTCTGGATGTTTTCCATTAGTATCTGTCGCACCCCATTTCAACCGGGTTGATTTAGGGAGTATGACATTTTGGTGATTCCTATTTTGTTTTGTTTTAAGGAGTCGCCACCTAATTAATTTAACGGTGAATTAGGACACCTAGATGGTTAACTAAGGCAAAGTTAAAACTAAACTTCAATTAATAGTCTGCTTAATCAGTGTGATTCTAGGTAAGGGCTCTATATTATCCTAAAGGGAAGGGGTTAGGCATCCTTTAGAATCCGTTAACTTACGGTTATCCGACCAAACTTAGGTTAATTAATATAGACTAAACGCAAATATAATATTAAGAAAATAATTTGTAAATTATTGCTAAGGTTTTTAAAAGAAGAGAAGAAAAAAAATTGTAATAATGCTATTTAAAATGATACTTATAGATATTGCTAGGGGCTTTAAATGAGAAATATTAGCTAGAATAAGACTGATGGAAAATATGATAATTTACATAGAAAGGAAATTTCAAAGGCCGTTTAGCAAAAGAAGATTTGAAATGCTAAATAACACTTAAAGATATGTTGATATGATTTTAAATACTAATACTATTTTTAAATAAAACTTTCAAAAGATAGTTTGCATATGAGTAATAGTTTTTTAATAGAAGACTTAGCAAATTTGAACTTTGAATAAAATAGTGTGATATGAATATGACTGTGTAGAAAAATATAGACTATTTTTATAAATGGGAAGCAAAGGAAGTGAGTTTTCTTTCTCTTTTAATTATCTTTTATTGACTATGCTTAATGCGTGATTGATTCAAACTTGAATATTTATTCATGAATATACTAGAGTTTATATTTGAGTATTAACAATGCTTTGAAATGTCTATGATAGCAAAATGTGATTCCCTTTATTTTAAATATCTAGTCATGTTATTTTGCAAATCAATTGTTTCAAATAAAATAGATATTAGACATTATAAATAGTTTTAACATGAAAAGAAGAGAATAAAACTTATGGAATTAATTATTGGTTTACTGCCCGTTACTAAGACTAAACCCCACTAATTTCACTACGGTTCATCTAAATTAACAAGTGTTAGTCATGCGATACAAATTAAATGCATAAAAAATAAAATAGAGGAGTAAATAAGTTAAATGGGCTCAGCCCATTTCATGGCTGCTGTGATCAGATTGCTGTTGGGCTTCAGCCTAATAATTTCATTGTATTGCTGTGGCCTGCTGCTGTATGGGCTTAGCCCAGAATTATTTTTTTTCTTTTTTTTTCTATCTGCTGCGGACGTAGATTGACCCGAGAGGAGATTGCGTTGGGTTTTTAACCCAACACCGAATGCGGAGGGAGAACGAGTCCCTCGGACTCGTGTGCAGGGGTCATGCGAAAAATGAAAGGAAAGGAGTTAGTATCTAATCGAGGAATAAGGTCAAACATACAAAATGAAACTCAAAGTAGATCAGCAGGTATGTATATGCCATGTATATCTAAAAACGAAATAGAGACAGGGAGAAAGAAAAGGCCTTAACAACTAAATAAATAAGAATACTAAGAGGGTAACTCAAACATGTTCAAATGTATTTCTATACTTGCTGGACCGATCAGTTATGAAACAAAAGTGTGGCAAACCCAAATTCGACTTGGCCAGGATGAGTAAGAGGTGAAAGAAGAATGACAAGCACAGATATATGACGAAATAGGGGAACCAAACTGCCCTAATTAAACTAGCATACTCATTTTTTCCACTATCCAAGCAAGGAGTGAACCAAACTGCCCTAGTTCTAACTCATTGTTTAGTTGGAATCTTTTTAACAAAAGTTTGAGCATAACATAAGGGAAACGACTGGAATATAGAAAGGAACTTGTACACTGTCCTTAGCTTAAAAATGGTAAAGATACAGAATCACAGTAGTTTAGGCACCATATCACACTACAACACCCTTTAGAATATTAAAACTCATTTTTTTAGATTTATGAACTCCAACACACACAGTCCAAACCTCAACAATTCAAAACCACCTTTGTTTATGTCCTTGGATCGATGGTCAGAGACAAACGAACTAAATCAAGCCAACATTACCCTAGATAAAGGCTAGACAAGTTCCCTTATTTTAATCAATCAACAAAAGACATGGAACATAATAGTTTTAGTCTTAGCATGGACAAGAATCAGTATGGTATTCATGAAATCCCCTATTAACATATTTGCGAGTGTGAAGGAAAGATTTCAGCATTTTTTTATTCTCAACCTGTGTATTTCAAACAATAAGATAACAATAAAAAGAAATAAAGATACAAGGAGATCATATCAAGGGACAGTTTTGTCGTGCACATTTATCATACATGTTCAAGATGGGAACTTCACACAACCCAAACAATGGCAAACATTTACTCATCTTCAAGATGAATGCATACTCAGCTTACTTAATGATCACATTCAAACTACCAGAATACAAGAAACAGCTTATGATCCTGACTCAACTACTTGTATTTTAACCAGTCATCCATTATTCCCTACTGATTCAGACATTCTATTTCACCAATTTGTCTCCTAGTTTTCAGTTCATTTTAGGCCTTTATAACATGCCCAGGAAGAGAGAGAGCACTTAACTAATTTTATACAAACACAAGAAGGCAACATTATGCATGAAAACCACAGCAAATACATTTCATTCAAGGCAGGTGAATGCTAAATCACAGTGAGGAAAACAACAAACTCAGCAAATTGAAACTTCCTTCTTTTAATTACAAAATCCAGCAAATAGGGGACAGATTAATAACTCATATACATACTAGGTATATCTAGTATATTCCATATATGCACATTCATATGAAACATAGAAGCAATCTGTTAAACTCTGTTAACTCTGGATCATCTTCGGATAAACTCTTACGAACACATAAATACTGAAATTAACATGGATCGAATTGAAACATAAACAGCTAAACTCTGTTAACTCTTGAACTGGAGATTAAACCCCCGAATAAAACATGAACCTCCAGATATCTCAACTATTAAAACGAAACTGAACTAACTAAATACGAACACACCTAAGACCACCATGCTACTAAACTGAAAATAAACCAACTACGACAACTAACATGTATGGACACACAAACACTTGTCAAATACTAGACTGAAACTAAATCAACTAAAAGGGAAGTTGTTTACCTTTTTTGAGTGCAACGAAGTGAGGCTTCGGATCCTTCAATCTACTAGAATACTATCGAATCCGAATTCGTGATATACTCAAGTTCACAACAACAACAAGGCAAACGAATATAAATTGAGATCTAGTATTTTGACCTGATTAAAATAAAATTACGATTTGCTAAAGAAACTGATTTTTATGGAGATTTTGAGGCGATTCAAGAACTTGTTTTTGCAAGGCAATTTTTGGGGTTCTAAAACCTGTTTTGTAGGGGATTTTGGAGTTCAAGAACTCCTCCAAGGGATTTCTCCTTCAAAAAATCTCCCTTTAACACGTTTCCACTCTCAATTATTTATAGTTTTTTTTTTAGGTTTTGTGTAGAAGAAAGGGAGAGGGAGCGGGAAAAGGAGAGAGAGAGGAGCGGGGAACAGGGGAAAGTGGGGAACAGAGGGAAGTGGGAGCGGGGCGTAGGCGGCGGTGGTGGGGCGAAGGAGATGATGATGAAAAAGAGGAGGGAGCGGCGGCAAAGGGGAGAAGAGAGAGAGAAGGAGAGAAAGAGGGAGGCGGCGGATGGAAAAAGAAAAGGGAGAGGGAACCCTACCTGTTTTCTTCATTTAAGAAACGGGTCGGGTCCATTTTTGGACTGGGTCGATTTTAAATGTGGGCTGGGGGTGAAAAATGTTGGGCTGGGTATTAAAATGTGGATTGGGATAAATAAAAATGTGGGCTGGTTGGGTAGATGAATTAAAATATGGGCTGAATAAAATAAATAATTTGGCTTCTAAATTTAAATAGAAGATCCATTTTAATTAATTATATACTAAGTGTGCTAAAATATCCCCTAATATAAAGTATGTGTTTACTAACATTTATATGAAAATAAAATGACGCCGTAATAGTCGGGCGATAATATATTTGAAATTCAGCAGTAAGTAAATGCAATTATTAAATTACGCGAAGATAAATGTGATGCGTGTGCATAAGCTGGTAAAATGCCAAAATAGATAAAAAAAAATTGTGAATTAAAATAATAATGATAATAATAATAATAATAATAATAATAATAATAATAATAATGATAATGATAATAATGATGATAATAATAGTGGTGAATGCAATGGAATAATGAAACGCCGATTTTAATAAAGCTAATAATTATAGTAAAAATATAAATATATTTTTTTTAATTTGCCAAAAAATATTAGAAGTGCAAATAGGTATTTCGGAGGAGAGGCGGGACAAAATTGGGTGTCAACAGTAGGGCTGTTCACAGTTTTGGTTAAAACCAAAACCAAACCGAAAATTTAACCAAACCGAATAAAATAACCGACATTTGGTTTAGTTTGGTTTGGTTTGGTTTTAAATTTGAAAACCCGATAATAATTGGTTTGGTTATGGTTATAGTAAAAAATAACCGAATAAATAACCGAACCAAACCGATAATTATATACATAAAATTTATAATTATTTATATGTATAATATTAGCTTTTCATAAATAATTAAAGATATTTTATACCTTTTAATTATTAATTTAATTTTGGTCTACTTATTTTTAAGGCCCATGTCTTAAAAGAATATGTCCAACAATCCAAGCCCAACTCTAATAAGTCGTAAGCATAAGGGTTGTTTGTATTTTGAAACCTCTGTTTGACTTGTTCTTTTGAATCTAAACTGCGTTGCAAGTTTGGTCCACCTGATTTGCCAACAGCGTGTCTTTCCCTCAATATGCAACAAAGTTCACCCTTGTGGGCTATGAGGAAAAAAGAGTTTTTAATAAGAAATTTGAAGAATGTAGAGAGAGAATATTTGAATTGTCACGGCTAGTCATAAACCGAAAAACCGAACCAAACCGAACCAAACCGACAATAACCAAACCGGTGGTTATTATTTTACTTGGTTTGGTTATGGTTTTAGACATTTAAAAACCGACTAAATTGGTTTGGTTATGGTTTTAACCAATAACCGACCCAAACCGAACCATGAACACCCCTAGTCAACAGTATCCACCTGATTTTCTTCTTTCCCCTCATATTGGGCAAGCTCCGGATGAATAATTCTATAATCAAATTGATTATGTCCCTGTAATTTACATTCCTTGCAATACTTAGGAAGGTAATCATATTGGATCTGAACATTTACAGTCCGTATTGCTCCTGTCTTTTCATTTTCAATATCCATCCTCACTGTTTTAGGTAAATCTGCTACCAAATCTACTAAAACCTTGACCCTAGCACAACTAGGTCTAATCTTATTGATAGTAGCCATATCCAACTGTATTGGAATACCCACTGCCGATGCAATTGAGAAAAGAGTTTCCTTCACAAAATATGTAGGCAACAAATTTGGAAATGAAATCCATGCCATTGTCTTTGATGTTTCTTCATCAATTTTGAACTTCGCATCATAGATCAAAGGTCTCAATTGGTACGAGTATCCCTCTTTATCTTGAATGTAATATACAGGTTTTGATATGAAATTCACAAAATCTTCAAAGAGAGTACATCTGATAAGCACATGTTGGTTTCTTAGAAAACCTATTCTACACTCACCCTTTATTCCACATTGTGCAGGGATTATTCGGCGAAGTTGTTCAATATCTGGCTGTCCATATGAAAATTTCCCAACCACATCATACTGGAGTTCTTCAATGACATTCATTTGATCAACTTCTGATTCAGTGTATTTGATGTATGGTACCCCATGTAGAAAAGTTACTGGCTTCATGGGAATTTGAGGCAGTGGTTGTATTTGGTTGTATGTTGGGTCATTCAAAGTTTGTGGTTTGAAAAGATCTGAATATTGTAAAGGATTAGATTTGACATTAGGACCGTATTTTGTGAGGGATGGCCAGCCACCATTGTGGACTGGCCACCGGCCATGGAGGCCATGTTCACCAAGCTTAAGATCTACTTTTTTATTTGCTTTCTGTCAAGAGAAAGAAGAGATAAAGTTAGAGAGAGAATTTCTTGGTGTGATAACGTTCATGTTAACTCAATATGTCCTAATGTGTTTAAACAAATAAAATCACGATCATAATTTAATAAAGTTTTGTGCATCGCACGGTACTATACTGATAATAAGAAAAACTCATAAGTAGTGAAAAAGAAGAAGCATAAATTGGTTTTAATTTGGATCAACAATCTCGCGCCAGATTAATCTATATAAATTATTATTTAATACTTGTAAAGCATTCAAATATACTCCTTCCGTTCATTTTTACTTATCCAATTTTTACTTTGCACATCCATTAAGAATTAATAAATGAAGTATATATTTTACCATAGTTCTCATATTAATTGGTCTATATTGTCAATAGACTTGAAGAATGATTTGAAAATCAGTAATTAATTTTAAGCGTAAAACAAAAACAAAAAATCTTTCTCTTGATATGCTAAAATAGACAAATAAAAAAGAAAACGTATTTTTAATATAGTGAATAAGTAAAAGTAAACAGAGAGAGTAACTTACATCATCAGGACGTCTAAGTAGGCGTTTGGACATGCGGTTTGAAACCATGAAATAAAATCAGCGTTTGGACATGCATTTCATCTCATGGTTTGAAATCCCCAATCATCCAAAAAGGCATGATTTGAGGTTTCAAACCATGGTTTCAAAATTTTAAAATATAAAACTTGACCCATAAGTTTATATTTTGTAAAAAAAAAAAAGCCCAAAATTTGGTAGATATTTTTAACAATTACTCCCACCAACCATTTATCAACATTTATTTATGTCTACCATGTGGGAGGATTATATTAAAGAGTAGTTACATTACTATTCATGTTAGCTTTTCTTTTTTATTGAACTAAAGTTTGATCAATTGATGTTGTATTTTTTAGAAAGACCTTCTAGTGGCGTATTAATTTTGTTATGAATTATGACTTGCTCATTTGGTAAGATTGTATAAAAATTGAGAATATTTTGGTAGTTTTCACAACTTGTGGGAATTTTATGTCTATAAGAAAAAATATAACTTAAGAAATTCAAATTGCATGTTCAACCATGATTTTAAATTATAATTTTATCTCATAATTTCAAACCATATCTAAACGGCTCCTAAAAATGTATATCCATGCCCCAATTAAAAAAACAAATTGTTTTTACGACCTGCCTAATTAATTAAAATAAATAGATTCCTTACCGGGTCTTGACCGAGCCTACCATCTGTGAGTCTGCGACAAAAAATTTCTTTTTGAAAAAGTTGTGGAGCCCACATCACAAACGGTCGTTTGGTGTGGGCTGTCAAAAAATTTGCAAGTGGCAGAACAATCCCTTTAGGTTTGTCCCATGTTTAACATGCCCTTTTGGTTGTTTTCCTCGATAAAAATGCCCTTTAGGCTCAGGACTAGTTTCTAAGCATAATTCAATCAGTTCGGGAGACCCTATTATACTTTAAAATTAATCCCAACTCAAAAGTGATCCCGCCATACTTTAAAATTATGACTATTACTATAAATGTTCGCAACAAGGATGTTCTATCTCCCTAAAGCTAAGATCTTTTGGACATGATTTGAAATCATGAGATGAAATCATGATGATTTGAAATTGAAGTTTTGTTTGGACGTGAAAATCGAATTTCTTAAGTTATATCTTCCCTTATAGACATAACAACTCCACAAATTGTGAAAACCATCAAAACTTTCCAATCCTTAAACAATCTTACCAAATGAGCAAGTCATAATTCATAACAAAATTAATATGCTACTAGAAAACCTTTCTAAAAAATACAAACATTAATTGATCAAACATTAGTTTAATAAAATGAAAAATTGAACATGAGTTATAGTGTAAATACCCTTTAATATAATCCTTTCACATGATTGGTAAGAGTAAATTAGTTATAAATATACTACCAACTTATAGATATTTTAATATTTGATATAAATGATAAGTAAGCATGATTCATAAATATATCTACCAACTTATGAATTTATTTTTACAAAATATTATAAACTTATAAATCAACTTTTACATTTAAAATTTTTGAAATCTCAAATTATGTTTTTTTGGATGATTTGAGATTTCATTAAATCGCATGTCCAAAGTCCAAACGCTAATTTCATATGGCATGTCCTAACCCCTACTAATAATCATGCATCTGCTCCCCAGGTTACTATTTCTATTACAAAAAAAAACTAAGGTTAGCTTCACGCTTCACTATTTTTATTTTGCCACATCAATCAACACGAAGAATTTCATACACCACTTTGTATTGAAAACAGAGACAGTTGTTCCCTCCAAATCAGAAAAGCAAATAAGCAGATGAACTAGAAAAGGTAAAGGCGCTTGGACAGCCTTTTGTTGAAGAGATCTTGAATAGTTTTTTTTATTAGAAAGTTGCATGAAGAGATTATTTTTTTTAAAAAAAAAAGTGGTGACTTTTAGCTTGTAACGAGTTTTTTTAATCATTCTCAAAAAAGTATCTCCTCGAAACACTTTAAAAAAGAACTGTTTTTGAAAAGGTTTTCGAAAAAGTTTATCCCAATAGATCAACCAAACATACCCCATCATGTGACTTTTCCTGCAAATGTTTTCACTTTCTTTTGTAAACTTTGCATAACAAGAAACTTAAAATAGTGCCTCCTTATTTATGCCTCTTACTTTTCATCTTGTACTTCCACGGAAGTTTGGTTTATATCCCCTTCCTTAGCTTTTTTGTGATCTATAAACAGGTCGGGGTCTATGCCTAGCTACCCCACCAAACTATGGTGGACTTCTAATTTATAACAATTAGGAAAGGTCTGATTCTGCGCAAATGAAACCATTGCCTTTCTATCGACTTGATCTCTGCTAATGCGGTGGTAATTAAGAGCCTGTTTGGATGGGGTAGTCTAACTTATTTTTTGGCTTATAAGCTGTTTTCAGCTTATAAGCTGCTTTAGATAAGCTAAGTTAAATGGGCCAAATTATTTTTTTAAGTTTATTTTAAGCACAAAATGACTTTAAACTGGTCAGTCAAACATTCAAAAAAGCTGAAAACAGCTTATAAGCAACTTATAAGTCAATCCAAACGGGCTCTAAGACAGCAAAGACTATAGAGAAAAGGGAACAATTATACAGAACAGTCATGTTTATGTTTAGGAGTTTGAGTTTGGGGTTTCAAAGGATTGATGGAAAGAAATGTGAGGTCAAGTGTAAGGCTTGCTTGTTGGTTAAGATGGTTGACTTAGAGGTGAGAACGACCATGGACTTGTAGTATTTGAGGTGTACTACATTAATTCTAGATCCATCTTTGGACTTCGTAACGTGTACTGTTCAATTTTAAAATTATAACTTCTAAAAGCTTAATTAGGTGGAAGTTGATACCATTAGCTGTCCACTCTATTTAAGACTTAGTCGCCATTTTGGAAGTGTTTAAAGTTTAGCCAAAACTTTAAAACGCGCTTTTTTCCTTCGATTTTTCAAACTTCAAGATACAAAGTTCTGTAATTCAGTTTTCTTACTTTAATTTTTTCAGTGCAAACATCAGGACAACGTGTCATGAAGTTCGGATTTTTCAGTTCAAATTTTAGGAAATTGTATCTCTCGTATATTAGGACTCTGTCATAAAGTTCAATGTTCTCATTTCAAACTTTTGGAAACTATATCTATCCTGAATTCAATTCATATATCATGACACTGTGTCATGAAGTTAAATTTTCTCAGTTCAAACTCCAGGACACTGCTTCCTGAAATTTAGCTTTTCTGTCCTGAAGTTTAATTTTGTTAGTTCAAATGTTCTAAAGTATAGTGTTTCAGTTCAAACTTCAAGACATTATATTTGGAAGATTTTTTTTCAATTATCTATTCCTTTTAACTTTTTTATGGGACAAAATATGAAAGCAACCCAAAGAAGAGTGGGTGAATAAGATGAAGAACAAGATGTAAACTCGAAAATAATTTTTGTTGTTAAGACTTGGAGCAGGTGACAAAAATTCTGGGATGAAAGAAAGAGAAGAATGGATACGATCGAGGGTTTTGCCATGTTAATATGCACCACCACGGATTATGAAGATTGGAGTCTGAGAGGAAGTAGAAAAACAGAGTGGCTACGCTTTAAATAACGGCCCTAAAAGTGGGTTCTGGTGCACTTCAGACCTTAATTAGACTTCACAAGTCACAACCGCAGTGTTAGTCCAACGAGTTGGGCCAACATCTTCTTGGGTTAAAGTTGAAGGACTGGGCTAGAATCAATGACTCTTCGTTTCCCCTAGCCTTCTCAGTCCTCATATCCTAGCATCATAATTCATAAGTATATTTTAGATTACTAAAGTACAACATATTGAGATTTTATTAAGAAGAAAAAAAGTTGAAAAGAACAAGCTGAGTTGTTGTTGAATTTTTATCGAATTAGCACGTCCTCAGTCCTTTTTTTCTCTTCATAAGCTTGTTATCATTGGCTTAGCAACCCTTATTCAGACAAGCTAAAATAAGAAATTGATAATTGATTACTGCTTTCCTTTTTGAAATCATTTTATACCATACATAGACTAGGTGGAGACTCGACCTCTCACCAACAAAGTGAAAGTTCAGGTAGTCAACTAATTGAGCTATTAAGATTCCCAATATTTGACAGGTTCTTGCATGATGGGAGAATTATTACTTTAGCACACAATTAAAGGCCTTGAGGGATGTCTCCGGTAAATTTACTGCATGGTTGATAGAAAGACATAATTTCTTCCAAATAAGTGCTAAACAAGTACAAAGGAATTAAAACATATTTATACAAAGTGCCTCCGGTAAAAATATAAATTGAAAACACCAAAAATGAAGTAACTTATTGGAACAAGTCCAATTGTATTGATTGTTTGAACAATTTTGTACCGTTCATATATACTTATAAATATACTTATAAGTATTTGGTACAATAGAAATATAGTTAGCAAAATCCAAGAGAAGGGGTAAAAGTATTCATAGGTAGTTTTATAAGAAAGATGACGATTTACCCATACGAATGATACTCCAACTTGTTACCATTTTGAAAATCCAACCACCTTATTTAGACGTATTCCAACTAGACACCTTTGATTGGTCTACTAAAAACACCTTTCACCCTACTGTACTATCGTTTTCGTTGCTATAGGATAAGAATAATAATTTCGAGACAAGATGCGAGATTATTTTATCCCATGTTTGATAATAGGTATTAATTAGTCCCATATAGAAGATGGGATAAAATAATCCTATGAAATATCCTTACTTATCTCATCCACGTACCAACAACTTATAACTTCCGGCTACCAGAGTGAAAGTCCAAGGTGCTGGGCCAAAATCAAGTCCGTTAGTTGGCTAAATATACTATGTGATCATGCTATACTTGAATGGTGAACTTCTATTTAGAATAAGAAAATTAAAAAAGAATAAGCTGAGTTTTTGTTGATTTTCGCCAAAATTACCATGTTCTTGGTACCTTCTTTTCGGAAATCAATGTAACTTGCGGCATGGGAACTCCTTTTGAAATATAATCTTCTTGACAAGAAACAAATTTAAGAAACACATAATGTCCCATTGCTTTCTCCTTTAAATCAGTTCATCCCATAGGATTGCGAAAAAAGCAGATGGTATTTCAAATTTGATATTCAATAATTCGAAGGTTATGCTAATGGATGAGAGAATAGAGGTGGTGACGGAAGTCATAATGGGAATAAGTTAAGGATTTAGGTTATAGATATACGAGAACGTGTAAAGATGTTTACATTATTTTAATTATATTGACTATATAGGAAGTTATTAATTACTCTATTTTTCATGAAACAATATCAGAATTGCTATGACGAATTACTTTTAATTGTGCAAAAACTTAACCTGATGATATAACAAATTTATGTGTTGCCATTGCACGGAACTTAAACTCAATAGTTAAATTGATGAATGATATTTTGGATTATTTGGTTGTATATTATCACCGTGCTTTTTTACTAACGTGATGCTTATATATGGTATTCCGTTATATTTCGGAAATGTGCAAAATAGAAAACGTTTCTGTGAAGTTGATCAACATGCACATGGCCCGATAGACATATAAAAATAATGGCGTGCCTGGATTTCAAGAACGTGTTGTATTAATTTAAAACAACTGAGTGAAAAGCATGGCGGGCTGGCTCATGGCCATTTTTAAAAGCATTATCAGCCACCTTAATGCTGTAGGAATGGAATCTCCAACACCCCAAAGTGCCAAGTGTATAAATAACTTAAAACCTCACTTTCAATGGAAGCTTCATTCTACCCAGGGCCCTCATTCACAATTCAATGTCTTTGAAATCTAATCTAAAGTTTTCACGAACCAAGCTAGCAAAACATTAAATATTCTCCTACTTTCGTCGTTTCCTCAGTCATTCATTACCTACTACCCACTAATTAAGCATCATTATCTGCGCGCACATCTTATGAAATAACAGGCTATCAACTTAAACATAAACAACATTCTCAGGTCCCAGCCCAAAAATTATTTCTTGAACTAGCTCCTTAGTCTACCGTATGTAGGTGTTTACCTGGAGGCAGCTTCTGTAAGAAAGTGTTTTTTAAGAGATCAAAAATGTTTTTGTTTCTGATTAATTTCCTTCTCTTCTTTGCTAACGTAGTAGCAGTCTTTTCAGCCTCATTGCCTCAAGATGCTGTTCATCTACTCGGGTTTCGAAGCAGTCTTCCAGAGCCCTCTCAACAATTGCTCCCCTGGAATCAATCCGTCTCACACTGCCAGTGGAAAGGAGTTTCTTGCTATTCAGACGGTACTTCCCATGTCAAATCAGTGAATTTCGTAGACTTCCTTCTATCTGGAACCTTGGACAAGGCCTTTCCCAATATTTGCCGTCTTCCTCACTTGGTCTTCCTTGATCTCAGTGGCAACCATTTCACTGGTGGCATCCCCGCTATGCTTGATAACTGCAGCCAACTTGAGACCATTCTCCTCAACGACAACAGCCTTTCAGGATTCATCCCACCAGAGATTTTCAAATCAAGCAAGCTTTTAAAACTTGATTTGGGTCACAATCAGCTCAATGGCACCATTCCTTCTGAGGTAGGCCTTTCTAAGAACCTTCAATTTCTCGGATTGTGGGACAACTACCTTAGTGGAAACATTCCAAAAGAGCTATTCGATTTGCCAAACTTGACAGATCTCGAACTCCACACGAACTATCTGACAGGACCTCTGCCCGACTTCCCATCCTCATGTTCAATTTCCAAGCTTTCTATTTTTGAGAACCATTTCTCAGGTTCTTTGCCAATTACCTTCCGTAATTGTCACAACCTTACCACATTCTATGCATCATCTGCTAATCTCGGAGGATTTATTTCCCCAGAGGTCTTTAGGGGCCTTTCAAATCTCGAATCTCTCTATTTAGATGATAACCACTTTGAAGGGGAAATTCCTGAGACCTTATGGAATGGGAGCTTACAAAAATTGGTTCTTTCCTTGAATATGTTTAATGGAAGCATATCCGAAAAGATTGGTGGTTGTCCTCGGATAAATTACATTGATTTGTCAGCTAACAAATTAACTGGTCAGATTCCCAGGTCGGTTGGGCGTCTGAAGAATTTAAACAATCTTATTCTTTATACTAACAATCTTACTGGTTCATTACCAGCAGAATTTGTAAACTGCACTTCTCTTGTTGAAATCAGTCTCTTCGGTAACTCCATTGGTGGAGAAATTCCTCAAGAGCTCTGCAACCTTCAAGCCCTAATAAAATTTAATGTATACCAAAATCTAATACAGGGCCCTATTCTAGAATGCATAGGCAGAATGAGTGGACTGGAGGAGCTAGGACTTTCTCAGAACCGGTTGACTGGCAAGATACCACCTGGAATTACAAATATGACGAAACTTACATATCTTGTTTTGGCTCATAATAACCTTACAGGGGAGATACCACCTAATCTCGGAAAAAATAATTTCCCTGGCTTAGTAAAGGTTGATTTAGGTTATAATAACTTCAGTGGACGGATTCCTTCTGAACTATGTAATGGCAACACACTTGGAGTCCTGGTTCTTGAAAACAACCGTTTCAGTGGCAGCTTCCCAACACATCTAGCAAAATGCAAATCTCTCTATAGGTTAAAACTTCCCAACAACCATCTGCAGGGGAGTATTCCTGACAACATTGAAAAGAATGAGAACATTTCTTACTTGGATGTTCAAGGAAATATGCTTTCAGGAAGGATTCCAGCAGCATTTGGTTACTGGACCAATCTTTCAATGATTAATCTTTCCAAAAATATGTTTTCTGGCTCCATACCTGCAGAGCTTGGAAAGCTTCAAAATCTTGTAAGACTGAGCATTTCTTCAAACAGACTGACAGGGAAAATTCCTCTTCAGTTAAGTTACTCTGCAAAACTGGCAGAGCTGGATCTCAGCAACAACAGTCTTTCAGGAAGAATTCCTAAAGAAATTGCATCATCTTCAGTATTGAAAAGTCTTCTACTCCAGGACAACAAACTTTCTGGTGCTTTTCCAGACACTTTCTCCTCCACACAAAAGCTTAAATATCTGCAGCTGGGGAACAACTTACTCGAAGGCCCAATACCATGCAGTCTGAGTAAACTCAGGCAACCAAATTTTGAACTGAATCTGAGCATGAATAAGTTTACTGGTGAAATTCCTAGGTACCTAGGCAATCTAGACACATTGGAGAAACTTGATATATCAAGCAACAACTTGTCTGGTGCAATACCATCAGAAATGGACAAGATGAGGTCCCTTTTGTTTCTCAACATATCATTTAATAATTTGTCGGGGAAGATACCCATTTCATGGGAAAAACTATTAAGTTCACATCAGGGATCTGCCCAGGGAAATCCAAGACTCTGCTTGTCAGGAATGGAAGGTAGTAGCTGCAAGCATGTGAAAAACTCACATGTAACATGGAAGACCTTGGCTGGTATAATCAGTGGATGTGTGCTTTCCATGGCAATCATAGCTGCTGCAATATACTTACTGGTGACTTGGACTCGGCACCCTTTCCTGCTGAATAAGCATCGGCCTGTCAAGTGTCTGTCAGGAATTGAAGATCTGCCTGATCGTATAAATTTTGAGGACATTGTACATGCAACAGAAGGCTGGAGCGAAAAATATGTTATTGGAAGAGGCAAGCATGGAACTGTTTATAAGATGGAATCTGCGAAATCCACTAAGGCTTGGGCTGTCAAGAAGGTTGACTTAGCTCAGACAGCATTCAACGATGAAATGAGAACCCTAAATTCTGTCAGACACCGCAATTTGGTAAGATTGGGAGGATACTGCATCAGACATGGATATGGCTTCATTCTAACAGAATTTATCCCTGGAGGGACTCTTCATGATGTCCTTCACCAGAGTAAACCACCTGTAGTCCTGGACTGGGAGTCGCGCCATCGTATTGCTCTTGGTGTTGCTCAAAGTCTGTCATACCTTCACCATGATTCTGTCCCTCAAATCATTCACAGAGATCTCAAGTCAGATAATGTAATGCTGGATGCTGAGATGGTACCAAAGATTGGCAACTTCGGGATTGCTAAAATAGTATCAGATTCTGATGAAAACTCGACAAACTCTAAAATTGTTGGGACCCTCGGATACATTGCTCCAGGTTAGCCACACGTTACTATGCTAGTTTTCAGTATAATTCAGTTGACAGGCTACTTTGATTAACTAATAAGTTCTAATACTTTCTCCCCTGGCCCCCCTCCCTCTCCTTCTCCCTCCATCAATTCAGAGAATGCATACTCAGTTCGATTGACAGAGAAAAGTGATGTCTATAGCTATGGAGTTCTTCTATTGGAGCTCTTCTGCAGAAAAATGCCAGTAGACCCCAGCTTTGAAGAAGGATTAGACATTGTTTTCTGGGTGAGGAAGAACTTGCAGAGAAGCAACAATTTCCTTTGTTTTCTTGATGAAGAAATTAGTCTCTGGGAGGTAGAAGAACAACGGAAGGCCCTGAAAATAGTGGATTTGGCGCTTCAATGTGCTCAACTCGAGGCAAGCACCAGGCCAGCAATGAGGGATGTAGTAAGGTCTCTTCTCGAGTTAAATCATAGATGTAAAGTGAAGAAATGAAGCTTTTAGATGTGAAAACCGTGTTCATATTTTCGAAATTCCAATATAATCATGTTCCTGGGTGATTCAGTTTAACTTTCTGAAATCTAATGCAACAACATAGACTAAGAAAATGCATGATGTTTCCTATATGGATGTAGATTTTTCGGCAAAAGCGGTTTTTGCCTTCTAGCGATAGCCCTTTTCATCACGGGTCACTGTCCCAAATCAGTTTCTGTCCAATTACTTTCTCCAGCTGCTCCAAAATTTGAGCAGCTTTCAGGTTTTCAAAATTAATAAGAGTTAGAAGGAACAATGCACTGCTAGTAACTAATCCTGATCTTATGTATTATAACATTACAGATTATAAAAGAAACTCAAAGAATACCAAGCGCCCCCCCCCCCACAAAAACACCCCCACCCCAAGAGAAAAAGCAACACAATCAGCAGAAAAAGATAAGCTTTCGTTGGACTTGGTCATACTAATGATTAATGATGGCTCCTGCTGAATGCAAGAATAGATGAC
This sequence comes from Lycium barbarum, assembly GCF_019175385.1. Taxonomy (NCBI): domain Eukaryota; kingdom Viridiplantae; phylum Streptophyta; class Magnoliopsida; order Solanales; family Solanaceae; genus Lycium; species Lycium barbarum. The sequence continues at coordinate 122,278,463 of NC_083339.1, read as the reverse complement.
TCCAGCTTAACGGTCTTCTTGTGTTCCAAACTTCCAGTGACTGAATTATCTTCATAAAAGAAAATCATAGAAGATATGATGAATAGAAAATGCTTGTAACAGTCATTGCAGTTCATGCGAATACAGATGTTAGATAAGGTAGTGATACCTCAGGTATGAGCACCACAAGATTTCTAACAAGACTTGACATAGGAATGGCAAATCATATAGGAAAATCAGATCAGGAAAGTACAATAATAGTCCTTGGAGAATTAAAAAATCAGTAGAAAGGAAATATGCAAGAGGTGCAAGAATAAACTGGCAGATAGCAAGTGACAAATAGATGAAAGACATACCTCAGTTACGAAAACTACAAGACGAAAGCGTAATACAAGGGCCACCTAATCTATTATCAGAGCCTAAAAACCCAACTAAAATATTCCCGATTCCTGTTCTGATATTTTTTATTTAGTTGATTTGGATGTGCATTATAAGTTAATCCCCATAAGATTTTGACTACTATTCACGTTAAAATATTCACCAGAATTTTGCATTCGACATATTCACAAGGCAACACCACATATGCTGACAAGTATCAGACTTCTAGTAATAGAGCTTCCATTCTGAGTCAGATCCATAAAATTCCCAAGCTTCTTCTCTTAGCAGGTCGACTTTTGTGCCTACGAATTTGCGACGAACTCCAGGCATTTGATGCTTGCTCTAATACCAAAGCTAGTGCAAGCAGCTAAAAAAAAAAAAAAAAAAAAAAAAAAAAAAAGTAACCACGTTACAGAATAGCTAGGATAAGCGAAAACCAAAGTTGAAGAAGAAAAAGTTCCGCCTAATTTCTCTCAACAGACAAGGTGCTGATTTCTCAAAAAGAGCTGATCATATTCTACATCCAATCACATTGCTGAAATTAAGAGTACAGATAATTGTTTGAAAACCCCAGTGTCCAAAGATAAGGTCCCTAGAAACAAGAAGCTATAGAAAGGCTCCAAGAAAAAAGTACAACATACTGAAAAGCTTCTCGAAATAGCCTCAAGGTCAAATAATAAAACAAGGTTAAACTAGTCTGCTTCCTACAGCCAATAAAAGCAGGGCTCAGGAGTTTTTCTACCATGAATAGAGCTTAAGAATTCAAAGAACTACTCCATTACGGGCTATGTTACCTACCTCTAACTTGATTAGATTGATAGCTCAATGTACATAGACATGGTGTTCTTGGGTATTGAATACTTAAGACCTGCTAAATGGAAGAATAATTCATTAATATACATGGTATATGGACTGAGGCACGGAGCACCAGGAGAATATCTCCAATGAAAGTACAGATTACCATTAGGAGGACAGAATGTCCTCAATCACATTATAAAGAATTAGATCCCTAACGAATGCCAATCTTTTTTATTAGCACTAAATAAAGCAAACTTTTGCAAAAAGCTCGAGTTATATAACTTGTTTACATTTTCTTCAAAAGAATTATTCCAACCAATCATGATAATGATAAATATCTCTCTACATAAATATCTCAATGTAACATATCTTTTGTCATTTAATTGTACCTATGTTAATGAATTACAGAACCTGATAGTCAGGTTACCAGACAATCTATAATATGTTCCTTATGGCTTCTTTTTGCCTCAAACTCTTTTTGTCAGTTAATTGTGTTATACATGACAAGGCAACAACATCAAAGGACAATATGATACACGAGCTTTTGCATATGCCAAAGGACCAATGCCTAGTGCCCTAGTTGGTGAGAAAAAAAAAAACCGACTAAACCTATCCTCAGCAGCTTATTGAACTCCATTGCCCCCATAATGGATACTCAATAAAAGTCAGGAAATGTGTCCTCTCAGCAATCTCAGTTCTTCTTTCAAAAGTAAAAAATGAAATTTGAGAAAAACAATTAACTAGACTAACAAGTACACATAGATAACAGCATAATCATTGACTCACAAACATGATTGAGGAGGAGACATCTTAGGAAAAGCAATAGTGCATTCCCCACTGGACGTGGCATCTTTTATAATCCTATATCACTATAATGAGTATTAAGTTACCAAGTCTACCAGATGAGTCCAAACTTGGAGATGTCAAGAGGTTTCCTAATTGTTTAACCAGCTCATTAGTGAAAGAACAAGCAATGAATAAAGAGACGTATGTTATGAACCTTTAGCACACAAGAGATTGCAGCAATATCAAACTTCAGTGAGAGTCACAAAAATCCATATATTTTGGTTGTTTTTCACTTGCTTTGCTGCTTCAAAATTCTTTTAAATATTCAGGAGCTAATATACGTTCATCTAGAAATATATAAGTCCCTTTCACCTAGTCATTCAACGTCAAGCCATCTCAGAATCATCATATGTAGAGAAAAATAAAAATTAGATCAAAAGAGAGATAAAGCCCTTCTCATTGAAATTTCAGAAAACTCAAATAAATATACTCCGACATCAAATTTTGAAAATCTAAAATAATAAAGGGGCTGTCCGCTCATTAGAAAACTAACATTGCCCTTAGAGGTCAAACTGTCCATTTAATCACAAGATTCAATGGTACCCAGAGTTGAAGGTCTACAACTAGAATTCTTAGATGGAACTTGGGTGCAGCCATGTTCAAGGGCCACAACATACCGGGTAAATTCCTAGTTTCTTTTATTACTCATAATAAAAACCTCGATTTTGAAACCGCTTTTGACGAAAGTTTCTCTTTGGACGTCACAGAACAAAGAAAAAAAGGGTCAAATTTACCCGACCGATATGATTTATAGTTTAAATTTGCCCTCGGTCAATATTTGGGATCAAATTTGCCCTCTCCGTCAACGTTTGAGATCAAATTTGCCCTCTCCGTTAGGATACTTGATAAATTTGCCCTTATATGAATGAAGGTCTGACTTCGACAATACAAAAAAATTAGTAACGTCGAATCCACATAGACTCTCAATCCCAATTCTCTTAACTCAATTGGGATTGGGATTGGGATTGGGAAACGAGTTAAACATTTATTGTTGTTGCAACATAAATTTTTCTTACATGCCTCCTATTTTATCACATGCATTACATGCGTACCTCGATGCGATTAAAACTCCGGCTTTTCACATTACTACATGGTGCCTTAGTGTCAGCTATAGTCTAGATGGGTTAAGAGAATTGGGATTGGGAAACGGGTTAAAAAGAGAATTGGGTTTGGGATTCTACGTGGAGCTTATGTGGATCCGACGTGGCTAATTTTTTTGTGCTGTGGAGTCCAAGTCAGATTTCCATTCATATAAGGGCAAATTTATCAAATATCCTAATGGGGAGAGCAAATTTGATCCCAAACTTTGACGAAGAGGGCAAATTTGATCTCAAACTTTGACGCAGGACAAATTTAAACTATAAATCATACTTGGAGGGTAAATTAGACCCTTTTCCCTAGAAAAAATGTTGCCTGTACAATTTTCTGTACTGGTTATCCAAAATTGTTGGTTAGTGATTAATTAAGTGGGTATAGAATTTGTAGATCAGGTTTAAATTCAAATTCCAAGGTAAAAGACACAAACGTAATTTTGTTTTTACGGAACAGGGTCAAATCTGTCCTTCGACTATGATATATTACGCGCTTTTGCACATCGTTTAAATGTTGTTCCAGACATGTTCTTACCGTTATGTTTTGAACCTTCTCTTGTCCTTAATTTAACGAAAATATACTAGAGGCATATTTGTTCTGTTTTGCATAGTATAGGGCATGTTAAATCTATTGAAATTCCTGAATATCATGGCACAAAAATAATAATAATATGACACAAAATATCATTGCATTCTAAAAAATAAAAAACATTTACAATTACAATCCATCTACCATTAGATTGCATCTAAATTATACAACAAAAAAATCAAATACAATTACATCCCATCTTTTAAAGTCTTCCCTCGTAACATGTAACTAGCCACAATTCAAACAAGACAACCCAATAACATAAGATAGATTTCCCCCCTTATATACTCAAGTCTTCTATTAATAGAAGAAGACACCTCAACTTCAGCCACAACTTGCTTAAAATCCTCATTATCAATAGTAGAAGAATTTGTCTCAAACTCAATCACTACTTTCTTTAAAGTTTCGAGCTGAAGAGAATTTATTTCAAAGGATATTTTTTACTAATAAGAGCATCATTTTCCCTTTTTCAAAAAATTGTTTTCACTAATGAGAACATTCTTTTTATTTTTCAATTTGTTTATCATCTGAATGGTTCTTTCTAGACATTTTTCATCTTTTCAGTCCCAATATCTACACGATCATACATGCAACAAAAATCACAAGGAAATAGATTTGTTGCAACAAAATATAAACACAAAAGAAAAAAAGTTATAAATCTACTGCCAAAAAAAAAATCACAAATAAAAATAGATAACTTACATTAGACTTATAATACTAAAAAAAAAAAGGTCTCCCACAATTATTTAGAGTCCATAATGTCAGATGGAGCCCACAGCACAAACGGACGTTTGGTGTGGGCTGTCAAAAAATTTGCAAGTGGCAGAACAACCCTTTTGGTTTGTCCCATGTTTAACATGCCCTTTTGGTTGTTTTCCTCGATAAAAATGCCCTTTAGGCTCAGGACTTGTTTCTAAGCATAATAAGCATAACTAGACGACCTATGCCCGTGCTGTGTACGGGCCCAACACTTTAGATTATAGTTTATTTATATGTATGTAGTTATTTTTTAATAGTAAATATATATATATATATATATAAAGTATATATTATATTCAAAACACGATTAATATAACATTATAATTTGTGTTCCGTATCTAAAATTTTATTATATTAATGTTTTCTATGAACACAAAATCGGCAAATTTATTAATATTTTTTAAAAGAGAAGACTTATTTAAAAGGAAACTATTTTCTTCTCTTTGAAATAAAATAATAGCAATATTTAAGCATCAGTTGATACTTTCAATTTTAATTCAATTAATTTAAAGGTGTAAAATACTTATTATTTTTTATCAAATTTTGATTTGGACAATTCTAATTCTAATTATTAAATTAATTTTACATGTTTAAAATGAAACAAAGTAGAAATTGATTTTTTATTTAAACGAAGAAATACTATTTTTTAATTTTTAGTAAATATTCTCGGTTTAGCTCATTTTACTTGTCATGTTGTCTTTTGTATGGTTTTTTAAGAAAACGTCGATTAGAATTATAATTTGACTAATTTACCTTATTGATTATTTGATCTGCATTTGATATATTTTTTTTTACGACATTAATTTTTGTTCACATTTATTAGAGTAAGAATAAATATAAAAAGTAATTAAATTCTATCTTATTTTAAAATATAAATATTTTAAGTATATTTATTTTAGTAAACATAACAAATAAATGACATGGCGGAATAGCAAATACAACAGTTTAATATCTAGATTAGATCTCAGGCTAATATAAAAAAAGAAAGAAAATTGTATAGTTTGACTACTTAACCTTTTGAAGAAAAGCAATTTAATGGATTGACACGCACGTGGTAATGAATTCATCATTATTGACTTAATGAGATACATTGGAAATTACATGAATATTGTTTAATTTTTTAATAGGGGGTGCACTTTTTTTTTTAACATTATTAATTTGCACTATTTTTATGCATATATATATATATATATATATATACTATGTTCAAAACACGATTAATATAACATCGTAGTTTGTACTCCGTATCTAAAACTCTATTATATTAGTGTTTACTACGAATACAAAGTCTGCACTTTTTTTTTGAGATTATTTTTTTTAATATGGGGTTCACATTTTTTTTTATATTACTTGATTTTGTTAATATGGGGTCCATTTTTTTTACCGCGAGTTTGGAGATGGTAGGATCGACTTTTTTTTTTATTGATTGATGTCGTTTAGTATGGGATCCACCCTTTATGGGATGCACTTTTTTTTTGACATTATTAGTTTGTACTATTTTTATGCATATAATATATGTACATATACTATGTTCAAAAAACGATTACTATAACATTATAGTTTGTGCTCCGTATCTAAAACTTTATTATATTAGTGTTTGCTACGAATATAAAGTCTGCACTTTTTTTTTTAAACATTATATTTTTTTAATATGGGGTTCACTTTGTTTTTTTATATTGCTTGGTGTTGTTTAGTATGGGGCCCACCCTTTTGGACATTATTAGTTTGCACTATTTTTATGCATATAATATATATATATATATATATATATATATATATACTATGTTCAAAACACGACTAATATAACATTATAGTTCGTGCTCCGTATCTAAAACTTTATTATATTAGTGTTTGCTATGAATACAAAGTCTGCACTTTTTTTTTTTTACATTGTTTGTTTTTTTAATATGCGATTCACCTTTTTTTTTATATTGCTTGATTTTGTCAATATGTGATACTATGTTCAAAACACAATTAATATAACATTGTAGTTTGTGCTCTGTATCTAAAACTTTATTATATTAGTGTTTGCTACGAATACAAAGTCCGCACTCTTTTTTTTTACATTGTTTGTTTTTTTAATATGAGATTCACTTTTTTTTTATATTGCTTGATTTTGTTAATATGGAGTCCACCTTTTTTTTTTCCGTGAGTTTGGAGATGGTGGGTTCCACTTTATTTACTTCTTTTTTTAAAAAAAAATATTGGTTGATGTGTTTTTTATTTTTTAATATTGGTTGGTGTTTAATATGGGGACCACACTTTTTTTTTTAAATGCTTAATTGATTGGTGTTTTTTTGAATTTTTTAGTATTGATTGGTGTTTAATATGGGGACCACACTTTTTTAAAAAAATATTTTAAGTATGTTGTTGTACAATAATTTCATTTGCTCCCACTAATGGGTTGATACGCATGTGACAATAAATCATCATTATTGATTTATTTATTTGATTTTCTAAGCACTTTTGTATTTTAAGTATGTTGCTGTACAATAATTCCATTTGATCCCTCGAACGGGTTGATACATATGTGGCAATGAATCCATCAGGCTATATGGGCCCACAATTTTTTTTTTCAAAAATTGGAAAACGGATATATATATATATAAGTATATTAAGTATGTTGTTGTACAATAATTTCATTTGCTCCCACTAATGGGTTGATACGCATGTGACAATAAATCCATCATTATTGATTTAATTGTTTGATTTTTTAAGCATTTTTGTGTTTTAAGTATGTTGTTGTACAATAATTTCATTTGCTCCCTCTAATGGGTTGATACGCATGTGCCAATGAATCCATCATTATTGATTTAATTGTTTGATTTTCTAAGCACTTTTGTATTTTAAGTATGTTGCTGTACAATAATTCCATTTGATCCCTCAAACGGGTTGATACGCATGTGGCAATGAATCCATCAGGCTATATGGGCCCACAATTTTTTTTTTCAAAAATTGGAAAACGAATATATATATATATATATATATATATATATATATATATATATATATATATATATATATATATATATATATATATATAAGTATATTAAGTATGTTGCTGTACAATAATTTCATTTGCTCCCACTAATGGGTTGATACGCATGTGGCAATAAATCCATCATTATTGATTTAATTGTTTGATTTTTTAAGCATTTTTGTATTTTAAGTATGTTGTTGTACAATAATTTCATTTGCTCCCTCTAATGGGTTGATACGCATGTGGCAATGAATCCAACATTATTGATTTAATTGTTTGTTTTTTTAATATGAGATTCACTTTTTTTTTAATATTGCTTAATTTTGTTAATATGGGATCCACTTTTTTTCCCGTGAGTTTGGATGTGGTGGGTTCCACTTTTGTTTTTTAATTACTGGTTGGTGTTTAATATGAGGCCCACAATTTAAAAAAAAAATATTAGTAGTTGTTTAAAATATATGAGCCACAATTTTTTTTAAAAAATATTAATAGTTGTTTAAAATATGTGGGCTCATAATTTCTTTTTAAATATTAATAATTATTTAAAATATGTGAGCCCACGATTTTTTTTGAGCCCACAAATAGACGACGAAAAAGTGCTAATGAACGACCAAAAGGTGCCCACACTCACCTTTCTATATAGTAGTAATTCCATCAGTTCGGGAGACCCTATTATACTTTAAAATTAATCCCAACTCAAAAGTGATCCCACCATACTTTAAAATTATGCTACTGCAAGTAAGCTATCAAACAGGACTATTACTATAAATGTTCGCAACAAGGATGTTCTATCTCCCTAAAGCTAAGACCGTTTGGACATGATTTGAAATTATGAGATGAAAATATGTTGATTTGAAATTAAAGTTTTGTTTGGACGTACAATTTGAATTTCTTACGTTATATCTTCCCTTATAGACATTAAAAACCCCATAAGTTGTGAAAACAATCAAAACTTTTCCAATCCTTATACAATCTTACCAAATGAGCAAGTCATAATTCATAACAAAATTAATACGCTACTAGAAGATCTTTCTAAAAAATACAAACATTAATTGAACAAACATTAGTTTAATAAAATGACAATTGAACATGAGTTATAGTGTAACTACTCTTTAATATAATCCTTTCGCATGATTGGTAAGAGTAAATTAGCTATAAATATACTACCAACTTATAGATCTTTTAATATTTGATATAAATGATTAGTAAGCATGATTCATAAATACATCTACCAACTTATGAATTTATTTTTACAAAATATAAACTTATAGATCAACTTTTACATTTAAAATTTTTGAAATCCCAAATCATGCTTTTTTTGGATGATTTGAGATTTCATTAAATCGCATGTCCAAAGTCCAAACACTAATTTCATATCGCATGTCCAAACCCCTACTAATAATCATGCATCTGCTCCCTAGGTTACTATTTCTATTACAAAAAAAACTAAGGTTAGCTTCACGCTTCACTATTTTTATTTTGCCACATCAATCAACACACGAAGAATTTCATACACCACTTTGTATTGAAAACAGAGACAGTTGTTCCCTCCAAATCAGAAAAGCAAATAAGCAGATGAACTAGAAAAGGTAAAGGCGCTTGGACAGCCTTTTGTTGAAGAGATCTTGAATAGTTTTTTTTATTAGAAAGTTGCATGAAGAGATTTTTTTTTTTTCAAAAAAGTGGTGACTTTTAGCTTGTAACGAGTTTTTTTAATCATTCTCAAAAAAGTATCTCCGCGAAAACACTTTAAAAAAGAACTGTTTCTGAAAAGATTTTCGAAAATGTTTATCCCAATAGATCAACCAAACATACCCCATCATGTGACTTTTCCTGCAAATGTTTTCACTTTCTTTTGTAAACTTTGCATAACAAGAAACTTAAAATAGTGCCTCCTTATTTATGCCTCTTACTTTTCATCTTGTACTTCCACGGAAGTTTGGTTTATATCCCCTTCCATAGCTTTTTTGTGATCTATAAACAGGTCGGGGTCTATGCCTAGCTACCCCACCAAACTATGGTGGACTTCTAATTTATAACAATCAGGAAAGGTCTGATTCTGCGCAAATGAAACCATTGCCTTTCTATCGACTTGATCTCAGATGTATATTATAATTGCACTCTCCATTATATAGGCTACTGAATCAGCAGAGACCATTGAGGAATGTAAAAGACATTAAGAAAACTCATACTTACCAGCTAGAGAACCTACAGAAGAACAAGAGCGAGCAGGCAGCCTCAGACAGAGTATCAACCAAGAGACTATTTATGGCTAATACAACGGTAACCGGCTTTTAGTCACCAATCATCCACCTTTTGGTCCTCAAGTAAATTCAAATGCAATAGACCTTCCATGTATGAAAACATCATATATTGCATACTCTTGATTTAGCTAAACATGTGAACTATACTGCAGAGCAGTCTTATACAAAACAAAAGAAGTATCCCTATTAGTGTAATAAAGCAAAAGAAAGCTAACACCAAGATTATTGACTTGATAATCAACATCCCAATTCAATGCATAATAGAATACTGCAACAATATAGATAAAAACACAACAGATATCTATTACAAGTAAATTGATATACACACTAATGAACAAACAACTAGGCAATGATTCCAAAAATGTTAGAACTTTCTCTGAGATGGAGTATTTTCAACTTTGCCTCTTCAAATGTATCTGCATAGTGCTGAAGATGATACTCATAATTCAAATTCGTCTTCAAGTTTGAGTGCCTCGGAAGCAGCCTCTTCTTCCTCGTCATCAATCGCAAAATATGGATTGTGCGTCTTAGGCCTGAAGTTATAACCCGTAAAGACATAGAAGGCAAGTGTTGCCGCTTCAGCAGCCACCACACTAGTCCACTGATACCGATACGAGGTAATAGTCTCCAAAGCATAAACCACAACTCTTGTAAAGTATATGTAACATATCACAATAACATAGTACTGCCTGAATAATGTCAACTTCATCAAATTCACTGCAGCTTTGCCATCCGTCTTAGCTGCCTCACGCAAGTTCTTAATCGACCACACAATAGGAAACAATACAGCACAACAACACACAATATCAACAAGCAAGAAAACCTGCTTCCATGTGTATGAATTTTCACCAAAAGGGCCAGTTTCATCAATCACAACCTGAGCAAGATTGGCCACAACTTGCAAAGGAATAACAATCATCAAAACCTTCTTCTCTTTATCTTGCAAGTAAGGCTTCAAAAATGACCAACCAGTTCCAATCAAAACTATCAAAGTGAACAAAGTAATACCCTTCAAGAAGCTAAATATATAAAACAAAACATCCCATCCATGAGCAGTACCAGTCTTCTTAATATACGATTTATCTTCAGCCTCACACAGCAAATTCAATGCTTTCAAGATCACAACAGCAAGCATAAAGAAATGAATTCCATAAACAGATAACCTTTTTTTGTAAAGTGCAAAAACCCATAAACCCCCCATTAAAACATACACTACAAAAAACAAATAATAAATCACTGGAAGAGCAGTCTTGCCTGCAGACAGAAAATCAAGATCCCCACTTTTCGGGTTATAATTATACATAACCGAATGAACATTCATTGAAACTTCCAAATTAGGCATGCAATTAGCAAAAACAAGAGTGAATTGATTCGCTTCAGCGACATTAAAAGAAGTATTGAATTGTTTCACAGATGGTTGCAACTGATCAAAAGTTAAAACCCTTTTAACAAGATCAGAGTGAAGAGTACATCGGATATCACCATCTTGGAGTTGTTCAAGAACATGTGGCCAAGCTTCACGTGTTACAAGAAAGAAACCCAATTCAGATGGAACGGGTTCGGGTCCGGATTTCGGGTGGGATAAGGTGATGTCGGTTACAGTGAGGTTAAGACGGCCAAAATGGGTGTACCCGAATTCATCAAAGGGGATTGTAGAACGTGAATCGGATCGGATCTGTGTGGATCGGATCTCTGCTAATGCGGTGGTAATTAAGACAGCAAAGACTATAGAGAAAAGGGAACAATTGTACAGAACAGCCATGTTTATGTTTAGGAGTTTGAGTTTGGGGTTTCAAAGGATTGATGGAAAGAAATGTCAGGTGAAGTGTAAGGCTTGCTTGTTGGTTAAGATGGTTGACTGAGAGGTGAGAACGACCATGGACTTGTAGTATTTGAGGTGTACTACATTAATTCTAGATCCATCTTTCGACTTCGTAACGTGTACTGTTCTCTTCTAAAATTAGTAATTTTTACTTGGCATAGCGTATTATGTTACATATTTATGGAACATAACTATACTTTTTAATAATTAAGTTTAGTAGCTATAATATTATATTTTTATAACATATAGCTACTCATTTTTCTACAAATTAACTTACTACTCCCCACACCCCTATTTTTTAGCTGCACACTTTCTCTCTCCCCCCTTTTTCTAAATATACACGTTTTTAACTCCCATCTCCCCTAATTTCGTGCTTTTCAAATTAGTTTCTGATTTGTTTCACTTCCTTTTTTTACTCTGTATTAACTGTTCATTAATTTTAACCTTTTACTCCCAAAATTCAACTCTATTTCCTAAAATATGTAAGATTCTCTGTTATTTTTGTGTTTTAAACGACGAATATATATTTGAATTCATCTGTTGAAATATCGAATTCAAGTTGAGTTCATAATTGAGGTAACAACGTTTTCACTGCAATTTTTTTTTATTTTTCTGAAATTTTGAAAAATATAGTCAAAATATATGAAAAATATATCTGAAATATAGTCAACAGAAACCAGAATAAGTAATATTGAACATATTAATCAAAATATAATTAAAAAATATAGCCAAAATATAGTCATAATTGAGTTCATATTTGAGGTAGCAACGTTTTACTGCAACTTTTTTTTTTTCTGAAATTTTTCTAAATATAGTCAAAATATATGAAAAATATATCTTAAATATAGTTAACAGAAACCAGAATAAGTAATATTGAACATAATAATCAAAATACAATTAAAAATCTAGCCAAAATATATATGAAAAACAACTAAAAAGTTCAGAAAAATATAAAAAATAAAAAAGTTGCAATTACACGGTGAAACGTGTAATTCAGTTGATGAACAAATCAAGCTTTGCATGATTTATGAAACATTAAAAAGAGATTTTTTTTAGTTATATTTTGGGGAAAAATATGAAGTGAGTTTTTGAATTCAAATTTTATGTGAATGATTAGATGTTGAATGAGATATGTGATTAGATATGGAAGAGAATAAGATTTGCGTGATTTATGAAACATTAAAAACAGATTTCTGTTTAGTTTGAAAAAGATTTTTTTTCCTTAAATAGAGGCATTATTTGCTCAACAGTTCCGTGTATTTAGTCTATATTTTGGCTATATTTATGTGACGCGTCCAGGACCTAAATATAGGGAAAACCAGCTACAAATTGTAAATAATGAACTTGTAGTTATAGTTTGTTAGAAACTGCTAAAAGGTGGCTATTTGTGAAAATTTTACTTAAAATTACAACTTCTAAAAGTTTAATCAGGTGGAAGTCGAGACCATTAGCAGTCCACTCTATTTAAGACTTAGGGAAGTATTTAAAGTTTAGCCAAAACTTTAAAAAGTGGGAGAGACGCGCTTTTTTCCTTCGATTTTTCAAACTTCAAGATACAAAGTTCTGTAATTCAGTTTTCTTACTTTAATTTTTTCAGTTCAAACATCAGGACAATGTGTCATGAAGTTCGGATTTTTCAATTCAAGTTTTAGGAAACTGTATCCCTCATATATTTGGACTCTGTGTCATAAAGTTCAATGTTCTCACTTCAAACTTTTGGAAACTATATCTATCCTGAATTCAATTCATATATCATGACACTGTGTCATGAAGTTAAATTTTCTCAGTTCAAACTCCAGGACACTGCTTCCTGAAATTTAGCTTTTCTGTCCTGAAGTTTAATTTTGTTAGTTCAAATGTTCTAAAGTATAGTGTTTCAGTTCAAACTTCAAGACATTATATTTCGAAGAATTTTTTTCAATTATCTATTCCTTTTAACTTTTTTATGGGACAAAATATGAAAGCAACCCAAAGAAGGGTGGGTGAATAAGATGAGGAACAAGATGTAAACTCGAAAATAATTTTTGTTGTTAAGACTTGGAGCAGGTGACAAAAATTCTGGGATGAAAGAAAGAGAAGAATGGATACGATCGAGGGTTTTGCCATGTTAATATGCATCACCACGGATTATGAAGATTGCAGTCTGAGAGGAACTAGAAAAACAGAGTGGCTACGCTTCAAATACTTTCTAATGTTGATTAAGTTTTAAGTAACGGCCCTAAAAGTGGGTTCTGGTGCACTTCAGAGAGTCCGGAATCAAAATGACTCAAAAAAAAAACCTTTTGAATCGAAATATTCCAACAAAAAAAAGGTGACATAAATACCTTCAACGCAGTAATTTACTGCGCTAAATGACTTAACCGTAATAGCGCGATTAAGTCCTTTAACACAGTAAAATACTGCGTTATAGAACCAGTATTTTTTCTATAACGCAATATTTTACTGCGTTATAGAAACATTAAAAAAAAAATTGACCAATTTTATTTTTTGCAACACTTTAGTATTTTTTTTTCCATACATTGACCAATGATTAGTCGTGTGTCAAGACTCCGAAACGTCAATATTTTATATAAAACCTGATATTTTTTCTGTGTACAATAATGTAGGCTCAATACATCAAGGATACGTAATCGTTCGAATCGTCATTTTAGGGGTTGAAAAGGTGCCCGAAGTAAGTTTTGTTTGAAAATTTTAGGTTAAGTATTCTATATACATAGACGTTCATTCTTGTTTGAAGACTTGTTGTCATTAGCTTAAAGTTTTTTATTTTTACGGTTTAGATTTAAGTGTATTATATTTTAAAGCGTAATGTTATTTCGAATATACGCGATTTTTTGCCCTCGGACGTCCGATTTACGCTCTTTTTTTTTGCAACATATTCGAAATAAAGTTACGCATTAAAAAATAACACACTTAAGAAACACTTAGTGTTTTTTTCCATAAAAAAATCGCAACATCTTATTTTAATAATTTTTTTTTTTGCAACACTTAGTGTTTTTTCCATACTTTGACCAACGATTAGTCGTGTGTCAAGACTCCAAAACATCAATATTTTATATAGAACCTGATATTTTTTTCTGCAAACTATAATGTAGGTTCAATACATCAAGGATACGTAAACGTTCGGATAGTCGTTTTAGGGGTTGAAAAGGTACCAATTAAGTTTTGTTTGGAAACTTTAGGTTTAAGTGTTTTATTTTTTAAGGTTTTGATTTAAGCGAGTTATTTTTTAATCAAGACATAACTTTATTTTGAATATAAATCTAATTCTAAAAAATACTAGTTGCAAAGTGGTCAAACTTTAGATGGTCATAACTTTGCGCTGGGATGTCCGTTTTAAGCGTTTTGTTTTTATTTTATGTATTTTTTCGAGATCTATGTGGACAAACTTCCGCAAGGCTATTTGGCCTAGCCGATTTTTAAAAACACACTTGTTATCCTATTCAATTTCAATTTTCCCCCAAATTGGCTTGAAGTTTTTAGTTTTCTTTAATTATAATATGATGATACGCAATACATTTCAACGTAAAAATCCCGGGGCAATGTAGCTGTGAATGTCAATTTCACTTTTTTGGTTTCAATTTTTCAAAATAAAACTGACTAATTTTCTCGACATATGAAGTTGACTAAAATAACCTTATAAAAATAGAACACTTAAATCTAAAATTTTCAAACAAAACTTACTTCGGACACCTTTTCAACCCCTAAAATGGCGATCTGAACGTTTACGTATCCTTGATGTATTGAGCCTACATTATTGTACGCAGAAAAAAATATCAGGTTCTATATAAAATATTAAATCGTTGATTAAAGTATGAAAAAAACACTAAGTGTTGCAAAAAATAAAGTTGGATAATTTTTTTTTTTCTGTTTCTATAACGCAATAAAATACTGCGTTATAGATTTTTTTTTTTACTGGATTCTATAACGCAGTATTTTATTGCGTTAAAGGACTTAACTGTGTCGTTACGGTTAAGTCCTTTACTGCGCTAAAGGTATTTATGTCACCTTTTTTTTTATTGGGGTATTTTGGTTCAAAAGATTTTTTTTTTTTGGGTCATTTTGGTTCCGGACTCCACTTCAGACCTTAATTAAACTTGGGCAATTCTGTGAATTGCCCTTCTTTTGGGTGGTCTTTAAATTTTGCCCCTCATATTTGTGGTCTTTAAATTTTGCTCCTCGTTTGGATACCTGAGGTTTTGGGTTCGAACCCCCGCCAGTAGCGGAGCCAGGAATTTGGGGAAGAGTGTGCAAATTTTCTTCTCACTTGTGTTAAGAGCGTGCAAAATTAAATATATACTCATAATAG
Source organism: Lycium barbarum (assembly GCF_019175385.1). Classification (NCBI taxonomy): domain Eukaryota; kingdom Viridiplantae; phylum Streptophyta; class Magnoliopsida; order Solanales; family Solanaceae; genus Lycium; species Lycium barbarum. The sequence goes on along the minus strand of NC_083339.1, from coordinate 122,262,648 downwards.
CTAACATTTAACATATGTACACTGCGTAATTTCCGGTGAAGGGTGTGCACCTGACCACCCTTCAGCTAAGGTGGCTTCGCCCATGATCCCCGCTCAGGCATAAAATAAAATAAAAAAATTCGTAAGGCAGGGCTGAGGGAGTGTATGCCGGATCCTGCATAAAGTCCTTAAAGAAAAACTAAAGTTATGCCTTATGGGGCAAAACTTTTCCTTAAGGAACTATGCCTCATGGGGCAGACTTTTAATTAAGGCATAATCAAAAGTATGCCCCATAAGGTGGAACATTTCCTTAAGGCATAACTAAAAGTTTACCTTGAAAAGTTAAAAAAATAAAATATATGCCTCAAGGTAAAGTCTGCCCCCTTCGGCATAACTTTAGTTTTTCCTTAAGGATTGTATGCCGGATTTGGCATACACTCCCCCCAGCCCTACCTTGCGAAATTATTTTTTTTATTTTATGCCTGAGCGGGGGTTCAAACCCAGAACCTTAGGTATTCAAGCGAAGGGTAAAACTTAAAGACCACAAATATGAGGGGTAAAATTTAAAGACCCCAAAAGAAGGGCAATCCGTGCAAAAAATGATTAAAATTCGCAGAATTGCCCTTCTTTTGGGGTGGTCTTTAAATTTTGCCCCTTATATTTGTAATCTTTAAATTTTGCCCTTTGGCTAAAACCCATGGGTTCCAGGTTCGAACCCTCACTCAGTCAAAACTTTAAAAAAAAATTGCAAGACAGAGTTTAAATTTCGCTATGCCCTCACCGGCAGAATTTTAGTTATGTTTAATCAAAAGTCTGTCGATGGGGGCAGACTTTGCCTTGAGGCATACATACATATATATATATATATATATATAACTTTTCAAAGTAAACTTTTAGTTATGCCTTAATTAAAAGTGTGTCCTATAAGGCGGAACTTTTCCTTAAGGAATAACTAAAGTTATGCCGGACCCGACATAATTATAAGTTCCGCCTTATAAGGCAAAGTTTATGCCTTAAGGAAAAGTTCCGCCTTAGAGGCATACATTTAGTTATGCCTTAACTAAAAGTCTGCCCCATAAGGCATAACTAAAAGTATGCCCATAAGACGAAACTTTTCCTTAAGGTATAACTAAAAGTTTACCTTATAAGGCAAAGTCTATGTCTCAAGGAAAAGTTATGCCTTAACTAAAAGTCTGCCCCATAAGGCATAACTAGGAAAAGACTTTTAGTTAAGACTTAACTAAAAGTCTGCCCATAAGTATGCCGGACCCGGCATACACTTGTTAAGGAATAACCAAAGTTATGCCGGACCTGGCATACTTATGCCAAGTCTGCCCATAAGGCATGGGTATGCCGGGTCCGGCATAACTTTGGTTATTCCTTAATAAGTGTATGCCGGGTCCGGCATACACCCGACCCAAACCTTGCCTTGCGATTTTATTTTTTGTATGCTTGAGCGGGGGTTCGAACCCAAAACCTCGTGAGTTATGCGTGAAGCTCAAGGTTGCAACGCGAAGGGCAAAAATTAAAGACCAGCAATATGGGAGGCAAAATTTAAAGACCACAAATATAAGGGGCAAAATTTAAAAACCACCCAAAAGAAGGGCAATCCGCGCAAAAAAAAAAAAAATGACTTCACAAGTCACAACCACGGTGTTAGTCCAACGAGCTGGGCCAACATCTTCTTGGGTTAAAGTTGATGGACTGGGCTAGAATCAGTCACTGTCCGTTTCCCCTAACCTTCTCAGTTCTCATATCATATAGCATCATCATTCATAAGTATATTTTAGATTACTAAAGTACAACATATTTAACTTTTATTAAGAAGAAAAAAGTTGAAAAGAACAAGCTGAGCTGCTGTAGAATTTCTATCGAATTAGCACGTTCTCAGTCCTTTTTTCTCTTCATAAGCTTGTTATCATTGGCTTAGCAACCCTTATTCAGACAAGCTACAATAAGAAATTGATAATTGCTTACTACTTTCCTTTTTGAAATCATTTTATACGGTACGTAGACTAGGTGGGGACTCGAATTCTCACCGATAAAGTGAAAGTTTAGATAGTCAACTAACTAAGCTACTAAGATCCCTAATATTTGACAGGTTCTTGCATGATGGGAGAATTATTACTTTAGCACAGAATTAAAGGCCTTGGGGGATGTCTCCGGTAAATTTACTGTGTGGTTGATATAAAGACATAATTTCTTCCAAATTAATGCTAAACAAGTACAAAGGAATTAAAAGATATTTATACAAAGTGCTTCCGGTAAAAATATAAATTGATAACACCAAAAATGAAGTAACTTATTGGAACAAGTCCAACTGTATTGATTGTTTGAACAATTTTGAACCGTTTATATAAGTATATAAATATACTTATAAGTATTTGGTACAATATAAATATACTTAGCAAAAACCAAGAAAGGGGTAAAAGTATTCATAGGTAGTTTTATAAGAAAGATGACGATTTACCCATACGAATGATACTCCAACTTGTACCATTTTGTAAATCCAACCACCTTATTTAGACGTATTCAAACTAGACACTTTTGATTGGTAACGATATATACTTCTACTTAAAACACCTTTCACCCCTAGAGAGACTCTACTGTACTATCGTTTTCATTGCTATGATAAGAATAATAATTTCGAGACAAGATACGAGATTATTTTATCCCATGTTTGATAATAGGTATTAATTAATCCCACATAGAAGATGGGATAAAATAATCCTATGAAATATCCTTGCTTATCTTATCCACATACCAAACGACTTATAACTTCCGGCTACCAGAGTGAAAGTCCAACGTGCTGGGCCAAAATCAAGTCCGTTAGTTCGCTAAATATACTATGTGATCATGCTATACGTGAATGGTGAACTTTTATTTAGAATAAGAAAATTAAAAAAGAATAAGGTTGATTTTCACCAAAATTACCAAGTTCTTGGTACCCTTCTTTTCGGAAATCAATGTAACTTATGGCATGGCACTCCTTTTGAAATATAATCTTCTTGACAAGGAACAAATTTAAGAAATTCATGATGTCCCACTGCTTTCTCTTGGAAATCAGTTCATCCAATAGGATTGTGAAAAAAGTAGATGGCATTTCAAATTTAATATTCAATAATTCGAAGGTTAAGCTAATGGATGAGAAGAAGAAAAAATAGAGGCAGTGAAGGAAGTCATAATAGGAGGAATTAATTAAGGATTTAAGTTACATGCGATAAGCGATAAACGTATAAAATATTTACAAAAATTTAAATCTAATGGTGTAAAAACTTTATGCGTTGTCATTGCATAAAACTTAAACTCAATAATTAGTCGGATGAATGACTTTTTGTTTACTTGGTTGTATATTAACGGGATACTGATATAGTATTCTGTTATATTTCGGAAATGTGCCAAGAAGAAAATGTTTCTAAGTTAATTTTTTAGTCCTAAATGGTGAAGTTGGTCAAGAACCATTGGCAGACACTTGCTTGTCCTGGTCTGAGTGAGTTGGAGACCTAAAATAGAGTCAACACTTTTTTTTGCGCGGATTGTCCTTCATTTGGGGTGGTCTTTAATTTTTGTCCTTCAAATTGGTGGTCTTTAAAAATTGGTGGTGTTTAAGTTTTGCACTTCGCATAATATCCCGAGATTTTGGGTTCGAACCCCAGCTTAACTGAAAAAAAAAAAAACGAAAGGCAGAAGTTGCATTTGAAAATCCGGCCATGCAAATTCTGCTTCAAGGACAAAAGTTAAAGACCACCATTTTGAGAGCAAAAATTAAAGACAACCCCGGGCAATCCCGCAAATTGCCAAAGTCAACATGCACATGGCCCGACAGACATATAAAAATAGTCGCGTGCATGGATCTCAAGAACGTGCTGTATTACAATTAAAAAAAAAATGAGTGAAAAGCACGGGGGGCTGGCTCATGGCCATTTTTAAAAGCATTATCAGCCACCTTAATTTAATGCTGTAGGAATGGAATCTCCAATGCCCCAAAGTGCCAAGTGAATAAATAACTTAAAACCTCACTTTCAATGGAAAGCTTCATTCTACCCCTGGGCCCTCATTCATAATTCAATGTCTTTGAAATCTAATCTTAAGTTTTCACGAACCTAATTAAGCACAACATCAAATATTCTCCAACTTTCGTCGTTTCCTTAGTCATTCATTACCTACTACCCCACTAATTAAGCATCATTAGCTGGAGAAAAGGACCAAAATCATTCATAATGTTTGGGTTTGGATCAAAATCATACATATTCTTTCACATGGTGCACTAATAGTACATTATGTTTGCATAAGTGGTGCACTTTTAGTCACAATCCCAAATAAATTTAACGGAAAAGAACAAAAATGCCCCTGAACTTTTAGAAAAGGTATAAAAATACCCTTTATTCATCTATTTTGCTAAAACTACCCCTCAATTCAACTTTTTGGCTCATTTATTCTCCTTGACTAACGGACAACACTAATTTTTTTTAAAATAAATAAATAAATAAATTGCACATGACATTTTATTACTGAAAAATTGATTTATTCTTTTAAAAAGAAATCTGAAACCTTGGAATTTTTTTAAATTTGGAAAACTTTTTTTTAACGAGTAAAACCTTGACTAACGGACAACACTAATTTTTTTTCTTTTCAAAATGTGAAAAATTGGATTTTTATAAAAATCTGAAAAAATTATTTTTTTTATGGAAAAACTGTGTTTAAAAAAAAAAACTAGAAAACTATCTTTTTTTAAATCTAGAAGAAAATTATGGAGTATTAGTTTTGCACATTTTACTTAAAAAAACAATCAGTTTTTCAGATTTAAAAATTGAATTTTCTAAAAAAAAAATGGGGTTTCCACCCGTTAAATTTTTTTTTCCAAACTTAAAAAAATTCCACATGTTTTAATGAAAATCCAATTCTGTTTTTTATATATATATATATATATAAAAGGCTTACTACATTTGTTTTTTTAAAGAAATGGATGTTGAAAAATTATTTTTCCTTATTCTACAAATAACGATTTTTCAGATTTCTTTTTAAAAGAATAAATTAATTTTTCAGTAATAAAATGTCATGTGCAATTTATTTATTTTTTTAAAAAAAAAAATTAGTGTTGTCCATTAGTCAAGGAGAATAAATGAGCCAAAAAGTTGAATTGAGGGGTAGTTTTAACAAAATAGATGAATAAAGGGTATTTTTATACCTTTTCTAAAAGTTCAGGGGCATTTTTGTTCTTTTCCGTTAAATTTATTTGGGATTGTGACTAAAAGTGCACCACTTATGCAAACATAATGTACTATTAGTGCACCATGTGAAAGAATATGTATGATTTTGATCCAAACCCAAACATTATGGATGATTTTGGTCCTTTTCTCATAGGACCAAAATCATTCATAATGTTTGGGTTTGGATCAAAATCATACATATTCTTTCACATGGTGCACTAATAGTACATTATGTTTGCATAAGTGGTGCACTTTTAGTCACAATCCCAAATAAATTTAACGGAAAAGAACAAAAATGCCCCTGAACTTTTAGAAAAGGTATAAAAATACCCTTTATTCATCTATTTTGCTAAAACTACCCCTCAATTCAACTTTTTGGCTCATTTATTCTCCTTGACTAACGGACAACACTAATTTTTTTTAAAATAAATAAATAAATAAATTGCACATGACATTTTATTACTGAAAAATTGATTTATTCTTTTAAAAAGAAATCTGAAACCTTGGAATTTTTTTAAATTTGGAAAACTTTTTTTTAACGAGTAAAACCTTGACTAACGGACAACACTAATTTTTTTTCTTTTCAAAATGTGAAAAATTGGATTTTTATAAAAATCTGAAAAAATTATTTTTTTTATGGAAAAACTGTGTTTAAAAAAAAAAACTAGAAAACTATCTTTTTTTAAATCTAGAAGAAAATTATGGAGTATTAGTTTTGCACATTTTACTTAAAAAAACAATCAGTTTTTCAGATTTAAAAATTGAATTTTCTAAAAAAAAAATGGGGTTTCCACCCGTTAAATTTTTTTTTCCAAACTTAAAAAAATTCCACATGTTTTAATGAAAATCCAATTCTGTTTTTTATATATATATATATATATATATAAAAGGCTTACTACATTTGTTTTTGTAAAGAAATGGATGTTGAAAAATTATTTTTCCTTATTCTACAAATAACGATTTTTCAGATTTCTTTTTAAAAGAATAAATTAATTTTTCAGTAATAAAATGTCATGTGCAATTTATTTTTTTTTTTAAAAAAAAAAATTAGTGTTGTCCATTAGTCAAGGAGAATAAATGAGCCAAAAAGTTGAATTGAGGGGTAGTTTTAACAAAATAGATGAATAAAGGGTATTTTTATACCTTTTCTAAAAGTTCAGGGGCATTTTTGTTCTTTTCCGTTAAATTTATTTGGGATTGTGACTAAAAGTGCACCACTTATGCAAACATAATGTACTATTAGTGCACCATGTGAAAGAATATGTATGATTTTGATCCAAACCCAAACATTATGGATGATTTTGGTCCTTTTCTCTCATTAGCTGCGCACACATGTTAGTTCAAAGGTTCCAGCCCAAAAATTAGTTCTTGAACTAGCTTCATACTCTATCACAAGTAAGAGGTCAAAAATGTTCTTGTTTCTGATTAATTTCCTTCTCTTCATTGCTAACGTGGCAGCGGTCTTTTCGGCCTCATTGCCTCAAGATGCTGTTCATCTACTTGGGTTTCGGAGCAGTCTTCCAGAACCCTCACAACAATTACTTCCTTGGTATCAGTCTGTTTCACACTGTCAATGGAAGGGTGTTTCCTGCTATTCAGACAGAAATTCTCATGTCGAATCATTGAATGTCAGTGACTTCCTTCTATCTGGAACCTTGGAAAAGGCCTTTCCCAATCTTTGCCGTCTTCCTCACTTGGTCTTCCTTGATCTCAGTGGCAACCATTTCACTGGTGGCATCCCCGCAATACTCGCAAACTGCAGCCAACTTGAGACGATTCTCCTCAACGACAACAGATTTTCAGGATTCATCCCACCAGAGATTTTCAAATCAAGCAAGCTTTTAAAACTTGATTTGGGTCGCAATCAGCTCAACGGCATCATTCCTTCTGAGGCAGGCCTTTCTAAGAACCTTCAATTTCTCGGATTGTGGGAGAACTTCCTTAGTGGAAACATTCCAAAAGAGCTATTCGATTTGCCAAACTTGACACATCTCCAACTCTACACGAACAATCTGACAGGACCTCTGCCCGACTTCCCATCCTCATGCTCAATTTCCAAGCTTTCTATTTTTGAGAACCATTTCTCAGGTTCTTTGCCAATTACCCTAGGCAATTGTCACAACTTTACTAGATTCTATGCATTATCTGCTCATCTCGGAGGAGTTATTTCCCCAGAGGTCTTTAGGGGCCTTTCAAATCTCGAATCTCTCAATTTAGATGATAACCTCTTTGAAGGGGAAATTCCTGAGACCTTATGGAATGGAGGCTTACAAGAGTTAATTCTTTCCAGGAATAAGTTTAACGGAAGTATATCCGAAAAGATTGGTGGTTGTCCTCAAATAAATTACATTGATTTGTCAGTTAACAAATTAACTAGTCAGATTCCCAGGTCGGTTGGGCGTCTGAAGAATTTAAACTATCTTAATCTTTATACTAACAATCTTACTGGTTCATTACCAGCAGAATTTGGAAACTGCACTTCTCTTGTTGAAATCAGTCTCTTCGGTAACTCCATTGGTGGGGAAATTCCTCAAGAGCTCTGCAATCTTCAAGCCCTAATAAAATTTAATGTATACCAAAATCTAATTCAGGGCCCTATTTTAGAATGCATAGGCAGAATGAGTGGACTGGAGGAGCTAGGACTTTCTCAGAACCGGTTGACTGGCAAGATACCACCTGGAATTACAAATTTGACGAAACTTACATTTCTTGGTTTGGCTCACAATAACCTTACAGGGGAGATACCACCTAATCTCGGAAAAAATAATTTCCCTGGCTTAGTAAAGGTTGATTTAGGTTATAATAACTTCAGTGGACGGATTCCTTCTGAACTATGTACTGGCAACACACTTGGAGTCCTGGTTCTTGAAAACAACAGTTTCAGTGGCAGCTTCCCCACACATCTAGCAAAATGCAAATCTCTCTATAGGTTAAAACTTCCCAACAACCATATGCAGGGGAATATTCCTGACAACATTGAAAAGAATGAGAAAATTTCTTACTTGGATGTTCGAGGAAATAAGTTTTCAGGAAGGATTCCAACAGCGTTTGGTTACTGGACCAATCTTTCAACTATTCATCTTTCAGAAAATATGTTTTCTGGCTCCATACCAGCAGAACTTGGAAAGCTTCAAAATCTTGTAAGACTGAGCATTTCTTCGAACAGACTGACAGGACAAATTCCTCTTCAGTTGAGTTACTCCACAAAACTGGAAGAGTTGGATCTCAACAGCAACAATCTTTCAGGAAGAATTCCGAAAGAAATTGCATCATCTTCAGTATTAACAAATCTTTTACTTCAGGAGAACAAACTTTCTGGTGCTCTTCCAGACACTTTCTCCTCCTCACAAAAGCTTGTGAAGCTGCAGCTCGGGGACAACTTGCTCGAAGGCCCAATTCCATGCAGTCTGAGTAAACTTAGCCAACCTAATTTTGTACTGAATCTGAGCATGAATAAGTTTAGCAGTCAAATTCCTAGGTGCCTAGGCAATCTAGACAACTTGGAGAAACTTGATATATCAAGCAACAACTTGTCTGGTGCAATACCATCAGAAATGGACAAGATGAGGTCCCTTTTGTTTCTCAACATATCATTTAATAATTTGTCGGGGAAGATACCCATTTCATGGGAAAAACTATTAAGTTCACATCAGGGATCTGCCCAGGGAAATCCAAGACTCTGCTTGTCAGGAATGGAAGGTAGTAACTGCAAGCATGTGAAAAACTCACATGTAACATGGAAGACCTTGGCTGGTATAATTTTACACTGTGTAGTAACGAGTATAAATACTCCTAAGACCACTATACCCACAAAAGAAATAACACTCTTTTGATTTCCCACCTTACTACAATATCACTCACACTCTATTTTTCTTCACAGACTATTTTCTCACAGTCTATGGAACACCTCACTTTGCTCTCACTCAGATGTATTGTCTGAGATTTTGGTGTGTATAGCAAATGATCTTGGTGATCTAACAAATGATAGAAAGCTTCCCTATTTATAGGGATGAAATGGAGCTATTGATGTCATCAGTGACATCACTTGAATGTAGAAAGTCAAGATGTTCACTATGAACACATTCAGTAGCCGATTTTCTCATTTCAACAATAGCTGCCAATTGTATATTTTGTCAAAAGGAAGAAAAAACTTTCTTCCTTAAAATAGGGGACTGGACCCCACAAATCTCCCCCTCCAGTCCCATTCACTTGAAGGAGGGTACACTGGCTTTTAGTTTGAGTGCATGCCGACAAGTTCTTTGCACAGTTCGAACTTGTCTCTCGATACCACCTTGGTCAGCATATCTGCAGGATTTTCACTCGTGTGAATCTTCTTGACTTGGAACAATTCGCTTTCCAATTGCTCACGAATCCAATGATATCTGACATCGATGTGTTTTGTTCTCGCATGGTACATGGAGTTCTTGCTCAAGTCTATTGCACTCTGACTGTCACAATAGACAACATACTCCATTTGCTGCAATCCAAGTTCTTGAAGGAATCTCTTGAGCCATATCATCTCTTTGCCAGCTTCAGTAGCCGAAATATACTCTGCTTCCGTTGTAGATAGTGCAACACACTTCTGCAACTTTGACTGCCAGTGCAACACACTTCTGCAACTTTGACTCCCCCTGAAAAAGTAAACAAATATCCAGTAGTGGATTTTCTGTTATCAAGGTCACCTGCCATATCAGAATCTGTATAGCCCTTCAAAATTGGATTTGATCCTCCAAAACACAAGCATTCATCTGATCTTCCTCTTAGATACCTGAGTATCCACTTCACAGCTTCCCAATGCTCTTTCCCTGGATTTTCGAGAAATCTGCTAACAACACCGACTGCATGAGCAATATCTGGTCGAGTGCATACCATTGCATACATTAAACTTCCGACGGCAGAGGAATAAGGAATCTTGGCCATTCTCTGTTTTTCCTCTGTTGTTGTAGGACACATCTTTTTGCTCAATTTCAGATGACCAGGAAGAGGTGTGCTAACCCACTTAGCACTCTTCATATTGAAGCGCTCTAGTACACGTTCTATGTACTTTTTCTGCGACAAATAAAGCTTCTTTTCATCTCTCGAACGAGTAATTCTCATGCCCAAAATCTGCTTAGCATGACCCAAGTCTTTCATTGCAAAAGACTTACTCAACTGTTTCTTCAACTCGTCAATCCTGGAAGCATTTTTGCCTACAATCAACATATCATCCACATATAGCAGAAGGATGATAAAGTCACCATCAGAAAATCTTTGTACAAACACACAGTGATCCGAAGAAGTCTTCTTGTAGCCTTGCTCCCCCATAACAGACTCAAACTTCTTGTACCACTGTCTGGGAGCTTGCTTCAATCCATAGAGACTCTTCTTGAGTTTGCATACAAGATTTTCTTTACCTTTTGCCTTGAAGCCTTCAGGTTGTTCCATATAAATCTCCTCTTCTAAGTCACCATGAAGAAAAGCAGTCTTCACATCCATCTGCTCAATCTCCAAATCAAGACTAGCAGTCAAACCAAGAACTGTCCGAATGGAGGACATTTTCACGACAGGAGAAAATATTTCGTCAAAGTCAATACCTTTCCTTTGACCAAATCCCTTAACAACCAATCTAGCTTTGTATCTGGGCTTCAAGTTGTGTTCTTCGGCTTTAACTTTGAACACCCACTTGTTCTTCAATGCTCTTATGCCCTTAGGCAAGTTCACCAACTCATAAGTATGGTTCTCACGCAGAGATTTCATCTCATCTTGCATGGCTTCAATCCATTGATCCTTGTGCTCATCTTCCATGGCCTCCTCATAACATTCAGTTTCTCCCCCATCAGTGAGTAATACATACTCATTAGGTGAATAACGGGAAGAAGGAACATGCTGTCTAGTAGACCTTCTAAGTGGAATATCTGACTCATCCACGATTTCATGAGTAGGAGCATCTACTTCATCAATAGCAGCATCGTTATCATCATCAACATGCTGATCTGGAACATGATTCTGGGCATCACCATCGTCATCGAGCCCACCAACTTCATCAGCATTTGTATGAGGAACTTGATCAAGATTAACTAAACCTTCAGAACTTGAAGATTTTATCTTCTCCGCTTTGTTAATATCTTCAATGGTTTGATCCTCCATGAAGATAACATCACGGCTTCTCACAACCTTCTTCTCAATTGGATCATATAGCCTGTAACCAAACTCATCAAGGCCATAACCAATGAAGATGCACTGCCTTGTCTTGGCAGTTAATTTCGACCTTTCATCTTTAGGCACATGTACAAAAGCTTTACAACCAAACACTTTCAAGTGGTCATAGGAAACATCCTTTCCATACCAAACTCTGTTTGGAACATCACTTTGCAAAGCAACCGCAGGGGAAATATTAATAACATATGCAGCGGTCAATAAAGCCTCACCCCAAAAGGAATTCGGCAACTTTGCTTCAGAAAGCAAACATCTGACTCTTTCCATCAAGGTCCTGTTCATCCTCTCTGCTAAACCATTAAGCTGAGGAGTCTTAGGAGGAGTCTTCTAGTGTCTAATACCCTGTTGCTTGCAGTATTCGTCAAACGGTCCACAATATTCACCACCGTTATCAGTACGAATACACTTCAGCTTCTTTCCAGTTTCTCTTTCAACTGAGGCCTGAAACTGCTTAAAGACACCCAACACTTGGTCTTTAGTCTTTAAGACGTAGACCCAAAGTTTCCTTGAGCAATCATCAATAAAGGTAGCAAAATAAAGTGCACCACCCAAAGTCCTTGTCTTCATTGGACCACATAAATCTGAATGCACCAACTCAAGCAACTCTGTCTTTCTTGAAGGAGGATGAGACTTGAAAGAAACTCTATTTTGTTTTCCAGCCAAGCAGTGCTCACACTTTTCTAATTTAGCACTTTCGAAATTTGACAATAATTTCTTTTTGGCCAGAACATTTAGTCCTTTCTCGCTAATGTGGCTAAGCCTCTTATGCCATAACGTTGAAGAGCTATTGCTCTCAACTGCATTCACCATATCAACACAGGTAGAGGCCGTAGTCCAGTATAGACCACGACGCTTTTCGCCACGAGCCACAATCATGGAACCTTTAGTAAGCTTCCACTTTCCAGCACCATTGGTACTGACATATCCCTCATCATCCAAAACACCAACAGAGATCAAGTGCAAACGAACATCAGGTGCATGCTTTACATTGTTTAAAACTAGTTTAGTTCCAATACTAGTTTTCAAACAAATCGTTCCAACACCAGCCACCCTGGATACAGTCTCATTACCCATACTCAAAGTTCCAAAGTCACCCGGAGTATAGGATGAGAAAAATTCCTTCCTTGATGTCACATGAGATGCGGCACAACTGTCCACAACCCAGCTTGACTCATCACAAGCAATATTTATCAGATCCGCATCAAGGACAGTAACAAGATCTTCTGTAGTGACAGCGGCAACACGATTGCCATCTTCTTTCTTTTCCTCCTTTTCTCTATTCTCTTTTTTCAAAATCCGGCAGAACTTCTTTGTGTGCCCTTTTTTCCCGCAATGATAGCAGTCAATATCTTTAAGTCTGCTTCTGGATTTGCTTCTATGATGTTCTCTATTTTGAGAACTACGATTCTTGTCTCTCCCCCTAGTGTCAGTCACCAAGACATCTGATGAGGAGGAACCTTGAGATTTTCTTCTCATCTCTTCATTTAAAAGACTGCTCTTGGCAAGATCCATAGAGATCACACCATCCGGAGCAGAATTTGATAATGAAGTTCTAATAATTTCCCAAGAATCTGGTAGGGAACCAAGTAGAAATAAGCTTTGAATTTCTTCATCAAAATTAATACCCATAGCAGATAACTGGTTCATGATCCCCTGAAAAATATTCAGATGATCTGTCATTGCGGAACCATCGTGGTATTTTAAACCCAACATTTGCTTTATCAGAAACATCTTGTTATTACCAGTTTTTCGAGCATACAAACTTTCAAGATGCTCCCATAGGGTCCGAGCATGTGTCTCTCCAGAAATATGGTTCAACACATTATCGTCAACCCACTGTCTAATAAAGCCGCAAACCTGCCGATGCAACAAATTCCACTCTTCATCTGATTTATTATCAGGCTTTTTATTTCCAAAGACAGGTTGATGAAAATTCTTGACATAGAGCAAATCTTCCATTTTGCCCTTCCAAATGGCATAATTTACGCCACTCAAAGTAACCATTCTACTAGTGTTGGCTTCCATCGTTTATCACAAATACAAATATTATTTTATTCGAAGACCAAAGTAATTCTTTTCTGATGTGGAAGTTCAGACTGTGCTGCAACCACAGAGCATACTCAGACAGAACCTTGGCTCTGATACCACTTGATGGGAATAAAATAGACCCGCAAAAATAATATTCACGGTATTAGTGATAAACGCGGAACACTAACTTATGGTTAAATCAGCAAGAATAAAATGCAGCAATAATGACACCAAGATTTTACGTGGAAACCCTTCTGAATAAGGGAAAAAACCACGGCCAAGAGGAGCAACTTATATCACTATAGTAAGGAATTTTACACTGTATAGTAACGAGTATAAATACTCCTAAGACCACTACACCCACAAAAGAAATAACACTCTTTTGATTTCCCACCTTACTACAATATCACTCACACTCTATTTTTCTTCACAGACTATTTTCTCACAGTCTATGGAACACCTCACTTTGCTCTCACTCAGATGTATTGTCTGAGATTTTGGTGTGTATAGCAAATGATCTTGATGATCTAACAAATGATAGAAAACTTCCCTATTTATAGGGATGAAATGGAACTATTGATGTCATCAGTGACATCACTTGAATGTAGAAAGTCAAGATGTTCACTATGAACACATTCAGTAGCCGATTTTCTCATTTCAACAATAGCTGCCAATTGTATATTTTGTCAAAAGGAAGAAAAAACTTTCTTCCTTAAAATAGGGGACTGGACCCCACACCTTCACCATGATTCTCTTCCTCAAATCATTCACAGAGATCTCAAATCAGATAATGTGATGCTTGATTCTGAGATGGAACCAAAGATTGGAGACTTCGGGATTGCTAAAATAGTATCAGATTCTGATGAAGACTCGAGAAACTCCAAAATTGTTGGGACCCTAGGGTACATTGCTCCAGGTAAGCCACACGCTACTATGCTAGTTTTCAGTATAATTAATTGGCAGATTACCTCGATGAACTAATAACTTTTAATACTTTCTCCCCTGGCCCCCCTCCCTCTCCTTGTCCCTCCATCAATTCAGAGAACGCATACTCCGTTCAATTGACAGAGAAAAGTGATGTCTATAGCTATGGAGTTCTTCTACTGGAGCTCTTCTGCAGAAAAATGCCAGTAGACCCCAGCTTTGAAGAAGGATTAGACATTGTTTTCTGGGTGAGAAAAAACTTGCAGAGAAGCAACAATTTCCTTTGCTTTCTTGACGAAGAAATTAGTCTCTGGGATGTAGAAGAACAATGGAAGGCCCTGAAAATAATGGATCTGGCTCTTCAATGTGCTCAACTCGAGGCAACCACCAGGCCTGCAATGAGGGATGTAGTAAGGTCTCTTGTCGAGTTAAATCATAAATGTAAAGAGAAGAAATGAAGCTTATAGCAGTGAAAACCATGTTCATCTTTTCCAAATTCCAACATAATTGTGTTCCGGGGTGTTTCAGTTTAACTTTCTCAAATCTAATGCAACAACATAGACTAAGAAAATGCATATTGTTTCAAATAAGCATGTTGATTGTTTGGCAAAAGCGGTTTTCGCCTTCTAAGCATAGCTCTTTTCATCACGGGTCAGTGTCCCTAATCAATGTTTGTCCTATTATTTTCTCCATCTACTCCAGAATTTGTACAGTTATCAGGTTTCAAAATTAATAAGAGTGAGAAACAATGCTTTGCTGCAAGCTAATCCCGATCTTATGGAATATGACACTACAGATTAATGATCATTAAACAAACTCAAAGCACTTGTCCTCTCCTCATTAGACTTGGCATCTTTTAAGTTCCTAATTCAGTATACTAAGTGTTTAATCACCAAATCTACCAGTTGATTCCAAACTTAGAGATGTCAAGAGGTCTCTTTGTTGTTTTAAGTAGCTGGCAAGTGAAAGAAATAAGCAAGTACTAATAAAAAGGAAAGGAAGATCTCACAAAACTATTTATTGAGCAATCAAATAGAGAGATGGAAAGCATTATTTGATAGAGACATTATGGACCTAAATCCTTAGATTAAACTTCAGTCACAGTCCATCTATTTTGGATGTTTTTCCTTCCACTTGCTTTGCTGCTTCAAATTCAACAGCTAATATACGTTCATCTAGAGATATATGAATCCCTTTCACCTAGATATACAACAAAAAATAAGATAAAAAGAGAAGATCGACAGAGAGATAAAGGCCAATTGAAGAAAACTCAAAATCAAGATACTCCGCACTCAGGCAACATCTAATTTTTGAAATTCTAAGGGTCTGTAGAAAACTAGCATTGCCCATGTAATAATGTCACCACAAGATTCAATTCTAGGCTTTTCGAAAAGGATGAAACAAAAAATAAGTTGAAATTGCGTCGTACCTGTTGATTGATGGAGTCAACAGCAGCTCGAAGACAATGCATAGCAATTACAACTTCACTTGAGAGAAATCATTTCTGAACATGATATAATAGATTGGATTCGTATAATTTTGTAAACTTCTTTTTCCAATTTGATTGTGAATGAGCGATGATGCGGGGAAAATCAAACATGCGCGGGGCAACAGAGTTGAAGGTCTACAACTAGAATCCTTAGATGGAACTTGGGTGCAGCCATGCATAAGGGGCACAATATATCGTGTAAATTCCTAGCTTCTTTTATTACTCATAATAAAATAAAACCTCGACCTTACCGCTTTTGACCAAAGTTTCTCTTTGGAGACGTAATCGAAAAAATGTTGCCTCTAAAGTTTTCTGCGCTGGTTAGGCCTGCGCACAAATCGGTTCAATCCGAATTTCCGAACCGATTCGAAACAATTCGGATAATTCAATTTGGATAATACAATTCGATTTCAATTTACAAATGCAATTGTAAAATATTACGGTTTAACGGTTCGGATACGGTTGGCTTCAATTATCAACCGAACCGATCCGAACAAATCAAATTTATATGCCACTAGTGACTAATATGACTAATTTGGTATATGCAATGTGGTGTTGGCGGATTTGTATGCTTGCACAAGTTGTCAAGCTCTTGTTTTGCTACTTATATGCTATTATGCTTGCAAGTTTATGCTTTTTTTCTTGGTTAATATCTTGGTTATAAGGCTGCAAATTTAGGATCTCATTATTTTTTGTTATGTTTACTCTAAAACTGAAATGAAATAGTTACTTGTTTAAATTTCGAATAAACCGTACAAATCGATTTGTGTAACCGAATCGAAATAATAAAAAACGAATCGAATTGAACCTAGAATGGATAGAGTTTGGTTGAGAATTTTAGAAAGTCGAAATTCGAAATTTCAACTCGATGATGGCCAAAACCAAACCGAACCGATTCGTGCACAGGCCTAGTGCTGGTTATCCAAAATTGTTGGTAAGTGATTAATAAAGTGGGTAGAATTTGTAGATCAGGTTTAAATTCAAATTCCAAGGTAAAAGACACAAAAGTAATTTGTTTTACGGAACAGGGTCAAATCTGTCCTTCAACTATGCGATATATATTAGGTGCTTTTGCACTGTCGTTTAAATGTTGTTCCAGACATGTCCTTACCGTTATGTTTTGAACCTGTTCTTGTCCTTAATTTAATGAAAATATACTAGAGGGCATATTTGTTCTATTTTGCATAGTATAGGGGCATCTTAAAACTATTGAAATTCCTTAATATTATGGTACAAAAATAATAATATGACTCAAAATATCATTGAATTCCAAAACATAAAAAACATTTGCAATTACAATCCATCTACCATTATATTGCATCTAAATTATACAACAAAAAGATCAAATGCAATTACATCCATCTTTTAAAATCTTCCCTGATAACATGTAACTAACCACAATTCAAACAAGGCAACCTAACATAAGATAGATTTCCCCCCTCGTATTCTCAAGTCTTCCATTAATAGAAGAAGAAGCCTCAACTTCTGGCACAACTTGCTTAAAACCCTCGTTATTAATAGTAGAAGAATTTGTATCAAACTCAATCACTACTTCCTTTAAAGTTTCAAGCAGAAGAGAATTTATTTTTTCATTCAAAAGATTGTTTTCACTAAGAGCGCCATTTTCCCTTTTTAAAAGATTGTTTTCACTAATGGGAACATCCTTTTTATTTTTTAATTTGTTTATCACCTGAATGGTTCTTTCTAGACATTTTTCGTCTTTCCAGTCCCAATATCTACACAATCATACATGCAACAAAAATCACAAGGAAATAAATTTGCTGCAACAAAATATAAACATAAAAATAAAAATAAAACATTACAGATCTATCGCAAAAAAAAAAAAAATCACAAGGACAAAATGATAACTTACATTAGACTTATGATACTTGAAAAAACATCTCCCAAAATTATTTGGAGTGCATAATGTGAGATGGAGCGCAGCAACTCCACATCCACAAACCCTTCCACGGCTATTTGAAGAACTCAAAACTTCTGACATTTCATAAGCAACTGAAAGAATAAGAGAACAAAGTGCGGAGTTGCACGATAAGTGTGGAGTTTCGAAATGCAGTATCAAAAAAACATTGGCTAGCATAAAGTGCACTATAAAAAAAAAAAAACTGAGAATTGTAAGTACAATATGTAGTTCAGGAACTTCAATGAATCAAACATGCCCCTATACTATGCGAAACTGAACAAATATGCTCATCAATATATTTTTTCGGATTTCCGTTAAATCAAGGGCACGAGTAGGTATAAAACATAATGGTAAGGGCACATCTAGGACAATGTTTAACCAATGGGAAAAAGCGCGTAATATCGTATGTTCCACGACATATCTGGCCCTTTTCCGTTGTTTTTATTTGTCTAAATTTCGGTGGACAAGAGTCACCTCGTGATTTAGTAGATATAACATGATAGAATAGTCGAGGTGTGAAAAACTGGCTCAAATAATGTAGGCTTTTTTAGTTAATTCATATTATAGTTTTACTTAGGGGACATCTACGTTTTGCGCTCATGTGACCCAAAATTAGTTGAAAAAAGCTACATTTATCCAAGTACATGAGAATTTACCTAGTTCATGCATGTATTAGAAAATTAATGCTAATTGATGCACATATGCTTTTATTCATGAACTAGAGAATAGAAAATCTAGAATTAAATTAAGATATATGTACTAGAAAAAGTACATGTTGGAAGAGTTTTTATAAATACCTAGGCAGTATAATGTTTTATGTAAGTCAAGTTGATCAAAAAATATTTCCTCCACTATCTGTAAGAAAGAATTCGAGAGACACAGCGTGCTTCTCTTCCCTAATATTCCAACAAAACTTACCCGAAAAATACTCATTTTAAAAATAAATATTGAGTATCTAGATTCTGTAAATAATTTTATAACGCAACTCCGTAAGTATATAAGAATTACATATAGAAAGAATTTGAGAGACACAGCGTGCTTCTCTTCCCTAATATTCCAACAAAACTTACCCGAAAAATACTAATTTTAAAAACAAATATTGAGTATCTAGATTCTGTAAATAATTTTATAACGCAACTCTGTAAGTATATAAGAATTACATATAGAGCAAAAACAAAGAAGAGGTTAAAGGTTTAGTGGGAACTTGTCATAAAGAAGCAGATTTTATATGCAAACTGACACTCTTTAACTTAGTAGTAGTACGATTTTGCAAAAACCAACCATCTTATTTAGATATTCTCCAACGGAACAGCTTTAACCCCGGGGAATAGCACATATTTGTCAGGTAAGAAGACTTACAAGGGTTAAGTGATTAAATGAATAAAAATACATGTTAATTAGTCATGGTTAGGTAAAAGAACTCTATCTATATCTATATCTATATATAAAATTGTATACGGTAAAAATTGGATTTATGCTAGACCGGTGAGACCGGGAATCGAGGGAAGAAAGAAACAAGCACGAGCATGAAGACTTTCTTTCGGACCAGAGGTATTGCACTAGAAGTGGTTGATCAGAAGAAAGCGGAGGAAATCGTTTGGTCCGGTTTCTCCGTGGCCGAGTAGATCGTAGTCGTTAGTCCGGTTTCTCCATGGCTGAGTTGATCGTGGCCGTTAGTCTGGGTGATCAGTTACAAAATTGTCACGCGTCAAGACCGTTCTGCCACATTGTACTACCAATCGTACGGGTGTCAAACCGTATGACCCCAACTTTATCCTTTTAGGGTTTTCTTTATTCTAAAGGGGCTTTATGTTGTATGTAAGGCCCATAAGGCAAAACTATAAATAGGAGACATTTCCCTACTTTTAAAGGTTAGCTTTTTCAAGATCAAGAACATTGTAATAGAAATTATAGATTGAAGCTCTCTCTCCTTTGGTCCGGATCAATGGCATTTTATGCTTATTCTTCCAATATAGTTGGCTTAGTCACAAACATCCATATCTTTATTTCAATCATTAGCGTATATATTCACGTACACATGCTATAGCACGCAAATCTATAATTATTTCCTATAAACCCAAAATAGATTAAAGTTCATCCACATATCCTATACCTCACTTACAAATTCAATTGATTACCTAAATTCGGGGTAAACAAATATAAAGCTAGGCATAGACAATCCTATGTGGCACCTCTCTATAGCCTCCATTGGCATTTATCTTTTTTCTCAATTTTTTGATCTTTTCCTCTTCATTTGTATATTTTCATTATTTTTCAGATTCTCTTTTATAGAAAGACCACAACCATTATTATTATCCAATTAAATGGACAATTAATACGTGTTAATGTCTATTCCATCTTTCAACCATTTCTTGCTCATTTCATGTTCATGGGTTAAACATTTTAATCTCCAATTAAAGTGAATAATTAGTACATATTAATGTCCATACATTTATATCTTCTTCTATAGTTAGTATATCTCCTCATATTTTTCATTCATTTGTCTCTGCAATGCTTCAGTCTTGCAGTTTTCACTTTTCATCTTATGCCTTAAAGTCTTTTCTCATAAATTTTTTGGTTTGCTCTCTCTGTGTGTATGATAGAGTATTAGTTGTTTAAATAAATTATTTTATTTTATTTCAATTTCTCTTGTATTAAACTTGGATTGAACTATGTATTATGTACAAAAAGTGATCTTCCGATGAGCATTGCAGTAAGTTAATTCTCGACAAAGAAGTTAAAGGAAAAATGATGATTATGAACAATATTTTGAAGATTAGCATTTGATTTAGCGTTAGGTATGGGTTATTTTGTTTCTTATTCTGTCTCTTCTCTTACAAAAATATTATCTGATTTCTCGGAAAAATTTATCAGATACTTACATGTATTCTTTTAGGGTTCTACACAAATTTAGTAGCTACCTACTTTGTATACTTTGAAACTTTTGGAATCAAATGTGTTTATGAAATAAGTGACTTGAGAGTTCATCAGGATTGGACCAATGGTAAGAGACTTTTTTTGTAAAGTGACTACAAAGAATGTTTGAACAAGTATATTTTTCGAAAAGACTACAATTGTTTATGTTTTAAGTTC
Organism: Lycium barbarum; assembly: GCF_019175385.1. Lineage (NCBI taxonomy): Eukaryota > Viridiplantae > Streptophyta > Magnoliopsida > Solanales > Solanaceae > Lycium > Lycium barbarum. The sequence goes on along the minus strand of NC_083339.1, from coordinate 122,241,809 downwards.
TCGATTTCTTTGATTCTCTATTTTCCAATTTTTTTTAGGGTATCTTGATCAGGCTTGGATAAACCTGTCAATCAGTTGAAACCGGCCGGTTTCCGGTCAAAAATCTGGAACCGGCCGCCCGTCACCGGTTAACCGGGTGGAAATGTGGAAACCGTACCCGGCTGGTTAAAAACGTAAAAAATGTATTATTTTTTTTTCTTCTTATGTATATGTATATTATAGTATTTCTTAGTATATTGTAGGTATATTTATATATGTTAAATAAGTTTATAACTAAAGTTTATATATTTACTAACTAACAACATATATATATATATATATAGTTATATATATATATATATATAGTTATATGCTTAAGTTATATGTATCATAAATTAAGTTTATATATTTACTAACTAAAAACTTATGAATATTATAAAATTCTAGATTTTTTTTTTCTAAGGTTATATAACTTTCTATTTTATAACTCAAGGTCAAGTATACTATATATAAATATATTTATATATATACACTATGTCTAAGTTATTTCTAAGTTTATAAGTTATGTTACTATATAACTTAAGTTTTTTTTCTAAGTTTATAAATTTCTATTTTATAACTCAAGTATGTGTATATTATAAATAGCTAAGCATATAAGTTAAGTTTTCTCTAAGGTTTTTTTTTTCTAAGTTTATAACTTTCTATTTATAACTTAAGTATATTTATACTAGATATACCTAAAATATACTAAGAATATACTTATAATATAAATATACTTAAGTTATAAAATAGAAATTTATAACCTTAGAAAAAAACTTAACTTATATGCTTAGCTACTTATAATACACACACACACACACACACACACACACATATATATATATATATATATATATATATATATATATATATATATATATATATATATATGTTTAAGTTATATGTATTATAACTTAAGTTATTTTTCCAAGTATAAAACTTTCTATTTTTTAATTTAAGTAGATGTATATTATAAGTATATTCTTAATATTTTTAGGTACATTCCTAACTTAATATAAGTAAGAATATGAACACAAGTAAATAGAAGAAAGCTCAAAGAGACATATATTTTATTCATTAATGGATAACATTTATTTGCAAGTTGTAGTTTTTTTAACTTGCAAATAATACATGAGTTGCAAAAAAGTAGTACAAGAATAAAATCAAAAAGTTTGAATCATTTCGCTAATCTCCGCAATATTAAATTCGGTTATTGAGATATCTTCAAAGTCTTCAATTTGGTCTCCTCCACTTGCTATCAAATTTTCAATCTCTTCCTCTTCACCTTCCACCGCTCCTAAGCTTTGGTTGCGTTGCTCCGATCTAATCCAATCGCGAATGCAAATCAGTACTTGCAAGCTAAATCCGGATAATGAGTGTCTATGGTCTCCAATTTGTTGTCTTCCTTGGCTAAATGTACTTTCTGAAGCCACGGTTGATATTTGAACCATAAGGATATCTCAAGTCATTCTTGAAAGTATCGGATGACTCACCTTATATTTCTTCCTCCATGCTAAGACGTCTAAATCATCTAGTGGGGAGATATCCACATTTGGTTGCATCAAATAAAGGTGAAATTCATCAAAGTTTGCACTATGAGAAGGAGTTGGATGTGAATGTAAAACTTTTAAATTCAACAAACCCAATAAACCCTTTTTGCTACTTTGAGAAGTACTAGGGCGTGAAGCAACGAGTGTAGCACTTTCTTCCAAAGTAGAATAATGAGTAAAAGCTTTTCTAAATTCAGCATCAACCGCGAGCTCGACGTCAATTAAAGATGGTTTAACTCTCTCGAAAATTTCTAAAAATTTCTAAATTTGTCTAACCAATCCTATAGTATAAGACATTTTAAAACAAGGATTTAAAAGAGAACCCAATATAAATAAACTTGGGATGGAAAAAAAATACTTCTTAAATTTTGTTGTCATAGAAAAAATAGCCGCTTGATAACCGGATTTATCTTTATACTCATATAAAACTCTAGTTATTTCCGTTAAGTAGGCTAAGATTCTTGTTACCGTGGGATAGAATTGTCTAGAAAAAGCAAGAGTTGCATTATAAATTTTTTGTAAAAGTTCAATACATTCCTTAGCATCTACCCAATCGTTATTATTTACCACTCATCATTTTCCGTATTGTGAAAGTTGTGAACTTGTTGTATGAGAATCCTATAATCATATGCTTGTTGTAACATAATGTAAGTGTAGTTCCACCTAGTGTCAACTTCTATTTGAATTTTCTTAGGTCTAAGGTTATTTTGCAAACAAAAATTCTTAAAATCTCTCATTTTTTCCTTATTAGCATTACAAAAAAGAAAATCAACTGCATTTCTAACCCTTTGAATAGAATCTTCAAAATAGTTAAGACCATCTTTAACAATCAAGTTTAAGATGTGACAACTACATCTCACATGAAAAATATTTTCTAGCGGAGGGTTTAATTCCCTTTTTAAAGGACCAACAACCCTTGTATTATTAGAAGCATTATCGAAAGCAATACAAAGTGTTTTTCTATAAATGTTAAAAAAATTCATAATAGTTGACATTGAATCCGCTAAATATTTTCCGTCCCGACGACCTTTCCCTTCATCATATAAAAAATCTATAATTCTTTTTTGCATCACCTAATTATCATCAAATCAATGACATGTAATAGCAAAAAAATCTAACTTGTTAAGACTAAGACCAATATCAGCGGTAAGAGAAACACTACAATTTAAAGAATTAAATACATTGCGCAAATAAAATCTATATTTTTTATATAAATCAATAATATCCGATCTACAAGTACTTCTAGGAATACCCTCAAACAACGGATTATAACAACGTTGAATATAAGTAACAAAATCCAAACCCGAAGGAAAGGAAAATGGTAGAGCATCAAAACCAGAGGTTTGTCTTACGAGATTTTTGCATCACCACATTCTAAAGGTTGGCTTACGAGATTTTGGCGGTTTGTCTTGTGTATGTGATTGTGAAGGATGTGTATCTCCTATGGGATTTTCGAGGGCTTGTGTTTCATCATCATTATCAATTTCATTAAAAGTGTCGAACTGGTGTTCCATTACATCATGATCTAAAAGTGGATTATTTCCACCAATATTAATACCTAAATTAGGTGTTTCGTTCACAAATGTTTCCTCCATAAACCCATCCCTACCACTACTACCGCAACCATGTCTCACTCTCTTCGACATTATTAAATAGCAATAATTTAAATCACACGCAAATAAATCACAAGAAAATAAATTGCAACAGATTAAATTGCTAGAATTAAATAGCGGAAAATAAAGATAGAGTTGGAACGGAGGTACCAAATTGCCGGACTAATTTCCACCAAAGTGAAGGCGGCTAGAATTGCAAATCCACCAAAGCTTTGGAGCTACTTCGGATTGTTGCAAAATCACCAACTCCACCAACATTTTTTTTTTATAATTGCAAAATATAAAATTGAAACTAGAATAAAAATTTATAGTATTTAATTGAGAGAAATTTAAAGTGGTTAATTGTTGCAAAGTAGCTATAATTGGGAGAAATTGAGAGAAAGAGAAGAGTGAATTGGTGTGGATGAAAATAAAACGGAGAGGGGTTTATATAGGGGTGGGGGATGGGTTAAAGTGTATAAAAAAAGGTTTGGGGGAGTTGGGGAACAAAGGGAGGCCAAAATGGCCATTTTTAGCCGTTGCCAACGGCCATTTTTACAAAATGAATTGTTGGCCAACGGTCCAATAGGCAGCCCCCATTGTAAAAATAATAAAAAATTATCGATTTTAACCGGCCGGGTCCGATTAACCGGTTAATCAGGCACAATATTTGAAAATCGGTCCAGTATTGAACCCCAGTAAACCGGTCCACCAGGTCTGGTTACCGTTTTTGACCAGTTCAACCGGCACGATTGACAAGTTTAGGCTTGGATTTGTTTATATAGCTTGTAGTAACTTAAATTTGAGTTACTGTAATGTTTAAATTATACTCAATATTAATATTGTTTGATGTGCTACTATTATTTTTTAGATTATTTAGACATGAAGTTATACTACATAAAACAATTCAATTATTAGTGATTCAGATTGATAAAGTTGATTTTTTTACTTTTCAGTTTTCTGCTTCCTTAGAGTAAAAGCACATTTAAGTCCTTCAAGATTTCAACATCATCTCATTATTTCAGCAATTTTAATTAATTAATACTTGAGATTAAATAGATTTGGTAGTATAAAAAATCTATTAGTAATTATCTGTTTTTTATTTTTTTATTTTTGTAAAGTGCAGTTGCTTAGCTAACTACTTTGCAACTTTTGGAATCAAATGTGTTTATGAAATAAGTGACTTGAGAGTTCATCAGGACTGGACCAATGGTAAGAGACTTTTTTTGTAAAGTGACTACAAAGAATGTTTGAACAAGTATTTTTTCGAAAAGACTACAATTGTTTATGTTTTAAGTTTTCGGTTTCTTTGATTCTCTATTTTCGATTTTTATTTTTTTATTTTTTAGGGTATCTTGATCAGGCTTGGATTTGTTTATATGGCTTGTAATAACTTAAGTTTGAGTGGCTGTAATGTTTAAATTGTACTCAATATAAATATTGTTTGATGTGCTACTATTATTTTTTAGATTATTTAGACATGAAGTTGTACTGCATAAAACAATTCAATTACTAGTAATTCAGATTGATAAAGTTGATTTTTTACTTTTCAATTTTCTGCTTTCTTAGAGTAAAAGCACATTTAAGTCCTTCAAGATTTCAACATCATCTCATTATTTTAGCAATTTTAATTAATTAATACTTGAGATTAAATAGATTTGGTAGTATGAAAGATCTATTACTAATTATATGTTTTATTTTTATTTTTTTATAAAGTGCAGTTGCTTAGGAATACAGATTAAAAACACCCCTACTTATGTCAGCGCTACTAATAGTATGATATCTTCATCACTATTCATGGTCATGTACAATTTTCAAGTACGATAAATCAAAGCAGAAAGACACGAAAAATAAACTCCTAAACACCAAATCACATTTACCTTCTATAAAAGAAGAAATATGGGAGAGACTAAGATTAACCAAAACACTCAACACGAGCCCTGATTGGTTATAAGAAGTTCATTTATAAACTTCTTAACATTGTGTAGAACAACCATTCATTTGTCAATTAGTTATTTGTTTCCACCTCTAAATTCTGACAAGAGTTATCGAATCAAATCGTTTATTATTGATTAAAAGCACTCCTACTTAGGTCAGCGTTGCTAATAGTATGATATCTTCATCAATATTCATGGCCATCTACAATTTTCAAGTACAATAAATCAAAGCAAAAAGACACGAAAAATATACTCCTAAACACCAAATCACATTTACCTTCCATAAAGAAGAAATATGGGACAGGCTAAGATTAACCAAAGCACTCAACACGAGCCACTATTGGTTATAAGAAGTTCATTTATAAACTTCATAACATTGTGTAGAACAACCACTCATTTGCCAATTAGTTATTTATTTCCACCTCTAAATTCGGACAAGAGTTATCGAATAAAATAATTTATTATTGGTTTTCAGTATTTGACTAGCTTTCAATTGCAAATTAAAGAAAAAACGAAAATTAAGAGACTTAAGCATATTTACCATTCAGATACTATCTTAATCGTAAATACTTGTGATACTCCATCTATGAGCTCAACTGGAGTTAGCCTGCATGCCTTGTTGAAATTTGTTTTTTAATTTTTTTTATATATGTAATTTTATATTTGATCTTAATTTTTTTCGTATGTATAATTTACATTATTTATTTTGGTACATTAAACTTCAATCCATTATATATCAAATCGAATTTTATGAAGTGATATGTTTGACCGCGCTTCGCACGGACGAGTTATCTAGTTCAAATATATGACATACATGTATTGGCTTGGTGCAAACACCGTGTATTTTTTAACCTATTTGTCAATTATGTTTGATGTGATGACGTATCATATACGTATAACGTAATATGACAAAAATAACACATCACATTATTAACAAAGTGGCAATTGAGGTCTCCACTACCAAAATGAAATCCATACCTCAATGAAAATGGGAAAGACAATCTGAAAGCGAGGCCTTTTTGGACAACCAGATCAAAAAGAGGTTTTTTTTTTAGTCATTCAACTTGTTAATTGCGTAAAATTATCAATTTGTTTAATTACTCAATCTCACTTTATTTTAGATAATATTATTCTTGTAATTTTCCGTCAATTTCATTGGGAATACAACCATTTGTTAAAAAAAATTATCTTAATAAATTACTCACGTAGTCATTCCCGCAATCCAACCCATGAGATCAAAATACCGAACCCAAAGTCCCCAACACCTGCAATAAGCTACAAATTCCCCTAAGCAGTTTGTAGAATCAAAGCACAATAAGGGTGAAAAGATTTAAATTATATACGCTAACAATATAAATTGACAATACCAATAATTTAATGATAATATATTATTTTATTTTTCAGGTACCGATATCATGCTTACCATGAAAAGCTACCTTTATTTGTACGTCAACTTAAGTAGCAAACCTCTATATACTATCGTTGTACAAAATTGATCTCATTTGTTAAGTGGATGAATGGTTTTTAGTTGACCGTGCTTTTCACTCAAGTGGTGTATGATACTACTTCGGAAATGTGAAGTTGGTCGACACGCAATAGTGGCCACTTGGTAGTTGGTAGTCCTAGTCTTAAGTGGCGTCTCTCTTGAATGGGTTGGGGACCTGAAATATAGACTCGACATGCTCATTCCCCGACAGCCATATAAAATAATCCACTGCATGGATCTCAAGAACCTGCTATATTATATAAAAATGAGTGAAAAGCATGGGGCTGCCCCTCATGATCATGGCCATTGTTCAATCCACTTTTATGGAAGGGAATCTTCAACGCCCCATGTATTGAAATAACTACAACTAAATACTTCGCTTTCAATTGAAGCTTCATTCCACCTTTCATTCATAATTATTGACCTTTGAAATCTAATCTAAAATAATTTTCAAAAACCATCCAAAGCACTACATAAAATATTCTCCTATTTTTGTCGTTTACTCAGACATTCATTACCTACTACCGGAATAAGCATCATTAACTGCCGTGTCTTGAAATAACAGGCTCTTAACTTAGACGTAAACAACAGTCTCAGGTCCCAGCCCAAAATCAGTTCTTAAACTAGCTCCTTACTCTACCGCATTAGGTGCTAACTGGATGCAGCTTCTTTAAGGAAGTGTTTAAGAGGTCAGAATGTTCTTGTTTCTTGTTCATTTTTTCACCTTCTTTGCCAGCATTTTAGCAGTCTTTTCGGCCTCATTGCCTCAAGATGCTGTTCATCTATTTGGTTTTCGAAGCAGTCTTCCAGAGCCCTCTCAACAACTGCTTCCTTGGAATCAGTCTGTCTCACACTGCCAATGGAAAGGTGTTTCCTGCTATTCAGACAGAACTACTCATATCGAATCATTGAATTTCAGGGACTTCCTTCTATCTGGAACCTTGGACAAGGCCTTTCCCAATCTTTGCCGGCTTTCTCGCTTGGTCTACCTTGATCTCAGTGGCAACCACTTCACTGGTGGCATCCCTGCTATGCTCGCAAACTGCAGCCAACTTGACACGATTCTCCTCAACGACAATAAATTTTCAGGAACCATCCCACCAGAGATTTTCAAATCAAGCAAGCTTATAAAACTAGATTTGGGTTTCAATCAGCTCAATGGCACCATTCCATCTGAGGTAGGCCTCTCTGCAAGCCTTCAATATCTTGGGCTGTGGAATAATTTCCTTAGGGGAAATATTCCAAAAGAACTCTTTGATTTGCCAAATTTGACAGAGCTCTACATCCACACAAATAATCTAACGGGACCTCTCCCGGACTTCCCATCCTCTTGCTCACTTTCCCTGCTTCTTATTCATCAGAATCGATTCTCAGGTTCTTTGCCAATTTCCCTAGGTAATTGTCACAACCTTACTGCATTCTATGCAACATCTGCTCATCTTGGAGGATTTATTTCCCCAGAGGTTTTTAGGGGCCTTTCAAATCTCGAATATCTCTATTTAGATGATAACAACTTTGAAGGGGAAATTCCTGAGACCTTATGGAATGGGAGCTTACAAGAGTTAGCTCTTTCCTGGAATATGTTTAATGGAAGCATATCCGAAAAGATTGGTGGTTGTCATCAGATAACTTACATTGATTTGTCAGCCAACAAATTAACTGGTTCCATTCCTAGGTCTGTCGGACGTCTGAAGAATTTGAGCAATCTTCTTCTGTATGATAACATGCTTAGTGGTTCCTTACCAGCAGAGTTTGGAAACTGCACTTCTCTTGTTGAAATCAGTCTCGTCGGCAACTTCATCAGTGGGGAAATTCCTACAGAGCTTTGCAACCTTCAAATCCTAGTAACATTCAATGCATTCAAAAATAAAATTCAGGGCCAAATTCCAGATTGCATAGGCAGAATAAGCGGGCTGCAGGAGCTAGCTCTTTATGAGAACCAATTGACCGGCAAGATACCACCTGGAATTACAAATATGACAAAACTTGCATTTCTTTCTTTGGCTCATAATAACCTTACAGGGGAGGTGCCACCTGAACTTGGCAAAAATAATTTTCCTGGCTTAATTAAGGTTGATTTAGGTTATAATAACTTAAGTGGACAGATTCCTTCTGAACTGTGTAATGGCAACAGGCTTGGAGTCCTGACTCTTGAATACAACCGTTTCAACGGAAGCTTCCCAACAAATATAGCAAAATGCAAATCTGTATATAGGGTGAACCTTCTCAATAACCGTCTGCAGGGGAATATTCCTGATGATATCGAAAAAAATGAGAATATTTCTTACTTGGATGTTCGACAGAATATGCTTCGTGGAAGGATTCCAGCAGCATTTGGTTACTGGACCAATCTTTCAACGATTGATCTTTCAGAAAATATGTTTTATGGCTCCATACCTGCAGAACTTGGAAAGCTTCAAAATCTTGTAAGACTCAGCATTTCTTCAAACAGACTGACTGGACAAATTCCCTTTCATTTGAGTAACTCCGCAAAACTGGCAGAGTTGGATCTCAGCAACAACAATCTTTCAGGAAGAATTCCTAAAGAAATTGCATCATCTTCAGTATTGACAAATCTTCTACTCCAGGACAACAAACTTTCTGGTGCTCTTCCAGACACTTTCTCCTCCTCACAAAAGCTTGTAAAGCTGCAGCTGGAGAATAACTTGCTCGAAGGCCCAATTCCATGCAGTCTGAGTAAGCTTATGCAACCTGGTTTTTCAGTAAATCTGAGCATGAATAAGTTTACGGGTGAAATTCCTAGGTGCCTAGGCAATCTAGATAAATTAGAGATCCTTGACATATCAAGCAACAACTTGTCTGGTGCGATACCATCAGAAATGGACAACATGAGGTCTCTTTCATTTCTCAACATATCATTTAATAACTTGTCGGGGAAGATACCCAATACATGGGAAAAACTATTAAGTTCACATCCAGGATCTGCCCTGGGAAATCCAGGACTCTGCTTATCAGGCACTGAAGGTAGCAACTGCAAGCATGTGACAGAATCACATGTAAAATGGAAGACTTTAGCTGGTATAATTAGTGGATCTGTGCTTTCCATGGCAATCATAGTTGCTGCAATTTACTTAGTAGTGACTCGGTCCCTGCTGAATAAGCATCGGCTCATCAAGTGTCAATCAGGAATTGAAGACCTACCTGATGGTATAAATTTTGAGGACATTGTACATGCAACAGAAGGATGGAGCGAAAAATATGTTATTGGAAGAGGCAAGCATGGAACTGTTTATAAGATGGAAACTGAGAAATCCAAAAAGCTTTGGGCTGTCAAGAAGGTTGACTTAGCTCAGGGAGCATTCAACGATGAAATGAGAAGCCTAAATTCTGTCAGACACCGGAATTTGGTAAGATTGGGAGGATACTGCATAAAACATGGATATGGCTTCATTCTAACAGAATTTATCCCTGGAGGGACTCTTCATGATGTCCTTCACCAGAGAAAACCACCTGTTATCCTGGACTGGGAGTCCCGCCATAGCATTGCTCTTGGTATTGCTCAAGGTCTGTCATATCTTCACCATGATTCTGTCCCTCAAATCATTCACAGAGATCTCAAATCAGATAATGTAATGTTGGATTCTGAGATGGTGCCAAAGATTGGAGACTTCGGGATTGCTAAAATAGTATCAGATGATGAAAACTCGACAAACTCCAAAATTGTTGGGACCCTAGGATACATTGCTCCAGGTTAGCCACACATTACTATGCTAATTTTCAGTATAATTCAGTTGGCAAATAACTTTGATGAATTACTAACTTTTACTACTTTCTTCCCCGGCCCCGTTCCTCTTCTTGTCCCTCCATCTATTCAGAGAACGCATACTCAGTTCAATTGACAGAGAAAAGTGATGTCTATAGCTACGGAGTTCTTCTATTGGAGCTCTTCTGCAGAAAAATGCCAGTAGACCCCAGCTTTGAAGAAGGATTAGACATTGTTTTCTGGGTGAGAAAGAACTTGCAGAGAAGCAACAATTTCCATTGTTTTCTTGATGAAGAAATTAGTCTCTGGGATGTAGAAGAACAATGGAAGGCCCTGAAAATAGTGGATTTGGCGCTTCAATGTGCTCAACTCGAGGCAAGCACCAGGCCTGCAATGAGCGATGTAGTAAGGTCTCTTGACGAGTTAAATAATAGATGTAAAGGGAAGAAATGAAACTTTTAGTGGTGAAACCCATGATCAACTTTCCCAAATACCAACATCTCTTTTTTTTTTTGGCTTACATATAAAATTGGACTAAGAAAATGCATGATGTTTCAGTTTAACTTTGTGACATCCAATGCAACAACATAGACAAAGAAAATGCATGATGTTTCAAATCAATTTTTGGTAAAAGCGGTTTTCACCTTCTAGCCATAGCTTCCTTTAATCATGGATCAATGTCCGCAATCAGTTTTTGCTTATTACTTTCTCCAGCTGCTCCAAAATCTGACCAGTTTTCATGTATCAATATTGAACAGAGAGTGCGAAGTAACAATGCTTTGCTACAAGCTAGTCCTTATCTCAAGGGCTATGACATTCCGGATTATTTTCAGAAAAGAAAATAAAAAAAATAGTAATGCCTTGTGGGCAATCGTTGTATTTCATCCAAATACAGATATTTAAATAAGGTAGATATACCTCAGAGATGGGTTACCAACAGGACTTCTAACAAGACTTGACAGAGGAATGGCAAATACATAGGAATATCAGATAAGAAGATACAATAATAGTCTTTGGAGAATTAACCAGAATTCAGTAGAACGGAAATATGAGGTGCAAGAATAAACTGCCAGGGCTATTCTGTAGTAAGTGACAAATAGATGAAAGACATATCTCAGACATGGAAACTGCCACACCAGAGCACAATACAATGCACACCTAAATAATCATCAGAGTAGAAGAAAGCCAACTTAAAGGTTCCAGATTCCTTTTTCTTATTTTTTATCTAGTGGACTTGGATGTGCAATACAAGCCAATCCTGACAAGATTTTGAGAACTTTTCATGTTAAAATATTCACCAGAATTTGCGGTGGACATATTCACAGTGCAACGCCACATATGCTGACAAGTCTCATACTTCTAGTAATAGAGCTTTCATTCTGAGTCAGATCCACTGAATCCCAAGCTACTGCTCTTAGCAAGTGCACATTTGTCCGTAAAGATTTGAGAGGAACTCCAGGAAATTTGTTGCTTGCTCTATTACAAAGTTACAAGCAGCTCAAAAGAGAAATATAAAACACTACACCAAGTTAAAGAATAGCAGCTCGGATAAGCAAAAACCAAAACTGAACAGGATTCGCATAGTTTCTTTTAGCAGAACAGGTGAGATTTCTCTAAAAGAGCTGATCATATTCTACATCTAATCACATTGCTGAAGTTAGAGTATGGATAAATGTTTGAAAACCCTATTGTCCAAAGATAGGGTCAATAGAAACATGAAGCTACAAAAGCGAACCAAGAAAAAATTCAAATTACTGAATAGCTTTCGAAATAGCCTCGAGGAGAAATAATCCTCAGTTAAATAAAGCAGGGTTCAGGAGTTTGTCTACTTTGAAGAGACCGTACAAATTTAGAGAATTACTCCATTACTGGCTATGTTACCTACGACTAACTAGATTAAATTAACAGCTCAATGTGCATAGACTTGGTGTTCTTGGGTTATACTTAACACCAGCTAACTCGAAGAATAATTCATTAATATACATGGTCTATCGACTGAGGCACGGAGCAAAAGGATGTCCTCAATCACGTCATAAATAAAGCCTATGTAAGATACAGAACCAAATAAACCTCTAGTCCTCTCCCCGCCACCATATTGAAGTCCATTGCCCCCATTATGAAATGTGTCTTCTTACAAAGTAAAACTGAAATTTGAGAAAACAATTAACTAGACTAATCAAGAAACATAAATAACAGCACAATCATCGACTCTCTTGCATGATTGAGGAGTAGAAATCTTAGGAAAAGCAGTAGTCCCCACCCCAGTAGACTTGGAATCTTCTAAATTCCTATTTCAGTATACTGAGAGTTTAACTACTGGAGATTTCAAAATGTTTTGTTTAATTGTTTAACCAGCTAACTTAACGAAACAAATTAGCAAGGAATGAAGAGAAAAGGAAGATCTTATAAATATTGTTTCAGCAATAAAATCAACACACGCAATAGATTGTAGCAACACTAAAACTCGGTCACAATCATAGTAAGCCATCTACTTGGTTAATTTCCACATCCTTTGCAACTCCAATTTCTTTTAATCAAGAGGCAATAGCCTGATATGCATTCATTTACAGAAAATGGATCCTTTTCACCTAGATATTCAATATCAAGCCATCTCAGAATCATGTTCATTTAGAGAAAAATAAATGAGAGAAAGATAAAGATCTCCTAATTGAAATAGAAGAGCACTCAAAATCAATTTACTCCTGGCAACTTCTAATTTTGAAATCCCTAACTACCATTAGAAAACTAACATTGCACTAGAAGGTCAAATTATCCAGTTAATCACAAGATTCAATAGTACATAGGACTTTTACAAAACGGATGTAACAGAAATAAAGTACAATTGGGAACAACATTGTACCTGTTGATTGATGGAGTTATGGAAGCAACTCAAATTTTCCAAGACAATGCATAGTAAAAACAATTAGTCCTACTAAGTACTTCATTTGAAATAAATAAATTTTCATTTCTAAACATAAAATAGATTGGATTGACATAATTTTGTGAAGTTCTTTTCAATTTAATTTGTGGGTAAATTATGATGAGGGAAACTCAAGCATGGGAAGTAAATTGGAGGAAGGGGTAATAATACTAGTGTGGGAGTCGGGTGCAGCCATGCAGAAAGGGGCAGAATATATAGTCTAGAATTTTTATTTTCTCTTATGAACTTCAATTTCGATATCCATACCTTACCACTTTGATGAAAGTTTCAGTATTTTGATACAATGATATTACACCCAATTATCTTTAAAATGGCGGTCTTCAATTTTTATCTTGCTTATTTTATAGGTAATTCGTGCTGTAAAAAAGTTCAAGATCCAGCACTTCCAAGATTGTTCTCGTAAATCACCTCATTTGTTTGTTTTAATGGACCTTATGAATGCGAATATATAAAATCAATGGGGATTGGGGACCGCAAATCTGATGGTGAAGTGCCCAAATATTCAATTTTGAAGTCGAAGTCTAATAGTGATAATTAAATGGTGGCATTAAACATGATTGTGATTAACGAATATAATGGTGGCTAATTATGATGAATGTCGTTAGTGATTCGTGATTGTAATGGTATTAGGTTGTATGTTAGTAAGTGATGGCTAATAATGGTGATTGTTGACTTACGTGATTGGCGATGGTGGTGATTTGTGGCCGATGATGGTGGTCGCAGGTGGTGATAGATGATAACGGGGCAGTGATGATTAGCAATGAAAATGGATGGAGTAGTGATGAAATGCATTTTTATAAAAATATTTGAATAAATATCTTAATGATATTAGATCTTTGTTATACATCTTAATTATTTAGATCCATTAAGTGATTGGAAAGTACAAAAAAAAAATGCACTTAATGATTAAAATTTATACCTCAAAAATAAATGATTGAAACCTGAATAATTAAAATCAATACCTTCATTAAGTCCTGACAAATGAGGCATTAACCCACTTGATGAGTTTAGTTGAAAAATTACAAGTCAAAAGGTCGACTTCATAAAACGTGTGCAAGAAAAGTGTTACTTTGAGCAACAAACAATAAATAAAAAAATGTCTGATGGGTAATGTTAAGCAATTATTTTTAATTCTGAAAATTCTTAACCAACATATATGTAAAACAAAGTAATTACCTAAGATAGATAATGTTAAAAAGCACACCTGAACTATTAGTTATTCACTTTTTCTATTTATATCAAATAGTTGCCGATTGTTTAAACAGGAAGCTCGCACACCTTTTAATTTAGGTAGGAAACTCACGAAAAAATAATAATTCAAGTGTGTTTCTGACCGTTAACTTTACCTAAAAGGCAATAATTGCATCTTAGATGATACTGTAAAAATATATTCCAAGGTGGGTAAGGCCTCATTTGTTTTCATTAAGATTAAGACGTCTGAATCTGAATGCACATCTGAATGATTAAGATGTTGTCTTTAGGTCTGAACACTGAATGATTAAGACTGTTTGTTTTTCAACATCTAAATGTGAATAATGTATTTATTTAAACATAATAAATATACAATTCAAATTAAAAAGTAACTAAATAGTAGAAAATAAATACAAATTTAATAAAAAAATATATTATTTGATTAAAAAAAATGAAACATTTATGTTCACTAGTAATGGTGGAGATGTTTTGTAGTCGTGGTGGGTGGTGAGTGAGGGTGAAGGGGTGAGTGGGTAGTTGGGGTGAGGGGTGGAAGGTAGTGGGGGTGGGGTTGGTGGGAAGTGGGCGTAGGGTTAGTGGTGGGAGGTGGGGGTAGTGGGGAGTGGGGGTGGGTGGTGTAGGGTAGGGGTTGATGTTGGGGTTGGTGGGGAGTGGGGGTGGTGGTGCGAGGGAGGGGTAGTGGGGGTGGGCGGTGTGGGGTGGGATTGGGGTTGGTGGTAGGTTGAGAGTGGCGGGGAAGGGGGGTTGGAGTAGTAGGTGAGTGGGTGGTGTGGTGGGGTTAAGGTGGATGGGTGGGGTTGGAGTGGAGAGTGGGTGGGGGTGGGGGTGGGGTTGAGGTGGAGGGTTGGAGCTGGTGATAAAAAAGTCATATAAAAAAATACCTCTTAATGATATTAAGACTTGATTCAAGATCTTAATGATTAAGATCTATTCAGACCCAATAAGTGCTTAGATCTTAATGCAAACAAATGCACTTAATGGCTTGAGATCTAAACCATTCAGATTCATTCAGACCTCTAATAAGTGCAAATAAATGAGGCCTAAATGTACTCTTGTCTTTTACTATTTCGGGTCACGCGGAAGTGACTAAATTTGCATTTTGGCGTTTTCGTCCGTAACTATCGCCTTGGACCTCACCTTGGTCTTGCAAATTTGTCCCAAATAATTGAGCTGTTTATACCGTAAATAATTACTCCTAAATATTCACCGAAAAATCAATTTGCCGACCATAGGGTATATTTTGATATTTTGCCGAAAACCCACTCAACCCAAAGAAATTTAACTCGTCTCTCTCTTCTGTCTCTGTCCCTCCCCTTTTAATTCATCTATCTCTCTTCCTTCATTATTTCTTCTGTCAGAAAAAATCACAAGTAAAGGGTTTAAGTTTCTACTTCTAGGGTTTATTTTTCTTTAGCAAAAATGCAACAACAGCAACAGCAGCCACAACCACCAGTCTTGAACTCTGCTCCTTCTTTGCCTCTAAATGCCATTACCACTGAGCAGATTCAAAAGGTACAATCTTTTTTTCTCTGTTTTTTTTTTTTTTGTAATATCTCAAAAATGTGTCCAAAGGCTCTTCATTTTCTAGCCCTAGTGAAGTCAAATATGGTTAGTTGAAAATAAAAAAAAAAAGATTATTTCTTGAAAGGGTTTTTGGCCCATATTTGTTTTTATTTGTTCTCTGATTGCCCCAAGAGCTATTAATGTCAACATTTTCCTCTTTGTTTGTGTTTTGACATTTTATTAATACAAATCTTTAAAGTAATTTATTGGAGTGCCAAAACTAAGGGTCTACTATTTACAATTGTGAAGAACATGATGTTTTGACTACCCAATGTACTTCAGCTGGAATACACACACAGACATGTATATTATGTTTGGACTGTAAATATGTTGTCTCTAATAGTTTGGATTTTTTCTTGATACAGTTCTTGGATGAGAACAAAAATTTGATTCTTGCCATACTGGAAAACCAGAATCTTGGAAAACTCTCAGAATGTGCTCAGTAAGTTAAAACTTAATACTTCTACTATAAAGTTGATATTTATTTGTGTTATAGAATGGTGTGATTAGTTTTGTGTATCTACATATTGTTTTCCTGTTGTAACACATCATTGCCTCTACATATAGAAATGTGTTTCTTCGAAAATACTGAATGGTAGAGAAATGGCTGGTCAGACCGAAAAAAATAATGGTAATATCTTGTTGTTCGATGATCAGGGATGTTTGGGCGCGCACACTTTGCTAGATAATCTCTTTTAACAGTTTACATATGGTACTTCATTTGATTTCTTTTTCTTAATCACAAGTTTTGCAGCTTGATTTTGAAGGTCTATACATAATTGCCATAAAGATAATTTGGTTTTCCAGTTGTAAAACCCTAACTGCATTAAACGGCCTAGAGGCAAAGGAATTGGATCTGTAAGTTCATTTTGGAAGCTCACGCCGCCGTCTTGAAACATTTGAAGTATTATTGCAGCACTGAAGTGTGATCAGTGTGTTTAAGTAAATTGACTCTTAGATTGTTTTTGTAATTTTCCAATTCCTGTGTTTCTTTTGGACATTTAATATCAGAATCTGTCCATATTTCCTTATATAAAAAACACTATCCCTATTTGAATTCTAAGACTTAAATGTTTTGCTAAATGAGGAGCTCTACAATTAAGATTAAGCGGAATAGCATTGCTCTGGGTTCAGAAACTGTAATATTCACACAGTAAAAGGTGTGGCCTTAGAAATCTCAAAATAGAAAGTGAGCAAATCCATGTTTGAGCTTGCGACATAATTTGTAAGATCACAAAAAGTACTCAGCAATTGGCAGAGAAAGAGAATGGTTTAGAACTGATGAATGAGATTGGAAAGCAAGAATAACTGGTGATCTCAGACATGTCCCATGTCTGAAACTTTAGCAGGTCAGAAATGGTTTAGGCATCTTGTTGGGGGTCAGATGAGGAAGAGGCGAAGGAACTGATGAAGCAAATATAATGGAGAAGGCAAGACACAGTGAACCAAGTAATAAGTATAGCAAAAACAGAAGCAACAAACAAGAGTGAACATTAAAGTTTTCAATGCAGTTTCCACACAGAAATGAAGCTACTACAATGTCAAATGCAGGGAACAAATTGTACTTTGGACATATGCATAGCTTGGTATGCAGGACATAGTTGTGATGATGCTATAAAATAGATAGGGGTGGATGGTTCACGTAAATGTAGTATGCAGCATGCTTGCTATGTGTACTAGTTTCTGCACTCGTTGCATCTCTGGAAGCTTTTCTAACAAAATATTGACTTTCAAAATGAGAAAATTGATAAAGGAAAAATAAATATTGCCCTAGGCTAGTTACTTCGGGGGTACAATTGTAAAAGCTCCTGGAGGAAACTTGTTCAGACATCCAGAGTTGAACCAGAAGTTTAATGTAGAAGAAACAACAGTAAGTAAACAGATAGCTACAGTACCAAAAGCATAGGGGAAATATCTTCTGCACAGACTGTAGTTGATTATCTGTTCTGCACAATTTGCTGCATGAGGAAATTAATTAATATTTCCCAAGTTTGATTGGACCACTAAGCTTATCGGGTTATCCATCTTCGCCTCTCGGGACGTGTTCCTGGTGAAAGTGTCCATAAATTCCAAAAAGGCTTGATATGAATGAAATTGAGAATAGACAATTTAGTGATCCTGACGTGCTGTTGGGATTTGCAATCATGTTCTCTACTTTTCATTTAGTTCTACGCATTAGAAAATGCATTTCCTAATCTTGTTCAATAATGTCTTTTCATGAGACATGTATTTAGAAGTTGATTTTGCTTGGCTCTTCCTTAAAGTTGGATTAAGAAAAACTTGTAGTGTGGCTAACAGAAATATGATTGCATATTCACTTAATATTCCAGATACTCTGTTTGCTTTGCATTGTCAAAACTCATGTCCGGGTATTATTTTACACTATTAAAGTTGTTTTTATGTCATAGGTATCAAGCCATGCTTCAGAAGAATTTGATGTATTTAGCTGCTATTGCTGATGCCCAACCACAACAATCAGCAGCAACCTCACAGGTGGATTAGATGTTCGATTTAGTGTTTCTTATGAATTTACTTGTCTTCCCCTAATAGATAAATAGTTGCAGGCTCCATCTGCTCCCCAACTTGGAAACCAGATGCAGCAAGGTCAGGCTGCTACTATGCAACAGCAACAGGGCGTCTCTGTTTCCAAATTGCCTTTCCAGCTCAACTCCCTTCCGTCCCAGGAGCAGCAACAGCAAATGCTCCAGTATCAGCAACAGCAACAATTCCAAGGCCAATATAGCTTTGGACCTACTGCCAACAATGCCATGCGTCAACTTATGCAACCTGGACTAAGCAACACAGGAACTCTGGATGTACGAGGAAATAAGCAAGGCAGCTTAGAAGGTAATCCTAGTGATGGCCTTGGAAAATCAGCTGCGAGGCATGTTAATGGTGAGAGGGAATAGGCATTTAACTTTTTATTTGTTGTTAAATGATTATGCACCGTATTTATCTATGTAGGTATGTTTGATAAGGATGTTTTTTAAACTGCGGAGCCTAACATTATGTCCGTTAAAGCCAATTGATGGCAAAGCTTTGTTCTAGTTTCTTAAATCTTGACCTATTGGCATCAAGTTTACCTTCCCTTCCACAGGAAGGGTGTTCCTCGAAATACAAGATAATATCACTTTCCTTTGAATACTGGCCACCCACCCCCCAATCTCCACCCCTCCCTAGGGCCAAGCTGGTCTTTTCGCACGGCCACGTGCTTGTGGAATAATAGTGAGAAGAAAGAGATCAGGTCTTGCTATTTATTTATGATAGCATGGATTTGTTGACCTCTGAATTCTCGTTTCAAATTTCATCTTTGCATCATGACTAGTAGCTATATTTATTTATTTTTTCCCATAAATATCAAAAGGAACCGGCAAGGTTTCAGAGCTAATCTACTACTTGCCTTGTGTAGTCTACATAGTAGACCATTCTCTTAACCATCACTTCTATCATATTTTATATGGGGCTGTCTGATTGAGCGTAAGGACTAAGAATTAAAGTTGACTTGCATGAAAATGTGACTACTCAAGCAACTTCTTAAATGGTTGCACAAAAATTATTTTGTTAACAAAATAGTGAAATGGATAGGCATGCAATGAATGATTCAAGGTGACGTGTATTCTTGTTATCAAAACCATAAGGATGATTACATTTATTAATTAAAAATTCAGAAGAACAAACTATCTTTCCTAGAGAATCAGAACAATGAAATATAAAGATTTGGTCATATTTATAGTCTGAAATCATTATTTCTTCGATCAACTGAACTAATGGCATGCGTTCAAAGCATGATATGTGGATTATGCGCGCATTACGAGTTCAAATTTGTAGGGGACTGAAAAAATTGTTATCTAAACGGAGACGGGCAGATGAGCGAGTTCAGTCGAATTTTAAACTGTGCTTCAGTTGGTCCTCGAAGATTTACTGGTTATCAAAAAAAAAATTATACTTGATGTCATTTGATTCAGCATTAAACTTAAGCTACTTTTTGTATTATTTGGCAATGGTGAAAGTAAAACTTTAATATTTGTAGTGTTTGGCAAAATAAAAAATAAAAATTGCTTTTAAGCACTTAATATTTAAGTCAAAACAACAAAATAAGTCAAAAGCCATAACTTTAGAATTCCTAACTTATGGCTTTTGACTTATAAGTCGTAAGTCCATCCAAACGGGCTCTATTTGATGATTAGACAAAAAGATGATTAGAGTTAATATTTGAATAAATTAGAAGCGTTGAAACTCTTCAAGTCTTAGATAAGGTTATTAAATAAAGAAAGAAAAGAAAGGATGTAAAGTGATAAATGGAACTTCTTGTCCAGTTTATCTTTTTGTTTCCTTTTGGAGTAGAAAAAAAAAAGGGTTATGTCAAAATGCCTTCAGATGTGTGACCTGAAGTTCACGATCATAACTAGGAAGTAGGAATGCCTAGTAAATGCATCGTACTACTCTTCTATTGCCTGGCCGGCTGGACCAAAAGAAATAAATACTAGTACCACATTTGCATTGAAGGAATAGTAGAGCTACCCTTGTTGCTAATTGCTCCACCCATATCACAAGGGTATCGAATTAACCAATGAATATATGATTCACCAAGTCCACCCAGACTTAGCACGTTAGGATGAAATATATATCATTGATAGGTTGAACAAGAATTGTGCTTCAATTTCAAACAAGTTAAGATTAACTATATAAATTATCATTTTTTTGCGCGGATTGCCCTTCTTTTGGAATGGTTTTTAAATTTTGCCCCTCATATTTGTAGTCTTTAAATTATGCTCCTCATATTGCTGGTCTTTAATTTTTGCCCTTTGCGTTGCAACCCTGAGCGTTCACACAGAAATCATGAGGTTCTGGGTTCGAACCCCCGCTCAAGCATAAATTAAAAAAAAAATTGCAAGGCAAAATTTGGGTCGCGTGTATGCCGGACCCGGCATACACTTGTTAAGGAATTACCAAAGTTATGTCGGACCTGGCATACTCTGCCTTATGGGCAGACTTGGCATAAGTATGTCGGGTCCGGCATAACTTTGATAATTCCTTAACAAGTTTATGCTGGGTCCGGCATAACTTTGATAATTCCTTAACAAGTTTATGTCGGGTGAGCCATATTTATGGACAAACTTTTAATGGGACCAGACCAGTAAATCATAACAAACCAATAAAGAATGTGGATGTTCTGTTCTAACTAAATGTATCTTAATGCATATTCAGGTTTTAAAATGTTGCAAATTTACCTCTGTCTGTTAGTATTTGCACTTACAAAGTTGTGCAATTTGACACATCCTACGATGCACCAGTAGATAAAATATAAAAACAATATCAGCCCTTTATGAGCATGCTTTGTTTCTGCGAATGTATGATCTGTTTCTTTCCCAGCGTTACTGCTTTGCTGACGTTAAGTTCAATTTGGTTGCCAATATGCGGAGTTTGAACTTGTCACACCCCGACTGTACAAGGGTGTGATGGGCACCCGACCCCATATCTGGAGCCGAGCGAACCCGCTGACTCTTATTACATATGTAAACTCTTGAATCAATTAAGAATAAAATACATAGTGAGTTGTTCCTTTTTTTTCTTTTTTTTTTTAAGTAAAGTCTATCGTCATATATGGCCCGTAACATGAAACATAATGACATATCGACGGGCGAAGCCGTCTACAAGGCTGACACTCTGTACCCACGACTCTGTCTGCAAAGTCTCTAACATCAAACAAACATCATGGCTCTTATACTCTGACTCGGCAGCACTCCAGACCAAGTGGAGCCTGCCAACTCCGCTGGAACATCTTCTATGATAACTGTGGCTCATCTGAGTGTACCTGCGCGGCATGAACGCAGCCCCCGAAGAAGAGGGGTCAGTACGAGTAATGTACTGAGTATGTAAAGCATGAATAGTAACATAATAAAGGAATATACAGTATGAATAATAACGGAATAGACATATGGAGCTTATTCTGGGACAGATGTAACCTGTACATATGAATGCCTTTCTGCGGATGCCATGCATGCTTAGTTTCTTATTCAGAAAAACGGTGCTTCTTATTTACATATACAGAAAACAGAACATTTCAGAAAACAGAACATTTCAGAAAACGGTGTTCTTTATTTACATTCACAGACGCCGAGTAAATCGGCTCTCCCACCCCCCTCCCCAACAGTGTCCCAACATATTATATATATATATATATATATATATATATATATATATATATATATATATATATATATATATATATATATATATATATATATATATATATATATATCACATGTACAGACGCCGTATCCGGCTCTCCCATATCCCGCGTCCGGGCATCCCGCGTCCGGGACGAAATCCAGCTGAATCAGGTGGTGATATAACAGTGGCCCTTCCCCTTTTCCCCATATACATATACATATACATATACATATTCACATTCATATGCATATGTCATACAATTGGCATGCATGAGAGCCCAAGGAAAGCCATGTGTCCATCGGAGTGACGTAAGGTCGGTGACCTCCGATTACATTATGGAATAATCATGGTCACTTTGTCTCACCTTGAAGGAACGAGTATTTTAAGGCGAGACTACCAACGGAAAATAGCCTTAAGAGAGAGCATAGAATGAAATCATGGACATTATAACCGCCAACTCATATGCTTTGAAGTCTTTTAGAAACTAGTGTCATGGCTAAAGAATAGAATTGAGGTTCAAGAACTAGTATAACACTTTCACATTCACATTAGATTCTTAGCTCAAGACTCTTAGTCATGGAATCATGCTTGTCGTACTTATCATAGGCATATCCTCTTTCTTAACATCATCATTATCATTATCATCATAGGAGTATTCTCGTTAGCATAGTTACAGTACTTGTCATTCGGTGAACGGAATAAGGATCAAAAGTTTTCTTTGGATTCTGCTTCGAAATAGATCAAACGGAACAATAAGGAAAATCCGAGGACAATGGGCCCACCTCGGGTCAAATGAGGCGGCGTACCAAATTTACGTACATTACACTTCACGACGTCACTTGTGAGGGTTTTAGGGTAGTCGGATCTCATTGGTGCAATTTCTAGTTGTTTAGGTAGTTTCCCGACATTTGATAACATTTTGAATTCAATCTTATTGAATGAAAAAGGGCCAAATTCAATTTCGGATTTCTAGGGATAGAATCGTCCCCGAGGCCCGTATCCAATCCTATTACATCTAAGATATGCCAAAGAAAGAAGGGTAAAGCCTTACATACCTTTTCCGCTCCTTATGCAACTCCAATTTCACGTTCCAAATCCGCCAAAATCTATAAATTGGTCATGTTTACCAAAACTTGATTAGAGCCTTTAGAAGTTGATTCTTTAAAGTAACACTTTGTCTGCCGAAATTTCGGCAGCATTTCCCCTGTAAATGCACCATCCCCGAGAATACGGCTCGGCCCCAAATCGACAACAACAATCCGGGAATTTGACCCGGCCACAATATCAACAACAATGACAACAATCATACCAACAATTTCAATAATTTTACTCAAAACACCTTCTAACATTAATAACTCGTTTCACATAATTCAACGGCGTTTTGTTTAGATTCCAACCAACTACCACAACATAATCCGCAACCTTCCAAATTAAATGAAACATCAATAACACATTTCTTACCTTTAACTTCAAGAACCACATCAACAATCTACACATCGACGACTTCATTTCAAACTACCAAACCATCATTTTCATCATAGAATCCACATTAACAACAATTAGAATATCAAATAAAATCAATTTACCATAGCTACCAAAACAGCCCCTTAGTCGGCCACAACTACATCATGCATATTTCCATGGATTTTCATTTTTTTCATGCATTACAACAACAACCAACCTACTACATAAATTTAGTTCATTATACTTACATACAACAACACATACAAGGCCACACACACACCATGCTCGGCTACAACTTCAACATCCATATTTTCTTATGAATTCTATTCTTTCCCACATACTACAACATACCAAACCATTCATAACATAATCAAGGAGATGAATTCTTACCTTTCCTTCACAACTTCTCAACTTAGCTAAGGTTGGAGTTTTGCACCAAAGAGTAATTCTCTTGCTTCAACAATTATACCATGTTGGAGAGCATCTTTGAATTAGTAGAAATACTATGAGAAATGAATTTTTGGGGCAAGATTTTTGGTCTTCTCTTTCCCCTCCTTCTTGGCCGAATTGGCCCCTCCTCTTTCTCCTTCTTCTATATTTTTTTTTTCCTTTCTCTACAACTTCTTGATTTAAAAAGATGACCTCTCCTAACTATATATATATACTTGGCTTCTTCAAGCATGTGAGAAGCACATGCTCTCTTTATTCATTTATTCTTTTCTTCTTCTAGAGCTTTCATCCTTTTTCTTGAATTCTCTTAAATAAAAGATGACTTACTTGTTTCATTTTAGCCACCACTTCTTTATATATACACTTAGGCCCCTTAAGCAAGAATGTGGACACTTGGCCATCCTTTCTTTCTCTAGAGAATTCCCCCCTTTTTTTTTTGAATTTTTCTTAGAATAAAAGATGACCTAATATCTTACCATGTACACTTTGGTCCCTCAAGAACTTTCTTGAATACCTTGTGAAATTCCCATTTTGCCCCTCGACTTTCCTCAATATTACCATTTACCATTTTGAAATTTCTCCTTTTTGCCCTTAACCTTTCTCAATATTTCCGTCCAATAATATTCATAAATGATATTCATAACTAACTTGTGCACAAAAAATTTTTGAAAATGGTCTAGCCTTTAACTTTCCACGACGACTTTGAAATATCCAAACGTGCAAAATACGGGCTATAACAGAACTAATCAAATTTGGATTATAAAACAAAGTCTATGTCTTAAGGAAAAGTTATGCCTTATGGGGCATACTTTTAGTTATGCCTTAACTAAAAGTCTGCCCCATAAGGCATAACTAGGAAATGACTTTTAGTTAAGGCTTACCTAAAAGTTTGCCCATTAAAAGTTTGACCATAAGTATGCCGGATCCGACATAAACTTGTGAAGGAATTACCAAGGTTATGCTGGATCCGGCATACTTATGCCAAGTCTACCCATAAGGCATAAGTATGCCGAATCCGGCATAACTTTTTTAATTCTTTAATAAGTGTATGCCGGTGGGGGCATAGCGAAATTTAAACTCTGCCTTGCGAATTTTTTTAAAATTTTTGATTGAGTGGGGATTCGAACCTGAAACCTATGGGTTTTAGCCGAAGGGCAAAATTTAAAAATTTCAAATATGAGGGACAAAATTTAAAGACCACCCCATAAATTATCAGTACAATATTTTGTCCCCGCTAAGGCTCAACTCATGTCACATCATACCAAATAAGAATAAAAATAACTATAATAATGATAAGAGAAAAGACATGTTTTAACCCCTGAACTTGGCACGCAACTCACTTAAGCAACTAAACTTAAGTTGTATTATTTACCCCCTTTAACAACTTACGTTTCAATTATTTTCCACCCTAAAAAAATAATACCACTCTCACAATGGGAGGTGTATTACACTCGCGCCACGTTATTGCCACATCAATGCCACATCATTGCCACGTCGTTGCCACATCATTGCCATGTCAAAATTACCAACACTTCATTTTTTATTTTTATTTTATTATTTTTTCTCTTTCTCTTTCTTCTTCTTTCTCCTCGTCCTCACCCTACTTTTAACAATTACTACGCCGCTGCTACCGCCACTGCCGCCGCCGCCACCTCCGTCGCCACCACCGGAAAAAAAAATCATTATTATTATCAATCCAAAAAAAAAATCACCACCACCATCATCTCCCCCAACAAATTTCATCCAACTCCTTCTCAAATTAGTCCCACTTACACTTAAATTCGTCCAAATTGGTTGTTTTGATTGTTATTGTTAGCCATTATTAGCATTATTATTAGCAAACTCATTTCTTCCATAACCATTATTCCATAACTTTATTTTTGAAAGAAAATCAAAATCAAGAACGGTATCTTTAACCCACATCCACAACCACTACCATCATCTCCCCCAACAAATTTCATCCAACTCCTTCTCAAATTAGTCCCACTTACACTTAAATTCGTCCAAATTGGTTGTTTTGGTTGTTATTGTTGGCCATTATTATTATTATTATTAACAAACCCATTTCTTCCATAACTTTATTTTTGAAAGAACACAAATTTGGACGAAAATCAAATCAAAATCAAGATACTAAAAAATGGTGAAAATGAAAAGAAAAGAATGATGAGAATATAGAGAGAAAGAGGAATTTGTGAAGAAGAAGAAGGAAGGTGGTGGGGGCGGGGCTGTGAAGATGAAGAAGAAGAAGAAGCAGCTGTGGCGGGGGAGGGGGGGGGCCTGTGAAGAAGAAGCAGTTGTGGCTGGGGGAGGGGGGCGAGGTTGTGGCGGGGGGGGGGGGGGGGGGGGCTGTGAAGAAGAAGAAGAAGCAACTTTATTTTATTTTTTAATTTATAATAATAATATATTATGAGCGGGTTCACTTTTTTTGTTTTTCACTCTCTTAATTTTTTTATTTTTTTTTTTGCCACATCAGCATTTGGAGTGAAAAATAATTGAAACGTAAGTTGTTAGGGGGGTAAATAAATACAACTTAAGTTTAGTTGCTAAAGTGAGTTTTCGTGCCAAGTTCAGAGGTTAAAACATGCCTTTTCTCTAACGATAAGTCTTTATATTTTTACAAACATAATATGGACCATTCTGGGCAATGGGCATAACCCAGTTAACCATTTAAAAGCTCGGACCAATTTGTACTGCAAATATAACCCAAATTGACAGATAAATTTTTTAACAAAACGTAACAATTAATTGGCTTGAATTAGTTTTATTTGATATATCGATGATAAATATAAGAAAAAGTTTCTATTAATTTGATTCGATAATTAAACAAAGTATTAAAAAATGAATAAATGGAATAAGGTTCTGAAATGACCCACTCATGAAGCAAACATTAGGTGGGAAAACAACCCATTTTTTGACACCCCTAGCCGAGTCCAGCAATTAATCAAATTCAGAATGCAGATCTCTCATTGTTCTAATCGTTAATGTTCCACAAGATGCAATTTGCACATCAAAGCCATTGTGGACAATTTAATTGAACACTCCTAAGAGTTGATCAGTGGCTATGAAGCAGCAAGATCTCCAACAAAACGGAGGATGTATACTTAGATGAACAACTGTTTCCACTTGATATATGAAAGGGAACATTACGGTACATTCCAATTTGAAATTTAATAGAATTTATCCCTCTGAATAATTTCAAATGTAAATGATCAGCATCCAATATATGTCCTGCAACACCCATCAGCATCCAAAATCTGCCCAGCCATACTCATCAGCATCCAATATCTGCCCTGCCAGGCCAAAGATGACTTGTTAATCACCAAATAAACTGAAGGAACCGACGCAAGCAGCTAGCTTTGGGAAACCATAAATAAAGAAATTTATTTTATGGAATAACAGTAACAAATTTATCTTATGGAATAACAGTAACTAAGAGAGAGATTTGTGTTTCAGCAGCACAGAACTTCACCTGCCAAAACTTTACTTGAAAACACAATTCAGACAATATATAGTAGGAAACTTCACTCGAGAGTAACATCCACATCAGAACTTGAAGATTGTAAGCTTGGATCGTTCTATTAAACCTTTAAGCGCTTACCATCATTCCAAGTCAAATGTGCAGAAAAATTTCCATGGTGTAGGACGAAAATTCAAAAGCAAAAGTTCTGCTGATACAGAAGAACTGCCATTCAACATCTACTATCATTTTCATTTATTTTTTATTATTATTTTATTTTATTTTATTTTATTGGAACTGGCAACTTCAACCTCTATAATCATCATCATTTTTTTAGTATCATAGCTCTCTCTTGCATTCTCTAATAATCAATCCTTCAGCTTTCCTTTTCAATCCAAAAGGAAAGTGAAGTACTCAAAAAGGATCGAAGGTTTGTCAATTAAAATATAAACTTGCAACAATTGAGCAGGCAACAGCTCATAGATTTATAAAGAACACAAAATAAAACATTGTCCAAATTGTTTATGAACACTTACTATCTTCTGGAGCCTGATGAAATCCCAGCATTCCTGAAAACACAAAAAATAAATAAACAACACTTGGTATTAGATTCTCTTAATGGTGGCACTGGAAACAAAACAACAGCTCTTCAAAGTTCAAAACTTCTTGATAATAGATACCTGCCCTGTTTACTGACTAAATTTGCGCCAGGTCTCCCATGAGATGAAACCTTGTTTTGTAAACTACCCACGTCATTTTTGCCAGCATTAATTCCATTTCCAAGGGTCAATCGTACAGATGAGGCAGCTCTAGGTTCACCTGCATTTAGCTCCATCTGATCTCTTGGCTTTGTCAAAATTTTTACATTTGAGATGCCCCCAGTAACATTAAAAGAGGCCCCATTAGAAATCTGACTTTGAAGGTTGTCACTAGAATTTGCAGGTCTGACAACAGCATAGTCTTTGAAAACTGCCTTCTCAGATGTTGGTTCAACTGACGGTACCCTCTTCAAACGGTGATTTTGTGGCATAGGGGTGACTGCAATAGGAGGCAAAAGAGAGGAGTATGACGAAGGTGCTGCAGCTGCAGCAGCCACTTTAGCAGCTGCAGCTGTGGCTGCTATAATTTCTTGAGCACCTTCTCGAAGTTGAATGAAGTCTCCATCAATTACAAATAACTAAAAACGTAGAAAGATCAATTTAGTTACTGACAAAGCACCAGCTCACTACAGATCCGCTAAACAAAACATAAAGATAACACATAGATACACATACTTCAGGATGGTTTGCCACAAATTCATCAAGCTTCCCATACTTTTTTTTGTAGTCGTGCCAGTGCAAGGGGGCAAGCATTTTACCAAGTCTATTAGGAAGCTGCACATCAGGTCATGCATTAGGAATTGGAACCATAAATAGACACAAAAAGAACGACTATAGGCAAGAAGTCGCAGAAGCCAAGAACAGCTTCCACACCATTTAAGTATTACTAACCGTAGAACTAATCCTGATTCTACCAGCAGAACCAGGAGGAATTGTGCGCACTATGCAAGCCAGCAATGCCTTTTCGTCCAGGAGATTAACATCTACTGATTTACCAACTGCATATGCATTCTTCTGCCCTCCAGCAACATATGTTTCTGTCAACACAGTGCCTGAGAGGGTATCTGTCACTGACTCAGTTGAATTATGCACATTATTTGGAACTTCGGCCGATGATTTATCAACATTCGAACTAAATTCTCCCATTCTTAACCCTTGAGACTCTAGCATGTAATTAGCTGAAGAGTTGACATTGTTCACCTGCAGCATTGGCAACGAGTGCAAGATGATTCTGCTTGTTCGCATAGTCTAATCATCACCCCACCCCCCACCCCCCCACCCCCCACCCCCCACCCCCAAAAAAATACGAAAAAAAAAGAAAAGAAAAAGAAAACCTTCCACCAAACATAAACAACTTAAACACAAGTAGCACGCAATACTAATTTGGATGTCTGCCCCTTTCAGAGAAAGTTAGGAGTACCTCTGTCTCATTGTTATGTTCATGCGTATCCAATCTTAAAGCACCATTAAATTGAGAAGAGATTTGATGCAAAGTCTGCTGAGTCTGGACACCTGAGAGGTAATTCTTATCCACAGATTGAAGTTCCTAAAAATTATGGTAGACAAGAAATTAGACAAAACAGGAGAAAAATGCAGGTAACTGCAAGCAATAGATGTCTGTTGCTCAACCTGTCCCTCTTCACTTGAAGCTGGAACCACTGGATCCTGAGTTTCAATTCCTTGGTTCACATTGAGATCACCATAATCTGAACGAAGAGTTTGCCCATTGACAGTTGTTTCATGATCATACTGAGAATCTGATACTGGCAAGGTTGACTGAGGTTGCAGGTACTGATTGTGACTAGAGATCTGTGAATCCTCTGGTACAGCCTTGAACATCAAAGGAATAGCAATTTATCTTTCCAGTGTAAGCAAAAGTAACAGTGAGATCAAGACCAAGTTCTCCAATTTACCTGTTGGTTTGGCCAATGCTGAAGAGACGATACTGCCGGTACTGAGTGAAAATGCCCAACATGAGATTGAGGGACATGTGATGGTAAAGGAGGAGGAATACCCTGTTGATGCATTACATATGGATGCAGAGCGGCCATTTGTCCGGGTGGAAGGTAGGTTGTCATCCCGAGCAAGGACGAAGGAGCAACTGGCATACCATGTACATGATCCGACTGGTGGAACACCAGAAAAGAGAATATAAAATGTTGTGAGCACAGAAGCAAGGAAAATCAAAAGAGACTTAGAACATTGTATTTTCGTTCTCTTTTTTATTTTCCTTATGAGGGTGTGGAGGTGGGGTTAGGTTAATTATTAGGCATTTAGTGTCGCAACATCCATAGTCAGCAGCAGCTCCAGATAACATCCAAATATAGTGTATTATTGTTTTTCTTTAAACCAAACTCTTGGCAAGATTCGAGGAAAAAAGTTATATTGAGACCACAAGAAACATTGTTAAAGCTTTGCTCTCTTTTCTCAAGCTAATTAAGCCAGCCTTGATACACAAGACTACATCTCTCATGAGTATCCGTTGACCAAGTTAGAAGCGCAGGTACCTACAGCCTAGGCATAATTCATGGTTTTCTTTGCAAAGCATAATTCAAGGTTCAATTATCAAAAAAGCAATTGAACTTAGTTATTAATAAAACTACAAATTTTATGGGCAATAAGGAGTTAGAAATTCTGTTCATCAAATTAAAAAAATTCTAGTTCTTTGGCAGTCCTGGCTGGATTTTTACACAGACTATACAAAAATCCAATGTGCTCATAGCAAAAGACATAATGAAATTAAATGCTATAGAACAAAAGCAGCAATAACTAATAAGTTATTGCATCATAGACATAGTGAACTCATAACATACAGCATATGATTTGACCACGCTCAGTGTTAATTCAAATACAATATAATAAGACCAAAATGAGAATAAGCACCCATTTTCCAATTTCAGACCATTATCTCCAACTAAACTCTTCAGAAAACAAAATAACCTTAAGTATTGTTACGCCATGAATGACCAAGAAAAACAGACACATGAGGCACCTGCATAATACTTCTACAGCAAATCATCAAATCTTTACCATACCTCTTATTTTACAGTGCCTATAACATTGATAAACCAACAGAGTCTAGAAAATGTAGTTCTGGTCAAAAGAATAATGTGAACAGAACGGTGATTTGTACCTGAGTTGACACATTCCCAGTTGAAGCAAAAGATGGAGCATTTTCAACATTTCCATTTTGTAAGCCTATGGAACTTTCACCAGGTGTACTGCTTCCACTAGCATTAAGTTGGCTTCCATTGCTCTGCCCAAGGTGACTAGCATCTTTAGAATTCAGATTGGAGACTTGTGAACCATCAGAGTAAGTTCCACCTCTTGCCTCAGCCAATTCAAGTTGCAGCTGTTGCATGTGTATGTGCATTCGCTCCATCTCACCAAACTAATGGAAAAAAAAAAAGAATGTCAGTAGAAGCAGCTGCAATATACTCAGCACTTAAATCATTCCAATTAGGAGCATAATAAGTCAAACTAGGACCATATAATCAAGGATATTCCTAGTTAGAGAAAGTAAATCAACTAAAGTTGATGAATCATTCATCGCTGAAGCACCTGTCTTTGACAAGCAAGCCAAAGCTGGTTATATTGTTCTGTGCGCTCCCGTATTTCAGTTTGCTGCAAGGCATCAACTTCCTGAACACGAGTCATCCAAGCCTGGGCATCCCTTATTTGTTCCTCTTTGAACAGGATCGTTTCCTGAGCTATCCTATTCTGAAAAATAGCAGTGGCGACCATCAGTCAGAAAATGAAAATGACATACCACTTAAAGAGTCCAGAAATGGCAATATAACCATAGCCTTCTTACGCTACAACAAATGAAGAAGCTCCAACGCAAAATAAGATTTTAAAAATTAAAAACAGAATACCACGGCTCCCGTACTTTTTGAGTAAACATTTCACAAATTGAACACAAAAAAAAATGTTTGCAAAGCATTAACCAAGTTCTACATATCATATCGTCTACCCTAGAAAGTGGACTAGACATTCACGTAATATCGAGGTGAACAAACGTTGTTGATGCTCCCCAAGCCTAACACAATTTTAAGAAGCTGCAATTTTGAACTTATGTTACTTGAGAATTATAAAGTTGAAATTGGCTGGTACTTGATAAATTTAAGAAAACAAATTAAGAACTCCATGAAGAGAACTTAAACTACAAGAGAGTACACTTTAGGAAAACCAATAAGATAAGTATAAAGGGTCGACTGAACTTTATGTTTGTTGATGATGGTTTTAAAATGACAGGAACTTTAGGTTGCCCGTTCTTTCAAAGTTAAAATCATTCTTTCAGGTGTATATCTTTCACTTTTCTAACATTTAACAAAGAGTTAAAATCAACTCTTTGTTTTTTGAAAATGAAAATATGTTAGAGAAATACAGAACATGAAAAAAGAATTTCAATCAAAGTTGCAGAAGAACTTGAAAAAACAGTATTTCAAAGTTGAAACTTTTCTTCATCTTTTGCAGGAAGACAATTTTTTTTTATGACAGGGGAACCCTGCAGCCACTAACCTTCGGGTGCACATAGGGTAAACCCAGCTCCTGTGCAATATCTCGCAAACCACACAGGAGAGATAACCCGCACTAGGCAAGCCCCGTGCGACGAGCTCGACCCAGAAGGCAAATCCCCTATTGTCGTAGGCAGGGGGTCTCAAACCTGAGACCTCCATTATGAAAGCCCCGTGCTCAACCAACTGAGCCACCCTTATTTCATTAGCTAGTTCTTGACCCAAACACAAGTTTGCAAAAAAAAAAGTCGCAAAAAAATTAATTTAAAAAAAAAAAAAAAAAACAAGCGCAACCATTAATGTCTATGGGACTGTATTTCTCACCACACAAATCTCCTGAAGACCTTGGCTAGTTTTGTTGACTTCACGTCATATTCTATGACATATTTGTTTTTTTTACAAGTGAGGCTTGCATTGATAAGTGGCACCAAGCTGATGCATATTCAATGATTTATTGTGTTAACTTCAACTTAATACTACTACACTCATCCGAACCTAGTTTGATTACATTCAATCACAATCAAACCACCATGATTGGTTAACTGAACATAACTACACCAGAGTTTATGTTAAATTTCACAACCCATGGATAACATTCACAAACAACAGAGAACTGCACTCAATGAAGCACAAAGAAGAAACTCAATTAATAACATCAAAAGATTAACACAAGTCTTCATTACTAATAACATCAAAAGATGAACACAAGTCTTCATTAAAACTTTAAAAAGTAAAGAATCAGAAAGAAAAAAGGATCATTTTCATCATCCATCAGTCTAATAGGAAAAAAAGCACCTGTTCCTGCAATTCCATGAACTGACGCTCCTTCTCTTGAATATGCTCTTGGAGTTCATGAATTTGTTTAATATGCTGAGCTCTTTCTGCTTCAGAGTTGTCCCTCTCTCTCCTAAAAATTGGCAAGTCTTAAAGATTTTTTGATGAAGATAACTAGAGTGATAAAAATGCAAGACAACCACAATCCAAAAAAGTAGGTCTTCCTCATTTGTACAAAAACAAGCAACCTGTAAGTTTGTAGTTCTTTACTTTGTTCTCTAAGGAGATCCTCTTTTGCCCATGCCTGGAAAAGCAACGAAAAGGATTAGAATAAATAGAACATCAACTACACACCAAAAGAAACAAGAAATATAAAAGAGTTAGAATTATCAAACAACCGCTTCATTGTCCAGTCTAATTGCATGGAGTTCCCTTTCTTTCTCTTCCATCCTCCTCTCCAACTCATAGAAATTCTGGTCCCTTTCATGTATTTGCTCCTTGAGAAACATTAAACCAACAACTCAATCAGTAAACACATTAATGTCCTAAGCAATGTTCAAAGTATTTGTCAAAGACTATAGACTATAGTACCTGAAGCTTAACATTGGCATTAGCATGCTCTTTTATCTGAGCATCAAAACTATTCCGTATTTCCATAATCTCTGATCTTGCAATGAGCTGAGCCCGTAGTTCAGTCTCCATTTGCTGCAACTCATCTTTTTGTTTAACCACACTGAGCAATCTCTGTTGCAGAATATCATTTTTTGAAGCTCCATCAACAGTAATCGAACAGAAGTCCACATCAACCGGCTCTCTCCCTTGCTGCACCTTTGACAAAATCAAATCACCTTCATTACACTCTCATTCAGGTTACAAACCGCAATACACTACTTCTAGTTTTTGTAAGTTCATCGATAATGTTTTCTGTTAATTTAAAATCGTTAAATAACTAAGGCAAAAACTACTCCTAGTTTTCGTAAGTTCATCGATAATGTTTTCTGTTAATTTAAAATCGTTAAAATACTGAGGCAAATACTACTTCTAGTTTTTAGATGATGTTTTCTGTTAAATTTGAATCGTTACGTCCTACGCAAAATAGCAAATACTACTTCTAGTTTTCGCAAGTTCATCTATAATGTTTTCTCTTAATTTAACATCGTATGCAAAATACTAAGGCAAATACTACTTCTAGTTTTTGCAAGGTCATCGATAACATTTTCTCTTAATTTAAAATCATTACCTCGTATATGAGTCTCTCATCCGATTGACCTAATCTGGACCGTTCACTTTCCTACATTTTGATACAATCCACAAACAGTGTAATAAAATGAGATTACAACGTAACCTCTAGAGATCAGAAACAAATGCAATGTGAGTAAGTAAGGATTTAAAGTTACTTCGCTACTGGAATTTCGAACAGATTGCTCAGACACAGCACGCCACTCTTTACGAGCAGCCGCTTGAGACGACGACACCGGTAGAGCAACACCGCGTCCTGCGGCGGCGACACCTGTCGCTGCCGTGGCCTCCATTCACGAATCGTCCGTACGATTCCACTTCACTTGCAAAACCCTAAAAAAAAAAATATGGACCAAAATAGAAAGGGGAAAATAGCGCTAGAGTGAGAAATAGTAGTAAAATGGAGGTCAAAGTAAGTTTGAATGGGAAAGGATTGGATGATAGGAATGGGGAATGAGAATAAAATGTTGAGCAGCGTTTTCGTCTAGGATTTGGGGGTTTTTTTTGGAGAGTAGTAGAGGGGGTTTTTGGGAAGGAAAGGGGTTTTGAAGGGGACTGAAAAGTAAAAAGAGCAAGTCCTTGAGGACTGAGCAACTGTGCTAGTTAGTGAGTGGGAGAGACCATTTTTTGTCTTTCAAATATCACTGCAAATTTAACCATACCCTTTTTTTCTTTCTTTGACAAATATTGGAGGTGAAGTTTTTGGGGAAAAAAGTATTTGATGTGAAGTTGAATTATTTTGTGAAAGTTTAGTTATATTTGAACGTAAAGTTTACTTGTGGAAAAAAAAAAAAAGGGAAACTATTCCTAGAGATGTAAAGTTTTTCCAAAAAATAGAGAGGTTTTCTAACAAAAACATATATATATATATATATATATAATCACAATAATAATATACACATGATATGTAATTATGTTGTTATATCATGGTAAAAATGTACACATACATACACTAAATATACAATTGTGTTGATGAATTTTTTCCGTTGTTTATATATATTTTGTATGTCGTGTGTGAGTCATTTTATGACCTGTAATACATAAAAATACAAATAGCATACATTCAACATGCAACTATTCCACAACCAGACCACCGCCACAAAGGCTACCATATCGATCACCAAAAATTATCATAACCATTATTTCTTCAAGACCTTGCTCTTGCCAAAAAAAAAAAAAAAGTCCATTGAAAATTTAGTAGGAGTGCTAATAAGTGGTCCAAAGAAATTTTTCTACTTGGCCTCACTTTCTCGTCGTCCGTTGCAATTTAATAAAAAAAAATGTGGGCCCCATAATTCTAACATATATATATATCCGTTCCGAGCCCCATATATATTAAACAACAACTAATATTAAAAAAATAGTGCAAATTAATAATGTCAAAAAAAAAGTGCACCCCATATTAAAAAATCAAACAATATTCATGTAATTTCCCAAGTATTTCATTAAGTCAATAATGATGGATTCATTGCCACGTGCGTATTCGTAGCAAACACTAATATAATAAAGTTTTAAATATGGAGCACAAACTACAATGTTATATTAATCGTGTTTTGAACATAGTATCCCATATTGACAAAATCAAGCAATATATATATAAAAAAAAAAAAGTGAATCCGATATTAAAAAAACAAACAATGTCAAAAAAAAAAAAAAAAGTGGACCTCATATTAATAAAATCAAGCAATATTAAAAAAAAAAGTGAATGTCATATTAAAAAAACAAACAATGTTAAAAATAGTGAAATTATGATTCTAATATATATATATATATATATGCATAAAAAAAGTGCAAATTAATAATGTCCAAAAAAAAAAGTGCACCCCGTATTAAAAAATCAAACAATATTCATGTAATTTCCAAAGTATCTCATTAAGTCAATAATGATGGATTCATTGCCACGTGCGTATTCGTAGCAAACACTAATATAATAAAGTTTTAAATACGGAGCATAAACTACAATGTTATATTAATCGTGTTTTGAACATAGTATCTCATATTGACAAAATCAAGCAATATATATATATATATAAAAAAAAAGTGAATCCGATATTAAAAAAATAAACAATGTCAAAAAAAAAAATAGAAGAAAAAAAAAGTGAACCCCATATTAATAAAATCAAGCAATATTAAAAAAAAAAAAGTGAATGTCATATTAAAAAAACAAACAATGTTAAAAATAGTGAAATTATGATTCTAATATATATATATGCATAAAAAAAGTGCAAATTAATAATGTCCAAAAAAAAAAGTGCACCCCGTATTAAAAAATCAAACAATATTCATGTAATTTCCAAAGTATCTCATTAAGCCAATAATGATGGATTCATTGCCACGTGCGTATTCGTAGCAAACACTAATATAATAAAGTTTTAAATACGGAGCACAAACTACAATGTTATATTAATCGTGTTTTGAAAATAATATCCCATATTGACAAAATCAAGCAATATATAAAAAATAAAAAAAAATAAAAAAGTGAATCCCATATTAAAAAAACAAACAATGTCAAAAAAAAAAAGTGCAGACTTTGTATTCGTAGCAAACACTAATATAATAAAGTTTTAGATACGGAGCACAAACTATAATGTTATATCAATCGTGCTTTGAACATAGTATATATACATATTATATGCATAAAAATAGTGCAAACTAATAATGTCCAAAAGGATGGCCTCATACTAAACAACACCAAGCAATATAAAAAAATAAAAAAAAAACTATATAAAGCATGGGTTTTGAATTCATAATCCCTCAAGTACTTATGTTTTGAAAATCTTGCTATTTTAGGTGATTATGCGCAAATATCACTTGATTCCTAGTTAAGCCTTTTGTGATTTCAACCCTAATAAGAGAGCCTGTTGTGGTAAATCAGACATATCAAGATTACACGATTTTAATTTAGGATAGAATGACATCCGTAGATCTCATTGAATTTCAGATGATGTGAATGTTAGATATTAGTTCACGTGAAATACAACTACAAAATGGTATTCTGACATTTACTTTATGAATACAACTATCCTGTAAATACTGCTTTTGATGAAAAAATAATTCCTATATAACGTACTTTTTAAGAAAGAGAATATGAAATAATAATAATAATAATAATAATAATAATACGCGTGGTAACAACAAAAAAACAAGAATAAAGTGAACTCCTTGTTTTTGTATCACAATCTCAACATGACAATATATTTGTTATATTAATTATATAAAAATATATATATTATAATCACAACACATCAAGCACGTGAATCTTTAACATTGTCTAAAAATAGGATTTTGGTGTTTAAAGTATCTAATGGTAAAGTTTTGATATTTAAATGATCCTTAGGGTAATATGATTTACTTTTCTGATATAGCTAGTTTTACTTAGAGAGATAAAAATAATTAATTTAAACATCAAAATCCTAACTTTAAATAAATGGTATTGTAGTGCTCCTTTTAATGGTGAAATGTATTTTTTCCTTTCTTTATTTTTCCTGCTTTATCTATTTTTATACTTAAAATTTGCATTATTTTTCTAGTAAATTCAATAAATACTGTGTATTTTTCGACCACCCAAAACACATCAAAGTCAGTGATATCATTAATAGTATATGTGCAACATCTATTTCAGTTCCCTCTCTTTTGTTCAAGAAAATGAGTCTGGATTGTCTCCTTCAATCAATTTATTTTGATTAGATATTATAAGTCGAGAAAGGATTAAAATTGTCCTTTATCTTTGAGTTAAGAATCAAAATAATCTTTGTCTTTTAACATGGAGCACTAATAGTCCTTCATGTTTCAAGAATTGGTGCACTTTAAGTGCACTTCCGAACAACCGTCTAATTTTTAACGGAGACTTTTCTTTGCACGTGAGAAAGAGCCCGTTTGGATTGGCTTATGCCTATAAGTTGTTTTCAGTTTTTTTGAGTGTTTGGCTGATCAGCTTAAAGTCATTTTGTGCTTAAAATAAGCCTAAAAAATTAATTGGACCCGTTTAGCTTAGCAACTTATAAGATGAAAATAGTTTATAAGCCAAAAAAAATAAGTTGAACGGCCCCAATTTTTTTTTTTTTTACTTATAAGTTATTTTCAGCTTATAAGTTTTTTTTTTTTTTAAACTCATCCACACAGGCTCAAAATTCCCCCCCCCCCCCCCCCAACCCCAAAACTCAGTTTTCCCTTTCTTCGTTCTCCCTCAAGTTTTATCCATTCCTCCATCTATTTGCTAATCATTCCTTTATTCCTCTTTTTATTTTGCATCTTTTTGGGATCTTATGGATCACTTTCTGTTTCTTACCCCACCAATTGACCAAATCCAAAATTTAGTCTCATTGACAAACAAAAATAAAATAAAGAGATTGATAACTGGAAGTAAGATTCATTTCAGTTGTATATTGTCGCTTTTGAGGAATATCTTCTTTTCCTTTTTGTTTTATCTCTTGAATGAAAGTCTCCAGCAAAAGAAAATTTCTCTATTTCTATGAATGCAAAGCTGTCTTCACCATCATCGAGTCTTCTTCGTTGTCCTCTGCAATAGGTTGTTTAAACGCGAAGAGAAAAAGCCATGAAAATCTAAGATTATAGCGATCATTGGGTGTGCTCTTGTTGTTGATAACACACTGGTTAACTGAAATATCCAATTGAATTTAATTGGGAAGGTACTAAACATGTTGGTTCGTTGTGCATATGCAGGCAAGTTTCTTGCACGCAAGGTGCTCGACTAATTGTCCCAATGATCATTTGGCCTCATAGTCCATTATGCTTCCCCAATTATGACATATACATGCTGAAAATTAGTGAGCTTGAAGACAACTGGAGGCATGCAAGAATCTAGAGAAGCCTAGAAGTTGAAGAGAAAAGAATTGGGGCAAATTCAAGTTTCTATAGCGGAAGTTTATCAAATGGAACTTTAGATCGATAATCTGAAAAAAGAAGATGAAAAATGAGCCAAATAGTAGTTGAGATCAAGAAATTGAAAAACGGCCTTTTAAAATCCGATCGTATGTTGTCATGAGTGAACATGTAATTTATGTTTGGCTTCAATTTGTTGAGAAGTTGGCTTTAAAACCTTTTAATGTTGTACATTTGGATGGTGCAAATATGCTATAGATTCTAAAGGTGAAGTATTATGCATTGAACAGTATAATATGAAGATAAAATATACATTTCTTCATTAAGATATAAATAGATCTTGATGAAGTATTGTGCATTGAACAATATAATAAGAAGATGAAGTGTACATTTCTTGATAAGGATATAAATACAAAAGCTAGTTTGGACAAAATATATTTCATGATAAGTATTTCAGTTCACACAGAGTCAAGTCTCTTGAATCTCCCCAAAGAAATTTTCATATTCACCAAACACAAAATAAATCAGAATTACATCAGATTTGCACCAGAAAAGCACTAAAATTACACCAAAACAGCACCGAAAAGCACCAAAACAGCAGTGGAAGTACACCAAAACAGCAGCGGAAGTGCACAAAAACAGCAGCAAAAATGCACCAAAACAGCAGCAGAAATGCACCGAAACTGCAACGGAAAAGCACCAAAAAGGCACCAGAAAAGCACCAAAACAGCTTCGGGATTAGACCAAAACAACAACACCAGATTCGCACTAAAACAACACTAGAATTGCACCAAAAACAACACCACACTCGCACCAAAAACTACACAGCAAAAAAAAAAGTAACTAGAAAACAATAGCAAATATACTTTAAACCTGAAAAGCACATGGTGATCTATTTTTCTTTACCAAAAAAAAAAAAAAGTTGTATCTTTAAAATGTAACTCCACTCTATTGAGGTTGTCTCAGGCTGCACATTATTATATTTTCGGCAAGTCCTTTTGTTGTGACTAGGCTTGTGACAAGCACTGCAATCTAGAGATGTTTGCTTTCTTTTCATCGTTGTTCGACTTCTTCTGACTTCATCAACTTCTTTTCTTCTTTTCTTCTACTTTCTTCCTCTATTAGTTCTTGTCAAACTCCTTGGAGGCAAGGGAAGAAGTTTATTAGATTTTGGCCACATTTGTGAGCCATTCATCGGGAAAATTGCATTTTCATATATTTTTCGG
The DNA here is from genome assembly GCF_019175385.1 of Lycium barbarum. Taxonomy (NCBI): domain Eukaryota; kingdom Viridiplantae; phylum Streptophyta; class Magnoliopsida; order Solanales; family Solanaceae; genus Lycium; species Lycium barbarum. The sequence goes on along the minus strand of NC_083339.1, from coordinate 122,201,044 downwards.
TACGTTTCCACCTTGTAGTAATCATGAACATAATCAAGAATGTCTTTATTGTTAGCCCAAATGGCTGCAATAGCATGCTTTCAAGGGATTCCAATGAGGCTCTGTCTTCTACAACTACATGTTCTTTTCTCCAAATCCACTGCCCAATTATCCACAATACTAGCTCCTATAATTTTATAGTTCCATTGATTTGACTTTCTAGGAATATATTCTCCAACTGCTTTTTGAGTTCAAGCAATATATCTTTAATCTTGGGACAAATATTACCTAAATTTCACTATTGTGCTTTCTCCCTATTAGCTAGCATTCTAGGCATGAGTAGATATCTTAATTTCTCCAACAGTGTCAAAATTGGCTTGTCTCTGGCATCAAGTATCATGTCATTGAACACTTCATAAAATGTCATATTTAGCATCTTAAGAGAAATAAGACCTTGTCCATTGACTAGGTTCTTTGTCATTACACCAAGCAGCAACATTTGAATCTAACTCAAACATACGATTTATGCATCTATTATATTGTTGCACAGTGGTAGCCTTTGCATCAGCCCAAAGTGTTTTTTTAGAGAAGCTACCAAAACCTGCCTTTTTGAAGTTGTTATAAAGGTGTCTCACACAAAATCTATGACTAATATATGATAAAATATCATTAAAAGCTTAAATAAGACCTTTTTGTTTATCGGACATAAAGGTCAAACCAGCCTCCTCCTCGTGTATATCTAAATCATCAGTCAAATAAGTCACGCACTAAGTCCATGTCTCTTTGTTTTCTTTCTCAACAACGGCGTAAGCAATGAAAAATATTTTATTGTTACCATCACTTTCATTGGCACTGTTCATGTACACACTTCGCCTTGATTCTTTCTCTGTCTTGTTCCACTTGATATACTTTCCTCTTCTTATCTCATGCGTTGTTACAACCTTCTTAAACTCTCCTTTGCTTGCAAAAGTCAACTCTATAGCTAATATTGGATTATTTCCATCAGTATTTGGATTGAATTGAGGATACGTGTGACTCTCAGTTTCAGAATCACTATGCAAACTCCTTGTGTCACTAGAATCACAACAATCAGAATACTCCTCTGCAACTGCCATCTTTCTCTTTACTTCAACACTAAGAAGCTCGCTTTCACCCAAAGTGATTTGCTTTTCCTTTCCATGGTTATTGACTAAATCATCATTAGAAAAAATCAGCCTCCATGTCACTAAAATCGCCACCCGATGAATTTTCATGTACAAGTTGTTCTTTGTCATTATCTTCAATTGTTGCTTGACTTGGTGTATCCCCATTGTCCATTTTAATATAAGAATCCCGGTGCTCGAAGTAAATCTCAATCACATAGTCTTTTGGGATATTTTTGCTAACTGCACAGGCTACAAATTTTGTAGAGACCAATCTCCATCTTTTACCAGACTTTCCACACTTATGCTAAAAAGTTATTGAATCAGATGTATACCCACAAATCTTCGCCATCTTTTTGAACTCCTGAAGATTCAACGCATCCATATTAATGCAATCAATATAGTCTATGCTTCCACCGATGTAATGCTTGTTTGGAATACGTTTCATGACATCTCCATGATATATTTTCGTACTGACAAACAAATCCTCGACTATCGGGTCTGAAATTAAAGAACAAGTATATCACATAAGGTGTTGTAGTTAACAAAAATATGTAAAAAAAATAAAATAAAATACAAAAGACAGCAAAAAATGCTTCAGCCTAATAACCAAATACAATGTTGCAGCCAGAATAAGGAAATTTAATGCTCATAACCATATAAAATATTCATAAAGTAGTGTACTCATAGCAGGGGATTTTATTCTAGTTTTTCAATCTTTCCAACGACGACAGAGTCTTGTTCTAGCTTGTCACTTTCGTCTCTCCCTCTCCTTTTATCTCATGCCATTCTTATTCTCTAACAGGTATGTGTGTGTGTATTACTTCAAATTTTTGTATTAATCTTCCTACAAAGTACCACGTTTTTGTTTCATATGTAAAAAATGCATAAGTTCTCAAAAACAATAAGGCTAAAGTCATCGATAGACCCTCGAACTTATCCGTAAAATCCATTTGGATCCCCAACTGAGACTCTTACTATCTGAACCCTCCAACCCCCACAAATGTGTACCAATTTAACACCAAACTATAATCCATTCAAAAAATAAAGGGCGTGTAACTCACACGCAGATGATGTGGCAGAAAACGAATGGAACAATGACATGTGACATGTGGGTCCAAAGTAATTAATAAATCTTGAATTAAGAAAAAGAAAACTAATATAAAACTTATTTAACTGATAAGAAAATTATTTCAGAAAAAAGAAGAAGTAAAATCCTATTTTCTTACACCCCACCCCGTCCCCACCTTTCATCTTCCCCATCCCACCGGCCAGTGATGGCTGCCGCCGGCCCGACGTAAACTCTATCCCACCCAACCCTCTTTCTCAAATCCACTCCTCTCATTTCTCATGTTTTTATAACCCCTCCTATAACCCATCAACAATGTCATACCTCTTCCACCCCAATCACTTCCCTTTTTATCGGTGTAGTTGAAGAAATGGGTCAAATCAAGCAAGTTGGTTACTCCCAACCCGACAGTTTCACCATGATAATCCAAGCTAAACAACTTGGTTACTCCCTTTCTTCTTCCCCGAGCATGAAAAGTAAAAAAGAAAAAAGATTCAATTTTATCCAAGGATTTCAACTCAAAATTGTACGTGCCTTTTCTCTTCTCAAAATGTGAATACCTCTCTATAATCTCTTCTTTAGAATCATTTTCTCTGTTTTCTAGTTTCTGTTTTTTTTTTTTTTTTAATTGTGGTCTCCGGAGCTCCGGGTGAGTTCGCTGGAGAAGAAAGGGGTCTTGTGGATAAGAGAGTAGAAGAAAAATAAAGGGGAAAAAAAGGACAAACAATTGGCATCTCAGCCCTTTTGAAGCAGTGTAATTCACTCACTTTGCCACCTCAATAATTGTGTCCAAGTGGCACATTAAAAGTGCTTTTAGAGAGTTCAGACTTTGGTAGGAGTCTCAGTTGGGGATCTAAATAAATTTCACGGACAAGTTCGATGGTCTATCGATGAATTCAGCCAAAATAATAACAATGATCAAGTAACAAAAAAATAAAATAAAAAAATCACCATAAGTAGGACTTGATTCTCTGGCACTACTGCGCCTTAAACATAGTTGCCTCCAATAATCGATTTTTAATTTTTAATGAAATTCAGAATAAATTTTTGGTTAGAGGGGTTGATTTGAAGAAGAAGGGGAAGAGACAAATCAGAAGCATGGTTTGACAAGGAATGTGAAGGGACAAGGAAAACTGAGTTCTGGGGAGAAATTTTCTCACGTGCAAAGAAAAGTCTCCGTTAAAAAGTAGACGGTTGTTTGGAAGTGCACCAATTCTTGAAACATGGAAGACTATTAGTGCTCGATGTTAAAAGGAAATGATTACTTGATTCTTAACTCAAAGATAAAGGATAATTTTGATCCTTTTCCATAACTAGTATAAAATAGCTCTAACTGGAATTTTGCGCTTATATGGTGAACTATAAAAAGTAGATTTGTTGCATCCTCTTTTTTGATTATTTTATCTTGTGTTTGACTAAATTTTTATTCTGAAATCAACAATTCTGAAATTAGTTATATTGTAATTGTGATGCTATTTTTATACACTTAATGCAGAATGATAATTTTAGAGTTATTAATGTAGGGTAAATATTAAAATATCAAGATGTCTTTCTCCACATTTAACTCGGAATAGCTATTTTGAACTTTTTGATATTAGCGAACCGAAATTTTCAATTTTGTATCATACGTACCATGACATCCTAGAAGTAGGGGTGTACAAAGTAAACCGACAAACCGCATCAAACCAATAAATCGAGTCAAACTGAAAAAAAAATCCGACTAGTGGTTTGGTTTGACTTAGTTTGGAGTTGAAAAAAAAAAAACCCGACCATAATTGGTTTGATTTGGTTTTAGCTAAAAAAATCAAACCGAACCAAACTGGCCTGACATTACGTGTATTCGATTTTTAAAATACTTTATACATAAAAATATTTATTTGTAATGTAATTTGTAAATATTTCTTAAATTTTTTCATAGTTTTTTGTCTTTTGATCATATTAGTTTAAACTTGAATTTTGAATTTTGAATGCCAATAAGTATTATATCCCATGGATGTTAGTAACTCAAATAAAGTCCAAATCAAAACCAACTCAACACTAATGGTAACAAAAGAAATTCAATTCTAACACTAGGAATGACAGTAATGTTGGATATCAATTATTTAGTTTTGCATAATTAGTTTAGAGCGTAAAAATACATAGCTTAATTTTTTTTCTTTGTCATGTAATTAATACTTATAGCCGTACTTATTTTAGCATAACTTAGTATTTAGATTAAAGTCATTTTCTTTATGGCTTATTAATTAGCAATATTTATTTTAACCGATTTTATTATCTTGTGTTGAACATTTTAATACGATGTCATCACCCATCTCACATTTTGTGTTATTTTCTTAAGAAACACCTTAGTTATATAGTTGTATCTTATCAGGACTAAAGAAATATTTGAAGTAAAAGTCATATGTTTTGTATGAAGATTTTTTCGGGAAAAAACCCGTAAAAACCTAATAACCCGAAAAAATTCGAAGTTGAAAAACCCAAATTTTATTGATTTGGTTTGGTTTATAAATTTAAAAACCCGACGCAATTGGTTTGGTATTTAAAAAATCCGAACCAATCCGGTTCATGTACACCACTACCTAGAAGTCGTGCACTCGAAACTCCTCCCTTACCTTTTGCTAAGTTATATCCTAACCAACCCTAATCCTAATTCTTATCCTTTAACTTGTTGACAAGCATATTGTCTCCCTAATTATCTCTGAACTTTGAGAAATAGTTTATCAATACCTTTCGTTATACTATTACGCCAATTATGCCCTTACCATTATACTATGGTCTAAATTTACCCCTAATTTAAACGGACTGCCACGAGTTCTAATCCTAGATGCCCAACCCATTTCCGAGTCCGGAACCAAAATGCCTTCAAAAAAAACATTTTGAACAAAAATACCCCAACAAAAAAAATAATTACCAAAGTACCTTTAGCGCAGTATTTTACTGCGCTATAGCACTTGACGGAGACGGAGCCGTTAAGTGCTATAACGCAGTAAAATACTGCGCTAACCAAAAGTTTCTCTCACCTATAACGCATTATTTTACTGTGTTATAGGAGTTTGTCTCTCTCTTATAGCGCGGTAAAATACTGCGCTATATTACTCAATTATAACCCGATCGGGTTCCACCACTGGTCCCCTCCAGTGGCAAAAAAAAATTCAAAACGCCATTTGAGGCGAGCCAAGGTGGTCCCCACGTCTTAAAAACATCGTTTTCTATTAAATTTCATCCGGAAAGTTTAGATTCTCGGTGTATTCAAGTCAAGGAGCAAGATTCTAAGTTCTAATTTTGAGAAAAAGCGGCGTACAACTCGATTAAAATAACTCTACAAAAAATCTTCGATTAAGTTTTCTATTATAAACTTTTGTTATTATTTTGTTGTATACATTATATTGCATGCATGTTTAACATTTAATCGTCGTTAATTTTCAAAAAAAAAAAAATCAAATTTCATTTTTTTTTTTGGTTTGATCGGGCTGAGCAGTGGCTTAAGCCACTGTTCCCTTTTTTTTTTTTTGTTTAATTCATTATTTGTTAAATGTTTATGAATTGTTAATTTGTTAAATGTTTATGCATTGTTAATTTGTTATATGTTTATGAGTTGTTAATTTGGTTAATTATTTATGAATTGTTAATGAATTATTATTTTGTTAATTGAGTATTTGTTAAATATTCTTTATGAATTGAAAGAAGTTGATTGGTAATGAATTATTATATTGTTAACACTTTGTTTGGATGGTTGTTATGTATTGTTTTGACATTTATCGTATTGTGTTGTATTGTATCAGACCAAATCAGTAGTTACATAAAATAGAACCTTTCGTCGTTACATACCAATAAAATTAAAGTAGCAATCAAAGCAAACATTTTATTTAAACTAACAACATAATATAATACAATAGGTAACAACCATCCAAACAAGTTGTAAACGATTATGAAATGTTAATCTATACAATTTTAAAAGCGTGAATACATATGTTAAATAAAAAAATTATCTTAAAAATAATAGTTAAAGTTCTTCTTTTCATAAATACATAAGCTAACGAAAAAAATGTAAAGTTTATAGGAAAATATGTGGTCGACGAATATACTCTTTTAGTTTAATTTTATCGTAGTTGTGTTGGCTATTTGGTCAACTAAAAATGTATCACATATTCAAAATAGAGTTCCAAACAAATATTACTGCTACATTTCGATTAGTTAATATAATTTATCTTCATTTCAAGAATAATGACTAATTTAGTTTGTACAGACCGGACTCTTTCATGGATTCGAATGTTCCCCCTGGGCCTGATGATCACCCGGGGCCCGATGATCACCCGAGGCCCGCTGTTCACTCGGGGCCCGCTGATAAATCAGTATTGTCTTTGCAAGACAATCATAGGTCAGAGTTATTATGGGCCGGTACTATAGGGATATCTACTAGGCTCCGTCCCCGTAGATTGCAGAGAGTGTAGGCTCTTTTACGCAAGCACCCCCCACACCCTCGCGTGTTGGAGATATTATTTCGGGGCGGCATCTACCGTTGCGTGTCCGTTGGTCGGGTACAGCATGATTGGGCGCTCATCACGGCCATGGTTGAGCGGTGGAGGCCAGAGACACATACCTTCCATCTTCGCACTGGTGAGGCCACGATTACACTTCAGGATGTAGAGGTCCTCTTTGGATTGCGGGTTGATGGAGAGCCACTGTACACTCGGTACGAGCCTCCTCCTGGTCAGACGTGGGTGACAGAGTTGACTAGGCTCACCCACTTCGTGCCTGATGCCGCGGCCCAGTATCGGGTGTTACACCCCGCATTTTCAGAGCATGAGTATGACATTTACCTCACCGTAGTAATGGAGTGTCAGAGACGTCCCATGATGTTTTGAAAAGCACATGCCATGGAAAGTACGAAACAACGAAGAAAAAGGGTGAATTACGATCTCGTAAGTCGTAATCGGGAAAGAGTATTTTGAAACACAAGAACATGGTCATTATCATGTATAATAAATGATAAATATCATGTATGGAGAGTTTCGGAATATTTCGAGATCGAGCAAATTGAAGAAAATAAATTCGACGAAAATTTGAGAAATGCTGAAAGGATTTTAGTCAACTTTGGAGGGGTATATCTCCATGTATATTTGGAGTTTTAAAGCGTTTCAAAAGCCTAAAATGAAGTTCGTCGAGTTTAGTTTGTAATGCAGCAAACCGCTCGATGATAGGACCTCGGAGTAGAGAATTATAGACGTTACAAACTGAACTGTCGCGCAGAAACAACACTACTACAGTACTGCTATAGTACTGTAGCTACAGTACCCGACCCAACTTATTATAAAAGGGGTTAAAACCCCATTTTTCATCATAAAAACCTTCCAAAAACTTCCAAAAGTTTCAGCCAACTAAAGGGCTTTTAAATCTCACATAAAAGTGAGAATTTTGGGCAAATTTTAAAGTCTTGGAGTACTAATCGAAGTCCGAACAACACGTAGACGCGATGATGATTTCATTTGGTGTTGGAGTGGCTTGGAAACAAGTAAATGTTGAAGATTTGGCTACCTTCATGAAAAACAAGGTATGAATTGTTGAATCTCTTTCTCTATCAATATGAATTAAGAAATAATTGCAAGAATAAGGTGATAGTTTGTTGTATTGATGTTGTTAATTTGTGAATTGAGATTTGAAGAGAAATTTGGATGAAAATACACATATTTGTCTTGTAGGATGTTGAGGATGTTGTTATTGATGTTGTTAGTATTAATTTCAACTTCTTTACGGAAATAAAGATTTTTAAATAGTCGTATCACAAGTGGGTTAGTTGAGAAATTTAGGAAACGTCGTGTGGGCTGTTGTATGGCATATGTTGGTGTTGGAAATGATGTTGCTACTATTGGTATTGCTGTCGATGTTGTTGGTTGTTGAATTGGAATTTTGGGCTAGGCATATAAACAGAGGAGATGCTGCCCGAATTTCGACAGAATCAAAAAGGATTTTAATTAAAGTCTCGAGACGAGCGTATGATGATGATTCTAATGATATTATGAATGGTTATATATGTAGATTACGAGGCTACGAATAATTCTTAAGAGAGGTGCAAGACGGGAAGTAAGTTAGAAGTCGAGAACTTTGTTCCAGGTATGTTAAGACTCGTCTCTTTCTTTCAAAGGCATGATTTCCTTCCTGATAATCCATAAGCGTTTTCCAAAATATTCATATGTTTTAAACCAAAGTTTGTGATTATGTGAGCTCTTATGATAAAGACGATGAATATATTTTCCATGACAACGATGATGTCACAAATGAGAATATTATTATGATGACTATGATGAGAACGATCTCATGTTTAAAGGTTTCAAGTTTACGATTTCAATGACGATATGAGAATGTCGAGCTATTTATTGATTTCTCAATCTATTCATGAATGGTGACTTTATTTCTAAATCTTTCAAAGTATATGAATTGATGCCTTATGAGATTTATGATCTTATTCTATGTTTTCTCTTAATGCTATTCTTCATTGATAGTCTCACCTTATAATAATTGTTTCTTCAAGGTGAGACAAAGCGACGATGGTTATTCCATAATACAATCGGAGGCTACCGACCTTACGTCACTCCAATATAGTTGTGGCTTTTGATTGGGCTCTTATGCATGCTTTATATATATTTATGTATGTATTTTCTCACACCGCGCCGCGCTATAGTCGGCCGGGCAGGCACATAGATGTGCACACCACTGCAGTGGGCATGTTATGATATTGCCCCGGACGCGGGAGGCCTGGACGCAGGCTAATGCTGATAACACCGAGCCTTAATGGTCGGGCATGATATTACATATATGACACCGCGCCTTAATGGTCGGGCATGTTACTATGTATACGTATTGAAATGTTTTTTTTAAAAGGTTAAGCATGCATGACATCCGCCCTACGAGGCACTCAGATGTACAAGTTACCTCTCTTATTCCTTGTTACTTTCATGTTTATGTTATGTTGTTATTCATGCCTTACATACTCAGTACATTATTCGTACTGACGCCCCTTCTTGTGGGCGCTGCGTTTCATGTCACGCAGGTGTATACAGATGAATAGAGGGCATGGCTAGAAGATGTTCCAGCGGGATTGGCGAGCTCCATTTCTTTCAGGAGTGTTGCTGAGTCGGAGTATCCATGTCATGGTATAATGATTTATGTTAGAGACTTTGCAGACAGAGTCACGTATATAGTATGTCATTCTTGTAAGCGGCTATTTAAGCCGATGTATCATTATGCATTATGTCACAAATTTCATACGATTACAGATTTTGCTTGATTTGATAAAAATGAAAAGAATGTTTTTGTTAAAAGCTTTCACTATGCATTTTAGTTCATGACTTAAGGATTATGAGTACAATGAGATTCAACGGGTTCGCTCGGCTCTAAGTAAGGGTCGGGTGCCCGTCACGCCCTATCGGGATTGGGGTGTGACATCGGGACAGAGTCGGGTTTAGCTTAGTGCACTCTGCACTTATTTGGAGGGTCTGGATCCGGTTGACGACGGCACCCTGCAGGACGATGTTGATCGTCATGCCCGTTTGTACCTGCTTATTATCTTGTTCCCGAATTCATCGGGTGCCTTTGTCAGTTTACGTTACTTGGTTTTCTTGGAGCATCTAGACCGCTTGGAAGAATACAGCTGGGGCGGTGCTGTTCTGGCGTATCTTTACAGATGCCTGTGCCGAGCGTCTATTGGTGCCGTCAGAGATGTGTGTGGATTTTTTGCTTTTCTCCAGGTAATATTTAAGTGTGTGTTCCTTTAATGTCAACAAACCTCTTGAAAGGACGACTAAAATATCGTATTTTTCTAATATCGCTTACAGATATGGGCGTGGGAGAGGATGCTGCCTTTTCAGCCCGTACCTAGGCATCACCTCGAGATTGACATGCCTTATGCGAGGAGGTGGACAACGGGTTTTGACCGGGATGTCGATACGCACCACAATATTTTTCCATTGACCAGCTTGATCACATGACGGACGATGCGGTAAAACTATTTAAATTTACATTAATAATTTAATTAAACGTCTTTTCTACTTGGTGATAACTGATTTGTATTTATATGTTATGCAACTATTTATATGGACGCCGTACGCTGCTATATTAGATGGTTTGCCCCCCTTCTTAGGGCAGGTCAGGGGGTTTGGAGGTCGCGGTGTCCATTGATACACCTGGACACCGTAGAGGATCACATGCCCGAGCGTGTCTTACGACAGTTTGGGCATACACAGAGTATACCCCCTAATGTCCGTCATGAGTTCCGACACTACCAGCGGGACGATCGGGCTGCCGTTGATGATGATTTTTTGGCTTTCATGTATGTCCAGCTCCACTGTTGGGAGAACAGGTTGGGCACTTGAGCGGTGGTCGGCCATTTGACTCCCATTGAACATTACATGCGCTGGTTTCATCAGATCACACGCCGATTGATCGACAACCCAACTTTGCGTCCCCCTAGGGATGTAGGATATTTAGTACTATTTTATATTTTAGGATTCGGCGCCAGCGGGTCCACCAGAGCCACCCACTCAGGCATTTTCTCATGGGCCTGCTGAGCGAGCGATGTCTTCCCATGTGACTGTCGAGCCACATGTATGCTTTTAATTAAAATTAGTTTTATTCAATATAAGGTCAATATTTAATATACATATTTGATAATTTAAAGTACTTATTTTAAATATGTATGCTACTTATTATTTCATTTTTTTCATATTTTAGGATTCAACGCCAGGGGGTCCACAGGAGCTGCCCATTCAGGAGCATTCTCATCAGCCTGCCGAGGTAGAGGTGTCTTCTCATGAGACTACCGAGGCGCATGTAAGTTTTTTACTTAAAACTAATTTTATTCAATATAAGGTAATTTTTTTTTTTATAACATTTGCTTGGACTTCGAACAGCATGTCGTCCAGGAGACTACCTCATATTCACCACCACACCCATCTCAGGAGCCTACAGACCCATCTCAGGAGCCGACTCAGGCGCCCGTTGACACACACGTTTGATTAAATAAATAACGTTAATGTATTCAATATAAATAAGAAATGGTACTAATATTTATATACATTTCAGGTTCATCCTTCGGCGCCTGCGGTGGCGACTCCCGACGAGGAGGAGGTCGAGTTTTCAGACCCAGCTTAGCCTGAGGTTCTGAGCGTGCCAGCGGGAACAGATCCCAAGAAGAAGCACGTTCTAGTTAAGGGCGCAAGGGCTAGGGGAAGAGGAGATGATCATGGCTTGGAGCGCCCGGTTATTAAGAGGAAAAAGGGCGATGGAGACGATGGCGAAGGCAATGGGGATGGTATGAGCCTTAGGCCTAGGGATAGTCTCCGGCATACTACATGTGGGACCCATCCTCCATAGTGTATATACATTAGTGTTGTACAATTTATCGTAAATATTATCTATTTTTTGCATATTTATAAATATTATTTTAGTCTTTATTATTGTTTATAGTTTCACATCCTAAATTGATAATAAAAAAAAACGTGACATATTCGAAATAAAGTTAAGCATTAATTTAAAACTAAGACGAAACCCTAAAATATAAATAACTTAAAGCTAAAAATGACTTAAAAAGGACTTCGAGCACTTTTCAACCACTAAAATGACAATCCAAAGTATTTCGTATTCTTGATGTGTTGAGCCTGTTTTATTAATTATACAAATATAACTAAAGTTCCATATAAAATATTGAAGTTCTGGAATCTCAAAGCATGATTAATATATGGCTAAACTACGTAAAAAAGATAAACTACGTAAAGAAGAGTGAAAAATGTGATGTTAATGGAAATGGGGGACTCCTATAACGCAGTAAAATAATGCGTTATAGGTGAGAGAAACTTTTGGATAGCGCATTATTTTACTGCGTTATAGCACTTAACGGCTACGGAGCCGTTAAGTGCTATAGCGCAGTAAAATACTGCGCTAAAGGTACTTTGATAACTTTTTTTTTGTTGGGGTATTTTGGTTCAAAATATTTTTTTTGAGGGTATTTTGATTCCGGACCCCCCAATAATTTCATCCGGATCAAATAATTCTCCGAATCCGACCCGGATGAAAAACTAAACAAGACCCATCAAATATTTTTACTCAATTTGAAGAAAGTGTGAATCTTTATTCACTGAACAATAAAACCATGATAATACGTTTTTCTGTCAGACCATTTCACGAAGAATTCCAATGCAAATTTGAAAAATACAGCCAAATTAAATGAGACCCATCAAGAATCATTAACCACTTTGAAGAAATTTGGAATCTTCATTACAGAGTATTATGAAAAGATGACGAGAAAACTGGTTCTTGCAACTGTAAGGAAACTGTGATTGAGTAATGGTGGGTGGGTAATCACACACACACACATAATATATATATATATATATATATATATATATATATATATATATATATATATATATATATATATATATGTTATGTGTGTGTGTGTGTAAATTAGACTCCAATTTCTTTGTAATAATATTGTTTTTTTCTTTTCTCAAAAAACAAGAATTCAATCAAATAGAAAATATAAGGAACACCGAAATTAGATACAATGCAAATATGGTAGAAAAAGCGAGCAAGTATGGAATACCCACCAAAAAACCTCCATCCATTTGTTGTGGTGTGGATGAAGAGTCAATTTTACATAACTGGAATAGGGGAAATTTATGTAGTTGGGTAAAATAATTTCATCCGGGTCGGATCCGGAGAATTATTTGATCCAGATGAAATTATTAGGGGGAAATGGATTGGGCATCTAGGAATAGCACACGTGGCAGTCCGTTTAGATTATGGGTAAATTTGAACCATGTAATAACTGTAAAGGCATAATTGGCCCGATAATATAACAAAGGGTAAGAATAAACTATTTCTCAAAGTTAAGGGTAATTTTAGCCCTTTTTCGATTTATTTATTTTAACGGTCTGAAAAAAAAAATTAAGTTCATTCCAAAGAGACTAACTTAACAAAAAGATATTATAAATAGTTAAATATCCATCGCCTTCATACAAATGATCATCATAACTCTATCACTTCTTAAGAAAATTTCTTTTTGTTTTTTATTGGAATTCAAATGTTTGCTAAGTTTGAATTCATTTGGCTTTATAAATCTATCATACAACAACAATGTAGTGGGTAACAAGATTTTCAAAATCGTATCATACTTACCACGAATCACTTTCTATTTCTAAGACACCTGTTGACTCAGTTGTTGTAGTGAACACATGTAACTCGCATTTGTAGATTATGTTTTGCAATTTGTGGTGTTCTCGCAAAAAAAAAACTCTCGATTGAATTTTTTTTTTTAGCTAAAACTGCACATTGTGGGGAATAAAATCTCATTTGTCCTTCTCTTTGTTTTACGTGGAGATCTCTTAGTCTCAAACTATGGATAGTCTTAAGTGCATGTACAATATAGGATATAGTTTCTCGTTTCAAAATGCTCACGACCTATCAATTAACAAAAACATAGTACAATTTCAATATTAATGATACTATTGTTTTTTTTTTAATTATTTTCGCAAATGGAAATTCACTTGTGTGTCTCTCGTAGTAAAACTTCATTGTCATGTGTAAAAAGCCAGTTGAAATTGTTTCATTCGTTTTATTGATGAAGAATAAAAGAAATTCAACAATAGATTTTTCCTAATATTATTGCAATATATTATTCAAAATAGAATATAATTCCCATCTACATCAGTGCCATTAGTATCAAACTCACAAATTCAAGTTAATTAATGGTTAAGTATACTTAGGTGAATACTACATGGGCTTAACCCGTAACAAACAAAATTTTCTTAGGACTAAAAATACTACTCTCCATTTCGTATTTCTTCATTATCCATAATGCTCAAACTCAAATTTGTTGCTCTCGTTTTAAATGAAAAAAATAATTTGAATTTCTATATTGTGTCATGCGCCACAAGTCCACGACATAATGGATCAAGACAATAACCTAAAAGTAGAACATTTTTTTGTGCGGAGTGCCCTTCAAATGCACTGGTCTTTAGTTTTTGCCTCTTTCGCCTAATACCATAAGGTTTGGGGTTCGAATCCCGGCTCAGTGAAAAAAAAAAGGATAATTTCGCAAGGCAGAGTTTTGTAATAAAGTTAGGGGCCAAAGTTAGGCCTTAAGGTATAAGGCAAGACTCTGCCTTAAGGTAGAGTTTTTGCATGCCTGAAGGCAAAACTCTGTCTGAGGCGACAGAGTTGCGAATCCAAACTCTACCTTGCGATTTTTTTTTTTAATTTTTGAATGAGCGAGGGTTCGAACCCGAAACCAAGGGATTCTAGCGAAGGACAAAAACTAAAGACCACCAATTTAATGGGCAAAATTTAAAGACCACCCCAAAATAAGAGCATTCCTCCGAATTGCCCAAATGCAACAACTAATTGCAGCATTAATTTACGGTATGCTGAATTAAAAAGAAAAAGAAGAGGAAATGTTATTACCAGAAAATATTTGTAAGACCATACAACAGATATAGTAAAGACTCAGAAGAAAAAACAAAGTCCCGAGCTTTCTGATTTCACAATGTGTTCTTAAAGAATTTAATTTTCTCATAATATTTGAAATTTAGGATTATTTCCTCTTAGGATAGAACAGATTCACCTTCAATGGTATAGCGGCTTCAAACACCAGTGATCAGCAAATTCAAATGACCGCAATAGATCGTAGTTAACACTTATTTTAGTTGAAAGTAATGCAAAGGATGAGAGAAATCAGAAAATTTTGTAAGGAAAATTTGAGGAAATGACCAAGTTTTTATAACTAATTGGTTGAGTCAAACGAAGAGCTCCAAGTTCCAACTCAAAAGTTGCAACCTTTATGATGATTGTATGCGAAATACGGCTCTAGTAACTATTTGCTGGTCCAAAAAATTATTCAATCAAATCATCTGACTGAACTCGAAGCCAAGTAAGTGAAGACGACGACGCGAGATCATGCAATCTTGTCAACTCTTTAAGTTTAGAATGAAAGTGCTTTTGTATTAAACCCAACAAATATTTATTCCTCTTCCAACTTAGGAAAAGTTCTTTTTAATAAGGAATCTTTTCAAATATTTCCCTCCATTTCACATTCACACCACACATACAAAAAGCCCAACAATTCATAAATCCAAAAAATATATCTTTTTCTCTAATTTATAATCATTTGATATTCAATTAAATTCATATCGAACCCGAAACCTCTAATTAAGAATAGAAAAATCTTATCAATAGCTTATATCTTTTTTTTCAAAGTTTGGCAAAAGCTCAAAGTAAATGTAAAGATAAGGAATAGCTTGGTCAGGGTCAGATCTAGTACCTTAAAACAAAAAACAAAAATAGAAGCTTTGTCGCAAAATCTTAAAACAAATGCTGTTTCCTTTATTGTCTTTTGTTAACATGGAAAATAAATGATGATTCAGAGCCCGTTTGGATTGACTTATAAGTTGCTTATAAGTTGTTTTCAGCTTTTTTGAGTGTTTAACTGGCCAGCTTAAAGTCATTTTGTGCTTAAAATAAGCTCAAAAAAATAATTGGGCCTATTTGACTTAGTTTATCTAAAGCAGCAAGCAAAAAAAAATAAAATTAGACTACCCCAACTTATTTTTTTTAGCTTATAAGCTGTTTGGCATAAGCCCATCCACACAGACTCTCAATATTTGGTAGTTGAATGTGCAACTAATCGCACAGTTACACTTACTCCCAATAATTGTAATTGCCTTATTTAGTTTGGTACCGGCAATTACTAGGAGCTTCTTAACGCTTCGAGATTGAAGAAAAAACAACACCAAATAACTCTGACTCACCTACATAATTTCTTGGTGGTTGACTAATTTATTATAGTTTGTGATTCTCAAATTTCCACCAATTTTTCTGTGCTGTCTGATTTACTTCATACACTTACCCTCCCAGCTCACTGGATACATAAGTGCAAGTTAATTTTGGGGGTTGTAAACCTGTACACATTTAAAGAATTACAATACCTATTTGGAATATTATATTAAGGCAAACCGATTTGAGTCACTTCTGCTAATTTATCACGATTTTTACTACATTCGTCTTATGATTTTAATTAGTATTTGGTTGGTGTGCCGCGAAAATTAGAAAACTATTAGTTAAGACGTAACGTTCTGAAAAGAAAATCCATTATTTCTTATTTAAATATTACACAATCACTTATCTAAATAGTAACCAACGGAAAATGCTTCAAATTTATTAACATGATCCAAGTATTTTTGGGAAAGAATGCATTGAGAAAATACAAAGTTGTATGGAACAGGTCCTATGTTTAATTTAGGTTAACGACCTAAACAAATGTGGCCAATGTGAAAGATCAAACAAAAGACCGGTCAAACAAAAGTTGGCAATATGTTTCACAGGTACTTGCAAAATACGGCGTTTGAAAGATACACACACACACACACAAGAGTGTGGAAAAAAATACAAAGAAACAAGAAAGCGTCAAAAACAGCGATTTTGTCAAAGAAAAGAAACTTCTCGGGCCGTTCAACACCTAAGCTGTGCTTTTTTGTCCTTCATTTGCAAAATTTCAATTTATTTCCTGCGTTCATATTAATCAGATTTCGTTGTTGTATTTTAACGAGTATAATTAGGAACTATAAAGGTTTTACATTTTCAGACGTGTTAACGTCATCTTTTTCTTCCAAAAAAAATGTCTTTAATGTCAATAATAACTACAGTCTTACCCTATTTTTTGCTCTGATTTATTCTCCTCCTCCTTCTTCTTCATCTTCTTCTTTTATATACATATAAATATAAATACTTTACAATTTGGTTTTAAGCTTTTTATTTTTATTTTTTGTTGACCAGTCACATGAGTAGACTTTGACTGGCCGTGATCGGAGTATTTCGATGGGACATTGCTGCAGTAAAGGTATTTCCGGCGATAATGACGTCAGCATCGTGACCGTAGCTGACGTCAACTCCGCCAACAACCGCCCTAAACCACCGCGTTCACCGTCACCTCAGGGTAACGGG
Organism: Lycium barbarum; assembly: GCF_019175385.1. Taxonomy (NCBI): domain Eukaryota; kingdom Viridiplantae; phylum Streptophyta; class Magnoliopsida; order Solanales; family Solanaceae; genus Lycium; species Lycium barbarum. The sequence continues at coordinate 122,183,863 of NC_083339.1, read as the reverse complement.
ACAACCAATAACAGCACGCCAGCTCAGTCATTTACGACGAGTCCATTTCAAAGCCCGTATCCAGCAGGAATAGCGCCGTCACCGTCGCCGGTAGGAACACCGAGGAGGAAATTCAAGTGGCCGTTTCCACCGCCATCACCGGCGAAACCGATATTATCGGCGATCTTAAGAAGGAATGGGACGAAGAATAAAGAAGGGCCGATACCTGAAGATGAAGGTGGTGAAAGTGAAAGACAGCTTGATAAAAGCTTTGGTTATCCTAAGAATTTGACGGCTAAGTATGAGTTGGGTAAGGAGATTGGAAGAGGGCATTTTGGTCATACTTGTTGGGCTAAAGGTAAAAAAGGTGAACTTAAAAATCAGCCTGTGGCTGTCAAGATCATTTCCAAAGCTAAGGTGTGTGGTATGTGTTTTTACATTTGCTGTTTTTATTTTTTTTATTTTTAGAAGCTATATAATTCAGATTAAATCCATAAAGATAGCTGTTTTAGATTGTAGGTGGGAGTCCCTTGTAGTTTCGGATTTTTCCCTTTTCAGGATATGGGAATTTTGTCATGTATTGTAATAGATCACACAATGTGAATCAGTGGTTTTGTCCATGGGATGATATGTCGTTTGGTACAACAACGACAATAACAGACCCAGTGAAATCCCACAAAGTGGGGTCTGGGGGAGGGTAGAGTGTGAGCAGACCTTACCCCTACCTTGGGAGGTACAAAGGTTGTTTCTGATAATATGTCGTTTGTTGTGGAAAAAAATTGGATGTCCATTATGTTGTAGGATGGAGTACATGTCAAGAGAACTCTAGAGGAATGAAAATTTTCAAGCCAGTGTGACCTATAAGACTAGCTTAGTAATGGTGTAAGGGCAATTAATGTAAACTTGGAAGCTATAGCTATTCTACAAGGTGATTGATGATGTGCTGTGTTTATGCAGACGTATCTTTGAGCTCTCTATTGGTGTTAAAACTAGTGAACCAGACTTGATGGCATGCTAAGACATAACTAATCAAGGCCTTATTTGTTTATGTCAATATTGATTCTCCATTTAGTCTGACTTACCTATGATGTTCTGTAATCAGAGACGTTATACAAAGTAGTTGCATGCTTGACAGAGACATCCATAAGCAAAACGTAAATTCCTGTGATCCTAAACACTTAGGGCTCGTTTGGTGCGAGGGATAAGGATAAATAGTTCTGGGATTATATTTGAGATGAGTTTATCCCATGTTTGTTTGGGATAAAATCGCGGTATAACTAATCTTGGGATTGTAGTGTTATTTTATCCCTGTGGGAGGGTGGAATAACTAATCCAGTTATCCCAGGATAAGTTATCCTGGGATAACTTGTTTCCAGCCAAACGACCCCTTAAAGGTTGCAATTCAAATGTTGTGTGGATATTATTTTTTCTGGCAATGACATGACCCATAGGTGTTAAGTTTGAGTTGGGAAGATTAGGCTGTTGATGGGGTGAATATTGTTTGGCAGATGACAACAGCTATATCTATTGAAGATGTTCGCAGGGAGGTGAAGATATTGAAAGCCTTATCTGGACATCAGAATCTGGTCAAGTATTATGATGCATTTGAGGATGCCAACAATGTCTACATAGTAATGGAGTACGTGTTTCCTTCTCTTCAATTTCGTCTTACTTCCCTTATTCTGGTTTCACTAGATATGCTTTCCGTAAATGTCAGTAACCATTTCTTTAAACAAATTTTATGCAATGTTAAGATAGCTCTCTATTTTGTCAAGAATTTTCTTTTCTGAACTCTATTCCCCTTTGATATGCTCCGGTTTATTGGTATGATTATTTGAAATTACTTTAAGATAATTCTATCATGTTGGCGCTTTCAAGCTTGTCAGAAGTCTTTTTAGTTTGTCAAAGATTTGTATGTCTGTGTAAGAGTAAGTTTTAGATGTAAATGATCTCTAATATTAGAAAACCTTAAATTTGTCCTAGAGAGAAATTTTCATATTAGAATGAAAGGGGACTTGATGGCACAGAGTGAATAATGAGGATTCATAGGTTTGGATGTGGTTGTTGTTGCTTTAACTTAATTCTGAAGTGAGTTGTCTACTTTTTTTGTTCCAATGCTTTGTTCATAATAGGTTATGCGAAGGCGGGGAGCTATTGGACAGGATTTTATCAAGGTAATTTTTGCTACTTTGCATGTTAATCATAATATAAAAGGTTTAGTTTAAAATGCCTTCCTCTTTTTTCCCAGAGGCGGGAGATACACAGAGGAGGATGCCAAGAGTATTGTGGTTCAAATACTAAATGTCGTCGCTTTTTGTCATCTTCAAGGTGTGGTGCACCGCGATCTGAAGCCCGAGGTACTACATAAAGCAACCTCACTAAAAACAAGCACAAATGTCAATCACATTTTTAGGAGATGTTCTCCTCTTCCACTGATCTAACTGCTTCTGTAACTTTATTTCTTTATAGAACTTTCTTTTTGCAAAGAAAGACGAGGACGCAATGAAGGTTATTGATTTTGGTCTATCAGACTTCATTAGACCAGGTAATAATTGCATTTGAATAAGACAGACCATTTAAATTTTCTTTTTTCGTTTTGGTTGATTTATCAGATGTCATTTAATGACCATAGATGCCCATGGCTTCTTGAAAATGCACTTAATTTTTATGATGCGGTGGGGCCTATCATACTTCAAAAGGTCTTTGTTAGGATGCTTCGAATCTTTGAAAATAATCTCTTTTTCATGTTGTGACAAGTTTTCAAAGGAAAACGAATTTTCGTAGTTGCAACTGGTTGTTTCTTTAAGAGATATCAAGTAAAGCAGTTTAAACTTCTTAATCTCAAGAGGAAAAAAACTCACTTTTGTATAATATTAGGTTGTAGGCTGTTTGTGGAGTTCTCGCCATTATTCCACATTTTGCATAAAGGACATAGATCTTTAATATAAGACTCGAGCTCAGATGTAACCTTTATTTACATAGTTTGCACAAGAGGTCCCTATCGAACAATATTTGGCACAAGAGGTGAGCCAAATTACATGGCATAGCTGCAAGCTTTCGGTGTAAAGGTAATAGCTTAGTGGGATGTAAGAGTTCCAGCTAAAAAATCCAGCTGCGAATTCCGTTTTCCCTGCCCAAAGATGAGTACCCAAACTATCATTTAAAACACTGGTTGTATTAAATATTGGATGTCTAGAAATCAAAAGCAGCGGAGTTGATACCTCTCTTTTCTATGCTCAGTTGCTACTTGCTATAAGTAAATTGAAATATCAGCAAGATTCTCTTTCTCTTTCTTTTATGATGTTTTTTATCATCTTGTACAACAAGTCAGCTGCTTAACTAATCGAATTTAGGCAATGTCAAGATAAGTAGATTAGGAGTGATTTGAGAAGTTCTGCTGTTTGAGGGCGTATGACTTTTCATTATTATCACATGTCACAGTCAGTCACCAATTGTTCTTTGCTAAGCCTGATCTGATACTCCATTTCAATTAAATTGCATCTCTGTGATCAGGATGTGAAATGCTTTATTCTGTTGATGCATTTTAATCGGTAGCCCTGATCCTTTCTTCAGAAACTTTCTGAATGTCGTCAGAGCTGTATTTTCTACCGTGTTTCTTGTTTATGGTAGTTTTTGCTTATGAAATTTGCTCTACAGTGCATGTTCATTTACTTTTGCTGTATCACGTATGATGAGCACCTATCCCTTATTAATTTGGTATTGAAAACTGCCTTTAAGATGTAAAACAATCAATTCTTCTACTTTGCAGATCAACGTCTTAATGATATTGTTGGCAGTGCATATTATGTTGCACCTGAAGTACTCCATAGGTCCTACAGCATTGAAGCAGATATGTGGAGTATTGGTGTGATAACGTATATCTTGTTATGTGGAAGTAGACCTTTCTGGGCACGCACGGAGTCCGGCATTTTTCGTTCTGTGTTAAGAGCTGATCCTAATTTTGAGGACTCGCCTTGGCCATCAGTGTCGGCAGAGGCCAGAGATTTTGTGAAAAGGCTTTTGAATAAAGACCATAGGAAGAGAATGACTGCTTCTCAAGCACTGGGTAAGTTGTTTTATGTTCAATTTATCAACTTTATCAAAATAAAGGAAGTTCAATTTATCAAGGCCAAATATATAGATAGCCCCGCAAACTTGACACGAAATGTCATTTAGATCCCTCATCTTCGGTCATGACCAGTCGAACACTTTTAATTGACAAAAATGTGTCTTGTAAATACAAAATGCTGATGTGGCAAACCATATATGTACACTCTGTTTTGTGTGCGTAAACGTGCCTCTTTTCTGCAAAATTTCTCATGCTGTTCTAAAAAAAGCCCCATTCATTAGAGATCACCATAGCATGATAGCAATCACCCTCTCACTCTCTTCAATTTTCTCTTCATCTTTCTCACCCTTCCTCGCAACCAGCCGCCCTGTTACCATATCTTTGTTCTTCCTCACACGAACTACGGAGCAGGGTTTCAACTTATAACAAATAATTTTGGGTCTCGTGGTAAGGATTAAAAAAAAGAGTTAACTAGAGGCTTCAAAAGGCTTAGGCATGTTAAATTATATGGCGATTCCCCCAAAGATGAAAGTGAGTCACTGCCTCTAATGACTTTACGCCCTATATTGGCCGGAGAATCTCTAGAATCTTTCTCACCCCCGATCCTCGAAGATGTCTGCAACTTCTAACACCATCATTTTCGACTGTTTTAGCCCATCAATTACAGTATCCAACTCTGAAGCTTGCCCATCGACGAGCAGTCTTCTTTTCATCAGCTCAAATATTGTTGGTTGCCGCCACACTTTCTTGAGCCTTCACCATTGTTTTATCCCCAGATATTCTTCTCTTTCTGTTTCTGATTTTAGCCGCTTCGTTCTTTCCCCTTGTTCTACTGATATCTCTCATCCCATTGAGTAATTAATAGTTGGAAAGCGCATAGAAGGTTTAAAACCAGCCACCCAAAAATTGTTGTTTCTAAATAATTGTACCATGGTGGAGAAGCAAGATGAAAAGCATCTATAGTTGTTGCCTTGAAGTTTTCTTGTTGTACCGTTGGTAATGACCCAAAACTTGTGTCCCCAAGCTTCTGCTATTTTCTGAAGGGATTAAGAAGATTACGAAGAGAAAGTTACTGTTTGCGGAAAGAACACGAATGAAGGGGGCAGTGTAAACATTTTTTTAAAAATTTTTGGGTTTTATGGGATAACACAAACAAACAAACAACAACATGCCCAGTGTAATCCCACAAGTGGAGTCTGGGTTTTATGGGATAACATGTTTTATTAAAATAATAGGGGTCTTTATTTTGTTGATCATCTGACACATCATCAGTGTCTAAAAGTCACGCGTTATGTTTTGTGTGGTTTTGTTGGCTGAAGGGTTCACAAGACGCAATTCAGTCAAATATAAGTGTTTAACTAGTCCTAGTTAGAGTTAAGGCGTCTATATGATATTCCCTGCCAACTTTGAGGGGCTATCTGTGTATTTGACCAGTTATCAATGATTTTGTGAGGCAGACACTCTGTGCTGAGCGTCTGGATTTCTCTTGGCATCTATCAATTTCCATTGATTTTACCGTACACGTTTCAACCTGTGGATCTGATGGATTCCTTTTGCATTTGCAGCTCATCCATGGTTAAGGACTGAAAATCCTTTTGTACCCTTAGACATATTGATCTTTAAACTAGTCAAGTCTTATACACGAACATCACCCTTGAAACGTGCAGCACTGAAGGTAATTTCTATATGGTGGTTGTCGAATGCTTCTTGGAGCATTCTTTTGAAGTCTGCTTTCTTAAGAGTGTAAACCATTTCAATCTATGCTGATAATGCAGGCTCTTTCAAAAGCATTGACAGAAGAAGAGTTAATATACCTCAGGGCTCAATTCAGTTTATTGGAACCGAAAGCTGGTTGTGTGTCGCTCAATAATTTTAAGATGGTTGGTGGTCTTACCGTATAATTTTTATTTCACAAAAAATTACAACTCTTTGGATATTGTGTTTGAACCACTTCCATCTATCTTCCAATTCCTAATTACGTCATCATAAATTGATTTTGCCTTGATTGTGCAGGCACTTATGAAACAAACGACTGATGCCATGAGGGAGGCCAGAGTTCCCGACATCTTAAATTTGGTGAGACACCTATGTTGTAGTATCTTATCCGCATTGTGTTTGTTTTCTCTTTGACTTCTATCATTTACGTATTACATGCATAACAATATTAACGTCCTAGATAGCTCATGCTTTTAAGTGATAATCATTGGGATCTGGGGTCAGTCGTAAGTGGCCACATGCTTATCACATTAATGCACTTGTCAATGATAATAACCTTGGAGAGGGCATAGAAGAAACCGTTGTTCGTGCAAGTATTTCAGCTTCCTGTATTCTACTAGTTAAAAGGGACTCTTCACCCAAGATGTCACTCCTCTTTGTTTCTATCGTTTTTTACTCTTGAACACAAGAAACAAGATCTTCTTCGTTTTCTGAAAGCTCCACTCTGAGTAAAGAGTGTAGTATTTAAGTAAGAAAGTGTTGTTTTCCTATGGCATGGAGGAATAGTTAGTTTTCAAATGAAAAGTTAAATCCTAACAGTTCATTTCTTCCTGAAAAGCATGTGAAATTTCTTATAGATCTGAGGTAAGAGCATCTCGTATTTTTGTGTTAGAACTTAACATCTAATCGCTTCTACACCTTTGAACTCATGTTTTTGTTTTGTTAAATTGAAGCTGGAACCATTATCTTATAAGCAAATGGACTTTGAAGAGTTCTGTGCTGCTGCAATTAGTACATATCAGCTTGAGGCTCTTGAAAACTGGGAGCAAATTGCTAGTGCCGCTTTCGATTATTTTGAGCAAGAAGGAAACCGTGTCATTTCTGTTGAGGAATTAGCACAGGTAGGCCAAGGGTGTACTGGCAGTGCCGTTGAATTGATTCATCTTTGCTATTTTTGATTTGATATCTGTGTTTGCAGGAAATGAATTTGGGTCCTGCGGCTTACGCTTTTCTCAAGGATTGCATCAGACCATCCGATAGAAAATTGAGTTTCCTTGGGTATACCAAATTTTTGCATGGTGTGACTGTTCGTAGTTCAAGCACAAGACATCATCGATAACATGGCTGTGTGGAGCACACAAGTTGCTCCAAAGAGAGAACAAGAGAGTATAATTTCTATTCTTTCCCCTTTTTTTTTCTTGTGCAGAAATAGGAAGTGTTAAACTATCTGTTATCAATGATATTTCATTTACGTTGCGAGGATACGATCTTTATTCTTTAATAACTAGTGATTTGGATTTTGGATCTCTGTAATAGATTTTTTTTTTTTTTGAGGAAGAGAACTTCAGGGAGATCAAAACAACATGCTGAATTGCTTATTGTCCTATTATTTTTGGCTGAGCACATTCTACTTGTGGCAGTCAACATCCTAGACAATGAAAGTGACTGCAAGTTTGCAACTACCGGTTGATTAAACATAAAGGCAAAAAGAAAAGATTATAGGAAGTGTAGGTGGGAAGTTGACATTATTTTTCGTGTTTTTCTTAAGTAGACCAAGCCGGTAGCTGTGAAAGCAACAAATAAAACTGGCAATTGGTCCATTAGGTTCTGGAATGCTGCTTAACAAGTCATTGACAAGATTGGGTTCTCACTAACTAATCTTCAAACATCATCATCACGTTTATTATTGAGACATTAGTCCAGTCGTGCCTCAATAATGCATTAAAAAAGAGTACCTAAAGAGATGATCGAGCGGCTATAAGGTATAGGAGTAATAACATGATATTTTTGGGTTTGAATCACAACTACAGTACAACAATAAATGGGAGTCGACCTGTTCCAGTCTTGGTAGTTAGTCATTAACTTGTGCTTATCCTTGTGGGCTGTAGCATGGTCCAGATGGAACAAATAAGAGGCTGATTTGCGCCAACATTTTTTTGCGCAGACTGACCTTCTTTTGGGGTGGTCTTTAATTTTGGTCCCTCAAATTGATGGTCTTTAATGTGTCTTTCGTTTGACACCCACAGGTCCTGGGTTCGAACCTAGGCTCAGTATAAAAAAAAAAAAAGTCTCAAGGCATAAGTTGGATTCGCAGGGCAGACTTATGTCTTAAGGCAAACTTTTACTCAAAATTAGGCCTTAAGGCAGAGTTTTGCGAACTACCAACATTTTTTTTGCCTTAAGGGTGAGTTTGAGTCATAAGTTGGGGTCCAACTCATGCCCCGTGAATCCCAAGCCTTGCGATTTTTTTTAATTTTTAATTGAGCGGGAGTTCGAACCCAGAACCAAGGGACTTTTAGCGAAGGACAAAAATTAAAGACCACTGATTTGAGAGGCAAAAATTAAAGACAACCCCCAGTGAAGGGCAATCCTGCAAATTGCCCTCGCACAAATGCACCTTTTTAGGCAAATGATTTTGTCCATACTTTTAGGGGCAAATTGCAGGATTTCCCTTCACTTGGGGTGGTCTTTAAATTTTGCCCCTCAAATCAGTGGTCTTTAATTTTCGCCCTTCGCTAAAAATTCCTTGGTTCCGGATTCGAAACCCTACTCAGTCAAAAATTTTAAAAAATTTCGCAAGGCATAAGTTGGGATTTGCAGGCATAAGTTGGACCTTAAGGCATAAGTTGGGTTTCAAGCTCTACCTTAAGGCATAAGTTGGATTTCAAACTCTATCATAAGGAAAAAAAAAATTGCTGGAATTTTGCAAACCACCATAGAGCTTCCCTGTTTCGGTAGACCCTTCTACTTTACCAATTAAGCTGGGACACCGCGTCGATTAACTTTGCGTTCCGCCATCACATATTCCACTTCCTTCGACAAGGAAGTCGTCATCCTTTCCGGTGGCCTCTTGAGAACGCCTCTTGTAGGGTCTTCCATGTCTTGATGGTATGTCTTTAGACACCCCACATGAAAGACAGGGTGGATCTTTAGCTTGGAAAGAAGCTGAAGTTTTTAGGCAACTTGTCCTAATTTTGGATAAAAGTTTGCCTTAACTTCTTAAGGAATAAGTTGGGTCCAACTTATGCATTGTGATTTTTTTTTTTGATTGAGCCTGGATTCGAACCTAGGACCTTTGGGTGTTAAGCGAAGGGCAAATATTAAAGACCACCAATTTGAGGGCCAAAAATTAAAGAACACCCCAAAAGAAGGACAATCCGCGCAAAAAAAATGTACTTTTAGAAGTTATGCAAATGTAGTTTTTGGAAAATTACTCTTTTGAACAACGTTAGACTCGGATCAGATGTTTGTTCAACCTTACAGACAAAAGATTATAGTGTCGTCTAACGTTTGCCATAACTTATAAATTTAAAATCAATTATATAGCTATTTTTCATAAAATTTTCAATTTGTTTAAAAATGATCTTTAGACTGTAGTCTAAAGGGTCCAAAATTGCAAGAGAAATAAAAGGTCATTTACTAAATAGTTGTCCCAAAAAGGGTCAACTGGAAAAAATTTCTGCAATTTAAGATGCACGTAAATTCATCCGGACTTTATAATTCAAAAGAAAAAAGAAAAACAGAGATTCTCATACCTCCAATTCCATTTTACATGAAGGTGTTGGAGTGTATGTTTAAAATATTAGTTTTTTTCTTGCTATTAATTGAAATATTAGTTTAACCTATGTACTAATGCCTGGTGGTAATGGAAGAAGATATTAAATCAACATTAACGCCAAAGTTATAAATTTGAATAGTTAAATGAGTTCAAACTTTTTTAGAGTAATAAAAGTTGTGTATGATAATTACTACCAGTAACCCAAATTAAGGAACGTCATTGGGAAAAAATGCTTGTGATATAAATTAGGTGGAAGTATTCTAACAATAACCGGTACTTATCAATGAAGTTTTACCCGTACTCATCAATGAAGTTTTACTTCCTTATTTAGATGCTTATTTTAGACTATTTTCTGAACTCAAAAGATAATAAAAGAGGGGAGTAGTGCAGTGAGAATTAATCAGAATTTTCTTTGAGTCTGCCAAACAAGTGTGCTGTGTGCACGTTTTGTTTTCGTAGGGGCAGGTGGATAGGGAAAACAATACTATTTGAATTTCTCCTCTCAACTAAAGCAACCACTACAAACTAACAATTGACATATAACGGTAGTTGATTATCATATGAACTCTCAACTATTTTTGTTACAAAAATAATGTATGGGAATCCTAGAAGGTCTTCCGATAACACTTGATGCCTCAAGTAGCATCTTAGTGAACACTGAACACTGCTGTGTTCTTATTTAAAATTAAAGACACCATCAGTCTTAAGATTGTGATATTGGGAGCTTATCTCTTCGTACAGTCATCAACATAGAATTTAGGCTGCAATAAAAGTATTGAAGCATATATTTGAGCACGTAATAATTATTTTTGTTCTTTTATTGGGTTTCACATCAACCTTTTATGAAATCTTTCCTAACGGTACAACCATCCAGGCGATGTCCTTTTTTTGTTTTCTTTTTCTTTTATCCAGCATCCGAAGTTGGATTATTTGCAACATATGGCCTCTTTTGATGCCATTCTTTAATATCTTGTCCTCCAGTGATTACTGGGTTAAATTTCACCTTTAAATATAGTAGAATTAATTGTGGAGAAATTTAGTCCACTGAGCTAATTGCAGACATAATTTAGAGTGATCTCGAAAAGTGTTATTTGAATTCAAAAACCTAAGCAAACGCAATTTCTACTTTCCTAAAGTTGTTTAATTGTTGGTGAAGTTTCCCATATTGATTTTCTGATATATTCCCTCCCTCTATTTTACTATTATGTGTTTTACTTTTCATTTTAGTTTGTTTAAAAAAATTGTCACAAACTATATTTTGTAGTGCTTCTTTAATTTCAACATCCACATGACATGTTTAGGATCATAAGATTCAAAAGACGTTTTGATAATTATGCATATTTTTAATTTAAAATCACAAGATTCAAAGAACATTTTGATATTTATACATATTTTTAATTTAAAACTTGTTAAAAAAATATATACTCCAGTATGTATAATCAAACTAAGATACATGAAATAAAACGGAGGTATTACTTTTTTGCGTTGAGCCAACCTTTGGAGAAGATAAAAAGTAACCACATATTACACATACAAGAATTGAGGAGAAGCACAAAGAAAGGTGTCCAAAGTAAGGGAACTGAATGTGATTGGATGACACTTTTCCCTTTAATAAGGGTAAACCTGTTAACCGGTAATCGGACCGGTTAAACTGGAACCGGAACGGGTAGAACCGGTTAACCATTTAAAAATTTACCGGTCCGGTTTTGATATTTTTGAAACCGGAACCGGTTAAACCGGTAAAACCGGTGAAATTAAAAAAAAAAATAGCCGTTGGGCCGCCTGTCCTTTGCGTTAATGGACCGTTGGCAACGGTCCATTTGCAAAAATGGCCGTTGCCAAACGGTCATTTTATTAATTTTTGGCCCCCAATTTTTTTTTAACACTTTAATCCATCCCCCACCCCTATATAAACCCTTCTTCATTTTCATTTTAATTCACACCAATTCACTCTTCTTCATCTTTCTCTCAAATCTCAATATCTCAATTATAGTTACTTTGCAATAATTAGCCACAAAGTCTTATTATAGTTTCAACTTTCAATTATTAATTTTGCAATTATAATATTGTTGGTGGAATTGGTGATTTGCAACAATCCGAAGTAGCTTTGGTGGATTTGCAATTCTAGCCGCCTTCACTTTGTTGGAAATTAATCCGGCAATTTGGTACCTTCGTTCCAACTCTATCTTTATTTTTCGTAATTTAATTCTAGCAATTTATTTTTCGCAATTTAATTTACGCAATTTAATTTGTTGTAATTTATTTTCTTGTGATTTATTTTCTTGTGATTTAAATTAATTCTATTTAATAATGTCAAAGAGATTAAGATGTGGTGCCGGTAGTAGTAGTCGTATTGTTAGGGGTGCGCTTAATGAGGAAACATTTGTGGAAGAAACACCTAATTTAGGTATTGATGTTGGTGGAAATAATCCACTTTTAGGTCATGAGCCAATGCAACAACATTTTACCGACACTTTTAATGAAGACTTAGATGACGATGATGAAACACAACCCCCCGAAAATCCCATAGGAGATACATGTCCTGCACAATCACATACACAAGACAAACCGCCTAGAACTCGTAAGCCAACAGCTAAAGTTTGGAAATTTATGACTAAGAATAGGGAAAACCAATCAGCTACATGTACCCTATGTGGACAAGTATTTAGTTTTAAGCAAGGAACTGGTAAGGATGGTGGAACGGGTACACTAAATGGTCATATGAGAACCAAACATATGGATGTTTGGGGCGAGCAAACAGGTTCAAATGTGGGGGGGGAGGGGGATTCAAATGACGATAGACCCACGAACCGGTAGAAATTTTAAGTATGACAAGAAAAAAGAGCGTGTAGAAATAGCTAAAATGGTAGCTTATGATTGTTTACCATTTTCCTTTCCCTCAGGTTTGGGGTTTGTTACTTACATTCAACGTTGTTATAATCCGTTATTTGAGGGTATTCCTAGAAGTACTTGTAGAGCCAATGTTATAGATTTGTTTAAAAAATATAGATTTTATTTGCGCCATGTATTTAGTTCTTTAAATTGTAATGTTTGTCTTACCGCTGATTTGGGTCTTAGTATTAACCATGTAGATTTTTTTGCTATTACATGTCATTGGGTTGATGACAACTGAGTTATGCAAAAAAGAATTATAGCTTTTTTATATGACAAAGGAAAAGGTCGTCACGATGAAATTTTTTTAGCCGATTCAATGTCTACTATTATGAGATTTTTTAACATTTATAGAAAAACACTTTGTATTGCTTTAGATAATGCTTCTAATAATACAAAGGCGATAGGTCTTATAAAAAGAGAACTAAACCCTCCGCTAAGAAATATTTTTCATGTAAGATGTGGTTGTCACATTTTAAATTTAATTGTTAAAGATGGTCTTGTGCATTTTGATGATTCTGTTCAAAAAGTTAGAGATGCTGTTGCGTTTCTTTTTTGTAATGCTAATAGGGGAAGAATTAGAGATTTTAAGAATGCTTGTGTGGAAAATAACCTTAGACCTAGGAAAATTCAAGTAGAAATTGAGACTAGGTGGAATTACACTTACATTATGCTACAACAAGCATATGAGTATAGGACTCTCATACAACAAGTTCAAACCAAATATAATATTAATAGTGAGGATTGGTTAACTTTTAGGCATTGGGAAAATGTTAAAGAATGTGTTGAACTCTTAGAATTTTTTTATAATGCAACTCTTGCTTTTTCTAGACAATTCTATCCCACGGTAATCGGATTTTTAGCCTACTTAGCGGAAATAGCTAAAGTTTTACAAGAGTATAAATATAAACCCGATTATCAAGTGGCTATTTTTAAAATGATAATCAAATTTAAGAAGTATTTTTTTCCCATCCCAACTTTATTTATATTGGGTTCCCTTTTAAATCCTTGTTTAAAAGTGTCTTATACTAAAAATTTGGTTAGTCAAATTTATACATTTTTAGAAATTGAAGAGGGAGTTCAACCATCTTTAGTTGAAGCCGAACTCGCTATTGATGATGAGTTTAGAAAAGTTTTTACTCATTATTCTAGTTTGGAAGAACGTCTACACCTGTTGCTCCATGCCCTACTACTTCTCATAGTAGCAAAAAGGGCTTGTCGGGTTTAAAAGTTTTACATTCACAGCCAACTTCTTCTTCTACTGCAAACTTTGATGAATATAACTTTTATTTGATGCAGCCAAATGTGGATATCAAGGAACTGGATGAGTTGGACGTCTTAGCATGGTGGAAGAAGTACAAGGCAAGTTATCCGGTACTTTCAAGAATGGCTCGAGATATCCTTACGGTTCAAGTATCAACCGTGGCTTCGGAGAGCGCATTTAGCCAAGGAAGACAACAAATTGAAGACCATAGGCATTCATTATCCGGCTTTAGCTTGCAAGTACTAGTGTGCATTCGCGATTGGATTAGATCGGAGCGACGCAACCAAAACTTAGAAGCGGAGGAAGGCGAAGAGGAAGAAATTGAAGATTTGATAGCTAGTGGATCGGACCAAATGGAAGACTTTGAAGATATTTCCATGACCGAATATGATGTGGGGGAAATTAACGAAATGGTTCAAAATTGGTGATTTTATTATTCTACTATTTTTGTACAACTCATGTATTATTTGCAAGTTAAAAAAAAATACAACTTGCAAATAAATGTTATCCAAGAATGAATAAAATATATGGCTCATTGAGCTTTCTTCTATTTACTTGTGTTCATATTTTTACTTTTATTAAGTTAGGAATATACCTAAAATATACTTATAAGTATATTAAGTTATATAGTATACTTAAACATATATAAGTATATATAGAAAAAATAGTATATATAGTATATAAGTATATATAGTATATATAGTATATAAGTAAGTATATAGTACATATATATAAGTATATATAGTATTTGGAAGTTGACGTTGTGCTTTAAAATCATTTCACTTGAAACAAAATAAAAGTTTTGTGAATGAGAAAAAAGAATTCACCATATAATTGGTCAAGGCCAATTCTTCAAGCGCATTCATTACCACTAGAGCTTTGCTATTGCTCCACCTAGCTCCTACGCCTTCCCCGAACCTGAATCATCACACCGCTGCTAAAGCAAGCTAACCTTCAGAAAGAAGAGGCTTGCCCATGGGCTGGGATAGTAGCTGCCTCTTTGCTCTCCTTCAGCCTATTCAGATAGCCAATCATATTTTTTGGAGCAAGTGTAATTTGAAAAACTCATCTTAAAAAGTTAATAAAAAATTATTTCAATATATAACCCAATAACGTTTTTTTTTTTCTAAAAAAAAATGATATGTCCAAACGGCCCCTAAAGTGGAGACGTTGTATTAAAGGAAGACTCGTAACATTAGAAGCCACAATATGATTAGTAGTAGTCAATTATTTTGGGAAATGCATATATAAAATTGAGAAGTCAAATGCTTTTATGACATCCAAAAATTCCCATGTGTAAGGGAGAGAATCCCACTTTCCTTTAGTCTAAGTTTAGTTACAGTTCATCTTTGCAGTTGTGACAACTTGAGAAAATCTAGCATCTTCTTTCAAGATTGTCAAACAATTGCCCCAGAGAAATTCTGCACATGGCCGGCCCCTACATGATTCTTGAGAGATCTTTGCTTTAGTCTTCACATTCACATTATGATTAATTATGAAATCCATTAAACACCACTGGGTAGTGGAGCATTTCAGAGTTAACAAACAAAGAAACAGTCATTCATTTTGATTGATACACAATTTCTCTGTGGTAACACCAAAAGGAAGTCTCTTTAAAAGAAAAGGAAGTCTCATTACTCTGCACTCTTCAAGAATACTCTTTCCAAAAGAATCAACGCAAATTCTTTAGAGGAGATATATTATTTATGTATAAATAAATTATGTTTTCATAACAAAGTTAAAATCTTCAAAAGCGATCTAGTTCAACACACACAGGTAAAATCTATCAAGGGGGCTCCTGTAATTCCAATATCTCCCTCACTCACATGGGTTAAAAAATTTCATTAAAAGTTCACATGAATTAACCTCCACAATTCTTTAGAAGTGCACATTATATTTCAAGTTCGAGGGGGATAATTAACAAATCCTGATATTTAAATACCAAATGGTTATTTCAAACCAAAAAAAAATAAAAAATCAAGGAAAACAATTGAAGTACCATTGCAACACTATCTCCCAAAAAAGGAAGCTGAGAATTTTGGATGATATAACCAAGCAAAAGCTAACAAACATATAAGGGCAAAAGAACAAGTGAACCCCAGAAACTGAGAACCAGGTGAAAACAAAGTAAGAACTAACCAAGGCCCTACTTCGAGATATTAAAGAAAGGGACAAAAGTAGATTTGCAATAAGGTGGTGTGGACGTACCTTCACCAAAAACCCCTTGGTGGAGAAGCATCTTTTATCAATAACTCAATACTCTAAACACCCAAGGGACAAGGGAATTGCAAAAAGAGAGAAAAAAAAAAAAAAAAACTTAGAAACTCATATACATGTGGTGTCACAATAGGAACAATTTTACACCAAACAAATACTGTGCACCTTGTATGCATAAATGGAAATCAAGATTTGCACTCTTCTAGATTCTTATCTATAAAAGTAAGAACCAATTCTGGGGAGCAAATTAAAATAATAACTAAAGTAGACCCATAATTTTTCTTCTAATAGTAATAAATTTAATAGAAGTTCAGAACATGAAAAATTAAAGAAAAATCGGTATTATGAATATTATTCCAACTTAAGTTGTCCATAGTCTTTCACCACACTTTTGGGTACATGAACATCTTGGAACATAGCATGTAAAAAAGAACAAGAAAAACTAGCCCAAGAAAAGACTCGACGCAAAACTAGAAATTTACATCAGTGTAGGCACTTAGAATTCCGAGTCAAAAACTACTAAGCATCAAGATATGTAACTATAGAAAAATTATAAAAATAATAATCAGGCCTTGAAGCACCAATGATGATTATGATGATGATGGTGATGATGTGGATTTTCCTTAGCAATCAAGCCTTGAACATGGCGAAACTCTTCAACATGACAAGGAATATTAATCGGTCCTTTATGATCAAATCCGTATTCTTTTTCTGCTTCTTTGAGTAGCTGCAAGAACAAGGGATGGTTGATATAATTCACAGGGATAACAAACCTCTGTTGTTCTTCTCCTTGACCTACTATAACTGCAAGACACCCTTTTGGTATATTCTTCAATTCTTTCTTCCCATTATGATGATGAAAGCTAATGTGTGGCACGTGAAAATGGAAATTCAGATGATGATGATGATGATGGTGTTTTTCTCCGGTACCCATAGCTGTACTAATCAACAACAAGTTTAAAAAACAAGAATTGCACCTCTAAAATATGTGAATTGTTGTGTTTTTTGTAGAGAAAAAGAAAAAGAAAAAGATTGTACAATTGAGAGATTTGGGGGTTAGAAGAAGGAGATTAGAGAGAAAGGCCAAGGATCAGAAGAAGAGATGGCTAATTTGAAGAGAGTAAAAGAAGAGTCTGTTAAAGATCTTGGAAAGTTGCTCATGATCTATCTATAACGCATAAATCTAATCTAACTCGGAAATATAAATTGTGATGATGAAAGAACAGAGTGTTTTAGAGGAGACAGAGAGGTTTATTTATATAGGGGTTTAGTTATTAGTAACCCTTGGTTTATTGTAATTCTACACAAAGCAGGAGAATGGAACGGTAGTATATTTTAGATCGGTAATAAAAGGCTTATCCAGGTCAGAAAATAAAAAATAAAATAGTCTTATCTAAGTGGAAAGCGTAATTATTGGGTTAATAAGACTTTTGGTACTCCAATAGTAAATTCTAGTTTTAGTTCTTGTAATGTTTAAACTTTAAACTAAGTATATTTAATTTTCAAGTAATTGAAATACACACTTTTGATTCCGTTGCTTGAAATTTACTATGATTATAATTTATAGACCACTTAATTTATCATCTATATGTTAAATTTGTATTACTATTATTTCATATTTGACGGTAATATAATTTTAAAGATAATTCAAATATAAATTTTAATTAATTAAAGATTAAATATATTAAATTATGTATTATTAGGATCAAAATTAAAATTTACCAATAATTAAATGATCAAAGGTGCTATATTTCCTTACTTATTAGTCAAAAGATTATTATAATCCTAGACAAAGAAGGAGATGAAAGAGTCATAGAGCCCGTTTGGATTGGCTTATAAGTTGCTTATAAGCTGTTTTCAACTTTTTTGAGTGTTTGGCTGGCCAGCTTAAAGTCATTTTGTGCTTAAAATAAGCTCAAAAAAATAATTGGGCTCATTTGACTTATCTTATCTAAAGCAGCTTATAAGCTGAAAACAACTTATAAGCCAAAAAAAATAAGTTAGACTACCCCAACTTATTTTTTTTAGCTTATAAGCTGCAAACAGCTTATAGGCATAAGCCCATCCAAGGCTCATATTTTGGGTGGGATGGTAAAAGAGTAATCCAAGTCAGAAAAAGAAAAAAGAAAGCCTTATTCAAGTGGAAATCGTAATTATTAGTTAAAGGCTGTAGTAGAAAAACGTTTCGGTTTTACAAAGGGATAAATACGTAAAAGGGAAGCTCCTATTTGCAGGTCAAAAATTGTTGTCACCCGTTTAAAAGAAGACTCTTTAGGTGGTTAAAGGGGCAAAAGGCTTATGTGGAAACGTAATAAATGAAAAGGGAATTTGTGCTTTTAATCTCTAAGATATTCGAATTTATATGAGCTTGAATATATTTAATTTATTTTTCAATTAATTGATATGTGCCGTTTTGGCCATTCTGCATTAACTTTTAAATCATTAATTTCCTCAAGTATTGAATTACACTTGAAGAAAATTGTTCAACGTATTTGAGGATGTTATAGTTAATAGCATTAAAAATAATGTAAATATAGTATCTTTTCTATGTAAAGGGATCAAATAAACACATCTTATTGACTCAAGATTAAACATGCTTAGTGAATCATCAGTCTATCACGAGGATCAAAATTAATTTTGAGTAATAAATATGGAAGCAAAGGAGGAGTTGTCCCTAACAAAATAACAAATGGAAAGTATAATTAAAGGTCAAATCGTGGTTGGTGGCGGGGTCAGTCTTTAACTGGGTTGGTTTGCCTAAAGATTTGATAATTACTAGTTCCAAATTTTAATTAATTTCCAAGTTAGTTGCTCATTAAAACAAAACACTGCAAAAATTGTTAGGCTTTACTCCTTACCATGAAAGGTTATATCATACGTTTTTAATGCGTTTTTTGTTTAGTTAATACCATTAGGATAAGTATAGCAATTAGAGAGAAACATCTCACTTGTCATGATACGTTTTAGTTTTTTTTTTTTAAAAAAAAAGAAATTGCAAAATAAGTAAGAGTGGATTCCTCTCTTTGCTTTTTTTTTTTCCGCCGAGATTCGTCTGATCTCATTGAATTAATATTATTATAGAAAATAAACAGTATTAGTTCCTCCTTTGTGTGGGAGTTATCTAATTTAAATATGATTATTATTAATTAATTGATGATTCATTTTGTTGTCACGATCGCAACAATAAAGTGTCCCTTTCACTTTGCATTTAGTATGCTTGTATCACACTATTGATAAATATATTTCCCATTGTCTTTCGCATCGTATATTAGAAGCTTGAAAACTGGTAATTTATACCTTATGTTAAATGAAAAATATAGTTGCCGAAAAAAATAGAAAGAAAAGAAAGACTCTAGGTGAAGACATTAGACCTGTAAAATAGGTTAAAGATGAGAAAAACTTGAACAAATTCGACTTAATTTTAGATGATATTAATTAAGTATATATTATCTCTCTCTAATTATTTACTCAATCCATGGGTTGTCCTCTAAGTTAGTTGAGTTGTTATAAAATTTGCAAAATAAATAAATAAATAAAAGTGGTTGTTCTATAAGTTAGTTGAGTCGTTAATATAATTTCTAAGACAAAAAATCAAGAAGCACGTGCGTTGAATGTGATCTTCTAAACAGAAAAATGCCGCTTTGGTGGCATGGGGATACTGTTTGAACTTTGAAGAGCAATATTAACATTTTTTGAAATATGATATATCCTTTTTAATTCGTTTCAGGGATTTGCTGGTCTAGTGGTTAAGAGCGCAATGCACAATGTTTGAGTTGGCTAGCATACGTAACAGGTTTGAAACTTACCGCAAATGAAAGTTTGCCATGTAAGTGAATGCGAATAGAGATTGAGCTCATTATTTATCGAGTTTCAAATCTTATGATAACTCTAAAAAATTTCATTATAAAGAAACCCCTTCTGATTCTAATACTCTGATTGAATAAATGAAGAAAAGAATTTCGTAGGTCATTCAATGGCCGATTATATTTGACAATTGACATACACACATATTTGGTTACCTATTAGATTGAGCCATATCCTAGGGTGGCTCGAAGATACAAGGACCGAAGAAAATGCTATATTCTTCTTCTATATGTTCTAGAAAGTAAATTGAATATATATTTCATTTATCTGGTCGTTAAGGAGTGTTGCTAAACGTCACTTTTGATTATTATATTAATATGATCAATTTACTATCGGCTTACTATTGAACCTGTAGGGTCGCACATTAACGAGTGCTTCTGATTAGAGCTGTCAATATAGGCCGAATTTGACTGGTCGGGTTGGGCCAACCCACCACAATGATGGGCCTTAAGTCCTCCCTGGGCCATGGGTCAGGCTGGGTTAGCCCACATTATCTAAAACATATTTTTCATAATATTTTGATATAATGATTAAAAATACACCCGAGTTATCATTTTTTCGTGAATTTTCTATCTGAACTATCAGCATGCGAGTTTTCTACCTAAACTATCATCCAGAATTATTTTTGTACTCTCCCGTGTGTGTTATAAATACTGAACAAATTTTACAGTTTCTTCATAGCTGATGAATCAGATGAACATATCCAACTCGGAAATTGAACTAGTGAGAAATTTTATCTTGCACCGTATAATCCAAGAAAATGGGCAATAAAATTATCAATAAACACATTCAAAACTTTGTCGGCTCTTCTTGTTCTGCCATTGGTCACAATTTCTCAGTCACATATGTATCCATATTTCGCTTTAAAAAATATTCATTCATTTCAATACGTAGGTCGTAGACAAATCAAATAAAAAAGAATTCCTTTTTCACATAAGAATCATATCACAAACTGTTAGGATGCGTAATTCGTTTTAAACATTTAAATTGTTTATAAAAGGACGGAAAGTACATCCACAAAATATGCTTCTTTTTTAAAAAGATAAAGTGATAGAATGATTTATTGATTAGATTCTAGATATTATTACTATTTAGGCTTTAACAAAAGCAAAGGGCCCAGTAGCATAATTTGAGCTTAAAAATAAAATAAAAATCGAGCTTAGCAATAGCAAAAAGCCAAAATCCTTTGGAAAACTGTTTTATGGTATGCGCCCCGGCGAGCGCCGATGAGTGGGACGCACTTCGATAGTTTGTGAAGAATAAAGTGCCAGGTCATCAATGCAGTATTGCATGGTCCATGTAGGCATCATAATATGTCACTTTTTTTTTTCCGTATCATTACTAGGGCTGTTCACGGTTTTAGTTAAAATCAAAATCAAATAAAAAAATTTAATCAAATTGAATAAAAAAAAAAGATATTTGGTTTAGTTTGGTTTTAAATTTTAAAAATCGATAATATTTGATTTGGTTATGGTTCTAGTAAAAATTAACCGAATAAATAACCGAACCAAACAGATAAATTATATACATAAATTTTATAATTATTTATATGTATAATATTAGTTTTTTATAAATAATTATAAATATTTTATACCTTTTAATCATTAATTTGATTTTTGGTCTACTTATTTCACATGATTGTTTAAGGCCCATGTTTTTAAGAATATGTCTAAGCCCATGTCTTTAAGTCTTTTAACTCTTTTAAGTGGTAAGTGTAAACCTACTAACAGAAGCTCACGTTTGAGTCTAATGTCTTTAACTTAAATTTTTAGCCTTTCTTTGTCAACCATTTGATTTTAGGTTGTTTTTTTTTTTCTTCGAATTTATACCTTTTTTCTTGTCTGAATGGGTCCTAAACTTCTAATATTTTTCATATGTAAAGGACAGAGGTTGTAGATTTGGAGGTTCCTATAGAAGATACTTCAGTAACATCAACATTTTTTGCAACTCAAGTACATGGTAATGCCCTAATACTTCTTCTGTGGGTAATCGTCCTAAAAAGCAGAAAAGAACAACTCCTTGTAGTCGAGACCCTTACCTTGGGGATAATGATAGAAAAACATCTGAAGTTTGGGATCATTACACAAAGTTTTTTTAATAAAATGGGAGAATTGAGGGCAAAATGCAAGTAAAGTTTGGAATCATTATACAAAGTTTTTTTATTTCATATATTTTCATTTTAATTTTAGGTAGTCTTTATGTTTAATTAATATGTATGTTTGTAACAACTAAAAGCTCCTATGCTCAACTTTATTTACAGGTATGTGTATTAAGATGACAAAAATGGTACAACCACTACTAAGTTAGTTTTAGCTCTATATGTAATAGTTTAGCAACTTTGGGTAACTTGAGTACTACACTATCACTAATAGTAAAAATGTTTCTATGATGTATGTTCCGCCTTAAACTATAAATAAAAGTTATCGTTTGAACAAAAAAAAAAAGACATGTCTTTTTCAACTTTTTAATGTTTTACTGATAAGTCTTATGGCTGCTAGTCATAAACCGAAAAATCAAACCAAACCGAACCAAACCGACAATAACCAAACCGATGGTTATTATTATTTGGTTTGGTTATGGTTTTATACATTTAAAAACCAACTAAATTGGTTTGGTTATGATTTTAATCAATAACCAACCCAAACCGAACCATGAACACCTCTAATCACGACGGTTGACTCTTATTTACTTTTTAAAATTCCTTACGAGCTTGTTTGGAAAGCCACCAAGGTAATTGAAATTTAGTGTAATTGAATGCAATTATATAGTTTGATCTATTCATTTCAGGTGAGAATTGAGTGTAATTACACTCTATAATTCTCAAAAGGGGGTTGAGAATTGGGTTACTTTTTCGTTTCTTTCTCTTTTTGTTTTATTTTAATTTCTTTTTTACTTTTTAATTATTTTATTTTTATAATATGTTTTTCTTTTTATATTATTTATCTATCATTTACTTTCTTCTCATTCACATCCTTTACTTCTAATGATCCACGCATATTTTTTTTATTCATTTAGCATAACTGTGTTATTATTCTAATTTTGGAAACTACAACTCTTAATATTAAAAAGAATTAGTCATTAACAAACTTGACATCTAATGGGAGATTTCATTAAAGTTGAATTTCGTTGTGAATGAGGTTATAGACTTATATTTTCCTTTCTATTGAACTATATTTACTTAAGTTACGATGGAACTTACTTCTGTAATTTTGGAATTTGACATAAGAGTATTAGGTTGAACCTTTTCTTTTTTTAATGTTGAATTTAGGTTATATTTTTTATTTTAATTCATTTGCTTTAGTACTATTGACTTGTTTTTTTACATTGAATGCTGCTTATTTTTCAACAGTATATTTTTTTTTTTGTCATTTCGAAAACAACCTCCTTATCTTCCGAGATGAGGGTAAGGTCTGCATACACTTTACCCTCCCCAGGCCCCATATTGTGGGATTTCACTGGGTATGTTGTTATATACTGTTTATTTTTCACTTGATAGATTTGTTTTGTCAAACATTTGAATAATGTTACAGCATTAGATTTATAAATTATTTTTTTCCAAACATCCAATCCATGATGTTCTCACAAAAAGGCCTACTTTTATTTTTTATTAAAATTAAAATATTATTAATTTAAAAAATATATATTACTTATTTTTTACAATATTAGTTACAAATATATGATTATTAGTTAATATATTTTCAAGAAACAATGTGTTGTTAAGTACCTAATTTTAATAATATTTATAAAGGCACATATTTTTTAACTATTAATTTTTAATTTTTGATAATTAAATTTTATTTTTAAATTAAACAAACTGTATAATTACATTTGTGCAACCAAACAGTACGCTTGTAATTATACTGTAATTACTTGATGACAAACAAACAGATCGTTGTAATTACAATCCTGTGCAATTAATAGGCTTTGTAATTACTACCCTGGTAATTACACCAGTTCCAATTACCAGGTAGCTTTCCAAACAGACCCAATGTATGATTAGTGGAAATATATTTGTCTTAAATTACCGAAACTATCCCTTCTAAAACTGACATCATTTGTCCTAATTGAAGGTGAAAATATTGTCAAAATTACGAGGAGGAGAGTGCGTGGCAGACAACCACGATTCTCATAATTATAGGTCTTGCAATAATATATGAGAATGAAAAATTTAAGAACTTTTTCATAAAATATTTTATATGATTAACTTATTTACGTAATAGGAATTCGAGAACACACGCAATTTTTTTTCACAATTTGAACCGGAAGTGTCAATAGGGACACTTTATCATGTGTTAATATGCTCAATTGGAACATGTCGTAGTTCGAATGTGTCACGACCCAACCCCGTAGGTCGTGACTGGTGCCCGAACTGGACACTCGTATACATATTCGTATAACTACATGTTCATTTCACAACAAACGCAATATGGATATTATAACGACCAAACCTTGGTCTCAGAACTGTTGCATAAATATTCGTAAAAAGGCAAGGCGACAAGGCTGCTACCACAACATGATAATATGTGCAAGCCGGCGAGGCTGCTACGACGATAGAACACACATACTGATAACGTCTGAACACGACCCACACACATGTCCACCAACCCACACACATGTCTACAGACCTCTAAGAGCTTAACAGTGAAATATGACGGGACAGGGCCCCGTCGTATCCTTAAACAACATATGCATATATTTAGATCAAAAGGGATCTATACCAAAGTCTGGGCTCCGGAACAACGAAACTCTTCAAGATAGCAGAAGGGAAGTCTTAAACTGGCGGTTCACCAAAACGCGTATCTGTACCTGCGGGCATGAAACGCATCCCCCCGAAGAAAGGGTGTCAGTACGGAATATGTACTGAGCATGTAAAACATTAAATATACAGTAACAGGATCATAACTGAAATAAGGAGTACAGGGAACGAGTACAATGTTCAGAATACCAAAACACTTTGCCTTTGAAACATAATTCCTGCATGTCAATATCATATATCATACTCAACCCGTTATGGGACGTAGTGACATAATTGGGTAATCATCCTGTACATATGTAATATATAACATGTCCCGGCCCTATAGTGAGGGACTCGGTAAATAAAATCATATTCTCATCATGCATGTATATATAACGTGTCCCGACCCTCTAGTGAGGGACTCGGTGGATAAAGTCATCATATGCCATCCTGGCCGCCATCACCGTATCATCATATCATCATGTCATCATATCATCATATACATATACATATAACGTGTCCCGGCCCTCTAGTGAGGGACTCGGTGAACAATGCAGTGAAACTGTGCACGATAACATTCCCGGCCTGGGACTCGGTGAAAGATACATTGAGGTATGCATGAGTAGAGTAGTGAGAACCATATGCAATTAAAAACGTTTTTAAGGAGTCAATAGAACAGTCAATGCGAATCATCGTTCGCAATTTCAATAATAGTCATATCATTTACCTTTCGGATGTCCCTGTGGATTATATCAAAATGGAACTTTAAAATCATGTGTACATATCAATATATATGAAGAAAAACATAAATTATGTGAATCAAGATCAATAGCCATCCTAGTGGCCCTAGGAATAGGAATTTCCTTTGGAATCGTATATATGTCGTATATTCATTTCACAACGATCATGCCAAAAAGAAAGAAGGGTTAGCTTCACATACCTTTAGCTCTTATTCGCCACACAATAAGTATACGCTGCCCAATAATACTTCAACCTATATTAAGACGCCAACAACTACGGTTAAGCTACGGGGAGATTCAAAACGTATTCTAACGTTAGTAACTCCTTTCTAGATGTTTAGGAGACGTTTTCTCTTGTATCCAAACCCACCACGTACAACCAATCCAACATCAATAATTATATGTTCAATACCAATCCGGACAGCCCACACAACATTCCAAACAGCCCACATTCATAACATGCAATAACGATTCACATACGGCTACTACATTCTCAAGTTACTTCTAATAGTTCGTAGCCTTAACGTTTGCATGTAATAACTTATAACAGCCCATCCAACATACAACACAATGCATAATCTTAATCATCATTAATCTCCCAAGCTCAATAAGAATAACAACAACGTGTCAAAACAGTCCGCACATTACAACACCCAATAATAGTCTACATGCGATTATGACACGTCCACTTTATTCTTGTTAGTCTATAGTCATAACATTTCGTCGAAACGATTATATAACATCCCCACCACTATGACAACATGATGTATATTCTTAACTATAATTAGTTTTTCCAACTTAGCCAAAACAACACGTCCAAAACAGTCCTTAACCTACAACATGTCCAAAACAGTCCCTAACCGACAACATAAAAATGTTCGGAATTTTTGCAAACGTTTACGAACATACTAAGCAAACCACATATGATTCTTACACATTATTTCATGTCTTCTTTTCATATAATTTCAGTAAGTTATGACCAGCTATCCACACGACAAGTACAACATCAATTCATACACAACTAAGCTACATCGTCATCTCTATAATCCTTACAACAACTCACAAACGACTTTGGTTTCAACTCCAACCATTAATGTCACGACCCAACCCCGAAGGCTGTGACTAGTGCCCGAGCTGGACACTCGTATGTACCTGTTAACTATAATCATCCACAACTAGCATAATACATACTTATCAATACCAAGGCAAGACGTCGTCTCAAAACTGTCGCATTATTTAGACGTATCACAACAACCTGTCTCCTGGGGAGTTACAACTTTTAACAGATATTATAGTAGATAAGCCGACAAGGCTTTCATAATATATAAGGGAACATCCCCGCCATACACGAGCCGACAAGGCTATCATAACACATTACTTCTCAAAACATATATATATATATATATATATATATATATGTCTACGCAAGCCGACAAGGCTGCCACTACGAATGGGAACGTCCCAAAACATAAGCCATATAGACACAACTGAACAACATCGATACACAACCCACACATATGTATACAGACCTCTAAGAGTAACAATAGTATCATATGACGGTACAGGGCCCCGCCGTACCCCTGGATAAAATACATATACACCACAAGAGATTCTGTACCAAATCTAGGCTCCGGAACAAGGGAGCTCTCCAAGATAGCTGAATAGGACTCCTAAGCTGGCGGGTTACCAACGTGAGCATCTGTACCTGCGGGCATGAACGCAGCCCCCCGAGGAAAGGGGATCAGTACGGAATATGTACTGAGCATATAAAGCATAAATACAATAAATAGGATCATACTGAAGTAAGGAGTACAGAAAAACCAGTACAAAAACCAGAAACCACAAGCCTTACCTTTGAATCATAAATCATGGTGTCAATATCAGAATTAACTCGTTATGAAACTTAATGTCATAATTAGATAATCATCCTGTTCATATGCATATGTATAACGTGTCCGGGCCCTCTAGTGAGGGACTCGATAAGTAAAATCATATTATCATCATGTATATATATAACGTGTCCCGGCTCTCTAGTGAGGGACTCGGTGAATAAGATCATCGTGTGCCATCCTGGCCGCCATCTCCGTATCATCATATCATCATGTCATCATGTCATCATATCATCATATACATACACATATAACATGTCCCGACCCTCTAGTGAGGGACTCGGTGAATAATGCAGTGGATCTGTGCACGAAAACATGTCCTGGCCCGGGACTCAGTGAAAGATGTAACAGTATGCACGAGCAGAGTAATAAGTAACCATATACAAATAAATCATCTTTTGAGACTCAATAGATAAGTAGCCTAATAAGCTCTTAAGTATCAGGATAATAGTCATATTAAGTCCTCTCTAAATGTCATTAGGACTACATTAAGGAAGGGCTCAGGGATCGTAGACATGTATCAAATTAATACGAGATAACTTATGGAAGTCAAGGACACCACTCGTTATGGAATTCTTTAAGAATAGGAACTTTTATACATCATATACTAGTCAATCATATAAGAGACTCGAGGGCAATAACTCAACTATCCTGAGAGTTCTAACATCAAGAAACGAATAAAAATCATAAGTCATGCTCGGAACTAGTGAGTAGAATTACCCCAAGGCTCATATCATATCTTACTTACCTCTAGGACATGCCAAAAGAAAGAAGGGATAAGCTTTACATACCTGTCGGCGATTATTCGTAACCCGTTCGTCTCGTCGCTCTTTTAGCCTATTTAATGTAAGAATAACGTTATCGTTAGTAACTATATTTCTAGTTCGCAAATCTATAGTCCATTTCTTATAGAACCTATATTTCAATTTGTGTATTCTTATTTAGGGTTTTCCATTAGTTAGGGACTTAACGAAAATCGGACAACATTTCTCCTATATATTCGCCTAACCCGAATTTCCAATTATCCTCCTGTTAACACAGAAACACCAACAATGGATATATGCATACAAAATTCTCCCAACTCAGCCCATAACAATTCCAACAACCCAACAACTTCTCTAATTTTCATTTCAGCCCACAATTTCCTATAACATAGATTTCATGCATTTTCGTAATTCCAATTTCGTCCAATCCAATTCTAATAATTCCATTACAATACTATTAACACAATTACATCGTAAAACAAGAAAATTTTACCTTAATTTACTCAGAGAAATTTCTACTCTTAATTGCTCCAATTTCGCAATTTCTTCTTCTCCAACTTAAAATCTAATGTTGCTATCACCTCCTTGCATTTGCAAATCATCTTGGAACTCAATAAACAACAAGATTAATTTCTTCCTTCAATCGAACCCCAAAGACCAAAATGTATGCTTGCTCTCTTCTCCTTCGTGAAAAGATTTGCTGTACGTTTTTCATTCTTGAAAAATAGAGGAGCTTTGTTGCTGTACGTTTTTGTTCCCCCTTTTTTTTTATTATTGACTAAACAGCAAGATGAACTAAACAAATATATATGTTGGCAACGTTATAAAACTAGTAGTATATATAGTTAACACGTATGCCTATACTATAGTCATTCACTTGTTTTAAGTCACTTGATGAGAGTTACACGTAGCTGGTCCTTTGACCATGCAATTGATTAACTTGCTGCCACTTGTCCATAAAATACATGGACCATGTCCACATATTAATTACCCCACAACCCCAATTAATTTCTTGATCTCAATTCACTTAAATATCGACCACCTTTAACATAATTCATATACTCATTATCATAATCATGTGATAGAATTCTAGTCCATAACACCTTTTCACATGCACCAAGTATTATTCCCAATCACCGTCGTCACACTTGTTAAGTCCTAAATTATTCTGGGACCTCAAACTCTTGTGCACCGAGCTCTCGATTTTTATCCTTGAATATAATCAATTTCTCCAGGCTCGGGTAAATTTGCTTATGTTGGACGATTAAATTTTCTAGTCTAAAAATACGGAATATTATAGCTTGGACCGTATTCCATTCAAATAAATTTCGAACCTCGATGGAACTTATTTTCTTCGATTGGTTTAACTTTAAATCCTTACGGTACATGTGTACCATTACTTTAACCACCTATAAGCTTGGGGAATAACCTTGTGTCTGTTACTAATATCATTTAACTCGCCCGCTTTCCGGCGTACGAAAATACGGGATGTAACAATTAAACACTTTCATTTCCATCATAAAATTCATGACAATAACAATCAAAATATAAAGTAAAATCAGTTCACTAACTTCTTACAAAAACAGTCCACAACACGGCTACACCATGCTTCAACATCACTCACATAAAATCATAGATTCAATTTATTTTCATACTAATACAACTTCACCTTTAACCTTCCAATTCTTTTCGTTCTTTTTACCATGCAATCTATGATAGTAACAACCATAATTATTAAAGAAAATCAGTCCACCATTTCCACCAAAACAGTCCCCACGGCCACAACATCATTCCAACACCAACATTCATGATTTTATGCATGTAATTCATGTTCACCAAGTTACTACCTTACTTCAACATCAACATATATAACTCCATGGTTACTATCATGTTACAACATCAACACACATCATTTCATGCATACAACTTATATTTACACATCTACATCACCCTTAATATATGAAAAGAAAGTTAGATCTTACCTTGACAACTTGACTTCTCAACTTGGCTAGAGTTTGTAAATTGAAATGAAAATGGTCCTTGTTGCTCCAATGACTATCTTCACGTTTCTAGGGACCTTTTAAAGGGTTGAAACACCTTGGAAAATAATTTTTTTGATCAACACACAAGAGCTCAAAATTCAGCCCCTTGGTCGAATGCTTTCTCTCTCCCTCTCTAGGGTTTTCTAGTTTTCTTTCTTTGTGTTGTGAAGTTGAAATGAATGTAATGGCTGATTTCTTAGTTATTATTTGGTTAACTATGATGCCTACAAGTTGGACATATGCTCCACTCATGGCATTGAGTCACTAAATCAACTTTACACTAAAATTCCATTTTTTTTCTTCACACTTTCGGCTAGTGTGTTGGCCGAACACCTCCCTTTGTTTACTTTCTTCTTTCTTTTCAATTGTTTACAAGACAATTGCATGTGTGGTGGATGATTCAAGCACTAACCTTTGTCCATTGTAATCATACAAGATGAATAGTCAATATTTAAATATACAATGATTCCTCCAACATGTTATGTCTTCATAAAATAATGCATGCCTTCAATATTCAATTGCATGCTTCAACTTTTTCTCCTCCAATTTTCAGCCATCTTGGCCGAGTATTACATGTATATTTCTTTCAATTTAATTGTCCACAATATAATGAAAGTGTAGTGGATGAATCAACATTAAATGCATATGTGTATGTCTTCCATAATAGCCTTGTTTTAGATGACTTTGAGTCATCTTTTGGACCTTGCACGTTGATGTTCCTTCTTGGTTCATTGTTGTCACAAATTTTTACTTAACACCACAATTAAGTAATTCCTAATCTACAATAACATTTTTATACTAAGTAAAATTTATAACCGATTAGTTCTAGTTTAGAAATTAGAAATCCGAGGTTTCTATCTCACGTCGATTCCTTCGCGAATAACTCGACGTATAAAATACGGGGTCTAACAGAATGTTTAAATAAAATTTGGCTGCAAATTTAACGGGTTGTCGATATATTCAATCTTCATAGTTTGATTAATGTGACATTATTGTATGTTGGATGATGCCGAATTAAGTTAATTTAATTAAAAATTACTATATATTATAAAAATTCGCTTTATACTTTACCAATTATTAAGGTAAAAGTTAAAGTTCTATAATGTCTCTGAATAGAAGCGTCTAAAGTCATATAATACATCAGTTTTTTGAATACTTTAAACCTTTTGAATAAAATATTAACAATAATAAATAAATAAATAAATAAATAAATAAGCAGAAGGTAAGTTTTTCTTTTAAGAGATTGGTTTAGAATAAGGTGAATGTAAGAATTCCTAATAATTTAAGACAAAGAGAACATATGCTTCTTTTCTTTTTTCCCCACACGAGGACATTTGTTCGTTCGATGAAATAAATACATTTATTTTTTATTTTCTTGCTCCAAAATTAATAGTACTTGTTAAGGCTAACAGCCTGACATAATTACTGTAATGGAGCCGCAAGTTACGGCATAAATGGGTCACGACCCAATCTGGTGCCAGATTTGGTTTTGGACCTTTTTGTCTCTATCATGATCCATGACTCTTTGGCTTTCTAGAGATTTAATAGCTCAGTTGATTAACTACTTGAACTCTCATCTTGTTGATGAGGGTTCGAATTCTAACGTTGTAACCCTCCTCCCCTATCCCTATGTAATAATTTTTTTTTTCAATGACTCCTCGGCTTTTAAATTTAACCTGCTTAATTAAACTAATTCACAAGGTTATGATTTTTAAAACTACGGTCTCTTCAATTGTACGCTGTTATTGAAAGGCAAAGGGAAACAAAATACGTCATGGTTACTTTTTTTGAAAAAAGAAACCTAAAAAGTAAAACAAATCATGGTAACAAAATAAAGGAAGGAAGAATCACGGCGAAAAGAATTTTAAGTTCTTTAAATAGGCGGTGTATATTTTAGCTATAGTAACTTGAAAACTAGAGTAATAATCTATTATAATCGGTTAAATTGTAGTATAAAATTTATTAATATTGTCAAGTGTATATCTTAAACATCGTGATAAATGGTGCAGTCCCTTTTGACATAACGAAACAGGTCTATCTAAACTTTTTCTTTGGTTGCTTAAATGAGAGATGATAAAAAGTATCGGCGTCGATCTATTTAGATTTTGCCGTGCTTTTGGGGTAAATTTTACTTTAATTATGGAGCAAGACTGCAAGAGATAAGTAAAATCCCCACACCTCAATTATTCCTAAGCATAAAGAAATCCGTGCATGCTTCCTATTGGATTAAATATACAGTACTCCACTTTGACTAAGGTTAACGAGCAGGATCAAAATTATAAGAATCTATCCTCACTTTTGCCGTTTTCTGGGTTACATTATTCAATATTTCAAATGTACCGACTCAACTAATCATGATTCACAACGCAGATGCTCACTAAAAAGTGAAGCGCTTCCTAATATTATTTTTATCATTCTCAAAACTCAAAACTCAAACCTGAGTGGAGGGATCCTGTCCTGTCTTATATAGCCAAGGAGGCTGAATTGCTAGACTCTTCAATAAGGACGTAGATTCACGGGAAGGAAAAAAAGTCGCAATTGCCGCATATAATATAGCTGCAATGCAATTAGCGTCATAAATTGCAAGCAATTTTGGAATTATCTAGTTACGTGCACCCAAGCTGATGCATGCACTTTTGAAGTTTACCTTGAACTAGTTTATGATACTGCCATCAGTACACTGTATGTACGTCATGTTATGACAGGGAAGCAAGTCAGCAACAAGAATAGGAAGATACCATTTCTTGATCATTTTCCTAATAGAATTGAAATTATTAGCGCACAATTTCAAATATAATAAGTCTAATCAATCAAAATAGCGAGAAAATTTGATATGCAATAGGAAAACAATCAATAAGGAAAAAAGAAAAAGGTAGAACGCACTTGGAAAAGGACAAGGAAAATGGTCCTAAAGTGGCTATATATTACATATATATTATACAGTGCATATGGGTTTAAACTATCCATCCCCATTCTAATATAATTTATTAAGCATTGATTATAATAGTCCATAATTCAAGTGCGTTCCAATAACATTTTTTCAGAAATTGGTTATAAATCCAAACATATTAATTAGTAAGCACTTTTCTTTCATCCTAAATTGAAAGATAGTTTTTCCTTTTCGTTGCTTAAGACAGTATATTTATATGTATTTTGACGTAACTGCATGTTTAAACTTAAAAAATATAGTTAGATCTTTGACTTCTTGGGCCACATACACTCACTGATGAATCACATATATACATCCACGAGCTCATGATTAAGAGATGAGCTCGGAGGGAGGACAATGTGGTACTATATGATATAAGAAATTCATAATTATTCAACTCAAGAGGTACAAGTTTGTTGGCTAAGCGATCCACCCTTCCCTAGACCACAATATATATGCTGATATGCGCGCACATTATTCTTTAAAAAATGGTCACTTTCCATCACTATGTAGTATGTACGCATGATTCTTGTCTTTATATTTCCACAAACAACAAATTGGATTCTTTGTTTACTTTGGAACCAAGAGATTTTTATCCTTTTCAAGCAAAAAAGAAAAAAAAACTTAGTAATAGCCAGTAAAATGCATGCTTATCAGGGCAAGAACCACAGATTTCCTTTGCTTGGCATGCAAGATGGATAGATGCTAATGAAAGTTTTTACTAAAAGTTCTCCCTTGAGTCTTCCTCTACGAAAGTTGATGCGAATCAATATTAGGTAAGACCTCTCTATAATTGTCATTCGTTATAACGGCATTTCACTATAACGGCATGATTTTCTCCGGAATTGATTTTTCATGTTATATTTTACTTCTCTATAACAACATTCTGCCTATAACAACAATGACATCCGTTATAGTGGTACACTCTTTGTAAAATTACCTCTCTATAACAGTCATACTCAAATAGCGTGTAATAATATTTTGTAAGAAATATATTATGTGACAACAAAAGTGTCGATGAAGAGCCTCAACCTACTGCAACTTGGAGAAAGAAGAGTCAAATGTTAAGCACTTAGACAACCTTCAAGGGAAAGCTATTGAATTTCCTTTTGCTGAAAGTTTGGATAAAAATTTTCGTCAGTTGAAATGTTATATTATCACTAAGAGATTAGAATTTACGAAACAACCTACAATTGTAGAGTTCTTACGTCAAACTTGAAATATTTAAATTCTCAATTAATTTAAAATGCATATGTTCCATATATTTTAATTCTTTATCTGTGTGGTACAACCAGTTATGGATTTAGTACTAATTTATTAGTCTTTTCAATTTTTGATTTATGAGATATGAAAATCAATTGAGATTTTAAAATTTACAAGTATATTGTTTTCGTTTATAACATAAAAAGAATAAAAAGTTAATTGTTTACGTACTTTTGTTTATAACGGCTAAATGAGATCTAAATATCGAATGTCAGTATACATGCATAACACCACCTCACTATAGCAGCCATGAAATTTCCGGACAAACGCTAACACTATTGAGAGGTTAAACAATCAACATATAAAAACGGTCAACACCAATAAAGGAAAGTTGGAGGCTTATAATGAGTTTTCCAAATAATCATAGACATAGCCAAAGAAGTTGCAACGGTATAGCATCAATAGAAATTCATAAGGAATGACACATTTATTTGAGAAAAATAATCTGAAGTTAAGAGGTGTGTTAAAAATAATACTACTACATTGAAGTTACTCCCAAATGAGCAATAAATATATCCATGGACTGATGCAAGTTTTAGAGCTAGCTACAAACTCTGAATGAGGTAATTACATGAGTTAGTTTCAAGGGAGAAATAGATATTTGACCCTTTACAAACATTTCTTAATTTTATGATCCTTTTACAAGAGATCTTCATTTTTTACACATAAGAGATCTGAAAAAGTCATTTTCTTCTATTCAAATTGTAAGAGGCCAAGAAATCTTATTTCCTCTGATTTCAATCATATAATCACTAATTGCACGGTTTGGCCTTCAAACGAACTGGTCTTTATTTTTTCCCCTTCAAATGAGCCGACCTTTAACTTTTGCCGCCCTTCAAAATCAATTTTATGCCTTGCAGGTCATAAGTTCTTTAAGGGTGTTGACATAACTTGTTGATATTATAATGCATAATTTATACCCTCTAAGTATAAGTTCGATTTTGAAGGACAAAAATTAAAGACCAGCCCATCTGAAGGGCAAAACTTAAAGACCAACACGAAATACTAAATAGGGATAAAAGTGCAAATGACCCAAAATCTTTCTGGCCTATTGGCATTTGGTGGACTACTTGGTATTGGACCAAGAGTAACATTTAGCCTTCAACTGATCAGTAATTGTACTCTCTCTACTATAATTAGTGGAAGTAGAGATGTACATGGACGGGGTTGGTTCGAATTTTTTAAATATCAAATCAAATCATCGGGTTTTTAAATTTATAAATCAAACCAAACCAACAAAAATTGGGTTTTTCAACCTCGGGTTTTCGTTTCTCTCAGATTTTTTCGGTTTTTTCCATTAAAGTCTTCATACTTTAACATATAACTTGTGCTTCAAATATTTCTTTAGTCCTAGCAAGATACAATTACTTAATTAAGGTGTTCTTAAGAAAATAACCGAAAAAAGATAACGAATCGCTAAGTCATTATGAAAATGATCATTATCTAAATGTCCTAAGACATGCTAAAATAAGTACATTCTATAAATATCAATTACATAACTAAATATTAAGGAAAACAATAAAATTACATTATGTATTTTCACTGTCTATATCAATGCAAAGTTAAGAATAGATATCCTAGACTATTATTATTATTATTATTATTATTATTATTATTATTATTATTGTTATTGTTATTATTATTTTTTTGTTATTATTATTATTATTATTATTATTATTTCTAGTGGTAGAATTGAATTTCTTTTGTAAGCATTAATGTTGATTTGATTTTGATTTGGGCATTATATGAGTTAGTAACTTCTGTGAGCTATAAAACTTATTTGATCATTCAAAATTCTAAATCCAAGCTTGAAATAATATGTCAAAAGACAACAACTGTTGAAAAATATAAGAAATATTATAAATTACATTACAAATAAATATTTTTATGTATAAAATATTTATAAAAATTGTATACATGTGATGTCGGGTTGGTTCGGTTCGGTTTGACTGTTTTAGTTAAAAGCAAAGCAAACCAAACCAATTATGGTTGGATTTTTTTCCCCCATACCAAACTAAGTCAAACCAAATCACTAGCCGAATTTTTTTTACCTCTGTTTGACTCGGATTATCCGTTTGATACGTTTGTTGGTTTTCTTTGTACACCCCTAAGTGGGAGACTGCGAAGTGCACAAATACCTGCTTTTGAGGTCATCATTTAGTTCTTTTTTGAATTAATTATTTTTTTGTAAATCTAATTGCTTCGGGCACAACTTCAGACAATCACGTCTGAGTTTGAAAACTTAGACATTCACATCTGAAATATAGCCTTGTGAAGGCAAACATCAGATGTTTCTGCCTGACGTCCGCGAGTCTTAATTTTTCATTTATGCCTGAGTGCAGGTAAGAATTAGGTAAAATTTGAGCAATGTGTGTCTGAATATATATATTTTTTTTCAAGAACAAAGAGATTTTTGATTTTCGAATTTCAACAATCAACACACGATTCGAATCCCAAATAAGCTCAAATTTGAAACATAAGTTTCATATATCATAAAGAAGAAACCCAATCATCAGTTTGTCAAAACAACAACAAATCTAACCCATTTAGTACTCTTGTTAATTTTTTTATATATGTCTGCACTTCAGTCATATTGTAGGTAAAAATGAGCTCAAATTTGAATTACATGGGTATGAATTAGTTTTGCCCAAAAAAAAAAAAAAATTGTTCTTCCAACTTCAAAAACCCAACACATGATTCAAGACCAAAATCTACTTCAAATAAGCTCGAATTTAAAACATAACTTTCATACATCGTAAAGAACAAACCCTAATAATTAATTGTAAAAAAAGAACAATAAATCCAACAAACCCATTTTACAATAATGGTGATTCGCCATTGTGCCAAGATCCGTTTGATTTAAACTCACTTTATATAATTTTTTCAAAGCATCAAATTTTAATTGCTATACATTCAAAAAATACTATTTATACAACAACTAAGAAGAAGAAGAAAAAGTAGCAACAACAGTCACTTTTATATAGAAGTACCTAATACTGGTTACAACAACAATTACAAACCCAATAAAATACCTAATACTGGATATTCGTGTAAAATAAAATATAAAACGTTACCAATTAAATGGGGCAATCAAAATAGGGTGCCCGTGAAATTTCTACCCATAAATAGCCTGTTTCAATCCCAAATTCTGATGGCTTAGCCTCTTTTTTTTATTTTTTATTTTTTATTTATTTTTTGCGCTGATTGCCCTTCATCTGGGGTGGTCTTTAATTTTTCCCCTCAAATTGGTGGTCTTTAATTTTTGCCTTTCGCCTGTTCTAGGTTCGAACCCTAGCTCAGTTAAAAAAAAAAGAGGGGGAATTTCATAAGGCAGAAGTTTGGATTCGCAAAGGCAGAATTTGCAGGTAAATTATGCCTGATGGGGTAGAGTTTGCCTGCAAACTATGCCTTAAGGTAGAGTTCTGCAGGCAAATTTTGCCTTAGAAAACTCAACCTTAAGGTAGAGATTTAATCTATTTTTTTTTTTATATTTGAAACTAGTAACGGTATGTAATCTGGATATTGTCTTGCTTTCAGCATCAATCATAATGTTCTTTTGGCTTTTCAGGCTCCACTTAGTGATCGAGAATATAAAGCCACTCTTTTTACTTAGTGATCGAGAATATAAAGCCACTCTTTTTGATATTGCTTCGATGATTGACTTGGCCTCAAACATGATAAGTGAAGGTCGTGAATCAGAGGTAATGCCAAGGGAGGCAAATCCAGATGCTCCAATCACTGCCTTTAGGTAAGGGTGATTATTAGATCTAGCTACTCATATCTAGCTGCTTCAACCTCAGCTCAATCATATTGAATTACCTTGTGACCTAGACGGTGTCGGTTGTCTTCAAGGCAGAATAAGGCAGAGTTGAAACTCTGCCCGAATCATGCAAAATTTTGCCTTGCGATTTTTTTTTTTAATTTATGACTGATCGGGGGTTTGTACCCGAAACCAGGGGGTTCGAACTCGAAATCAAGGGGTTCTAACGAAGGGAAAAAAATTAAAGACCACCAATTTAATGGGCAAAAATGAATGATGATCACCCCAAAATAAGGGCATTCCTGCAAATTGCCCTTAGCCTCCAACCCAAGAATGACCCCACCATATTCATACGGCGGACATCTCATCAATTTGAACTATTTGTCACCCTAACCAAATTAAAGATTTTTTTTCCTGTTCTGGTTAAAGTGACAAATAATACAAATTGCAAGGTAAGGTGTGATGGTGAATATAATATGATTAAGCAGAGGCGAATTCAAGATTTCAAAAGGATGAGTTATCGTTAGCTATGTGTTTTTTTTTTAATTTCTTTTGCCTTTGGTTCATTGCAGCACAACGTCTATGGTGTTTTTTCATTTCTTTTGTCATTTGGGACTTGGGTAATTAGAAATAAAGGAAAAAAAAAACTCATTGGATGTAATATAAAAAGAAATACGTTTTTTTACTTTTGAGTAATTAGAATTATAGAAGAAAAAGGATTTAAATTAATATAAAAAAGAAAAGTTAAAAGGCTACTTTAGAAAATAAAAGCATAAAAACGTGCAGGATCTTGAGTTTGATCCCGAGATCTTGAGGAAATAAACACAACCCCTAACCAATGCTCCACTTAGCCTGGTTTAACAATGTGTTCCTTTAACTAATATTAGATATATTTTCAGAATTATACACATAATATATCGAGTTTAATCGAGTGACCCAAATTTTACACATAAATTCGCCTGTGTGATTAAGGATCCAAACAGAAGCCGCACCCCTCAAATATGGGGTTCTTCCAAATCCAAATCCTTCGGTGCCGTTTGCTTTAGGACGAAGCAATAAATAAAGGGCAATTTGCACGATTGGCCTTCGTTGGGGGTGGTCTTTAATTTTTGGCCCTCAAATTGTTGGTCTTTAATTTTTATCCTTCGCTTAAAATATCCCGAGGTTCTGGGTTCGAATCCCGGCTTAGTCATAAAAATAAAAAATAAAAATCGTAAGGCAAGGCTTTGCAAAAAGTCTGTCTTATGCAGCAGGCTTTGCAAAAAGTTTGTCTTATGCAACATACTTTGCATTAAGGCATAACTAAAAGTCTGTCGGAGACGGCAAACATTGCCTTATAAGGCAAACTTTTAATCATGCCTTAAGGAAAAGTCTATCTTATGTGGCAACTTTATTATTCAGTTTATAACAAGTGTATAATCAAGGTAGAATATATTTATTGATTATACTCAAATTATCTAGTAATTACATTGACAAATATTTGTAAAAAAGGTTAAAAATTGGAGTTATTTTTTGTTGTGAATTTATTCGATTGTTGTGCATATAGTGTAATAACTCCTAACATGCAAAATCTATTTTTTTTAATTACTTACATAAACTCTATGACAAGTCAATAATATTTACTCAACAAATTTTTTCTGTCACGACCCAATTTCACAGGTCGTGCAGGCACCTACCTTTTCCACCCCAATTTCACAGGTCGTGCAGGCACCTACCTTTCCCACCTCGGTAGGCGAACCCTTAACTCAACATTCACAAGTAATAGAAAATCGTGGAAGGAGTAAAATAACATAAGTCTCATAATGTGATATAATATAAATAAGTGCGGAAGTAAAGGAAATCCACCCTAGTATCTGGTTTGTTCATACAAGAGCATCTAAATCCAACTACTAAAAGTCTGAATAATAATACATAAGTAGTCCCAAATCATGTCTCAGAATAGAAAACAATACATAAGTAATAGAAGAGTCTTTAAGGCCAGCGGACGCCATGCTTACCCTGAAAACTCGAGTGGAAGCTAAAAAGTCGATCAGCCACCAGTCAGAGAAGTAGATCCGACCTGGTACTCTGCATTCATAAAAGAATGCAGCAAGTGCAGGTTAGCACAAACAACAGTACTGGTAGGCATCATCGGCCGACTAAAAATAGTTAACACAATTCAAAAAATAAGGCAGATACGCAAATAAACCAACTAAGCATGAGACAATATAATCGTAACCGAGTATCCGTCATCACCTATGTAAGCATCTAAACCCCAATATAATAAGTCTGAGTACATCCGATTCGAACCAATCACCACGATATAATCATCATAATCTAATCATCACAACACAATTACCACAATCCAGTCATCACAACATCTCACTCAAGTCATAATGCAATGTAGTGCATAATGGTATGAATGCGACGCCATGCCATACAAATGAGGTGTACACATGTACTCCGGACGGAAATATCGACGTCTTGGTACCACAACTCAGCGTGACTTGCAAAGTCTAAGTGCCACCCGTCCCGGATCTTTGCCCAATAGACAGACGGAACCCTAGCTAATTGCTCACAGGGGGAGTCTTACCGGCACCACCCTGTGGGACCCGCAGAGTCCATGCACTAACAACGATTCTGGGATAACGTCGGAGTCGGCCATGCAACAACGATGCCCGGATATAACCATTGGACATCGGCCTCCTCACAATCACTCAAAAGAGTATGTCAAATATCAGTTTCACAAATCAACGATTCCGGAATTGAACCTCGGACATCGGCCTCCTCACAATCACTCAAGTAAAAGAGATTATAATTTATCAAATGTTATACCCTATTTTAACCTAAGTCAAAATAGTTTATAACATTCCGGTAATTCCGGTGTTATTTAAAGTTAGGGAGTCGCCACCTAATTATTTATGGTGAATTAGGACACCTAAAGTTCATTAAAGTTACTTTTTAAAGTTAACTCCGTGTAAGGTCTACGAAACTTAAGATTCTAGGTAAGGGTTCAACTAATCTAGAGGGAAGGTATTAGGCATCCTCTAAGATTCCATTAATAATGGTTAACCGACCGGACTTAAGTGAATTAATTAGGCTAAGAGTGTAGATGTAATATTTTATTTAAGAAAATATTCTTATAAGTATTACTAAGGTTTTAGAGGAAAATATAATAATGTTATTAAGAATAAGACTTGTAGAAAATATAATAGCCTTCATATAAATAATAGCTTTTAGGAAGAGATTTAGCAAATTTGAATTTTAGATAAAATTGCATTATATGAATAATGGCGATGTAGGAAAATCTAGACTTATTTTATAAATAGGATGCAAAAGGGGGTGAGACCTTAACTAATTTTGTTTAAGAGTACAGACAAGATGGAATTTTCCCTTCTTCTTTATTATGTTTGTAAACTATGCCTAGCTGAAATGTACGTGA
Organism: Lycium barbarum; assembly: GCF_019175385.1. Lineage (NCBI taxonomy): Eukaryota > Viridiplantae > Streptophyta > Magnoliopsida > Solanales > Solanaceae > Lycium > Lycium barbarum. The sequence continues at coordinate 122,142,541 of NC_083339.1, read as the reverse complement.
CTGATTTAAAGTTGGAGAGTTATTTATAAAATATACTTGAATTTGTATTTGTATATCAGTAATACTTTGAGATTTTCGATATAGTAGGAATGAAAATATAATTCAAAATATGTGTTCGTGGCCTTACGCCTTTGAAAATCGATTGTTTTAATATAGATAGATATTAGAGGTACTATAAATAATTTAATACGACGGAAGAAAATGAAACTATGGGATTAATTATCTGTTTTCCTTAAATTAGCTATTCATTGTCAAAACTAAACTCCACTAATTTCGCTAAGGTTCAATCTAAATTAAGAAATAAAAGTGTTAGTCATGCAATACAAATAAAAATACACAACAAAAAATGAAATAGAAGGAAAGAGGAGCAAATGGACCAGTCCATTTTTAGGACTACTGCTGCAGTCTGTTTGCTATTGGGCTTTGGCCTAGAAAGTCTTTTTATTTTATTTTTTGTTGCTGCAGGCTGTTGCTAATGGGACTGACTCGAGAAGACGATTTCGTTGGGCTTTGGCCCAACACTTTTGTGGGAGATGACGAGTCCCCTCGGACTCATATGCGATGGTCATACATAAAAACGAAAGAAAAGGATTAGCATATAACCCATAAATAAAGCTAAACAAATATAATGCAAATTCAAAACAGGCCAATAGCTTTTAACTAAAACAGGAGACTGCCCGTGATTAATATATTAATGACTTCTAAACAAGCAATAAGAAAAGAGGTTAGACAAACATAGTTGGCCCATATCAGATATTACATAATGCACATGAAGAAATATTTAGAGGACCGATATACCAAAACTATACCTGATATACCAACCTTTATATATCGGGAATATATAAGGGTTGTATACATCTGGTATACCTAGATATGCGCTCCATATATAGCAGCCGAGACATAAATCAAAGCTTAATTTTAGAAGATGCTATACTATACTCTATTTTGAACTTTAATACCCCTGTTTTCATGCCAGGACGTGCAATATACTGGGAGACCACTTTGACAAAGAAATGCATACCGGTTGAGCTAAGAAGAATGCACTATCTCACGCTATTATGCTTCTAACATGGCATGTATTGATGTTTCACATATTAGACAGTGTCATTATGGGCAGTTTTGAGCAAGAAATTTAGCACAACAAATAAATAAGCAGGTGGCATGGTTATCACTTTGAAGTGCAGGTCTTGTCCACGTTTCGGAAATTTTAGAGGATACAAGAGCAGCCATGCTTTTATAAAGGAAAGACACATCAAGACATGGTTTACTAGTTCACTATCAATGCTAGTTAGAGTTGTTTTCATGGCATATTTTGCAATAGTTAAAATTAGGCAAGTTCACATTGGTTAATAGCCAAAATTGGTCAGGGTGACTCAACAGCTATCTATGCTTCTGAATTAAGCAGATTTGTATTGGCACTGGTCCGTATAAACCGAGGCAAACATTCATGACTTAGACCTTTACTACTGACATGAGATTCTATTAACAGCTAGTCACATTTAATCTAAACAACAATAGTAGTGCAAGCTCAAAATCAGACCAGAGGTTCATATGGCATCAGTCATATCCAGACTTAAAGCAGACAACTATATCAGTGTAAGCTACTCAACATTTCACCAAGCGAGATGCGGGGAAACAACGAGATAGGGAAACACCAGGCCAATGTTAATGCAAAGCTTAACGCATAATATCATAAGGTTGTCACAAAATCAAGTTTTAAACTACTGAAACTCCACAGATTCAACCATTTATCTAGTCTTCAAACACACATATGTACTTTAGGATTTGCAAAGTACCAAAACACTTTTAGAAGCATGTTTCATAGCTGTGGAAGCCTAATATAGTACCTAACAACATGGACTTAACTCAGTCCAGGACTTTGACCTAAAATCAAAGTTAGGTGAAGGAATGTTATTAAGAAAGTTTCGAAACAGATTTGGAAAAATCATATTAGCAGCAACTATGTTATCGACCACTTAAGCTTGAGATAATCATGTTGTTAACCCTATTCTTAAAACCTTAAACAATGCACATAAGGACCTTAAGGCTGCCTACATTGCGACATTAGTAAAAAGAAGAAAACTCAGCCTTAGTCAGTCTTTAAAGGTTAGTAGACTCCAAATTCTGATATTAATAATCTGAACAGTACAATAATCCTTGAGGATCATTTTGGTGAGAGTAGGCTTAACTAGATTTCTAATATGTAATGAATATATAATTTTATCCCTATTTAGAATGGTAAAGGTTAGTATTATAGATTCGTTACAACTCCCTAAAATAGATTTCTCATCAGATGAAAGTGGAAGGGAAGACCAAACCCGTCTTAATATTTACTAGTACGACATCGACATACTTCACATTCAAATACAATATTCAGCTAAAGATTTAGTTGACAATTAAGCGGTAAAACAACTATGAACCGACTATCTTGTTTTATTCAAATTATCATCTTTCATTTCGGACAGAGTTCAAAAGACAATGCTAAACTCTAACATCCAGTTTCAGCCCAAACATTTCAAATTCGAAAAACAGAGATTAATTGCAGCAAAAGTGCATTGTACTTGACATAGGCATTCATATTCACAGAATTATGTTAAGTACAGGAAAGCAACAAAACTGCAAACAATACATTTTATACTACGCGGGAACTCGTCTTAACAGTAACGAACAAAGAAAAATAGAAACAGGGATAATGATTTTACCTGTTGTGGATGCAGTGAAGTGGGACGTCAAAGCCTTGAATCTACGTTTCGAACACGACGTACTCAAAACTCGAAAAATCTTTCGAATCGAAATCCCGATAGTACAGAATACTCTTTTAAAAGAAGTTTGGTTTTATTTTTTTTCAAATAATCTCGAAACGCAAATAATGACTAAACCCGACACCGAATGGAATTTGGGCAAACCCAAGATTAAAGTAGTAGTAGAAAATAAAAGTATTGAATGTGGTCAAAATCTCCCTCCTTTCGGCTGAACTTAGAGATGCCTTTATAGTAAAATATGACTAGGGTTTTTCTCTCGGGTACAAGAAAATTGGGCGGGACCTTTTCTGGTCTGGGTTTTCAAAACAAATCAACAATCGGTCCGTTGAAATCTGAGAAAACCACGAGATTTGATTCGATGTTACCGCAAATGGATCGATTCTTTTCTGTTTTTTTGTGAATTCGTTGTATTTTGAAGCGAGAAGGGGAAACCTCTCTTTGTCAACGACAAAAAATTTCGGGTAAAGCAACGTAATGTCGTTTTCTTGTGTGGAAATGGTGTGGACAGGTCTGTGATGTTAAAAAGGGGCTGAGGTTTGGTCGAAAATAGAAGAGGGAGGAGAGAGAGAGAGAGAGAGAGAGAGAGAGCAGGGAGACAAGAGAGAAAGGGGGAAAAGGAGGGAGGCGGCTGTGTTCGTTTAGGTTAGGTTTTAGGGATAAAATATTGGGCCGGTCGGGTCGGGTATTTCGGATGGGCTGGACTGGGTGGAACAGTGGGCTGGTCGGGGTTGTTGGACCGAAAGTTTAGGGGTAATAGGCTGGTCATTTAGTGAATTAACGGGTAGTTTTTAGGTTGGGCTGGCCGAATTGAAATGGTAGTGGGATGAAGAATATTATGTTTGTATTTTGGGCCATTAATTTGGCTGAAATTGTTGATCCTTCCTCCTTTATTTAAATTATTTTTTGGGCTTCTAATTTAATAACTAGTACAATGTATATTATGATAATTAATGATCAATATATAAAAAATAAAGGACTTGATAAAGTATAATTAATTTAACGAGTACAAAATCTGAAAATAAAATGATGACGAACCATTTTAAAATTTTGTGATAAAGTAATGCTAGTAACGTTGATAGTAAAAATTAATAATAGTGAAAATAAAGTGTTTAGCTCGTCAATAAATTTAGAAGTCCGAGGAAATAAATTGAAATAAAGGAGGGACAAAATTGGGTGTTAACATCAAATTCATATAAACAACGATTCTGGAATGGATCTTCGGACATCGGCCTTTTCACAAACACTCAAGTAAAAGAGTTTATCAAATATCAGTTTCGCTCAATCAACGATACCGGATCATCACTGGATACCGGCCATGCATGATAAATATGAGAAATGCGTGCAATGCATATGTCAATCATTAACAATCAAGCTCAAGATCAAAAGTACCTCAACGGGATACGCCAACAATGCATCACATCACAATACCAACAATAGGTATGCCAACATGTATCAAATCAAGTACCAACAGTGGGTACGCCAACAATATATCAATAATTTCAAGTACCAACAGTGGGTATGCCAACAATATATCAATAATCTCAAGTACCAACACTGGGTACGCCACCAATATATCCAAGTACAAATACCAACAATGGGTATGTCAATCTTATCCGAAACAGGACAACAAGTAGAACTCGATATCTATCAACTACACATGGCATCAAGCCAACACAATTGAACAATCAAACATATATAACGGGGTGGCTAGTCCCAACACACATCAGGGACCAACCTAAGGCAATATCCATCCCAATTTCACACCCAAAGGTTGACATGTTGTCTTCGACATTATAATCTAAATATGTGATTCGCTATACGAAGTCTCACCAAAGGTAAACCATAACCTACCTGGACTGCCAAACTGCAACACCAACAAGTTATTCTTTTGCCTTGCCCTTCCTCTGAAGCTTAGAACCAAAGTGGTCTAAGCATAATCGAATTCTATATTAGAAATCATGAAGAATGATACTAAGATTGCTATGATATCAACTAGGTCCATTTTAACCCTAGAAATTGGGGAAATGGGCCCACAAGGGCAAAACGGGAAATTCGCCGGTAAAATACCAAATTGAATCCTAGGTAATCATAACCTAACCATTAAATTTTGATTTAACTCAAGAATTGTCCCAAATCTGATTTCAAGTAAAAACCCCCAAATTGGGTATGAACTTTAATTCTCCTAATCCGAAATTCAACGTTAAAAGTGGAATATATGAGGTTAATAAGCTTATATTCATCACATTTTAACATCAACATCATCAATTTATCAATTATAATCCTAGGGAAAAATCTCTCAAAACCCTCATTCAAATTCCATTTCTAAGGGATTGGAAAGAGAAGGGGAAATTCTAAGATGATAGTGATTAAAGAGGAGTAAAGGATTAGACAAGGTTTTACCTCCAAGAACAGCATTCGCAAGCTCCAATATCGAGATATTAAATAATGAGAGTCTAAGACTCATTTAATGGATTTAACTGCTCGTACCCGCTACAGCGGTACTGTGACCACCCCAGCGGCGCCGCCCTAGCGGCAACCTAATCGTTTCAGCGGTGAAGCCAAAATGGCTAGGACCGCTTCAGTGGCAGGGCTACCGCCCCAGCGGTGCCGCTGCTGCGGGAACCAGAGCGGGCACCAGACACCAGAACTTGGCCAAGCTTTTTTGTTTCGATCCGATTTTTTGACTAACTTCCGAGGCCATCTGCTCACATACCAGATACCTAGTCCCACATAAAAACACGCTACGAACGCGCTTGTGGCCTCAGAATTTCCGACGGAGGTCTCGTTGACCGAGTCAACCATTAATCCCTTAATTCCTAATTCCCATACAATGTCCCAAAATGCATCCGAATGCATTGGGAACGGGACCAAACGTACATACAAGTTCTAAACGACTGTCCGAACCTCTCGGAATTGATGGAATTCCGAAAAAGGTTCGTTAGCCTAAAAGTCAACTTTGGATCAATCACTATCACTTTAAAGCTTATATTTTCACCAAAATTGCCCGACTCTGGACTAGATGCCTCGGGAAGCGCATCAACGGTTCCCTCAGGTCAAAAGAAAGCTAATTAGTGCTCGGGAATAGGCGAAAACGCCGAAAGGACTATAACGACCAAACGGGTCATTACATTTTCTTACACCAAAAATGTTTCTATTTTTTTCACCGTGCAAAATATTTTCTCGTTTATCCTATAGAACTTGACAATATTAACATGATAAAAGTTTTTTCACCATATAAAAGATATGGTACAATATGATATGAGCAATTCATAAAAATATTCAAATCAGGGGGTCTACAACTTAAATGACCCCAAAAGTAGGATTTTGATCCAAAATAATCAAAAAAATAAATAAAAAGTTACAAAAGTACATTTTGCGCATAAAATTAGTGTGCAATAGGTTTTAAATGTGACGGTTACAATTAAGTCCTACTACGCATTACTTTTATGCGCAAAAGGGGTTAGTTTTATTTTCCCCACACTTTGTGTAATTTGAAAGTTTTGAAATTTACGTTTGTTTTTCATACTTTGACTAAAGATTAGTCATGTTTCAAAACTCTGGAATATCAGTATTTTATATAAAACCTAATATCTTTTTCTATGAACAATAAGGTAGGCTCAATACAACAAGTATACCTAAACATTTGGTCCATCGTTTTAGGGGTTGTAAAGTCCCCCGAAGTAAGTTTTGTTTGGAAACTTGTTATCGTTAGATTTAAGCGTTTTTTTTTATAAGGTTTTGATCTAACCATTTTATTTTTAGTCAATGCATTACTCTATTTCGAATATATCAAGATTTTTTTCATAATTAATTTAGGAGGTCGCACTAGTTATTAATGTACAATAATAAAGACTAAAATAACTTATTATCATTAAGAAAATAATACCAAAAAAATATAATATTAACATAAAATTTTCAAATTATTTACATATACACAATCTCTAATGAGTCCCACATATGGGAGCCTTTAGAGTAACCTTAAGTCCCATATGTGGGAGCCTTTAGATTAACCTTAGGCCTAAGGCGATCTCCACCACCCTCACCATCATCTCCACCCCCTTCTTCCTCTTAATAATAGGATGCTTTATGTCATGATCATCCTTCCTTCCCTTTCTTGCTCCCTTGAGCATAATATGCTTCTTCTGGGGCATGAGTGCGCTATGTACAGTCGGAATCTTATCAGTATCAGGAGACGGGTCTACAGGCGCAGAAGGATGAATCTGAAATAACATATAAATAAATAGTATTAATTTTAATTTAGATTTAATTAATGCATTGTCTTTTGGTAAAAAATCAAACTTGTGTGTCGGCGGGCTCCTTAGAGGGTTCCTGAGTTGGCTCCTCAGCAGTCTCCCGAGCTGGCCCCGGAGCCGGAATTGTAGATAGTTCCAGAGATGGAGCTGGATCCTAAGAAATGAAAAATTATATATTAATCAGTATAAGTATTTTAATTTGTTAAAATAATTATTTTAAACACTTACATCTTGGCTGTGAAACATGCCGAAGTCCATGAATGTGTAGTCGTGCTCCAACTCCCTGCCACCTTGTAGATCACGAACTGGCCGCTCACCTTGTGGATGACAAACTGGTGGCTGCGCAGACATTGATACCTCCACTGATCGCCAGTCTATGTGATCTGAATATAGCTCGGCCGGTGTATATAGAGATGTTGAGGGTCGGTAAGAAGTTGACGAGAGCTCTGAAGTCGACGGATGCTGCTGGGCTGGAGCAGGAACTGTAGAATGCTCGTCAGGCTTATCTACTAGACGGAGGCCTCCACCGCCACCACCCCCTCTGGCCCCACCCCCTCTGTTACCAGCCCCTCTATCCCTACACTATCGGCCACCAGTCCCTCTGGCCCCACCCCTCTGACACCCCCTTCTGCCACCACCACCTCTATCACCACCGCCTCTACAAGCACGACCACAATCACGACCAATCGCTTCCTGATACGGGATCTCTGGAACATGCTCGTGGATATATCTGAGCTATCGTGATTGTCACATACCACTATCGGCTAGTTCAACGATCCGAGCTGCAAATCCTGTTGTCTCGGGCGAATTCATATGGTCCATACGCACCCAGCGCATCGTCTGTATAGTCAGTAGCTGCATTTTTTTTGCAAATATTAATGATTGAATAAATTGGTAACGTAAGTGCTGCATATCCTCAGCCATTTGGATGATGCCCCTGGGGTTGCCAATCAAGCTGCGTGTGATCTGCCGGTACCACTCCATGTACTCTAGGATCGGAGTCGTATGTCCGACTACCGCGAGCGTCCCCATCCTATGATCCCAAAGCTGGATCTGCTTTTGCATAAAGGCCAGGTATGCAGGAGTGACGCCGCACGCTCGTCCCGCGTATAGTGGTCGTGGTCCCAAAGAAATGACTCAGGTATATCCTTTGCATGCTCGAACTGTCGTAAGACGCGGTGGGGCGCGTGATCCTCAATGATATCCATGTGTATCAACGGACACCGCAATCTCCACATGGACTCACCAGCTCAATAAAATGCCGGCAACTAATCCAAAATCTGATCATACGACCTCCATATAAAAAACTGTAAAAAAAAATAAAATGAAATAGTAAACAATAAAGACAAAAAAAGTAAAAAAAATGAGATAATAACTTACCATGTCCGCCGTCATATGATCTAGCTGATCCCTGAACGGAAGAAGTCTGTGGTGAATATCCGTGTCTCGAATTACGCCTCCCGTCCATCTCGGCGTATAGGTCATGCCTTCAACAATGAAGGCAGGCTGAGGGTGCGCAACTACGGGCTGAAAAGGCCTCATCCTAGACCACACCGATATCTGAAAGGGTCATTAAAAAAATGTTTTATTAGTCATCGTTTCAAAAAGCTATATTTAGAATAAAATGACACACTTAAATATATTACTTGGAGGAGCGCATGAAGTCCAGAGACATCTCTCTTATGGCCCGTAGACACTCGACATAATGATCGATATAGGTAAGTTAGCCAAAACTGCAGCGGCCCAACTATAATATCCCAACTCGCCCAGATCCTCCAGAAATAGCAAATATTTTAAGCTCACAAGCGAACTCGATGTGTTCGTGAACAAGGTGCCCCCGAATATGATGAGTAAGTACAAACGGGCACGACGATCAACATCCACCTGAGGTGTGCCGTTTGTAATAGGATGCTCGATATCTAAGAGGTGCAAGTGAGTACAGAGAGCAGCCATCCACATCCGAGTCTGTCACAAGATATCACCCTCCTAAGGCACATAATTAGTGAACCTAGTCCACTCATCCCGATACAACGACGGCGGTTGAGGCTCCTCAATGTATAACAGGTGTCCATCTACTTGTAGTCCACACATGACCTCCACTTCCTGAAACATGATAGTGGTCTCACCAGTGCGGAGATGAAACGTGTGTGTCTCCAGTCGCCTTCGCTCAATCATGGCCGTCACAAGAGCCCTATCATGTTGTACCGAGCCAGTAGTGACCCAATGGTAGATTCCGCCCCGATAAAGTATATCTAAGACGCGAGGATGTGGGGGCCGAGCCCTTAAAAGATCCCACACATGTTCCACCTTACGGGGACGGAACAACGTACTGGATTCTATCACCTCATCCCATTATATAGTCAAACCTCTCTATAATGGCAGCGTTTGTTCGAAAATTTCATGGCTGCTGTAGTGAGGTGCTGTTATGTATGTATACTACATTTGATGTTTAGATCACATTTAGCTGTTATAAACAAAAATACACAAAGAATTATTTTTAGTACTTTCTATGTTATAAACGAAAACAATATATACTTGTTAATTTTAAAATCTCAATTAATTTTCATTGCTCATTAATTACATATTGAAAATACTAATAAATTACCAATAAATTCATAACTAATTGTACCATACCGATAAAATTAAAATCTAAGGAACATATGCATTTAAAATTAATTGAGAATTTAAATATTTCGAGTTTGATGTAAGAATTCTAAATTATAGTCTCTTAGTGATAATATAACGCTGGAATTGACGAAGAATTTTGTCTAAACTTTCAGCAAAAGGAAATTTAATAGCTTTCCGTTGAACACTATCTAAGCTTAACAATTGACTCTTCTACTATGTGCATGACATGAATGATGATTACCATAAATATGGTAACATTTTATTTTTATACATAATATATTTCTTACAAAATATAAGTACACAATATCTAACACAACATTTATGTATGGCTGTTATAGAGAGGTAATTTTACAAAGAGCGTACTGCTATAATAAATGCCATTGCTATTATAGGTAGAATGCTGTTATAGAGAAGTAAATATAACATGAAAAATCGATTCCGGAGAAAATCAGGCCGTTATAGTGAAATGTTGTTATATCGAATGGTAATTATAAAGAGGTTTGACTGTAGCTGGGAACTATGATTAGACTGTAGATAAAGTACTGATGGATTGAAGGGCCCCGGATAAAGGTTGGATTCCATGGAGGTGTCGTATTTGTATTAATAATTTTTAATTAATCATTAACATGTAATATTAATTATGTAATCATTTATCGAAAAATTATACTAACTAACTAATCCTTTAACGGGAAATTATATTAACTATCTAAATTTGCGAATTAATAATTGTTAATTAATTATTATACTAACTACAATTAACTAACTAATATTATATTAATGATATTTTTAATCCTAAACTAAGGATGTTCAATTTCTAATTAGCACATTAACATATAAAATTAGATAACTAATTGGCACATAAAATCAGATAACTAAGTAGCACATTAATAAATTAACATGGATTAAACAATTGTACAAATAAATAAATTTACAATTAGATAATTAACAAATAAAGATATTATTAGGAGATTAGTATATTTTCCTATAATCAAATAATTAACAAATCATTAAAAAATAATTAAAAATTTACATATCATTAACAAATAATTAACAATTAACTAATCAGATGATTAATAAATAATTAACAAATAAAAAAAATGAAAAAGGGGCTGGGGGCAGTGTGCGGACAACCCCTATTGCACACAAAAAAATTGCGTATTTTTTTCGAAATCCGCAACCACTACAAAAAAATGAGTAATTTGTGGAGGTTGAAAGTTGTAATTCGCGGAGGGTTTAGCCGTAGTTGCTAAAAGAGGCTAAAACCTCTGCGAATTACAACTTTCAACCTCCACAAATTACTTTTTTTTTTTTTGGTAGTGAACTATTAGACATTAATCACGCTTAGGATAATATAAAATACCTAGATTAAAGGTTGTTTTTGAGTTTTTGAAATCGAGTTTTATGGCGCTTTATTCTGAAATCCAAGCTTCGAAACTTGCCCTTTGACTCGAATATACCGGGAATATTGACTTTTGTGTTAAAAAATAACACGAAAATGACACTTTTGGAACGTGGGACCTCGGGTATTGGGTGTTAATGGCGGAAATAATTTTAAAAAAGGTGGAGGTACCGATGGTGGGGAAGACGGTCGGGCATTTTATTAAACCCTTATTGTGCACAAAATTAGTGCGCAATAGGACTTAACGGTGGCCGTCACAGTTAAGTCCTATTGCGCGATAATTTTGTGCGCAGAAGGTATTTTTGTAACTTTTTTTGTGTGTTATTTTTTATCAAAATCACACTTTTGGGATTATTTAAGTTGCGGACCCGTCTACAAGTTAATTGGTTAACGGACCTCCAAACCCACAATCTGCATGCACACTATTTTTTTTTTTTAAAAAAGGTCACTTTCCATCACTATATATGTATGTACGTATGATTCTTGATTTTATATTTCAACAAACCACAAGTTGAATTCTTTACTTCCTTTAGAACAAGAGGTTTTTATGGAACCAACTAATTCAGATTTAAGATAGTTAACAAGAAAAATAAATATGGGACCAACAAATTCAGGTATTGTTTAAGTACTTAGGGACAAATACAAATTGCACGGTGAGGTGTCATGGTGAATTTATATAAGGACTTTAAAACTGAAGACAAAGTGGTCGAAATCCTGGGGTTCTCTGTATCCATTGCCTTTAGGGTTAGGACAAAGCAATAACTATACGAAAGGCATTGCTTTACGAATATGACTTCTCTTTACATTCATTTTCCTCTCAAAATGGGTCCACTTGAAGCATTCCTCTATAACGACCTTTGGTTTAATTTGTTCATAACTCTCAACCCTAGAATCATCTCACCATATATTTTTTTGGTTTTATATTTTGGTACGTACACTTACGTCTTTTGAGCCAACTCTTGTTAGTCTGTAATAATATTGGATTTAAATAATAATACTTCTGAAATGCATGATGCCACGAGTGAAAATATTGTATAATTATTTGAGAAAAGACATTATTTCACTCTTAAACTCGGCCTCATAATTCACTTTAACAACTAAACTTAACTTGTAATTATATACCCTTCTTATCTAGCATGAAGTGAAATTAATACCACCTCCCATACTGACGTGGCAAAAAAAAAATAAAAAAAAAATTAGATGCGTACATTTTATAAAAAAAAGGCGGGTCCCACTCCACCCTCTTCTTCTTCAACTCACCACCACCCCTCGTCTTCTCGTCCACCTCCACACCACCCACCCCCCTCTTCTTCTCCACCTTCATGCCACCCCCACCCCTCCCCTCTCTCTTTTGCTCTCACTTCTTGCAGATAATTACATTTAATCCCTTTCTTCTTTGCCCCCACCCCTCTATTTCTTTCCCCCAATTTTCTCTGTTCATAACAATCTTTAGACTTTCATTGTTTTAGGTCAAAGAATCATTTTTTTAAAACTTGTATTTACTTGCTTGTATTGAAAATTTTCAGTCCATTCCAACTTGTTTGACACTTTCATCTATCTGGTATCAATGGGTAAATTTTAGTTCATTCTTCGTTTACAATTTCAACTGTTTGGTGAAAGCAAAAGAGAATTTTGAGATTTGTATAGCGGGTTCAATTAATTAAATTGGGACAGGAGCAAAAAATTTGAAGGTTTGGAGGGTTTAACCAGTTGGGTTTGTAGAAAGAGTTAGGAACCCGAATTGGGAGCTCCAGAATTGTTGTAACCATGATCAAAAGATTTTTCTTGTTACCATTGGTGTTTTCTCCGACGTCATTCTTATCGTACACAGAATTGGTCATTTCTGAAATTTCAGAATTTCAGTTCGTCTTCCTCGTCACAACTGCTGCTGAAAATTCACTCCAACAAACCTTTAATCTCAACCAAACAACACCAAATTTCAGATTCGAAATCCTCTCAGCGTTCCGGTTCTTTTGATATATTATCCACTCGAAATGGAGCTCGTTCGCGACAACCCAAAAATTCGATCTTGAAGCTTTGAGCTTCAACAATGGCGGACATATACGCTCTTCATCAAATTTCGATTCCCAGTGAAGGGTAGTTTCCAAATGGGTCATCATAAAGAGGATTTGTTTCCAGGAATTGAGAAAATGGAAAAATAGGGAATAAACGAAAACATTGGAAGGAGATGGTGAAGTGGAAAAATGGAGCCAAAAAGAAGAAGAAGAAGAAGTAAATTCTGAGGTGGCATATGAATTTTCAACAAGTTGAGGTGGCTCGATGTGGTGCTGATAAGGCGACTACTTGGGGTGTGTGTAATGTACCTTCACAACCCGTTGTGAGAGTGGTATTATAATCTTAGAGTGATATTAATTTCACTTTATATCAGATTAGAGGGATATATTATTATAAATTAAGTTAAGTTGGTAAAGTGAGTTATGGGGCGAAATTTAAAGGTGAAATGATGTCTTTTCTCTAATTATTTTTAAAAGGGTACCACCAATGAAAGTTCACCACTATCTTGTCTGTAACTTTCACCGGCTCAAATGATAATATGATTTCTCTTCTTACTGCTTTAAAAATTTACTATGTTTGGGATCCTTCAATGACAGTAATTTTAGAGAGAATTTGAAATTGTGAAAGCATTAAGGAAGAAAAGTGAACAGGATGAATTGATTATCGGGACATATTCTCAATACGAGCAAAAAAAGGGGCACAAATAAGTTTTTTTCTCTGCAATATTTGAAGTTTCAAATGAACTAATAAGAAATCTGCCCATGAAGAATCAAATTTATAAACAGCAAGTGTTGGTCTTTAATTAAATTACGAAACCTTGAATGAATTTTTTTGATGCACATTACAAATTGGTGCAGTTTTGTCCAGACCTTAATTCATGGAACTATTATAGAAATAAAATTTTGCATTGTCGTAAAACTATGATCTTTGAACAATTTAAAACCTAAAAATAGGCAATTACTTTTTTTGAGACAATAATAATAATATCACATGTCAAGTCTTTTTCTTCCTTCATCCTTCTTCTATTTCTTAACATTTGTTAGGATAGAATCGAATAGATTTTGGGCTGTCTATCGACTTTTGGGACCCAGAACAGAAAAATTTCTATATATGATGATCTTTCACGTTTCAAGTTAATAAGAAGAAAGATATAACTAGACAGCGGACATGAGAATATGAGATTAATGAGTTGTCCCTACAGAGCTGCCGACACTTGACTATTAGCTCACCGTCCTAAGTCATCAAACTATGAATTTAATGTATCGCAAAGAATTTTTCGGTGAAGATATTAGTTTTCACATACATTTTCCATCATAAATGAAAGCTAGTGTTTGAGCTAATATGGAAACCGATCTCGGATTTCTGTTACACTTACATACATGTTTATAATCTAAATCTTTGTAGATTTTTAGCATAGTTTAACCTAACGTAGCTAATATTTTCCCTAGATTATCAAATAATGTTTATAATAAAATTTGTATGTAATCACTTTTTAAGTGATTATTCAATTGTATATACATTTCTTAGACTCTGAGTTTATAGAAGTTAAACTCATCTTCAAGTTAGAATTTCCATTATAAGGGCTCTAAACTTTTCAATCCTCAATTTGATCGTGTAATTAGCGCTACTAGAAACAAGAGCGATATATATGTAACTACTGAAAACCAGAAGAAAAGTCATTGTAATTACTCAAACTTGTACATACTAATTCATAGATTTCAGGCAGGATTTTATGTTACCCAAAAGGTATTAAAAATAAGCGAATTATTTTGAGTTGAGATTTTGCTAATTTAGTTTTGAGTTGTCCAAATACCTCGCTAAATGAGGTAGATTAAATTTTATGTACTAATTGTATAACAACTTTTTACGCTATTAGATCACTTATTGGGACAAACTTGTACATACTAATTCATAAACTTTAAGTAGGATTTAAAAAAAAATTAAAATATTAAGATTTCGATTTTGCCCAAATTTCTTTCACGAGCACTCCTTCTCCTCGAAATAGCCACTTATGTCATGTTGTGGACTTTTGATCAATATATTCGTCCTCACATGATAATGTCACGATTCCTAACCCCTTGTTACAATACTTAAGTCTGTAATTCAGCATAGATAATAAAATCTTCAAAACTAGTATTCATAGCAGGAAGATTAACATTAAGTACAAGTGGTAGCTGTAGTATAACATACTCCTATTAACTTTAAATTTATCGTCGTCATCCATAATACTGTAGTATACATACAACAAGCACATATACAAACCAAGGGAAAAATAAAGAAAAGTCAAATTGAGAGCATAAAAATCAGGCCTTGAAGCACCACAAGTGGTGCTGGTGGTGATGGGCGGCGTTATCTTTGTCTATCATACCCTCAACGTAACGAAACTCCTCAACATGACAAGGAATATTAATGGGACCATTGTGGTGAAATCCATACACTTCCTCTGCTTCTTTTAACAATTGCGTGAACAAAGGATGATTAATGTGCATTACAGGTATCACGAATTTCTGTTGCTCCTCTCCTTTACCCACCAACACCGTAACGCACCCTCTTGGCACGTCAATTTGTTCTTTCTTCTCATCATGCCCATTATGATGATGATGATGATGAAGATGAAATGGAAAATTCACTTGAGCATGAAAATTCAAATGATGATGGTGATGGCGTTTATTTCCGCTCCTCATCGTTGTGGAAATTAAAATTAGTATCCACCCAAAGAAATCAAAAATAATTCTTCAGATAAATTGTTTTGTGTGATGAACGAAATATTAGGAGAAAATGATCAGCGAGAGAAAGGCCAAGGATCAGAAGAAAAGATAGCTAGATTGAAGAGGGTGAGGGAAGAATCTGTTAATGATTTTGGTATGTTGCTCATAATATATCTATGGGGGTATGAGAAAGATTTGACTAGTTGAATGTGATATGAGAGCGTTACTAAATGGGGGTATTTATGTAAGCAAAGGAAGAGGAATGTATCAAACGTGAACCGACGATTAATTAATTACTCCATCCGTTTCAATTTATCTGAACTCATTTGACTGGGCACGACATTTAAGAAAGAGGAAAGACTTTTAAAATTTGTGGTTCAAAATAAGCCTTGAAAATTTATGTGGCTGCAAATTATTCATAAAGTGAATTTGTTTCCAAATTAAAAAAGAGGTCATTCATTTTGGCACGGATTAAAAAAAAATAGGTTCAGACAAATTGAAACACAAAAGAAACTAGAAAGTGTGATCCAGGCGCGGAACAACGGAGGGTAAATTCCACTAATTTCCAGCGCACGCCAGCAGACAAGGATGAGGACTCGTTTCGTATATCTACATGGCACAGGGGG
Organism: Lycium barbarum; assembly: GCF_019175385.1. Taxonomy (NCBI): domain Eukaryota; kingdom Viridiplantae; phylum Streptophyta; class Magnoliopsida; order Solanales; family Solanaceae; genus Lycium; species Lycium barbarum. The sequence goes on along the minus strand of NC_083339.1, from coordinate 122,126,149 downwards.
GTCAAATTATATTACTCAGCAAAATTAAAGGTCAAATTTGGCATATTTAAGCACATGTCACGGTGACGACTGGCCTTGAACAGGGTTAAGTAAGCAATTTAAGGGAAGTAGTTGGGTTTGAATTGAATATCTCAAATTTTTTCTCACGTGTTAAAATTAGAATCGTTACCAACTTACCATTTGCGAGTGTTATTTAAATTACATTACATGTTTGTATTTGACCTTCCGCGAGAGGATAGTAGCTTCTTTGCCTTTTCGGGCCATATCTACAGAGGTGTCCATTGAATATTAAAATAAATTATGGGAGTAAGTCACAGGGAAAGTATACATAAAAATATCGTTTAAGATTGGAAATAAAAGGAGGTGTGAACCTTTGTGTATCATTTGTCTTCATTAGGTTACAAGTTCACATACTTATGTGCTGATTTCAGACCAAAACAGATACTTTTGGAAATTGTTAAATGCCCATCACTTTCTGTTTAGCTTAGTGGTTGTTCCGACCTTATATTATATCACAATATAGTTGAAATGACCTTTGTAATCTGTTTTGTCGTACTCCTTTAATCTTATAAAAAATCTACATTGCTTTGAGCTAGGATCACTGATATTTTCTCAAAATGAAAATTACAACTCACACAGATTTTGGAAAACAATCAAGTTCAAATACAGCTATTTTTTATCGCTAATTGTTTCAATATTATAAATTTAAATACATATAATTGTGTTTCCGAAAATCCAAATCTATAACTAATCCCTCCAAAAATAAAATCTAGATGATACTGTTCAGTTGAGAAGATTTATTTTAGTTTTCAGTTCAGAATTTCATTGCAATGGAAGCTCTGATCAGGATTTGAATGTCCCACACCTCCCAAGTGAAAGTATATAAAAGTCGTATATCCTGCGACCAAAAAATAATAATCTCATATTGTAGGTATTAATTGGATACTCATGAATCGAGGCATGACACGTTTATTTCAAGAGTCGTAGCGTGGGACTTGATGTTGAAAAAAATATTAGAGATAATAACAATAAGAAAAACAAATAATAGACAAATAAAGTATAGTAATAGTAATAATGATAATATGAGTTTGAAATTGAAAATCGATTCAAGACACGCTTTGGATGGCGCTGTAACGTACTGCTACTCTCAAGATACAATGAATCACTCGAAAATCTTCTAATCTAAAATAAATTCCAACACTTGGAACGTGTCTGGGTTCTATATCGGGGGAGTAGCGGAGCCACCGACAAACTACGAATTCGACAGAATTTGTAATTTGTTCAAACTCTATATTAATATTTAAAAATTATTTAATATATATAAAATAATTAATTCAGAACCATAAACAAAATAAATTATGATCCACACACTACAACAAATGTGTGATTTAGCCACGAAATTTTTAGCTACGGTTGAAAATTCGTCACTAATTATGCACTTTCCGTGACAAAAATTACATTTCGTTGTCAAATGCACGAGTCACATACTTTTGGTGACGAATGAAAAATTTCGTAGCTAATGTTTTGTCTACGAAGCTTTCCCGCCAAAAAAATGAAATGGCGCCAATTATCGAGTAGTTTTAGCTACAAAATTGAGGACATTGGCGACGATTAGTTTTGTCGCGAAGCTTTTTGACAATTTGTGACAAATCATTATTTGTCTTTAAATTCGCTTAAGTTTGGATACGAAAAGGTTTCGTCACTAATAGTATGTAATCAAATTAGTGACATAATAATATTTGTAGTGCAATGGTGTAAACTTTGGCGCCAATTATCGGGTAGTTTTAGCTGCAAAATTGAGGACACTGGCGACGATTAGTTTTGTCGCGAATCTTGTTGACAATTTGTGACAAATCACTATTTGTCATTAAATTCGCTTAAGTTTTGATACGAAAAGGTTTCGTCACTAATAGTATGTAATCAAATTAGCGACATAATAATATTTGTAGTGAATTAGTGTAAACTTTGGCGCCAATTATCGGGTAATTTTAGCTACAAAATTGAGGACATTGGCGACAATTAGTTTTGTCGTGAATCTTGTTGACAATTTGTGACAAATCATTATTTGTCTTTAAATTCGATTAAGTTTGGATACGAAAAGGTTTCGTCACTAATTGTATGTAATCAAATTAGCGACATAATCTTCAAATTAGTGTTTGAAGATGCAGACAGCTGAAGTTGGGGTTAGCTTGGGCGGGTAAATCCCGCCAGGTGTTGCCTTAGATCAGTGAGTCAACCCCCGATGCCTTAATTCTAATTTCCAACTCAAGTCCCAAAACACATCCAAGTGCATTGGGAACCGAACCAAATACACACCCAAGTTCTAAACGACCATCCGGACCTTTCGGAATCAACGAAACTCCAAAAAAAGTTCGTTTACCCAAAAGTCAACTTTAGGTCAGCTGTTTTTCACTTTAAGCCTATATTTCGCAAAATTTGCCCGAATCCGGTCTAGACACCTCGGGAAGCGTGTCAATGGTCCTTTTTTGGGTCAAAAGTGAGCTAATCAATGCTCGGGAATAGGCGAAAATATCGAAAATACTATAACAACCAAACGGGTCATTACAGCTTCTTTAATTAATAGCAATCTATGTACAATTATATTAAAAATGTGAGTCTACAAAATAGAGAATTTTAACAATCTCCCACTTCGACCACAAATATTTTTGAAAAATTGTACATAATCGAAAACGTTTATAGTGCGCACAATTTGCTATCTCTAAGCAATCTGGTCCGATAATCATACTAATAAAGGATCAAAGCAGTTTTCGTAACATATATTCGTCACTAAACCCATCAATGGTCACAAAATCAATGACATAGATCAAGTATGGATGCATAGCATGGAAATTGCATGTAAAATTGATCTTAGACAAGCCTATTTTCAACTAGTCCTACTTTATGACTTAAATAGTCAATAAACCACTTTCCTTCACTTTATGCAAAACCACGGTAGAACGTCCATAACTTTATTTTCAGAGTTTTGAATAAACACTCGAACTCGTAAATTTCGTAAAACTCTAATCTGTACAAAAAATATATTTAATCATGTCAAAACCATACATTAAAAAAACAAACTCTCACTGAAGTGACTCATCATAGAGTCCAATGATATCCATATAAACACATAAAAGAAACTTTATGTTGCAACGTAACTTTATGTTGCAATGTTTCATGAGTGGATCCGCAATGATGGAGTTTATACTTGTATGCTTTATTGACACAAGAAAACTCTAAACTCTTCCCTTCACACAATTAGAATGTGTATATGCATTGGTTTTGACAAATCTCGGATATGCATATTCCAAACACATATATATCCTAAAAGAACTCTTCTCAAGATACCTAACACAACATTATTATTTAGTCTTTGGACATAAATAATAATTTGTAAGTGGCGCTCTTATACATAGTTCATAAATATTGACTACCAAAACGGCCTAGTAATATGTCTTTTTTTGGACTGACACATTACCATCATGATATTACTTAATGTATCACATATTCATGACTATCCATAATCTGGCCAAAATAATCTTCCTTTGGGATAATTATTTCGCATAGACAAAACATGTTTAATGTTCAAAATAAATAAATTTTATCTAATAGAGGTTACTTTGGCAACATATTAGACTAATCTATTCCATTTGAAACAAGAAGCACATACGGTATAATTTCATTCCCAGTACAAATAACTATTTGTTTTATGCGCAACGAAAAAAAAAAACAAAAAAGACGTCTCCAAAAGCAACTGGGAAAATGAAAATCGATATTCACTTTAGGCAAGACCGCTTTAGAAAATTCGAAAAACACAACAAAAATCTATATAAAGTTATGCAGAATAATGCTGCCAAATAATTCAAAATTACTTTTGTGCTAAAGACAAATAAATGTGACACTAATAAATTTCAACATCACTTTAGGGTAGAAGTTTGCGAGCCGCACAAAATTTACTAACTATAGAACTGAAATAATCTAAATACATGAACCCGTCGAACATTACCGTACCTTTAGGTGATAGAAAAGTTCGTTCTTAATATTTAAATGTTTCATTCTACCCCAATCAATTCCCTCATATTAACCGTACCTTTGGGTGACCGGCTAATTATCTAATGAATTGATTGCAATGTTAATGTCATACCTTTATAAGGTTGACACATCTTGACTATCAAATTTAAGATGCTATAGATACTCTCAAATTTATTGATGCGTAACCTTTGTTATTAATGATATTGTTTGATATCATTTCAAAATCTAATGTCTTATAATTTTAGAATAGCAATCCTAAATCTTAGATTTAAGAAAATTTCATGACATTAATCCTTTATTTAATGTCATTCCAAATGAAATTCATCACAACCTAATACCTTATGGTTTTGGAATCCGTTGGGAACTACCCTAAACCTAGATTTAAAGAAAAATTTCTTGACTTTTATATATCAAGTTTTAGTGTCGTATTCCATATTAAATCTTTCGAACTTAGTACTTTATGGTCTTAGAGTTCTTTGGCAACTCCTGAAACCTCATTACATCTCAAAAATTTTACGACACTAAATTGTCCTCCAATTTATTTTGGTTAGCCCTTTAAAATATTAATCTTAAAGGGACCATCAAATAAAGATTAATAAGTTAGACCAAAATAATATCATAAAATTGCATAACTTAAGCCAATATGCAGAACTGGAAAAATTGTGTTCAAAAAATAAAAAACCTTGATCCTTTATAAGAATCGATTGAAAGAAGACTAAATGCTTGACATCAAAGGCAAATTACTAATTCTTGATGTCAAAGCATATAATATCAAAACCCTTATCTTTAAAGGCTTCTGCCAAAAACGTACTTGTCACCATGACCAAAATTATGAAGCAATAAATAAGTGTTTACACTTGGTTATATTAATGCTCATGAGTAGAAATTTAATTGCATCATTAAAGCCAAAACAAGTTAATTACTTTCTATCTTTCATTTGGAGACAAGAACGATATGACCACAAAAATAATGATTTCTTTAGACCACTCCTTGCTTAAGGGCAACACAATTTCTTCACTTTTGTGTAGTCGATGTGGATAAATATAGTAAATGCTTAAAATATAGTATTACAAAGAGTACCGAAGGGGAGCACTGATTCAATTGACTCTCATAAGTCACGGAAATATATCTTTTGCAATATGAGCCAATCATAAAGTACCATTGTAAAAGTAATTAAAAAAAACGTATGTTTTCCCAGTTTCAAATTCTTTTGCCATTCCAGATAAGCAAACCTTTAGCGTTCCTTTTAACAAAAAAAATGTCGGGCGGAATTTGAAAGAACGCCATAAAACTGCTACCAAAATTTTGAAAAGATAGATAAACTATTTCAAAACTCTATCTATTATATATAATAGGAGAGACAAAAGCATAATAGGATGACAAGTGTCAGCATCAGAAAATTTTTATTTTAAAAATAAAATAATAAAATAAAAAAAAAAGACAAAAAAAAAAAAGAATCTTCTATCTATATAGAATAGGAGAGGCAAAGCCATGATAGAATGACAAGTGTCGTGCTCATAAAATTCCATAAATCTAAAAGAAAAATTCAAAACTAACAGTATTTGAATTTAATTTCAAAAACCTTTGAAAGTTAACTGAGTAACCAACTAAATTTAAAACACATCAGTTAACAAAAAAACCCGATCGTCACACGTTTAGGATAATCAGGAAATAATAAGTTTTTTTTTTAAAAAAAAATACATGTCAAAGAAGTACAAGAAATAACCCTGAAAGACTCAAAACGAGCGTTTTCCGATAGTGGGAACATTCCCAGACTGATTCAATAACTTATTTCTTAAACACGTTCTCCTATTATTTTACACCACTACTCAAGACTCTGCGATCAAATTCCCATTCCCAATTTTCTTTTCCACATTTTCTTTTCACAAGATACTGAGGATTATATCCGTGAATATCGAGTACTCTCTTGTGAATTCCTTCTCTACAATCTGCTCCATTTATTTCTTTCTTTACATCAAAGGAGTAGTTGTCACGGCAGAACAAGCATTCAATAGGTAAGATTTGAGATGAATGGGTAGGTTTTCTGTTTTGTTTATTCTGAAAATTCTTTTTTCAGCAAACTTTGGAGATTGCGGTTGCTAAAGTTTGCTTCTTTTTCAATAATTTTTAGCAGATTTTTGAGAATTTCTAAGAGATCAATTCTGGTTGAAGGTTTCAATTCTGCATTAGGAGTCCACCATTTTGTTCTGGCCAAAATATGTGGGGGATTGTTGTGAAAATATTGAATTAAATATCTCAAAAAGAAGTTTTTAATTCATTATTTTGTTATATATTAATGAGTCATTATTTTATCATATTAATGTGTTTTATGCAAATTGAATATGGCCATTGAATGACTACTATTGGCCGTTTCCTTCCCTTAGTTTGGCAAATGGTGATTGACCATTGTCATTAATCTTTACTCATATTTATTATTAATAATATTATATTAATATAGCCTTAATGGATAATGAATACAATTCAGCCATGAATGGTCTTTAGACCGTTGGAGTTCTTATTCTTGGTTGATTTTCATTCCCTATATAATAATTTTTTAGGATAACACTTTAGATAGATTTGGTATTGCTGGGTTTGTATAAGAGAAATATTTGTTAGATTCTGGCTCCTAGTTTTGTACTAGACGAGCTTGTTGAATCCTGGGGGATACACTCATACCGGGTGAAATATCCTTAAGGACAGTGCCATTGGCATGCCTCAAGCTACGAAGAATTCTTTACAATTGTTCGTGATCAAGTATTTTCCTCAAGCTTAGAAGAAGTTCCTACAAGTGTTCGTGTTGAAGAGAAGTCATTACAAGTGTTCGTGATGAAGAGAAGTCCCTACAACTGTTCGTGATGAAGTATTTTCCGTAAAGTTTCCAACAATCTTAAGGATACTTTCACTCTCTATTCTTACGGAAAAATTGAAAGAGTTAACTTAATACAATCTGTCTAAAATAACAGGCGTTTGCTAAAAATTTGAATGTTAAACTTACTTTATAAGAGGTAGATGAATTTGAGGCGATACATATAATCTCTGCTATTTTAGAAGTATTTTATGAATGCATATTATTTGCTAGTACAGACTTGTAGATTGTTACTGTGTATGTGCATCTAGTGTGGTGAAAGATATTGCGCTTTAACTTCTCGATTGTTGGTTTTGTGTAGTATATATATGGAAAACAAATACGTAAAGTTTTGGTTGGAACAAAGTGTTCATGAAGTTTTAAACCTTCAATTTTGAAATTTCTAAAGTGATAAACTGTATTGGAAGACCATAATACTGTATTTTTGTGAAATTACTTTAGGATCTAAGAAGATCTATGTTTATCATCTAGCTAGTTCCTCTAATTTACTGGAAGTTTATGGTGATTTTGCATAATAGAAGCCTTCTCATATATGACAGAAATCGATGGGAAAGGAAGCATATGCATACTTATTTTTATGAGTGAAAATCTTATTATTGAAGCCTTACACAATTGAGATTTTGTGGCAAAATATTTGCGTTGGAATTCATCAAAGTGTACTTTTGAGAAATTTACTTTAGGCATCGAAAGGCGTTATTTTTTTTTTAATAATTTGTTACGACTGATTTAATTATTATATAAATATGATATATTTATGTGCAAGTCAATCTTTAGCTTTGTAGCCTTTGCATTTAGAAAAAAAAAAAATACTATTTGATTATGGAAATAAAATTAACACTAACAAAATTCTTTTAGCATGAGGTGGTTCTTGACAAAGTTGATTTCATGTGTAAATTGATATGATATTGAAATTTTACAATGTAAATGTCAAGCCTTTAGTGAGATAACAATTGTTTTGTGTGTGGCAAATTAAGCCATCGTACTCCTAAAATGTTGAAGAAGATTAGGAGAATTGACAATCCCGCTAAGTGAAAATAATTTTGGCTAAGCGGATGATATAACTGTTGTGGTCATTTCTCAAGTAAATCTTGTGGCTAATGTGAGAGTTTGAGTGTTAGACTTTGGTGTTACTAAGCATATTCTACACCCAAGTTGAAGAAGAAAAATAGTTTATTTATGTTGGTGATTCTAGAACTATTCAAGTTCTTGGAATAGAAAAATTCTTCTTAAAATCTTTTTTGGAAATATTATTGGCATTAGCTGGGGTAATTGATATTTCTATTATTTGAGCCAATAATTTTATTCTTGTGGAATTACCAGAAAAACTTGAAAAGAAGATTTTATTTGAGTATGATAAGGTTGTATCAACCAAACTAATATTTTAATGGGCAATAAGTATTGTCATCATAGTTTGTTTATTTGTGTTTACTATTTTTTTTTTAAGAAAAAACTAGTATTTGTATTATCTCTTATCCAACTCTTGATAAAAATATTATTTTCTTAAAATATTTATTGATAATGGCATAGTGTGGGTAACTATACAAAATCGTTTGGGTGAAGTTATACTATTAGTTTGTTATTTATAAAATGACATCTCTTATGAGAAATTAGTAATACTTCTTATGAGTTATGAAAATATTATTCCCTTATCGTAGAATTTCCGGAAATGTGGGGGTTATGATGTCTTATGACTTATGAAAAATATTATTTTCCTGTCTTAAATTTTTTGAAAATGTGGGGGTCACGGTGTCTTACTAAAGTTATGTTTGGAGAACTAAAAATGATAACATGTGGTGGTGTTGTTGGAAATGCTTTTGAAAATATAAAGTTTGATAAAAAGCAAATGATGGTAAAGTGTTTGTTGAATTAATATTTATTGTACTAGAGGGGTACAATGATGTTAAGTGGATTTATGGTTATGTGTTCACCCTTTGTGGAGGTGTAATAGCATGAAGATCAGGCAAGTAGACCATAATGAAATATGAGTATGGTTTGGAGTTGGCTGGTATTGAGACTTCTCAGTGAGTATTAAGGTTGAGTTTAAACCAACATGTCTATATATTGCTGTTGCCAAGCAGCGTTAGCTGTAGTGAATATTCGGTGGCAATAAAACATATTCGTTTGGAACATAAAGTGACAAAACGACGTTGTTATGAGATGAAATTATTATGTGATGTCTGAGGTGAATTTGGCCGATTCACAGACTATAAGAAACATCGAGGGGAATGAGATTATTTTTGTCATTTGAGAAGATTAACAATGATGGTAACCCAACATATGTGATTGGAGATCCCATGAATTAGGTTCATATGGGTAATAACAAGTCATTAGTTGATCAAAGTGCACATTAAATTACGTCTCTTCCTATGGTGTGTGAATATAGTGCAAAAACTGCAAGGCAAAGTGAGACTGAGTTAAACTCTTAATCCATTACCATATCCTTTATAGGTGGTGTATTGCTCTGCAGAATACACTTGATGGGTGGACCTATAGGAGTGTGGAGTGGTGCCGCTCCTATGAAATTGTGACGGATTTCTAGAGCACTCATGAATACCAGGACACGCGCATGGCCTCTTAGCGCAAAACCGCGATAACGACAAAGATTGTGTGAGTATGATGTGATAGAATAAGACAATGGGTTTACAAAAGAATTTTTGGTTCATAGAAGTGTTATAATTCACCAATTGTTCTATAAGTTTAATCTTATTTTATCTAGGTCTGGTTCATAGTCTACGAGACACCAGATTCGACGCATTGTACTTATATGTGAAAACCCAGCAAAACGACTTATTTCATTCTATTCCTTTTTTATTCTTTTTGAGATAGTGGGGGATTGTTGTGAAAATATTGAATTAAATATCTCAAAAAGAAGTTTTTAATCCATTATTTTGTTATATATTAATGAGTCATTATTTTATCATATTAATGTGTTTTATGCAAATTGAATATGGCCATTGAATGACTACTATTGGCCGTTTCCTTCCCTTAGTTTGGCAAATGGTGATTGACCATTTTCATTAATCTTTACTCATATTTATTATTAATAATATTATATTAATATAGCCTTAATGGATAATGAATACAATTCAGCCATGAATGGTCTTTAGACCGTTGGAGTTCTTATTCTTGGTTGATTTTCATTCCCTATATAATAATTTTTTAGGATAACACTTTAGATAGATTTGGTATTGCTGGGTTTGTATAAGAGAAATATTTGTTAGATTCTGGCTCCTAGTTTTGTACTAGACGAGCTTGTTGAATCCTGGGGGATACACTCATACCGGGTGAAATATCCTTAAGGACAGTGTCATTGGCATGCCTCAAGCTACGAAGAATTCTTTACAATTGTTCGTGATCAAGTATTTTCCTCAAGCTTAGAAGAAGTTCCTACAAGTGTTCGTGTTGAAGAGAAGTCATTACAAGTGTTCGTGATGAAGAGAAGTCCCTACAACTGTTCGTGATGAAATATTTTCCGTAAAGTTTCCAACAGAAATATCTGTCCATGTGCTAACTGACGGTGCAATCTCTCTCTTTTGGCATTTTCTTTTGCTTCTTGCTTCTATAATAAAACTTTGAAGAGAATCTTAGTTTCTGCATAGACAAAGATTCATTTAAATATTGTTGTTATTTATGAAGATGGGTTTCAAGGAAGATATGAGAGACTTGGTCGAGTTAAAGATTTCTTTTAAACAAAGATCATCACGTTCTCAATTCCAATGACTTTCCAGGCGGTAAAGAAACAAACAGTTTAGAGGAAATCTTTATCGTGAGTCGTGACGGGTAAACTTATACTTAGTTTTAGAACCGTGTAACTTTGATATGAATATAATTATGAACGTATTAAGTTCCCTTTGCTAGGGAGTTTTGTTCTTTAATTTTATCGTTTGTGTTTTTTCCTGAGTGTATAGTCTATTATCTGTTGAAAAATTAATGTTGAGATTAAATGTTTGATTATCCAAATTTATAGTTTCCTCTTAAATGTCATAATAGAACTGCCCCCTTTCTTATTTATTAGAAGATTCGTTTGTACTCTCTTCAGTTCATATCATGATCATAGGCTGCCTAACAAATGATGTGACATTGTGATACAGTTGTTCTCTCTCATTTTTCATGCTTACAGATTTTTTTTAAACAATCATCTTATTGAGTTGTTGCCATGAAATCTGTTGACAGACAGATCCCAAACACAGTTCCACAGAGAATTAAGGAGTACTTCACTCAGATATGTGGAGGAGGCAAAGCTGCTACAGTTTTTTCTAACGGCTTGAACAGGAAATTTGGGGTAATTTACGTTGCACTATGATATTTTGTATTTTCCTATCTTTTATGAATGAAGGTTGAGTGATAAAAGATCATCTTTTGAACTGAGAAATTAACCCAATCCCTAATTGACTCTGGAAAGTAGAAGGACTGATCCTGCAAAATCTAGGAAATGAAAAAATTAAGATTTAGAGGTAGCATACCAGGTTTAGGGTGATATGTGTCAATAGTCTGATATTACAGTACTATCTGCGAGTTAATAGTTTATTTTCTGTTCCAGTTGGTTGAATCATAGTTTATATGTAGACTTCCAAGATACTGCACCTATCTAATAAAATTGTATTTACTAACACATAAATAACTTTTAGCTAAAAACGAATTTTATCTGTATTTTGTATTCAAGTGGCATTGGTATACCTAATCAATTTGGATTTAAAGGTTTAGGACATGATCCTGTTACTATGACAGGGTTGATTGCAGCTATGCAGGTTCCAAACAAATTGAATGCTCTGCCCTAGGAGATCATCACTATTTGGGAGGACATTTGCCTTTTGATAGCATCCATCATAGAAGCTGTGTTTTTATTCCTAGGCAATGGACCACATGCAGTCATCAGGTAGCTATATTTATGCTCTAAGAGATCTTATGTAAATATTATTAACTGTATGATTATGTAATGAGGCTATAACTTAGACCCTTCATAATTCTTTCTTTTTAGTTCTAATCGCATGCTAATTGTTGTAAGAGATCTCATGGGAATTCTACTTTCTTCATAGTTATATAAAATACGTACGCTATTGTGATGTATAGTGTATATGGGTATTGAACCTTCACAAAAGCTTGTCCAATTGTCCAGTTATTATAATAAGATCAATATACGCCAATTGTACATGGAAGGGCCCTACTTCGAGTTTCCAACTAGAACTCATAAGTTTTTTTATAATAAGTAATTTTTCTATGTATTAAACTACAAGCTGAAATAAGTAGTTATTCGCATACAAAAGTGTGAAAACTGTGGGGACTATAACTACGTACATTACTTATTCCCGTTAGGTATTTCTTTATGACAAGGAGAAGCTTCTTGAGAATTGTGATCGAGGGGAAACTGAGATTGCAGGGAGTGTGATCTGAAAGCCATTAATAAAATTGAGGGAAACTATTGAAGGTTGTGTGCATTTTTTCTTCCCCTTGCCGTTTCATCGTCAAGAGAGCTCTGTTTTATATACATGCAAATTAGTAAAAGTATAGAACAACATCTTATTAAATTATTAGGAGGTTGATGCTACTGTTTTTCGAATTATAGGGTGGCATTATGTAAACAAATTTCTCATTTGGTCAATTCAATAATTTAAATCCTTCAAATGACTTGCTTGAATTTTAAATTGAAGCAGGAGTTAGTAGAGAAGATAAAGGTATATACTGAAAACTTACAAGCTTGGAAAAGTAAGTGATACGGTAAAAGTAGTACATGAATATTTTCGCAACGATTTTATGCCCAAATTGCTGGTTTTTGTTCATATAGAACCTGAACAGTTCATCCTCAATACACCTTTACATGTCATGGGTGAGTTTGAGCTTTGAAGTACCACAGGAAATGCAGAGTTCCATCATTTTGCTTTCGAATGCGATAGGGTATAATCTTTATTTTTGCCTGTAGTTTTAGCACGGGTAGTTATTTTATGGCTAAAAAAAGCATTTTGTCCAGTTAGATTTTTGAACTAACCTGCACCACATTTTTGGTGGATGATATGAGAATTTTATTGCAATTTCATAGTCATTTGGATGGAATAATTAGTTTATGGGATAGTTACCTTCAAGTTCCAGTCCATCTTAGTACAGTATAAAATAGAGCTAATTATTTTCACTACTATAAATAAAGCTAATTATTTTTACTTTAGAGAAGATAACTAATTTTAAAATTCCCATAGATACACAAGGATACCGTTTAAAATATTTTCCGTTCTTTTTTATTAAGGATTTAGTACTAAAGTGAGAACAGAAATGGAAGATCTAGCTTCTTGAATATTATCCTATTCTAGAATTTTCAATCTTAGATGTTGTTTTCGTTTTCTTTTTCTAATGACTTTCTTTTCTATCACTAGAACTAGACTACACACATTATTTGCTCAGATTTACACTTAGACGTACTCCATTGAAAGATGTATTATTTCTAATGATTTCTTTTTTAATATGACCGCGCATCGCGCGGGTACGAATACTAGTTGAAGATAAATTTATTCTGGAATAATTTTATACCTTCTACCAAACATAGTACAAAATTAATCCCAAAATTAGTGTTCGGATATCCACCTTATACCGTGTACCAAATGACAAGAGAATTCCATGGCAAGTCGATATGATTTACTCGACATATATTTTCTTTCATTAATATTATTTCTATTTTTTCACCTTGCAAAATATTTTCTCATTTATCCGGTACAACTTAATAATATTTACCCTTTAAAAGTTCTTTGATTAAATAAAAGATTCGGTACAATATGATGTCAGCAATTCGTGAAAACATTCAAATCAAGAGGGCTACAACTTGCCAAAGAGACCCCCAAAGCCACAATCTGCATGCACACTATTTTTTCTAAAAATGGTCACTTTCCATCACTATGTACGTATGACTGTAAACAAGAAAAATAAATATGGGAAAACAAATTCAGGTATTGTTTAGGTACTCAGGGACAAATACAAATTGCAAGGTGAGGTGTCATAACTGAATTTATATAAGGAATTTAAAACAGAAGACTAAGTGGTCAGTGGTGTTGGTTTTTAACAAAGAAACGTAAGAAATAACAGAGAGAAAATAGTGAGAGAAATATACACTGCAATGCAATAAAAAAGAATTATTTTATTTAGCTATGTTTAGTTCTGCATTTATAGGAAAAATAAATAAAAAGATAATCATAAACTAGCCTAAAATATCTTTGCAGAGTATATCTTTAACTAACCAACTCAGCCTAGAATATCTCTGCAGAATATATTGCTAACTAACTAATTACTATAAAACAAAGTTTATTCAAAAGCAGTAAAACAAAGTTACGACAGTCCAAAAGTAAATATTCTAACACTCCTCCTTGGTTTTGGAACTACAAACTCTAGGCTTGGCTGGAATTGACTTCGTGAACAAATCTGTCAATTCATCTTAGGTATTGCACTTTTCTGGCATGTGTTCATCTTCTGTTGGATTAAATGAGAAGTTTTTACCCCTCATTTTAACTCGTAAAATCTCCTGCTTAGTGGCATCAAAGATTTGACAGTACTTGTCATAGAATAACAATTTAAATCCTTTTTCCACTAGCTGGCCAGCACTTAACAAATGTTGATCAATATCAGGCACGTAAAGAACATTTGAAATTATTTTTGTACCTGATTGTTTTCATTGCAATTGTCCCTTTTCCTTTTGCAGGAATATAGTCACCATTCCCAATTCTGACTTTCTTGTTTTCCATTGACATAAACTCTTTAAAAATATTTTTATCATATGTCATGTGGTTTGTACAACCACTGTCAATCATCCAAAAATCAGATTTCTTGGTTGAAAAAAATGTTGCCACAAACAAGTGGTCTTCTTCTTCTTCATTGGCGACTTGTGCATCTGCTTCATATTTTGGAGATTTGTTTTTGCAAATCATTACTTCATGACCAAGTTAGTTGCAGATTTTGCACTGTGCATCTGGCCTCTTCCAACATTTAAATGGAGGATGACCTTTTTTGCCACAATGTTGGTAAGGTGAGTAATTTTTCTTTGAATTATCACCCTGCTTTAAGTCTTGTGGTTGACTATCAAAGCTCCTTCAGCCATACCATCTTGCCTCATAAGCCTCCTTTGCTCTTGTGCCTGCAATGTATTTAGCAATTCTGCCAAAGTAATTTTGGACAGATCTTTTTGTGTTTTCCAAGGTAGTCATGGATACTTCGTATCTTTCAAGCACCGTAACAAGAATTTTTCAACGATTCTTGAATTTTTAAACTTATTACCAAGCAACCTTACCTTGTTAACAATGCCAAAAAGCCAGTCTGAGTACTTTTTGACGGTCTTAGATTCCTTCATCTTTTGCAATTCAAATTTCCTTGTTAATTTCAACACCTTCATGGCTCGTATTCTTTCATCTCCTGTGTATTCTTCCTTCAGATAATCCCAAATTTCTTTTGCTATTTTGAGAGCTATAGCTCTTGTGAAAATTGTTGCAGACACACCAGCAAACAAAGTTGCTTTCGCCTTTGATTTTTTAATTTTCTTTTCTTTTTGGCTTTTGATCTGGGCCAGGGTGAGATTATTTGGCGGCTGAAGAACATCATAATCCTCTTCCACGGCCTTCCAAAGATCTAAAGCCTCAAGATAGATGATAATTTTCATCATCAAAGACAGGAGGAGCAATTTTCAGAATCCAATCTCACTCACAGGTCCCTCAAGAAAATGGCTCTAAATACCAATTGTTGGTTATTAACAAAGAAACGTAGGAAATGACAGAGAAAAAATACTGAGAGAAAAATATACTGCAATGCAATCAAAAGGAGTTATTTTATTTAGCTATGTTTAGCTCTGCATTTATAGGAAAAAAATAATAAAAAAATAATCATAAACTAGCGAAAATATCTCTGCAGAGTATATCTTTAACTTACCAACCTAGCCTAGAATATCTCTGCAAAATATATTTCTAACTAACTAATTACTAACAGTAAAACAAAGCTACTGCAATCCAAAAGCAAATATTCTAATAGGTGGCTCGACCATAAGGCCAATAAAGTGATCGCTTGGGGCCCCATTTTTTCCTTAAAAATGTATTTTATATATAAACTGTTGCGTCAATGAAAGAATTTTTTCATAATTAAAATTGATAAAATCTTATGCAAGATCAACAACGTCTCAAGAGAGATTGAATGAATTAACTATATTTTCAATTGAAAAGGAATTGTTAGAACAAATCGATTATAAAACAGTAATTAGTGACTTTGCATCTCAAAAAGCTAGAAAAATAGACTTTAAATAAAAATATATATGACAATCTTTCCTTTTAAAAAAGTTAGCTAGGGCCTTTTTTTAAAATTTTTGGCTTTAGTCCCCTAATATTATTGACACGGCCCTGTCGAAATCCTGGGGTTCTTTGTATCCAGGACCCGACACTTTTGTAACCCAACAAAAAAATTTGGAACTAAACTAACCCATTAAAATAAATAAATAAAAAAAGAATCAAACTAGGCTTCACGCACAGAATCTGTGCGTGAAAGGACCAAACTGTAACTTTTTGAGTTTGGTCCTTTCACGCACAGATTCTGTGCGTGAAAGGGGATATTTTTTTTTCTTTTTTTGAAGCTATCAAAAATCACGTTTTTTTTTTTCATATTTTGAGCAAAGATTAGTCATGTTTCAAAACCTCGAAATATCAATATTTTATATAGAACTTAATATATTTTTTTGCGTACAATAATGTCGGCTCATTACATCAAGTATACATAAACATTTGGATCGTCGTTTTAGGGGTTGTAAAGTGCCTCGAAGTAAGTTTTGTTTGTTTGGAAACTTGTCATCTTTAGATCTAAGTGTCATATTTTATAGGATTTTGATTTAAGTGTTTTGAAATAAAAATATTATATTAAAAAGTAATTCATCTAATACGAGAGGTTCAACCAAGGTATAATATATCTCATTCAATGCTCCCCCCACCAAGGTTTGATCCCATATTGTTGGCATAAAAAAGAAGTGAGTAAAAAACTGAGGCTAAACCACCAAGCCAAATTGGTGAATGTTACAAAGTAGACACTTTTTATTTTTTATATTGTTCACTAATGCTATCTAACTCGTTTTCGTAAATTGAATTTCGAACCTGAAAATTGACATTTAAAACATCATTACCGCGGGATTAGCATCTCGAAATAGATTTTTTATCATTAGATTTTTACTAGAGAAGAATGAAATTTTTGCACAAATTTGAGGCAAAATTCAAATTGAATGGGATAACAGGAGTTTTTTGGAAAATCGGCTTGGCCAAACCACCTGTCCGCGTAGATCTCGAAAAAATACCCTGAATAAAAACAATCGCGTAAATCGAACATCCGAGCCCAAAATTATGACCATTTAAAGTTTCAACAATTTACAACTAGTTTTCTACCTATGCTCCGGTCCTTATTTTTTATTTACGTGAGCGAAGAGGCATATGTATACTTGATGTAATGAGCCGATATTATTATACGCTAAAACAAATATTAAGTTCTATATAAAATATTTATATTTGAACGTTTTGAAACATGACTAATCTTCGGTCAAAATATGAAAAAAAAACTTAAAGATAACAAGTTTTCAAACTTACTTCGAGACACTTTACAACCCCTAAAGCGACGATCCAAACATATATGTATACTTGATGTAATGGGGCGACATTATTTTACGCTAAAAAAAATATTAAGTTCTATATAAAATATTTATACTCCGGTATTTTGAAATGTGACTAATCTTCGGTCAAAGTACGGAAAAAAGCTTAATTTTGAGTTTGATTTCCAAAGAACAAAGATGATAAGTTTCCAAGCAAACAAAACTTACTTCGGGGCACTTTACAACCCCTAAAACGACGATCCAAACATTTAGGTATACTTGATGTAATGAGCCGACGTTATTGAACGCAAAAAAATATATTAAGTTCTATATAAAATATTGATATTTCGGGATTTTGAAACATGACTAATCTTTGCTCAAAATATGAAAAAAACGTGATTTTTGATAGCTTAAAAAAAATACCCCCTTTCACGCACAGAATCTGTGCGTGAAGCCTAGTTTTTTTTTTTTTTTTTTTTTTGTAATGGATTAATTTGGTTTCAATTTTTTTTTTTTTTGGTTATAGAAGTGTCGAGCTCCTGTATCCATTGCCTTTAGCTTTAGGACAAAGCAATACCTATACGAAAGGCATCGCTTTACGAAAATGACTTCTCTTTGCATTCATTTTCCTCTCAAAATGGGTCCCACTTGAAGCATTCCTCTATATCGTCTTCCTTTGGTTTAATTTGTTCACAACTGTCAAACCTAAGAATTATTTGGGAAAAAAAAAAACTAAGAATCATCTCACCATTTTTTTTTTGTTTTAGTTTTATATTTTGGTACGTATACTCACGTCTTTTGAGCCTGCTCTCGTTAGTCTGTAATAATATTGGATTTAAATAATAGTATTTCTGAAATACATGATACCATGAGCAAAAATAATGCATAATTATTTTTAAAGGCGCCACCAATGAAAATTCACCACTATCTTGTATGTAACTTTCACTGGCTCGAATGATAAGATGATTTCTCTTTTTACTGCTTTAAAAATTGGGAAAAGGGTAAAAAATGGCCTTTTACTTTGGAAAAAGGACTAAAATATCCGCCGAATTAATTTTGGGTCAGAAATACTCCTCCTGTCATTAAAGTTTTCAAATATATCCCTGTCTTAATGGAAATCCGCAACATAATTTCATTTCATTTTTAAACCCGCTCCATTTAAAACCGACCCAACTACATAAAAAACTCATATACGTCCAACTTGTTGTCGAGTCCTACATCTGGAGCCACTAGTCACAGGAGCGGGCAACCCATAAGTGTTCTTTATTTATTTGGGTCGGTTTTAAATGAGACGGGTTTAAAAATGAAATCGGGTTATGCTGCGGATTTCCGTTAAGACAGAGATATATTTAAAAGCTTTAATGACGGGAAGGATATTTTTTATCCAAAATTAGTTCGGAAGATATTTTTAGCTCTTATCTCAAAGTAGAGGGGTATTTTTGACCCTTTTCCCTTAAAAATTTACTATGTTTTGGATCCTTCAATGACAGTAATTTTAGAATCAATTAAGGGAGAATCTGAAATTGTGAAAACATTAAGGAAGAAAAGTGAAGAGGATGAATTGATTTATTGGGACATATTCTCAATACGACCAAACTAAAAAAGGGGCACAAATAAGTCTTTTTCTCTGCAATATTTGGAGTTTCAAATTAACTAATAAGAAATCTGCCCATAATGAATCAAATTTATAAACAACAAGTGTTGAACTTTAATTAAATTATGAAATCTTAATGTGAAATTTTTTGATGTGCATTACAAATTTGTGCAATTTTGTCTAAACTACCTTATTTCATGGAAGAATTATAGAAAGAAAATTTTGTATAGTCGTAACACTCTGATCTTTGAACAATTTAAAATGTAAACATAGGAAATTACTGTTTTTAAACAATAATAATGATGTCACATCTCAAGCCTTTTGTCTTCCTTCATCCTTCTTCTATTTCTTAACAATTGTTAGGATAAAATCGATTTGATTTTGGGCTATCAATCGACTTTTGTGACCCAAAATAGAAAATTTTGTATACATTAGAAAGGTTTAATTAAATGACCACACTTATTTGGCCCAAGTGTGGCCATGCCTATAAAAAGACTATCATAACCTTATTTGGATTTTGCAATGTTTATCCCACAATTTTCCCTTCAAAACACACTAGTAAATACAATAACTTATTCTTATTCCCAACACACATTTGAGCAGGAAAAAATGATTCATGCTTTCATATAGATGAAGATGAAACTTTTCTACGTACTTTGTGTATTTTATGTGTATAGCAAATTATACGGTTTATTTAATTAAAAAAAATTATACTCTTTACTTATTAAAAAAATATACGGTCTACTAAAAAAACTGCTTTCAACTTGTTCACTTATCTAAATTGATCATAATTAGCGATCAATGTAGATAAATACAATATATTGTTTTTTTTTTAAAATTTGATATAATCACATATTTAAATTAAATATTTATTTAAATTAGATGTGAAAGTTATAAGTAATACTTTGTTTAATATGAATTATGATATACTAGCTAGTTTTGTTATACACTTATATATCAACCATATTAAATCTTTAACATTATAAGTCTCAATAACATAAAAAAAAGTGTTATAAAATAGCAAATAATAGTCACAAGAGATACAAGACCCTTTTTGTATACAAATCATATTAATTTTCTTTGTAAATACAGTGTACAATTATTTTTATGATAGTTAATAAGTTATTAAGATAGTAAAGAACCATTAAAATGTAGGAATGGGATCTTACCGGTCAATCTTACGTTTGTCTTTTTCCCACGATACAGGTATTCCTTTGCTAATTCTTGATATAATTTCATTATTTTATTAAAATTTGAATTTACAATTAATACTTATTTAATGAGAATTATTATATAATTAGTTTTTCCTGTGGACTTGAATATCAACCATATTAAATTTTAAATTTTAGTTATAATTAATAAAATAAAATTATGTAAAACTAATATGAATAATAATGTAAGGGATAGGGATTTTGTCTTTAAATCTTTCTGCAACAAAAATTATCAACAAATTTCATGTTTTAATCACAAGTTCTTCATTATTTTAATATATATCTTTTCTATTTATTTTGTGATGTAACCATAAATCCATTCTTATTCCATTATTATGTTGCTACAAAATGTCATTGAAGTAATTATTACTAATTTATCAAAACTAAATGCACCAACACCATTGCAATGTTTATCAGTATATGAGAACTTATTTAAAATGAAAAATTCTTAGATATATGAAAGAACTTTTAATTAATTATTAGAAATAATTAAGGATCATATACATAATATCTCCACAAACTTTAAAGTCTTCAATATGAATATTTTCTTTGATAACGAGTGATTACTAGAAATTATATGAAAATAATAAAGTACCAAACATACATAAATATCTTTAAAATCACTAATAAATATTTGATTCTTCATACAAAATTATATATTACAAAGGTAACAAGATGCAATAAAATAAATATGAGCTTGATAACTTTTGAGGTTACAAGTACATAGATAAATGATATATTGTTAAAGATTACCTCTTTCATTTTATTTCTTTTATTTGAATATTAATTGATTCTTGGGAAAACGCCCAAAAATACCCCTAAACTATTCAAAATAGGTCAGATTTATCCTCCGCTACCTTTTTGGTGCAAAAATGCCCTTGATGTTACTTTTTAGCCCAAAATGCCATCCAATTATTCAAATAGCTCAAAAATACGCTTCAACTATCCAAATAGCTCAAAAATATCCTTCCTATTAACGGTTGTTCCAACACAAGAGAAAGGGAACCAATTTTCCCTTCTTCTTTTATTTTTATTTTTTATTTTTTGGAGGGAATGAGATTGTGGTTGAATGTTGAGAAATATAATAATAACATAATTAACAAATATGTAGCATAAACAATATTATTCTCAATTCACCCATGTCAACCTGTTGTGAGGCAAAAAATGTCACTATTCGTCTTAAACGTAACTAAAATTACACCTTAGAATTGATAATTGTTTTAAAAGACTTTTTTATCATAAAATATCTAATAATATTATACAAATAAAAAAAATGTCGGCATACTAATTTATTTTTCATTAGCAAGGAAATATGAGCAATTTACCGTTCTAACCTCATTTGGCCATTGTGGTCAAACTTAATGTGGTAGAAATACCTTATTGTTATTGAATAGCAGACTTGAGATTAATGAGTTGTCCCTACGGAACAGCCAACACTTGACATAGTGTACCGCCCAAAGTCGTCAAACTATGAATTTAATGCATCGCCAAGAATTTTTCGGCCAAGATATAATTTTTCAAACACATTTTCCAGTATAAATGAGAGTTAGAGTTTGAGCTAATGGGGAAACCGATCTCTAGAAGATCTAAGTTACACATATTTTTATAATAAAAAATTGTAGTAGACTTTTAGCATAGTTTAACCTAATGTAGCTTATATTTTTACTTAGATTATCAATTAATGTTTATAATAAAATTTATATGTAATTACTTTTTAATTTATTCAATTGTATAAAAAAAAATTAAACTGTGAGTGCATAGAGGTTAAACTCGTTTCCAAATTAGAATTTTCAATTATAAAAGCTCAAAAATTTTCAGCCCTCAATTTGATCGTGTAAAAAAAAAAAAGAATAATTAGAAACAAAAGACATATATATGCAACTACTGAAAACCAGAAGAAAAGTCTATGTAGTTACCCAAACTTGTACATACTAATGGATATACTTTAAGCAGGATTTTTATGTTTTAACCCAAAAAAGTAATAAAAATAAGCGAATTAATTTGACTTTGTTATAAAATAATAAAGTAAGAACAAGAATATAGTAGAGAAAGAGAAAAGAGAGGAGATATCTTTATTTTTCTTGTTAGGGATGTAAATACAATGAAGAGAACCACTTTATTTATAAGGAAAAAGTAGCTTGGTCCCAAATCCTAAATTTTCTCCTAAAGATAGACATCCACAATAATAAATAATATTTATAGCACTCCCCATTGGATGTCTATTTGATAGATAATATGCCTCATTAAAACCTTAATAGAAAAAACCCAGTGGAAAAAATTCTAGTGAAGGGGAAAGAGTACACATTTTTAATACGGAAAAGGGCCAAAATTACCTCTGAACTTTGAGAAATAGTTCATTCATACCCTTCGTTATACTTTAGGGCCAATTATACCCTTACCGTTATACTATGGGGTCAATTATACCCTTATGTCTAACAGCTGCCACGTGGCATCATCCCCGCCCTTCAAAATTATTTTCCCCTTAAATAATTTTTTACCCACTAAAATAACCCAACTCGATTTTTTTTTTCCATCCAAACTGATACGGACTCAACCCATTACCCCTTGGCTGGAAAAAAAAATCAGGTCGAGTTGGGTTATTTTAGTGGGTAAATAATTATTTGAGGGGAAAATAATTTTGAAGGGCTGGGATGATGCCACGTGACAGCTGTTAGACATAAGGGTATAATTGACCCCATAGTATAACGATAAGGGTATAATTGGCCCTAAAGTATAACGAAGGGTATGGATGAACTATTTTCCAAAGTTCAGGGGTAATTTTGGCCCTTTCGGTTTCTAATAATACGCATTTTGGCTGCCTCATTAAAAACCAGGAAATTCCAACTGAGACAAAACCTTGGCTAAGGGAAAAAGAGTACAATGCATATTAACTCCCACTTATGAGAACAACAATCCAAAACTTAAAGCTTCGCATTCCAATCTTGTGCACCCTCATCTTGAAAGTTGCAGTTGGTAAAGACTTAGTGAACAAATCAGCCATATTAGCACTTGAACCAATCTGTTGCATGTTGATATCACTATTATTTTGGAGATCTGTGTGAAGACCAACTTTGGTGAAATATGCCTTGTCCTTTTATGAATCCTCTCTTTAGTTGGCCTGTGTATGCTGCTACATCTTCAGTATTTGGATAGTGTTGCATCGTCATATAATATTGTTGAAATCACTCCAAGTGTATTCTTGACTTGCTTTATAACCATATGTTATCTTTATATGATTTAATTGTCATGTAGAACAACATCTTATGACTGTAATCCTTTAGAGTCATAACAAAATATATAAATGTATCAATTGCATAAAGATATGACACTTTAGGACCAAAGAATTCTTCAAGTTTCTCATTTCAACTTCTTTCAACAGATAATGTACTGCTTTTGAGAACTCTTCAAGAGTTTCAAAAATATTCAAGTCATCACTTGCACCAACAATATGATAGATTTGATTTCCACAAAGACGTAAGGATACATAGAGTCATTTGTGCCCTTAGTCAGTGAATATTCATCAAGGTGATAAAATCGCGTTCACCTTACTTAACTCATATAAGAATTATGAACAAGTTTCTACAACTTGTATATGCTTCAAACATTTAAAATTCTTCAAGAATTTTCATATAATTTTGTCAAGTAATTCATATAGGCTGTGACTACGTGTATTTCTATTTAAATGATGTGACATCTTCTAGTGTCTGGACAACACGTCCAATAAGCTTTACGCTTACCAAGATGCGTCATTTCACTTGATAATAATTTCTACGTTAGCATGCTTTATAGACAGAGAATTCAGATCCTCACAATCTTTTACAATATTGCGCTATATTGTACCAAAGATATCGTCGATGATATATCATTTGTATTGGTTCACAATATGACATAAATTATTGAGATCTCATCACTTTCATTATTTTAGGTACCTAACCTCTCATGAGGTTGCATGAAATGTTGTGTCGTATGCTCTTTAAGAGCACATTGCCTCCTTATTATGGCTATTTTGTTCATTTGCATCTCTCCCTTTTTCAAGGATTATCTCATTTGGAACCGATTCATCTACCATACTTCATGCATATTGTATACTTTATCCTTAAGGGACATTAATATGAATGGGATCATTTTGTTCAGTTGAAATATGAAACTAGCTTTGGGTCAGCAAATGCTTCTAGCATTTAACTTTTTGAATGAGGATCATACTAATGATAATTCACAACATATTTCCTAGCTCCTTATTATCTCCCCCTTATGTTAGAAAATCTAACATATATACCATCTTCTTTGGGAGGAATCCAACTTTGTGCATCGTGCTTGAAATATCAGGTTCCTAATCCTGAACCAATTGTGAGGGGAGAATTTATCATAATTTATTGGTCTGAAGCATACAAGTTATGTTGTCCACAATATATAATATCTCAGACCAGCACATGAAACTTTGTTCTCATAAGCAATGGTTTAGCTATTTATCGGAGGCATTTAACGCCAAACTAACTTGTATATAAACCAGCAGTAACAAGATGAATTATCTTGATTACATAATCTGAAAATTATGCTTCCAACTCAATCATTTTGAGCAAGTAACTTTGCATATGTCAAATTGCAGGTTGACAATAAACGCACATGTGACTATCTTATCGATGCATCTATTTAAGATATCACATAACAAGTGAATGGGCCCATATCCACCTTTTATATTTTTTTAGAATTTAGGGAATTCAATTCCAATATTAGCTAGTATAATCAACTTATCATGAGAACAAGTAACAAAAGTAAATTATTGAAGAATCTTCTGGTTCTTCAATATATGTCAAATACTCAATTTTCACATCATATTTGAATCGGGATGATAAAACTGCTCATGCCGACTAATAAAATTATTTATAGTAATAAACTTCAAGTTTACCATGCCATGTGCTATTTGTTTTAGTAAACTACTTCTGGTTTACTATGACATGAATTGTTTTTTGTACCAATAAACTTCTGGTTTACCAAGACATATATTTGTGTAATACAAATTGGAGAATAAAGAGGGTAACCATTCACTTACATATTTCTTACCCACTATAATTTTGAAGATATTTAATCCTCCAATCATTTATAGATTCAATATGATAGCCATCTACTTTAGTAAACTTCGAGTTTACTACAACTTGTGTTTCAATCATAACAATTGCGTATATTACAATCTGGAACGAATGACATAATAGTATATTAGCTCTTCAGGAGCCTTTTTGTTTTATTCTCCATAATCACATATTGTTTGGACACTACTAGTGTCATAATCTTCTAGATAAATAGTTACCTCTTCTAGAGTACTTAATCATTAATTTTGTACCATCAAATATTGCTTAGATATTGCCGGTATCGTAAAAGAAATTTTAGTTAAACACTGCTGGTGTAAGAGATAAACAATACTTAAATGGACATGTAAAGACAATAGTATAGTTCAAAATTTGCTACTTTGGGAACAAATTTATGAGTTTACTACTTCGGTAGCAGATGTCTGAGATTGCTACTTCGGGAGCAGATTTCTGAGTTTACTACTTCGGGAATAAATTTTAGAATATTTAGAATATTTTTTTTCTCAATTATTTCACCTCTTCTGGAGGTGAGTCGTGATAACTTCACAACTAATCGCACGTCCATATTTATAATCTTTACTAAGTGTCATCACATTTACTTTTGAAAATGAATCTGTATTTGTAACATTTGTCAAAAGTTCTCATTCTTCGAGAATGTGACATAATCATTTGAACGTGCCTTAACCATATCATATTTATGATAGCTTAAAACTTCTTTTAAGATATTGCTACTTCAAAAGAAAATCGAGGCATCAATATAATGTAGAGATATTTCTCTAATATATATTTCAATTATAATTATAACAAGCCTTAAAAATATTACCACTTCTGGTGATTATTGACATGATAACTAAAGCTTAATTTAAAATTCTGGATAATTTACGTATTACATATATGAGTCATTGCAAACTAAACTTCTGGTATGTCCAGTAATTAAATTTCCATTAAAAAGAACGGACACTATCCAAAAGGCCTTCGTTGTAATGGGAAAAAAAATTGTTGTTCTTGACATGTAGTAACATCAGCAACAATATTTACTAGGCCAATATGAGGTGATAGCAATATGGGACAGAGTAATACCTACCTTTAAGGATGAGCAGATCCTCTCAGCAAATGTTTTCAAGGATAGAAAATACGGAAAAGGGTCAAATATACCCCGGAATTGTGATAAAATGATTAAATATACCCCTCGTTATACTTTGAGTCCAAATATACCCTTACCGTTATACTTTGGGTTCAGATATACCCCTCTATTATACTTTGGGTCCAAATATATCTCTCCTCCGTTAAAATTGTCCATGACGGACATGAGATATGATGTGACACTGACAACTAGGTGAGGCGGACACCACATGGCATGCCACCTCACCACCCCAACCCATTTACCCCTCTCTTCCCCTTCTTCTTCCACCACTACCATCTCCCCCCTCCGCAACCTTTGCCACCATTAGCACCACCTTCATCTCAATAGTTAGACTTAGGTAAAAAATTACTTAAAGTACTCATCAAACTGAATACTTCCACTGATTCCAGTGAAGATCTTTCTCCTTTTTTGATTAAAAATGCAAACTGAAATACAAAGTTGGATACTCATCCCTTTATTTAATTAATAGTTAGTTTTGTTAATTAGAACTATAGAGAACCAAAAAACGCACAATTACGGTCAAGCCTTGTTTTTTTATCAAAGCAAGCATATATATTTATAGCATGTAAAAACTCAATAAAGAAAACAGAAAAGAAGAAAACAAAATAAATAAAATTTTCAAAATCATGAATTTTCTCAAAATGTTTACTTAGAATTGGCTAAGGTTGATGTCAGTGGTGACCCTCTAATATGATGAAGGTGGAGATGGTGCTACTGGTGGCAAAGGTTGTGGAGAGAAGGAGATGGTAGTGGTGAAAGAAGAAGGAAAAAGAGGGGTAATGGATTGGGGTGGTGAGGTGGCATGCCATGTAGTGTCCACCTCACCTAGTTGTTGGTGCCACATCATAGTTCATGTCCACCATGGACAATTTTAACGGAGGAGGAGTATATTTGGACCCAAAGTATAATAGAGGGGTATATTTGAACCCAAAGTATAACATGAAGGGTATATTTGGACCCAAAGTATAACGATGGATATATTTAACCCTTTTGTGATAGTTCAGGGGTATATTCGACCCTTTTCCGTAGAAAATATCAGCAACTGCATACGCCATACGAAAAATAACTCGTCATGATCAATTTTGAATTACTAAAAATTAATTTATCACATGTAGAGTCTCATACTAATAATGTGTTATAAAATAATAAAGTAAGAACAAGAATTGTAGAGAAAGAGAAAAGAGAGGAGATATCTTTATTTCTCTTGTTAGGGATGTAAATACGATGAAGAGAACCTCTCTATTATAATGGAAAAGTAGCTTGGTCCCAAAGTCACCAACCCTAAATTTTCTCCAAAAGATAGACATCAACAATAATAAATAATATTTATAACAGATTTGAGATTTTGCTAACTTAGTTTTGAGTTGTCCAAGTACCTCGTTAAATGAGGTGAATTTAAAATTTATGTACTAATTGTATAACGATTTTTTATGTTATCATGTCACTTATAAGATAATTACAGAAAGTTAAATTCAAATTACGCTTGTATATTACTTAAGCTCATTATTTAAACTTAGGGTTGAGCATAGTTTGCACAAAATTGAAATCCTAATATTTTGAATTTCAAATTTGAATTTTCAGAATACGGATTGGATTCTGGATTTTACTTTTAAAAAAATTAGATTTTGGAATGGATTTTGCATTTGGGACTTCGGATTTCCGAATACTCGAATTCTTATGCCTTATATTTTTATTTATTTTTAATTTTAGTATCTGGCATTTTATTCATCTTCTTATGAAATATATTTATTCGTCACGATTACGCATATGCACATATACCTAATAATAAGTTTAATACCCTATTAATTTTGTCAATATACCTTAATAGGCTAATGAATAGTGCAAATTGAGGTGCATCTGACCTTATTTTTTTTTTAATCATCAAAGTTCTTTAAGGGAGTAACAGGAAACTCGCAAAGTTCAAGTGTCTCTTTGAAAAAAAAAGTCTTGCTTCAAGGATAATTAAGTATTCTCTCTATTAATATATGTTTAAATCGCATAGAGTCCATAATGATTGGGTAGCTGTTGACTCGCATATGAACTATTAATAGTATGGTCTATCTAGACATGATTTTTTTTTTTTAAAGATTAAGAATATCCTTGGTAATGATTTTTTTCCTTGAATGAACATTTATTTGGATGATGGTGATGACAATGATTTTTTTTTTGGTAATCAATGGAACCATTTTATTACCAAGAGCAATGAAGCGCAGAAAAAAAAACTAATACTTGGACAGAGTCCCAAGTTATCAGTGACAGCAATAACAAACAACATTTCCTCTCTCGACACTATCTTAAGGATAGAAATTTAACTGACTAAGTCTAGCAGCTAGTTTCGGTTTCAACCATCCTCTACACATAGTCTCCTGTACTATTAATCTAATCAGCACCTCTAGTCTCCTTTGTTTCTATCGGAATACACGATGATTTCTCTCTTGATAGATGAAATATATGGTCCCAGCCAGAATAATTCTGAACATTTCATCTTTTGCGCCCTTGCCATTAGCATAGCATGTTATCCACAGCTTTTCCTCAGTCCATGGTAAGACATTCCTATGATATCCTTGCCATTCTAGTAGCTTACTCCAAGCAACTTTTGAGTACGGACATTGGAAAAATAAATGGTCCACAGTCTCATCAGCTACTTCACATAATGGGCAGGTCATATGATCAATCATCCCCCAAGTATGAAGCCTATCTCTTGTGTATAGTTTTACCTGTATTGCAATGTAAAGTATAAAGATCCATTTTGGTGCTCCGTGATTATTGCGTATGATTCTCATCCATTCCACTTTCTGCATAGTGCCTCGCAGCCTAACATAGGTTTTCCTGATTGAGAATTCCTCCATTTGAAGCAGCTGTGTATAGGCTATTCCAGTATCCTCTAATGTCTTCTTTGCCTTAATTTTTTTTTCATTAACCATGAAGCTTTTTTGGGTTGAGTGTTCCAGATATGCTGCTCCTTTATGTAATAGTTGTGAACCCACCTAACCCATAGTTTTTCCTTCTTATGACAGAGATTCCATAGTAATTTGCATATAGCTGCCTTGTTCCAGGTTTCCAATTGGATAAGGTTCAGCCCACCTGCTGCTTTTGGTAAGCGTAGGGTATCTCAGGCAACCATTGCCTTTTTTGAGCCATCCTGAGACCCAGTCCAAAGAAACCTTCTACATAAGCCTTCAATTTTCTCTTTGATCTTCTTTGGTAGAAGAAAGACTTGTGACCAATATATTTGAATAGAGTAGAGTACAACCTTAATAGTTGTAATCTTCCTTCATAAGATAAGAATTTTGTGGTCCAAGATGTAATTCTACCCGCTATTTTATCCAATAGGGGTTGACACTGTATTATAGAGATTCTTTTAGAGCTCAAGGGTACCCCTAAATATCTAAATAGGAGTGTGCCTTTATAGAAGCCTAATTTTTGTAATATACTCTGCTGGATATCATCAGGAACTCCACCAAAATAGATTGAACTCTTGCCCACATTAGCAACCAAACCTGAAGCCTTGGAGAACAGTTAAAAGCAGTCAAAGAGTTTCAGGACTGATTTGACATCACCCCTACTAAACATTAATAAGTCATCAGCAAAGCCCAATTGTATCAAGTTTAGCTTGGCACAATTCGGATGGAATTTGAATTCAGGATCTTTGCCTAGCTTCTTAAGCATCCGACTAAAATATTCCATAGCCAGAATGAAGAGATAGGGAGATAGTGGATCCCCTTGTCTCAATCATTTCTTAGCTAGGAAAGCTTTCATCAATTCACCATTTATAGCAATAGAATAGGATACAGTTGTTAAACATTCCATAATCCAAGCTATGAATATGTCAGGAAAGTTAAGAGCTTGTAGAACTAGTCTCATGAATTCCCATTCTACAGAATCGTATGCTTTCTGCATGTCCACCTTGAGCATGCATCTTGGGGACAGGTTTTTCCTTCCGTAGCCTTTGATCAACTCATGACTTAGTTTAATATTATCTTGGATTAATCTCCCTGGAACAAAAGCAGCTTGGCTGCTATCTACTAGTTGGGGCATGATAACTTGAAGTCTAGTTGTAATTATCCTGGAAATGATCTTGTAAATTACAATGCAACAGGAGATAGGTCGGAATTCTCTCACACTGGTTGGATTTTTTTACTTTGTGGATAAGTGTGACACAAGCACAGTTTACAGGACTGTACAACTTCTGAGTGATGAAAAAATCCTTTACTGCAGCAGTAATATCATTTTCGAGAATCGGCCATACCTTCTTGAAAAAAAGTGAGTTGAAACCATCATGCCTACGGGCTTTACTCTCATCTATGCCCCTGAGAGCCTGCACTACCTCTTCATCAATCACAGTTGCAATAAGTTCCAACTGCTGAGTTCTAGTCAGTAAGGATCCCTCTTCCATAATATCAGGTTGGATAGCTGGAATATTCACTGCAGCAGTGCCTAGTAGTGTCACACCCTAAAAAATTGTAGGGCATGACGGGCACCCGACTCTCATCAGAGTCGAGCGAACCCTTAGACATTCGCTCTATTAAAACCTGTCATTTCAAAAACTTTGAAGAACATAAAATTTTCCAAATAGAAATCATTATGTCTATAACGGTTATGAAAAATTTCAATCAATAAGTACTTTAGACCAATCTAAATCATCGAAAATACATACTCTTTTAAAATCCATAAATGATTCAACTGATATCACTTTGTCGACATCTCGACAAACATACCACAGGACACTAACTGCAGAAGTCTCTAAGGAGTAAACTGAACACTATGAGTCAGGACAGGGCCCTGACATACCCGTAATCATACGTATCTATACATGACTCAGCACAGCTCCAGAATGAGGTGGAACTTTCCAATCCCAGCTGACGTCCAAGCATCCTAGCTATATACTTAACCTGCCAAACAATCCGGGGCTGCGAGCATGAACGCAGCGTCCCCAGGCAAAAGGACGTCAATACGGACAATGTACTGAGTATGTAAGGTGGTAACAAATCATAATCATAATTTGATTTAGGAGAGAAGAAATCACAATCTAACTCAATACCTGCAGCCTTCGCTGGAAGAAACATAAACATATACACGAAGTCTCCAAAACAATCTTTAAGTAAATAATGCAATCTAACGCACATTCTTTAGGTAAATAATGCAATCTAACACACATGTTGCTTCCGACATATTAACAAAATGGTCCCTTCGGACAGCCGCTTCCGGCTAGTATCACAATAGTCCCTTCGGACGGCCGCTTCCGGCATAGTAATGATAGCCCCTTCGGGCAGCCGCTTCCGGCTTAATAATAGTGATGGCCCCTTCGGGCAGCCGCTTCCGGCTTAATAATAATGATGGCCCCTTCGGGCAGCCGCTTCCGGCTCAATAATAATGATGGCCCCTTCGGGCAGCCGCTTCCGGCTCAATAATAATAATGCTATGGAATGTAAACATAAGTCGTAAATGAAATGAAATAGTAAAATCTCGCACCCCCTTCGGAGTGGTTTTGAAAATCTAACTTTATGTTTCCTTTAGTATAAAACTAATTTCCTCGAAATCATTAGTAAAACCTTATACACATCTCAACTGGCACCTTATGGGTGTTCCCTTCGGAACAGAATAGGAGTACAATATCAATAAACCATCACAAGAAACATTTAGACCTTACTCGTCTAAGAATGGAATCATATGGAGTACTTATAGAATGAATAACAACAAGGATCATGCCAAAATGAAAGAAGGAATAGCCTTAACATACCTTTAGCGCTTACTCGCGAATCCTTTTCGCCTCGTCGCTCCTTTAGCCTATTTATATAAAGTAACGTTGTCGTTAGTAACTACATTTTCTGGTTCACAATTCCATAGCCCATTCCTTATAGAACTTATCCGTTAGTTCACATATTTTCGTTTTAAGGCTTTCTATTATCTAAAGACTTGACGAAAATCGGGCAGCACCTCCCCTATATATTCGCCTATCCCGAATTTCCAATTATTCTCTTGTTGACACAGAAATACCAACAACAAGAACAACAACATATCAAAACAGCATCGACTACAACATAAAAGATGCCCGAAATTCTAACGAACACCTACAATACACCAAGCAACCCACATACACTTCTCATACATTATTTCATGCAATCTTTTCAGCAAATTTCAGTGAATTACAACAGCAGTCACACGAAAATTTCATCATCTATTCATATGCAAATAAGCTACATTATTACCACAATAATCCTCACAACAACCCACAACAAATTTAACTCCAACTCTAGCCATTTATTTCCTTCATTCTCATCACATAATCCATGATTATAATAACCAAAATATTAATTCAAATCAGTCCATCAATTTCAATTAAAAACAGCCCCTACGGCATTCAACAACATTCCAACACCAACATATATAATTTCATTCATGCAAATTATGTTACCAAGTTACAACTATGCTTCAACATCAAGATACATAATTTCATGGCTTCAACCATGCTTCAACATCAACACATATAATTTCATACATACAATTTACATTTACACATTCATCACCCATCCAAATTCATCCTAAAACATATAGAAAGTGATAAACTCTTACCTTAACAAATTGGCTCCTTAATTTGCTGAATTTAATGGCTTCAATTAACAACCACCCTTGCTGCCCTCAAGGACCAATTCACGTTCCCAAAGACCTTCATTTGATTTAAAACACCATGGAAAATTAATTTGAATCAAGCTTGGTGAACTTGATTTTTTTCCACCATAGCTGTGAGCATTCCCTCTCTCTTTCTCCTCCAATTGATTGAAAATTGAACAATTTAATGGTGTAGGGTGGGGCTGGCCGTGACCAGTGGCTCCGTGAATAGTTTAACTTTTCCTACACTACATACATCTTGGATCCCGAGCATTGATATCTCCAACCTTCATTGACCATCAGTGCAAAATCTTTATGCTCGGCTAACCAATTAAAGAATTTAAATGGTCTAGCAGGTTTTGGTGGATGTCCCTGTAGTTCCAAGCATAATGGAGAGTGGTCAGAAAACAGAGGCTCTAAGGCAGTAGCATATAGGAAAGGCATATTCAACATCCACTCGACATTAACCAGCACTCTGTCAATTTTTTCTAAAGATTGTCCCATTGCTCCAAGTATAATTTCTACCACCAGTGGTCAATTCAGTGAGGTTTGTGTCTAACATAAGATTCTGAAGTCTCTCACTTCAGCATCATGTACATGGTTCCCCAATATTCTGTCAGTGACATCCACAATTGCATTGAAGTCTCCCATGACAATCCAAGGCCCTTGTATAGCATTTGAAATCCTCTTCAACTCCTTCCACACGGGTTTCCTATCGTCAATTGTGTGAAGACCATAGGTAGTTGTGAACTTGAATTCAATTTGCATATCCTTTACATATATATTTCCATGTATTAGTTGAGGATGTAATACTTCCATCCTGAAGGCAATGAAGGACGGGTCCCACATTAACCAAATCCTTCCCCTACTAGTTGCATCGTAATTTGAACACCACTCCCAACTCCTAGCTAGTGTTTTAACTATAGGTTTTGCCAGGTGTTGTTTCACCCTATGTTCTATAATAGCTATAACCACTAATTTGTTATTTCTAAGGAACTTTATCAGTTCCTTATGTTTATAGGCTTGATTCAAGCCTCTCACATTCCATGTTACTATATTCATTTGGGATGGGTAGGTATTACCAGCCCCTCTCCGCACCCCTTCTGATCCCTTTGACTATTTTCAGTATTGCCTGACACTACTACAAAGACGGCCTTTGCCGGCAATTAAAAAGGCCTTTAGCGGCAATAGTAATCGCCGCTATAACTTATACCGGCTATTAGACTTTTGCCGCTGTAAGTGACGTCGCTAAAGGTTTTAGCGGCCATTCTGACGAATGCTGGTAAAGACCGTTGTTATTGCCGCTAAAGGTCACAAGATTTTAAGGCAATTCTTTAGCGGCAATTATAATGGCTGCTACTATTCATTCCTAAAATGACCCAGTCCACCTTTTAACATCCAATTAAATTGCCGCTACAAAGGATCTTTTTAACGGCTATTATGTAGCGACAATTATAATGGCTACCAAATTCATTTTAAAATTGGGTCGGTTTATTTTTTCAACATCCATATTTATTCACAATAAATCCAATTGAAACATCAGAAAGGTGAAAAAACAACTACAAATCATATGTATTAGAGACAATTATAATGTAAAGTGCTAATTGATTTTGAATAACATAATGTATTTCATTAAATCTCAACAAACAAAAACTAATATTTCATAATACTAATGTACAACGAACTAAAAGGTAATATTACAAGTTTAAACTAAATAGCTAAAGTGGCTACTCCTATCGAATACCCACAATAATAAATTTCTAATGCATAGCCCTCACACGATTCCCGCAACTCTTCATAGTATTGAAATCTTCCACATGTTATTTGAACATCATGTTGTATGGGCCTGAAATAAAAATGAGTGAATATCAAGAGATGAAATCTATGTAACAAATAATTGTACATCCATATCTAATATTACGAAACTTGTAAGGCAGAAACTTTTTACTAAATCTTCAATTTTTTAAATTTTTTGACAAAGTCTCTCCTATAAATAGGACTATGTCAAATTCTCAACCTGTTTAAAACAACATTCCAGACAGGAAGCACATCCCAACATCATTCATCTCTAAAATAATATTAACTAAAAGCTTTAGTAACATCCATTAAATATTTCCCTTCAAAGTCACACTAAAATGGCAGACATAATAGCAAATGAAGCACAGTTTTAAGCTCAAGACATTACTAAAAATGCTAAATGTTAATTCATCAAGCAATAATGAGATTTCACTTCTCCTCTACTTTTAACTTGCTTTCTTTACAAGGGATATGATGTCCTCTCTCCTTTTCATTTAAAAAATTAATGGATCCAAAAATATAAAAATTTGAATCCACTAATTTGTGAAACTAAAATAAACCTCACACAACTTGCATACTTGGTTGTAGCAACTTGAAGCAGATAGAAGAAGCAAAAATTGGTTCTGATGTTCAGAAAGTTTTCTTACTGCTGATGTGCAATGTGGAAGTAAAACATCAAATCTTATGTGACTTTTTATTCTCTAATTTACAATTGATATTATCTCGACGGTTCTACAGTAAGGAATGAAACCCAAGAGAGGTAAACAAAGTAATGGAGATTCTTTATTCAGCAAGCAGTAAGGCTTGTTGGGGGTTCATACTCAAAACCTTTACATATATTAATTTAAGGCTTGACATAATGAGCCAAGGGAACACCTTAAACTGAATATTTATGCACAAACACCAACTCTTGTTTACATTCTTAGACCAACAAAAGTTCTCTAGCACCATCCACACCTATTTGTTATCACCATAACACGGCGACTTAGAACTGACGAATTAGCCATTTATTTTTTAAAAAATAGGAACTAAGAAATAAGAAAACATCTCATTTCTACACTGATATTGCAGTGCTATACATCACAAAACTTATCAAAATATCTCATATGCAATTGCGTTGCAAATTTGAATTAATCAGTAGAGAAGGAGAAAATATACAAACAAATAAAATGCATATACACAAAAGAAAAATTACCACTATCGCCAATCAACTGGAGCTTGATAAGGTATAGTAATAGTCTTGAGCTCTACCGGGTAGAACAACCATTAAGTATAACTGCAGTGAGACAGACATAGAACAGATTTAAAAATTAGTTAACCCATACAGTTAACCCATACAGTTGTTGTATCCCTTCACTATTGAAAGATATGTGCTCTACACAACTAAGCATTAATCAGTTAACAAGTGACTTATACAATGCATATGAGATTGAATATTAAAATAAAGATCATAGGGTCAATAAATAACTCCAACGCTACATATAAAAGGCTAGAACATTGGTTACCTTTGACTCAAAAAAAATACAAAAGACTAGAACGCTTTGTTTATTTGTACATTAAAAATCAATGCACATTTGGCAGCATAAGCAAGATAGATATTAGAAAGTTATTTAGATCTTTAACAGAATTGATTGAAATGTGACAATAGATAAGTCAAAACATAATTTTTGAAGAAGATGATAAGTCAAAACATAATGCACCCATCCAGTCCTTACACCACATGTTCCTCAATAGTTACTAATAAACTGCAACAGTAACACTAAGTCAGACAATACCATTGTAGCATGGTGTGTACTATGCTAGTATCCAATAGCAACATGCGTATCCAAGCACCTCGGGCTCATGTTCAGCAAGTACCTCATTAATGTTCCACCTAGAAGAAAGTCCAGTCACAATGACCATGACAGGCTCCTATGAATAGTAAATGAAAAAAGTATGAGTAATCGCCTGCGGATTGGCACAATATGCCTCATTGGACTTTAGGTTCAGTTCTAGTTAAATGAAACAACAAAAAATTAGTGATTTCTTTCCATTTGCTTAAGCTTGGTGGGTACAGTTACCCGAGAATAGATGTATTGTTATGTACGAGATAGATAAGAATACATGTAGTTGTAATAGAGGATTAAGCCAATTCTTTATTTTGGTAGCATAACAATTCATGTATTATTATTCATCTCATGACAATCAACGGATTACTGTATTATTTACAGTATAACAACCCATGTACTACAATTTCAACCTAAATAGTTCCTGTAGGAAATAACAGTGGGAATAGAACTAGAATCGTCTACTGTATAGGATCAGGGTAAATCCATATCTTAACACATTCCAGTTGACAAGGAATAAATCAAAATTTTATCACAAAAATGAATAAAATCCAGAAAAGCAAATCTGAATATTCTAACAATAGATTGATGCTAGAGTATGTCTAATTCTTTGCTAATATCCCTTGTCAGTTTCTCTCAGAGGAACATTTCCATGAAGAGCTTACCCCCTAGTGAATTTGAGTTATTTAAGTGAAATAAATATCAAATGAAGTAGCTAGAGCAATAAAATATACCATGAGAGCAAAAACTCTTTCCAAGAAAGACTAAACTTGATGAAGTAATTATCTAATACCTTCAAAGCGTGTAATCCCTTGCTTTGATAATCAAGAATCTATGCAAATACCGGCAATCCTGAGGTGCAACAAGAGCACCTAAATTGAAAGTATGGTGTTATTTTAATTTACCATCATTCTAGACATTGGCACACCATCGACTAACATCAAGATTATTATTTGAACTACAGAACTAAAGAGAAGAAATTGACCATTCGACTATCCTTCTAGTATTGCAGAAATTTATGAAAAGCGCAACAGTTTTCAGGCATGTCTGCTCTGTTTCCAGCTAATTAAAGACACAAAAATCAAATATGAGAACATGAACAACCATGAGATAAATATCAAGAAGAAGAAAACAGAAGACTACATAATCTCAAAATAAACCATAAAAATCCACAATATCAAAGAAAAATCTTTCTAAATTTATTTGAGAAATTTATGGTCACAATCAAATTGAGGCGACGAAGTGGGTATAGGAGGTCATCAACGTGGCTTGGAGTATCCTTTTCGGCTTTGGACCACTAAGAATTGACCTGATTTTATGATCCATTTCTCCTCAAACCCTAGATCCATCCAATGGAATTGGTTGCTCTGATGGAGCTAATTGAACCCTAGAAGATAGACAATGGAAGGAGATAAAATTACCTATGGTGGAAGATGGAAGACTCGAGAGATATATGCAATTGTTGTTGACGGCCTCTTTGGAAAATCCCAATGATATTTGTTTAGGCAAGAGAGGGTTTACAGGGAAATAAAGAAATTGGAGTGAAGAGGAAAAATAAGAATAAATTTTTTACCAGCATTTCTCTTGATTGCCACCAAAAGACACGTATTGGCGGCCAATATTCATTGGCCGCTAATATTTCACCTTCTGTGTATAATTTAGTGGCAATTAACTTAAAGCCGCTAAATAATTGCTGCCAAAGATCCTTTTTGTAGTAGTGTGAGCTTGTTCCCGGGATATCTATTATTGGAGTGAACCCGTTAGTAGTTGATATTTCAGCTGTCCGTATTGGTTGGGCACCTTTTGCCCCAGGCTTCTTCCTTGCTTCATTCCCTTTCTTAGTTTTACCTTGCTCTTTGCTTGCTACACTAAGAGGACCTTGGTTTGGAATCACATCTTGCTTCTGCCCTTGAATGTCTTGTGAATTCATAGCTGGCTGTTCATGTATCAGTACTGTCCCTTTAGAGTGATATTCTTTCTTGTATTCCATTTGCTCTTTGCTTTAGATTGATTACCAGCTTGCTTCACTTCTACTTTTTGTTCAGCGGGTTTCTGTTTAATTGGTTTCGGTATTGTTCTCTTACAATCATGTCCTAGTTGGAGACATACACTTCAATAAATGGGCTTCCAATCGTATAGAACCACTTGGTTAAACACTCGACCAGTTAAGTCAACAACCTTCATAACTTCAGGCAGTTTCCTGGTTATATCCATCTCAATAAGGATTCGTGCATAAGAGATTCTTTCCACCGATGTTGTGCATTCGTCAGCATACAATAGTATTACTGCCAATCCTACTCAAGGATTTTCCTTCCCAGCAACTCAATGGTAGGTTGGGTAGTTTTACCCAGAGTGGGATAGTTTGCAATACTTCCATAGAAAAGTCAAAAGTGGGAGTCCAAGTTTTAACAATCAGTGGTTAGTTGTTCAACATATGCGGTCCAGAGTATAGAATTTCATTACGGTCATTCATGCTATCAAATTTGACAAGGAAGTACCCATCGTTGTGATAGAAGACCTTGGGTTTTACAATAGTGGTCCACTGTCTCGCTAGAAATCCTTTAATTGTCCCAATAGAGGGGGAATCTCCCGCCACATACAAGATTAGAGAGTGTTTCCATCGTTCCCTTTCCTTTTCAATTTTGTCCTGTTGCAATTCCACGATTTTCTCCCCATTCTGAATTGTAGGTGAAATATAGTTTAGTGTCATACCTCGTGCTGCAAATCGATTATTAGAAAATAGTGAGGTCCGTGGCTTCTCCGTTGGTTGAGCACTTTCGACCTTATCAGGATTGGGGGTTCTCGCCTTTGTCGCAATCAGGCTCTGTTGAGGTCCCGCAGCTGGTGAGGGGGGTCTCGTTTGTACCGGGCATTTCCCTCACGGGCCCATTGGATTCACCATCAACACTGTCTCAGGATGAATTTCTTTCAGCTGATCCTCAAATCCCTGTTTGTGTACCCCCAATTGTGGCGGCGTCAATGGTATCACCTTGCTTCCAGGAGTTGGTCCTTGTGAAGGCGCACTCTGCTCAACTGGTAACTTGGTATTCTCCATGACAGCAGTGGTATTCAAGGGTGGAGTATGAGTTCCATTCTTCGAAGGTAGTGCCGGCCATGTCTCCTCGGAATCAGAAATACTAGAGTTTTGTGTTCCTCGTTTGCCTTTCCCTCTGCCCACAATCGTCGAGGCTATCTGTGTCATGGTTTTTGTCTTCTTTGACCTTCCCCTCGCCA
Organism: Lycium barbarum; assembly: GCF_019175385.1. Classification (NCBI taxonomy): domain Eukaryota; kingdom Viridiplantae; phylum Streptophyta; class Magnoliopsida; order Solanales; family Solanaceae; genus Lycium; species Lycium barbarum. The sequence continues at coordinate 122,086,176 of NC_083339.1, read as the reverse complement.
TTCAGCGAGTGGCATAGGATAAGAGTCACCCTAACGTGCGCTAGGCTATCGTACGCCGAGAGAGAAGAGACAAGATGCATAAATTGACAATGAAAAATTATTAAGGCAATTTTGACATGAATACTTTTTTAGAATGTTCATTTTTAAAAGAATAGGAAACTCAACCTATAGGTTTAAAACCAAGCATTCAAAATAAAATAGACTAATTTTAAACCGAACTTGAGAAAATCAATCCAATCCGAACTTATTTGATTTTAATTTAGATTTTAATTTCTTGAATCTGAAGCAAAATCTTCATTTCCAATCCGAACTATCCTATGGTCCACCCCTGCTTAAACCCTATTATCAACAACAAACACCCTATTCACATAATAGAAGAGACATTAGTTCGGTAATTACAGTCAAACCTCTCTGTAATGACAACGTTTGTCCGAAAATTTCATGGCTGCTAAAGTGAGGTGCTGCTATGTGTATATACTAGCATTTGATGTTTAGATTTCATTTAACTCTTAAGAACAAAAGTACGATTTGTTTTTTACTTTTTATGCTAGGATAAACGAAACCAAAAATACTTGTTAATTTTAAAATCCCAATTGATTTTCATAGTTCATTAATTAAATTGAAAGACTAATAAATTACTAAGAAATCCATAACTAATTATACCATACTGATAAAGAATTAAAATCTAAGGAACATATGCATTTAAAATTTCAAGTTAGATGTAAATTCTAAAATTATGGATTATTTCATAAATTCCAGTCTCTTGGTAATAATATAACGTTTGAACTGACGAATATTTTTGTTTAAACTTTCAGCAAAAAGGAATTCAATAGCTTTCCCTTGAAGGTATCTCTATGAGCTTAATAGTATAATTGAAGATTTTTAGATATTCGTACTTGAAATTTACTATGTACATGACATTAATGATGATTATCATAAGTATTTTAATATTTTATTTTATAGATAATATATTTCTTACAAAATATTATTACATAATATTTGAGAGTGACTGTTATAGAGAGGTAATTTTACAAAGAGTGTACCGCTATAATGAATGACATGGCTGTCATAGATAGAATGTTGTTATAGAGAAGCAAAATATGACATAAAAAATCGATTCCGAAGAAAATCAGGCCGTTATAGTAAAATGTTTTATAACAAATGGCAATTATAGAGAGGTTTGACTGTAATTACTTCACAAATTTTCTTCTCCCAACTTCTTTCAGGAGCACTCCTTTTCCTTGAGACAACCTCTTATCTCACGTCATGAACTTTCAATCAATAAATTCGTCCTCACATGATATAGTCACGATGTCGAACCCTTACTTGTTACTAATAAGCAAGATCTGTGTAAATATAGTAACCTTATATTATGTATCTATATTTATAAGAGATATGATATTCTAGGAGATATTATAGGGATATGCTATATTCTGAGAATATCCTTAGGAGCGATTTTAGGAGTAGCAGATTAAACTCATGTATATAAATTCTTTAGATTAAACTCATGCATATAAATTCTTTCTTTTCTGAGAATGAGAAGGCAAGGCAGATCCTTCAAACCTAATATCTGTTGTATCATGGTATCAGAGCCGGGTTCGATTTCTTTTTTTGTTTGAAAAGGCCTTCGATCCAAATCCAAAATAGCCATGGCAGGGGATGAAGGATCACTAAGGATTGAACCAACCAAAAAGAAAATCTCACCTTACGATTTGATTTCAAATGACAACCCAGGAAACTTGATCACGCAAGTACAATTGCGAGGAGAAACTTATAAAGAATAGGCTCGTGCAATACTTACGTCGTTGCCCGCTCGGAGGAAATGGGGATTTTTTGTTGGAACCATTACATAACCAGAAGAAGGATCTTCTGAGTTGGAGGACTGGTGGACAGTTCAGCCCATGCTAGTGTCATGTGTCCGAAATTCTATCAAACCAACTTTGCGTTCAACCATATCACATATGGAGACTGCAAAAGATCTGTGGACATAAATTAAAGGGTGGTTCTCTGTTGCTAATGGGCCTTGAATTCAACAGTTGAAATATGATTTGGCAGAATATAAGCAGCGGGGTATGACAATTATAGCATACTATGGAAGGATGAAGGCAATATACGACGGACTAGCAAATTACGAGCAAATTCCTATGTGTACATGTGAAGGATGCAAACGTAACATGGGATCACAGTTTGAAAAGTGAGGGAGGAAGAAAAAGTGCATCAGTTCCTTATGGGATTGGATGACACGCTCTACAGGATTGTGAGGTCCAACATGCTTGCTGCAGACCCGTTACCAACTCCAAACAGAATCTACTCTGTTTTAATCCGGCAAAAGAGGATGAATACCATCTCTCGTGCAAAGGAAGAATGAGATGAGGTCATTGGGCTTGTTGTTCAACCAAATATCAGGACAAGGGGACGTGGAGAGGTGAAGGACAAATCAATGACTTGTACCCACTGCAACCGTTCTGGACATGAGACAGATTTTTGCTTTCAGCTCATCGGCTATCCGGACTGGCAGGGTGATCGTCCTTGAGCTGAAGTATGGACTAGTGGAAAGGGTAAGGGGCTGCCACAACAGGAAGGAACTGGAACAGGCACCGGTCGAGGTCGAGGCGGAGCATTACATGCTAATGCTACTTAAACCGCTTCAGGAGGTGCTGGAGGATTAAGAATGCCTGGCATAATAACTGACATGGCTAGTACTGGCTTGAGCAATGAATAATGGTTGGCTTTACGTGATATTATGAACAACCACAAAACTAGTACGAGTGAGAGGATGACAGGTAAACATGACAAAATCTTATGGATAATTGACACAGGGACGTCAAACCATATGATCGCAAACTTGGAATGCGTGACGGACTTGCGTGAAGTGGCTGGATGTCCTGTGGGACTTCTAGATGGACAACATATAGTTTCTACAAAAGAGGGATCTGTAAAACTTAACGAGAACCTGAAGCTTGAAAATGTTCTTTTTTTGCCTCGTTTAAAATGCAATTTAATTTCTGTATCGCAATTGATAGATGAAGTCGATTTTATTGTTCAATTAAAAAAAAAACTTGTGTGTTATACAGGGCCGCACTTTGAGGATGATGATTGGTGCGGGTGAATGAAGGGATGGACTCTATTATTTCTGATGGGTACCACAAGCAATGGCATTAAAGACCAACGGGACATACACACTTGATCTACCTCACAAACGTCTAGGACATCCTTCTTTAAGGGCTACCAAGCTAGTTTCCAATATTGTTCCCAATAAAGATAGTGAAATTATGAATAAATCTTGCGATGTTTGTCAACGAGCTAAGCAGACTGGAGATAGATTTCCTTTAAGTGAAAAAAAAGCTTGTGACAAGTTTGAACTCATTCATTGTGATTTATGGGATCCATATAGAACTCTATCTTCATGTGATGCTTCATATTTTCTAACAATTGTCGATGACTATTCCCATGCGGTATGGATATGTTTGTTAATTGATAAAACGGAGGTGTGATGCATGATGTTAAATTTTCTTGCCATGGTGGAAAGACAGTATAATAAACAAGTTAGAATTGTTCGAAGTGATAATGGGACGGAATTCACTTACATGAAATATTATTTTCTTGAACAGGGAATTGTTTTTCAAATTCTTATACTGGAACCCCGCAACAAAATGGTTGGGTGAAAAGAAAACATAGACATATCCTGAATATAGCACGAACACTACATTTTCAGGGACATCTTCCAATTAAATTTTGGGGAGAATGTGCGTTGGCTGCAGGTTACTTGATTAATATCCTTCCTCAATTTTAAATGGAAAAACTCCATATGAGATTTTAAATGAAGAACCTCCTTCTTAGGAGCGCTTGAAAGTATTTGGTTCACGGTTATGCTCATAACTAGGGAAGAAAAGGAGATAAATTTTCGAGTAGGAGCCGTAGATGCATTTTTGTTGGGTACCCATATGGGAAAAAGGGTTGGAAACTATATGATCTTGAAACAAAAGAATATTTTGTTTCCAGAGACGTTGTATTTTGTAAGAATGAATTCCCATTTTTCCAACAAGTTCCCAGTTCTTATGAGAATATTGAGAAAGTTGTTGTTGATAATGGATCTGTTGATGATGATTTTGAGGGAGATATTATAATTGAGAATAGAGAGCATGAAAATAAAAGCACAAGCGTGGTAGTGCATGCTAATGGAGAACACCAATCAGTGATGAAAATTCAAGATTCTCAAGTTATTGATGTGCAAGATGCTCAAGAAATGGGAGAAGGAGACGTGCCTGGCACCCAAGATGCCGAGGGCAGGGAAGAACAAAATGATGAACCTCAATTGGGTCGTGGAAATCGAATAAAAAAAAAAAGCCTGCTCGTCTAAGTGATTATGTTACTAATACAATCCGGAAATTGAGTCCTTTCACTAGTTCATCTGCCCCAACACATACCTCAAGTGTGCCGTACCCAATAGCACATTATGTGAATTGTGACAAATTTTCTTTGCGATATCGAAATTTTCTTGCAGCTATTATTACAAATCATGAGCCATCAACGTTCTTACAAGTAGTGAAAGATGAAAGGTGGAGAGAGGTAATGCGGCTTGAAATCGAGGCTCTTGAAAAGAATGAGACATGGGTAATTGAAAAATTACCACCTGAAAAGAAATCACTCGGATGCAGGTGGATCTATAAAATAAAACATCATTCTGATAGTTCTGTGGAGGGATTCAAAGCACTACTAGTGATATTTGGCAACCATCAAAAAGAGGGAATTGACTATAATGAAATATTTGCTCCAGTTGCCAAAATGGTTACGGTGCGGACATTTTTACCTGTAGCTGCAGCAAAGCAGTGGGACTTGCATCAAATGGATGTGCATAACGCCTTTCTACACGGAGATCTCGAAGAAGAAGTGTACATGAAAATTCCTCCAGTCTTCAAAGTACAACATTCTAATATGTTGTGTAGACTGCGAAAATCACTATATGGATTGAATCAAGCCCCAGGATGTTGGTTCGCAAAGTTATCAACTTCCTTGAAGGAGTATGGTTTCACGCAATCATACTCGACTATTCATTATTTACTCTACAGAAGAATGATGTTCAACTTAATGTGCTTGTCTATGTGGACAACTTGATAATTTCTGGAAATAATCGTGGTGCCATCCAAAAATTCAAAAGCTATTTGAGTGGTTGCTTTCACATGCAAGATTTAGGCGCTTTGAAATATTTGTTGGGTGTCGAAGTTGCTAGGAATCCAGAAGGCATTTTGCTATCTCAATCTAAGTATGCTTTGGATATTATTTCAGAAGCTGAACTACTAGGAGCCAAACCTGCAAATGTTCCTATGGAATCAAACCACAAGTTAGCATTAGCTGAAGGACGTCCACTTGCTAATCCAGAAAGGTATCGACGGTTGGTGGGTCGTCTCGTATATTTGTGCTTCGCTAGACCAGAGTTTTCCTAGTGTGTGCATATACTATCCAAATTTATGCATTGTCCACAAGAAGAACAGTGGGAAGCTGCACTACGGGTCGTTCGATTTTTGAAAAGAAAGCTCGGACAAGGTATTTTATTGCGTAGTGCATTTGATTTGAAGCTATATGGATGGTGTGATTCAGATTGGGCAGGTTGCCCTTTAACACGCCGATCTCTCACTGGGTGGTTTGTGCTCTTAGGAAATTCACCAATATCTTAGAAGACTAAAAAGCAATAGATGGTTTCCAAGTCATCGGCGGAAGCTAAATATAGATCGATGGCCACCACAACTTGTGAATTGAAGTGGCTGAAGGGAATTTTGTTCAGCCTGGGGGTGTCACATCCTGCTCCAACAAGACTATATTATGATAGTCAGTCAGCGCTGCACATAGCAAAGAATCCAGTATTGCATGAAAGAACGAAATATATAGAAATAGATTGTCATTTTCTCCAAGAAAAGATAATAAAGGGCAACATTCATCCAACATATGTTTCCTCTAAAATGCAGCTCATTGATATTTTTACAAAGGCCTTAGGAAAGCATCAGTTTGACTACCTTCTTCGCAAGTTAGGTATTCAAAATCTTCATGCACCAACTTGGGTTGGGGGGGGGGGGGGGGGGGTGAGGAATATTAAACAAGATCTGTGTAAATATAGTAACCTTATATTATGTATCTATATTTGTAAGAGATATGATATTGTAGGGATATGCTATATTCTGAGAATATTCTTAGGAGAGATTTTAGGAGTAGAAGATTAAACTCATGTATATAAATTCTTTTTATCTGAGAATGAGAAGGCAAGGCAGATCCTTCAAATCTAATATATGTTGTATCAGTTACAATAATTAAGTCTCTAATTTAGAATGGATAAATACTTTAAATCTTCGAAATTAGTATTTATAGCAGGAAGATTAAGCACAAGTGGTAGCTAGCTGTAGTCTTAACATATTAACTTTAAATTGATCGTCGTTATCCATAATATTGTAGTAGACATACAAGTAGCAAATATACAAACCAAGGGAAAAATAAAGAAGAGTCAAATTGAGAGCATAAAAATCAGGCCTTGAAGCACCACAAGTGGTGGTGGTGATGGGCGGCTATATCTTTGTGTATCATACTCTCAACGTAACGAAACTTCTCAACATGACAAGGGATATGAATGGGACCATTGTGATGAAATCCATACGCTTCCTCCGCTTCTTTTAACAATTGTGCGAACAAAGGATGATTAATGTGCATTACAGGTATCACGAATTTCTGCTGCTCTTCTCCTTGACCTACCAACACCGTAACGCACCCTCTTGGTACGTCAATTTGTTCTTTCTTCTTATCATGCCCATTATTTCCGCTCCCCATTCGCACAAATTAAACAAGAAAATTCTTCCGATTGATAGAGTTTTGGAAGATTTTGCAGAAAAAATGTCGTGTATGATAAACGAAATATTACGAAAAGATGATCAGAGAGAAAAAGGCCAAGGATCAGAAGAAAAGATAGCTAGACTGAAGAGGGTGAGGGAAGAATCTGTTTAATTTAAAACCGGAGGAAGTTATTACTAACCGAAGAAGGTGTGATCCAGACGCGGTAACAACTGAGGGTAAATTTCACTAATTTGCCGCCATTAAGAGGTCAGAAAAAACATTTTTTTACAGCGCACGGCAGGCCGAGGGGTGGGCATGATACGGTATTTGAAACTTCGGTACAGTAATTTTAGTTTTCGGTTACTAAAATACTATACCATGACCGTACCAAATTAATTCAGTATGGTTTGGTATTTTAAAATTCAGTTTCGGTATTTTACGGTACGGTAAATCGGTATCATAGTTTGTCCGACTTCGACTTACATATACTCATATCGTGGAGAATTATGACTTCCGCTACTTAAGAAACGTCTCAATTATTATGTATTAAACACCTTACACATAAAAATATTCAGAAGAAAGTACAAGTAATCCCCTTCGTAAATCAATTACACAAAAAAAACATTTAAATCAAGATAAAGTAGTCAAAGTTCCAACGTTTAATTAATTAGTTTTCTAATAATACTAAGATATATGAATTGTATATGTAATTATATACTTCGGTATGGTATTTGGTAGGTATTGTTTTTTATGAATACCGAAAAACTTTTTAAAAATGCATACCAAATACCGTATCAAATACCTAATACCCCAAACGTAGTATAAAAAATTTCAATTTCGGTATGATAATCGGTATCTGCCTACCCCTAATGCCAGCAGATAAGGATGAGGACTACTTTTCCATATTTTAGGTAGTAGTGGGGGTCAAATGATACAACACAGCAAAAGTAAAGGTCAAAATTGGCATAATTAGCTCACCTCATACTGACGGCTGGCCCCTGAAGAGGATTAACTTTGCAATTTATGGGAAAAGATTGGGTTTGACTTGAATATCTCAACTTTGTTCTTACATGTTAAAAATTAGAACAGTTACCAACTTAGTATTATTTACATTATTACATTACATGTGTGTATTCGCGAGAGGATAATAGTTCTGTCTTTTCGGGCCATATCCAGAGGTGTCCGTTAGAAATTAAAATAAATAATGGGAGTAAGTTACAGGGAAAATATACATAAAAATATCATTTAAGGATGGAAAATAAAAGGAGGTGTGCCTTTGTCTATCATCTGTTTCATTAGGTTGCAAGTTCACATACTCGTGTGCTGATTTCAGACCAAAACAGATACTTTTGGAAATTGTTAAATGCCCATCAATTTCTCTTTAGCTTAGTGGTTATTCCGACCTTATATCAGATACTCCTTACAATTTTCTTTTTATCGTTTTCCCCTATATTCAATCGATATAGATCAGAATTGACCTTTTTTTCGCATTTCAGCTATATTTTGAATATATTCAGTAACAGATAAATTTATAATCTGTTTTGTCGTACTCTTTTAATCTTATAAAAACGTCTACATTTGCTTTGGGAATCACTGATATATTCTCAAAATATTTGAATGAAATTATTGTTGAGTGTGCGAACAAAGTATCACATTGGTTGCTGAAAAGAAAAATGAGCTACTTATAAGGTGTTGAATACTCTTAATGATGTGAGACCTTTGGACTTGACCCAAAACGCACAATATCACATCATATTAAGAGTATCTTTGGACCGTTTAGCCCAATAATTACAACGTAGCTCACAAATTTTAGAAAACAATCAAATTCAAACACAACTATTTTTCGATGCTAATTGTTTCAATATTATAAATTCAAATACATATAATTGTGTTTCCAAAAATTCAAATCTATAACTAATTCATTCAAAAATAAAATCTAAGGGATTAGTTATCCCGAGTTTTTATTCCAACCAAACGTGAGATAAGGCGGCACTAAATTTTTATCGCAGGGTTACTTTTGCTTATCCATCATACTAAACGAGCGCTCAATGATATCGTTCAGTTGAGAAGATTTATTGTAGTTTCCAATTTAGAATTTCATCGCAATGGAAGCTCTCAGGATTTGAATATCCCACCTCCCAAGTTACAAAGTATATAAAAGTCATATATTCTATGACGAAACAATAATAATCTTATATTGTGGGTATTAATTGGATACTCATGAATCGAGGCATGACACGTTTATTTCAAGAGTCAAAAGCATGAAACTTGAAGCATGTCTGGGTTCCATAATCGAGAGGATCTTGGTTATTGGCAGATCCACCTCTTAGCTACGGGTTCAATAGAATTATATACTATAAAATAATTAATTCAGAACCGTAAATAAAACAAATTATGGTCCAGAGCTTCTGTTTTGGCTTTGCCTCTAATCCTAGTTCATGTATGCATGTGATGTTTAACTGGGAAAACGATCTTAAATCCAGCTTGAAGGCCCTTCCAGTACTTTCTATTTCTTTCGCTTGTACTTTCCTTTGAGAATAAGATATCACACGTTAAAGAAATGACTCCATCAAACGTTGAAATAAAATGGTGGCAGATTTTTTGGATAATCATGAATCTGTCATGCTGTAGACTTAAACAAAGGGAAGGATTGGACTTCCAAAGAAAGACACCAGCAGCTAAAAATGACCGACACTGCGCACGCATAAATAGGTAAATGAAACAAAATATAGTGAAAAGAAAAGGCTTATACTTCCAGAGGTGAAGACATATATACTTTAAACCTGAATCCCTTAATATTTAATAGGTTACCACCAAATATGTGGTGCAACAGATGGAATTACTCCTCCCTTAATCAGGGGTCTCGAGTTCGAACTATGGGTATGAAAAATTCTTGACAAAGAGCACTTCCCTCCTGAATGGAGCCCTAGTTAGGATATACTATTAACCATGCGGTTTGATTATAGTATTATGCTTTATTCACTACAAAAAATGGGTAATTTGCAGAGGTTGAAAATTGTAATTTATAGGGGTTTTAGCCTCCTCAAGCAATTAGCGGAGGCTAAAACCCCCGCGAATTGCAACTTTCAACCTCCTCAAATTACCCATTTTTTTTGTAGTGATTCTTTATGGAACAATTGTTTATTTATCTATTCAATTCAATAAAGTCTTATTTTAAATAGATCATTTGTTCATATGTGTGCCCTTTACTTATATAGTTGACGATTTGCTGTATGGAATTTTAGCACATGCATAGAAGATTAAATTGTCGGTTCTTATAAATTATAAAGTTAATGTTCACAATCAAAGATGAAACTGAGCAAAGTATCTTGATGATTGTAGCATAAGATTGAATATAATCTATCTTGATTATGGGAATGGTTTTATTCCAACTTCTTATGCTAGTACATTTTGTATGTATTGAGCGGACCAAGTAGAGATAAGTGTTTTTGAACTGTATATATAAAACAACCTCTCTAGCTCATTAAATGTACTTATACTTTTAATCTTGATATGATTGTTATGAGAAATGTGCTTTGTTCATTATTTTGATTTATTAAAAGGTACGACTCAATTGCGAGTCAAGGTATTCCTGGTAAATTGGATAATGACAAAGTGCATTTGTGAAATAACAATTAGTTGATAGAATCCATGTCTCGACCTTGAGATTGATGATATCCCTTTATAGATGCTTATAAGTTTTCATGTGAAAACCCTGCAGGTGGATTTTGTATCCGTCACATGAAATAAGTTAAGCGGAAGTATAAAGGATTAAATGAGTCAAAGGATTAAATTGTCAGTAATTTAATTTATTTGATTGGTATCTGTAATTTTAACATAGGGAGTTAAATAAGTTTTAATGAAAGATTTCGAAATTAAACTGAGGAGTGCAATTACAGTTTTTTAGTGGAATAAATTGTAATTTATTGTGGTAGGATTAACTCACTCATATTCCGAATTAATACCGCAGTAAGAAGCCTCGTTATTAAATCTGTGGTCCCTGTTGTGCCTGAATATTCCAGAACAAAGAAAATAAAAAGAAAAATAATATCCTTGGTGGGTAAGGAAAGGGCCACACGTTTTTGGCTAGGGTTTTACTCTAAAAACGTGTGTATATAAACAAGGTCATTCAACCCTAAGGCTATTGATATTCCAGTTGCAATACTTGCCACTCAAGTATTTCGTTCATAGAAATTCAGGATACACAGCAGAAGATCGTAGACCTAGAGAGCGTTGTTGCTGTTGAAGATTTGTGTAATAGCTTCAAAATGTTAGTATTCCAATCTCGTATTTGATTATGTTTGTCTAATTTACATGTAAGAATTTGATCTTGGTTGTTTATTTCTGCTGCTCATATATGCCTGTTATCCATCAATTGGCATCAAAAGCCCACTTGCGTCTAAATAGATAACCTAAACAAGTTATACATATGTGCGATTATGTATATGACTTCGTTCCTTTTTTTTTTTTTTTTTCGTTTTAACGTATAAAAAAAAAAGTGATTAAATAAGATTCCTGTCCTCTATTGGGGTGTTAGTCACTGTTTGCTATTGAGAGAGGGTGTTTTGCGTTTGGTGACTTGATTTTAATTTGCACTGTCCCGGTAAACGCAGCTTGAATGATTTTATTCTTGTAACTTTGGATTAATTCAAGTACTAAAAGTGGCGACAGTGCGTATAATTCCTCTTGGTGATTGGCGGAAAGATCAGATCTCTTTTTTAGTTTTGTTTATCCTTACAATGGTGAACAATTAAATTTATGCGTAATGTCAAAGATATGTGGCTCAATTCAATTCAAGATGGGATTACGGGATGACGAATAAGTAAATAAAGAAGCAGATCTGACTAAATATTAATGATTACTGGCCTCGGGTATCGGAACCGAGGTCGAACCCCTTTGTCGGGTGTTTACACAATGAACAATGATGATAAACTTAGAAAGATATGAATGAACTAACGTGATTCTATAGCTTTTTTGCATGAACTCTTTCTCTCTTTCTGTTGCCGAACCCCTTAAAATGGATGGGAACCTCCTCTTTATATAATAGAGGAGTCCTAACCCTAGTACAATTCTAAGTAAGGAAAAGAAATCTAGTGACAGCTGTTGCCGAGATCGACGCCGAAATATCTGATTGAGGCGGATATTCTGGTCTTCTCCTTATGGTAGTTAACCGCCTCTCAGTTAACGCCTCGTTCCAGATCGAGATCGGAGCCTAATCCTCGATAAGCCGGTCGTATCGTGCCCGAACATAACCATGACAACGGGAAACCGAGCATGTCCGTATCCTCGGTTTTACCCGTATACAGATAGTTCCCCTATTTCCCGAGGTAAATTTTTTTACGGCGGGAAATGGACCCAAATAAAGCTGAACAGCCGCCTCCAACTATCTAGGACAAAATTTTCTAGTCAACATCTTACTCTACCCGATGCTAGGTCATCATTACCCAGCCGCCAAATCCTTTTGGGAGCCTTGTGTCAAAGTCCTTGTTACGCTGCAGGACCTCTTGATTTTCTTTCTATATAAAGCCCATGTATTCTTCCTTTCTCATGCATCTGTACTTCTTCAAATCTCACTTTGCTCCTCCTCAAAAACCTTACGGTGATTCCCGTATTGATCTCGTAGCACTCCTCGGATTTTGAATCTTCTTTCATCAGGGCGTGATCATTCACTGTTAAGGAAAACGTTCCACGAATATGGCTTACGTTCCATTATTGACTCAAGGTGAAGATCAACTGTTGTTCACGCCGTCAACGGGAGCCGCTGGTTCTGATAAGGAGCTAGAATCTCTCGCTGCTGGTATTCTCCCATCGAGATTTATCTATATGAATGACTGCAAAATTCTTCACCATTTTGATTTGGTGGAGAACTTCAATTCTTGTATCGATGATGGCACCATTACCGCAGTCAGGGAAGATTGCAACGTAGGCGCAGATGTTGACGTTCGCCCTATTGGGAATGGTGTGAAAATAAATCACTATGTTGTCGGTTACTCTTTGTCATACACTTATCCTTTTGTCATTGGGTTCTCTCTCCCTGTTCATCGAGTGATCGAGGACTTCTATCGACGGTATCAGATATGTTTCGGACAGATCGCCCCATAGATTTGGAGACTTGTGTACTGTATTGAGAAGTTGGCTAATGTAGTCGGGGTCGCCTTCACCCTTGACTATCTACTTCATATATACATACCTCGGGTGATCCGATGGGGGATTGTCCATATACTTCCCAGGGGGAGTCGAAGCCTGATTGACCCCGAAGATGATTATGACCGAGGGTGGCTTCATCGGTTTGTGATGATACGCACAGCTCAACTTCACCGTCCATCGTCTACCGATTTTCCTTAGGCGTGGAACCCTTCGCCAAATCCGATTGAACCCGAGCTTGATATGGCAATCTTTGAATGGGTGATTGCCCTTCTCCGAGCTTCTCGTAGCATAGGCCGTTCTTGGAGAAGAATGGTACCCGAAGGGTGGAAAGACAAAAATCACGGTAATTCCTTAACTCGATCATTTCGACTCTCACTCCCCTGTATTATGTCTCAACCTAATGTATTTGCTTTTCAGGGCTTCAGATGAGGAGAGCTTCCAAGGGAAAGTCGGTAGTTGAGGATGTCATTCGGGGAAGAAGAGCACCTGCGCCACCGAGGGCACCTGGGCGCATAGAGATTGGAAGCTTTCCAGTTGGGCGTTCGGGGGTTGGATCTTGGGTTCGAACCCGTCATATCATGGAGACCCGTCGGGAAATTCCTTTGGCGAAACTCCGCTAACAATAGTGCTTGATGAAGAAGATTTACCGGAGCCAAATGTCCCTGGTTCATCCGCCTCTGGTGCAGGTCGTGGAGATACCTAATCGGTATCACGCTTCATCGCCGCATCCCGTAGCATAGGCTAAATATCTCAAACTTCGACTTGCTAAGTCGGTTAAGGGTGTTGTTGTCTTACTTTTGTTTTTCAATTTATAGTCGTAGAGTAGGGCTACTCCTGTTTTTTCCTGATGGACTGATGTATCGACATAGTCGGAATTTTGTGAAATGGAACAACCTTTAATGGAACTTTGCGAATTATTTTTTATTGAACTTTATTGAGCATTCCATGTGTGTTGTTTGTACCTGAACCTTTGTATATGTCCTTGCAATATTCGATCAATTGTCACTTGTTCTATAATTCACCAAAATTCAAAATGTTTCGCTACCGGCCGCCATGCTTGAACATTTTTTTTTATTTTTTTACTCGACCGCAACTAGTTCGGGATCACATCCTTTGCTACCGATATGGAAGCTTTACTCGATCATAGTGGTATTAGTGTGAGAGCCCGACCTAGGTCTCATCGGAAGGCCGGTCTGCACACGTACGATTTGTTGATCGAGAGGGGCGACCCGGTTCCTTCTTGTGTACGCTTCACATGATTAGATAAGATCAAGGTCACATCTGTCACATCCGTCTGACATCGGCACGTGTTGAGACCCTGTTGGCTTTGAAGACGGTTATGGAAGGCGATCCATCTCGACCCCACTCTATAAAAAGCAAGTTTTCTCTTTCATTTTTTACTTTCTGACTTTTACCAAAGAGAATTTTACCTTCGTGTGCTTTGGATACGCTGACCCTTATATCTTCAAACCTTCATATCTTCATACCTTCATATCTTCATATCTCCTTATAAGTCCTTTACCCAATCTTCAAACCTTTATTCAAACCTTCATACCTTCATACTTCCGTAATGACGAGCAAATCTTCAAAAGCTAAAACCGGTGAGACCTCATCGGCTCCAAAATCGGAGCCTGTACTGACGGACTTCATTCCTCAAGATTGCTCGACCATCTGGGATTTTAAGGTCGAGAAACCTTCTTAACAAGGGGATTGAGGTGTCGAAATATCGGACTATTTGTGCACGATACCCCAGAGTAAACTCGAACAGGTCAAGGCAGATTGCGGGTGGAAGGGTAAGGAAGTCGTTATTCCAGATCAAAATGAAGCTATAACGACCTATGTGGAAGGGTATTTAAGTGTTTATACCCATCCTTTCATATTTAGTGCACTCGATCCCCTGGTAGTGGATTTTTGCAAATGGTATGATATTACCCTCGGCCAGATTCATCCGTCATTTTGGAGGATTGTTGTGCTCCTCCGCTATTTCACTACAAACGTGAATATTCCATTCACAGTGCACCATATACTCTGGCTATATAGTCCCCGTGTTTTTAGAGGGGGTATGATTAAACTCTCAAAACAAGCCAGAAAGGCACTCTTCTCCGGTCTGGACGAAGATAGAGACCGAGGCTGGCAGGGCAGATTTGTCTGAATCAGGACGACGGATCTGGTTCCCGCTGACAAGTTGCCATTTCTTGAGAATTGGAACCCAAACCGTAAGTAACTTTATTTTGGTGTGATATGATCACATGTCTGTACCTACACTAACCTCTTGATTTTCTCGTGTGTATGTAGCACTTATTCGAACCCTTGGTGCGGTTCCTAACATTGACCAATGGATTGGGAAGATCTGTTCCCAACTCACTTATGCCGACCACACCTGGCGACATTTATCTCGGTCCCGCTGGGAGGCCGGAACTCACGGTAAGTTCTTCTCTTAGAGCGTTGTTCCGTCTTCCCTGTGTGCTATGATATGTTTGATAAGTTAAAACGGTTCTTCTTCGCTTTACAGGTCTATCTAAGGGCACAAAAAATCGGGGCCAAGAGGTTGCTGAGGCCTCGGCCAATGAGCAAGATATCGAAACTCCTGATCAGGCAGACAAAGAAGAGAGGAGGAAAAGGCGGTCCTCTAAGTCTTCTTGATCTCCTTCCGAGGCCAGAAAAAGATCGAGGCTCGCCATCAGATAGACCGCTTTGAAAAATGTCTCGGCCAGGGCTCTGGACGCCAATGTCGCCGGTCAACAATCGGATCATTCCGATGATGAGCACCAGGTGTCGGGCAAGCACCAACTTACGGATGAGCTCCTTGAGCAAGAGTTGACCGGTTCTGCTGAGATTACTCTACCCTTGGTAGGAAGCTCAAGTCCAATTCTGAGGGGTTCGAGGGGCGTCCCGAGACCGATGGGAGTAGGGAACATCAGGTCGAAGGTCAGGACATCTAAACACTTTATGACAGAGCACATTCCTACTCACGGCTCGAGAAGGCTTACAGCCGCAGCCGCTGGATCGAAGGCAGGTTCCTCCGTACCGGGCTCGAAGGTACCTAACATTCCGCCTTTGTATGGTATTGGTTCTGTCCTTCCGATACAAGTTGTGGCCTCGTCTGAAACAATAATTTGCATACAAGATTCTCCCCCTCAATTGGTGGATATTTCTGCCGATGCTGACAAAGCCAAAGGCAAGATGACCAAGGAGTCGACAGGGTCGGAAGGGGAAACCGGTTATGGGAATTATGAAATACCCGCTCCTGGCATATCAGGTTTCGAGCATTTATCCATTCCCGAGGCCAACCGTTTCTGGGTTAATTCCGGTCCTAGGTTGGAGAAAGTCTTTGTTGCCCCTAGTACCGACCCGAATTGGAAGAGGCTAATCTCTTTCAAGGTGCAGGCCGATATGAACATGTTGTCGGGGTCGGTCGGGGTGGCCAGCTATCTGTACCCTCTGGTGTCCCAGGAGGACCGTAAGAAAATGGCTGAAGTCAGCAAATCGTGCCTTTTCAACGAGGCTCAGCAGGCGTTGAACCGAGCAAGTTTCGTTCCTATGCCCTTTTCACTTAGTTTTAATTTCATGCGTCATTTTAATAACCGCTCCTCTTTTCCTTATAGGCCTCTGTGCTTCATCATGCAAGCTTCCACCAGCTCAGGAACGAAGTGGATCGGCTCAAGGAGGAGCTCAAAGGGAAAAGCCAGGAGGTGGACGAGCTCATGCATCTGTATGGGCAGAAATCAGAATATATCTCGTCTCTATCTGACCTTTCTGTCCTTAAGTAGAATTTGGCAGCGGCTCGAAATGAAGCTGCCGAGGCTAAGCAGGAACGTGACTAGTTGGCAAAGAAGGTAAGAGTTTTCGAAGTTTACAATAAATCTTTAATAGCCGGTGTTAATGCTCCTCTTTCTCAGGCCCGGGCCGGCGTTAGCCAGATTGATCAACTTTGGGCGGAGCTTGATGGGATCAAACCTGAGCTTAATGCCCTCCAAGAAATGACAATCGGTGTTGTAGCCGAGCGGGATGTTCTCAGAGAGCAGCTTCGGGCGACAGTGGAACAAGTAAACGGACTTAGCTCGTCGCTTGTTGCGGCCGAAGCTGAACGAGATAGACTGAGCCGGGTCATCACCGATCCGCATGCTAAACATGGAAAGGCTCTTGATCAGATCTTGAGCTATGATGATATGTTAGACCAGTATAAGGCCGACGTGACTGCTGCCGAGAAGGCCAGTAATCTTCGAGCCGAGTACATGCGGTGTTTATCCCGAAGAGAAACCCTCAAAGAAGTCCAAGCCACTGGAGTGAACTTATCAGATCTGATCGAGGAGGCCAAGAAGCTCGAAGCGGAAGCAAGGGCTGTATTCGACCCCGAGGATTCGAATATCGACCTTGAGTCAGTCGGAGAGGGAACCTAGGGATCGGGTAAAAATTAGGCTTGTGGGCCTTATGTCTTTTGTTGTTGTTGTTGTTTTTTTTTTTTTAAGGCCGCTAGTTTGAGCCTTTGTAAATCCACTATATGTATGTACAAATGAAAAGAAAAGTCTTCATTCGGCCTATTCATCGCCATTTGTTGCCCTTTACAAAGTATTCCCCGGTTCGTTATTTGTCCGATTTATGCAATCGTTTTTGGCTAGCCTTATTGTTTCAGCCAGAATACAATTCAAGTAGTAACGGCTCGTGATCGGGGTTTCAGCCCGTGTTGACTTTAGTTGTTGCTTTATTTATAAATTGCCAGACAGACCGGATCACAATATTTTTTGTGTTTTTAGACCGTAATATTTAATCGTTTTGACCATAGTCTTTCAAGCTTGTGTATGTTTTGTAGACCGTAGTCTTTAACCGCTTAGGCCGTAGCCTTTTAGTATTTGGCAATATTGGGTCATTTTGTTTTTTAGACCGTAGTCTTCAACCGCTTAGGCCATAGCTTGTTGTATTTGGCAACATTGGATCCTTTTGATCGAAATAATATTTTTTTTGATAAACCGACCAGAGATGTATCTGCAATCGTTGTCGTGGCAAGAACAAACCAATTGGACACGATTTAATCGATCGTTTGGTCCTTACATCTGATCCTTGGCTAAATAATAACTATGTAAAAGCCCTTGAATGATAGGATCAGTCTCCGGTCTAATTGGACACGATTAGCCCGATATATGCAGTCTCCACTCTCCAGTCTTTGATCGGTCTGCTCTATTCGTGTAGCACGCTGTTCAGCGCTGCCTCATTATAAACCTTGTCGAAAACCCACTTCCGGACAAAACGATCAAAGGGAAAAAGAGTACCGCACGTGCTTTCAGTCCTAAGTTCATGACTTTCCAGCTTCGATTGTGCTGCTCCGATGTTCCTCAGGTTGTATCCCTGCGTGGTTAGTGTTACGGCCTATTTTGAACAGGTCCAAGATAGTTTGCAACTTCACGGTTCTTCTGACTGGTTTTAAAAGGGTTAGAGTCGCCACCTAATTTTTAAGGAAAACTAGGAAACCTATATGTATTTGTGTGTCTGCTCCATTTTTAGTCCGCGAAACCTATAAGATTCTAGATAAGGATTTTATTTACCCCGAGAGGAAGGTATTAAGCATCCCTCAGAGCCTGCCCGAAGACAGTCCTTAGACTTAGTTTAACTGAACACTAGAGGGGGATTATCTATCTGTTTATCATTATTATTACCTGTATTCAAAATGTTATGATTTTATGAAAAACTACACTAGGTGATAATATACTAAGTATATACACAATGTATTTATATCAAGTATTCATAAAGAATGTATAGTAAAAAAGAATGTATAGTAAAAAAGAATATATAAAAGAGCATAAAGAGAATGTACCTCGTAAGTATAAAAGTATATCTGTTAGTACAACGAATGTATATATGTTAGTGTAAAGAATGGGTAACTATATTAAGAATACAAAAAAAAAATGTAAGACTATGAAAAAATAAATATATCAAGGATATAAAGAATGTGCGCCTATGTAATGTGCGTCTAAGTATATTAAAAGAATGTATGTATATTAAACATATAAAGAACATATTTCTAGTGTAAAAAGTGTACGCCAAACTTAAAATGTATAAAGAATTGTATAACTAGGTATATTAGTGCATAGAGAATGTAAAAATAATTTACGAATATTCATTGGTGTAAAGATTTTATATAACGAAATTATTCAGAAAAATAAAGTTTATTCGATTTGTTTTTACCGTTTAGTTAAATAGAGTGTTTGTTTAATGAATATCCTATCAAAAGAATAAGGAACAAAATAATTGCAAAAAGTATTGGTAAAAAATAAGTATAAGAAATTGTGGATAAAAAATGAGTGAAAATGTGTAATGCCTCTAGAGAATAAAAGATTTGTAAATGGACGACTTAATATTTGCCTAGCGTCAAAATGTGGATTTAACTTAATTAAAATATGTATTAGTGTACAGGAAACAATATAAAATGTAAGTTGTATTAAGAGTGTATAAAGAATATAAAATAAAGGATGGACTAGTATTTTTGCCTAATCGTCAAAAGTGTGAATTTATTTAACAAAGTATTTATACCAAGTCAAATTAACCTAGTTATGAAAGTATTGACGGCCTAAGTCTTGCCTAAAGCGAATGACAATTTTAAGTTTAACAAATAAGGCAACAAGTAAATAAATATATCAACCCGTCATTCCTAAAATAAAGTTTCCACTATACTATGAGTTTATGTTTTGTACAGTTATAAAAAAATGCGGAAAGTAAATACAAACAGTGATTCGATGATGTCTTCGGGTTCCTTCTGAGTGTCGTCTTCGATATGTATCTCCGGGTACCTATATAAACACTTAGTAAAAGTGTTAGTAAAAGAATAAATAATTATCGAATTAATTAAAGAAATAATGAATATACTTAAAATAAAAAATCATCTTTTGTACATGGGAGGCCTTGGAAATCGACGGAAATTTCATCATCGGCCATTTGGGGTTTGGTATTCGCCCAAATAAATTTAAATAAATGCGATAAAAAGGGTAAAAGTACCGATGGCCTCCAAAAGTATTTTCCGGGCACAAAACCAATCTTTATTTAGCAAAAATAATGTAAGAGTTAAAACGAAAAAAGGCAACAAGTGAGTAGTGGTAAAAAGACAGTAACAGTAGTAGTAGTAGTGATGGGGTAGCAACCAAATGATGGTGAAAGTCACCGGAAAAAAAAGCTTAACAATCGTCGAAAAAAATGGAGCAAGATCACTCTAGAAAAACAGAGATAATATTGTTACTAGTGCGGCGAGCAACACGCCGGAGGGGACCACGAGGTCATCGGAAAAATGAGAGCAACATGGGGATGCTCCAAAATGGGCAGCAACAAACAAACTAATCAACAACTAAAACTAGAGCAGATGCACAAAAATATAAGAACAGGGGCGGCCGGGGTTTATTAATCATTTCTTTTCCGGCGCAGTTTGCCGGAGTTTCTTTTTACGTTCAACGCGTTGCTTTAATGGTGACAACCACCAGCGCAACATCTCAATGATGAATAGATCTGTGGGACCACGGCAAAATAGAAGGGTTGTCGGAGATGGTGGCAGTTCCGGCGTGAAGGAGAAAAAAGGAGGAAAGAGGAGGAAGACGGTGGGGTGGTTGGTGTCGTTGTGGTTGGCTATGTTTGGAGGTGGGACGGAGGGAGTAATGGCGAGCAAGTGGTGTTGCAGTGAAGCATAAGGAGACGAGAAGGGGGGGGCTGTTTTGGGGTAGAGGCTAGTGGCGGTGATGTGGTGGTTCGTGGGGCAACTGACCGTGTGGGGGTGGTTTGGTG
The DNA here is from genome assembly GCF_019175385.1 of Lycium barbarum. Classification (NCBI taxonomy): domain Eukaryota; kingdom Viridiplantae; phylum Streptophyta; class Magnoliopsida; order Solanales; family Solanaceae; genus Lycium; species Lycium barbarum. The sequence goes on along the minus strand of NC_083339.1, from coordinate 122,065,452 downwards.
GCTGCTCCGGTAAAGGAGACGAGGACGAAAGGGAGCAGTGAAGTTGTGTGGTAGTTCGTTGAAGGTGAGCGGGGCGTCGCTGGAGCTCCGGCGTGGAGGCGGCGGCTGGGCGGCGGTGGCGATGGGAGGAGAGAGAGGAGAAGTGTTTGGGGTTTTGTTAAGAGAGAGAGGGAGAAGACAAAATCTGAAAATTAAAGTGTGTGTGTGTATAGAAGATGTGTAGAAAATTAAATTAACCCCTCCCTTTTCTTATACTGCAAAATGGCCCCTTGCTTTGTCCAAAGAATAAAAGATTGCACCCTTTTGTCTCCTTTACCTCTTTTAACTAATGTGTAAAGATGTATTAACCAATGGATGAAGAACCCAACCCGTCACCTCAAATGTCAACTTTTTAAAAGGTGACGAGACCTTGATTTGATCGAATTCTTGCTCTGTGTTTAAAAATTACTTGCTCCGATTTTCTCTGCACTGTCAGACTATACTAAAATACAGTTAATTAATACATGTATAAATAGTAACGTAAGTATAAAATATAAATATTAATGTGTAAAATATGAAAATGTATTGCTATAAAATTAAGGAACAATTATTAATTGCACAAAAATGGTAGTATTACGCTGTACATGTGCAAAATAATGATTCTTGGAAAATGACAATAAATTGATAAAATTCCTAAAATAAGGATAATCATCAATAAATTGTTGAAAAATGTAAAAATGTGTAAAAAAATGTATTTCGTGCTCTTTAACGAATCAGGGCCCCCCAAAACGTTAATTTTAAGCACGTCGAGCCAAAATTAGGTGTCAACAGCTTGTCCCTCTTCGACCGGAGACGATGAAAGAGTTTTCGGACGAAGACGTTGACGTGTAGCCTATTTTGGCTCGACAAAGAATTGCTAAAAGGATATGTACGTAGAAAGAAGCCAGGCGTTTATAGAGCTTTGACAATACTCTCAGTCTGTCGGCAGGGTTGTGATAAAAAGAAGAATGATAAAAAGGGAAGGATTGTTCAGGGCCGAAAAATATTCGCGTACCCACGTCGTCGCTTCCGAAATTGCCCCAGTGTCAAGTTACGAGACGCTGGGAGGGTGCAAGATTGTATACTTGCTGGGGAAATAATGATTCTCGCCCCGATATGACCGAACTCTACATAGAGCTTCCTACATATCTCGTCAATCACGAGAATCAGGTCAATGTAGTTCGAAAAAAATGCTAATTAATAGATGTTGTGGCAAATTTTGATCGTCCGATAAAAAATTTTCCCCAGTGTTGTTGGAGTGGTCCTAACAAGTGTAGGATGAAGAACGGTCGTGCTCGAATTCGAGCTACCTACATATCCCTGAGGTGGGAGTCAGACCGGTTGTAGTTTGAAAAAACTTGTTGGGGAGGAAAATCATTCATTGCTAGAGGGGCGGCCGAACTCAGAGCCACGGATTGAAATGGACTACAGAGTTGTGTGTCGGGATCCTGATGAAAATTCGAGTTGTGTGCCGAAGCTTTAAATGGAGAGGGGTCCTGAATAGTGTCTGAGGACCTTGGTGCATATTCCGGCTTGTGTGCCGGAGGCTTGGAATGATATCTCGTGTTGTGTGCCGAGATCCTGATGCATACTCTGGTTTGTGTGCCAGAGCTTTGAAATGAAATACCCGTATTAGAAGGTGTGCACCTGATTGAAATTAAAATACCCGCATTAGAAGGTGGGTGTCTGACTGAAATTAAAATACCCGCATTAGAAGGTAGGCGTCTGACTGAAATTAAAATACCCGCATTAGAAGGTGGACGCCTGAACTGAAATTAAAATACCCGCATTAGAAGGTGGGTGTCTGGCTGAAATTAAAATACCCGCATTAGAAGGTGGGCGCATGAACTGAAAAATAAAATACCCGCATTAGAAGGTGGGAGCCTGACTGAAAAATTAAATACCCGCATTAGAAGGTGGGCGCCTGACTGAAAAATTAAATACCCGCATTAGAAGGTGGGTGCCTGACTGAAATTAAAATACCCGCATTAGAAGGTGGGCACCTGAACTGAAATTAAAATACCCGCATTAGAAGGTGGGTGCTTGGCTGAAATTAAAATACCCGCATTAGGAGGGGGGTGCCTGACTGAAATTAAAATACCGGCATTAGAAAGTGGGCGCCTTGACTGAAATTAAAATACCCGCATTAGAAGGTGGGCGCCTGAACCGGAATTAAAATACCCGCATTAGAAGGTGGGCGCCTGACTAAAATTAAAATACCCGTATTAGAAGGTGGGCGCCTGTAAAAAATGTACTTGAAACGAAATACCCGCATTAGAAGGTGGGGGCCTGTAAAAAATGTACTTGAAATGAAATACCCGCATTAGAAGGTAGGCGCCTATAATTTTTTTTTGATGCATTTTTCGTTGTTTTTGTTGTAAAGAATATTGAAAAATGAAGACGTGAAGAGAATCGTGTCTTGACTTCAGTTGGTACCAACAATTAGTTTTGTGCATAAAAATTCCATCAATTCCATCCCAGCTAACTGAGATTGACTTCGAGATAATTCCTGTAGCTTCAAGTGGTACCTCAAACATACCTAAGTATCGATAGGATTTGTTCATCTTGCTTCAAGCAAACGTTTTGAACTATACCTATCCTTATGTTTCAAGTGCTCTCACAGAAAAGAAAGTTCATTTTTCACACATATTCAGTATTTTTGAACTTTAGGACATCGAGAGAAGTACACTCATACTCAGAAAGATGTTCAATGCATGCAATTGCGATATTATAAACTTGGCCGTCATGTAAGTATCCACTAATGTGAGAACCCTTGGCACAGGATCACGTAGGGCTTGTTATCGGGTTGTAATGTAGGCTTGGGAAAAAGATAGGATATCATTTGGGTAAGGAGTGACTAATCCTTCCCTGAGCGTTGCACTATGGTTGTGCTTTGTATTTGTGTGCTCTGACACTGATCTGCTTCGTTTAGTTGTCCCTTTCTTTTGTACTTGTACGACTTCTTTTGCAAGTTGGGGCTTTTTTTTTTTTTGAAGTTCGGGGTTGTATGCCTGAGACTCTGTGGGGATTAAGAGAATGAACCTGGGTTGTATGCCCAAAGTCCTGATGTTAATTCCGGGTTGTATGCCGGAGTGTGAAAAATAAAGAGGAATAACAGGTTGTATACCCGAGATCCTAAATGATGACTGATGATTTTTTTGGCTCCTTCTTGCTTTGGAGGTCGTTGTTCGTCTTTGTTTTTATGGGACTTTTGTATCTTTTTGTCATTGGAAACTTCAGCTTGGATCTTTAGCCGCGATTGCACATTTCTAGTAAGCTAGCACAGGGAGGTTGGGCCAAGAGAGGGATAGTGTATGTAAGCACTTAGAAATGGTATAGGCTTATGATGTGGTTGTCAAAGAAAAAGCTTTAGGCTCAAAGGGGGAATGCTAGGGATAATGTCATTTGGTAGGCTAGAAAGGCTCAAACGGGTCAAAGAAGGCCTACGATCCTTTCCTATACCGAGTGTTACTCATAATTTCGCCTCAATAGACATTCAGGCCAAGTTCTAGATCACAATGCAATGCAATTGAACGCTATCTAAAGCTCACCACACAATGCACATGAAACAATGAGGTTGGTTTTGTTCTTGTCTCACAAGCATGCAAGAGAATTTTTCAAGTGTCACTTAAAGTGTGAATGAGAGGTACCAAAAGAATCTATGGTTTATCATGAAGTCAGTCCTCTCCATCATAGTGATTGTTACTTGTTTCTTTCCTATGCACATTCCTAACTATGTTGGTACCAAACAAGTCAAAGCTATGAATCTAAAAAAAAAAATTGTATTTATTTTTAATAAAGGGTACCGAACCCAAGAAGGGTTGCCCACGTATCTCATCTTTGATGAGAATCAGGTGTGCGTAGTTCGTTCAGAGAGGTAAGAACAAAGAATTCTTTTTTTTTAATGAATACCGAACCCAAAAGGGCTGCCTACGTATCTCATCAAAGAAGAGAATCAGGTGTGCGTAGTTCTTGCAGATAAGATATAAGAGGAGGTGTCGATTGAAGGCGGAGTTTTGCAAGTACTCCGATAGACGGCAGAAGGGTGTATCCATCGTAGGCATTGGCCTCTGAAAATTATCCAGCAAGGGACCAATCATAGGCTCAGAGCTTGGACAGTACTATGGTAGGCGGTCAGAAAAAATGAGCCGATCGCAGCCAGAGCATTGAAAATACTCTAACAGGCAGCCGAGAAGAAGGAGGTCAACTGTAGATGGAGCCTTGTCATTACTCCAGTACGCTGACTGGGTAAGATTGCAATGATTGCAATGATTGGGTACCAAACTGTTTGCGGAGCTTTGGCATTACTCCTTTTCAGTTGGCACGATTATTGTATAGTTGAGGGGGAAAGAATTTACATGTGTTGAACCCTTGGGTTGAAAAATAAACACCGACAAGCCAAAGTTCCATGGCCTGCTATGCTTGGGAGAAGAAGAAAAGCTTATATCCCAGATTTTGGGACAAAAACTAGGTGACGGTTGGGGTAAGGCTGGTATTGCGCTGTTGAGTTTTGGATTTCAAGGGATTGATTGACGCTCTTAGAAGCCCTTTTGGAGAGCATCTTTGAACTGCTCCAAAATAATTGTCCCAGTTTTTTTTTATTCCAGTGAATTATTTTGAAACAGTGGGGAGACCGAACCCTTATGTAGGGTTGCCTACGTATCTTGCCAGGACAAGAATCAGGTCTGACGTAGTTCGGGCAGATATGGTGTAGTATGTGATTTGTATTATTTCTATGAATTGGTGATTGTATTGAACAGAAGTGAGGTTATGAACAAGGGTTTGAATCTAAAAAAAGTGTGCTCCAGGGATGGGAAGAATGTACAAGATTGTATTGTATTGAAAAGGATTGGTAGAATCAAAATGATGGTTGCAAAGATTGGAAATGGGTATGAAAAATAATGTGGATGTGAGGGTGGTCGTAAAGACTAAAAAATGGGTGTGAGGGTTTGGAAAGGTTCCAAGCTCAATACAAGTCAACCAAAATTGTTCGATAAAGCAGACGAGGCAGAAGAAGATATGTCTAGTATATATGTATGTCTAGTATATATGTACAACTAAAGAATGTCTAATATATATGTACAACTAAAGAATGTCTAATAAATACAGTATGTGAAACAAATAAAGAATATGTAAGATGCAAAAAAGCATGTAGCAAATAAAGAATGAAATTAATCCGGCTAGAGCAGTGATCAAAATTATACATACAACGACCTAAGAATTCGAAGAGTAGATTCACCTAAGCTGATAAAGAATATTCGAAAAACTGCGAGATGGCAAGTAGTAAGACTAGCCCACCAATCTCTGAAACTAAGGAGTTTGAAGAAGGTTCGGAGGAGCGCAAAAGCACAATGTGTGTATGTATACGGCCAAAGACTCAATTGAAAGTGCGATGACAGTATAAAGAAAACAGTAGCATGTAGCGTCTTCAATCAAATAAGGAACACAAGTTAGGCTTTGGCTCGTGTCCTTTCAAAGATAATATTGTAGCAGTTCACGATATATACATAACAAGTAATAATAATAAAAACAAATAAATAATCACATATCCCTCAAGTGCTCACTTAAACTAAGTCTGTTAAGGTCAAAACCTAGGTAATCCCCAGCAGAGTCGCCATTCTGTTACGCCCTATTTTGAACAGGTCCAAGATAGTTTGCAACTTCACGGTTCTTGTGACTGGTTTTTAAAGGGTTAGAGTCGCCACCTAATTTTTAAGGAAAAATAGGAAACCTATATGTATTTGTGTGTCTGCTCCATTTTTAGTCCGCGAAACCTATAAGATTCTAGATAAGGGTTTTATTTACCCCGAGAGGAAGGTATTAAGCATCCCTCAGAACCTGCCCGAAGACAGTCCTTAGACTTAGTTTAACTGAACACTAGAGGGGGATTATTTATCTGTTTATCATTATTATTACCTGTTTTCAAAATGTTATGACTTTATGAAAAACTACACTAGGTGATAATATACTAAGTATATACACAATGTATTTATATCAAGTATTCATAAAGAATGTATAGTAAAAAAAAATATATAAAAGTGTATAAAGAGAATGTACCTCGTAAGTATAAAAGTATATCTGTTAGTACAAAGAGTGTATATATGTTAGTGTAAAGAATGTGTAACTATATTAAGAATATAAAAAAAATGTAAGACTATGAAAAAATAAATATATCAAGGATATAAAGAATGTGCGTCTATGTATATTAAAAGAATGTATGTATATTAAACATATAAAGAACATATTTCTAGTGTAAAACAGTGTACGTCAAACTTAAAATGTATAAAGAATTGTATAACTAGGTATATTAGTGCATAAAGAATGTAAAAATAATTTACGAATATTCATTGGTGTAAAGATTTTATATAACGAAATTATTCAGAAAAGTGAAGTTTATTCGATTTGTTTTTACCATTTAGTTAAAAAGAGTGTTTGTTTAATGAATATCCTATCAAAAGAATAAGGAACAAACTAATTGCAAAAAGTATTGGTAAAAAATAAGTATAAGAAATTGTGGATAAAAAATGAGTGAAAATGTGTAATGCCTCTAGAGAATAAAAGATTTGTAAATGGACGACTTAATATTTGCCTAGCGTCAAAATGTGGATTTAACTTAATTAAAATATGTATTAGTGTACAGGAAACAATATAAAATGTAAGTTGTATTAAGAGTGTATAAAGAATATAAAATAAATGATGAACTAGTATTTTTGCCTAATCGTCAAAAGTGTGAATTTATTTAACAAAGTGTTTATACCAAGTCAATTTAACCTAGTTATGAAAGTATTGACGGCCTATGTCTTGCCTAAAACGAACGACAATTTTAAGTTTAACAAACAAGGCGACAAGTAAATAAATATATCAACCCGTCATTCCAAAAATAAAGTTTCCACTATACTATGAGTTTATGTTTTGTACAGTTATAAAAAAATGCGGAAAGTAAATACAAACAGTGATTCGATTAAGTCTTCGGGTTCCTTCCGAGTGTCGTCTTCGATATGTATCTTCGGGTACCAGTATAAACACTTAGTAAAAGTGTTAGTAAGAGAATAAATAACTATCGAATGAATTAAAGAAATAATGAATATACTTAAAATAAAAAATCGTCTTTTGTACATGGGAGGCCTTGGAAATCGACGAAAATTTCTTCATCGGCCATTTGGGGTTTAGTATTCGCCCAAATAAATTTAAATAAATGCGATAAAAAAGGTAAAAGTACCGATGGCCTCCAAAAGTATTTTCCGAGCACAAAACCAATCTTTATTTAGCAAAAATAATGTAAGAGTTAATATGAAAAAAGGCAACAAGTGAGCAGTAGTAAAAAGACAGTAACAGTAGTAGTAGTGATGGGGTAGTAACCAAATGATGGTGAAAGTCACCGAAAAAAAAAAGCTTAACAATCGTCGAAAAAAATGGAGCAAGATCACTCAAGAAAAATAGAGATAATATTGTTACTAGTGCGGTGAGCAACACACCGGAGGGGACCACGAGGTCATCGAAAAAATGAGAGCAACATGGGGCTGCTCCAAAATGGGCAGCAACAATCAAACTAATCAGCAACAAAAAATAGAGCAGATGCACAAAAATATAAGAACAAGGGTTGCCGGGGTTTATTAATCATTTCTTTTCCGGCGCATTTTGCGGAGTTTATTTTTACATTCAACGCGTTGCTTTAATGGTGTCAACCGCCAGTGCAACATCTCAATGATGAACAGATCTGTGGGACCACGGCGAAACAGAAGGGTTGTCGGAAATGGTGACAGTTCCTGCGTGAAGGAGAAAAAAGGGGGGAAAGAGGAGGAAGACGGTGGGGTGGTTGGTGTCGTTGTGGTTGGCTGTGTTTGGAGGCTGGACGGAGGGAGTAATGGCGAGTAAGTAGTGTTGCAGTGAAGGAGAAGGAGATGATAAGGGGGGACTGTTTTGGGGTGGAGGCTAGTGGCGGTGATGTGGTGGTTCGTGGGGCAGCTGACCGTGTGGGGGTGGTTTGGTGGCTGCTCCGGTGAAGCAGACGAGGACGAAATGGAGCAGTGAGGTTGTGTGGTAGTTCCGTAAAGGTGGACGGGGCATCGCCGGAGCTCCGGCATGGAGGCGGCGGTGGCGATGGGAGGAGAGAGAGGAGAAGCGTTTGGGGTTTTGTTAGAAGAGAGAGGGAGAAGCAAAAATCTGAAAATTAAAGTGTGTGTGTGTATAGAAGATGTGTAGAAAATTAAATTAAACCCTTCCTTTTCTTATAATGCAAAATGGCCCCTTGCTTTGTCCAAAGAATAAAATATTGCACCCCTTTGTCTCCTTTACCTCTTTTAACTAATGTGTAAAGATGTATTAACCAATGGATGAAGAACCCAACCCATCACCTCAAATGTCAACTTTTTAAAAGGTGACGAGACCTTGATTTGATCGAATTCTTGCTCTGTGTTTAAAAATTACCTGCTCCAATTTTCTCTGCACTGTTAGACTGTACTAAAATACAGTTAATTAATACATGTATAAATAATAACGTAAGTATAAAATATAAATATTACTGTGTAAGATATGAAAATGTATTGCTATAAAATTAAGGAACAATTATTAATTGCACAAAAGTGGTAGTATTACGTTGTACATGTGCAAAATAATGATTCTTGAAAAATGACAATAAATTGATAAAATTCCTAAAATAAGGATAATCATCAATAAAGTGTTGAAAATGTAAAAATGTGTAAAAAAATGTATTTTGTGCTCTTTAACGAATCAGGGCCCCCCAAAACGTTAATTTTAAGCACGTCGAGCCAAAATTAGGTGTCAACAGTTAGGTCGAAGGAGAAGAAAAACAGAAAGAAAAGTTATTCGTACCTTCAACAATAATATCTCTTCAAGTGTGCGTTCCAGTTGTGTTTCAACTGTTGTCCGTCTTCGTCCTCGAGCCGATAGAAACCTTTCCCGGTTATTCCAGTGACTCGAATCGGGTCTTCCCAATTCGGGGCTATTTTCCCTTCGTGAGGGTTCTTTGTGTGAAGTGTGACTTTCCTTAGTACCAAGTCCCCAATCTGAAAGTGCCTAAAGCTGGCCCTTCGGTTATAATATCTTTGCATTATTTATTTTTGTGCGGCTATCCGGATATGAGCAACTTCCCTTCTATCGGAATCTCAAGCTGTCACGACCCAGCTAGGGGCCGCGACGGGTACCCGGGGCTAACCAATGAGCACCACTCGTTTCCTCACTCGTCGTAGTCATTTTGTACTTCTTTATCTTCCACAGTATCATAATCGTGAAACAGTCATCTTTCATTTGAAAACACAATTGGTTTTATATACATATTCCTTTTTACGCTAGAAAAATAATATATACAAATGTACTGTGGCAATCTTGTGAGACCATCTAACCCACACTGCGCATCTACGAGCCTCTACTGACATACTATACATAGAGACGGAACAAGACTCCGTCGTGCTCGAAATATACATATATACCAAAAGAACAATCATAAGCACCTCCGGAAGATGGAGTGCTCTCAATTAGCTGACAGCTACTAGGAATCTGGGTCAAGCTCACCTCCCTGTCTACCTGTGGGCATGAACACAGCGTCCAAAGAAAACGGACGTCAGTACGAATATTGTACTGAGTATGAGAGGCATAAACAATAACAATATATCAATGAAATAGGAAGGCATCAATGAAATAAGGAGGCATCAAGAAAGAGCAATCTGTACTGGCTATCAAATATAACTGAAATAATGCATGCTGACTTACTCATAATCATTATCATGTCATGTATCTGTACATATATAAGCTGCCCGTCCATGCAGGTACGGCGTGATAATGTATAAGCTGCCCGTCCATGTAGGAGCGGTGTGATAATCATAGCCTGCGTCCAGGCCTCCCGCGTCCGGGGTATAAGCTGCCCACTATAGTGGTGTGCACATCTACGTGCCTGCCCGGCCGACTATAGCGCGATGCGGTGTGAGAAAATACATACATATATATAAAGCATGCATAAGAGCCCAATCAAAAGCCATAACTATATCGGAATGACGTAAGGTTGGTAGCTTCCGACGTCATTATGGAACATTCATTGACATCCTGCCTCACCTTGAAGGAATTAGCATATAAGGTGAGTGTAAGCAATAAATAGCATCATTAACATCATAGGATCATCACAACATGAGTATTGAGATTTCTATACTTTACTCATTACCTTGTGTGGCTAATTAGGGACATAGACTCATATTTCTTAAGGAAACTCATGGATAAAAAGAGAGTCAAGCTATAAGATTCATGCCATAGAAAGAAAGGACTAGCCTCACATACCTCTGTCGTTTAGCTATGTTATTGTTCACTTGCTCTCCCCTAATGTCACATCGTTACCTTATATGCCAAGAAATAATCTTCTTCCTCCTTACTTTACTACAAAATAACCTTCGATCTCCCCAACGTAAATGGAAACATTGTTGTTCTCTTTTGGAAGGATAACTTGTTGCTATGTTTTGGGAAATAACGTTACTATTATGTTTCTTTTGGAGTGGAAAGTGTTGTTGGTGTCTTTCTGAGGAGAAAAAACGTTGCTGCCATGCTTGTATTTAAGGACCAATATTCCACTAAGTGAAAAGGTCTCACATGTGGTTGCAACACGTTTTGGATCTAAAGAAAATGACAATCCAAAGCATTTCATATTTCATATTTCATTAGCCGTGGGGTCCACCCACCTTTTCAATATTTTACCATATCACAAACTTATCCCAAGTTATTTTCAGCACATGTGTCATATATAGGCCATTAGTCATCTTTTCCATTCCTTGGCAAGGCCCCACGTAGACATGTAAAGATAATACCTATCTTTTTGTCAGAAGATTAACTAGTACTTCACTTACAATCCAACACTTAAGCAGTTTATCCGTATAATTAATTTCTTGATCTCAATCCATTTAAATATGGATCACTTTTTAACACACTTTATATACTTATTATCATAATCATGAGATATAGCAATAGCTTATAATCTCTTTTGGCACACACAAAATATTATTCCCAATTACCGTCGTCACACTCTTCCATCTTAAATCATTTCGGGACTTCATTCCTCGTATACACTGAGTTCTTGATTTTCATGCTTGGTTATGATTGAATTTTCTGAGCTCGGGTAAATTTACTCATATGGGACGATTAAATTTTCTAGTCCAAAAAAATACAGGATGTAATATGTTGCTAATGCCATGCTTAAGTGAATATCCAATTTCCTCCAAATGAAGGTTGCTGAACGTGTATATTTATATTAGAAGTGAAATCTGTAGGCATAAACCTTCACCTTTTCCTCTCTTTTAAATATGGGTTCCACCACCTAAAGCATTTATCATTTTAAATACAACTTTCATCTTTATCTAATTGTATTAGTCACTACTTTGCTTCATTATCATAAGGCCACGTAGTTGACTCCACATGAAGTTCGTTACAGCTGTTTCACAATTTATTTCTCGTCTCCTTATAAACCAACATACAATTTACACACATCATTAATTTAATTTATTTTTTTTTGTGTCAGTTCACTCAGTATTTTTCACTTCTAACACATTTTATTTTATAATCATGTGGTAAAACTCTAGTCCCTAGCCTCTTTATACATAAACCAAATATTATTCTTAATCACTGCCGTCATACTTTTTAAGTCCTAAATTATTTAAGAACCTCATCTTTTTTACACCTACCTCTTTATTTGCATACTTGAGTATAACAAAAATTCTCCGGTGCGAGCGGTTCGAACTATAGCCCAAATTTGTTTAACCTTTAACCTTTGACGACACTTACTTATCACTCGTTAAGCGTCGCATAATACTTATAGCCTCAAAAATTAACCTTGCCCTTGAACTTATGTCGATTAACTTACGACAAATCAAATGTACAAAAGTACGGGATATAACACAAGCTTGGTTCACCGACCTCGACGGGTATTAGGGCCTCGGCTCCGTATACAAGAGAAAATGGAGTCTCCCCGATGCTTGATCTCACTATTGTACAGTATGCCCATAAAACCTTGGGCAAGACCTCCTTTCATCGGTGCTTAGAGCCGGTCAGTCTTTTCTTTAGATTCAGCAATATAGTTTTATTGGTAGACTCGTCCTGGCCGTTCGCGCTCGGGTGATATGGGGTGGATAAGATCTTCTTGATCTTGTATTATTCGAAAAACTTGCTGACCTTGCTACCTATGAACTGCTTCCTGTTATCACACGCGATCTCCACGGGTACCCCGAATCGACAGATTATATGGTCATAAATGAAATCAATGACCTCTTTTTCCCTGACTTTCTCGAGTGCCTATGCTTCAACCCATTTAGAGAAATAATCAGTCATAAGCAAAATAAATTACGTCTTACCTGGGCCCATGGCAAAGGCCCTACTATATCCATACCCCATTTCATGAATGGCCATGGGGAAAGGACCGAATGGAGTTCTTCCCTGGGTTGATGTATTGACAGGGCGTTCCTTTGGTATTCGTTGCATTTTCGAACGAAGGTTTTGGCGTCTTCCTCAATCTCATTCCAGTAGTATCCCACTCTGATCAGCTTATGGACCAATGAATTGGTTCCCGAATAGTTCCCGCAAGTCCCCTCGTGAATTTCCCTCAGAATGTAGTCGGTTTCTCCTAGTCCTAGGCATCTCGCCAAGGGGCCGTGAAACGACCGTCGGTATAACTGGCCATCGACCAAACAAAATCTAGCTGCTTTGGCACGGAGGGCTCTTGATTCCTTGGCATCGGATGGCAGCTTTCCTGTTTGAAGATAGTATATGTATTTGTTCCTCAAATCCCAAGTGAGGCTGGTCGAGTTTATCTCGGCGTGGCTAGTCTCTATGACTGATTTTGTCAACCGCACCACAGCTCCGGAGTTGAACCCGTCCGATTCGACCGAGGATCCCAGATTTTCCAGGGCATCTGCCTCATTATTTTGATCCCAAGGCACGTGTTTCAATGTCCATTTCCTTGAACCGGCGAAGGACAATCTGCAATTTGTCTTGGTACCTCCGCATTCGATCATCCTTCACTTCAAAGGTTCCATTCGAAGTCAAGGACAATCTGCAGTTTGTCTTGGTACCTCCGCATTCGATCATCCTTGACTTCGCTTGGTTGACCACCAGGAGAGAATCACATTTGGCCTCTATGATCTCGCTCCCAAGCATTTAGCCAGTTCTAAACCTGCAATCATAGCCTTATACTCGGCTTCGTTGTTAGTTAAATCAGCTGATCTAATAGATTGTCTTATTACGTCACCCGATGGAGGTTTGAGAACGATCTTTAACCTGTACCATTTTACATTAGCTCACCATCTATGTAAAGGGTCCAGACTCCCGTGCTAGTCTCCGAGACAAAAAGCATTTCTTTATCGACCTCGGGGATCATGGCTCGTGCAAAATCGGACACGAAATCTGCCAGTACTTGAGATTTGATTGCAGTTCGGGGTTTGTATTCAATATCATACCCGCTAATCTCCATAGCCACTTTGCTAGTCGTCCTGAGAGTTCGGGCTTATGCATGACATTCCTTAGGGGGTACGACGTTACAACGCATATGGGATGTCTCTGGAAGTAAGGTTTTAAATTTCTAGATGCGCTTAATAAAGTCAAAGCGAGTTTTTCCAAATGTGGGTACCTGGTTTCGGCGTCACCGAGGGTTCTACTTACATAGTAAACCGGGTATTGCGTACCTTTCTACTCTCGAACCAGGACACCGCTCACCGCTATCTCGGACACCACCAAGTATAGATACAACTGCTCGTTCGCTTTTGGCGTGCCAAGTAGAGGCAGACTTGATAAGTACCTTTTGAGTTTTGTTAAGGCCATCTGACATTCGGGGGTCCATGCAAAGTCAGCCTTTTTCTTTAGCAATGAGAAAAGCCGATGACTTTTGTCCGATAATCTAGAGATGAATCGGCTTAAAGCAGTTATCCGTCCTGTCAATCTTTGTACCCTTTTGATGTCGTTTATCACGGTGATATCTTCGATTGCCTTTATCTTATCCGGGTTGATTTCGATCCCGCTATTCGATACCATACTCGATCTGACTCCGAAGGCACATTTTTTCGAGTTCAGCTTCATGTTGTACCTCCTTAATATGCTGAAAGTTTCCTGCAAAATTTCAAATGGTCCTCTGCTCGCAGGGACTTAACAACCATGTCATCTATATAAACTTCCATTGATTTCCCTATTTGGTGTTCAAATATGCGGTTGGCTAACCGTTGATAGGTGCCACCGATATTTTTTAAGCCGAAGGGCATTACATTAAAACAATATGTGCCAGACCTAGTTATGAAAGAGGTTTTTTCTCGATCCTCTGGGTCCATTTGTATTTGGTTGTACTCGGAGTAGGCATCAAGAAAACTCAATGTGTCGTGACCCGCAGTAGCGTCGATCATGCGATCGATGCTGCGTAAAGGAAATGAATCCTTCATGCAAGCTTAGTTTAAATCTTTATAATCTACGCACATTTTAAACTTATTTCCCTTTTTAGGCACTACTACAACATTAGCTAATCAATCTGGGTATTTTACCTCTCGAATAGACCCTATGCTAAGGAGCTTGGTTACCTCGTCTTTGACGAATGCATGTTTTACCTCGGGCTGTGGCCTCTCCTTTTGTTTGATGGGAAGAAAAACTTAGATCTAGACTCAATTTGTGTGTTGTTACATCCAGTGGAATACCTGTCATATCTAAATGGGACCAAGCAAAGCAATCTGAGTTATCTTTAAGAAATTCAATAAATTTTTTCCTAAGCTCGGGGGTTAACCCCGTGCCCAGGTATACCTTCTTATTCGGTGGGTGAGCGAACAGTGTGATTTGCTCGAGCTCTTCGACCGTGGATTTAGTGGCATCTGAATCATCGGGCACCACAAAGGTCCTCGGTACTCCGAACTTTAACTCTTCATCTGGTGTGTCTCTGTTCCGATCTTCCGAGGATTCCAAGATCGGAATCTGTGATTGCTATTTGGCATTCTTCCCTTCGTTTCGATCCGGCACCTTTATAATCTTAACATATTCTTCAACTGCGAACATTTCCTTTGCGGCTTGTTGTTCACCATGGACGGTTTTGATACCTTCCGGGGTCGGGAATTTCAATACCTGATGCATAGTTGAGGGGACCGCTCTCACGAGGTGAATCCACGGTCTTCTCAGCAAAGCATTGTATCCCATGTCTCCCTCTATCACATAAAATTTTGTCTGCTGCGTAGTTCCTGCCATGTTGATCGGTAAAGTGATCTCACCCTTCGTCGTCTCGCATGCCATGTTAAATCCATTGAGGACTCGTATTGCTGGCACAATCTAATCTAGTAGTCCCAGCTGCTCGATCAATTAGCACACGTTTGATTCTAAATTTATTGACAAAGATAGATATTACCAGTGTGTCATTATGAGGCTGGGCGATGCCTCCCATTTCCTCGTCACTAAACAAAATAGGACCGTCGGGGTCGTCATTCCGAACACGCTTTTCCCTTGTTATGGAAATCTTGGTGCGTTTTACAACCGGCCCCATGGGAGCGTCCGTTCCTCCCATGATCATGTGTATCACCTGCCGAGGCTCTTCTAGCCTATCCTGCTTGTTGGAGTCCACGTTCTTGAAATGCGTTTTTGCTCGTTCACTTAGGAATTCTCGAAGGTGTCCCAAATTGAACAGATGGGCAACCTCCTCTCTCAGCTGCCGACAATCTTCGGTTCGATGGCCGTGAGTGTGATGGTATTTGCAAATAAGGCTTTTATCCTGCTTCTCTGGATCAGATTGGATTGGCCTCGGATGCCTTGTTTCTCTGTTACGAATAACGGCTATCGCTATGGTCGCTACATCGACGCAAAAATTATACTCGGATAACCTTGGGGTTTCTCTGTTTCCCGAGGCTCTATCGGCAGCATTTCTGTTTATCAGTCCTCGACTACTTTGGCCTCGATCATGTCTCCTATCATTCTTGCCCAATTCGCTGTTGCACCCATTTCCCCTTCGATCGAGCGGGTAAGGTTGGTACCTGTCATACGATGATCTGGAATCCCAATCTGCCGCCCTCTTCGATCGGTCACTCCCTTTACCAGAATTCCATGATACCGAAGCGGCCCTCAGAATCTCATCATCTTCGACCCTGATCTTTGATTGATACCTGTTGTGTACATCAGCCCAGGCGATCGCCGGGTATTCTATCAGATTTTGCTTTAGCTCCATAGATGTGATCGAGCTTCTTGAATTGAGCCCTTGAGTGAAAGCTTGAACGGCCCAATCGTCAGTGACCAGAGGTAAGTCCATGCGCTCCATTTGAAATCGGGCCACAAACTCGTGGAGGGTCTCGTCATCTCACTGCTTGACGTTGAACAAGTCCGATTTTTGAGTTTCGACTTTGATAGCCCCAGCATCAGCGAGCATGGAAAATGAATCAATTGAATGCTCGAGCAAGTTATGGTACCAAATCATTGC
The DNA here is from genome assembly GCF_019175385.1 of Lycium barbarum. Classification (NCBI taxonomy): domain Eukaryota; kingdom Viridiplantae; phylum Streptophyta; class Magnoliopsida; order Solanales; family Solanaceae; genus Lycium; species Lycium barbarum. The sequence continues at coordinate 122,049,017 of NC_083339.1, read as the reverse complement.
CCCCTTCGACAGGGTTTCCTCGAAATTCTTAAGCAGCACTGATTCCCTTTCGTCATCGGCGAGATCATTGCCCTTAATAGCACACGTATATGCAGTCACATGTTCATTTGGGTCCATTGTCCCATTATATTTCGGGATATCGGGCCTGCGAAATCTCTTAAGGATCTTCATCGGCGCCGCACTAGGCGGAAATGGCGTTTGAATGAATTTTTTCGAATCCGGTCCCTTCAACACCTATGGGGCCCCTGGAATCTGATCGACCCTCGAGTTATAGTTCTCCACCTCCTTATCATTCGCCTTTATCTTCTTTTCGCCGGACTCGAATCTTTTTGTCAATTCTTTGAGCCTTCTGATCAGTTCGCCGCTCTGCCCGAGGTGGTTCTCGTTATCACGAGCAACGTGCCTTTCTTCCGTATCCTGGGCCTGTTCTGATGAAGCAATATCGGGTGCCTGATTCTGGTTCTGCAATTGCACTATGATCTCTTGCTGGGCCTGTAATTGGGCCATAGCCATGTCTAACTGGTTTTGGAGCTGTTACAGCATGGCTCCGTTATTCTCGCCGGCCGGTACGTTGCCCACCGATGATCCGGCTTGAACAGAATTAACATGAGGCGTGTTGTTGTTAGGTATGCCCCCATCGTTATGCTCATGATGTCTTGGCTCGACTTGAAAGTTGACGGAATGGGAATCCGACATTTCTGGTATGCCTGAAATCAAACCTTAAAGAACAAGTGTAAAATATCGAATGTAACCAGAATTTTGTATTGAACAGCCACTACTATCTCTGGCCCCACGGTGGGCGCCAAACTGTTTATCCTTAAAATAGTGAACAATTAAATTTGTGTGTGATGCCAAAGATATGTGGCTCAATTCAATTCAAGATGGGATTACGGGATGACGAATAAGTAAATAAAGAAGCAGATCTGACTAAATATTAATAATGACTGGCCTCGGGTATCGGAACTGAGGTCGAACCCCTTTGTTGGGTGTTTACACAATGAACAGTGATGATAAACTTATAAAGATATGAATGAACTCATATGATTCTATTGCTTTTTTACATGAACTCTTTCTCTCTTTCTGTTGCCGAACCCCTTAAAATGGATGGGGACCTCCTCTTTATATAATAGAGGAGTCGTAACCCTAGTATAATTCTAAGTAAGGAAAAGAAATCAAGTGACAGTTGTTGCCGAGATCGACGCCGAAATATCCGGTTGAGGTCGGATATTCCGGTCTTCTCCTTATGGTAGTTAACCGCCTCTCATTTAACGCCTCGTTCCAGATCGAGATCAGAGCCTCATCCTCGATAAGCTGGTCGTATCGTGCCTGAACATAACCATGACAACAGGAAACCGAGCATGTCTGTATCCTTGGTTTTACCCGTGGACAAGTTTATTTGATGAATTTTGACAGAAAAGTAATTAATCAGAAAAGTGCTTGTTTGTGTTTCTAGATAAACGACGGCACTTCTAGGGTTAGCCAATTTTCTAGATTCCATGGTCAGTTCTTTTAATTTTCAAAAGAAAAGATCGATGAGCCCTTGGCATTGCTTGCCTCACGGAAATAGAGGAGAGCCACAATTTTTCTACTAACAATTGGAATGAATTGCCATTGCATGATTAGAAACCAATTGTTTTTATGTTTTAGCAAGCCATTACTTAGTTCAGTATAAAATCTACAATTGAAAACTGAATATTTTTTCTGGAACGATTTAATAATAATTATATGAGCATTATTTATTACACATGTACATTAATTTGTATAAATTAAACATTTTGTGATTAATAAATATTTTTTACTAAAGCGGGTTATTTATTTGGAATCATTGAAAATTCTTAAAGCTTTATACATGTGAAATTATATCAATACATGAATTGAGAACAATGATTAATAAATAGGATCTACAAAAGTAGATTATTTATTTGAGTCATCGGAATATGCTCAATATATCATGTATAAATTGTCCTCGATATATGTGCGCTAGTGATAGAGTTTTATCTATAGAAAGGTAAATTATCTTTAGTTACTAGTAACATTTAATTAATTAATGAGAAGAGATATTGAGTTTTTCACCCGAAATTGAGAACATAATATCTTGGATTCTCAGGTGTCTTAATTGAGAGGACAAAATGTTGTAAGTAGGTGTTGTGTGTCTTACCCAGATGAAGGGACACAATGCATGCTTTGTGCTCATGGATAGTTATAAAAGGAGAATGGAAACCTGAATCAAATTATTTAATTCTAAATATACCTAAAACGGCTATCCCCTGAATTCGGTCATAGTTTTGGAGATAAAATATATGTTAATTTAGTTCTAGACTTACATGTATCTGTTCTTGCTTGGTAGAAGATGCATTTGCAGTGATTGATCTCGTTTTACGGCATTCCGAGATCGTCTAGATGAGTTTTAGGCGATTTGTCGGATTAAAATTTGTTTTAAAAATGAAAATGATAATCTTTCTATTGATTTTATTTATGTTAAATATGGAACATGATTACCATGATGTTTAACATGAACTGATATGTGATAATTAAGGATATAGATCATATTATTTTTTCTTGAATAGCCTTAATAAGTTATTTTTCGAATTTGGTCATAGATTTAGAGATCGAGAATATTATGAACTCTGATTGATCTGAAATTCGGCAGGTTCATCGAAAACGACCCAGTAATAAATACTCACTCCTATGCAGTGACTCATATCGTTTTTCGGCAATTGCAGTTGTTTAGATGGTGTTTTGGGCTTTTTTTTTTTTTTTGTTTTCTGAAAATGAATTTTTAGAAAAAGTAACTCGCATATGATCTAGTGGTGATAAAGATTGTTTTTTTATTATTTTCATGACTAAATACTAGTGAAATAATAAATTTATGTGTTGACTTTAGGTCTTCCTCCTCATCGGATAGATTTATTATGGGTTGTCACTAGGTGTAATCACTAGTTAATGATAATTTGTATTAACTCTCCATCTGAGTTATATGTTGGGTCAATGGAACTAGAGATAATGATAATGATATTCACTTGGCTTAAATTAGCAGCGTAATCTTCGTCTGAGTTAGCTCTAATTTTAAATTTATAGAGCGAATATCTGACATCACATATATATGTTGCATGGATTGTTCTTTATATTGAAATTTTTTGTTCAAGATGCGGGATATCTATTTTGGTGTGTTTTGAATTTTATATTCAATGATTACATAAACATGCTAATTTCCAGAAAGCAACACTGAGATTATGCAAACATATTTTAAAATTTTGTTCGTTGTTCTTGATTCATGTAAATTAGTACGCTAATGATGATATGTAATAAGAATTACTGAACAAGTGTGTGTGTGTGTGTGTATATATTATATTCTATTTTGGTTGGAATTTTTCTTAATCCAAATAGGTCATGGTTTCGAAATTCTGATTTTTGACGAACTCTGATTGACTCGAAATTTGGTAAGTTCAATGAAAACAACCCACTGAGCAATACTTATGAGATTTGCTCGTAAACTGATCCCTTTTTGGCCATCCGGGGTCGTTTAGTTGGGTTTTTTGATCATTTTTCTGTTTTCTGGAAATTTTTTGTTAAATAAAAAATTCATTTCTTCATATAGTGGTGGTAGGGTTCATTCTCTATGGTCCATTGTATATAACAGTGATATAATGAGTTTATATGTTTACGTAGGTCTTCTTCCCCATCGGATAGATTCATTATGGTAAATTACAATGCTTTAGTCCTTAGTTAATTAATAGCTTGTCTTAACTCTCCAACTGAGTTACACGTTGGTTCAATGGAACTAGGGTTTATTAAAAGTGATATTTACCTAACTTAAATAAGCAGTTTACTCTCTATCTGAGTTGGTCCTGTTTTAATTTATGGAGTGAATTATCTGGCACGACTTATATAATTTGCATGAATAGTTAAGTTTCCCTATCGAAAATCTAGATATTCAGTATGCATGGTTGTATGTGTGATGTGTGTTTTGAATTTTATTATTCTTACTACATAACTAATGATCTATTTAATGATTATATCTCAAATTCTCAATAGACTTTATCCAGCCCCTTCACTACTAGTTAAGAACTTCATCGGATAGAGATAAGACATTAATTTAAAGAATGCATTATATGTAACTTCTGTTATAAAGAATTTATTTTCAGTTTTTAACAAACAAGAGATGGATAATTAGTTTATTTTTCTTGTAACTCTTGTGTTATTGAGTTTGATAAACATTATATCTTTTGTGGTACATTGATGCGTGGGCACTTTAAACTAATATCTCTCACTACAAAAAATTGGGTACTTTTCGGAGGTTAAAAGTTGTAATTCGCGGAGCTTTTAGCCTCTACTATTTGCTAGCGGAAGATAAAACCCCCGCGAATTGCAACTTTCAACCTCCGTAAATTACCCATTTTTTTGTAGTGTCTTCTGAACTTAATAATGTTAATTTTCCTCATAAGAGATTTTTTTTCTCGTGAATTGAATGAACTTATCCGTGGCACTTGTGTCTATCATTTTAATTTGAATAGGATTTCAAAGTTGGTCAAAGGACGAACTTTTGAGGTTCAGTGAAAGTGGAGGCACTACCAACCTGTGAGTTCTATTTAGAAGGAAAATTGACTAAGAGACCTTTTCACATAAAAGGAAATAAAGTTAATGATAAGTTAAGCTAATCCATTCTGATTTGTGTGGCATAATGATTTTCAAGGCAAGAGGTGATTTTGAGTATTCTGTGACATTTATGGAGGATTACTTATGATATGAGTATATTTATTTGATGCTCTATAGGTCCAAATGTTTTGAAAATTTCAAGGTATTTAAGGCGAAAATGAAAAGCGTCAGGAAAAATATATTAAGTCACTGTCATTTGATCGTTGTAGTGAGTACCGCTTTGCAAAGTTCATTAGTTACTTATTAGGTAGAGGGATTGCATTTTCAGTTGTCTACACCAAGTTGGTGTGGAAGAGAAAAGAAATACGACTCTTTTGAAGGTGGTAAGATTAATGATTGACTCATTCATATTTGCTTTTTCATTTTGGAATATGTCTTAGAAGCTGCGATTTACATTCTTAATTTACTTCCTTCTAAGTTAGTACCTTTGATACCCATAGAACAGTAGATTTGATGTAAGACAAATCTGTAAAATGTTCTGATACGAGGTTGTCTAGCACATGTGTTCAAAGGGAAAACAGATAAGTGGGAATCAAGAACGGATGTACGCATGTTTATTACATATCCAAAGGGAACGAAAGGAGGTTTATTTACTATCCTAAAAGAAAATAAGGTAATTGTTAATTCAAATGTCAGATTTTTAGAAAAGGACTACTTAATAAACCAAGTTCCTCGAAGTAAACTAGTTTTATAGGAACTGAGCAAAGAAATAGCAAATGAGTCATCTAAAAATTCAGAAGTTCAAGAACATCTAACTGACAAGTCAGGGTTGACGTTCCATTGCATTTAAATAGTGGGAGAAACGTTAATAGGTGTAAGGAAATTCGCTACCTTTAAGTAGTGGGAGTGATGTTGAGTAAATAACATTATATGAAGTCGTTAATATTTCAATACCGAAAGGCAATGAAGATAATATTAAGATTCAGGAATATGATAATGTGACTATAATAGTAGTAGTACTCAGTCGTAGTGGGAGAACAATAACCAAGATCGGTTCGGTGTACTCTTGGGACAATTTCATGATAGGATTCCTGAAAAGAAATATTCTTTTGAGAGAGTTTCAAAATAGGATCCTTGAAAATCTTAGTACATAACCAGTCAATTACGACAAAGCACTACTAGACAAAGTTGCATCACAAAACAACTTGGCAAGTTCTTTTTTCTTTTTTTTTTTTTTTTTTTTTGCAAAGAGCTTATTGGCTAAGACTTTTGGTAGTTGTGCAAAAGGAATACATGTGAAAGTTGTAAATGTGTGGTTAAAAGTCTAAGTGGGAGATTGTTGGGGTATATACCATTAACCATGCGTTTAGATATGATATATTCTAACAATTGTCATGGTTAAAAGTCTAAGTGGGAGATTGTTGGAATATATACTATTAACCATGTGGTTGGATATAGTATTTATTATAGAACAATTATTTATTCAATTTTTAATAAAGAATTAAATAGATCATGTGCTAGTATGTTTGACCTTTACTTATATAGTAGATGATTTACTGTATAGAGTTTAGCTTAACACGGAAGATTAAATCATCGGTTCTTATAAGTATAAAGTTTATGTTCACAATCTAAGATGGAATTTGGACAAAGCCATCGGTATGATTGTAGCACAGGATTAATATAATGTATCTTCATTATGGGAACGGTATAGTTCCGTCTTCTCGCGTTGTACATTTTGTATGTATTGAACAGACCAAGTAGAGATAAGTGTTTTTGTACTGAATATATAAAACAAATTCTCTAGTTCATTAAATGTACTTATACTCTTAATCTTGATATAATTATTCTGATGAATGTGATTTGTTCTTTATTTTGATTTATTAAAAGGTACAACTCAATTGCAGGTCTATGTATTCCGTATATATTGGATAATGACAAAATACATTTGTGAAATAATAATTAGCTGATAGAATCCACGTCTCGACTTTGGGATTGATGATACCCTTTAATGAATGCTTATAAGTCTCATGTGAAAACCCTGCAGGTGGATTTTGTATCCTTCACATGATATAAGTTAAGTGGAAATACAAAGGATTCAATTAGTCAATGAATTAAATTGTCAGTAATTTAATTTAATTGATTGGTATCTGTAAACTTAACATGGGGTGTTAAATAAGATTTAATGAAAGATTTCGAAATGTAACTGAGGAATGCAGTTACGATTTTTTAGTGAAATAATTCGTAATTTATTATGGTAGGATTGATTCAGATATTTCGAATTAATTCTATAATAGGAAGCATCGTTAATTATATTTTGTGGTCCCTGTTGTGCCCGAATTATAAAGAATTAAATGGAATATTATTTCTTGGTGGAAAATAAAGACCCAACAGGTTTTGGAAAAGGGTGAAAAACCCTAAAACCTGTAGTTATAAAATATGGGTCTTATCCCATAAGGAGGCCAAGGGTTTTACAAGTTTCTATACTTTTTCCATAGAAATTCGCCCACATGAATTTCACAAATTCTGGTATTATTCGGGTTACACAGTAGAAGAAAGTGGAACTGAAGGATGACGATCTCGTGGATGGTGTGTGTTCGTCGCTGAAGATTCGATTCTTGGTTGCGATCACACTTCAAGGGATAAGTATCAATTTTACGTTTGATTAATATGTTGATTGTGTGTTATCTATATTACATGCAAGTTCGATCCTGGCTATTTGCTTCAGCTGTTTATGCCTGTATCCCATCAGTGCAGCGCATCGAGCTGCTCCTCCCTTAATCAGAGGTCTCGATTTCGAACCATGGGTATGGAAAAATTCTTGAAAAAGAGCGTTCCCCCCTGAATGGGGCCCTACGAGGTGCGACTCCAAATATAGTCGTGCTCCAATGCGGATATCGGACACAGAGTGGGAACCAAAAAAAATTAAAAAAATAAATTGATTGAATTTTGAATTTATTACTTGCTGAAATAACTGTATGCCTTGTGAACCAAGTGAGTAAAGGCTACATCTGCCTCAGTGTGAATCGGATTGTACTTGATGGATCTTATTGTTCATTGAACTTGATTTAACCCAAAAATAATTTTAATTAGAATAAATGGAAACTGAATATATGAATGTAAAGTTTAATCTTCAAAATTATTTCCTTTCAGATTGAGAACGAAAGAAGAAAAGTCTAGTGGCAGGCGTATAAGTTATTCAATTTTCGTCATCGTCATGGGTACACGTATAATCAAGAAAACAAAAAGGGCTGGAGACTTAAGTTTTGATGACCTTAAAGTACATAGATCACCTAAAACCAGAAACATAAGCAACCATACAAAATAAAAATCAGGGCTTGAAGCACCACAAATAGTGATTACTATCCTTGTCTATGATATCCTCAACGTAACGGAACTCCTCCACCTGACAAGGGATGTTTATGGGACCATTGTGATGAAAGTTGACTTCATCCTCAGCTCCTTTCAACAACTGGATGAAGAGAGGATGGTTGATGTGCATCACTGGTATGACGAACCTCTGTTGCTCTTCTCCTTGACCAACCATCACCGCAACGCATCCTCTTGGGATGTCCCTCAATTCCTCAATATTCTCGTGATGATGAAGGTGAAAAGGCAGATGCACATGTACATGGAATTTTAAATGATGATGATGGTGGTGATTGCGTTTTTCTCCGCTCCGCATCATCCCTGTCGAAGTTAAACAAAGACCCAGTCTAAGGAAAACAATAAATTCTTTTGAGTTGGTAAAAAAGTTGAATTTGAGATGAGAGAATTGTTGAAAGCGAGATATGGATATTTATACAAGAAAATGTGGGAGGAATATGTCAGCTGCTCACATAATGTGCTTACTTAACACAGAAGAATTTAGGCGTGTTGAAGACGCGGACATCTGAAGTTGGGGTTAGCTTGGGCGGGTAAATTCCGCTATGTGTCGCCCAGACAGGTGCTAAGGTCAATGGGGACCATTTTATCGCATGCCATTAAAAAGGAAGGTGCACAACTATTAATCAATCATTTAAAAGTAAAGATGAATTATTAGATTCAAGTAAATTCGTCAAATATATTTATTGAAAATTTTCTTTAAATTATTATTTATATATAATAGGGGACAATGCAAAGATTTTGTAGTCCTTAGTTGGATCTCAACCATTTAGTTGTGTGCTTGCTAATCAAAAGAATTTTTTCTTCCAAATCTACCCTTATACTTGTTATTTATTGCATGATATACTAAAATATATTACAAATAAATCAAGATACTTCCAAATCTTTTTTGGTAACATTGTACATGGCCCCTTTGTTCAACTTTTTGTAAGTGAAATAAATACCATAATTTTTTGTCATATATTTAGCCCTACATAATGTTTTTTGTCATATATTTAGCCCTACTTTATTCCTTTATTACTTAGGTTGCCACATTCAATTTGGTAAACATAGTAAAGTTTGAGACCCTTTAAAATGCTTAAAATGTTGTGAATATTAATTATGTTATCTAAAAGAACCAACTATCCATAAAGATAAATAAATAATAGTACTCCCTCTATCCCAATTTATGTGGCACTGTTTGACTAGATATAGACTTTAACACATTTGTGAGGAGGGAGTTTGAGATTTTTGAAATTTGTGGTCCAAAACAAGCTTTAGATATTAGTGTGATTGTAATTCACTTCATAAAGCTAAATTATTTTTAAATGTAGAAAAGTGACATTCTTTTTTGGACAGACTAAAAAGAAAAGTGTGTCACATAAACTATACATAGGGAGTAGTAACTTTGAAGAGCTCATTTGGTATTGAGAGAGAACTTTATAAACGTTATTTTTACTTTGTAAATTTTAGGACTATAGTTAGATTTATCCTGATCCTATCTCTTAATAATCTTTTTATTTTGAAAATATAAATTAGGTATGATATTTCAACATAATTTTGTATAGTAAAGAAAATCAAAATTGATCCCTCAAAAAAATAAAATCGAGAAGGAACAATATTATTAGGTATGTCGTTGCATTGAAGCATGATTTACTTATTAAAATTTAGTTGATCCTAACATTCTTGGACTAATAGCATAGTTATAATATTATTATGACGTAAATTATCAAAATAATATTTCACTTAAACTTTTTTTAAAAAAAAAAGAATGGAAAGGAAATGTCATTTCCCCACATGCATCTTTTGAAAAAAAAAGTTTAAATTAAGAAAAGTAGCAAATGTAAAGTGTCATATTCTGTATGATCTAATTAGAATTAGCATATATTAATATCATTTTAAAGTGTCAATTTTTAAAATTTAAAATTTAATCTTTATTTACAAGTAACATCAATTTCTCAACAGAAGAATAAATGTAAAATGTATGGTTTGATATTTTTTTCTTGAACCAAATTATATATTATTATTCTTTTTTTTCCTTTTTTTTTTTTTTGTAAAAAGTAGTTTATAGTTCATAAAACATGATTTTTACTAATCGTGCATATGTAAACCACAAGTCCTTCTTGCAATTTTTTTGTTGTTGAGATTTTGCATTGAATCTTTCAATGTTCTTAATTCAGTGGAGGAAAGGGGGGAGGGGGGTGGGGGTGTTCGAAGGAGAGTAAAAAGGAGAGAGATGTAAACTGTATCTGCTAAGTGATCGGCTCCTTAATCTATTTTTATTAACTTTAACCTTTTTAATAACTTTATAACTTTTGAAGTTTAATTTTGCTATTTATCTTTTCTAACTCTTAAATCATTTTAGTTTAGCTGAACATAGGCTTTTACATATATCAATATGATATCTTTTTAAGAAAATGATGCAAGAATTTGTGGTGAAGAAGTAAAAGGTTCCCTTTACTTATCGAAATCTTAGCTGAAAAATAATAGATTTCTTTGAATCACTAAGAAGAAGAAGCAAAACACAATGATCGAGTACTCTTGTAGTCAGTTTGAAATTATTTTAAATACTTCCAACTATGTTAGTTTACAATATATTAAATTATCTTTTTCTAATTCAGCTATTATAAAATTTTATACATTGATCTTGAACCCGGGCTCAGCACGGACTTCACTAGACTAGTATGATATATATATTTACAATTTTGAAAATAAACAAATTACTGTCTATGTAATAAACATCAGACCGGATGATATAAGAATCCTTATATTGATTATGTGTATAACTTAAAATCAATACAATTATGTACATTAAAATGGGCAGAGGGGTCAAATAATTTTAAACATCTAATGTCAATTGACAAATTCAATTGATCTGTCTCATGTTACTTGTTAGGGGTTGGCTTTAATAGGGTTAACTGTAGATACCCCTAATAGGTTTAACCGTAGAACAGATGTAAAAGTGGACAGTTTCAATGGATTACCGCAACCTAGTGTCTCGCGTGTTAAATTGTACTCCTGCTACATTTTGGGAAGTGACCATGTACTCTCTCCGTCTCATATTAAGTATCATCTTAGTCAATTATTTTTGTCCCAAATTGACTAATTTTTTTTCAATTCTATTGATTAATTTTTTTTTCAATTTTATCCTTAGACAATAAAGTAACATCTAAATAATGATTGAAAAAGTCACATAATAACTTGGTATTGTTAGATTGTCAATGCCAAAAAGTTTACTTCTTGTGCATGCTCTAATCAAAAGGTAAAAGTAATTTATTTTTTGTTATATAGGAATAATTTGGTAAAATTCACATTATATTATTGATTTTTTAATATGCGTGTTTTTAGCTAAAATGACACTTATTATGGACGGATGGGGTATAAGTTTCATGCGTGTTAGACCTTCTGTGGAAGGAATAAGGATAAAGTCCAATAGAATGTAAGAGCGACTTTGCAGGGAAACAATTCAACCATCATTATCTTTTTACATTTACTACCTTTGAAAGAATGTTTTTTATTGGCCGAAAATGAATTAGTTCACTTAATTTTGAATTCAGCTAATTGTCCTTGTTTGGATTTGAAAGATCCCCCAAATTCATGCGCCAACCAATTTTTGGATCGTTTGCTTTACAAAATAACTAAAACATATTTTAGTTTTATTACTCCATTCAGTCCAAAATAAATGAATTTCTAGCATTTTTTATTTGATCCAAAATAAATGATTTTTTTTTCAAAGTTACTTTCTCTCAAATGAGTTTTCCAAATACTAATATTGACAATTTTTACCTTTTATTTTGAATAGGAGGGAGTACTTAATTTTAGAAGCTGGAAGCCTAGAAATAATAAACACAACACTTAGCTGATTCGCAGTCCAAAGCCAACATTTTTGGGTAGTTCATAAATCACTTTAGAATTAGAATTAAATAATTGATGCATTTCATGTATTGGGGAAAATCCTAGTGGACAGATGGAGGCGTGAAAGAACATCACGTAGGGATAGGGCTGTTCAAAATCGATCTGTTACTGATAACCTAACCGCAAAATTGGCTTATTGGCTTAATGGTATTGCGTTATCGGATTAGCGGTTAGGGAATGGATTAAAATTTTATAGTTAACGGCTTATCGGTGCGGGGGGCGCACTACTAAAAAATCAGCGTTTAGTGACGGAATATTAGCGACAGACCATATTCTGTCGCTAATTAACGACGGATTAGCTACGGATTTCTCATTTTGTCGCAAGAAAAGCAACTAAAATTTTATCTCATTATATAGTGACGGATTAGCAACGAAAACTGAGTTTCGTTACTAATAATTAGCGCGAATTTTTGGCGCCTTAAATTTCACTACAGATTTAGCAACAGAAGAGGCGCGACAAATTTTATTTTTAATTAGCGACGGATTCAGCAACGATATATCCGTCGCTAGGCCTTTAATTTTTCTACAAAAAATATATATTTGCAGCAACGGAATATTTTGTCGCAATATTAATTATTAAAAGAAATGAATGTATTATTTAGCGACGGAATATAAAATCCGTCGCTATTCCGTCGTTAAATGTAAAAAAAAAAAAAAAAAATATCTCCTAGCTAGGGTACACATTATTTCATTTCCAAACACAGCAGCCAACACGGATAGAGAGATAGACTGTGCGAAATTGCTAACATAGAGAGAGAGAGCACAACATAGATCAAAATAATGTGAATCTAGGGTTTCTATTGTGTTTTTCTCTTCTTCTACTGCAACTTTTATCTAAAGGAAAGGTATGTTTTGATTTTTCTATGTTTTATGGGCAATTTCTTTCTTCTTTGTCTCCTTCTTTTTATTTTCTGACATTAAATCTATCTGTGTTTTCTTGCTTATTATCTAAAGGACAGAGTGTCTTTAAGTATTTTTTTTGGGCTAAAATCGAAGTTGGGTGTGTTGAAAACTGTTGGGTTTATAATTTATTTGAAGGTTAAGTGTTGGGAATCTCTATTTCGGCCAAAATCTGATGAAAATGGAAATTCGACCTTTGTTTGTGCTAAATCTTGTAGGATAATATTATTTGGTGGTTAAAGTTTGTTTTAATTTATTGCATGTCGAGAAAAAGCTTGAAGAACTCAACATTCTTTATATTCTGTGATTTGAAATCAGTGTTAGTGAACTGGGTTTCTTACTCGATTTTTTTTGTTTCAGTTTGTCATTTTTTTTAACTAAAAGGTGAATGATATTTTCTGTTTCAATAAGTTATTTCAGCTTGTTCTTCTCTCTTAGCAGCATTTCTCATTAGCAAAATGTATCGTTTTGTAGCAAATCTTGCTTCCAAAGCCAGGTAATATTCACATTTTATAACTTGGATTTTTCTGTTAGAAAAATGTATTCTTTATTACTTTTAAGAAATACCCATTTTCTTGTTTTTCTTTTTTGTGTTAGAAAAATGTAATCTTTATTACTTTTAACAAATACCCATTTTCTTGTTTTGTACAGAGTGGCAAGAACCAACACCCAACAAGTGAGTACTATTTTGCAAGATACTTTTTTTTTTTTTTGGTATAGATCAAGAAGAGCTGTATTTTGGATTGTCTGTTTATAAATGATTTTTGTTGCAGATTGGTGGAAGGTTAAATTGGAGTAGAAGTTACGCTGCAAAGGATATTAGATTTGGTGTTGAAGCTCAAGCTGCAATGCTTCAAGGTATTGAAGAACTTGCTGATGTTGTTAAAGTCACTATGGGTCCAAAGGTGAATTTTTTATCAACCCCATTAGTCAATACACTTTGTTTGTTACATAGATTGTTTATATATTTATATGTAAACAATTCAACCCCATTAGTGAATACACACTGTTTGTTACATAGACTGTTCATATATTTATATGTAAACAATGTTTAGTATAAAATATTGTGACTTATAGTACTTGAAATGTTACTGCATCTTTAGAAGCTGAAATAAGTGTCAGGTTGCTGATTGTTTTAGGCAAGCAACTGCTATAGTGGAGACATATTGTGTGCCTTACTTTGCTATTTGATGAACTGCTACTACATTTGAATGAGTTTTGTATCTGCACTTTGAGAGTTGTTTACTGTGTTTGAATGATTGCATTTACAACAAACATATGTGGTCTTTGAGATAGAAACTCCTATACTTGATTGGTGCCTACTTTTGCCAAACAAGAATTGATGCTACATTGCGAAAATCCTGAATAAAAATTGCTGCACTTTTAGTCATTTTGCTGTTGTATGTTGGGGTAAAACTGTTGCTCTTAATATATAGTTGTGCATTTGATAGAAGCTGTTACACTTGACATGATTGTTGTCTTTTAGAAGGCAAAGAAATGACTGCATTTTGTTAAAACACAGAAGATGATATACTTTTTTTAAATGACATTTATTGAGACTGCAAGATCTGCGTAGTTCCTAGATCTCCTTCCGTCATTTTGTTATTAAAATGTTCATGCTGTATTGTGGAGAACTAGTACGATTACTTGAGATAAGACGATTACTCGTGTCAAAATTCAATTATTATTGACAAAACGGTGAGAATGATTTCTGCTGAGTCTATTTGGGGCGTTTCGGCAGTTCTTGCTCTTTTTGTATTGTAGCTATGTGTGCAGGCATAGATTGACATCATGCCAAGTTTATGTTTCTGTGCTTTACTGATTCTACTTGCGGAGTATAATATGCCCTTTGCTATTTGGTGATTTGTAACACTATGAAGTTGTAGTTGCAAGACTATAGCAGCCAACCGATATATGTATGCTTTTGTTACAAATGGGATATAAAGCTGCATTGCTGTTGATGTTCTATGTTGTTACTGGTGTGCTTTTAGTACAGTATTTTTAGCATTTTTGTACTGCTAATGCTAATGAAATGCAGTGCAAAAATGCTAATTTTTCAGCATTTCTACACTGCGTTTTCAGCATTTCTGCACTGCATTTCAGCATTTCTGCACAATGTTTCAGCATTTCTGCACAGCGTTTCAGCATTTCTGCAATGCGTTTCAGCATTTCTGCACAGTTTTTCAGCATCTCTGCACTGCGTTTCAGCATTTCTGCACAGTTTTTCAGCATTTCTGCACTGCGTTTCAGCATTTCTGCACAACGTTTCAGCATTTCTGCACAGTTTTTCAGCATTTTTGCACTGCGTTTTCAGCATTTCTGCACTGCGTTTCACCATTTCTGAAATGCAGTGCAAAAATGTTAAAAATACTTTACTAAAATGCTGAAACTTAGTACAGAAATGCTGAAAAACCTATGCAGAAATGCGAAAAATGCAGTGCAAAATTACAAATACGCAATGCAGAAAAAAAATCACTGCTGAAGCACAACACTAAAAAAATACTGTAACGCAGTTTAGAAAATCGTGCAGAAATGCTGAAACGCAGTGCAGAAATGCTGAAAACGCAGTGCAGAAATGCTGAAAAACTGTGCAGAAATGCTGAAACGCAGTGCAGAAATGCTGAAACGTTGAAAAATTGTACAGAAATGCTGAAACGCTGTGCAGAAATGCTGAAAAATTGTGCAGAAATGCTGAAAAACTGTGCAGAAATGCAGACCATATCTCACCATATCTCCAATAGTTCCTTTGGAGGATCACAAGATCTTCAAATTATTGAGAAGTGCTATCCCATGCAGAAAAGTATATTCTTGACGTTGACAAATGAGCAGGTTTATTCTTAACTTTCTAATATATAGGTGTTGATCGTGTTCGTTTCCTTTGAACTTGAATGCCAATAAAGATGGCTGAATACAATCTATGAATTACCAATGTCGTATCATGGTTTTCAATTACTGTTTATTAACTTGTCTATAAGAATGATTTGCTTGGAATAAGAAATACGTTTTAGTAGGAAAATTGCAATGTAAATTGGCTACTTCGATTGAGTCTTTGTATATGTAAAACCATTATTCTAAGAAGTTACATTTTGCATAACTTGGGGGCTTATCGAAATCCCTAATTTGCTGCTAAACTTGAAATGGAGTGACTGCTGCCTGCTGTTGGTTTTTCGAGCCACATTTGGAGTTGGGTTTGTTGGTAAGAAACTGCTGCATTTTGGATCATTTGGCTGCTGAACTTCAGGTAAGCTATTACTGCATATTTTTGGTTAACCGTTACTGCAATTGGAGCCTTATCAGTGTTAAATGGGCAGGCAGTAATTGCCACATTCTGTTGTATAAAACACTGTTAGGATCAAGGGTGCTATGTTGTTACATCTCCTTGTCAAGGTGTACTGTCTTAAAGGCTGTTGTGGCACTTTTAAATTCATTGTTGGGACAACCTTGAGATAATTTTGAGTGTTGTTGCACTGAGAACATATTGCTGCACTTGGTTTCTATTTTGAGAACTAAGGTGTAATGGTTGTGCAGTTCTGAATTTTAATGACTCCTGCCTTTACATTTTGTTGTTTTGCTGCTTGGCCATTACCTACAGTTGGCTTCTATGATCGGTAATGAATTGAGATTAAATGGTTGCTTGGTTTTTGCCATAGCATTTTGGCCTAATAGTGAACGACATGTGCTACTACATTTTATGGGTTGTTGTTGTATTTGTGATTTGGCCATTGCATCTGATGAATTAAGCTCCTACATATCTTGGTGTTGGAACTGTTGTGCTATAAGGTTACTTGCTGTTCCATTTTGAACTAAGCCATTGCTTTTTTTTTTTGGGCTAAACATGAATCTGCATTGCTGTTGATGTTCTATGTTGTTACTGGTGTGCTTTTGCTGGAATTTGTAACACTGTTACTGCACATACCAAAGGCGACTTAATCTAAGGATGGGTACTTACAACCCCACCACAAGTCCACAACTAACTTAACCTTCCAGCTCTTATAATATACAAATGCCAATTAGTACCTAATTGTATATGCGAAGCTTATTGTTTTTTAGTCGGTCCAAAAAGAACACAGTTGTTATTGACTCTTGAAAACTAATGTTGTTATTGACTCTTGAACACAGTTAGTAATTTCTCCCATTGAATACAATTTAAATTTTTATGCAGGGGCAACCCCCTGATTGCATACTAAAGGACGCAAAAAACACCAGCAAGCTAAGTTATTCAAGTTTGCTTGGGAGCATTAATCCTATGAGCAGATCTAGAGTTTATCAAGCTTTGGCAGAAGAAGATATTGAAGCTGTAAGTAGATGAAATTCAAAACTAATGAATTATGAAATAGGGTCACTGGTAATCATACCTTTCTTATACTTGAACATTTGGATACTTTTCTCCATGTTACTTATAGTTTTGGTGTAAAGGGTTCTAGCTATGACGTGTAGATAATTGGGATATTTTGTTAAAATGGATGTGGTTGAACAACACAAGCATAGTGTATTGTATACATTTTCCAACCATCTAAGTGCTATTAATGCAATTGATTAAACTTATCAGTAAAACAGAAAGGAAAATATGAGCAGAAGGTGTAAACTTGTGGTATATGGTATTAGCTTAGTGCTAGCAGCCAATTAACTTGTGGTATATGGTATTAGCTTAGTGCTAGCAGCCAATTAACTTGTGATATATGCATTTTGTGGGGCTTGTTTTAGTTTCTTTATAGTCTAAAGTTTTGGTTTCAAGTCTGTTTTGATGTTGATAAGTAATGAAACATTATTGATTGAGAGTAGTTCTTTCTCAGGATTATACGGCTTAAGCTGTAACCGTGACAAGATATCGGATGGCTAAAGCTCTTTTAATTTTTGCAGGATGCCAAGGGCAATGATGTTGATCTCAGTCTGATATTGATCAATGTGAAGCATATTACGAAGCTGCTAGGGGAACAAGGAAGAGAAGAATATATGGTCTTGGATCTCAAGCACAAAGTTATCTGCTTTTTGTTGGAAAGAACAAAATTATGCACTAACAATACTTGATGGATGTGTGGGTTCTTTTGGTAGTTGACAGCTTGGTGTTGTCGGTATTTTGGACTTAACGATTAGAATTTCGCTATCTATTTTGAATCTTTTTTATAAATATTATTTTATGTGAATGTCAGTTATTTTTAAGGGTATTTATTACTTTGTATTTAGTATGTGTTAACAGGTGTATTTAAAATAAAATAAAAAATTGGAAGAAAAATATTTGTGACAGATTTGCGACGGATTTTGGTCGTTGCTAGAGGGAAAACAGTAGGCTATAGATTGCGACAAACATTGTATTGTCGCTAAATGCAGGCACAAATAATTCAAAGATTTTGCGACGGATTAGCGACAATATTTTCGTCGCTAATTTACTAAAACGACGAAATGAAATATGAAATTAGTCACGGAATTCATAACAATAGCAACAAAATAATCCGTTGCTATAATGTGGAACGGATTTCATACGTCGCTACTCTGTCGCTAAGTTTGCTACGAATTTCATTTTTCCGTCGCTAATAGGTTAGCAACGCGCAAAATCGCAACAGACGACATTCCGTCGCTAATCCGTCGCAACACATGTTTAGCAACAGATATATGCTGATTAGTGACGGAATACGTCCGTCACTAAACGCTGTTTTTTTAGTAGTGGCGGATTACTCAATTTTCTTATCGGGTAAACCGTTAATCCGTTAAAAATTTGTCATATTTATATTCTTACCCCTAACAAATAAAATATGTATTGTGATTGTGATTGTAATTTGTAAACCTAAAGCTAAAGCCTCAATCTAAAATATGTATCTCTATTTCTGCTAATTGTGAAACCTGGTTGTTTTCTATCAATAGTTCATTCCCTGTTTCTTGTTTGCCTATATTGTAGTTTGCTAATTTTCTTGGAAAAATGTTGCTACTTGCTACGTTATTTTTACTAATATTGAATCCAACATTTCAATCTTCTTGGTTATATTCCTATCCATTTTTTTTGAAAGATATCAGTATCTTCTTTATAACCTATAAGGTAAAAATATTACATTTTGAGTCACTTTAAAGGCAAAGAATTTCCTTGACTACATGTGATTTTATCATTCATTTTTCTCTTAGATTTAACCGATACACCGCTCGATAACCGTCCGATAATTGCTAATCCGATACCGAACCAACCGATATCTCATAGGTTGGCTAGCGAATTAGCACTTTTAAAAGCCGATAACCGTTAAGCCGAACCATTAAGCGTAATTATCCGTCTGATCCGCCCGATAAGCAGCCCTACGTAAGGATATGCATTTTGCAAATCCGCGAGTTCCCGTTATGCTCCCGAGGGGGGCATAGAAGTTCGGTTCAAGGCAGGAAGAAGAGAAAAGGCCTTTTGGGCACGAATGGAAAAATTCGGACATTATAACACAGTACAGCTGGTCTCCACTCCCACTAACCTCCGTCACATCTAGCAATCTTGGGTCGCATATCACTGTACGATTGTAGAGAAAAGCTACAGTCACGTCACGTCAGTTGTACTTTAGGGTTGAAAAATCTAGGTTTGACATTGTTATATATACCTTCTAAGGGAAGGAACCGACCCATCTCATCTTGGACACTTGTAACCCTAGCAACTTTTTCTCTCAAGGAGAACTTGTGAAAGATCCATTTATTCTTGAGCTTTAAACGCGATCTTTGCTTACATTATCCACGATCAGGTTGCTTGCATTATTATTATCGCTTATAGTCACCGGTATCAAGCCATTGTGTTTAAAAGAGTTTGTGATCGAATACGATTCACTTGTATTCAACCCTACTAAATAACAAATTTAACTGAGAATCCTAAAATCATAAACATTTCTAGGCATGGGACTTGGAACTGCAAATTTCTCAACTAACTACGTTTACTTGTTCAATTAGGAAACATGACATTAAGGGGTCCCCTTTAGATTTTTGGTGGAAGGGAATTAAGCATATTGATTTGAATCTCGCACTAAGAATTGAGTTGAATAACAAGATAACACTTAAGAAGAATATATCCCTTTCCATAGGCGTTTGAAAACCACAAATTTAAGGCCCAATACTGATATTGAAATCCGTGTGATCTGTTTACACATATGGGTGTACAAGATTCCCCAATTTATTTGTAACTATAATATTGAATATTTTTAGAAAAACAGAATTTAACTTCTTTTTATACATTGATAAAAGGTAAAAGGGTCAAAAATAATTTAACTTCTTTTTATACATTGATAAAAGGGAAAAGGGTCAAAAATATCCCTCTTGTTTTAATGGCTAAAAATATCTCTCTATTTAATTTTAATGGTTAAAAATATCCTCCCAACTAATTTTGGATCATTTATGCCCCTGTTGTTGTGAAAGTTAACAAATATATCCCCAAATAACAGTATTGATTTCAGGCAGTGGGTCGGGGCGGCTAAAATATGGCAGTGGTTTATTTTTTGTAAAATCAGGTTATTTGAATCAAATTGGGAATTTCCGTCACATAGGATATATTTGTTAACTTTCACAACAGCACAGGTAGGAGTAAATAATAGCCTAATTATCCATGAATTAATATTTAAACCTTTTTCTCTATTTTTTCGTATTCTTTATCATTTTTTTTTCATGTTGAAAAAATTCTTTCACATTAATTATATCATTAATGAGAAAAGGCCTAAATTCACCCCTAAACTTGCACCGAAAACTCACTTTAGATATTAAACTTAACTAGCAATTATTTACCCCCCCACCCACCCCCCCCCCCCCCCCCCCAAACAAACTATACATGAATTATACTCGATCTTACAATGCCCAGACCTATGCGCGTGCCAAACCATCACAGTTGGGCACATCATTCACTTATTTTAACGATTAAATTTTTTTTAATAGGAAATAATATATTTTAATGGGTTTAACGGTTATATTACCGTTCCCAAACCCACAGTCGACCCTATTCATAAGAACCCTAATTTCTCTTCTTCCTCACCTTCAATCAGCCCCAAACGTTGCTCCATTCGTGAACCTTCAATCAACCCAAATCTTTGTTCCATATATAAAATTTTAGTTGCTCAAACCTAAATTTAAGTTTTTGAAGGGATAATAGTGACTGAATTTTGAAATTTCCAGCACAATGCGATCAGTTCATTTGACAAAGCTTTGTATCGAATAGAATTGATCCTGCTTTGAAGGAAGAAGTTCGCTGCAATCATAGGTTTGTGGTGCCTATGAAAACATCTTGGACTATAAGAAATCCCAGTAGAAGATATTGGGTGTGTCCTTATTATGGGCTAATTAAAATATTCATTTAGCAAAATTTATATTTTAGTTTGTATTAATTTCACAACACTAATTCCTTCATTATTTTTCATTATTAAAGTGTCCAAGATCCTGCGACTTTTATTCATGGAAGGATAAGGAAAGCACTGATCCGAGGTCCAAATCTGTGATTCCCAAACTGATTGACAAAATTGGTAAGCTTGAGCATTTGGTGGAATCTTCTCAGCATATTGAGCAGTATACATCCACCAATAAAGATGATAAATTGGTTGAGATTGAGGAAGCTTCTAAAGAAGTTGACAAGCCTAAAGCTTCCAACCAAGGTGACACTTGTATGGAGATGCAATTAGAGAAGTTGGAAGGAGAGATTGAGAAGATGAAAGAAAGGGAGAAGAAGTGGAAGAGCAAGATGGTTAAACAAAGGAGTAGGGAGAATGTATTCCTTTGTGTTATGTTTTGTTGTTGTGTTGTAGCTATACCTATAAGCTATTGGTTTGCGGTCATCTATATGAAGAAAGGTTCAATGAAATTGCCTTAGGTTCATGTTATTAGATGATATCTAGTTCTTGTAATATTTTATTAGTGTATCTTTTGTAATCTATTTTGCCTTGCCTCCTTTGTAATCTACCTTGGCTTGGTGTATGTACTGTTATTAAATATCCAGTGGAGTTTTTTTTTGTTGCAATTGGCTATATGTTGTTGCACCAAAAGCTGCAGTTTTAGTGTTAGCACTAAAATATACAACAAACTACTGCAGTTTTAACACTGCCCAACACTGAAAATACACATACCAAACAGAAAATATACACCAAACAGTGCAATCACAACTGCTTAATATTGCAACACTTCATTGTCAATACAGGGCATAATTCTAGTTAGTTGTATATTCACAGCATCTATAAACTAAATTGGAGCAACAAGCTAACACCAAATTGCAGTCACAGCAGCATAGTTGTTCCCAACCAAAATTAGAATAACAAACTAGTGCAATCACGACTACATAGTTGTTTCCAAACTAGAATTAGATTAACAAACTAGTGCAATCATAACTGCATAATTGTTTCACAAAAAAACCAGTCAATCAACTATACACAAAACATTGTAGTCCACATTTTTGCATTTCATCTACTGGGCAGCTGATGAACTTGTCTGACTCAAATGATTCAATTCAGTAGCCTTAGATTTTGTTCTCTCATCTCTTGAAGCCCCTGTAGGGTTATAGTAGGAGTTCCTTTCCATTTTAACCCTCCTGGTTTTGGTTTGTGATGCCCAAGGCTTCCAATCACTATAGCTAAATTCATTTGCATAGTTGAATAGCTATTTGGCATTCCAGGCTGCATTAACAGAAATAAATTGACTTAAAGAATCTGAATAACAAGAGTGAACATAGGCATAGTTTAATATGAAAATTTTAAAACCACTTTTAGCTTGAGGCTCACCCATTCCAACCATCCTTGGACTTTTAAAGGGTGCCCCTCTTCCCCTTCCATTGAAAGATGCACCAGCAGTAGTAGTCTAAGTGACATTTAAGTTGTTATAAGGGCATTTAAAACTCTAAAATTGATAAAGTAGTAATTTAACAAGCTGAGTATTACCTGAGATATAGAACCTTCACCTCTTCCCCTTTCATTGACATATGACATTTAAGTTGTTAGAAGGGCATTTAAAACTCTAATTGATTAAGTAGTAATTTAACAAACTAAGCATTACCTGAGATGTAGAACCTTCTCCTCTTCTCTTTCCATTGACAGATCCATTCCTTGCAGCCATTGCCTAAGTCAAATTTAAGTATATTTCATATGTAAAACTCTAAAATCTATTAAGTTGTAATTAACAAAGAAAGCTTCTTACCTATTTTGTAGAACCTTTTGGTCTTCCCCTTCATCTCCTAATTAGTTGAGAATCAGTTGGTGTTGCAGAAGAACCAACACTTGACCTTGCTGAACTGCAAGTTGTCCCTCTTCCCCTTCCCCTGCCTCTAGTAGATTGTGCATTCGTAGGACAACCCTTCTTATTATGAACCTTTGTGTTGTACCCCGACGAGGGGCATGAAGGGCACCCGGCCCTATTGACCGAGTATCACATGGCGTATACTGACATAATCTCAGTACAACTATTCTGGCTTGTAATGTAATCTCACTGTAACATAGAAAGACACCTGCACGCAGAAAAGGCCCAATACAACGGAAGACGTATGCATGACCATATATATATATATATATATATATATTCGCTAGCCGATGAGGCTGCCCAAGACGTCATAATCAAACAAAGGCCGACGAGGTTGTACATGATATCTACATACATGATACTGTCTATCAGCCTCTAAGATTATATATACATAACATACTAGACGGGACAGGGCCCCGTCGTACAGGGCCCTATCGTACCCAAAAGATACATAGACCTAACAATGTGAATATAGCATATACCAAAAGAGCAAGCCCGGTACAATGGCACTTACTGAAGACCTGCTGAAGCTGATAGTCCTACTGAAAAGGTCCTTCGTTCTGTCTGTCAGGACCTATAGCAAGAAATGCAGCATCCCGTAGGATGGGACGTCAGTACAGATAAAAGTACTGAGTATGTAACGCAAAAAACAATAATGTAAGTAAGACATAAATATAAAAGGATAGAAGTAACCTGAGCGATCTGAGGACGTGCAATTTACAATGGTTGAGTTTAAAAATCATATGCAATTATATACATATAGTACATCATCATTGTAGCACTATTATATTATCATCATCATCATCCCGCGTCCTGGGTAACATTATAACATGCCCACTCCAGTGGTGTGCACATCCATGTGCCTGTCCAGCCGACTATAGCACGGCGCGGTATAGTATAATAGTGCTATATATATATAGATATATATATGCATACGGAGCCAATGAATTAACATCGGGCCTTTCGGAGTAACGTAAGGTTGATAACCTCCGAATGATTTATGAAATTCGTATCGAACTCAAAGAAATAACTTAATGATGATAAATATGATAATATTTCAAGAATCATTGGAGAGGAAACAAGTAAGTAATTCAATAAAGAACAATGTATAAGAAGTGATACATGAATGGAGTAGAATCATCGAGGTAAATGCATCGGTATGCTAAATATAGATTCGTGCCAAGGAAAGAGGAGTAGCCAACACCTTACATACCTTATTTGTCGAGCCGTCACTTTGAGCGAATCCTTATTTCGATGCTCGCTCCTTCCCCGAAGCTATAGTGAAAGACACGTCCTTAGTTATAGCCCATCATGTTTGTATATCAACATATATGAGTTATCTATCGAAGGGTGATTCGGGTTACGGGAATTTGGGCAGCATTTTCTCCGTTTCTACTATGTTCCTAAGGTTACAACAATGATCAACTTAACACATACAATACCAAGCTCAATCCTATATTTATATTACTCAATCAATAATATTTAACTTAGGGTTGTTCTGTCTTTTACTCAATTCGGCTATATACGTCATAATTCAATGAATATAACCTTGAATCAACTTAATTTCATAGATGTAAAGGGAATATCTTACCTTACTAAGCTTATATTGAGCCTTGCTAACCCTTGCTAACTTCCAACTCGAGATCTCGCCTCCTTTGTTTCGTTCCACAATTAATTACAATACTATGACGTTGCCACAAGCTTCCTGGGCTAATTAGCATAATATTTGGAGTGATTAATAGCCAAGTGAGTAAGATATCTTGAAGGGACTATATGGAGGTATATAGAGGTGTTGAGGAGTTGGATAATGATGAAAATGAGGTGGGATGGAGTTTTTATACCCTTATAGGTCGGTTCCACCGCCTCAACTTGACAACAACCTCGACAGACCATCGAGTTGCTTGACGGGTCATTGAGTTTCCTCGAGCCGTCAAAATGCATTGTTCGAGTAGTCTGTATTGAAACGCCCATAACTTTCTACTCCGATGTCATATCGACAAACGGTTTAATGCATTTAAAACAAGATTCAATGAACTTCAATTTACATAGGTTACACGTTCAATAACTCCTCATATTATAAGAGATACATCTCTCTCAATTTGGATCAAAAATCCTGTCCAGAATTCTGCCAAGTTCCCCCAAAGTTTCGACAAAACTTAATTTATTCGATTTGTTTGATCCCGGAACCTTTAGACACTTGCTTAGCACTTGTTAAATGTCTTCCTTAACTTTGTAAGGGTTTCATGACCTCTCCAACTTATGTTACTTTACTTACTATGCAAACGGCGCTAAAAAAAATTTGTTGTAACACTTTGCATGACACATACTATAGCTCATCTCAACACGTCTTTTATAGCTTTTCTGTCTTGTTTTCTGTCTGCCGCTTTCTTCTATTCTTCTTGGGCCTGCCAGGCAGTTTTTTTATTACAGCTGGGAGGACAGAAGGGTTGGTTGACTTTGGCCACATTTGCATGTTTGTAACAGGTTGAATGAAGTAATTGTACACCTTGAGGTAAGTCTCCTTAGTATACTAATGTGCAACAAAGTTACTACGTTCCAATCTTCTCAAATGAAGTGCAACAATAGCACGACAACAGGGTATTCCTTTCAACATCCAATATCTACAAGTACAAGTCTTGTTGTTCGGATTCACTATAAATATATTGCCCCAACTGTCCTTAATCTCAAAGCCATGTTCACCATTCCATTCAAGATTACACTTTATTGACTTTGATGTGTTTTCTTGCAATACTTATAGTGTCATTTGAGAAGTATCAGTTATCCAAGTATTAGAGAACTCCCTCAGTTGTCCTATTCTCTCATCATTTTGACTCTAATTTCCTCAAGCATTCTGATGATGGTCTTGTGCCTTGGACCCAATATCCATGAATTGAAGCTTTCAACCATGTTTTTGTCAACACTATCACAACAGCTGAAAAACTTGAAGTATACCTTAGACCACCTATCTATGTTGTAATAGAGTAGATCCCAATTTATACCTTTCCCAAGCTTCTCCATATGATCCAAATTTATGTTAAGCTCTTGCTCATATATAGACTTGGCACATCTCCAGAAGCAGTTTCTTCTCTCAATGCCTTTCCACTCCTTGGACTAGTCGGCAAGGACATGCCTAGCACATATTCTTTGTTCTGAATTTGGAATTAACTCATTGATAGCTATATCAAGACCTACAACAACATTTGAAACATATTATGTGACAGTAGTGTAATACAATTTAAAATTAGGAAATTCAAATAACAGAAAAAATAATACATTACCTTCTGCATATCAATATGAGAGAGTTGTCACTTCTATTCCATCTCTAAGCTCAAGATCATTCCTTACAAGGTTGACAAACCATCTCCAAGTAAAGGTATTCTCAACTTCAACCACTGCCCAAGCCAGTGGTAGCATCTAGTTGTTACCATCCTTACAAACAACCACAAGTAGTTTGACCTTTACTAACACCTTTCAAAAAACAACCATCAAATCCAATACATCTCCTACAACCAGCTTTGAATGCCTTCTTCAAAGCATCAAAGCATGTGTAGAATGACTGAAACATTTTGACTCCACCTTCAAATGTTTCTTCACTAAGCCTCACCACACACGTGCTACCTGGATTAGTCTTTAAATTATAATCCAATTTTAAAAAAAAACTCATTCACGTGGTCACCTATAATCTGTTGCAAAACAATGTTTCTAGCTTTCCTAGCCACTGTCCTCCTAATATACACCTCCAATTTTTTTACCAACTGTTTCAACTGAAAAACTCTTATGCCAGGCTCAAAAATAATTCGGTCACTGTACCATTCTGACAAATACTTGGAATTCACAAGTTTGCTCTTAGTTGTACTATTGCACTTGTGCACAGGATTGCAATTCTTCACTACAAAATCTTTTGTCCTAGAATCATAACTGCCAAACAACAGTCAAGGACAACTAGCTGTACACTTTACCCTTAATGCCTTCTCTAAATTGTTTAACACTTTCACAAGCAAGCAGAGTCTCCCAAATTATTAAACTACAAGTAGGATCAAATATCACCCTATTTCTCTTTCTTTTTGCTCTCCTTGCGTTTTTTTTTTTAGGTTGTTGAACCTCACTTTCATCATCAGCATCATCATCTATATCTATCTCAAAGCTAACATATTCATCTGAATCATAATATGGCTAATCACCAGCTATTTTACCTTCAAAAGTACTCTTATTTCTAGACAAATACTCATCATGCCCCATATCTACACACTTTCTACCTAAATCAACCTCTTTATTTCTCTTCCCCTTTTCTCTGGTCTTCTTTGTTTTGGCAACAACACTTTCTTCCATATTCTTCTTCTTCACCTTTCTCCATCACTACATTTTCTGACTCTTCACTAGCTTCAGTTACACTTTCCCAATCAGAATCCACTATCGGAACATCAAGAAATAGAACATCAACTGATTTAGGAGTAGCAGTTGCTATAGCAGCTGAAGCCCCACCCAATTCCTCCCCAACACCAGCAGTCCCACCCAACTCTTCCCCAACACCAACCTCTTCAAACCCTACACCTTCACTACCCCCAAAGTCTTGACTACCCTCTTTATCAAAAGCACAAGACTATACACCTACAGCCTCCTCAGCACAATTTTGAGTTTGTGCAGCCTCTTTGACCCTAAACCTTCACTACCTCCAAAAGTTTGATGACTAGACTCTTTGTTTTCAACGAATTAATAAAAACAAAAATCATTAAATGGCATGGACCTATCAGAAGTCGTGTGGTGTAAGAACACGCAGGTCACAACTGATCTGGGCATTGCAAGGTCAAATATAATTCATGTTATAGTTTGTTTAGGGAGGTAAGTTA
The DNA here is from genome assembly GCF_019175385.1 of Lycium barbarum. NCBI lineage: Eukaryota > Viridiplantae > Streptophyta > Magnoliopsida > Solanales > Solanaceae > Lycium > Lycium barbarum. Next base: position 122,021,184 of record NC_083339.1, on the reverse strand, counting down.
TTACCAGTTAAATTTAATTGCTAAAAGTGAGATTTCGGTGCAAGTTTAGGAGTGAATTTATGTCTTTTCTCTATTATTAATCTTGAGTTAATACTTTTAATGCAGGTCCATAATCTCTATCATAATAACTGTAAGAAAAGATGAAGAGACATGGGTACCGTCATGAACATAAATTATAAAATTATGAGTATTAAAGCGTACTTTAATTTGTAATTTACCTTTTCTTCCCAATACTTGCCCAATCAATTCAAATCCAAAACTATATATAATGGTCCATAGAAATACCCAAGCTACATTGTGATGAGTTTTTGAATCCTTTATCATCTTCGCATTTCTTTTTACCTACTGTTGAAATTAGAGAACAAACAAATGTTTAGTCTTGGCAGCAAGCATTTGGTTGGTGATACTTTGCGCTTCTGATAAAAAGGTTACTTGAGTTTTATGTTTTGTTTATTTGTTTCTACACGAATTAGTGCTAATTTGTTCATATGTATCATGTATTATAAAAGCTGGTAGTTGAATTCTTTAATCATTGCTTGAGCAATTGTGCTTCCAATTTGTGTTTTAAGTTTATCCTGTATTACATAAGCTGACAGTTGTACGAACGAATGATGGGGTTCTGAGTTTTTGCCATGCTTGTAAAACAGCGCAGTGAAATCTTTCATATTTTTGTGACACAGAAGAATGGTTTTCGGTACTTGTCCGTTTACGTCTCAAAAATTATTGTGATGCGTTAAATATCTGGAGGTTCTCTCTTTTTGCTATCCGATCATTACAACTATCCTCTTCGTTTGAGGTAAAAATGTTATGGAGATTAAGAAATATGTAAGGCTTTTTCTCTAGAATCGAACAATTAGTATGAAGATATTTGTAGTATCATACAATATTTACTGGTGAAACGGGAAACCTACTTGTACATACTTCTAGGGAGATATCAACATATAAAGTGGATAATAGAAAAGGATATAATCTACAACACAGAATATGTCAAGGAAACTTTTAGTCAAAGAGATGAATGAAGAACAAGAAGGCATTAAGGGTGGCTATATTATTTAACAGTTGCGTAGTTTCTACACCTTCAGTTGACATATTACAAGAAGTTAGTTATCAAAGAAGATTTTTTATTTTTTTTATTTTATCTATTTTCACCTAGGTCGTAGATGACCGAGTGACATGAATCAGATGCATATTAACTCACGTATTTTAATTACTTATGTGAAGTTTTCCTCTCCCAATGTTTCTTTTTAGTAGCATTACAAGAAGTTACTTATCAAAGAATCTAGAACACTTGTTTGTGCATTGTCCCTTTGTTAGGAACCTTTGGGATAAAGTGTTGGGATGGCGTCAGAGACCAAAGATCGATGAATACATAGGAACAATATGTGAGTTGGTTGTTGCAAATGCTAAAGGAAAGACTCTCCAGGCAAATTCTTTCAAGATCAACTTTGTTGAACGTGTTCATTCTCTTTGGATAGAAAGGAATGCTAGAATTTTTGAAGGAAGATCAACTGCTTATGATACCATCGCCAGAGAAATTGCTTATACTTGTTGCGTTAGAGCTCAGGGCCATCACAACAAGATTGGAGGCTTAAAGCTAAACTTCAGATAGAGATCCTAATTATTATTTTTTTAGAGAAGGATCATCATATATAATTTTATTTAGAGTCTACTTTTTTAGTTTTTTTTTTTTTTTGTATGCGAAGTTATTAATTACTGTTTTATAATCGTCAAGGACAATGCAAAGTTGTTAATAATTTTTTTAAATCAATTTATTCAAAAAAAAAAAAACTGACAATATAGCTAATTAATCGTGTGAATGAAAAAGTTTCTTCCCTTTTTGTCTTTTATAAATATTGTGCACTCCCTCTGTCTCAATTCATGTGACACAATTTGAATTTCAAGAGTCCAACTTCTTAATTTTTATCGTTAATTCAGACATGCAATCTTTAAGATTTTTGAAAAACAGTTTACATATTTAAAAATTACATAAAAGTACCATAAATCACAATAATTTTTTAGACAAATTAGCATAAAACTTAGTAATAAAAATGGAACCCCAAAAATTTGGGGGCCCAAAGCCATTACCTTAGTGGCCTTGACCTTGGGCAGGCCCTGTTAAGAGCTGCACCAATTCTGCAACAATAGCTCCTTAGGTTTACTTTCTGAGTTTGATATGTGATTCAAGTACTTTTGTTACTCTTGGTTCTTTGTTTCTGTTGTGCCTGTGCCTCCTGAGATAGCTAAGTGGTGTTATAGCTAGCTATGATTTTGTAACTATTCACTTTGGTGGTTAATGAAAAAAGCTGATTATCACGAAAAAGAAGAAATTTTCTTTTGTTTTCACCTTGGTTGTAGATTACGGAGTGAGATGAATCAGATAACTTACGTATTTTAGTTACTTATGTGAATTTTTCCTTGCCCGATATTTCCTTTTAGTAGTATTAATTCATCTTAGAAGATTGTGTTTTACAATAAATTGGCCCATGAACCTTAGTTTAGATTAAATATATCAGTTTAACCAGAGAAGAAAGTTTGAAAATTATTTTTCAGTAAAACTCATTTTTTATTCATTTCTATGGATTTTTTAAATTTTCTCATCACATATATTCGATTAAGAGTTTAATGCTTTTAGATATAAATTTCTTACCATATTAATTTTTTTAATCATATTATGAAGTATTCTGGTCCTGCACTAAATTTTATGTTGAGTTTGTATAGATGATTTCCCATTCAAAATTCATATATATTGATTTTTTATTTTTTATTTTGCTTAACATAGAATATTTCTCAGAATTTTTTTTCGTTAAATAATTCATACACATGTTATGATATTAATAATCATACGTCATATGTTAATTCTTTTGGGTGAAAATCAATTTCATCCCCCCCCCCCCCCCCCCTCTCCCCAACTATGAACAATAGACATTCTCCCCCTTTTATCCTATGCAATATCTATTTTACCCTTAACATTTTCAATCCTCCATCCATGTAATACCTCTTTATATTATATAAAATTTATTCTTTTAACCTAGGTATGTATAGATTTTTATTTTAAATTCATATTATAAGTAGAATAATCCTTTTATAAATTTATCACAAAATCTAATGTTACTTTTTATGTTTGATATTTTAGTATTACATTGATTAAGTATATTATGTATGTACATGCATATGTGTGTGTGTATTACCTGTTATTTTTACATATATATGTATATGTATATTTAATTTTCACTTCTCTCTTATTCTCTATTTTTAGTATAGAAACGAGCTTTGGTTTTCATTAATGGAATATTTTAAATTATAATTTAAAATTCATTTATAATATAAATAGCTAATCTTTTAGGAATTTGTTATGGAATATATCTCTATTTTATTAATTATTTTGTATTTCTTGCATTAAAATATATTTATAAATTTATTATTACTTGTTATTTTTACATGTATAAGTAGATATCAGAGTTTTGATCATTATTTTTTTTAAAACATATTATTTATTCTCATTTATTTCGTTATCGAACGGCATTAAGTTATATACTTACCTAGTATTTCTCACTTTTCCTTTTCCCTCTCGAAAATAATATTTATTTTTTATAGGAAATTTGTTATATAGATTAAAGAGATTTAAAAAAAAAATATGATTTTAAAGAAGTAAAAGAAAAAAGAAGACTAATTGGTAAAAGAAAAAAAAAAAGACAAGTTGATAATGTAAGGTTAAAATAGAAATTTTAAAAAGTCTATTAGGATAAAGGGGGGAGAATAACTATTGTTCAAAATTGAGAGGAGAGTATACTTTTTTAAAGCAAAGTTGGGGATTGAAATTCACCCTAATTCTTTTTTATGCGGACAAATACAATACTACAAATTAATTGGGACTCCAATGTGTAACTGAAACACCTAGGAAATTGAGAAAAAAACGTTCAAACAATCTCAAGTTTTATCTTTACACGGATAGCTATTTAAATTCCAACTAGTAACAAGTCTTTAATTTCGAAATGAGGTATAAATAGTTCAATCTTCAAAATTGTTTCCTTTTAACGAAACAGAAAGAAGAAAAATCTAGAGGCAGCTATATTTTCATTCAATTTTCGTCATCGTCATCGTCATGGGTACACATATAATCAAGAAAAGGAAAAAACAGGGCTTAGACCGTAATTTAGATGACCTTAAAGAACATGGATCACCTAAAACAAGAAATAACCCAAGCAAATATATACACACTAAATCAGGCCTTGAAGCACCATAAGTGGTGATTATTATTATCTTTGTCTATGATATCCTCAACGTAACGAAACTCCTCGACATGACAAGGGATATTGATAGGACCATTGTGATGAAATTCAACTTCATCCTCAGCTCCTTTGAGCAACTGGATGAAGAGAGGATGATTGATGTGCATCACTGGTATGACAAACCTCTGTTGCTCTTCCCCTTGACCAACCATCACCGCAACGCACCCTCTTGGTATGTCCCTGAATTCCTCAATATTCTCATGCCCATGTCCATGATGATGATGATGAAAGTGAAAATTAGGCAGGTACAGTTGAACATGGAATTTCAAATGATGGTGTTTGTCTCCGCTCCCCATTTCTTTCGAAAGTAAACAAGACCGACTCTAGGAAAACAATACAATTCTCTTAGGTTTGTGTTTTTATTTTGTACAGAAGTTGAATTTGGGATGAGAGAGTTGTTGAATGGGGCGATGGGTATTTATGCAAGCAAAGGTAGGAGGAATATGCCAACTGCTCACATAATGCTTACTTAACCCAGAAGAATCTAGGCGTGTTGCCGCCTCAGATAGGTAAGCTAAGGTCAATGAGACTATTTTACCGCATACCAGTCAATAGGGAGGTGCAACGTGACTTTAAACTATTAATAACTAAATCATTCAAAATTAAAGATAGTTATGGTTTTGAAGTTTATGGGACCTTATAAATAATACTCCCTTCGTTTTTTTTTATCTGTCTCAAAAAGAGTCTCTTTTAATATTTAGTAAGTTAACAATTCAAACATTCTATGTGACAAGTTTTAACCACAAGATTCAAAGGAAATGTATTATACATCTTTAATTTAGGATCACAAGATTCAAAAGTATATCTTAATTGTTTAAATTCCGTGCCTAGTCAAAGTAAGACGTTTAAAATGGGACCGACGGAGTAATATATATTTAGTACATTCCTTAATTAAAATACATGATCTGCAAAATTATTATGTTCGCGTAAATTCGTCAAATATATTAGAGTCGCCGATGTTTAAAAGATATTTATTGGAAAATATCGTTAAATTATGATATTTATAGTTTCTACTATATATAAACGCTCAAGGTGGACGAACACAGCAACAATAAGTTGTACAAAAAGTAACTGAAATTGTACTCTAACCAGGGACTAATGTGTGTACATTTCAGAAGTTGACCATTAATTCTACCTCTTGTGTGTTTACTTTTTAAGTCCCCATGGGTCCGTAGTGTCTCAATTGTCCTTTCATTTCCTTCCTTTGGCATATACTCCCTCTGTCTCAATTTAAGTGTCTGCGTTTGACTAGACACCGAGTTTAAGAAATAAAGATAGACTTTCAAATCTTGTGGTTCTAAATTAAAAATGTGTATAATATAATAAAATATCCTTTGAATCTTGTGATTATAAGCATGACATGTAGGATATTTAAATTGTCAACTTACTAAATATAAAAAGAGGCGGATATAACCAAAATAAGACAAATCTTAACAACAATTGAGAAATTAAGGGAAAAAATAAGAGGAAAAGAAAAAAAAATGGAGATTCACTAAGGAAAATCGCAGTATCCTTTGCAAAATATACAAACCATAAAGATTAACTAAATTGAGTAACCAAATTAATCATATTGGGCCTCGTGTATCACACGCGCATAGTTTGCTAGTTCTAAAATAAGCAAATTACTTTCTGCATAATACAGATCTGACATGATGATATAAGAATCCTTATATTGATCATGTATATAACGATACATTCATGTATAACGAAAGGGGTAGGGGGTTAAATTAAATAACATATACATCAAAATTATAAGGTCAATTGACAAATTCCATCGATCTGTCGCATGTTAGGGGTTGGCTTTAATAGGGTTACTGTAGAATAAATGTAAAATTGGTCAGTTTCAATGGATTATCGTAATCTTTTGTCTCACGTGTTAAATTGTACTCCTCGTAGATTTTGGGAAATTACCATGAATAAGTTACATGCGTGTTAGACCTTCTCTGGAAGGAACAAGGACAATGTCCAGTGGAATCTAAGAGCGAATTTGTGGGGAAATAATTCAACCAACATTATCCTTTTACATTTACTACTCCCTCCGTTCATTTTTACTAATTCACTTTGAACTTTTCACGCTATTTAAGAAATAATAAATAAAGTACATAATTTATCAATATACCCATATTAATTTATGTATATTTTTATTGGATTTAAAAAATAATTTAAAGTGAGTAATTAATACTATGAGTAAAACAGAAAAAAATAAATTATCTTTTCTTGATGCTAAAAGTGACAAGTAAAAGTGAAAATCTATTTTTAAAATACTGAACAAGTAAAAGTGAATGAAGGGAATACCTTTGGATCGTTTGCTTTGAAAAATAGCTAAAACAAATTTTAGTATTTATTACTCCATTCAATCCAAAATAAATGAATTTCTCGCATTTTTTCTTTTGTGCAAAATAAACGAATTTTTTTTCAAAGTTACCTTCTCTCAAATGAGTGTCCAAATCCCAATATTGACCATTTTTACTTTTTATTTTGAACCGGAAGGAGTACTTAGTTTTAGAAGCTGGAAGCCTAGAAATAATAAACACAACACTTAGCTGGTGAACAGTCTAAAACCAACAATTTTTGGTAGTTCATTTCATTTCAATTCAATTTAGAATTAGAATTAAACAATTGATGCATTTCTTGTATTGGGGAAAATCCTAGTGGACAGACGGAGGCGTGAAAAGACACCACGTGGGGGCATGCATTCTGCGGATACGGGAGTTCCCGTTATGCTTCCGAGGGAAGCATAGGAGTTCAGTTCGACAGGAAGAAGAGTAGTGGCGGAGCCAGGAATTTGACGAAGGGTGTGCAATTTTCTTCTTACATGTGTTAGGGGTGTGCAAAATTGAATAGATACTCATTGTAGCTAACATTTAACCTATGTATATCGCGTAATTTTCCGACAAAGAGTGTGCACCTGACCACCCTTGGCCGAAGGTGGCTCCGCCCATGAAGAAGAGAAAAGGCCTTTTGGGCACGAATGGAAAAATTCGGACGTTATAACACAACTGGTCTCCACTCCTACTAACCTCCATCATATCTGTAAGTTTGCAAAAAGAAGCTACGGTCATGTCACGTCAACTGTATTTTAGGGTTGAAAAGTCTTGATTTGATATTGTTAAATATACTTTCTAAGGAAAGGAACCGGGTCATCTCATCTTGGACACTTGTAACTCTAGCAACTTTTTTCTCTCAAGGAGAACTTGTGAAACATCCATGTATTCTTGAGCATTAAACACGACCTTTGCCTACATTATCCACGATTAGTTTGCTTGCATTGCTATTACCATTTGTAGTCATCAGTATCAAGCCACTGTGTTTAAAAGAGTTTGTGATCAAATACGATTCACTTGTCTTCAACCCTATTAAACAACAAATTTAACTGAGAATCCTAAAATATTTTTTAGCGGTAAACATTTCTAAGCATGGGACTTGGAACTGCAAATTTGTCAACTAACTTCGTTTACTTGTTCAATCAGGAAACATCACATTAGGGGGTCCTCTTTGGGTTTTTGGTGGAGGGGAATTTGGCATATTGATTTGAACCTCACAATAAGAATTGAGTTGAATAACAAGACAACACTTAAGGAGAATATATCCCTTCCCATAAACGTTTGAAACCACAAAATTTAAGGCCCAATACTGATAGTGAAATCCATGTGATTTGTTTACAGATATGGGCAGCTGTACAAGATTCGCCAATTTATACATTGATAAAAACTAAAATGATATCTTAATATTTTTTTATAAGTTACACGACTTAAATTTGTCAGGAGAAAAGAATTCCATGTTCTTGAGGACATCTTTTCAGATTTATAGATCTTCTTTATGTTTGTATCCCTCGATTAACAGTAAGTAGTACATTAGCTTTTCTCCCTCCAAATATATTAATATTAGAAATGGTGACCTTATTAGTTTCGACTAAATATTTATCATCATCAATAATAGCCTAAGCGGGAATCTAACTTATGCAAGTAGTTCAACTTTTCACTATTGGGTGGGTGAATATGGTTTGGAGGAAACTATACCCTATCTTTGGAAGTATTTTGAGGAAACAATTTCAAATAAAATTGAAAAAAGAGCTGCAGTGTCCAAATCTGCTCCCTTATCTTGGGGAGGCAATATGGACTCGGGCCTAAATAAGGTTAACCTTTTCCCCGTTACTACTTCTTGTTCAAATACTTTAGCCCATTAAAGAAATCATTGGCCCACGCTTGTATTTGCAGTCCAATTGTGCGTACCCGAAAATTAATTAATATTATATATTTAGCTGCTTTAGAATCACCTTCAAACTGCAAAATTGAAGTTTGAAAATTTGGGTTTGCAAAAGCCTTACTTTAGATTTAACCTCTATATCTGAAATCGGATATTGCTTGTGCAGTTTGAACTTCAGACTTGAGTCAAAAGTCAAGTTTAACAATCCACAACTTCACACTTGTATGTTTGAAGTTGGCATAACTCAAATCCAGTAGAAGAACCAAATTGCGAGGATTTGTCGTCCTTTATTACTCGGATCTACTGAAAATTGTTTTTCTCCTTTCTTTGCCCCTTGATATTTACACCCACGAGTTAAAGCTTTACCGGGAATTCAGAAGTATATAGTAGCATAAGGGAAATTCTTCGTCATCCCAAATTGGTTGCTAATGTTTCTTTTTTCCAATCAAGCGTCAATTAACAAAAAAATTGCTTATCTTTAAAGGTAATTTGAATGAATGGAGGCTTTGAAGTAAACATGTCTCTCCATGTAATCTATAAGTTCCGGGTTTAAAGGTAGACCTTTAATGTTGGGGTTAGGGGTGGGCACAGTTTGGGTCAACCCGAAATCCAAACCGAAATCCGAATTTTTTAAATATTTGGTTTGGATATTTGGATTATGGATTGGATTTCGAATTTTATTTTTAAAATTTATGAATTTCGGATTGGATATGAATTTAGTATTACGAATTTTTGGATATCCGAAAATCCGAAATTTTTATACCTTATATCTCGCCCTACCTATATCATATGTGCCTAGTACCTAAGGCCCTACCTATTAAACTATTAAGTCCAATATACAATTCTCTACTAAATCAAATATAATATAAGGTTTTCTTACTTCTCATGTCTAAAAAGTCACACTAACTCTCACGTTAGTCTGACCACGACAGAGTTCGTTGTTATTTTCCAAATGACTACTTAGAATTTATTTTGTTCATTTCCGTCGATTTTATTTTGTTCATTTCCACTTTTCCAGAATGCTTTTGTTTGGTATGAATTTATTATGTTGGACATGACTTGAATTTGTTAATCCTAATTTGAACGGGAAGGCTTTTTTTACTGAGCAATTAAGATTTAGATTTACCTCTGTGAAACTAACACATGAATTTCGTTCATAATAAGTTTTCCTTAAGTCTCAAGAGTCAAATCCGAAAATCCGAAATATCCAAACCGAATAATCCGAAACCGAACTTAAAATATCCAATCCAATCCGAACTTATTTGGATTGGATTTGGATTGTAGTTTCTTCAATCCGAAAACCGAATATCCAAACCGAAAATTTTATATCCAATCCGATGGCCCGAACGCCCACCACTAGTTGGGGTATGACCTTTTTCCAAACAAGATGGAATATACTTCGTATACCAAGCTATCCTTATAAATGTAAAATCAGAATTGCGACATTTCTCATATGTAATTGAATAAAATAAATTACGCCTAAAAGTTGAGTCAAAAGATGACTTAAATATGAGCACGGAAACAGTCTCTGCAATAGGGAAAAGAAAAGAGTGGATATTTCCTAGGCCGTATATGTCTGATGACTTTTCTTCCCAGATAATCCTGCAACTATGAACAACTGCTAATTATATGCTGTAATTAAATACAAAGTAATTTCTAGGAATTAGATAAAGCGGGCATATGAAACTACTGACTATCAATCAAGCTCAAATTAAAATGACCATGATGTCCTTCCACCCTTTCTCCTTACATAACTCCGTTATTCCAATGTCAATTACATGCTCTACCAGCAGCAAATGCATCAGCAATAGGTTTAATTACCAAAGTAACCTCCCCAACTGCTACACACCATGCAACAGCTAAGAACATCACCAACACAGCAACACCATGTATAGGATCTATACAAATTGGTAACAATACTAAGCATAAAATCTGCACAGGCAACGCAATCATAAAAGATGTCGCTAGTAAATTCAGGCGTACCTGAATTTTCCTGTTAATAACAAAGGATATAACCCTCCAACACGAAAACAAGAAGGCTGACAAATAAGCAACCACAAATCCTCCAAAGAAAATAGCACTGTATAAAGGGTAAGTACAAAGCACTGTTTTGTTCCCTAATAAATCAGTGGAAATGAACGAACTCGAATGCATGTATTTCGGTATATGTTCTTGCAATGGAGAGAAGAACACAGAGAGAGTTTGAAGCACTAACAGAGGAAAACAAATGGGCCAGACTATTATAGCAGCCCAAATCCCACTTGGGCTTTGTTTCTTAATGGACACGTTTACTAAGAAAAGAAGAGTGATTAAGAAACCCGGTTCAAATAAGCCCAAGGAAAGAACCACGTGGACTTTACAGAGATTGTGTTGTTGATTTAGGGTTAAGGAGGGTAAAAATGGAAAAATGTATTTCCGGCGAATGAAATGTAACCGGAAAACTTCGTTTAAAGCCCAGAGTAAAGCGAAGAATATAAGGAGTAATCGGACGGTCCAGAGAGAGTTGAAGTTTCTGAGATGAGGAAATTGACGAGATCTAAGGCGTAGATGAAAGATGAAAACGAAAGAAAGAAGAGAAAGAAGGGTAAGACCGGAAATAAAACAAAATGTAACGAAGTCAAAGGTACCGTCAGCAACAGGAGTAGAAGGAAAAATGAAAGTTGAATTTGTGGACGGATCTGTTAACGGAAATGTGGAATTAAAATGTGCAGGTGTTGAGAATATTGAAGAAGCTGAAAAAGATGTTTGGGAGACATTAGAAACAAAGAAGGGAGAGTTTCTCATAGATATAAATGTGGTAGTTGGTGGTGGTGATTGATTTGCCGGTCACCGGACCGGTGATGTGCCGGTGATTTATTGTTGTTTGTGATTAGTTGTTGTTGGAATTGCATAGTTGTTTTGGGGGAAACAACAGGCAAATTACAGAGCTACAAAAGATTTGAGTTGGAAGGAGAGTTAGATATTTTTGGTTAGTGGATTTTGAGGAATTTTTCTCCTAATAGCCCGTTATTCTGCGGTTGCCATTTGTATTCTAAAAATACAAAGTACAAATATTAATACACTGGTTACAACTTATTACTGATAGAAATAGTAAGTTGAAAAAGAAATGCCAATGTCGCATTTATCGTTCTATTTTCTGTCAATGGAAAATCAGGAAATCATAATGAGTTTTGCCGTATTGAATCATGCTTTCGATTAATATTAGCAAATAGCTTGTCCTCTCAAAATTTCAGTGCTAGAACTATACCTGTCATACTACATAGTATCTATTTTGTGAAATATGATAAATGACATGTTCTAATAAATAATAAAACTAAATTGATAACGTGGATCTTTTTAAATAATATAAATTCTTTTTCTATCCATTGACAAGCTATTATATTTTGAGTCGAGGGTCTATCGGAACAGTCTCTCTACCTTTCGATGTAGAGTTAGTATGCATACACTCTACCGTCTTCATACCCCACTTGTGAGATTATATGTTGTTGACAAGCTATTACATTATTCTCACATCTCGAGTAAAACAACAGTTAATTTAAATAACTAAGAGGTCAATAAAGAAACAAATAGAGAACCACGTTATCTACTACTACTCCCTTCGTCCCAATTTGTTTGAAGGTTGACCAGATTGGGAGTCGAAAGCTCTTTCTTTGACTACCATTTTTCCCAACTAATTTCATATATTGTGAATTAGTATTAATTATGCAGACTTATAGTACTTTAATTTATGTAGTTTTCAAATATGTAATTTTATTATGTAATACTCGAAGAATCTATGTTTAAAATTAAGTCAAAAAAAAAGTTGTTTGACTCCCAAACTTGTTAACATTCAAACAAATTGGGACGGAGGGAGTAGTCTCAATCTTTCTTTCTAATATTTGCTACCTTTTGATATTTTCCTAAACGAAAAAGGGCCAAATATGCCCTCGTTATACTTTGGGTCCAAGTATACCCCTACCGTTATATTATTGGATTAAATATACCCTCATCCGTTAAAGTTGTCCAAGGTGGATAATAATCCTACGTGGCATTAAGATTTGATAAGGTGGCATGCAACGTGGGATGCCACCTAATCACCCCTAACCTGTGACGCCCCGAACCATGGTCTGGGCGAAACACGGCACTTGGTGCCTTGCTGCATGTGACCGAGCAAACCACATAGCTTGTTGAATCATCATGAGGCATAACATGAGCGGAATTTAACGTGAATGCATGATGAGCCTTTATAAAATGCAATAAGTCATAATACTTAATCAAAATACTTGTTTAAACATGAGTGCGGAAATAACATGAATGAGCCAAAATGACTATACGACTCCGAGAGTGTGACATGACATAACTGACTTGTCTAGTCTATGAAACCTCTAACATAAGTCTGAACATGGAAAACATACTCGTTGGGACAAGGCCCCCAGCATACCTTAGATGCATAGCTAATCATAAAATAAAGAGTTGACTAAACCCCGAATGAGATGGGGCTCACTAATAAGCTGATACGAATGCTGTCCTACTGAGCAGATGCGTCGTCCTGTAAATCAGTACCTGCATCGTGAAATGCAGGCCCCCGGGCAATAAAAGAGGACGTCAGCACATTGAATGTACTGGTATGTAAAGCAACTGAAAGAAATAACATGGGACATGGAATAACGTGATAAGAACTGAAACTGAAAACCTGGACATGAACATGAGCATGGGCATGAGCATGAGCATGGGTACATATATATATATATATATATAAGTAAAACATGATAAGCAGGGAGAGCATTTCATAAATCGATCATGTGATATCACCACGTGGGTACGTGGAGTCTGGTACCTCGTCGGACCAGCAGAGCCCCCATACCTTGCCAGGGTATAAGGTGGTAACGTGCCTGATGGATCCATTCAGTGTAAATTAAGGAATCGTCCTAACTGGGCGGAGCGATCCTTGTCCTACGGTGGCTACGTAGTTTCAGGCTATCTGAGCCTTCTCGGTAATTCGTGCAACACCCAAAAACATGAGCATGATATTATTGGCTAAGAAGCCCATGATTTTCGTGAATTAACTTGTACTTGACTTGTAATCATGATTTCACAAAATAACTTGTAAACATGGTGATGAAAATCAAGAAGCTATATTGGGCTTTTGTTATTTAGTGCGTCAACAACAAGCTCTTGCGAACCCAAGAATTGGTATGTGGACTTGTCTTCAAATTCAAGAAGCCCAAGGATGATTTCAAGCCCAAGAAGCCAAGTTAAAATTATTTCCTTCTTAAATTAGGATTAGTTGTTTTCCTTATTCTAGTAGGTTTTACTTTCCCCTTTCCTTGTAGAATAGGGATTTTACTTTCCTTGTTTTTAGCTACTTCCTTTCTAGAGTAGAATAGGGATTTGTAGTCATCAAAGAAGAGATCCTAGGCCCTATATAAAGGGTTCTTATTCTTTGTTAAACACTATTCACGTTTTTAGCATAAACCTAAATTTTGCAATAGAGTTATTTTCTCTACTTCTTGTTCTTTATCCTTGTTTTTGGTTCCAAGCAAGGTGGTGATAGTCTTTACCTTGTTTTCAGTTGCGTGTGGTGTTTCTTTATCACGTTAATTGATTTCAAGTGGTGACTTAGGAACTTTATTTGTTCTTGATCATTCAAGAACGTGTTTCTTGATTAAAATTCGTTCTAGTTCATACACAGGACCTTAATTTTCTTTCCATCGTTTTGCCCTCAATACTTACTTGATTTAAACCATTCAATACTTATTTTTATAGTTCAAATTGTCATCTTTCACATAGAGTTTGAATCACTTTAGTCCTACGCCTACAACTTGAGATACATCCGTTTGTTGAATCTGCCCATCAATCGCTTCAAGAATAAGATCCTGGTCGATTGGTTCTTTGTTAACTCGAAGAATCACATCAATTTGGTATCAGAGTTCAGTTGAGGAGTACCATGGCTAATAATATACAAGCAAGAAGAGGACGTTGGCTTCAAGAAGATGACGGAAGAGCAGCGGATCGTGACGTGGAGATGGAAGAGATGAGAAGGACCATACAACAATTACAAACACAACTTCGACGTTACCAAAGGCAAGAACGGCGAAGGATTCCTAAGGATGATAACGAAGGGTCTGATATTAATCCCTTTCATGATGTTGATGAAGATGACTCTAGCGATAATTCTGATTTTACTAGGAGACGACAAGATGATGAATTTGATCATCCAAGAAGAAGGAGGAATCATATAAGGGAGAAAAGAGATGATGTGAAGGTTGATGTTCCCGATTTTGATGGAAAAGCCCAAGGGGATGCGTTTATGGATTGGTTACTCACTGTTGAACGAATCTTTGAGTTCAAGGACTATTCTGAGGAGAAAAAGGTGAAGATTGCTGCCATCAAGCTTAAAGGATATGCATCACTTTGGTGGGAGAATCTTAAACGAGAAAGAGAAAGAGAAGGTCATGGAACGATTCTAACGTGGGAGAAGATGAAAAGAGAACTACGTAGACGTTTTATTCCTGATACATACAAGCAAGAAAACTATCTAAAGTTTCATAATCTTCGTCAAGGAGACCTGATCGTGGAAAACTATACTCGGGAGTTTGAATATCTCATGATTAAGTGTGATACTCGAGAACATGAGGAGCAAACTATAGCAAGGTACATTGGTGGGTTGCGGCTTTCCATCGCAGATGCTATTCGACTGCAACCTTATTGGATTTTCAATGATGTGCGAAAACTTGCTATCAATGTTGAACAGCAACAAAAGGAGCCTAAAAGATCTTACCCCAAGAAGAACTATTCTAACTAGGGGAGTAATAGTATTGGTGCTGGGAATTCCAAGGCAATTCATAGAGGTAATTCTTCTAATTCAAATAATGCTAAGAGTGATTAGAAGAAACCTCAAGGGGATTCAACTAGGAGAAAGTGTTTTAAGTGCCACGGTTTTGGCCATCTACAAGCTGATTGTCCCAATCGAAAGCCTATTATGATAGTCGAGGAAGAAGATGGGGCTGATGAAGACAACGAAGAATCTGATCAAGTTGATGAGGAACATGAGGATGCTGAAATTGAAGCCGATGAAGGTGCTTGTTTAGTTATTCAGAGAAGCTTACATGCTGGATATAAAGATAAAGAGTCATGTCAAAGAGAAACACTTTTCCACACTAGGTGTACTTCACATGGCAAGGTATGTTCTGTGATTATTGATGGTGGAAGTTGCACTAATGCTGTTTCGGAAGAGATGGTGACTAAATTGGGTTTGAAGACTGAGAAACATCCCAAGCCTTGCAACATTAAGTGGTTACAAGATGGTGTAGGTATGAAGGTCACAAAAAGATGTTTGGTCTCTTTTTCAATCGGTAAAATCTATAAAGACCAGATTTGGTGTGATGTAATGAGTATGGATTCTTGCCACTTATTACTTGGAAAACCATGGCAATATGATAGGCGTGCTCATCACGATGGATACCTTAACACCTATTCATTTATTGTTGATGGACGTAAGATAACTTTGAAGCCATTGCACCCAAGAGAGCTTAATAAGAAGACCAAACCCATGGGTGATGCCCTATTGACCAGATCACAAGTTGTTGGCCACATTAATAAAGGAGAGCCATTGTATATTGCAGTAGCTATAGAATACTCACAAGAGGAGGAGAAAGAGTTAGATGCACGAGCCAAAAAGCTACTTACTAAGTTTGATGATGTGATCTCTGAGGATATCCCATTAGAACTTCCACATATGTGTGGTATTCAACATCAAATTGACCTTGTACCTGGGGCTTCTTTGCCGAACAAAGCTTCTTATAGGATGAATCCTACACAACAAGCTGAACTCCAAAGGCAAGTTGAAGAGTTACTAGAGAGGGGCTTAATAAGAGAGAGCCTTAGCCCTTGTGCTGTACCCGCTTTGCTTGTTCCTAAGAAAAATGGCACCTGGAGGATGTGTGTTGATAGCCGGGCAATCAACAAAATCACCATCAAGTATCGCTTTCCAATCCCTAGGTTAGACGATCTATTTGATCAATTGCATGGTGCTAAAATCTTTTCGAAGATTGATTTGAAGAGTGGATATCACCAGATTCGTATGTGAGAAGGTGATGAATGGAAGACTGCCTTCAAGACTACCCAAGGCTTGTACGAATGGTTGGTAATGCCTTTTGGTTTGTCTAATGCTCCGACCACATTCATGAGACTTATGACTCATGTGTTTAAACCATTCGTGGGGAAGTTTGTTGTTGTTGTTTACTTTGATGATATCTTAGTTTTTAGCAAGGAGGGAGTCGAACATGAGAAACATTTGGAGAAGGTTTTTGAAACCTTAAGAAGGGAGAAGTTGTATGCACAACTCAAGAAGTGCATCTTTTATGCTGATAGCGTTTGCTTCCTTGGTTACATAGTAACTAGTGCTGGTATTCAAGCTGATCCAAGCAAGATAGAGGCAATCTTAAGTTGGCCAACTCCTAGGTCAATTTCAGAAATAAGGAGCTTTCATGGAATGGTGTCCTTCTATAGACGGTTTATTAATGATTTTAGCACATTAGTTGCTCCTATAACTGAGTGTTTGAAGGGAGGCATATTCAAGTGGAATGAAGCTACCGAAAAGAGTTTTGAATTGATCAAGAATAAGATGACACAAGCTCCTATCCTTTAGTTACCAAACTTTAATGATCTATTTGAAGTAGAATGTGATGCTTCAGGTGTTGGAATTGGAGGAGTCCTTAGTCAAGAAGGTAAACCCATTGCGTACTTTAGTGAGAAGTTGAGTGGACCTAAGCTGAGGTATTCCACCTATGAGAAAGAGTTTTTTGCTATTATTTGAGTTTTGCAACATTGGAGTCATTACTTGCTGCCCAGAGAGTTTGTTCTATATTCTGATCATGAGGCACTAAAGTATCTTAATCATCAACAAAAACTCAACGCGAGGCATGCAAAATGGGTAGAGTTCCTTCAGAATATTCAATTTGTGATCAAGCACAAGGCTGGAAAACTAAATCAAGTTGCTGATGCTCTTAGTAGAAGACCATGTGTGCTTTCCATTATGCAAACTAATGTATTCGGATTCGACCATATTAAGGAACTTTATGAGGCTGATCCAGACTTTGGAGTCATTTTGGACGAGATGCTTGGAAGGCCCGCAAAGAATGTTCTTGATAAGAGATGGTTTTCTTTACTATGGCAAGCAACTTTGCATACCACGAGGCTCTTTAAGAGAGTCCATTGTCAGAGAAGCACATGAGGGTGGATTAGCTGGTCACTTTGGCCATTCTAAGACATCAAAGATGATTCAAGAAAACTTCTATTGGCCCAAGTTGAATCGAGATGTTTTGAGGTTGATTGAACGTTGCGAAACTTGTAAAAGGGCAAAGATGCATGGTAGCAATAAGGGGTTATACGAACCTTTGCCAATTCCCACAACACCTTGGGAACATATCAGCATGGATTTCGTGCTTGGATTACCAAGAACTCAAGAAGGTAAGGATTCTATCTTTGTCGTGGTAGATAGGTTCTCTAAGATGGCCCACTTTATCTCATGCAAAAAGACAAGTGATGCAACACATGTGTCTGTTTTGTTCTTTAACCATATTGTCAAGTTGCATGGTATTCCTAGAAGCATTGTTTCAGATCGTGACACTAAGTTTCTAAGTCACTTTTGGCGTACTTTATGGGCTAAGCTTAGTACAGAGTTGAAGTATAGTTCGTCTTATCACCCTCAGACGGATGGACAAACAGAGGTAGTCAATCGGAGTTTGGGTTCCCTATTAAGAAGTCTGGTTAAGAAGAACATAAGAGAGTGGGAGTCATTGCTGCCGCAGGCTGAATTTGCTTTCAACAAGTCCGTGAATCGAACAACCGGAAAAAGTCCTTTTGAAGTGGTATATGGTAAGAATCCTCTTGGTCCCTTAGAATTATCTCCTCTCATTCAAAATCATTCTTTTAGTGGAGATGCTGATGAGAGAGTTAAAGAGTTGAAGAAAATTCATGAGAAAGTTTTACAAGAGATTGAGAGGCAAACAAAAACATACAAAAAACAAGCTGATAAGAAGAGAAAGAAACAACTCTTTAAAGTGGGAGACTTAGTGTGGGTATACTTGAGGAAGGAAAGGTTTCCTAAACAAAAGTATCCAAAGTTGCAAGCAAGAGCTGATGGTCCTTTTCATGTTGTTCAAAAGTTGGGTAATAATGCTTATAGAGTGGAGCTACCAGAAGAGTATGGGGTATCCCCGATATTTAATGTAGCTGATCTTGCACCATTTATTGAGCCTTAAGACTTGAGGACGAGTCTTTCTCAACCAGGGGAGAATGATGAAAATCAAGAAGCTATATTGGGCTTTTGTTATTTAGGGCGTCAACAACAAGCTCTTGTGAACCCAAGAATTGGTATGTGGACTTGTCTTCAAATTCAAGAAGCCCAAGGATGATTTCAAGCCCAAGAAGCCAAGTTAAACTTATTTCCTTCTTAAATTAGGATTAGTTGTTTTCCTTGTTCTAGTAGGTTTTACTTTCCCCTTTCCTTGTAGAATAGGGATTTTACTTTCCTTGTTTTTAGCTACTTCCTTTCTAGAGTAGAATAGGGATTTGTAGTCATCAAAGAAGAGATCCTAGGCCTATATAAAGGGTTCTTATTCTTTGTTAAACACTATTCACGTTTTTAGCATAAACCTAAATTTTGCATTAGAGTTATTCTCTCTATTTCTTGTTCTTTATCCTTGTTTTTGGTTCCAAGCAAGGTGGTGATAGTCTTTACCTTGTTTTCAGTTGCGTGTGGTGTTTCTTTATCACGTTAATTGATTTCAAGTGGCGACTTAGGAACTTTATTTGTTCTTGATCATTCAAGAATGCGTTTCTTGATTAAAATTCGTTCTAGTTCATAGACAGGACCTTAATTTTCTTTCCATCGTTTTGCCCTCAATACTTACTTGATTTAAACCATTCAATACTTATTTTTATAGTTCAAATTGTCATCTTTCACATAGAGTTTGAATCACTTTAGTCCTACGCCTACAACTTGAGATACATCCGTTTGTTGAATCTGCCCATCAATCGCTTCAAGAATAAGATCCTGGTCGATTGGTTCTTTGTTAACTCGAAGAATCACATCACATGGTTTCATGAAATAGCTTGTATTTAGCATGTATGTATCTTGTATCATGGCATGAAAGTAATTATATAATATAGTTGCATGAAAACTTGTAGACATGTAGGATATTCATGAAATAAGCATTTTTATTTAAAAACATGCATGCAAGAACCCATGGAATACAAGATATGGGTTTTCATGGATTACAGACGGATTCTCAATAATCATAAAGAAATATTGAGAACTCAATGATGAAATTATAACAATTCATACATAATATAATCATGGACATAGACCTAGGGTTATCATGAGCATGGTATAGAAACCCTAGTTTTTAATAAGGATTCATACTTTATGGATTAGGAGGCGTGGGGAAGAACAATGATGTTCCCACACGTAGATAGTAACCCTACATACCTGGTAATGCTCCAAACTTGAATTAAAGATTTTAACTTTGAAGAAGATTTCCAAAATCTTGAACCTTGAGATGGGTTTTCTTGAAAACCCTAGTTTATGAACAATGATTTCTTGCTTAGATTATTAGAGTATATGTTAGAATTGAGTTGGAAGGGTTTGGATTGACTTACCTAGATGTTTTGGATTGTTGCTAGGGCTTGGAATTGTGAATAGTGAAATAAAATAACTCAAGGCTTGAATTTATACAAAAGTGAGGCGGAAGTTATATGGACATATTATACGGTCCGTATAAAGTAATACGGTCCGTATAATATGACCATATTTTATCATGGTTGAACAGAACGTCAATTTGAAGTGTCATGAAGTACGGACGAGTTATACGGTCCGTATAAAATTATATGAGCCGTATAACAAGTTCGTATAACATGACCAGTGAACGGACTGCTTTTTAATCCTTCAGTACAATGGCCATAACTTTTGTACAGATGTCCCCTTGACCCCTATAATATACCGTTGGAAAGGTATTTCAAAGGGATACAACTTTCAAGAAGGAAATTTTCACAAATTCCTAACGCAAGTACCCGAAAACAGGCCATAACTACAGATTGTTCTAGACTTAGACGAATTTAGAAGGCCTTAAGAACTTCACTTTCTGGTTTGACTTCAAAACGACTGTTTATCACCCGAGTTCATCCCAAATAGATTCTTATAGCTAAAATATCACCTTTATACTAGATTCATACATTCATACCTAATTCGAATTTACGGGATGTTACATAACCCATTTTACCTTCTCCTCTATTTGTTCTTCCACAAATAAAATTTCCTCTCTCTCCACCACCATTATCGGTTAAAATATGCCTCTATCCAAAGTGGAATCTTCGGGTACATTTCCAAAAGTAGTAAAATAATAAATAACAAACACCCAATCAGTACGCACTATCTAGTCCATTACCCAAAATCCATCAATTTGAACCCAGTACGTAGAAACAAAATGGAGAAGGGGAGTGCTGGTTTGTGAGAGCTGATCAAATTGATATGAAGAGTTTGGATGAACAATTGGAGAGGCACTTTGACAGAGCATGGACTATAGGAAAGAGCAGCAATAAGAAGAAACCGTTGGATGATTCATACATTAACTACTCTACTGTTACAACAGCAGCAACCACCATCACCGCCGCTGTTGTTTCCCTTTCTCTATCTAATTCCTCTGTCGTCAAATGCAGGCAAAGACACGACTAGAAAATTGACCCTTCCAAACTCATTAACATAGTTTGGAAATGGAGTATTGACCCTTTCAAGCTCATTAACAGATGTTTACACCGTGGAGTAGTAGTCGGAAACGGAAAACTGACATTCCGACGAAAATGTGACCGTAGATTTGCTGATATCGGAAATGTGGCCGGAGATTCCACTTTGGAGAGAGGCATATTTAAACAGGTAATGGTGGCAATGGTGGTGGAGGGGAAGAAAATTTTATTGTGGAAGAACAAATAGAGGAGAAGGTAAAAAGGGTTGGGGTGATGAGGTGACATTCCACCTCATTAAATGTTAATGCCACGTAGAATTATATATCCACCTTGGACAAAAACTTATTATCCGGAATCCTATTTTTTTAGAACGAGTTGAAGCCGTAGGCATTATTGGGGGAGACACTTTAACGGATGAGAGGTATATTTAATCTAATAATATAATAGTAAGGATATATTTGGACAAAAAATATAACGAACGGTATATTTAACTTTTTTCGGCCCTTTTCCGTTTCCTAAAATTTAACTCGGAGTGAATCTTTATGAGTCACTTTCGTTACTTGGATTCTTCTCTACGTTTGCCAGCTGGTCCCAAGTGGAGTAGTTAAGCTATCGCAGTCTGAGCTGGAACAAATAAAGGTTATATTAAAAAAGGTACTAGCGTGCTATATGAAAAGCTTGAATCATTTCCCATAAAAAGACAATCAATAATTTACATCTAATGCTTGAGAAGGTTTGCTAATGGATTCCATTAATCAAGTCTCACATATCATTGGATGTGGCGAAAATAAAAAAAAAATATTTGTGGAAAATGACCAAGCTCCAGATTAATATTCTCAATAACTGTCTATGCAAAATTGAAGAGAAATTTAGCATAAACTACCTGTCAGTCGCGATTCCGAAATGACTAGTTAAGTAGATTAAATAACTCTATTCTCAAAAGAAGGAAATTGTGACTTGAAAAAGTTAAAAGTAAAACGGAGTTTTTGCAGTCTCAAATATATATAGTCGTGATTGTAAAAGAAAAAAGTAAAAAGAATTACAATCACTCTATCATTCTGACTCTGCCACTAGATACATAAAAATTAAATTACTAAATTAAAAATGACTCGAAAAAAAAACAGAAAAAAGGTGG
Organism: Lycium barbarum; assembly: GCF_019175385.1. Classification (NCBI taxonomy): domain Eukaryota; kingdom Viridiplantae; phylum Streptophyta; class Magnoliopsida; order Solanales; family Solanaceae; genus Lycium; species Lycium barbarum. Next base: position 121,998,831 of record NC_083339.1, on the reverse strand, counting down.
AGTAAGGAAACTGGAAATTAGCATTTACATTTGACCTCAACATTTTAAATTAGGTTGTCGTCTCTTCAAATGTGTACACAGACCGACTAGTGCTTCAGCTTTACACTGATAGAAATCATAAGATAATGAATAAAGAGGGAGATTCGACCTTTTCTTTCTGATACGCATAATTAGAAGCAGGGGTGTACAAAGAAAACTGTTAAACCGTATCAAATCGATAATCCAAATTAAATCGAAAAAAATTCGATTAGTAGTTTGGTTTGACTAGGTTTGGTATTCGGAAAAAAAAATCTGATCATAATTAGTTTGGTTTGATTTTAACAAAAAAAAAAGTCAAACCGAGTAAAATCAACCCGACATTAAATGTATACAAATTTTTAATATATTTTATACATAAAAGATTTACTTATATGTAATTTATAAAGATTACTTAAGTTCTTTCATAGTTTTCGTCTTTAACATATTATTTCAAGTTTGGAATTAGAATTTTGAATGTTCCAATAAGTTTTATAGCCCCATAGATATTAGTAACTCAAATAAGTCCAAATAAAAAACAAATCAATATTAATGCTTATAACAAAAGAGGAAATAAGATATCTCGGTCTCTTTGAATAGAAGAATGACTCTTTTAGATCTTTATGTGTTTTTTTTTTCAGATCTCTTATGTGTAAAAGTGGTTCAATCCTAACACTAGAATGACAATAATATTGGATATCTATTCTTTAGTTTTGCATTGTTAATTTAGACGATAAAAAACAACTTAATTTTTTTTCTTTGTCATGTAAATATTACTTATTAGCCGTACTTATTTTAGCATGACTTAGTATTTTTAGATGATGATCATTTTCATTATGTCTTATTAATTAGCAATATTTATTTTATATTATTTCATTATTTTTTTATTGAACATTTTATTACAGTGTCATCGCTCATTCACATTTTTGTTGTTTTCTTAAGAAACACCTTAATTATATAGTTGTATCTTACAACGACTAAAGAAATATCTGAAATAAAAGTTATACTATTTTGTATGAAGATTTTTTCGGAAAAAAATCATCCAAAAAAACCCGAAGTCGAAAAACCCGACTTTTATTGGTTTGATTTGATTTATCGATTTAAAAACCCGATATAATTAGTTTGGTTTGATATTTGAAAAACTCACACCAACCCGATCCGTATACACCCTACCTATAGATAACAAAGTTTTTTCTAGGTAATGTCAAGGTACTGAAACGATTTTAGATCAAATTGGGGAATAATGTACACATGTTACCGTAACCAGACAGAATAATTCTGGGCCATAGAGATACGTCGATGCCGACAAAACAAAAAACCCAGTATGCAAGTCGATCATTTCCTTACTACAAATCACTGAAATTATGAAGAGAAATTAATTAAATGGGGTACCTGAAATATACATAGAATAATCATATACTAGTACTTACCGGGAATGGAGCGCCGAATAAAGAATAGAGCAAGAATGTTCATATTTATTCTTTGAACTGCATGAAATAATGTGAATTTGTCTCCTGTTAATAGTTGGATCAAATATATCTTTGCGGTTATAAGATTCATAAAATATGCTGTTATTCACTTATAGCAAAACTTTTTACTATACATGACTTTTCTTATAAGAGAGAAAATTGCTAAATTTACCCTTCAATTATGTGCAACGGTTCATATTTATTCTTGAACTTTGCAAAATTGTGCAAATTTTAATTTTCTCAAGTATCATGCCTCCATCATCTCTCTAAATCAATCACCACCATAATAGTTAATTTTCTCTGCTATCAAAGCACCATTTTCATAACCACTATTATTCCACCAATACTTCACCGTTGCACGACACTCAAAAAAAGAACATACAAAATTTCACATAAAAACCACACATTCAAATCTTTATGCTCCATCTATCCCAAAAAAAATGTCTTCCTTTCCTTTTTAGTCTGTCTCAAAAAAATTATCCTCTTTCTATATTTAGAAACAATTTAACTTTATTAGATGATTTACAGCCACACAAATATCTAAATCTTATTTTAGACCACATATTTCAAAAATCTTCATTTACTTTTTAAACTTTATGCCAAATCAAAAGAGAATATCTTTTTGGGACGGAGAGAGTAACATTTTAACCCCCCAACCCCCAAGATTACTGGCCCACAATTACTAAAATTTCACAACCCCCCCCCCCCCCCCCCCCAAACCCCAAGATTACTGGCCCTCAATTACTAAAATTTCACCTTTATTGCAATGATTTGAAAGCTAAATGTTGCGTAGCTAGATTTGTTTTAACAATATTAGGAAGTAGTTATTGCCGTTGATCATAAAATTAGAAGTCGAGGTGTAATATAATAGATTTGTTTTTCTCCAGAAACTGTCGAAGAGACGTGATATGCAAATAGTTGCTCTTTGTATAGTCGTGTCAGCTGATAGATATATAGCCTTGACACCTTGTCTCTTATACGAATAATTGAGGGTTCTTTTATATACATTTATTCCCTCAATTTCATTTTATCCGAAGGTGTACTGTTTGAAAAGTTACATAATATTTTAATTATAATTTTTCTCAGCTTATCTAAATAATTTGAACCATTAGCTATATGAATTGTAGTACTTTTAGTGAAGTTTTCAAACATACATAGTCGGGACAGAGGGGGTATTATTTATTGACAGTATTAAATTAGTGTCGGCCTATGATTTTTACCAAGTGTGTTCAATATATTAAAAATATATAAATAACACAATATTTACATATATATTTTTTAAAAACAAATTAAATATACATGTATATACAATGTTATTTTTTAACGAAGTGGTTCCCACTTGAAACCACGTAGGACTGCCCCTGTATTACATGATCGTTAGTTGCATGAAAATAGCAGTTTTTGAAGTTCTAAATTCTCCTTATGAGAAGGAAAGTATGCCATTAAAAGCAAAAATTAAATCTCGATTATTACCATGGAATGAAACTCAGATTATATATAGGAGTGCAGTCATTCCTAGCTAGCTTAGCCTTATATGTAGCATTGTCGTCGTGCATATATCTCATCAGAGGACGCAGCCATTCTGTAAACGCACAGAGAGAAACCAGTGAGTAAAAAACTGATCAGTAAGTTACTGCACCTGCACCGAGCTTTAATTTGCCGTCAAGTGCATGTGTTGTCAAGTTCACTTCCAGTACACTGACATTTATCTGTCCCCATCTTAAAGCCTTTCCCGAGCTCTCAATTCCAACTCAGACAAGTACTATTATTAATTGACTTGATCATGCAAAAGACTACTGTAGTAAATAACACAGATTTTTCATTTACTTATCATGCAAAAAACTACAGGTAGAAAGAATTCTGTGGATATACTTTGAAGAGACCAGAGCGAGCGTATTTGCCAAAGCAATTCTTGTGTCAGCATTAACCCACTTTCTAAGGGGTATGGAAATCGTCAAACTTCAGGTTATATGTAAAACATACCTACTGATCTGATGTTGTCTCAGATCTCAAGGAGGGAGAAAGATACACAAATTAATGAAGTGTGTTAGAAGATATAAATAAGTTAACAAAATTGAGTTTTATCTAATAAATATAGTACTCACTTCCTCCCAATTTACGTGAAGATGTTTGACTGGACAAAAAATTTAAGAGAAATGGAAACACTTTTGAAACTTATAGTTTAAAGCAAGCCTAATAAATTTCTATAGTTGTAAATCATTTCATTAAAGATAAAATGAGAAGTTCTAAATCAAATTGTTACTAAATATATAAATAAGAGATCAATCTTGTTACGATTGACTAAAAAGAAGAGAGTGTTACATAAACTGGGACAGAGTGAGTATGCTTTTACATGAGATGATCACACTGTTTAATATAACATTAGTGCACGTAGTAATTTTGAGTTCGAGTCTCGAGCCACCCACTATGCCACTGTTAAAAGGATGCATGTGTTCGGCGCATAAAAAAATCATGTGAGGGGGTGTTGAAAATATAACGTAAGAAAATAAAACTTATATTTTTATAATCACTTAAATTTTTAGATGAAATGATCACATAATTGAACAAAAAGAATCTCACAATTACCAGGAAGATTATCAAAATAGAATTTCCTTTTTCTTTTCGGAGTGAAAACCAACAATGCTTACCATAAAATAGAGTGCTCTTGCTTAGAAAGAGATACGAAAAAGCTGCACATAGTAGTTTATCGTAAACGGAAAGCTATATGCACAAATGCCAGATAAACTACTCTCAATATGAAAGAAAGAAATAAGGTGCAGAATCCATACTGCAGAATGTCATCTTCCATAAAATCTCCACAGCACGATACACTCCACTACAGTTCACACGATTTTAATATATATATATGCCATAGCATGTGCATACCAAAAGGCAAATTACAGCTCAGAGAAACCTAGTCTTGGTAGTATCACTAAAATTAGTATATAGTATAGAGTAGTAGTAATTGTTATGTAATGTAGTTAGGTAGATCAGACATATATGAGTTGTTTCTTCGAGTTGCATTAATTTTCTATTCACCATTTAAAAGGAAAAGTTTTCCCTATCTGTACCACTTCATTGCACATCACAAAGTAAATTAAAGATCAGATCATGGGGAGTTCTGTCCAGAAAATATCCATTTAATTCTAATCTCCAGTTGCTGTTAGAAATATAATTTTAAATAATCTAGAATTAGTTGATGTATGTTTGTTATTACCCGTCATTGTCTTTTGTATAAATTTGGTACAATAATATTATGTTTTCAAGGAGGCTAAATTTATATTGTGTGTGAAAAAATTTAATAGATATTAGTCTAAAAGACTCTATTTGCACCTATAAGCCTGCTTAGTAACGTTATTTTGGTAAGAGTGAAGTTCTTAAGAATAATATAATTGAGCTTGGTGTTTATCTCCCTCTTCTATTCTCTTTATATATATGCCTTCTGATATTATCAAAGCTCCGCCTAATATTTTAACAGCTGGGTATATGAACTTCCTACTTCGTTTTCTGGGTAAATAAAGGGACTTAAACCTTTCTGTACAGAAACCCTAAAAGAAAAAAAAAAATACACATGAAAACAAAATCAAGTAGTAGATCAGAAGGTTTTTGCCATCATTGAAGCATATGGAACCTATCAGTACTCAATGATGGAATCCAATAGAAAGCCTCAAGTGAGACAGAGACAAACAAATTACACGACCATGATAACTAGGGTTGAAAATTATAACACCTGATACAAAAAGAACAGAGACTGGTCTTGACAGTCATAATGAGATCTCTAGTCTACAGCCCCAATTACAGAATAATTGGCCAAAAAGGGTCAAAACCATTATTACTCCAACAATCCCTGTCGGTAAAATCCTGAATTTGCATGCAAATTAAACCCAAGAACAGGAAGAGATCTTTTATATACCCAAAATCCGAATACACGTGCACTTTAATTATACCTTAGTAAGTCTATTCTAATCAAATACCTAGAAGAAAAAATCACAAAACCCAATCAGCACTAGATATAAAAGAGCTCTCACCTGTTGCTTCAGGAAATAAACCGACACCAACAGAGACACAATATGGAGCTGCAATTTTGTTTCCAAATTGGGGGGAATGAAGCCTGGTCCGAAGACACTATCTCATGATCATATATAGGCGGATTTTAAAATTTTAATTTGATGAATTCAATCTATAAAAAATTTAGTATTGAATTCATTGTACTTTTAAAATCAAGAAGAGATAATGACTTCGAGCCAGACAACATTCCCCTCAAAGCTGGAAGCTTCTCCTCCATCTTGATTCAGCTAATTAATTCCCTGAATATCAGCCTCTTATTGAGGGGAAGATTCAAAAAGAAGTGAATTCTTAGTTCCAAATAAGTTTTAGTGGTGACATGAAAACCGCATGATGATAACAATGATTTGATTCTGATGGTGCTTTTGAATGTTTGTAGTGGGGTGTATATTATAGGGGGTGGGTAAAAGGCAGGGGAATGCTGTAGACTGTAGGACAGAGTATATAGGGCTGTCTCTCCGTTTAGTACGCTGGAATATTTATCTCCTTGACCTGTCCCTGTAGGAGAAAACATGACACTTCAAACATAATTTGTACCCCATTTTCATTAAATAATTACTAATCAATACTAGTATATCTTCTTTATTACGTAAGTCATTATGACTATCCACTGTACTTAACCATATGGTATTTGATACCAGATGTGGTATTACGAATGTAATTCCTTTATTTTTAATGAGTGGTCTCAATTTCGAACCGTGTGAACAGAAAAATTATAAATAAAGAGCATTTTCCGCTTTAATATGTCTTACACCGTCTGAATCTTAATTAGTCGAGCTAGTAAATACATAATAGCTAATGATTAAACCAAAAAAATTAGCAAAAGGATGGGGTTAAATTTGATAAAACGCAGGGAAAATGAATTTTTGCCATATTATGTGAAAGTTTAAAATAAACTTTTGCTTCTCAAACGGTTCAACTTACTTAAGTTGGTTTTTTTACACTATTCTTATAGTATAACTTGTGATATAATTATTTTATAATTGACCTGAATATATAAATATTTGTCACTAGCTACTACGTTAGTGCATACAACTTAAACTCTTCAAAATTTGACGGGCAACCATGCACGGTGTTTTCTTTTTGCTTATTAATTTTGCTTACACAGTTACACATACTCGAACTAGATCCCTATTCAATTGACTTACTTTCTACTTTAACTTGTTTAAAGATTACGTACATTTTATCATCTAGAAAAGTTTAGAACCAACTTTTACTAAGAAATGGTGGAGTTATTATTTCCTTAAGAGATGGATATGAAAAATATTGGTGCGCTTTTACACCATAAAATAGAAGGAAAAGATGTACCTTGGAATCTTGAGGTACGATACCCGTCCAAAAACAGTACATCTAAATCTTGACCACAGTCCATTGTCTCCTTTGCATCATTACTTTCAGATACTTTACTTTTTAAGCAATATGATTTTCATTTTTTACCTCAACTTCGAGTAACATACTTTAGGGAAAAAGAATTTTCAAATTAGGTCTACCTGTTATTGTCAAAAATTGATTCCATCAGCAATACGGATTGTGGTGAAGTGGCAAATATTTCAGCATCCTTAACTAGAGGTTGTCGATTTCAGCCCTGGGTATGAGTTGTCTTTTTTAGGGAATGTTTTACTCTCACTATGGAACATTTAAGCATGAATCTAAATTTAGTCGAGCCCCAATGTAAGTACTGAACATTAATTGGGGAGAAAAAAAAATTGATTCCGTCATTTGCATGTAGTTTGAGAATTGGTCAATTTGATTCGTATGTGAAATTTTGTCATAAAAGAGAAAAAAAATGTTTATAATTTTATAAACTCCCTATTTTCCATGAAAGAGAATTCACATATTAACTTTCCTACATTATTTTGTTACCTTTACAATTCATTTGACTTGATCGCACGACGCTGTCCTTTGCTTTCAGTCAGGGTCTTGTGAACAGAGTATTCCTTACGTCCAAGATCTTATAATAGGATTTCTTAACATGTTATTACGCAGATTACTGTGTTGTATATTCTTCGCTAATTTCTAGACTTAGATCTTTACACGTGAATTTGGTCAAATTATGTGCTTAATAGTAAAAGCACATGAGATATGGAAGTTTTTCAACCCTTAGAAAGGGAGAAAAAAAACAATCCTGCTTTGTAGCTTTTAATGACTGATGATTTGAGTCAAGATTCTTGGCATTCATACGAAGGCCAACGTTTACTTTGAATTGGAGATGAAAATGCATAAATCACTGCCCCCCCAAAAAAAAGTATGGTCCAATAATTGAGATTTCTCTATTTTTAATCGGAGCTCTCATGTGTGAATTGCGAGAATAAAAGACGTTTACATAGTGCTTAACCTCTTCATGAACTTAGTACAAATTCATTTTAGTCGAGGCAGTGAATAGTGAATGCCAAGAAACTAATTTTTATGATTGTTTGGCCGAACCCAATAATTTTAATCCACCTTATATGTGGCTTAAATAATCCACTCACTGTCTACTATTACTAATTATGATTTTGGAACTTGCTAACTTAAAAGGGTTAAAATTTCAAACTCATACACTTCAATTCATATCCTGAGTCCGTCTCTAACGGAGGAGTTAAGGAGTTGTTAAATGTCTGAAATAACAGGGGCATAATAACAAACTCCATAGTGCAAACTGTTACTAGAAGATGTTGAATTAATCTTAATGAAATTAGTAAATGTTTGTAGTAATAGGGATATAGTAGCTAATTTCACCTATATGAATATCGAAGTGGTGTTGCTTCAAGCAAGACTTAGAGGATTGGTCTTGCAAGTATTCATGGAATCAAAATGAGCACGTGGCCATAAACGTACTAAAGCAAATACTGGGTTTTCTAAGCTACTAAAAAATATTATGTGTGTGATATTTTCGATTTTGACACATGAAGTTGTGGTTCAAATCTTTAAAGATACTAATAACTTCATCAAAACTTCAAAGTATTTACACTAATGGAAAGTTCAATTCTATTACTATAAGATACTCTCCGGTATGCATGATATTATAAGAAATATTACAAACTAGTGGGGGGATTGTTAGATAGTTTGTAATATATATGAAGTGGGATTGTTCCACAACAGAAGGCAAAAAGAGTTTGAAGACATTATATATTAAAAGTCTTCATATTTTCAGATTTTATTTATTTGAATTTAAATGGACATGTCTTTCATGAAAAGCCATGACTATTCACAATAGTTGCTTTCCTAACACTATAAATAAGGTCTTCCTTCATGAAGTGACTAAGAAAAATCTACAGGTATAACATAGACTTTGTTGTATATTGAAGAGAATATATTACTTATATTTTTCCTAATTTATATACCGACAATATCTCTTTACGAAAAGTTATTCCTTGCAGGCCTCAAAATCATTTCTTCTTCTATTAGGTTTATCTACTTTTCTAACAACGCCAAATGCCAAAATTCGCAAAAAGGATAAAAATAAAAATCTAAGGGCTATGTCACAGGCTTGACCAAGGATGACTTGGATACACAAAATGGGAATACATAGGCCCCACCTTTAGGCTTTTCATTTAAACTTTTCTACATTGACGCGGTTTAAGTCATTGGAATTGGGATCACTAAAAAGTGGAGTGGGTGAGAATTGTTGAGGAAAAAAGTGAGCATCAGCCAATTGGCCCTTTTTTTACTTTTAACTTTTTTGTCTGTTTCAGACTCTCGTCCTTTCACTATTCCGACATTAAACATGTTTTCCTACAGACAGCTCTACAATTCGTTGGAAATGACAAACCAAAATCTCACTTTGTATGTCCTCCCAATTCAAAATTATTGACTTGATACTTCGCGTCCAAACAAAATGCGTGGTTGATAATGAACAAAATTAAGAGAATTTCAATTTCTTTCTGATGACAAGTTTACGATGATTATTTTTAGATCGGCGAAGTGTAATTTGATTGCTAAAACGAATGTCAGACGAAGGGATATTGCAATTGAACCATTGTTTATCCTTTAGCTCCCAACTAATCATTACGGAGACCTTTTTGTTTTTATTTTTGTTTTTTTGGTTATATATATATATATGAATATAGGATGGACTTTTTCGTAATTCAATTTTGATGTAGAGTTTTGTCACTTTTAATATAACTAGTCTCTATATTTATGTGTCTCGCACGTAAATGTTTAGTGAAAGTTTTTGGCCTAATGTGTCTAAAAGCTATATAGTGAAGACGTGTCTTCTCGATCGTGGCCGTGTATTGAAATTCTAAAATCATAGTTGGATAACCCCATTAGAGAGGACACAAGCGGCACTGCTGTATATACCTATAAAAGTAATTGTCAATTAAAAATCGGTGATCAACTACACACCATCAAAAATGTCTTTGCATATGCAACATTCGCTCAAAATTTTCTGCAAGAATCAAATGCACAAACAAAAAGAAATTAAACGCAATCAGTATAGATAAAAGAAAATGCTTTCCTCATCATATTAAGTTATTTGCATGTTATCTTTTAACAAATACTCGTGTCTTCCAAAGCTTAACACGTAAAACTTACCACAAGACTAACATATTACGTACATATGTTTATGTCTAAATACGCTCATATATATCTGGGATATCGCTGAAAGTCAAAATATTACCAAAGCTTAAACAACTCCTTATTTGGTTTTGATTTTGCTTACTTCCTTGAATTTGGCCGCCACTCAATTTTTTCATGCTAACCCATATAAGCTATGTGAACACTTCTTGCAAGCATATGAATAATATGAACCCTAATAGCATGTGGGTATCGCATATAAATTGCATTAAATTAAATGGGTGATACACACATGCTCTATAGGCCTTCTAAGGCATGTGAAATGGAGACTTACCTAAGAAGCTAGTACCTCATAATATATCCATGAAATTATATCACCAACTAGCATCAAAGTTCAACCCCTCATATTTAGACCAAGACTTGTAAGTAGGCGTGTCTGTTTTTGATTTAGACTCTAAGTTGGACTTTAAATTAGCTCTGACTTGGAATTGTAAGTTCATATCAATACAAACTTAAAAGGACCGATTGTTTAGTTATCAAATCTTTAAATATTAGGCAAAATCAAAATCCAACGTGGAATTGTTTCATTAAAAGGATAATTTAGCTTTTAAAGGGTGTAAAAGTCAATTAATATTTCGAGGATACTTTCGTCGTGCCACGTGCAGCCTTACACATTTTGTTACATAATTAATACCCAAAGTTCCAACCAAATTTATTATGTCGCTCCTATCGAAGCTAAATTAGTTTCAATATTTTGAGTAGCAAAACACAAAGTATTATAGTGATTTTAAGTAGCAAGTCACGTGATATTGAATATATTCCCTCTCATATAATTTTGATTTATCTTATTGGATATTTAATCTTAGGAGACTCAGTTCTTGAATCTCATAGACAACATTAAAATATACAATCATTCGATGCAATAAAAATAATGATATGTTTCATGAACATCCAATTATATAATCCAAAGATGCATAGTAATTTATACTTCAATAAACCTCCAGTAAAAATCTCACAGTACACTTATAGTCTATACACTCATCGTCATCCACTCATCCTTAACCTCCAAAATTCTCCCCTAGCTTTAATTGCAATAGGCTGAAAAAATATATGATTATTTCAATCGCTTAAATCCACGACAAAACAATGAATCTAAATTAAGAAACTTTAGTTTCATCCGGAAGAAACAGTGCGAATGAAATATATCTTTGAAACACGCGAAAAACATCTAAGAAACACGCGGCATAATTAATCTCCACATACACATAATAGCATATATCCAATTACAAAATATAATTAATGAACTATCGTATATTAATACCTGCGAATATTGACAATCATCTAAGGGCATGAGCTATTTACTTGTTGCCGGTTCCGTCTTTTTTATTTAACATTCTCCCAGAATCATCTATGCACAACTCTTTTATAGTTTGCACAAATAGTGCTTCCTCATATTTGATGTTGCTGACCCGTACTGGTAAATTCTAAAGTTGTATACTAATGAGTGGTTCTCTGCAAATAATAAGGTACTCCAAATATGCTACTTTCATCAATTATGTTTTTCACCTGCGTGGAATAACTTTTTATTTTTTAAAACTAATTGAATCGATATGCAAGGGGACTGAAAAATCAGTTGAGAAACAAAGTCAAGAAGCACATGAAAAGTTTCTACAAATATGAAGATTTGTTCTACGTAAAAAAAGTAAAATGACATTGCTGAAGATTTATCCAATTAAAAAGACGGATAGAATAATAACGATATAAAACATTAACCATTAAGTAGAACAGGGTAGAAAAGAATTGTGCAAAAAAGAGCCGAAGTACAACATGTATACCTTTTTTTTCTGGTTAACACATAGATACGTCATACAAGCAAACTAATCTCAGTTGACCTCTAAAAATTGATATGCCATTGAATAATGATCTCAAACAGTGAATCGGTGGCAACTCTTAGCAGCAAATCAACGTGTAGTGGTTTCTGTTAGAAAAATATTATTTTCTATTTAATATCTCAAAAATAAAAGGATTATTTGTATAACATTTTTTATTGACTTTAATACAAAGACTTGATTCTATTTTATTAGCCTTAATTGCAGAATTCATTTGTGTGTTTCAAACGATATTATTATATTCAATTTGTTAATTAATGGTCTTAATGGCCAAATATTGTCTTTATGGTTATTTACTACTCTTAATATTTTTGGACGTTGGTATATGATTAATACATTGGATATTGGCATTTGTCCGTTGTATCATTTAGTGGATTCAACCTCTCATTTTATAGTTTTCTGATATATAAAATCCTATGGTGCTTTTCACTTTGTGAGAGAGAATATAATTTCTTTGGCTTAACTGTTGAAGGGTGTAGAAAATAGATACATCAAGAAAAGTTCTTCCTCCCATATTTTTGTGTGTTGAGTTTTCTTTTGAGATAAATTTTTGTTAGATTCTGGCTCCTAGTTTTATATTAGAAAAGCTTGTTGAATCCTGAGGGATACACCCATGCCGGGTGAAATATCCTTAAGGATAGTGCCATTGGCATGCCTCAAGCTACGAAGAATTCTCTACAATTGTTCGTGATCAAGCATTTTCCGCAAGTGTAAAAGAAGTTCCTACAAGTGTTCGTGATGAAGAAAAGTCCCTACATGTGTTCGCGATGAAGTATTTTCCGTAAGATTTCCAACAGTTTCTTCTTAATTAATAAATAACATGTAGTCCTATTCAGATAGAGAATCCTATTCTAGAGTTTTAGTTGACTTCAAAATCATAATAATACCAATTTTATCCAATATCAAGTTGGTCCTTTGAAAGAATGGTTATATTTTGAACAGAAGTCCAAAACAAACGTGTTTTGCTACTGATATATGTCGAGTCCGTGGCATTTTGCACCCTTAATGTGTGCTCTTTTTTTCAACTTGCACCCTATCCTATTTTTTTTTTATGATTTAAACCCCAATCTCTTTATTTCCTTGCAAAACAATAAATTCATCCTTTTTATAAATTTACCATGAGGGCAAAATAGGAATACAAATAATATATCTTTTAATACTCTCTGCATGTGTACTAGTAATGGAAAATAGGCAAAGTTACACCGGGTTCTCTTCCATTTCAGCTGGGTTCTTTAATGCTTGATTTTCAGCTCAAATGAAGCAATCAGTTTGCTTATCAGCACATTCGCCGAAAAAAGCAATAAACGATGCAATAATTAACAACTACAAAATTTCTCATCTTATCAAACAGGTTATTTCTTATCAACACATTCACATTTTTTATCTCCTCCTTTTGCTTTCTTTAGTGTGTATTTTCGATAATTTTTTTGGGTAATATGTTTGAGGTTCATGTATGTGCTCCATAATTTTCTTTCTGAAAGATTGATGTGGTTCTTCTCTGTTTTGGGATAGAAGAAGTAGATGGGTGCGTGTACTTTCATGTTGACCGGTAATCGAACTATATTTCTCTCTGTAATTTTAACTGAATGCACACTCTAAATCCTTTATTCAGCTGCTGAATTTTAGTTTAGTAGGAGTTGGTATTTGATGGTCAGTAAACAAGCTAAAACTGGATCTGATTATAGAATTGTTGTGTCTTCTTAAGAAATGTGGCAGCTTTATGCTTCTTTGGGACTAATTCTGGTGCATAGCATTGAGTGGTATCTAAGAGACAAATGTGCTCATAGGCCAACTGAAACTGGTAAACAACATTATTATAATAATTAAAATGCTTATACTAGGTCATACAATTTATTTGGTAAAGCTAGAATTATGCTTGTATCTAGAAAAGCAGCTCTTTTACCAACTTACTCTTTAGGATTTGTTGAAGCCAAAAAGAATTTAGAGAAGTTATACATGTCTATATTCATTGAGTTCGAGCAATAGAATATCATATAAAGTATTTCATAAATTAGTAGTAATTAAATTATAAAGGAAAAACGAAAAACTTGTAACAATAAGAACTCCAAATGTTTAGCAACTATTGATAGAGAAATATCACTTAAAATAAAAAAATAAAAAAAGAGCTTTGAAAATAAAATTTATTGTTGTTGTAGTTCTTCATTTGTTAATTGCTTCTATTCTCTTCCTTGTCAAAGCTCTTATTGTTGGACTTCATTGAAACACTTGTATTTTGAAGGCTTTGCAAGCTAATACAATTTTTTCCATTCCACTTGTACTTCTCAGCATTTATCACAATACTGCCAACTTGAGCTTGTGCAGGCATCTGAGATGAACCGTCCTCCGCTGGCCTTTTTGGTTGTGAATAAAAAATAAAATAAAAATAAAAACTGTAACTGTCTTTCGAAGAATTAAATCACTAATATCTAAGGTTCCGTGCTTACATTGAGTTTAGAAGGTTCAAAATGGATTTGCTTACTTGGGTGGGATTGACTTGTAGCATTTTGTGACCAAACTCGAGTTGTTGGAATAGCTTGTGGTGGAGCTATTGAATTCAGAGAATCGCTATTCTTCTTGCAAGTTGTTTTATTGTGACCAGTTTGCAAGCACTTGCTGCATCTCCCTAACCTCCCTTTCTTACTTAATTTGGTAACATTTGTGGCTGCTGCATTCAAGTCATTTGATGCAGACTGTTTTCTCTTTTTCTCTCTTCTCTGTTTTTTCATCTCAACAGCTTTTCTCTTGGAGGCTTCAATTTCATCAGGTTCTTTTCTTCTATTTTTGTTCAACTTACCTTTCTTTGGCTCATAAGTAGGAGGTTGAACAGGAAGTAGATCAGTAGTTTCCCACATATCAGGTCCGTCCATAGGAGCAATGACTGGCTCATAAATCCTCATTTGAGTAGCCTTCTTGTAACAATCATTTATGAAATTTTCTGGATTCTCTCGTATACTGAATATGCAGCTTATTGCATGTGCGCATGGGATTCCTATAAGGTCCCATTCCCTACAAGAACAGGTTCTCCCATTCAAGTCAACACTAAATTGTTCACCATACATAGTTTTTACTTGAAATAGAAATTGTCCAGCCCAAGTAGGAATTGATGCAGATGCTGCCTTTTTCTTTTCTTCTACTAATTTCTGAATTCGAGGGCATAAACTTCCTGTTATAGTAAGAAATTGTTAACTTTCATGTTAAATATTTTGTATTTCAGACAAGTTGCAGTAACATTACCTTGGTACTGGAGCACCTCCCTCTTTTGATTCATTCTTTTCATCAGGTATACTCTAATTCCTTCCAGCAATCCAAGTATAGGTTTCTCCCTTGCCTTTAAAATTGGTTTTATCCCATTGAATGACTCACAAAGATTATTCAAAAGTATATCACACTTTGTTGTTGTTTTAAAATGCGACTTACTCCAGAATTTGGGTGGTTTATCGTTGAACCAGTTTCTAGCTTCTTTGTCCTCCTGTTCCAACGTATCCATCTCATATCTATACTTACTTACATAAGTTGCCTTAGCAGCTTTCCAAACTCTTGTCTCTAATGATAAACCTTTATGCACTTTCTTGAAATTATTGTACAAATGTCTTACACAATGCCTGTGCTCAACTTGAGGAACAATCTCATAAATAGCTCCCTCCAAACCCTATGAAAGATAGAAATAGTGAGACATAATTAACTTTTCATAATTGAAGGCAATTAGAATTTGATAATTTAAGTGAAGAATCTTGCCTTTTGCTTGTCTGTAATGAGACACAAGTTATCATGATTTCTAATTTGCAAGTCATCCACTAGCAAATTCAAAAACCACTTCCAGTTATGCTTGTCTTCAACATCAACTACAGCATAGGCTATTGGGAACATACCATTATCAACATCTATCCCAATTGCTGTCAAAAGTTGACCACCATATGGTCCTTTAAGAAAACAACCATCCATCCCAATAAGTGGCCTACAACCTGCCTTCCAACTTCTTTTGCAGGGCTCAAGACATATGTAAATTCTTTCAAAAATAGGTTTGCCATCCTCTTCATTGGGTATTGTTTCTAACAATACAGTTGATCCTGGATTCTTTTTCTTGAGTTCTGCGCAGTAGTCCTCTAATTTTGCATATTGTTCTTTGTAGTGACCTTCGATCATCTCTTTAGCTATTCTCTTTACTCTATAGACTTGACTAACTGAGATTTCAACATTCATCTCTTCATGTATTTTCTCCATAAAATCACCTACTGATTCATCTGGATGTTTTCTTAAATAATGTAGGTATGTTTTGGCAATCATCCTAGATTTGACATGTTTATTGGCATAAACAAACAAACAATCATCAGAATGTTTCCCAACCAAAGTTTTTATCTCGATGGTAGGGTCATCTGGTGCCTTTCTAGAGGCATATATACGCCATGGACATCCATCAGAACATTTTGCAGAAATTTTACCAGACTCATTCTTTTTAAAGAAAATGTTTCTATTGTTTTTAACAGAGTAAGCTCTCAAAGCAGCTCTAAATTCTGTTGCATTGATGAATGTCATTCCCAATATAAATTCTGGATTAGCCATCTCTATATCTGCCCTAAATGCAACATTTTCAACCTGATCATCATCACCATTGTTGACACCCAATTTTGTCCCGTATCTCCTCCGAAATACCTATTTATGCTTCTAACATTTTAGAAAATAATAAAAAAAAATATATTATGTTTTACTATAATTATCAGCCTTTTATCAACGCCGGCATTTCACTATTCTATTACAATGCTAATTATTATTATTATTATTATAATTCACAATTTTATCATTTCGGCATTTTTACCAGCTTACGCACACACATCGCATTTATCTTTGCATAATTAAATAATAGTGTTTATTTACTGTGGATTTTCGAAATATTATTGCACGGCTATTACAACGCCATTTTTTATCTGAGCACTAATAATTGCATATTTCATATTAAGCAATATTTTAACACAAGTTGTTTAAACAGGTCTTTTATTTAAATGTAGTAGCTCAATCAACTCATACTATTTTCGGACCAATTCACAAAGAACTAGTCCACATTTTTAATTTTACCTGACATCATTTTAATTTACCAGCCCAAATAATTAACCAACATTTTCGGACCAGCCCACTCTTTTAATTTTGCCCAGCCCATATTTTAGCCAAACCAGCCCATTTTTTAACCCGACCCGGACGGCCCATTTCCCATTTAACAAGGGAAACCCTTTCCCTCATTTTTCCCCACCAACCGCCCCTGCTCACACTCTCTCCTCCTCCTTCGTCTTTCATCTCCCTCCATCACCGCCGCACTTCCACCTTTCCCTTCCACCGCCGCTTCACCTCCCTCGCCTTCCTCTCATCGCCACCCCCCACTTCCGCCGCACCTCCCCTCCCCTTTTCCCCATCACACCTCCACTACATCACGTTACCCTCCACTGCCACCCCACGCCGCTGTCCTCGCCACTTCACCTTGTCTCCACCCACGCCTCTGACTACACCACGTGACCTCACTTGCTTCTTCATCTCCACTTACCCCGTCCCCCCCCACGCTCCTCTGTCACCCCACTTCGTCTGTTCCCCTCACGCTCCTCTCTCTCTTCTTCACACGAAAAACCCTGACAATCCCCCATAAATAATCGTTTTCCAGTCGCAGAAAGGGGGAGGATTTTTGGGATTCACAAAGTTTTCCTAAGAACAAATTTTGTTTAGCTGCAGAAATCCCCTAAAGTTTTGAGCTTCTTTTAATCGCTTCAAATTCCCGTCTAAAATTATCAAATCTTCATTAGTTTTTATTTTATTTTATATCGTTGGGATATTCATTCGAAAACAAAAGATTATTCTGATTCTTTTTTGTTTCCCGCAACTGATTCGAGTCCGAGTAAATTTGAAACCAGAGTCTCAAGTGTTTCGAGGTGAATCGAAGACCCCTGTACCCACTTCGCTGCACCCGAAGAAGGTAATACACCTTTTATTTAGTTAATTTTTAGTTCTGTTTGATCTTTGCCTGTTGTCCTGCTAAGGTTTAGTTGGCTAGTTAATATTAGTAGTGCGAGTAGGATTAGGGTGCATTTAGGAATCGTTTGGTAGTTAAATTAAGTCAGTATGATCACACTTATGCTGTTTAGTTAAAATTACTGCTGAATGTCTATCCAAGATAAGTTTTTGTCTATTAGTAGTGGCTTAAATGTGATAAATGAGCATTTAGTTGCCTTTACTAGTTAATTTCCGAATTGATAATTGCTTAAGCCTGCTCAAATGTGCATCATTTTGTTTAGTTATGATTACTCAGGCCATGTTTAATTATGATTAAGTATGTTGGGTGCTTTGCTAATTGAAATCTGATTCTTAATAACTTAGTATGTGAGTAAGTTTCACTAGTTATCTTATTGAATTAAAAGTAAATTATTGGAGTTTGAAATCAACTTGCTGATCTGATACAATGTTGACTTAATTTGATAACAATATGTGTCTTATTTGCTGACTCAGTCATGTTAGTAGCATGTTGAGTAGTTAGTTGTGTGTCCTGTTGACCATGTCAAAAGAGACATTGAATCACCTGTTTGTATTATTTGAGGCTGCTGTTTGGTACTTGGACAATGATAAAAGCCTATCTTGCATCCTAATGTGTCATCTGTCTTGATCAGTGTTTCTCCTGAGAATGTATATTTCTTGAGTGTATTTTCTCCTTTTGTTCCCTAATGCCCAGTTAAACCTCTTTTCTTTCCAGTTTCAGTTCTGTCCGCGAGAAAAAGATAGAAATGAGGTCAATTTAAAATTGTAAACATAGGCTAGCTAGTCAACTTAACTTGTGCACTAATTACTTGGTTGAATGGGTTCATGTCAAAGGTGTATGTTGAAGTTTGTCTGATATAATCCACCTGAATATCAGTCATGATTAATCACTGTTGACCTTGAGAATTCTGTGCATCTACTCCTCTGCACATGGTATGACCTCATTTTCATCATGATTTGGGGTACTTGGTTAATATATATGTCTTCCTTTTGCTTCACTGCATATATGCATTAAATGTTTTCGTATCTGTTTTGTATCCCCATGCCATGCCTTGACTTCACTAGCCTATTGAGCCCTCATGGTACCTGAAATGCTGTGCCTACTTCTTTGCTATTGTCTGTTGCATTGTATGAATTTCCATGCTATCCTGGGCTCCTATTTTTTTGATTTAGATTCCTTTCATATGCTCATTGGCCTAAGTATAATAATAATGTTGGTTTGTTTCAGTATGTTTATCTTCTCCTCTAATTCTTTATTTAAACATCAGTCTCATCTAGTCTCCAATCCCTCTATTGTTGACACTCAGCTAGGACTAGATTATCGCTTGCATGGTTTTGCCTCACTGCTACTGTTGTGGTTGCTGAATCTGAAGATTCTGTTTGCGTTTTAATTACTATCTCAACATAATCATTTATAATCTGGAAAGATTCAACTAGTTTACCATACATTATGGCTGTTTGTCGTTTATTCTGTTATTATTTTGACAAGACAAACACTACACTTTAAAGAGAATTAGTTGCCTACTGGTTGGTTCCTTAAAGAATAGATATTACACCTGAGAGGCCTGCATTACTTATGGATAAAATGGCTGTTATGTTTGGTATGTGCCTGCTGCCCCTATATAATCTGAACAAAACATTCGACACCCTTAAGCTGCTTATATCTGGTTTCCTTGAGCGTGCTATATATCGGCATCTATTCATCTTCATGTGCTAAGTGTACTTGTATCGATTGTATATATGCGTGTACATAACTGGTATACTTTAGCCTATGCATCTTTATAAATGTATACACTTGGGATACACCAAAATATACATAGTATATACATAATCCCCTGAACTGTTTTAAATCTACATTGTACATGTTCAGTCGTAATTGTTTGATTTAATACTAATCCTTTTTTTTTGTTTTATGCATGATCATCGTATACGAGTCCGAGGGACTCGTTTTCCTCCACATTTGGTTGGGCTAAAAGCCCAACACAACTCAGCTCTCGAGTCAACTCTCTGCCCAACCCAATCTACAGCAAAAGAAAAAAAAAATAGAAAACACAAATGCTGGGCCAAAGGCCCAACAAGCAGGAACAGTGCGCAACAGTGTACAAATAGGCTGAGCCCAACTGCAGCTGTGGATCACAGTGGCCCAGAACGGGCAGGCCCATTTGATATTAGTTGGCCTTTTTTATATATTTTTATGCCTTTAACTTGTATTATGTGACTAACTTTATATTTTATTTTATTTTCTTAATTTAGGTGAACCTTAGCAAGTTTAGTGGATTAGTCTTAGTTATGGGTAGTTAACTTAAGAGAGAACTAACAATTAATTTCATAAATTATTCTCTTCTCTCCAAGCTTTTATTTGACATAATCAATTTGCAAAAATGACGTGACTATATATTTTAAGTAAAAGGAGTCACATTTTATCATAAAACGTTTCAAAACGCCACTAATACGCAATTATAAGTATAATTTATAGATAACCCTCCAAGTTCGAATCAATCATGCATTTAATTAAACATAGTCAACAAAAAATAATTAAAAGAAAACTCACTGTCCTTTTGCTTTCTATTTAAAGAATAGTCTAGATTTTTCTACATAGTCATATTCATATCACACTATTTTATTCAAAGTTCCAATTTGCGAAATCTTCTCATATGTAAATTATCTTTTACAAGTTTTATTTTAAAATAGTATTAGTATTTAAAATTATATCAACATATTTTTAAGTATTACTCAGCATTTCAAACCTTCTTTGCTGAACGACATTTAAAATTTTCTTTCTATATAAATTATCATATTTTCTATTCGTCTTATGCTAGCTAATATTTCTCATTTAAAGCATTATCTATAAGCATTATTTTAAATAGCATTTTTATATTTGTATCCTTTTAAAACCTTAGTAATAATTTACAAGATTATTTCCATAAATATTATTTTCGCATTTAATCTAAATTAATTAACCTAAGTTTGGTCAGATAACCGTAAGTTAACGGATTCTAAAGGATACCTAACTCCTTCCCTTTAGGATAATATAGAGCCCTTATCTAGAATCACACTGGTTAAGCAGACTATTAATTGAAGTTTAGTTTTAACTTTACCTTAGTTAACATTTAGGTGTCCTAATTCACCGTTAAATCAATTAGGTGGCGACTCCTTAAATAAAAAAAAAATAGGAATCACCAATATGTCATACTCCTTAAATCGACCCGGTTAAGAAGGGGTGTGACAACCATTAATATTCCCCATGTCATCCGATTCATCATTTTTAGAAGAGATGTTATCATCCTTAGCTTCTGAACTTGAGTCCTCCAATAATAACCCTCCAAAATTGGTACCCTTAGTTTCTTCCATCAATTTATCTTTCTTTTTTCCCTTCCCTTTTCTACTCTTTGTTGCACCAACTTCACCACTCCATGTTAGATTTTTGTTTTCATCCTCCTTTCGTTTAATTCTTTCTTTCCCTTTCCGTTGCACAGTTGCCTTTTCTTTTCCAGTGTTATCCCATATTCCAAGCCATTCACTGTCTGAATCCTTCTCCAAACAATTCAACTCTTCTTCACTTTCATTCATATTTTCAAAATGCTCCAATTCTTGGTCAATATCATTATTCTCATCCCCACTACATTCTGCTCTTTCCAATTCAAAGTCGTCTAAGTTAATAGTTATCTTTGTAGATCTGGAAATATGATTATCTTCTCTAACTTTAAGCGCACCCAAATCTGTTTGCACCCCATTATCCTCACAAACGTTATTAGCATTGGAGCTAACTTGACTCTGTAATTTTAACACATTATCAGCTTGTGTAATGTATACTTCAGCAACTCTGTTAGCTGGAAGAGTGTTTACCATTAGATAACAATCAACATCAGTCAAACATTGAATATAACCAGCACCAGTGTCCGTCATAGGTAGTTTGAAGTGCCAACCAAGAATATTATTGTAGCCTAATTTTGTTGTTCCAATCAAGTTTAAGGTTTGCAATGACCATATATGTGGATCACACTTGTCAATATAAACAACAGAACCTCCCAAATAAATCCTTTCTGGTACATTAACAAATTCACCTCCATGGTGAATCTTCAGTGTAAAAAGTCTGTCATCCTTACTTGTTACAATGCAACATATAAGACTATTTTACCAAACAAATAATTTCTAAATAAAATCAAACAACAAACAAATTGAAGAACTACATTAGATACCAGAATTTTCAATAAAATTTTACAATTAGGATGTTTGTTTAACCCAAAATAACCTGCAATGGAGAGGCTATTCCATGTGCAGCAGATGCTTTTTTCCTCCTTTACTCCTTTTCTCTTTTGGGTATTGAAGCAAATTCTTTTTTTTTTCCAAGAAGATTTGAGTTTTTTCTTCGTTGTGTGTGTTTCAATGCAGATTGAAGGAGGGAATGAACAGGAGGAGTATTAACAAGGGAGAAGCAGTTTAAAGCAGAGACAACTCCAAGTGAAGTTGAACACAAGCACCATCCCACAACTTTGCACTAAAAAACAGAGTATAAAGGCAAAGGCTCCAACAAAAAGAGGCAGGAGAATAGTGAAATCACAATAGGATATACACAAGAGTTTTGTGCAACAAGTGCAAGCCAAACAATAGAGAGAAAAGCCACTGTGGTTGCATCACACCAAGATTATTACATTCATCATAAGTTGGGTCCTCTTCTTTACGAGAATGGTAAGTTCAAATTAGTCCTTTGTAATTTGGTTAAAAAAAATCCAAGATTATTATCATTATCATAAGTTGGGTCCACTTCTGGTGGAGGATTAAGAGAGGAACAATGCAAAATTCCAGTGGTTGAGCTTTCACATAAGCTAATTCCAGGATTGAAGTTTTCTATAGTTGAGCTTGAGAAATGTAAACGAGCTTGAAATTTACTGTCACAACTTGAAATTCAAGTATTGCATCTTGACTCAGTTTAAGGAATTTCATTTGGTATCATTATGTTTACGAAATTCACATGTAACGGTGACTTGTGATCTGTAGTTTTCACAAGGGAAAATAAAAACAAGAAGAGCAAAAGCAGATACAAGATATCTTACCTTTCAATTTATCCTCCTTTAATTGATCTTTCGGTTTCTCCTGGCTTTTATCCATGAACGGTTTACTGGTATTGAAAAATGTCTTTTGTAAATTATTTAACTGCTGCTTTCTTTGATGAAAGCTTGGAGGGCTTAACCTAATTTCAACGATATCAGGGTAGAAGGCGGGAAGAGTTTATACATCATCTAATCTCCTAATAAAATAAATAAATTGAAGTATTAAAAGATATATTATTTGTATTCCTATTTTGCCCTCATGGTAAATTTATAAAAAGGGTGAATTTATTGTTTTGCAAGGAAATAAAGAGATTGGGGTTTAAATCATAAAAAAAAATAGGATAGGGTGCAAGTTGAAAAAAAGAGCACACATTAAGGGTGCAAAATGCCACAGACTCGATATATGTCTCATATCCTTATTCTATTATAACTCTTTAGTGTGTGTTGTATTTTCAGTTTTGTCCTTTTCTTATGATTTCTTTCAAAAGTTAATATAAATAATTAAGGGCATAAAAGTCCATCAACATTTAGAGAATATTTTAGTCGTTCAACATTTAGCAAAAATAATTCGTGCTTTTAATATATATATATATAATTACAAACTAGTTAGGGCAGCGCTGCCCGTTGCTTGCCTTGGGTTAACACCCATTAACGGCACATCACAAAAAGGATCAAGTCTTTCAAAAACAGTGCCCAATACATCATCAAAATAAGCATCATTAATGAAAGTGAAGGGATTTGGGGGTGGGGTGGGGTGGGGTGGGGGGACTTGGGTAGAGTTTGGGTTCCTCAAAAAGTTGTAGCCTTCCTCCTTCTTTTGCCAACAGGCCCGCCACCTTATTCAGCTCCCGGTATTCATGCTTTAGTACCGGATAGCCCAGCGCCCTGATTAATGACCTACATTCAGAGATAATATAGCTATAAGGTAAGTGTCCATATGTTATCATATTTATTACCCCTGTCAAATCAGTGCTGATCTCAATTGGTTTTAAATTATGCTTCACAGCTAGTCGAAGTCACTACATAAAAGTGGTTAGTTCCGCAAGATTATTTTGAAGTGTGGGGTGTGATAAGAGATTGTCATAGACAATGGGTATTGGGGTATATGAAAGGCCCTTCCCCTCATTGTGTTGCCAAAGCATAAGCCATCGGTGTTGAGCTTATAGTGGTTTGGCGCAGGTGATTTCCATTTGATGTGAATTCTAGTTCTGGTTCTAACTACGGGATTAGGGGTGCATACTAGGGAGTATTCAATGGCTTGACTGTAAAGATGTCGAAAGGAAGGTTGGTTATGCTTGTTGTTGAAAAAGTTGGTAGTTCTATTCAGCCAGATGCCCCAGACTAAGAAGTGGAGTAGTTGTTCCCAGCTGATCGAATGGTCAAAATCAAGATTCTTAAGTCTGTTCCGGCTACTGGTCAAAGAGGAAAAGCTGTTGAAGGTGGCTATAGTAGCAGTATGTGTGGTATTGTGTTGGGAAACATTGGCCATATTCATTTATTGTGGTTCTTGTGAATTTTGGTTAAACATCTTTAATACATATTCAATATTGATATGCGCATTTCTTATCTCTCGAGCCGTAAATTAAAGGTGGCAACCGGTTCCAACCGGAACCGGTTAGGAAACCGGCCGGTTCCGGTTCCAAAACCGGAACCGCCTAACCGGTTCCGGTTTACCGGTTTTAAACCTCAAACCGGAACCGGTCCGGTTTGGAGTGGTTAAAATCTTTTTTTTTTTTTTTTTGTATTATATATATATATATTATAGTATTTATTTGTATATTGTAGCTATATTTCATATGTTATACAACTTTATAATTAAAGTTTAAATATTTACTGACTAACAGCCTAACAGCAAGTCAGCAATACAGAATAGTACTTTTCGTATACATATATATGTATAACTTACATATACTTATATATATGTATAACTTAATATGTATACTATATATACTTATATATATATGTATAACTTATTATATATACTAAATATATGTATAACTTAATATATATACTATATATATGTATAACTTAATATATATACTATATATACATATCTACTATATATACTATATATACTTAATATATATGTACTATATACTAAATATATGTATAACTTAATATATATATACTGTATATATGTATATATATGTATAACTTAATATATATACTAAATATATGTATAACTTAATATATATACTATATATATGTATATGTATAACTTAATATATATACTATATATATGTATATATATGTACTATATACTATATATACATATCTACTATATATACTATATATACTTAATATATATGTACTATATACTTATATATATGTATAACTTACTATATATACTATATATATGTACTATATACTATATACTATATATACTTATATATATATATATATATGTATAACTTATTATATATACTATATATATGTATAACTTAATATATATATCAAATATATGTATAACTTAATATATATACTATATATATGTACTATATACTATATACTATATATACTTATATATATATATATATGTATAACTTATTATATATACTATATATATGTATAACTTAATATATATATCAAATATATGTATAACTTAATATATATACTATATATACTTACTTATATGTACTATTCCGGTTCCGGTTTAACCGGTCCGGTTACCGGTTAAAACCGGTAAGGCCAAACCGGTTGCCAGGCATACCGTAAATCTTCATAAATTTAATATATTATAAAGTGGTAACCATTTAATTACCGACATGTTATAAATTTGTATTATTACTCCATATTGAGAGTAAATACAATTCTATAAATAGTCTAATTATCTCATGTTTTTATATAACAGGACTAAAAAACATTATACGTAATTGATTATTAGATGTGTGTAGCTAGTACATTGACCAAAATTAAACTTTACCAATAATTAAAGGATCAAAAGTGCATCTATTCCAAATAAGTAATTGGGAAAAAAACGTAACCATAAATATAAAAATATTTACAAAATGTTAGCATAATTATTTAGCTAACATTCAGTAGCAGCTAAAGAGTTAGAAACCCTAACAAATTACTCTCCATTACGGCTAGCACCAACAAACCACGGCTAGTACCAACAAACCAACTGATTTTTTTCGGGTCATTCACACAAATGCCCTATTTCGGGGCTGGTCTTTAATTTTTGCCCCTCAAATTACTGGGCTTTAATATTTTCCCTACGGCACTTTAAGTGGCCAAAAATACCATTGAAATTATGGGTTCGAACCCCAGTAGAGTATAAAACAAAAAAAATCACAAGGCAGAATTTCATAGCAAATTATGCCTATTCAGGCAAGGTTCTGTAGCAATCCAGCAAAGTAAAACAGAAAAAATCGTAAGTCAAGATTTCATGGTAAACTATCCCCATTCGGGATAAAATTATGCTTTAAGACATAGTTCTGTAGAAATTAAGTTATCCTACAGACCTATGCCTTAAGGCATAGCTTCTATATAGAAGTTATGCCTTGAGGCATAGTTTCTATGTAGAAGTTTTGTCTTAAGGCATAACTTTATCCTTTGTCCGGCATAGTTCTGTAGGATTTTACAGAAGTTAGGTCTTAAAACATAACTTTTTCCCGAATAGACATAATTTGTTATGAAATTGTTTATTTTTTTGCCTCTGTTGGGTTCGGAATTTTCAATTATGAAAAAAAAATAGAGAGTCCATTAGTTCAAGAATCATGACAAAATTTTTATCTCTCTAAATAGAAATCAAAATTGAATTATAGGAATTTTCTTTTCAAATTTTTTCTCGAATCACGTGTTTTTCTCCTCGTAAGACTGAGAGAAATGAATACATATGAAACGAACCCGAATCTATGGCTTCATAGACTAGCAAATAAGGGTACTTTGGCCCACAAATATTCATTAAATGAAAAACAAGCAAAAATTAAAGACCACCGATCTGAGGACCAGTACGTATGAAGGATAATGCGTGCAATTTTTTGATAATCTGATATGTTATCTAATCGGCCCGCTAATATTAGCAATCCATATATAGCTAACTAGATGGCGTATGCCCATGCAGTGCACGGGCCCAACACTTTGGATTATAGTGTATTTATGTGTATGTAGTTGTGTTTGGGTAGTGATAATATATATATATACACACACACACTATGTTCAAAACACGATTAATATAACATTGTAGTTTGTGCTCCATATCCAAAACTTTGTTATATTAGTGTTTGCTACAAATACAAAGTTTGCAAAACTTTATTAATACTTTTTAAAAGAGAAGACTTGTTTAAAAGGAAACTATTTTCCTCTATTTGAGACAAAACAATAGCAATATTTAAGCATCAGTTGATACTTTGAATTTTAATTCGATTAATTTAAAGGTGTAAAATATTCTATTGTTAATGTATGTTGATTGGACCTAAACAATACTATTATTTTTTATCAAATTTTGATTTGGATATTCTAACTCAAATTATTAAATTAATTTTACATGTTTAAAACGAAAAAAAGTAGAAATTTGATTTTCTATTTAAACGAAGAACTACTATTTTTTAATTTTTGGTGAATATTCTTGGTTTAACTCATTTTTTACTTGTCATGTTGTCTTTTGCACCCTTTTTAAGGAAACATCAATTAAAATTATAATTTAACTAATTTACCTTATTTATTATTTGATCTCCATTTAATATTATTTTTTCTTTTAAGACATTAATCTCTTTTCACATTTATTAGAGTAAGAATAAAAATGAAAAAGTAATTAAATTCTATCTTATTTTAAAATATAAATATTTTAAGTATATTTATTTTAGTAAACATAACAAATAAATGAGATGGCAGAATAGCAAATACAACAGTTAAATATCTAAATTAGATCTCAAGCTAATACTCCTTCTGTTTCAATTTATGTGAACCTATTTCCTTTTTAGTCAGTGCCAAAATGAATGACCTCTTTCCTAATTTGGAAACAAATTCATTTTATGAAGTGATTTACAGCCACTCAAATATTCAAGATTTATTTTGAACCACAAGTTTCAAAAGTCTTCACTCTTTCTTAAATGTCGTGCCCAGTCAAATGGGTTCACATAAATTGAAACGGAGAGTGTATAAGAAAAGAAAGGAAATTGTATGGTTTGACTACTTAACCTTTTGAAAAAAAGCAATAATATGGGGTTCACGTTTTTTGATGTACAATAATTTCATTTGCTCCCACTAATGGGTTAATACGCATGTGACAATGAATTCACCATTATTGACTTAATGAGGATACTTTGGGAATTACATGAATATCGTTTGATTTTTTAATATGGATACTCGTTTTTTTTTTTTTTTTTTTTTTATATTGCTTGATTTTTTTAATATGGATTCACTTTTTTTTTTTTTTTTTTAACTTGAGTTTGAATGTGGTGGGGTTCACTTTTATTTTTGTTTTATATTGCTTATTTTTTTTAGTATGCCACTTTTTTTTATTTTATTTTTTATTTTTTACATGAGTTGGAGGTGGACGACGAAACCACCCCAACTCATGCTTCTAATATAGTAAAAATATGGGCCGGTCTTCTCTTGGGTGCATTTCTAATTTAAGGCCCAGAGTTATAACATCAAGTTCTGATAATAATGGGCTTACAGCCCAGCCTTTCTTATGGTTGGACAAGTGCCACTTCACCAATTTCTTCATGACTTGCGGGTTGTCTAACTTTTAAGCCGGCAATCAAGCTTACCCATAATTTTAAATGCAATTAGAAAGTAGCTACACTTTTTAATGTGGATATAATATCTGAATAAAAATATCTCTAACAAAATAAGGGAACAATC
This sequence comes from Lycium barbarum, assembly GCF_019175385.1. Lineage (NCBI taxonomy): Eukaryota > Viridiplantae > Streptophyta > Magnoliopsida > Solanales > Solanaceae > Lycium > Lycium barbarum. The sequence continues at coordinate 121,970,025 of NC_083339.1, read as the reverse complement.
CCAACACATGATGCTGGAGTTCGAAAAGTTTCTTGAAGTTTGAATCTTCCAATAATTCTTAAAGTTTAAATTGAATTTATCAAGTTTCAAACTTCAAGAATTTCTCATGGAGTTTGAAATATGTACCATGAATGAACATGCTCTCTCCGTCCATTTTTATTTGTCCATTATATTATAAATAGATGTCCACTTTTGTTTAATTTTAAAAATTAAGAGATAATTTTATCATTTTATACCTATTTTACACTTGTTATTAAGTTACTATTCATTTTTCAATGCATTTTACAAAACACTGAATTTATCATATTCATAGGGTGATATGTTATTGTTGTTGTTACTTTTTAAAGGGTGTGCCAAGCCAAATATAGACAAGTAAAAATGGTCGGAGGGAGTAATAAAGTTGTAAAATATGTACCATGAGTGAAATGTTAACATCTATATATAATATAAATCTAGGCATTGACAAGGTGATGTGCCACTTCTCTATGGCCAGCAATTGCATTTATCTTTTTTCTCCTTTTTTTTTTGACATTTTCCTCCCTTTTTGCATTTTTTTTTTAATCTCTGCCACTAACTAATGTGTTATTCATAAAAGCCAATTAAATGTGGAAGTAAAGTCCAATTAAATCTGCACCAACCCACGTATCATGCCCAATCAATTCTGAACCAGCCCACAACCCACGTAGTATCTGTTGATAATAAAATTCAATCAAGTACAATTAATACACTTAATACTCATTCAATTATAACTAGTATTCGTATCCGCGCGATACGCGGTCAAATGAAAAAAACATGACAAATTTGTTACTCTTATTTATTTATAATATCACATTATAACTCATTGCTTTAATATTTAAACTGTCATTTTTTAGAGATCATTTATTTTATCTTTATAAGTGAATATGTAATACTCCTACATGTAAGAAATAAATTAAAGTTGTTCAAGTAATTCTTTAACATGCTTTTCTGTTGGAATTTTGTTTTTGAAATCTAATTGCTATAGCAACTTTTCACAAATTTTATTGTCAATTGTTATATATTACACGTTTTGTTAGATCAACTTATAGTTAACCAATATGTTTGTTACATATTTCATTACAACTAATTGCTTTAATATTTAAACTGTTATTTTTTACAGTCATTTATTTTCTCTTTATAAGTCAATTGTAATACTCCTCCTACATGTAAAAAATAAATTAAAAGTTGTTCAAGTGATTCTTTAACATGGTTTTTAGTTGAAAAAAAAAATGAAATCTAATTTTTATAGCAACTTTTCATAAATTTTATTGTCAATTGTTATATATTACACGTTTTGTTAGATCAATTTATAGTTGACCAATATGTTTGTTACATATTTCTTAACACAGCAAAGCAGCAAAACAAATTATATTCCATTTAATAAGAAGAGAAGTATTTTTAAGCAATTGTTTAAAACTTGTATTAGAACAATAAGATTTACATTTTTCAAATTCTTAAATAAAAATAAACAGAAATCACTTAGATAAAATATACTAATTAATTTTGATAATAATGTTTATGCATTTGTATAATTAAACTATGTTAAAGTCTGTTATCATACATACTCACTAAAGAAAATATTACTTCCCAACATTACTCTAGTTCTTTCTTCTTTTGGAGATTTCAATTTATGTTGGTCCCTTCTTTTACAAAAATAATTAAAGTAAAAATAAAAATGAACTATCAATGAAACCAAATGAATGAGCATGCGGGAAAAAAACAATCGATGGATATTATTATGTATATATTATAAATTATTATAATTTCTAGTCTCGATGTCTTAATTACTTGTTAATATTGCACCTGCAATTTTTTCTTCAATTGTTATAATATTCATTATGCAACACTTAACAACCCATCCTTTGACCATAAATCGTTGGGAGAAAGTACATATTCCTTCTTTATAATTGTATTTCTATATTTATTGCCAAAATTTTGAAATTTACTTCTTCAAACTCTTCTCAGCCCCTTCTTCTTAAGAAGGTGATTTTGATTTTATATTTATGAAGAACGTTAAAGATGATAAAAGGTCAATGCTCGAATTTCCAGAACCAATCAGTAATTAGTGTATTAAAAATATTTTGTTGAACTATATTTATCCAACAACTCCTTGAAAATATAATACAAAAGAGAAAAAAGAAAAAGTAAAATTTCAAATATAAAGAAGTTTGGTTAAAAATATATATTTGAAATGAATACAAAGCAAGTTTTAAAAAATAATAATAAGTAAAATAATTACAGGTGAGAATGAACGTCTAACCTTGTAGGCTCCTTTGATAGTCAACTTTGTTTGACACAAAATTTTTAAGAGAATCAAAATTACAAATCAACTTAGACATTGCAACATAATAAGTTTTTTTGAAGGTAAAACTACAAAAAAGTAAGATTATGGTGATTTGTTGATTTTGTAAGAAATTTGTTATCATAGTTGTTGATAGTTCATTGCTACTGCCGATTCTTAGTACTCACCCCAAATTTCAAACACTACAAAAAGAAAAAAATTAATGCCTTCTATAGTCCAAAACGTTATGAGATGCTTCTAAAATGCAAAAAGCAACTAAGAAAACTAAATACTTTTAATGAGGTTTCTTTTTCTTTTTTTTTAAATAATATGATAGAAAAAATAATTAAGCAATATGACCTGCGTTGAAATAAAAGATTTACAAAGAAAGAACTTACGATATACATTCTCCTGAGATATTGATGAAAAGTTAAGAATGTAAATGTAATCTATGCAATAAAATGGTAGAGAAACAATGCAAGTTGAATCATAAAACTTTAGATTGGTTTCAACCTGTTTTTTTTTTTTTTTTTTTTTTTTAATATGATGTAGACTCTGAAGATTCATGTTGTATTATAAGGTCAGAAGAATCCGAATATATAATATTCTACATAGTAATTTTTATTTTGAAATGGTTCTTTGTCACAATCTTAATTTACCATATACATCGCTTGATTGTCAATCAATCATTCAATTCCATGTAATAAATGTGAAACTTAAAATATAATTAACTTTTCCATATTAATATTTGTCTTCAAAATGTGATTTAACTTAAAATGTGAAGCTTAAATATTCACTTTTTCTGAAATCTAACTTTTCCATATAAAGCTAGCCTACCAAATATATAGTATTCTACATTGGGATTTTTATTTTGAATGGTTCTCTGTCTCAATATATATCGCTTGATTGTCAATCACTTATTTACTTCCATGTAATAAATGTGGAACTTAAAATTTAATAAACTTTTTCATATTAATATTTGTCTTTAAATCGTGAATTAACTTAAAATGTGGAACTTAAAATATTCACTTTTCTGAAATCTAACTTTTTCATTCACTTCTAACTTTTTTTTAAAACTACTTATCTTTCAAATAAAATTTAAACGATAATCAGATAGACTTGTTCTCCATACTGCTATGTGCAGATAATATCCTAGTTAATTTTTTCATCTCTTGATTTAATTAGTTAAGATGGAAAACATTATCATCCGATTCTAAATTTAAAAAATTTGTATCTTGAATTTAGCTGTCAGCTTTGAATTTAAATTTTAAAATAAAGTAATCTCAATTATTCGGGATATGGAATTGACAAATATTAGATGAATACGCCATCTCTATTAATATAATATTCACTCTTTGGTAATAATATTCCCTAAATGTTTTACCATGTCTTTTCAAATTCAGTTTTAAACTTACATATTTATATTTCTATGTTTAATTTTGAATTATATCTTGGTCATAATATTCCTTTCTAAATATATCTCATAATTGATAATTGAGTATTCACTTTCCAACTTAAAAGAGTATTCTTGACTATAAATTAGAACAAAAAATATTAATTAATTATATTTCTCCAATCAAATTCACATATTAGGTGGGTACATTTAATAATGTCAATTAATTTCTTCTTAAAATTAATATAAATAGAATTTGTTGCCAAGTGACTTGCTCATATTTCGCCACTTGGCTTAATATTAAGCCAGACTATTCTCCTTTTATATATAAGACTAGTTAATTTATCCGCGCTTCGCGCGCTCGCGAAATATTATCACATCATTCACACAATACTTGTTATCGTATCATTCACGAAATACATTTTAATATCTGAATATTAAAAACAACCAAAATAACTTTCGCGGGAACTAAAATTATTTTAATCTTTCTTCAAAAGATATTCCAAACATACAAGTTTAACACTCTAATGCTAAGGTATTTTGCAATAAATATTTTTAAAAAGGGAAAAGGGTCAAATATACCCCTCTACTTTAGTTTATTAAGCAACTTCGCCCTCTGTTAGAGAAAGTAGTCAAATATACCCCTCACGATAATAAAGTGTGCATTTATATCCCTAAGTGGATGGAAATCTCAAATCAGCTGAAATTAATCATTTAACTAAAAAAAAAGCATGCCTAATAATTGACCCGACCCGACCCATGATTTCAACAGACTTGTGTCTACTCCAAACTTTATACTTATCAACAGACTGTGATTTTGATATAGGAAGTCTTCAGTAATTCCAAAATTATATGGGGTCTCAGGATTTGACCTTCTTTTTTTGTGTGTGTTGCTTTGCTTTTGTGTGGCATTTTTGCTTCACATTTTAGTCTTGAGTTTAGTATGTACATGCTGATTTTATAGATCTTGAAGGCTCATTTTAGTCACCACAATAAGCATCTACAGATTTACTTATGATTTCTTCCGCGAAATGAAAATACACCTCCATTCAACTACATCAAAATGTAATTGTGAAGATCAAATTAACAAAATCAGTACCAGTTAATCTATTGATTTAACTGAAATGGCTAATTTCATCGGCATGTTGTTTGCATATGTAGGGGAACCACAGTAGAAATCATGGGTCGGGGCGGGTCAATCATTGGGGCATGGTTTGTTTAAGTTAAATGATTAATTTCAATTGATTTGGGGATTTCCATCCACTTAGGGGTATAAATGCACACTTTACTAATGGGAGGGGTATATTTGACTACTTTCGCTAACGGAGGACAAAATTGACTAATAAACTAAAGTAGAGGGGTATATTTGATCCTTTTCCCTTTTAAAAACAAAACTTATGAGTAGTAAAAATAAAAAAGGAAGTAATCACGACGGTGCTATATCAAAAAGGGTAAAGTGAAAGTAAAATTATTCATGCCTTGGGAAAAAAAATTGCACAATATTGAATCACAATAAAAAAGTAAATTAAAATCAGACCATAAATATCCTACGGTACAAAATTTTGCAATTTTAAGAGGCGGATATCAACACCATTCTTCTCTTCAACCAAATATAAAATCTTGTGTGTCTAACATTTGTTGAGTTTTGACTGATATCAACCTTATTATTTCATATAAACTTTGGATTACGTGATTATAGTAAATATATAAAATCATTATTACAAATTTTAGTTTCATTACATTTTTATACTCCTAATAAATATTTTTATATTTACATTGGATAAGTATATCTCTGAGAAAGAAGGATATGTATAATGAATGAGAACACAAAAAAAGAGGTCAACCTCTAGTTATCTTCATAGAAGGATCAGAGTATAACTCAATACCTTTTGTACTCTCTTCCATTCTCAAAAATAAAATTGAAATGTCCAAAAGGAGTGTTGTGTGCTTCCATTATGTTTGAGCATGCTATTTCTCTTATTTGTTTCGTCATCTTTTAAGTAAATGAGCTCTTTAAGATAAAATTTGATTATGTTCATTCACATAAATACAAAAATCGAAAGTGGGGAAAAGAGGAAAAAAATGCTTACCAGAAAAAGAAGACAGGTTCTTTCCTTTGGCTTCATTTTTCTTTATTATTCCATCTGCCATGAATAATGATGAATTTGTTTTCGAAGTAGTAATGCTACTAACAGATAAAAGATTGCATTAATTAATAAGCACTAACTCTCTCAGGGAAAACAAAAGAAATAAAAGAAAGGTAAGACAAAATAATCATCCTACTAATGAAGAGTTTATATATAATACAACTACCTTATATACAAGAACTTTATGGGCAACATAAGATAATTAAGAAATAAACGCCAAAAAAAAGGAGGCAAAAGATTCAACAATTGATTATTCAAACAGATCAGAGTACTTGGCTTCAAGGACTCTCATAATCATCCCAAGCCATGTTCATAGAGATTGAATCCCTCACTATAACCACCACTAATACAGGAGATCGAAAGCAGCGGCATCACTCGAACGGCGTCCGTCTTGAACTTGTCCTCCTATCTTTAAAGGCATGAATTTAGCTGGTCTATTTGTTTGCAAATATTATATTGTTTGTTCTAAAAAACAAAACAGATCAGAGTTTCTGAAAAATGGAATTATAATCAAGTTGGTAAGAAAAATCAATTCTAATTTAAAAGGACAAACTGATAAAAATGGTTAGGATAAAAATACAAAGAAAATCCTCACCTGAAATTAGTCTGAAGAAGATTATGCTATGGGACACCTTTGGGAATGTAACATAAAGCTAAACTCTTTAGTAACAAATTTAAAGAAGAAATATTTAAGCGTTACTAATCCTAGACGTGGGGAGATGTAAAATTCTTTGCTTTTACTAATACATTTAACAGAAATTAATCACATTGATTGTGATGATAGAAATTATCACATTAATAATAAGGAAAGGAGAATGGACTAATTAAGATGAATATTTAGAGAATAAAAAATCAAAAAAAGGAGATAAAAGATAAATAGAAATGATGGTCATAGAGAGGTGTCGCATCACCTTATCTATGCCTAGCTTTATATTATATATAGATTACTCAAATACGTTAGTTTTCGTCTCATGTCATGTTACTAATTCAATTGGATACTATAAATACTAACCAAATGTTATCTGCTGCATAACACTCCTCCTTTTCCATTCCATAACTTTCTTCTATCATTAGTTTGCTCCTTTTCATTTGACATCTTTTCACAAGAATTTTCTTTCTTTCTCTTTTTTATTTTTGTTTTTTTCCCATTATTGATGTGTTTGCCATAATTATTAATTTTATATATAACTCTGGTGCGTAATTTTTATTTGTTAGGAAGTGGCGGAGAATGGCATATGGCCTTATTTATGAAAAGTATTCGTCAAATTCAAGCTTAAAGAATACGCTATCATTAGCGATAGTTATAATTTTTTTATTTGTTTGTTGCAAGCTTATACATATTTATAGTATGAATCCAAATGTATTTTTTTTTTTTGGGTGGTAAGTATTTCAAATTTTAGAAATAATTGTATTAATTTCATATTGGACTTTGGTTATTTTAACATTATTTATAAATACAACAAGATGAGTATGATTTTGTACATGCTCCCAAAACAAGTAATATCTTTAAATTATAATTATTTCTTTAATTTCAAAATAATATTGATATGAATAAAAAAGGAAACCTTAAAAAATGACTCAACTTCCTCACACTTTCTGTAAGTAATTTAATTTTGACAAAGTTTTGTTCTCTTTAAATCAGCTATACTTCTCTCAGTTCTCTGCATGGTTACGTCTATGTGTCTCTCAAGCTTTGTTTTCTTTAACTTCTTTATTGAATTTATAGAGGACCAGCTAGCTAGTTTATCATAGTGGCAGGAGAAATAAATCAAGTGATGATGAGTTTGGGGATTTTCAATGAGGTAATTGAAAAATGAAGGAGAATTGAATTGATTACTCAAGAATAACAACTTCTGACTTTTTGGAAGGGTATAAATATGAGCAAGAAAAGAAATTTGGAACACGAAGATGAGACAAAGAATTATAACTAAGATTACTTATGAAATAATTTTTGGATTAATTATTTAAATATAACACATAAATCATGAAAAATATAAGAAAAGTCAATATAGTGATCAGAAATTAATTTTTGAAAATTTCCATAAAAAAAATAAAGGGAGAAAGGGGGAGTTAACTTGGTTATTTAAGGAAAGGATAATAGTTTCTGGTAGAAATTAATAACGAGGCAAGAACAACAAATTGTGTACCTTTCGATTGCAGCAGAAGTTGTTGATCTTACCACCAAAGAAATTGTCCAAGGTCGACTTCGTCTCACTAGGAAACGTAGTTTTGTTCACAAACTAAATGCCTTTCTCTTATGTGTTCTTATCGAAAGATAAAATATAGTATCTTGTATGTTCTTATGTGTGTTAGAAGAAAGAAATCGTGCCTTTTCAATAAGAAGAGAAAAGTTACAGGATTTTCTTCCACAAACCCATGTTATATGATAGGGTAGAAGTTACCTTATATGTGGTAACTCCTTTTTTAACTTCTGATAACTTCCGACAGGTTTAATTCTCCTAACCGGGTCGGGTTTATCCACATTGGCAACCCACGACCCAAGCCAAATATCCTACATCTCCCACTTCGCAGATGGTGGACTAGACCTAAATCAATAACAAGGCCATAACACACGTAAGTCATACTTGCAAATAGTTTGTACGACCTGCGAGCATCAAGAGCTACACTTGTTAAGGTTTTACAAGAGCTCCACATAGGAATTCAATCACATGCAGAAATAATTCACTACTAACATGAGAATCTTATTACTCGCAATACCCCAGACATCATCCGCTACACCTGTAGCTAGTTATCTAATCCTCGTCCTCTAAAGAGGTGAACTCAAGTTCATGTTTAACTTTATATCCATAATTACACTTGACACCCTTATTATAAGTGTAATGGTCGGCCTGTGAATACAAGTTAAGTTAATAATTTTAATTGTCTTCCCTTTCTATCTGTTCCAAATCAACTGCTTTCCTAGCATGCACTGCATTGTCGAATCACTCATGGCTATTAGTAACAAACTAAAGTAGCAACATTGATTGAAACTTCAAGAAACAGTAGTAACATGCTAAAGTAGCAACATTGATTGAACTTCAAGAAACAATCAAAGGTCAAAGGGTACTCTATTAAAAAGTTAATGTAACTTTTCAGGGTCTCACACAATGAAGAAGCAGGGATCCATTCTTCCATTAACCCAATGGTCGCTTAGCACACATGGTATGAAACACGTGCTATGGTGTTCTCATCTTATAGCGGCGCGTGTGTCTCATTCATTTACTTATTCAATACCGTACTGATCTTGATCTAGACACCTCCAAATGTCTAACCCGAGCTTCTCTCTTCAATGATCCTCAAATCCATCTCCTTAGAGAAAATCATATATGGCTTACAAAACAAGTCATAACATGGTGGTGGAACTCATCTCTTCACGTTACTCAACGTAAGAGGCGATTACTCGTGTGAGAGAGCCAATCTCGCGACTTGTTCGACACACTTTATTAATAAAATTTCATCATCACATGCATATAAGATATGAACACAATTCAAGAGTTAAATATTGACGAGAATATTATAACAACCAAGTCATTTTACAATACAGAAATATGATCATGTCCTAAGCAAACCTAGAGTCATAACATGTTTCTCAAACAGGTCTCTAGGTATCGCCTTTGTAAAAGGATCAGCTATCATTCTCGCGTAGATATGTATTGTAAATTTATTTCACCACTTGCTACTATGTCTCTCACAAAGTTATACTTTATGTCGATGTGTTTGGTTTTGCTGTGATGCTTAGTATCCTTTGTGTATGCAATAGCTGTTTGACTATCACAATATAAAATCATTGATCCTTGGGGATTCTTCGCAATGCCCAAATGCTCAAAGAATATCTTTAACCAAGCAGCTTCTTGAATTGCAGATGTACAAGTCACGAACTCAGCTTCCATAGTCGAAAAGGTTGTACAAGTTTGTTTCTTACTTCTCCATGAAATAGCACCACCATTAAGTAAGAAAGCATAGCCGGATGTCGATTTTCTACCATTTCGGTCACCAGCCCAATCAACATCTATATACCCTCTGAAGTGTAAATCATTTCCACTATAACATAGGGAATAATTAACAGTTCCTTTCAGGTATCGAAAGACCCTCTTCACAGCTTTTTATTAATCTCTTCCAGGATTGAACTGATACCTATTAACCAGACCTACCGCATAACAAATGTCTGGATGAGTACACATCATAGCATACATCAAGCTTCTGACAACACTAGAATATGAAACTCAAGACACAGCTTCTTTTTCTTTTTTAGTCTCTAGACACATTTCAAGGCTTAAAGTCTCACCTCTTGCTATAGGAGTATCCATGGGTTTTTAACTATTCATTCGAAAGTGTTCCAAAATTTTCTTTATATAAGTTTCTTAAGATAAAGTCAAAAACTTTTTGGAACGATCTCTTTGGATCTTAACACCCAATAGATAGTCTGCTTCACTCATGTCTTTCATGTCAAATGACTTTGAAAGCCACGACTTGATAGTTTTCACATACTCCAGATTATTTCTGGCTAATAAAATATCATCCACGTAAAGGGAAAGAATTACAAACATTCCATTGGACTTCTTCAAATAGATTCAATGGTCTTCTTCGATCATGGTGAAATCATATGATCACCTCTTTGTGAAATCTCAAATACCACTGCCTTGAAGACAACTTCAGGCCATAATAGATCTTTTTAATTTGTAAACTTTCTTTTCTTGGCCTTTAACGATGAAACCTTCAGGTTGTTCCATGTATATTTCCTCGTTTAATTCTCCATTGAGAAAGATATCCTCATGTCCATTTGGTGTAATTCTAGATCCAAACGTGCAACAATAGCCAAAAGTAACCGAATTAAGGTAAACTTCACAACTGGTGAAAAGGTTTCCTCATAATCTATTCCAACTTGTTGGGTAAAACCTTTTGCGACCAATCATGTCTTGTATCTTTCTATTGACCTGTCCGCTTTGCGTTTAACTTTGAGAACCCATTTGTTCCTAATAGCTCTACGCCCAGAAGGAAGGCCAACCAAATCCTAGGCTTTTGTTGGTTCTCATGGACTCCAATTTTTATTTCATTACTTTCATCCATTCATCTTTTCCAAGACTTGCCAAAGCCTCAGTCACAGAATTATGCTCATCCAATTCTGTGGGAGATACCAAGAAAATGTAATCTTCGATCTCGTATGATCCTTTAGGTATACCTTTTCTAGTACTCGTACGCAATTGAAGTTCAGATTCCTCAATAGGATTTTGGGATTGAAAACTCCCATTTGGATCAAGAACCATTCCTTGATCTATTTGACTATCAAACTCCCACTTGGGTGAGGAACCGATCCTTGATCTATTTGACTATCAAATTCAACATTTCGTAAATAGGCTCTCCTTCCTTTATTTCGCCCTTTTTTGAAAAATTATTTTCTAAAAATGTGACATCTCGTGATTTAATTTCAGTAATACTTCCATCTTCTAATTCACTGATGAACACATACCCTTTGGAGTGTTCTGAGTATCTTATAAAGATACATTTCTTCCCTTTTGGACTCAATTTTCTAAACTTACCAAAATGATCTTTTACATATGCAGCACAACCCCAAGGTCATAAATTATTTAGGTTTGGTTTATGACCAATCCATAGCTCATAGGGAGTGGAAGTAACTGATTTAGAAGGCATTTTATTCAATATGTAGACCGCAATCAATAACACATCTCCCCAGAAAGAGATAGGTAAATTTGCCTAAGCCATCATGGACCTTGTTATGTCCAATAATATTCTATTCCTTTTTTCTGCTACACCATTTTGTTGAGGTGTGTAAGGAATAATTAACTGTCTGGTAATGCCTTTTTCATTACATAATTCTTCAAACTATTTTGATAAAATATTAACGGCCTCTATCGGTTCTTAAAGTCTTTATACTTTTATCTAATTGATTCTCAACTTCATTCATATATCTTCTAAAGCATTCAAGTGCTTCAGATTTGTGAGAAAGCAAATAGACGCAACTGAAGCGCGTGAAATCATCAATAAATGTAATGAAATATAAAGTACCAGACCTTTCCCTCACATTCATTAGTCCACATATATCAGACTGAATTAATTGCAATGGGGAATCTTCTCTCTTAGCCTTCTCAAATGGTTTAAGTGTAATCTTTTCGGCAAGACAATTTTCACAAGTTGGCATTTCGATTTTGGAGAAAGGACCTAAATGCCCTTCCTTTGAAAATCTACTCATTCGGTGTTGGCCTATGTGACCTAATATTGCATGCCATGCAATAAAATCAACATCACTGTTACTAGAATAACATGTCATTACACAATGGTCAACATAATATTCATAAGTTGAAGAATTATAATCTAAAACGATAAAACCATCATAACAAAGTCCAAAACCATAAAAAATATTATCTTGGGTAATTCTAACACCATTGCGACTAAAAATTTAAATTGAAACCAAGATCTAGAAGAACAGACACATATACTAAGTTACGTCGGATCTTTGGAGCATATAGGACGTCATGCAACATCAAAGATCGGCCACCACACAAGTCCATTTTTCAAGTGCCTATCCTTTTGACTTCAAGCTTTGCATCACTTCCTACATATATCCACCTTGATCTAGGTAAGACTCGATGAAACTCTACAAACGCTTCTCGATCATGACTCACATGGTCGGTGGCCCTTGAGTCTACAATCCACACAGGATAAGATTTAGTTAGTAAAATAGTGCTAGAAACATATGTAGCACTTAGAGATGTGTTTTGAAATGCTACCTTTTTTGGCTTGGGACACTCATGAGCAAAATGCCCTGAAATATGACAGTTGTAGCATTTTATCTTACTCTTGTCTCTCTTCTTCAAAAATCGTTGTTTGACTTGTTCCTTTTCTTGGAGAGTCCTTCTCCAGTCTCCTTACCCTTTCGATCATTTTTCCAATTCTTCTTGCTCTTGAAGCCTGAAGACTTTGTGCCACTAGATTCTACTCTATAGGCATTAGATACATTTTTACCATCACCAAGCCGCTCGTCTTCAAGCTCGACATAACGGGCAACATCAGAAAAAGTTTTAATGTTATCATTATGGGTTAAGTTAACCATCAAGTGTTCCCAACTATTGGGAATAGACCTGATCATGGGCGGAGCCACCTTAGGCGAAGGGTGGTCAGGCGCACACCCTTCGCCGAAAAATTACACGGTGTACATAGGTTAAATGTTAGCTATTGTGAGTATATATTTAATGTTGCGCACCCATAACACAAGTGAGAAGAAAATTTGCACACCCTTCGCCAAATTTCTGGATCCGCCGCTGGACCTGATCACTGCATGAACCTACTGCTCATCAAAGAGAACATGACCAGCACTTTTGAGTTGAGGAATCATGTTAGACGTCACCCTAAGGTGTTGTTTGACATTGTGATCATGACGCTTCTTGTAAGTGTCAAATTTGATAGTTAGTTGTCCAAGGCAGGTCAGCACCCCCATAAATTTCTCGTAAGTGTGCCCACATAATATGAGCAGTGGGTATTCTTCACATTCATGAATGAGATCATCAACAACATAACTCACAATAATTTCACGTGCAGTGGAATCTTTATTTTTCCACGCATTGTAAGCTTCTAGATCTCTTCTGTGTTCAGCAGTGTTACCTTTTCTAGGTGAACCAAAACATGGTTAATACCTTGTAGAGAATCTTCCTCTTCCAGTACATACCACATCTTACGACTCCAGATGTCGCAATTCTCACCGTTTAATTTTTCACCCTTGTTTAAATCAACAATGATGCTCTTAGATGCCATATCCGTTAAATGAGACATTTAATCAAGTTTTACTCATCAATATTTATTTTAACAAACTTATGCATGTGATATTCACACTCAAGCAAATTAATTTTCATAAATGACTTCACATTTAGTGTAAAATCGAAAGGTCACAAAGTTTCCGATCATCATCTACAGTCTAAAGGTTAATCAAAAATGGAAAAAAAAATCTTAGTGTGAATATTATTTTTAATGACTTTCAATTAAGTCACAACCCATTTTAAAAAAAAATAAACGCGATATAAAAGAAAGTTAAACAACATAATTTCATATATTTAAAAGAAATTCACAATGCAAATTACAAGTTCATAAGGACATGACCTCCCACTCGGCTTGAAGTATTCGAACATATAACTCAAAAGGTTGACTTGGTCAAATCTCGGGATAAATATCAATTAAAATACTACCCCAAGGTTCTCGAAGGGAATCTACTAAAATTGCAAAAGCATCCCAATCTGTGATTACAATAAAATTAGCAAGTTCATCTCGTTTCAACCGAAAAAGTTCAATATGTTCGCGCACTGAAGCATTAGGAGACATCTTAAAAGCCTTAAACTCTTTGAATTTCTTCTCTCCTTCCCTTCGTATATAGCCCTTTGATCCCTTAATAGATTTTGCATTGCCCTCGAAACATTATTCCTTATGACTTCACGTTGACGACGTACTCTTCTACAGTGTTCCCTTGCTCGATTTCGAGAACTACCGCTTGGAGTACTTCGAGCTTATCACTGTCCAGCCATGTCTAAAATAGGAATAATCAAATAATAAGAATAGATATGCCACAATACTCGTAGAAGACAAAATTACTTTTAAGGATCATATACCATTGTAATGGTGTGGCTGTTGGGATAACTAAGATAGGAACTACATATATAAATTCGATTAAAACAAATAGTGCTGCTATGAGAAGCAAAATAAATTCTGAGTCTCTGCCACTTCATTCCTCAAAACTATTGCATATTAGCAATTATTAGTGATTGTAGCAATAGATAGAAAAGAACACATACAACACCTAAAAAGTTAACCCAACTAAAGCACGTACTGTATTCCAACCAATATTTATAAGGAAATCACCCTATTCTCAAGTGATTGATAGGATTTGATTATAATCTGATATGATTTGATTATAATCCCTTGTAATCTGGTTGTAATTAACATGATTAGTATTTCATTATAATTAGGATCTTCTATCTTTGGTAGGATATTTCTCTTGCTTTCTTGTATAAATACTGAACCATTATGTGAATAATACACAAGGAATTCAACCATCTTCTCAATCTTTTATGGTATCAGAGTTGCTCGCCTTACGGCATCTCTAATTTTTTTTAATCCTCCAGCACCATCTTTCTATACATGGAGCAAATCACACAGTCTTCCGTTACACCAACAACGACCATTACCAGTTCAGTTAACTTTCCAGCGACGTCACTGTTAATGTCGTACGCAACTGTTCATCTTCCGCCAGTTCCTACCACTCCTTCTGTCATTTCTACCCTTCCATGCCTTCCTTCTATTCCTAATAACCACTCTACTGTCATAACCTCTGTACCACTCACAAACACCACTGTATCAGAAAATGACCAACAACTTATCTCTATTAATACCAATGCTCAAGCTCCCGTGAAACTTTCATCCTCCAATTACCAACTTTGGTACTCTCAGTGGCGTTCTATCTTGATTGGATATAACTTCACTTCGTATGTTGTTTCTCCTCCTACAGAACAACAACTAAACTCTTTGTACTGGGTTCGACAAGACCAATTGCTCCGAAGTGCGCTTGTAGCCTCACTAACTTTAAAGGTAGCAGCGTATGTGCTTTCAGATCCAACTTCCTATGCTGTGTGGACAACAATCCACAATCTGTATGCCCGACCTTCGCGTGCTCGTCTCCTTATACTCAAGGAGTCTTTGACACGAGTGAACAACGGTACTAAATCTATGGCTACGTACCTTCAACAAGTGAAGCAGCTTGTTACAACTTTGAATGCTGCTGGAGCAAATCTAACGATGGATGATATTACCATTCATGTTCTTAATGGGCTCCCCTCTGAATATAAGATGATATCTGCTGCAATTCGTGCGCGAGAAACTCCTTTCTTTTTTGATGAACTCTATGAAAAGCTTTGTGATCAAGAGAGCAGTGTTATTCACGAAACGTCTTCCAATTCTATTCCAATAACAACAAATTATACTTCTCACAATGGGGGATCAAACAAACACACCAACCGCACAAATCGTTACTCTGCTTCTAGAGGCCAACCTATCTCAAATCAACGGCCAAACCAATTTTTCCCATCAAAGAATCAGAGAGATGGTTCTAGTGTGATCTGTCAATATTGTGACAAGGCTGGACATACAGTGAAACAATGCTGGAAGCTATTTCCTTGGTTAGAGCAATCTGCCATGGGTGGCTCAAGTTCCTCGTCTGCTGGAAACACATGGGCTCCTCCGAGAGCAAATTTTGCTCAAACCTCCAACCAAAATAATTCTAAGTGGTTGGTAGACTCTGGTGCATCTCACCATGTGATTGCAGATCTTCAAAATATATCAATGCATTCTGACTATGATGGTAAAAATTTGGCAGTGACACATTCTGGCTCTACTTCTGTACCTTCCTCTCAAGGCCTTTATATCTTAATAATGTTCTTTGTGTCCCTCGAATGAAAAAGAATCTTATTTATGTTTATCAATTATGCTCATCAAATAATGTTACTGTTAAATTCTCACCGTTTTCATTTGTTGTGAAGGATTACTGCACGAGGAAGCCTCTGGTAGTGGGAAAGCCTAAGGACGGCATTTACGAGTGGCCATTATTACCTCATGCAGCATCTACTTCTTCTGCACCAACTATCAATTCCACGGAACTGTCCACTGTTTCACAATGGCATTGTCGTCTTGGCCACCCGTCTTCTCCTATATTGCGTCGAATTTTACAACTAATTGATATTCCTTTTACAATAAACACTTCTAAGTTTTTCTGCAATTCTTGTAAGTGCAATAAAATGCACAAGGCTCCTTTTCTAGTTTCATCAATAAAATCGACGCGACCTTTGGAATTTATCTATTCTGATGTATGGGGATCTTCACCTTGAGATTCTATTGATGGCTTTAAATACTATCTCATTTTTGTGGATCATTATACAAAATATGTTTGGCTCTACCCTATGAAAAGTAAATCTGAAGTTGCGCATATTTTTTCAAAATTTAAAGCCATCGTAGAGAAATTCTTTAATCATTCTATTGTCTCCTTTTACTCAGACAATGGTGGTGAATTTATCGGTTTAAAGGATTTCTTTGCTTCCAATGGAATATCCCACTTTTTGACTCCTCCACACACTCCCGAACACAATGGCACGGCTGAAAGACGACATAGGCATATTGTTGAAACAGGTATTACTCTTCTTCATATTGCTAATCTTCCATTATCATTTTGGTCATACGCTTTTCAGACTGGCGCATATCTGATAAATAGAATGCCCACCCCCTTATTGAATAATGATTCACCATATCTTCAAATTTATAGATCTCTCCCAAATTATAAGAAACTTCGTGTTTTCGGTTGTTTGTGCTATCCTTGGCTGAGACCAGATGCACAAAACAAACTACAACCTCGTTCATCTCCATGTGTGTTACTTGGGTATTCTTTAAATCAAAGTGCATATAAATGCTATGATCCAGTCACTTCGAAACTTTGTATTTTGAGACATGTAGATTTTGTTGAGCATGATTTTCCCTTTAAAACCATCCAACTTAGTGATGTTCGGATGAGTGATGCTACTGTTGACAATTGGACTCCCCATTTCATTGTTCCACCCTTACCCCTTTCAAACCCAGCTATTTGTTCCTCTTCTACTACTGGACGAACCCTCTCTTCTAGTCCAAATTTAGTCAGTCGTGAATGTCCGTCTCCTGGTCCAACTACTCCAGTGACTTCTAACGACAGCACTTCATCATCAAATGAGTCATTGAGATCACCACTACATGTTTCAGGTATGAACTCTACACCTAATAACTCTCTCACTTTATTATCTTCTCACCGTGACAGTAACTTACCAGGAAACACTCATCAAATGATCACCCGAGCAAAGAATAATATCCATAAACCCACACAAAAGTTGTGCCTGCACACCTCTCTTTCAGGAACAAAAGCCAATTCTCTCATCCAAGCCAATGACACTCCATCCAAATCCCCTGCCAATACGCCAACCATGATTCGTCCTCTTCTTCCATTCCCTTAAGTGTCCAGCATGTTGCACTACCTAAGCACAACTTACTGCCCAACATCAAAACTGAGCCAAAATCTGTTTCAAGAGCACTAAAAGATCCTGATTGGAAGGCAGTCATGGAAGAAGAAATTGAAGCATTATAGAAACAAGGTACATAGGAGCTCGTTCCATCTACCGCGAAGCAAAAATTAGTTGGCTCTAAATGGATTTTTCGAGTCAAGCTCAATTTTGACGGGTCATTAAACAAATATAAAGCCCGTCTTGTTGCTCAAGGATTTACACAATGACCGGGCATTGATTATATTGAGACCTTCTCTCTAGTTGCTAAGCACACTACAGTTCGAGTTATTTTAACGGTAGCTGGGACACAAGATTGGCCTTTACGTCAATTGGATGTCAATAATGCCTTCTTGCATGGTCATCTAACGGAAGAGGTCTATATGGCTCAACCTAAAGGTTTTGCTGACCACACAAGGCCTACACATGTTTGCAAACTCAAGAAGGCAATTTATGGCCTTAAACAGGCACCACGGGCTTGGTATTCAGAACTACGGAGCCATCTTCTAACCTTGGGTTTTCAAGTTTCTCATGCTGATCATTGTTTTTTCATTTACAATCAGTCGGCCATCACTATTTACTTGGTTGTTTATGTCGATGACTTGATTGTTACTGGGAATAATACAAATACTGTCGATCAGTTTATTTTGACACTTGGGAAACGCTTCTCTATCAAAGACCTTGGTTCTCTTAATTATTTTCTTGGTGTTCAAGTTGTGAGAACTTCTGATGGGCTCTTCTTATCTCAGAAGAAGTATATTAATGACATAATTGATAAGGCACAGATGGCTGGTGCGAAAGCAGTTAATACTCCTATGTCTACTGGAAATTCATTGTCCTTGGAAGACAGCACACATCTTGATGATGTTAAGATCTATCGTATTGTTGTTGGCAGCTTGCAGTATTTGGCACTAACGAGACCGGATATAGCCTTTGCTGTAAACAAGCTTGCACAATTTTCCCATCGTCCAACTGAAAATCATTGGTCTACAGTCAAACGCGTAGTTCGATACTTAGTTGGAACGGTGAACTATGGTCTCTTTCTACATTGTAAGTCTCCACTTGATCTCCATGCCTTCTCAGATGCAGATTGGGCAGGAAATAAAGATGACCGCTCTTCCACCAGTGCCTTTCTTGTCTATCTTGGTAAAAATCTAATCTCCTGGAGCTCAAAGAAACAACGAAGTGTCGCAAGATCATCAACTGAAGCGGAATATCGTTCTGTTGCTTCTGCTACTGCTGAAATTCAATGGATTCAGAATTTACTTCGTGAGATTGTTGTTTCATTACCAAGGCAGCCAGTTGTCTACTGTGATAATTTAGGTGCCACATATCTTGCTGCTAATTCGGTCTTCCATTCGCGGATGAAGCATCTCGAGGTTGATTATCATTTTGTTCGCACTATGGTTCAAAATGGCCAGCTTCGAGTTTCTCATATTTCTGGAAAAGATCAACTTGCGGATTTACTTACAAAAGCTCTCCCTAGTTCTCTGTTTGCGGATCTTCGGTGCAAGATTGGCGTTTCTAATCGATCGCCATCTTGAGGGGGCGTATAAGGAAATCACCCTATTCTCAAGTGATTGATAGGATTTGATTATAATATGATATGATTTGATTATAATCCCTTGTAATCTGATTTTAATTAACATGATTAGGATTTCATTAAAATTAGGATCTTCTATCTTTGGTAGGATATTTCTCTTGCTTTCTTGTATAAATACTGAACCATTACGTGAATAATACACAAGGAATTCAACCATCTTCTGAATCTTTTAATATTATCTTGACAAACAATAAGTTGTCTAAAAGAATGTTTCTGACAAAGAATACCTCAACGAGTACAGCCTATCCTTCGGCAAAAAACACTTTGTTTTTTTTTTTTTTAAATATGCTTGGAAACATAACCAAGTTTACTTGAGTCAACTAATTATTTTTGTCATCATCTGTTAAGTCGCAATATGAGAATATACAGACAGAGGTATGGATTTTCCCATTCAACAGTTGACTTTGTTGAACTTGAAATAATTTTTGAGGCAAACATATTATATCACATAACTGATGCCACTAATGATAAGGAATAAAAGTGCAACTTTTTCAAAGAATCTCTACTGTAAATAAGTCGTACAAATAGACTTTACCAGTAACAAATATTCCCTTTGAAAAATAATCATTACTACATAGACATCATCAGTTATTGTGCATATCCACGTTTAGCCCTTACAAAGATAATCATTTATTTGAAAGGGAGAAAGATTTTACCAAAAAAGAAAACTTCTCAACAAATGGGTCGTGCCAACATAATAATTAGGTGGGATCTCCATTGAAATCAAAAAACTCTAATCCAAACAAAGAGGTCAAAAAAATAAAAATCACATGTTTCCTGCGTATCTACGAAAAACATATAATCTCGGTTTTGATTCCCTTTTCTTTTTTTTAATATATATAATTACTCATCCGATTATAGGCCTGGGTTTCAAGCCACCAATCGAACTCAGAAAAAACAGAGAAGAGTGAAGCGAGAAAACGAAAAAAACAACAAAAACGCAAGAAACATAGAACCTTCGGAAAAACGTGATTTAACGGTATATTCTTACTAATAGAACTAGGGCTGTACAAACCAAACCGATAAATCGTACCAAATCGATAAATTGAACCAAATAGGAAAAAAAATTCGACTAGTGGTTTGGTTTGATTTGGTTTGGCGTTGAAAAAAAAAACCCCAGTAATTATAGGGTTGATTTGGTTTTAACTAAAAAAAATCAAATTGAACCAAACATACCCGATTATATGTATATTACTTTTAAATTATTTTATATATAAAAATATTTAATAGAATGTAATTTATTAATATTTTCTTAAATTTTTCATAATTTCTGTATTTTTACATTCAGATTTGGACATAATTTTGTGAAACGATCCATATTTGAAGCCCATATAAAGAATACACAGAAAGCCCAATAAGAAACTAAATGAGAAGGAAATGAAAACATATGTAATGTAACAAAAGAAACTGTACGGCTACAATATATTTTCTCCTAAAATCAGAAACCCTTTCTCATTTTCCATTTTTTTCCCTCCTCTTTCCTCTCAAATCAGCAACCCTGCAAGTAGGGCTAGGCGTTCGGTCGGTTCGGTTTCACAAATTCGGTTCGATTTTTCGGTTTATAAAAAATAGGAATCGAAACCGAACTGAAATGACTTCGGTTCGATTCGGTTTTTGCAAGTTCGGTTCGGTTTTTTCGGTTTAGATATGGATGACATAGTTAAGCATCAATTTAACAGAAACCAAATGACAATCATTCTATTAACTTCTCTCTGTCCAATCTTTAGCATTGGTATACAAAAGTCAGCTACAATCGATTGGATCCAGACTTTATGGTTTCAACATTCATAATAGATGAAACAAAAAGGAGGATTAATAAGACATCCTGATAGTGAGAAGCAATCAACACTTTAGCTAGACAATCAACTGTTTTGATCTTTTTGTTTCTCCTCTCAGTATAAGCTTTATACATTTTCAAGAAATTTGTCGTATTTTCTCTACTATAATAACACACAGACCACAATCACATATTATAGAGAGACAAGAAAGAGACATTTTTCATCACTTACAAAGAGGGCAGAAAATCAAGCCCCCAAAATTCCACACTGCAAATCTAAGGGAAAATAACTTCAAACATTTGTGACAGCAGGTTTATGACTCTCTTCTTGCTTTCTAATGTATTTTGGAAGACTAAATAAATTGTTAAAAGTTTGGGAAGATAAAACTTCCATCTTGTTATAGACATATTAGTGCACCACTTCTCTAGTTTATTATTTATGGGCAGAAGCCCAATATATGTATGTTTCAAGAAAAAAGGCCTTGTTAAAATTTGTTTTTTCGGTTTAACCAAATTAAATTTTGCATAAACCGAAAATCGAACCGAATTACTGAAATCTTATAAATTTAAACCGAACCGGACCAAATAAACCGAAATTAACTTCGGTTCGGTTCGGTCGGTTTTTTGGTTTGAACCATATTATGCCCAGCCCTACCTGCAAGGCTCCAGTTATTGTTGTTCCTCTTGGTGTTTTAAAATCGAATCAGATCAAGTTTGAACCCAGATTACCTGAATGGAAGGAGACTACCATCAAAGAACTAGGTGTAGAGATTGATAACAAGATTATTATGCACTTTGAGAAGGTGTTTTGGCCAAATGTTGAGTTCTTGGGGGTAGTTGCAGAGAGCTCATGTGAATGCAGTTACTTTTTGAATCTTCATAAGGCCACTAGCCAAGTTTTTGCTTCAAGTTTATTATATAGCATGATATTATATTAATCCAAATGACCTGAATGATTTAAAAAAATGTTTTGATATGAATATTTTGTATCTAAAGAAAGTAGTTTTGACGAGAAAGTTTGCAAATTATCAAGCAGATGTTGTTTTATGGTGCTTTTCATTAAATACAATGAAAAATCCTAGAAACCCGAAAAAATTCGAAAAACCCGAGAAAAACCGATATTGAAAAACCTGACTTTTATTGGTTTGGTTTGGTTTATAGATTTAAAAACCCGACATAAATGGTTTGGTTTGGTATTTGAAAAAGCTGAACCAACCCGATCTATGTACACCCCTAAATCGAACACACAAACTTGGCTCTGATACCATTGTTAGAAATTAATAACGGGGCAAGAACAACAAATTGTGTACCTTTCGATTGCAGCGAAAGTTGTTGATCTTACCACCAAAGAAATTACCAAAGGTCCACTTCGTCTCACTAGGAAACATAGTTTTGTTCACAAACTAAAATGCCTTTTTTCTTATGTGTTCTTATGGAAAGATAGAAAATAGTATCTTGTATGTTCTTATGTGTGTTAGAAGAACGAAAACATGTCTTTTTAATAAGAAGAGAGAAGTTACAGGAGTTACGGAATTTCCTCCCACAAACTTACGTTATATGATAAGGTAGAAGTTGTCTTATATGTGGTAACACATTTTTTAACTTTTGATAACTTTCTGCAGGTTTAATTCTCCTAACCGGGTCGGGTCTGTCCACATGGGCGACCCACGACCCAAACCCAATATCCTACGGTTTCTAATTTTATGGAGGAATTAAATATTTTTCTCACACATTTTGATATTTGAGTATTATAAGAAACTATTTTATAAAATGCAATAATTAAAGTTTCCTAGCAATTTCATGGGTGAAATAAGTATGTGTAATGTGGAGTTTCAACTTGTACAAAATTAATCTCCATAATTATGTCCTGCAGTTTTAGTACACCTTATCCTTTTCTACTATTTTTTGTGAAAGCACATACTAAAGCCTAGTGATTTTAACGACTCGCGGTTTCAATAAGTAGTGAATACTTAAATTCCATTTAAATTGTGAATGAATTCTTTAAAAACCGTATTTCTCCTAAGCTCATCAATCGATCTATAGCTACTAGTAATATATAATTTGCTCCTGAATCTCACTACTAGAAATAAATGCTTTTTTCACCAACATTCAGTTAAAAATTTATACTATAAAACATAATTTTTCTACCTCATTCCCACCAAATCAGCTGATCACTGGGAACACGCATGGTGGAAAACAGGTTCCCATGAAAACGCTAGGAAACTTTCTATTTTTTCCGTGTGAAAACACTATTATTTAGGTTTTTTCCACCGACATTCATTGAGAAAATAGTCACTGAACATTTTTAAGCTGGAAATCAGTGGGATAATAGAGATTTTTTAGTAGTATCTTCATCAATATTATATTTTTAGAATTCTTGGTAAATTCTTAAAGCTTCTGCCATTTTACTTCTATTTACCAAATTGATATCATCTCAGATACTCCATCCTAGTTCCACTGCTAGAATAATTTACAGATGTCCTGTCGGTTCAATAATAAAAAGAAAAAACAACAAAAATGGAGAGACAGAGAGAAATGGTCCAAAGATGAATTCAGAAAGAAGACACGTTTTGGTAGAACAGAAAAGAACCCCACATCCGTACCTTTTAAGAGTTCAATTGCTTGAACCTTTTTATTAGATCAACATTTCAATATAGCTTGACTATGATGAAGTTTCCCCAATTGGTTTTGAAATTGCGTAAGTTATCCAAATACAACACCACATGCACTCCCCCATTTCAACGTTCAGTGAACATCACACAATTGACAGTAACGTACTCGGTACTCATACACTGGTCCACCCCTATTTAATCTTGGGACCTTTTAATGTTACAATCTTGTAAGAAACTCGTGCTGCAACATTGGGCTAATTAAGCAATACCACCTAGAAGGATGTTCAAAGAAAACCAATATTCTTATTTAACCGACAATCGAACCAAAAGTACAACTTGATAAGTTGATTTTTTTATAGTATTAATTTGAATTAGTTTAGGATTAAGTTATAAGAAATTTGATAATATTTTAAAACCAAACACTTACCTTCTCATACTATATATGAAAATCCTATCTAAATACGAGCATGAATAATATTTTTGTTTTACATTTTCACTAAGGTATTAACTATTTACTTTTTAAAATGTGATTATATCCGTAATTAAATATGCTAAACTACTATTATTAAAATACAAATTAAAATTTCAAATAAAAAGTTTCTTTTATTTATTTTCTTAAATTAAGAAAGAGGATAAGTATATTGTATCTGCATGTTTGATTAAAAAAGAAAATAAGCAATTTTTGAGATGTACATGTATCTTTCGAACAATTAAATAAAAAATGAACACAAATTACTAACATATGTATAAATTTATCATAAATATTTTCTTACATTTTAAATAGAGTGAATCTCACTTTGCCCACCTAACATTTAAGGGTTGGGAAAGACTGCCCCCCTCACATATTGAATGAGAACGGTAACCCCCCTATCCAATATTTTCCGGTGAGAATCCTTTATTTTTAAATAATTTTTCCTTTTCTTTTTTAGAATTATATACAAAAATATATAATTCTTATTATTGTCCCATTCACCTATTTCTCTTAACAATTTCCTCCAATGCACACCAAATTATACTAGGATTTTGATGAACTTATTATTGCACATAGTGTTTTCGTCTAGTGATAAGAGAATAGTTCTTGCAATGCTTTTGACAAATGAAGTCATATTGATTCAAACATCTGCCAAAGGAAAAAGATGTTGTAGTTAATATGTTGTCATCATTATTTATAGACGAAACATTAAATTGTTTTTATGTACCTTTCCAGACCCCTGGTATAACTACGATGATCAACAATTCTTTCTTATCAGAAACAAAATATTTATGTCACAACATAATCTGGCCAATTAAAAAATGTTCTAGATCAACGAATTTTTACAAACACCACTTTTTATCTTCTTCTTTTTTTAAAAAATATTTTAACTCTCATAGTGCAATTCATAATATAGAAGACTAGGCAATAGTGGGGTTATGCAAAAATAGCCTAAGATATGGAGCTCCTCGAAAAGCTTTACAAGTACTCGTATCCCTCAATTTATGTGCTTTGGAGGAAATTATTAAGTGAAATTGTCAATAAAATAGGTGAATGAGACAATAATAAGAATTATATATTTTTGTATATAATTCTAAAAAGAAAAAGAAAAAAATCTTTATTTAAAAACAAAAGATTCTCACCGGAAAATATTGGATAAGAGGGTTACTGTTCCCATTCAATATGTGAGGGGGGCAACCTTTCACAACCCTTAAATGGTAGGGGGGTAAAGTGGGATTCGATCTTTTAAATATGTAAGCTATTTGTACTTTACATCATTATAATATTTTATTATAAAGGATATTTATTTTTATTTTAGTTTTTGTATTTATTTTTTCACCTAAAAATTGTCTTTAAGTTTTACTTGATTCAAAGAAGATTCCTTTGTGTAGAATTTCAACTATAAGTGCTAATGTTTTCAGGAAAATAGATATAACATCATCATATTTTGTATATGATTTCCATACTATAAGGGGTATGGAAATACTTCACAAATGTTTTTGAAGAGCGTTTGTGAAATTAATCCAAAATGAAACTTAAATGCACTTAATTAAACTTGTCTTTCGGATTATGAACCTGAGAAGAAGCACTTAATTATTTCGAGCTATATAAGAGTCCATTCAGATTAGCTCATTGTAAATAGGTGATAAAGCATTTTTAATAGCTAAAATAAATTTTATAATTAAGCAGTTACGTATTTAGATAAAAGTGTTGACACTGCTAATAAGTAACTGATGTGTTTGGTAATAAGTGTTAATAAGCGATTTATTGTTAGAATGACTAAAACATCCTTAATTTTTTTTTTTGCAAAAAATTATAAATCTAAAAGTATCCTTTAAAAAAAAAAAAAGGGAGGAACGATGCATACAGAGTGAGGAGGAAATTAGGAACTTTGTTTTGAGTATTAGGAAAATCATTAAGGATATAATAGTAAAATATTTGGTCAAACTAAAAGTGTTTATAAGCTAAAAAGTCACAAGTTGGGATGACCACCTTATGTCTTTTGACTGATTTTGGGTTATAAGCCCTTTGATGTTTACCAAACGAAAAAAAATGTTTACCAAACGCATAGTTAAACTAAAAAGTACTTATAAGCCAATTTAACCATCTTGTCAGCGAACACATTCTAGCTAACTCTACAAGTTCGTTTTTTAAGTTCAAAATAATGGTCATTTCCTAAGATCGAAATCACTCTATTTTTGTACGAGCAATAAAAGATTGAAGCGGAATTGATCATATTGGATATATAGTTTATACATGCATTGTTTACAAAAGTTTAGTACGATTGCTAACGTGAAAAGTTTTATCATGTGTCTCACACAATTGACATTAGTTGTGTGAGACTCTTTTTTATGAGATAAAGAAGTGGACCCATATTTTACACTTTGAGGCCTACAAATTTTGAGTTCACTTTTTTGTCTCACACAAAAAAATCTCAAACAACTAATCTTAGTTGTATTGGGCACATTTTAAAATTTTCCCTATATATGGCTCCAAGAAAAATGAAAAGTACAAAAGCAATTAGGCAATGCATTACAATACTTCAAAGGAAAGTCTAATCATGGCCGTTTAAGACAAATTTGGGTGTCGTTTTCAGGGAGTTGGTACTTCATACAAGGTGCAATGCACCAGCAAAAATTGCTAAGTGGCCATAGTTTTATTGACTTCCACAAGCATAAAACTCAGGCATCACAAAACTCAAGCAGCTCGACGAAATTATTGGTCTAAAGCTGAATCATAATAATAGGTCTTAAGTTTATTAATGAATTTTATATTTTTTTCGTTAACAATGTTATACGAACCATCTTGTATGTATCTTGATCGTTCACTCGATTGTCCGCTAGCTCCCACCATTATCTTATAACTCTATTCACAAGGGCTTGTGTAATATTTTTAAGAAAAACACTAAAATAAATTATAATCACATAGCCGAATAATATCAATTCATTTACCTTTGAGTATATGTCAACATAATTTCTTATATTTATATTAGTTGTCCATTTGACTTGATCCACTCTTTATAAGAAAATAATCAGTTCTACTAAAAAATTACTACGATAGATTTTTTATTTTTTTTTAAATATCAATATCGTCATCAAATATTTATTTTCATATATTCATATTTGTTATGAAATTTGAGTTATTTATGTGAAAATCCTCTATCACATTTAAAAAAAAGTTAATAACTTTTTATTTATAATATTTTTATAATATATCAACAATATATAAAATGCTTAATAAATGTTGGGCCCCCCAATTTTGGAGGTCTAAGGCAATTGCCTTAGAGCCCGTTTGGATTAGCTTATAAGTTGTCAATAAGCTGTTTTCAGCTTTTTTGAGTGTTTGGTTGGCCAGCTTAAAGTCATTTTGTGCTTAAAATAAGTCCAAAAAATTAGTTAGACCCGTTTGGTTTAACTTATCCCATCCAAACAGGCTCTTAGTTGCCTCCCCATTGAGCCGGCACTGAACTCAGGGTCGTCAAGATTTGTGGTGGCATGAATTTGGCTAGAAGTCTTGGATTCAAGTCTTTGAAATAGAAAAGTTCTTGAATCTTGATAGGGAACGACATATCGATTGAGGGGGTGCTTCTTATCGTATCTGTGGTGCACCCTATCGCCCTAAATCTAAGCGGTTTCCTCTTTTAATGAGCGCTACGCGGCGCAAATCCACATTTATCGGACTCTTAAAAGGGGTACCGAACGCCGCATGAAAAACTTAAAAATAAATACAGGCTCCAGCGACCTCTCTCTAATCTTAAAGGTTCCTAGAGAATTGTCTTGTATGTAATTATTAGCATTATATATTCATTGACAGACTCATACCTCAGGACACGGTGAGTGAGAAAAACTAGCAGCAATATTATGTTATTTTAGGGGTCAAAATACAAAGAACTCAGAAGTCACTCAAATTGAAGTATGTAAAGTCCCCACTGAAGAAACATGCACACAGATCATAGTAGTGATGACTTATGAGGTATCTTTTTCTATCTTTCTAGCTTATTTTTCTTGTATTTATTTTGTTTCTGTTGAAGCTTAAAGAATTTATTCATTTTCTATGTAGTGTACTGATGAAACAAGAGTATATTAAGATAACTATAAACTCTTTTAAGGGCATTTTTCTACCTCAAAAACAATCAATATCTCTTACATGGATCATCAACTTGAAATTAAAAGTTGAAATTCAAACTAGGACTTTTATGATGCGTTAGGAGTAGGAGTGTACAAAGCAAACCGACAAATCGCACCAAATTGATAAATCGAGTCAAATCGAGAAAAAGAACTCGACTAGTGGTTTGGTTTGATTTGGTTTAGTGTTAAAAAAAAAACCGACCATAATTGGTTTGGTTTAATTTTAGCTAAAAAAAGTCAAACCGAGCCAAACCGACCCGACATTATGTGGATTCGATTTTTAAAATATTTTATACATAAGAATCTTTATTTGTAATGTAATTTGTGAATATTTCTTAAATTTTTTCGTAATTTTTTTATTTTTTATAATATTATTTTAAGCTTGAACTTAAAATTTTAAATGCAATAAGTTTTATATCCCATAAATGTTAATAACTCAAATAAAGTCCAAATCAAAATCAACTCAACACTAATGCTAACAAAAGAAATTCAATTCTAACACTAGAAATGACAGTAATGTTGGATATTTATTTTTTAGTTTTGCATACTTGGTTTAGAGCGTAAAAATACATAGCTTAATTTTTTTCTTTGTCTAGCATAACTTATTATTAGATTAAAGTTATTTTCTTTATGGCTTATTAATTAGCAATACTTATTTTAACCGATTTTTTTTTTTTTTTGTTAAATATTTTAATACGATGTCATCACCCATCTCATATTTTGTGTTATTTTCTTAAGAAGCATCTTAGTTATATAGTTATATCTTAGTAGGACTAAACAAATTTTGAAGCAAAAGTCATATGTTTTGTATGAAGACTTTAAAAAAAAAAAAACTCCAAAAAATCGAATAACCCGAGAAAACTCAAAGTTGAAAAATCCAAATTTTATTAATTTGATTTAATTTATAAATTTAAAAACCGAACATAATTAATTTGGTTTAATATTTAAAAAATTCGAACTAATCCACAATTCATGTACACTCCTAGTCAGGAGTACTAACAAATCCTAGGTCTCTCCCTATCAAAAAAATTGGGCATAAAGATGTGCCACCCCACGGGAATGGAATGTTGACATTTAAAGCCATCCATTTCCAACAAGTCCCTTCTTATCAGTGGTGGATTCAAACTATAGATATACGAGTTCGACAGAATCCTATGCTTCGAAATCAAACTATATGTATATGTGAGGGAAATATCTAAATTCAGCATTCGTCAGTTTTTCCCAATCTCTGACACATAAAACAAAAATTAGTAGAGAAATCCACCAAAATGTTCATAACTAGTAGTAATGAAGAGAAACTTCACCAACCATTTAGCCGTAGCTTCTTCCTCATTGAATTAAATTTCGCATGCTTATCACAATTATGACAAGATTGCTTAGAAGGACAAGTTTTCAAAATTCACGGCTAAAAGAAGATACAATAAAGAAAAGATACCATAAAACATATGACACCTGTATATAGTATA
Source organism: Lycium barbarum (assembly GCF_019175385.1). Classification (NCBI taxonomy): domain Eukaryota; kingdom Viridiplantae; phylum Streptophyta; class Magnoliopsida; order Solanales; family Solanaceae; genus Lycium; species Lycium barbarum. The sequence goes on along the minus strand of NC_083339.1, from coordinate 121,940,058 downwards.
GGGGACACTTCAAGTCTAATAAGGACAACGTAGAAACAAGTAACCACATAAACAAACGATTCAATATACATAAGTAAAAAATAAAAGAAGAGCTTACGTGTAAGTACTTCAAATCAGAAGAAAAAGGAATCTTCTGTCGAAGCTAAAGTCTTAAAGTTGGCTGTTTCTTCCTCCTCATGATTATTATTATTATTATTATTATTATTATTATTAAATTAAATTACTATTAATATTAATAATACAAGAAACATAAAGCTATCTCTTTTGTAGCTATTAGGCTACCATATATATCCATGATCTTACTGTCTTCATGTACAGCCCATCTATATCATTTTACTTCGAAAACATCTCTCAATATATGTGTAAACTGTGAAATTTATAGAATAAAATCAACACAATCAGATGAGATCTCAAGGCAATGGTATATAACCCTTTAATTCTGCCAGAAACATATGAACAATTATCAACAAAAAAACTTCTCCAATAATATGAAACAATACAAAAATTGTGCACAAGTCTTATTTAGACTACACATATATATTTGGCTTTAAAAATAGGATCTAAATTTCCCTATTATGTATAGATATTACATGCAAAAGTCAGGATTGTCACAGTTCTCCATATCCTCTACAAGTGTTCCTACACTGTTAATACATCATGCTGCTATGAAGTATGACAATCATAACTTCAATACTATATTGCTCGAACTCTTTAAAAATATTATTACATCCATCTCGGGTCCTTCAAAAATGCACTATTTTTAGAGGATAGACACACACCGTCAATATTTTTAAAGAGTTCAAGCATTTATATCTCTTTCTATCAATAAAAACTATGTTTTCCACGTATAGAAAAGAGAAATCCTCCATCTCAGTACATTTACACAGTGTAGTACGAAGTTAAAAAGCGCTGCACAGAATGGAAGGTGCCAATAAATTACTAAAAAGGTATCAAAATGTCTAAAAGAGATAGGTTGGAAAAAGATACACGACAGCTTAGACAATTGGCTTCAATCAACCAGCAAACCACAAGTCTCAATCAACTGAAAGCAACCACAAGAGATATTTGTTACATTGGTAACTATATAATAGTAGAAGACACCTATTCAGCAATTTTTAAACATAATTTCTTGTCAATACAATTTTTCATAAACTGTTGAAAACAGAACACTTCTCTCTGACTTGGAACTCAATAGAGTAATGGAACCAGAACTGGAAAAATGTGAGAATTCCAACTTCAAAAGACCCTTAAAGAAGAGTGAAATTGGAAAAAGGTTTACTGATGAACAAGTGAAGTTACTTGAGTCCATGTTTAAACTAGGGACAAAGCTAGAGCCAAGAGAAAAGCTGCAGTTGGCAAGAGATCTTGGGCTGCAACCACGCCAAGTAGCTATTTGGTTTCAGAACAAAAGAGCCAGATGGAAATCAAAGCAATTAGAACACGAATATCGGATACTCAAAGAAAAATTTGACAATTTACACATGCAATTTGAATCCTTGAAGGCAGAAAAGGAGAAACTACTCATTGAGGTATCGTTTTTACCTATTTAACCAGTATATACAAGGTTCAAATATATTTTTAGGATTATTCGTGTGTTTACTTCTTTATATTAAATCGTCTTAGTGAAAATTCCGTACAGTTTTTTACTGTTTGCGTGCTCTTTGTATCAGTCACCCCACAACCTATGGAAACTAATAAGATATGTTGTTTTCAAACAGTTGGAGACATTAAATGATCAGCTAGAGAACAACCTTGCTCGAGGCAGCAGAAGCCAATACTCAAAAGACAATGAATTGTACACAAGTTCAGAAAATGGATGTACAGACTTAGAGTTGAAAGATAGCCCAGGTTGCTCAAATGCAAGATTTGTCCACGAGAGGGTAAATGAAGAGGATGATGACACAGCAGAAGAAACATACAATTACTTCATTCCCAAAGAAGAAGCAGAGTTTTGGAACATGGAGGAATTAGGAGACAATAATTCCTTAGAACACTGGTGTGTTGACTTGGTTAGCAATTCCAAATTGTGGGACTTCTGAGCCTCACAATTGTACAGAACTTTCTCAAAGTGTTTCTGTTTCGCTATTTATAGAGCCAGAGTAGTAGGAGAATAGGAGGAATCTATACCTCAGCTATCTGTTTTCTTCTTTTCCATTTAGCTTCTTATAAAAATGATCTGAGTCATAGAGGAGTTGTAGCACAAATAACCGGGTTTGCTTCTGAATCCGTGAACAAGATGCAAGATTTATATTTCTCCCAACCTTTTTATTGTTCATAAGAAAGCTTAGCAAAAATGTTGCAGCTAGAAAGAGCAAAAAAAACAAAAAAAAAAAGAGGCAATGAGAGAGGAAAAAAAGAGGAAGCCCGCTGCATAAAACATCCGCATTCGTAGGCAACCTTGTAAACATTTAAGTAGTGAAGATAAAATCGAAAATGTTCATAAAGTCAGTTAAGGTCTGAGAAAGAGAGGGAGAAGAGGAAGAGAGAGAATTTCATATTATCTTAGTAAAGAGAAAATGTGAATTGATGAATACAAAACATCTGGGCCCAAAGTATTTATAGTGACCCGGGTTCAACTCACTAAATCCACTTCTACTAAAACATATAAATATCGGGCCAAGCTCAATACAAAATAATAAAGGGAGAATTACGTATATATACATAAGAATAGGGTACATTAACAAAATATGATGATATTTTTTAGTTTACAAAATATATCAATAGATTTCTTATAAAACATGTACGAAAATTTTCACTCAAGTCTTGGAAAATTCGCTCAAATTTTTATGTACGAAAAATGTATGAAATGTGTATATCTCGCTCGAGGCTTAAAAATTTTGCTCAAATTTTGTGTATAAAAACTGTATGAAAATTGTATATCTAGCTCAAATCTTAGAATTCTCACATTTTTCGTGTATGAAAACTGTATAAAAACGGTATGAAATATGTATATAACTGTATAAAATATATATAAAGGTTCATGTTAAATTGGGGGGTTGGGGGGGGGGGGGGGTGTTAAATGATTTGTTCTTTAAGAATTCCATATTTGATCTCATAGATACAAATCTTGAGCCGAGGGTCTTCCGGAAACAGCCTCCCTACCTAAGGTAGGGGTAAAGTCTGCGTACACTCTACCCTCCCCAGACCCCACGTTGTGAGATTCACTGGCTATGTTATTATTGTTGTTGTTGATCTCATAGATACAAGTAGGACTCTGCAGAAAGTTATATTCGATAAAAGTCATATGTACGGCTTGAAGGAACATCCTCATATAAAACCTATTTATTTTGAAATAAATTCAATTTGCCAAAACAACTATACTGATATTTGAGAGTGGAGAGAGTATAATGCCTTGTGCTTTGTCTTGTGTGAAACAAAATTGTAGAGGTGAAGTTGGGGTTGAACCGATGAAGAAGAAAATCGGATTGGAGTACACAAAAGTTATGTACTATATATCCACAACGGAAAATCATCATGTAATAAAAGAAGGAAACGAGACATATAGGACAATAAATATCAAAATCCATGGTAATCAGGCAAGAAGAAGATGGTAACGAGACATTAAAAGAAAGGGGTTATCAGGTAAGAATGGTGTCTATCAACAACTGTTGAGAAAGAAATCTTTTTGAGAAGAAGAAGAAACTAATTGGTAACTATCCTAAAATTAAACCCACATTTAAAAATCAGTTTTTCTTCTAAAAAAAAGTCAAAAATCGTGGGTATTATATTAATTCCAAATCTGGTTTATTTTATAATTTTGTTGGTATGTTTTGTAAATAAGAAAAAGTATTCTTATATTTTATAATATAGAGTCTTATATAGTATTATTAAGTCATTTTTTCAATAATAAAAGGGATGTCAGTCCTAACTAAATGATAAGTATACTCTAATGCTATACACTAATGTTGTACACTTGTATGATCTATAGTAATTTCAACACCCCCAAAGTTGGAGGGTGAAAGGTGCAAATGATGAGCAACACCAGTGAGAGGCTTGTTAAACATATCTGCCAGTTGAGAAGAACTGGAAGTGTGAGACAAATTGATCAAGCCCTCATTTAACTTGATGCGCACAAAATGACAACCTAACTCAATGTGTTTTGTGCGCTCATGAAAGACTGAGTTCTTAACAATATGACTAGCTGCCTAGTTATCACAAAACAAAGGGATAGAAGAAAGATCAGTCAGATCAAAATTAGAGATAATAAACGAGCAACTCTTGTGATCTCAACAACTGCTTTACTCAGCCTCTGCATAAGAAAGTGACACAATTGCTTGCTTCTTTGATTTCCAACCAATTAAACTACCAGCCAAAAGCACACAGAAACCAGAAGAAGATCTCCTACTATCAGCACAGGCACCCCAATCATTTGAGAAAGAGAAAGAGAAGAGGAAGAGAGATAATTTTCTATTATCTGTGTAAAGAGAAAATATGAATTGATGAATATAAAATATCTGGGCCCAAAGTATTTATAGTGACCCCTAGGGCTGTTCACGGTTATGGTTAAAACCAAAATCAAACCGAATAAAAAAATTGACATTTGGTTTGGTTTGGTTTGATTTGGTTATAAATTTTAAAAACCGATAATATTTGATTTGGTTATCGTTATATTAAAAAATAACCGAATAAATAAACGAACCAAACCGATAAATTATATACATAAATTTTATAATTATTTATATGTATAATATTATTTTTTCATAAATAATTATAAATATTTTATACCTTTTAATCATTAATTTGATTTTTGGTCTACTTATTTCACATGATTGTTTAAGGCCCATGTTTTTAGGAATATGTCCAAGTTCATATCTTTAAGTCTTTTAATTCTTAAAGTGTTAAGTATAAACCTACTAACAGAAGCTCACGTTAGAGTCTAATGTCTTTAGCTTAAATTTTTAGCCTTTCTTTGTCAGCCATTTGATTTTAGGTTGTTTCCTCGTTTTTTCCCGAATTTATACCTTTCTTTTTTCTTATTTGAATGAGTCCTAAACTTCTAATATTTTTCATGTGTAAAGGACAGAGGTTGTAGATTTGGAGGTTCCTATAGAAGATACTTCAGTAACATCAGCATTTGCTGTAACTCAAGCACATGGTAATGCCCTAATACTTCTTCCGTGGGTAATCCTCCTAAAAGGCAGAAAAGAACAAGTCTTTGTAGTTGAGACCCTAACCCTGGGGATAATGATAGAAAAATATCTGAAGTTTGGGATCATTACACAAAGTGTTTTTAATAAAATGGGAGAATTAAGGACAAAATGCAAGTATTGCCCCAAAGTTTGGGATCATTACACAAAGTTTTTTTATTTCATATATTTTCATTTTAATTTTAGGTAGTCTTTATGTTTAATTAATATGTATGTTTGTAACAACAACTAAAAGCTCCTATGCTCTACTTTATTTCCAGGTATGTATATTAAAATACAAAAATTATGCAGCCACTAAGTTTTTAGCTCTATATGTAATAGTTTAGCAACTTTGGGTAACTTGAGTATGACACTATCACTAATAGTGAAAATATTTCTATGATGTATGTTCCATCTTAAACGGTAAATAAAAGTTATCATTTGAACAAAAAAAAAAGACATTCTTTTTAAACTTTTTAATGTTTTACTGATAAGTCTCATGGCTGCTAATCATAAATCGAAAAGTCCAACCAAACCGAACCAAACCGACAATAACCAAACCGGTGGTTATTATTATTTTGGTTTGGTTATGGTTTTAGACATTTAAAAACCGACTAAATTGGTTTGGTCATGGTTTTAATCAATAACTGACCCAAACCGAACCATGAACACCCCTAGTGACCCCGATCCAACTCACTAAATCTACCTCTACTAAAATATATAAATATGGGAAAATGACTTAATAGTACTAGTTAACACCTTCTATTACAAAACATAATAACAAATTTACAAAACATAACGGATTCGGGTTTTCAACATACCCATGATTTTTCGCTTAATTTAAGAAAGAGAAAAATTGATTTATGAGCCCCACAATTTTTGGAACCTGATTTCAGTTTCCTTCTTCATCAAAATTCCTTTTTAATTTCAAAAGTTCCTCTCTCTACACCATTGTTTCAAGGTGCGATTTCATTAAAATTTTCATCCCTCACTCAACTTCAACCATGAATTCATCTTCATCAACCCACAAATTTCCCGTTTCTAAGGGTATCTTCCGTTTTCAGTTTAATAAGAGTCCACTTTCAACTGTGGTCTAGTGTAGTTTGTGTTTTGGGTTCCATTTGCTGTGGGAAAAAATGATTAAAAAGCTCTCTCTTGGATTCACTCGTGATTTCATTCAATTCTCATTTTAAGTTTTCAAGAATTTGAAAATAGAAGAACAAAGTTAAAAGAAAAACTTTGTCGTTAACCATTAAAGGAGATCGAAGCTCGAGTTTTAAAAATTGATTTGCCACAAATGAACTTCGTTTTGAGTGGGTGATATCTCAAAAGAACTAGAACGTTGAGAGGAGTTCGAATCTAAAATTTGGGCTATTGGATAATATTTGAACTAGTTTTGGCTAATTTTCAGTCCTAGTTCTTGTGTAGTAAATTATGATAATTGTGTGGTTAATTTAAATGTGTATGAAATATGCATGAATATTGTATAAATCATATATACATGCCACCTGGAATCTTTATTAAGAAATTGTGCCTTATTTTTAAAATTTTACCGTGAATGTATAATATTTGTATAACATGTGTATGTAGACATGTGGTATACTCCCCCCCACCCCCTTCCCAAAATTTCTTTCAAATATATATAAATTGTATGTATTGTTATGAGTGTAAGATTGTATGTCTACACACTTCTTCCCTCTTTCTGTCAAATGTATATAAAATGTATGTTATATGCTATATATTGTATTATCTGTGTATTATACACAAAATTTGGTTTTTTCCAAACCTCTAACATGAGCTTATACAAAATTTATACAATGATATACATATTTCATATCGATTTTATGCACAAAAGTTGTTCTTCCCAAAAACCTAACATGAGACTTTTATACAAAATATATACAGTTATATACACATTTTATATCGATTTATACAATTTTCATACCGATATAATATGTCGAGTTAAATATTATATCAAACTGTATTTCGTATAGAAACTATTCGGACCGTGAAAAAAACATCCAAACTAGTAGAGATTTACATTTCAACAAATGAGTTTACACCATGAAGTTCACAACTGCAAAAACATACAATTAAAATAGGATTTTCATACAATTTCCATATAACATTAATACAATTTCTAAAATACAATCTTCTAATATGAAAATCCAATCAAAATTAACTCTAATCTTCACCAAACACCCTCAAAATTGAGACATAAGCTCACAAAGATATTCTCAATCATTTGCAGCAATACCCAATCCAAAGAATAATAGTTTTAGAAAACCCGAATTCCAAAATCAAGCTTCGATGAGATTCATTGTTATTTTCCCTGAAGAAGAAAAGAGAAAATAGATGAGAAAAGAGAAAGAGACTCTCTTGCAAGTTCTTGTCACTTTTTTCTTACGAATCTCAACCATATTCTCCTCTCTTCTCCGGCGACGACAATGACGACGAGACACATCTTCGATGAGATTGGATTCGTAAAAAAAATGAAGGAAAACAGAGAAGAAAAATCAGATTTTTTTTGGATGGGGATGGAGAAAAATTGGGATGAATTGACACTGATGTTGGATTAGTGAAAATAACATGAAAAAGATAAGGGAAGAAAATCAGATACTTTGTGAAAGGGGAGAGAATTGGGGACAAATATCAAGATGATTGCGTGATTAGTGCAACTTTATTAGGGCTAAATAATCTACCTTTTTAATTTTCTATGTCTTCTATATGTTTCGTAAAATTTCAATCGTTATGTTTTAAAAACTGAAAACTCTCATTACATTTCGTAATATTTAGTGCTCGGGTCAAACCCAATACAGAATAATAAAAGGAATGCAAGTCCTAACTAAATGATATACAAGTATACCAATGCTTTACACTAATGTTGTACATTTGTATGATCTATAGTAACTCCAACAAACCTACCCTAAAGCAAGCATTGATGATTGATTCTATGAATCGAACACAAGACCTCACACGAAGACAACTTTACAATTGCTCCAATGTACTTTTTAGTAAAAAAAAAACAACTTTTTTCTTCTCGTGTGACCAAAAACAAATTGCCCATTACACAGGATATTTGAAGCTAAGTCATGTGAATGAAATTAGAGTTACTTATCAAGTTTAAGACAAACTGCTAACCATATATATATAACAGTAACACCACCGGAGTAGAGATACATGTAGGTACCTCTATTTATCTGAAGCTGCAACAAGAGACTTTAATTGGGAGCATGCAACTTCAATTCTGGAACAAATAACTATAACTAGAACAGCAATCTCTCCTGACCAAAATGTAAAAGAAAGGAACATTATTAGAAAAGAATGCTGGCAATTTACTGGTGAGGCTCATCATCATCATATATCCCTTTTTTCTTCTCCAGGTAATATTTTTTGCATCCCTCCACTAGGTAACTAGTACTCCGTAATAAAGAATTAATATTGTTTAAGAAAAGAGGGTTTTAAATATTGCAAATTGCGTTGAGTCATCATACCTAGAAATGGCTAGAATATAGTAAAATAAGAAAGGAAGAAAGTATAGGAAAAAGATAGATAAATTTGGAGAAATTTTCTGTTGTATTTACTGAATATACATCTGGTATATATACACTACAAAGGAATAAAAGAACTTTCTATTACCTTACAGCTGTCCTATACATGATTGGTTGTGCTACTAACTAATTTTATTCTCTGTACTATTTTAGGAAAGTTCCAGAACCTATACATGTACAAATCTAGCAAATACATGGTATATTACTTAATATATTCTCATTTGATATTTCTTGTGTAGTGTAAATGGGCTCTGTATTAATAATAGTTGATTGGGCCTCTTTGTGTGTCTTGTTCCATTCCAGAGAAGAGGCCCAAGTTTGTTAATTGTTTCCTTTTGCACAAATAAATCCTTTTGCATAAATGATCTTTTCTTCATCAAATAAAAATGTCTGGACGATGCTTGCTTCTTCATCTGATCATTTCTTACCACAAAAGTTAGATTTCCATGTCCAACACCCCCCCCCCTCCCCTCAAGTTAGAGGGGAGTGATATAGTCGAAACCCCCAACTTGCCAAGTAATTTGTGATGGGGAACACCAGGTAGAGGTTGTCACACCCTGATCTTATTAGGGTGTGATGGGCGCCCGACCCCACATGCGGAGCCGAGCGAACCCGCAGACTCTGATTTCATACATACTCTTTTCAATTTACAGATCAAATCACAGGAAGCATATAGTAAGACTTCCAACAGAAACAGAGAACAGACATTGTCTTAAGCGGCCACGTGTATCAAACATATCAGACATATCGTATCAAATACAGTAGGCAGGCGGAATGTACATCGCCTGAACATATACACATATACGAACATATAAGCCACTTAGGCCACCATAGAAAACAGGGCCGCCTAAGACACAGATCTCAGACCAAACCAAACAGAATCTGTGGACATATGAAGCTGCTTACGAACTGACTCTTTGTACCCACGACTCTGTCTGGAAAGTCTCTAACACAAATCAGAAAGCACAACATATGTATGCTCAGACTCGGCGACACTCCGGAGAAAGGTGGAGCTCGCCAATCCCGCTGAAATGCCTCCTAGCAGAGTCTTCTGATCATCTGTGTGTACCTGCGTGGCATGAAACGCAGCCCCCGAAGAAAGGGGGTCAGTACGGAATATGTACTGAGTATGTAAGGCAAGAAATACAGTAAACAGAATCATAATCATAATCAAAAGTACAGAAGTATAACAGACGGAATCATAATCAGATTCAGATGTACAGAACGTATGTACGATATGCAAAATAATAGAACCAACTTACTGGAAACACAGACCATGCATGCCAGGAACGGTATCCAGTCCCTTGCGGGACCCGGGGAAGAACGCGACGCCGCCCTGCCTTCGGCGCCACTCACATCTAACTCCAGAAGTATTGCTCCGAAATCCCCGACACACAAATCATAATATCATAACATAATAGCAGATCATATGTGGTTCAGCGAACCGTAACACATTTAACTCCGGAATTCACATACGGTGCCCGGCCCTCGAGCGAGGAACTCGGGAACCGTGCGCACGATATAAACCGGCCCGGGACTCGGCGAAGGAAGTCATGACATATGCACGAGCAGAGTAGTGAGAAACTAAATGCACATAACCAAGACTCAATGGATTAATCGAACGTACTATCAGAATATCCGTACAGATTACTCATAACAGAATACTTATATCAGAATACTTTTATCAGAATATTTTTATCAGAGTACTTATATTGCTTTTGTCTGGATACTTATATCAAAGTCAGGAACACCCATATCAAATTACCCGTATCGGAGTACTTTTGTCAGAATGCTCAGACCAGAATACATATTCCAAAATTCTTGTATCAGAATTTTCCCATATAAGAGTGCTTGTGTCGAATACTTACATCAGAATATTTATATCAAAATGCTCAGACTAGAATGCTTATATCAGAATACGCATGTCAGAATACTTAAATCAGAATTCGCCTATCAGGATTATTAGGTACTTAAATTAGGGAGGACATACGGATCATAAACAGGCTCAAAATCACAGAATAGAATAACCCCAATGTACATATCAATATCATACCTTACTTGGCTCTAGGACATGCCAAAAGAATGAAAGGGTAAGCCTCACATACCTGTGTCGCGCCTTACTAGCTACGCTTATGCGTCCAACTTGTTTGTCTACATGCAAAAGAATTCATCCATTCATTAGTTTCATTATCATATACTTGCCTTAACCTTTCAAACACATTCACTTATATTCTGCCGGAATTTCGGCAGCATCTCCCCTGTAAATATACCATCCCCGAGATTCTAACTCGGCCAATTTTTAATCAACAACAATCCGGGAATTCAACCCGGCCAAACCAACAACAATACTAGCAATTATTCTAGCAACACTTCAATATTCAATTCAATTCACATAATGTTCCAACAACTTAATCTACATACTACTTCATCTGAAACCTTCAACTTCGATCACAACCATACATTTCATTGTCATTCATGTACGTTAACTTCAACAACACCCTTCGTTTTACACCACATAATCCATATCAACAACAACTAAAGTGTCAAATAACATCAATTTACCATAACTTACCAAATCCTATACCATTCGGCCACAACAACAATACATAGGTTTTTATGAATTTCCATTCTTTTCTATACATTACAACAACAACCAATACACCACATAAATTTAATTCATTCTTCCTTACACAACACCTCATACATACGGCCAACACCATGCATCTACAACTACAACTTCAACATGCATGATTTCATACTTTTCATTCACTTTCACATATTACAACAACAAACATACTACATTAATTCAATCTTTCTTCACAACATCACACATACCATGCACGGCCAACACCCCATACATACATATTTCATGAATTCCATCCTTTTCTACATACCACAACATAAACAAAGCTTTCATAACATACAAAAGGGGATTAAATCTCACCTTTCTTCCTCAACCTCTTCACTTGACTAGAATGCAGAAACGACGAAACGGATGACTTATCTTCCGAAACAATTATGCCACGTTGTAGAGGACCCTTGAATTAGTGGGAATACATGAAGAAACTAATTTTTTGGACAAGATTTCATGGGGGTGATTTTACCCCACCTTGGCCGAATTGGCCATGGTATTTTTTTTTCTCCTTGTTCTTTCTTTTCTTTCTCCCTCTCCAACTCTTAATAAAAGATGAACAAGTCATCTTTTTATATTTGCACCCTAGTCCCTCAATTATGGTCACATGCCCCCTTTCTTTCTCTTCTAGACTTTTCTTTCATTTTCTTGATTTTTCTTCTTTTTCTTTGAATTCTCTTAATTGGTCAAAGAAGACCAAATGTCTTCCTTGGTACACTTTAGCCCCCAAAGCAATGTGGGCATATACTTATGCCACACAACCAACATAGAAATTTCATGAACTTTCAAGACTTTTGTGAAATTCCCATTTTATCCCTCAACTTTCCTCAATATTACCACAAGCCATTTTGTGAATTTTCATTTTTACCCTTAACCTTTCTCAATATTTCCATGCAATAATATTCATAAATAATTTTTATAACCACTTGTACATTAAAACCATTTTTGACAATGGTCTCGCCCTTAACTTTCCATGACGACTTTGGAATTTCTAAACGTACAATATACGGGCTATAACAGAGGTCTGGTAAACAGATCAGCCAATTGGGATTGTGAAGGAATGACATATAAAGAAATTGTTGTTTAACGAAGTGACAATCGAGGTCTACATGTTTGGTGCGTTCGTGGAATACGGGATTTTTAGCTATGTGTATAGCTGCTTGTGAATCAGAGTGGAGAGCTATCGGAAGAGAAGGTGAAATGGTGAGATCAGACATAAGGCGCACAAGCCATGTAATCTCAGCAACGACACGCCACGTCAATCTGTATTCTGCTTCGACGGAGGAGAGGGAAATCAAAGATTGGTTTCTTTGATTTCCATGAAATCGGATTTCCCCTAAAACTGATGAAAAACCCACTAATTGACCGTCCAATGTTGGGGCAGGAACCCCAATCGGAGTTGCAATAGGCTTGTAGATCAAACGATCCATTGGAACAAAAGAATAATCCAAGACCAGGGTTGCCAATCAAGTATCGCACACAATGTAGAGCATCCTGATAATGTGGCATGCGTGGTGATTGCAGTAATTGACTGAAGTGCTGAACTGCGAAAGACAAATCCGGTCTGATATGGGTCAAAAATTACGTTTCCCAATGAGACGTTTGTAAATAGTCGAGCCGGGTAAAATTTCACAAGCATCTGCAATCAATTTGGTTGAAGGTCCGATGGGAGAAGGAAAAGGTTTTTTGTGTTGACAATGAAACTCAGAAATAAGATCAAAGGTAAATTTTCTTTGTGTAATAATGATGCCTTGACCTTCTCTGATTAATTCTAAACCAAGAAAATAGTTGGCAAAACCAAGATCTTTAATCCGATATTCTGAGTGAAAAAATCCTTCAAAACTGCTAGTTCATTAAGATCATCACCAGAATGTCATCAACATAAACCACCAATAGACTAACCCCATCATCATCCTTCTTGAAAAATAAGGAATAGTCGTTTAAAGAATGAGAATAGCCTTTGAATTGTAGAGCATAAGTCAATCTAGCATACCATTGACGAGAGGCTTGTTTAGGCCCATATAGGAATTTATTTAATTTGCAAACCAATTTAGGATTTGAAACTTGTAAACCAGCTGGAATTCTCATATAGACTTCCTCCTCTAGATTTCCATGTAAAAAATCATTATTTACATCCAATTGATATAGATCCCAACAATTTTTCATAACTGCAATGAGACACCTAACAGTGGTCATCTTGACCACTGGTGAATAAGTCTCGCTATAGTCTATGCCCTGTCTCTGTATGTCTCCCCCTATAACCAAACGAGTCTTATATCTTTCTAGAGTCCCATCAGCTTTGTATTTAGTTTTGTAAACCCATTTAGATGGCAAAGCTTTGTGACCAGCAAGCAGGGGAACCAAATCCCAAGTATGATTACCTTCTAATGCTGAAAATTCCTGTGCCATTGCTTGTTGCCAATAAGGGTGTAAAGAAGCTTGGGAATATGTGGTAGGTTCAGTGATGTGGGCAATAGTATTGAGAAAAGATTGATTTGAACTAGATAAAGCAGAAAAAGCAAGACTAGATGGTTTAAGAGGAGCTGCAAAACAAGTGGTAGTTACATCAGTTAAATAAACAGAGTTGCATATATAATCTGTCAAATGTGGAGGAGGCTGTTTGACTCTAGTAGAATGTCTAGTTGGGATAGAAGTGGTGAAGAGATGTGGGGAGACTGTAGAAGAGGAATCAGATGAATGTGACAATGAGAGAGGTGCAGTATATGAAGATGGGATAATTTCAGAAGATGAAATAGGAGAAACAAGATGAATAGATTGAGTTTCTGATGTTGAGATTGATTGAGTGATGTCAAGTGGAGGTGAGGAGTGAGGAGAAGTAGGTTGGTCAAGATCAGATGGAGATGATGGCGCTGGAATAGATGTGATTGTAGGGATTGGAGTATTAGATAATATGGGATCAGATGGAGGTGTGTGAGAGGGATAAATAGGAAGTTGAAATAAAAGAAAAAACAGACTCAAAAAATCTTACATTTCTGGAAACAAAAATTTTCTTGGTTTGTAAATCCAGAAGTTTATAACCTTTCTGATGGAAAGGATATCCTATAAAAACACACTTGATTGCTCTAGGATCTAATTTTGACCTCAAATGTGATAAAGTACTAGCACAACTCAAACAACCAAAGGATTTAAGAGATTGATAACAAGGAGGGGTTTTATAGATGATCTCATAAGGTGATTTAAAATCTAAAATCCTGGAAGGAAACCTGTTGATTAAATGAGTTGAAGTTAAGAGACATTCACCCCAATAAGGTAAAGGAAGGTTGGACTAAAAAAGTAGTGCTCTATAAGTTTCCAAAAGATGCCTATGTTTTCTTTCTACCACACCATTTTGTTGTGGTGTGGCAACACAATTGGTTTGATGTATGATACTTTGTGATGATAAAAAAATCTGAATTTGCTAAACTGGATCCAAGTTCTTTGGCATTATCTGATCTAATAATCTTTACTTTGGTGTAAAATTGTCTTTCTACCATTGCTAGGAACTGTTTGAGTACATAGAAAGCATTGCTTTTAGTTTTGAGTAAGTATGTCCAAGTACCCCTACTAAAATCATCAACAATAGTTAAAAAATATCTAAAACCATCATGAGTAGTGACTTTATAGGGTCCCCAAGTGTCAACATGTATGAGTTCAAAAATCCCTTTTGTGGATATAACACTGGATTGAAATGGCAATTTGGAATGTCTAGTTTTAGCACATACATCACAAGGAAAAGAAGCTTGAGAAATAGATAAAGGAAAATTGGAAATCCTCTTCATATTAGATAATGGCAAATGCCCCAACCTTTGGTGCCATAGGCTTACATTTAAAAAAATAGAAAAAACAGATACTGAACTTTTACTAGAAACAGCTTGATTACTAGAAAGGAAATTACAACTTCACTTAGGATAAAAACTACTAGTTGAAGACACTAGGTTGCTAGGTGGAGATACTGAAACTGAGGATTTTGGTGCTAGACTTGGCTTGATGGGAGCAGATTTGAGTAGGTAAAGGCCCTTTTGAACTACACCAAGAACCACTGGGTTCTTCATGAAAGGGCCCTGAAAGATAGCACCAAAAGAAAAAAAAAAGATTAACATACAATGAAACTGAAGGGTGAATTTATGTATAGAAAGAAGATTGAATCTAAAATCTGGTACAAATAGAACATTATGGAGGACTAAGTTAGGTAAAATTGTCACACTTCCTTTATGTGTGACTGTGACCTTATGAGAGTTTGGCAGACTTACATACAAAACTGTAGATAAAGAAGTAACATTAGATAGTAGGGATAGATCAAATGTCATATGTTCTGATGCACCACTATCTAATATCCATGAATTAGAATGAATTTTTGAAGAAAAGGAATAAGAACTAGGATTAAAATGAGGAGTAATTAAACCTGCACAGTTGGCAGTCACATTGGCATCAGAATTTGCCTCACTTGTTTCACTCTACTTGAATTGCTGAAGAAGATTAGCAAGCTGACTCTGCTGCTCAGGAGTCATTTGTTTACCAAAAGCTGAAATATCTCCATCATAAGCTCCATGATTGTTGTTCTAATCTGTGGTAACAACAGCACTTGCATTGCTGTGAGCAGGATATCTTGTTTTCCTGTTTCTTGTAAATTTAAAGTCTGGTGGAAAACCAATTAGTCTATAACATTTGTTAGTATTGTGATTGGTCATCTTGCAGTTAGTACAGTACATTCCTGAGTTTTGCTTCTCAAAATTTCCTTTGAATTTTCCATCATTTCCCCCATACTTTTGTTGATAGTTATTGTTAAACTTCAGTCCACTGTTGTTGTACTTCTGATTTGTGACCATGAAAGCAGCTTGTGAGGGGTGTGCTTCCATGTGCACCTCCCTCTGTTTCTCATTCTGAATGAGAAGAGAATAAGCTGAACCTACTGTGGGTAAAGGGTCCATCATCAAGATGGTGCTCTTGACACTGGAGTGGATGTTATTCAGTCCCATAAGGAACTGAATTAGCCTCCCATCTTGATGTGCCTTGATGGTCGTCACCTTACCATTACAGATGCATTTACATGAACATTGATCAAAAGTAATCAAAGCATAAAGTTCATCCCAAATCTTCTTCACTTTAGTGAAATAACTTGCAATATCAGAATTACCTTGAACTGCATCTGATAACTCTTTTTGGAGTTGATAAAGTTGTGGTCCATTGCACTGTCCAAACCTTGTTGCTAACTCTTTCCAAATTTCCTGTGCAGTTTTTAAATAAAGGACTGACTCAACAATGACCTTTGAAAGAGAATTGAGGATCCAAGATATGACCATGTCATTGCACCTGGTCTATGCTTTGTAGTTAGCAGATGAAGGATTTGGCACTTCATATGTACCATCAATCATGCCAAGCTTATTTTTGGCGCCTTTTCCATCAAAAAGAGTGTTGACAAGCAACATTCCAGGTAAATCAGATGGATGAAGATAGAAAGGGCTAGAGTGGTCATTGAATGGGTTGGTAGCAATTGGCAAACGAGTTTGGGTTGTTTGAGAGTTTTCTGTGTCTTCCATTTCTGTGAGATTTTCAGAGTTTCAACAAAAAAAGACTGGATTTGGAAGAGAAATATCTACTGCTCTGATACCATATAGGAAAAGATAGATAAATTTGGAGAAATATTTTGTTGTATTTACTGAATATACATCTAGTATATATACACTACAAAGGAATAAAAGAACTTTCTATTACCTCATAGCTGTCCTATACATGATTGGCTGTGCTACTAACTAATTTTATTCTTTGTACTATTTTAGGAAAGTTCCAGAACCTATACATGTACAAATCTAGAAAATACATGGTATATTACTTAGTATATTCTCATTTGATACTTCTTGTGTACTGTAAATGGGCTCTGTATTGATAATAGCTGATTGGGCCTCTTTGTGTGTCTTGTTCCATTCCAGAGAAGAGGCCCAAGTCTGTTAATTGTTTCCTTTTGCACAAATAACTCCTTTTGCATAAATGATCTTTTCTTCATCAAATAAAAATGTCTGGACGATGCTTGCTTCTTCATCTGATCGTTTCTTACCACAAAAGCTAGATTTCCATGTCCAACGGAAAGTAATGAACAAATTCTTGAGAGCTGAAGTCAGCAACAGGATGACTTAATCTACTGAGAAAATTAGGTAAATTCTTAACTGGAACACTCACTAGAAGAAGATCCAACAACATTTTTTATCCCTCAGTTATCAATACATTTTAGTTTTGACTCTTGTAACATATATTTAAGCACATTTAACCTCCAATTAATTAAAATACAAATATTTAATTCCTTTACCTAATAAATATATGACATTTACATTATTTTGTTAATTTGTATTACCTTCACATATAAAGCAGCACTACAATTACTTAACATCAAATATAGATAATTGAATAATGTAATGGTTAATAGTTCATTAAATTTCTGAAAATTCACTAGAATAGGGACACACATTTATGGTTAGCTAGACATAACAAGGATGAAAAATCAGAATTTGTTACTCCCTCTGTCCCAATTTATGTGATACAATTTGAATTTCAAGAGTCAAACTTCTTTAATTTGATCGTGAATTCCGACATACAATCTTTTAAGTTTTTTTAAAAATAATTTACATATTTAAAAATTACATAAAAAATAAAGTCATATTAATTAATAATTTAAAATATCTAAAGAGCATATGAATAAATCACAAGCAAAGATTTTTTTGTTTGATTCTCAAAGTCCGAATAGTATCACGACAAAAAGCACAATTTTCCTCCGAAAAAACGACGTGCTCTTTTGTGTGAGTGACACATAGAGAGAAGACATCCCGTATAATGTACGGACGGTTTGGCCGAGTGGTCTAAGGCGCCAGATTTAGGCTCTGGTCCGAAAGGGCGTGGGTTCAAATCCCACAGCCGTCAAGTACTTCATTCTTTTTATTAAGCTTATTTGTTATCTAATATCTATAGCATTTTTCAGCTAAAAAATCTCGTTTTTCTTTTTTTGGTACAGACTATTCTCATATTATCCAACTGCATCAAACTGTACGTCCTTTCTCACTTGGGAACAATGAATATCTCGCTGCCAGCTTCAAAATCTATTCCTTACATAAGATGCAGCAATTCAACTAGTGATCCTGTTCCATCTCCCTCTGGTTTCAAATCCCTGAAAATTCCCCGTTTCTGGCCATGGCAAAAGGTACTTTTTTTGCCTGTATTTCATCTCCTTTTGCTAGCTGCATGAATTTTGAGAAAATAAAGGTCAATTGAGTTGCATTTACAGGTAAAGATGGGACCTTTGAGGGTATCTCCAATGGGGTTTGGTACTTGGGCATGGGGCAATCAACTTCTATGGGGTTATCAAGATTCAATGGACTCTGAACTTCAGCGCACTTTCAATCTTGCAGTGGAGAATGGTATCAACTTGTTTGATACGGCTGATTCTTATGGGACTGGAAGGTTGAATGGACAAAGTGAGAAACTTCTTGGAAAATTCATTCGCGAGTTTCCAGGTGAACATTGATTTATTCTTGTTTCTCATTAAAGGTATATTCATGTATAAGATTCTATCTTCAGGGGCTAGTTCATTAAGAAGTTTTGAATAGCCAATCAGATACTTGTAGTCATTCCGTTAAGGAAATAGGAGTAGATCATTACATTAGCAATTTGTGTGATCGATCCAGTGTCAGGACACTTATGTTTCCATCCTAATTGTTTACATTTATGGAAACATAGAGCTCACTGGATGTAGTTTAGCTTGCTATCATTTCATGTTTAATATTGTGTGTTGTTTTCTAGAATTGTTTGCTATTCGCAGTAATTATGTACTCCCTCCGTCCCATTTTAACTGTAGTTTAAGCTCTTTTCATGCCCATTAAGAAAAACATAAATTGGGACGGAAGGAGTACATAATACCTTACATCAACTATATCCCTATTTATTACATGTTTTTTGAGAATTGAGCAGCATTAAAAAAATTATTGTACTTCTTTAATGTTAAGGATATAGTTGGAAATAATTGTCAACTTTAATCTTAAATTCCTAAAGTGACAATTATTTTGGGACAATTTTCTTAAGCTAAAACGACAGTTAAAATGAGACGGAGGGAGTAAATCTGTAACGTTGTTAAACTTCGAGTTACATAATACCTTCCATTCTTAGCAAAATAAGAAGAGAAACAGAAAAGGGGTAGTAGCTATGCTCTTGGACCGCTCTCTGAGCATTTGCTGCTCAGTAAGTTTGTCAAGACTACCCAAATTCTCTTTTGTTTTCTAAGCTTTTTGACTTATTATGCTTTCAGGAGACAAGCAAGTAAAGAATGACATTCAGATTGCAACAAAATTTGCTGCATACCCATGGCGCCTAACACCTGGACAATTTGTGAATGCTTGCAAGTATTGCTCATGCTCATTTCTTCTGAACATACTGATAATCAGAATATCAAAACTCCAGTTTTATGGGGGAAAATACCTAGTGTAGAAATCTTCATTTGATTAAAATTACACGTTTGCCAGAAGTGCACTGAATGACTTTATCTACTTTGTTATCTGGTACGACTAACTTTTAAGAAAGACATTAGGCTCATATTTTAGCTGTTTCTTATGAAGCAACAAAAAGGTTTTGTTATATAGAACTTTGTGTCAGGTCTTCTCTGGATAGGATGCAAATTGAGCAAATTGGAATAGGACAACTGCACTGGTCAACCGCAAATTATGCACCTCTGCAGGAACGAGCTCTTTGGGATGGTTTAGTTGCCATGTACGAGAAGGTTACTAATAACTAAAGTATTTATTTGGAATCACGTGCATTTTTGGACCATTTAGTGCGAGGGGAGATCAACATTTTAGTGCTATTTTGTCACTCTTAAAAGCAATTCTGAATCTACTTTCTGCTAAATCTGGTCTTCATTATCACCTGTGGAGAAAATACTTGATTGATTCATATTGTTGCACGTAAATAAAATTACAATTTTTCTCTCGTGCAGGGTTTAGTTCGTGCAGTTGGGGTGAGCAACTACGGACCAAAGCAGCTGCTGAAAATACACAAATATCTTGACGACCGAGGAGTTCCTTTGTGCTCAGCCCAGGTGCTGACTCTTCTTTCCTACCTATGAAGTATGCAGTTACCTTTCTTTTTAGAAGCAAATACAATTTTTTTCCATTTACAGTGCTCAGTTAGAATTACCCATATGCAGAGTGCTCTGCCGTTTAAAAGAGGTAAAAACCAACAACGTATTAGTTCTGTTAAGTCAAAGAAAATGGGACGGTAACCTACCTGGTACCCGCTAGTAGGATGTAGCAGGTATCTGGTAAATTCGTCGAGGTCACGTACACCTCTAATGTTCAAGCATTGTTAGTGGTCATCAAATTCCATATGACCAGATTGTACTTAAATTTGCTTTGAGTCGTTGCTTTGCTTTGGTGCCACTATCTTAAGCCAGTGATTCCCTCCAACATCAGGTACAATTTTCACTGCTGAGTATGGGAAGTGATCAGATGGAGATAAAAGATATATGCGATTCTCTAGGCATACGGGTCATAGCATACAGCCCTTTGGGTCTTGGTATGCTCACTGGGAAATACACACCCTCTAATCTTCCATCTGGGCCAAGGTACATCTCAATTTCTTCCCAAGTTGAATTTTTCTAACTAGTAAACGAGCAAGTACAGCTCAAGCTATTATTTGATCCTTGTCTCAATGTAAAACATTACTTGTAGGGGATTACTCTTTAGACAAATTCTGCCTGGATTGGAGCCACTACTTACCTCACTGAGAGAAATAGCTCAACGGCGTCGGAAAACAATACCACAGGTAAACCGAAAATTTTCTGTTCAGTTCTTTTCATACCAACAAGCAGGCCACCGCATCTCATTGCTGTTTCAGTTTTCTCATCTAATAGGCCTTTCATATAGTTTGGTGTTTGCAATAATGCAAAGCATTCTGCTCCTGTTTTTTACATCTCGGTAGCCTCTATATCTTGGACTTTAAGCTTGATGTCGGATCTGTTTGAGAATCCATTCATGTCGACAACAACACATAGGAAACATGAAGTCACTGCAAATTCAGTTAGCTCTTTCTTTAGAAATTCAGATGAATTAAGAGACTAAAAGAAGGTACATAAATCTCAGCAGCTTTTATCTGTTCTAGAAAAGAGAAGCATTTTGCCTATCAAAAGTGTGCTTTTTTTGGGTAACTAACCACTTGTATTAATCACCAATGAACCGTTACAAAGCTCCATAGCATATCTTTTACTCAGCTTGCTATCCTTGAAACAAAACAAACAGAAAACACATCAACCTAGAACAGATCTAGAAAGTAAACCGCTGGATCATAGTTCTAAGTCCAAGTTTTGCCCTAACAGCACATATATAACCAATTTCTCTAGCAATGCTAGCACTAGTCCTAATTTTGTTCTCAAATACTCGTTGGTTCCTTTCCAACCATACTACATGAATACATTCAGCAAAGATCATTCTGAACAGCCTGGCAGCTTGAGTCTTGCCCTTGGAATTTTTGGTAGCCTGAGTCATGTATTGGTCTATATAGTAGCAGTTACTTTAGTCCTCTGAGCCCATGTTAGGATCTTATCCCAGATACATTTAGTAAAGTTACATTCCAGGAATAAGTGATCTCTGGTTTCAGGATAGGCAGTACAGCCAATCCCCATTTAATAAGCCTGTCAGCAAGTTAACGTTTTTCCATGAAAGTGGAACCACATGGTAAATCTGGCTTTTGGTCTAGCATCATTGTTAAACATTAAGATTTTTCCATGACATCACATGTCCATGAGGCAATACAAACTGGTACATATACTTGATTAGACTCTGCTTGTTGAGGACTGGGACTTATGTCTGAGAAATCATCTCCTTAGCAAGCAGTATTTGCCTCATCATCCAACAAGCTTGTTGTGGGATAGGACAGTAAAAATAAAAAAATGTCTATCTTGATGTAGTAAGTATGGAATCAAAAATGTGCTTTGGTGCCCTTAATAGTGAATTCTGCTAGTCAAATTAAAAAAGGAAAAAAGAAAAGCAAAGGAACTATGGCTCTACATGAATAATGAAATAACCAGCAATTGCCTTATCATATAAAACTGTGGCTCCATATATAAATTCTCAAATAATCAGTCATTGCCTCATCAACATATAACAAGGACCGTATAAGATGAGATAATCTCGTTATACAATTCTACATAACTAATACATAATTTGATTTCAATAGACAATCTCACATTACTAACACCAACATTTAGCATAACTTAACTAGGTAAAATGTGGAACAAGAATATGCGTATTAGCAATACCTGGATGGATAGGAACACATAATACGTAAAAAGTACACGGAAGTTTTACTATTGACTTTGATATTGCAACCCTTGCATAACGATCCTCATATCATTACAATGCATGAACTATTTATCCCTTATAAGTGGATTATAGCTAGTTCGTTAGCCAAACAACTCATAAAAGTGAATAGATTACAAGGTTACAGCTTTGAAATTATGAACAATATTTGCTTTTGAGAACTTCCATATCGCTTTGAATTTCTTAGCCTTATCTGACCTCTTTTTATGCGTTTAATTGAGCCGAGGGTCTTTCGGAAACAGCCGTCCTACCTTGGTAGGAGTAAGGTCTGCGTACACTCTACCCTCTCCAGACCCCACGTTGTGGGATTTCACTGGGTTGTTGTTGTTGTTGTATTTGCTTTTGAGAACCAGTAGGTAGGCTGCCATTGTTAAATATTAAGTTTAACTGACTTAAGTATACAACATTAATTCATTTCAAATGGTAAACCGCCTTCCTTCTAGTCACCATCAGAGCTTTCATAAATGATACACTGGGATGCACTTCCAAAAGCCTTTGGGAGTTAATTCCACTACAGTAACCTTCCATCACGTTTGCCTTGAGTATTGTTTCTTGATATTTAGGCTCCATCTTTAGAACTTCCTCTAGCTTGGGTTAGTTGCTTCTTCTATTTATAGACCTTCTGTAACTTCTAATGCTAACCTTTGCGAAGTGGAGCATGTCTCCGTATTGTATTGGATTTGCAATACGATCTTTTGAAAGTATAGTTTCTCCTTTTAACCTGGTAACAGCTGTACACTTGCAAGAAGCAGTGTGTATGTACTTCAGCTAATTTTTATGCTCACATCGTTTTGGAGCTACAAACCTTAGTCCACAAAGTTATAAAAGAATCTAGTAGTTTGTGTTTCTCTTCACTCCAGCTTCATTGACTTGACAGTTTCAGTCTGTTTTCTTGCTCGCAATTGTGAAGTTGGCAGATGCACGTTAAATGGAAAAATGTGGCCTTCCATTTGTCAATTAAAGTATGCTTTCATCATCAGTTCTTTTTTTCTTTCTCAAATACTCTTATGATTTATCAATTAACATCGTCTACCAAGGAATTGTTCTTCCTTTTATTTTGCTTCATATCGGTACAGTTTTAGTTCCACTATGCAATTAATTGTATGAATTTATGACCAAGTCTGTCTGCTTGCGAAGTACTGCTTTAACAATTAGTCTTTCGTCGAAAAAAGTTTCCATTGAACTGGAATTGAGGAAAGAGGTTATCAACTATCCATGGCGTTTATTTGGAAAACAAACGTCCATTAGTCTTGGAAACCCTGCAGACGATCTCAGGGGATATTTTGGCTTAATCATAAGATAGGACTATTCCAGCAAAAGCTGTTTGTATGCTTGCAAAGAATTAGACACTGTTTTCATGCTTAGACTAATTCATTGATATTATTCACAAACTACGCGCTATCACTGCATGTTGGTAGTTAATTCCTTTGCATGCTATTAACATAAAATAGCAATGCAGGTAGCTGTCAACTGGTGTATATGCAAGGGTACAATTCCTATCCCCGGAGTCAAGTCTGTAAAACAAGCTGAAGAGAACCTAGGAGCCCTTGGTTGGCAACTCACTTCTGATGAATTGCTCCAATTAGAATACGCAGCTCTTGATTCTCCACAAAAGATGATCCAAAACGTATTTCAGACAAAGTGATAACTTCTCTACACAATGGATACGTCTAGGAAGATATACTTGGAGAAGGCCACAATCGAGCTGTAGGACACTAATGTACACATTCGAATCATCTTCACAGATCATTTGCTATTTTTTTGGAACCGGTAACTACAGATCATTTGCTCTTTAAATAGGCATCTTCTCAAATATCACCAAAGTAGATGTGTACACGGTATAATGTCTATCCTCTCCCTGATAAAAATATTTACTAATATCAAGGCTAAAAGTGTTGAATCACCACAGAGTGTCAACATTTCCTCAACTAGTCTAGAATCTAGATATGTTCTGTTGGTAAGAACAGAAACATGGGATTGGAACTTGGTGAGGATAAAGAATAAAATACACAGCTGGTCATACCAAACTCAAAACAAGCACAAAATTCTTTTTGTAAATGGAACTGGAGTTGAAACAAATGTGTGGCAGTTAAACAGACAACGATAGGTCCACAAAAATGTGAGCTAAGCAAAAGAACTACAAAATCATGTAATTGGCATAGAGATCCACCAAAAAGTGAGCTAAGCAGAAGAACTACAAAATGATGCCAATTTGAATAGCATCTAGACAGGAAATGCAACTGCCTCTCTACTTGATCTTCTTCTTTGGCCTCAACTGCAAAGCAAGTAACAAAAGAAACAGTTTAATGTATTGAGTCAAGTAGAACAACATACAGATACAAAATCTTGCAGAAAATTCTCAAGATGATACCTGGTTGCTATGGCCGCATTTCTTCTTCCTGCAGTTCACGGCACGAGGATGCAGACGGGCATAGCACCTACAGTGAAAACGTGATTATACACTAGAATTTTGGATATATGGATGGCATAAAAAACACAAGTCCACATGCAAATTTCTTTTTCACCACTGCAAATATAAAAGCCAAGAACTAGAGGGGAACGACCTTGGCGAGCACTCAAAACTTATTGCATGGTGCAATAATCATAAGTCCTCGAATGATATAACAATGAGAAAAGTGAAAACTAACTTGTTCAACAGTTTCTTGAGCAAATAATAGATTTTCGGTACACCATATTACTATTTCAAAACTAATTTGAAAAACATCAGTGCACCATATACAAGCCACTACCTTCTCATGCTTACTCCGTAACATATCTATGGAAATGGTACAAAATATTAAAACACAAATGTGTAATAAAACAGCAAAAGTGAAGGATCTAGAAACAGAATTCATAGACCGTGGCCAGATAATATTTGGTAGATTTTCACCCAGCATATGCCCTCTAAGAACCCTTAATTTTTCCTTTAGCTAAGCAGAGAGCTCTGAAGTTTGCAAGCTAGAATCAGAGTAAAAACAGCTACTAATAGCGTTAGTTTCGTTCGACCACAGAGGTTGTTTTTTGGACTAAACCCACCCACGGCTTACCATCCACCATCTTCAAATTCATTTCCATTTCATCCCCATGATGCAAGTTTTTAAAATTCACTGTCAGTGGCAAAAGTCAGGACAATGATACCCTAATGCCATCTAAGCTCGCATTCATACAGGACTGTGATTCTACCACAAAAACATTCTTGAACGGGCCATCTTAAAGTGAAATAATTACACCTTTCCACAACAGTTATATTTTTTCCTACCAACCACATGATAATTCTGACATGTTGTGCTAAAGCACTAAGTGGAGAACTTACTTGCGGCAAATCATCTTATCTTGGTTGTATTTCCTGGCCAATGCCATAAGAGATGGTTCAATGATCCCACCACGGAGCCTCAAAACAAGATGCAGAGTCGACTCTGTTACATACAAATATATTAACTAAAGAAGCAGCAAACAATCACTTATATTACCAAGTTTTAATCCAAATACAAACCTTTTTGGATATTATAATCAGCCAGTGTACGCCCATCTTCAAGCTGTTTACCAGCAAAGATCAGTCTCTGCTGGTCCGGTGGAATACCTACACATAGCCCATAAAATTCATACTATTAGAGATGGCCACATGAATGACAAGAAGCAATTGAAGTAAGAAAAAGAATGAATACCTTCCTTGTCCTGAATCTTGGCCTTGACATTGTCGATGGTATCGCTGGATTCAACTTCAAGGGTTATGGTCTTCCCTGTTAGGGTTTTCACAAAGATCTGCATCTTATCTCTCTCACCGCAAATGGGTTTTTATTTTTCTTCAGGAAGCTTATATTGGTGCTTTTTAGGGTTTAGATCTCCCCTTGCTGAGAACGACGCCGTATATCTCTTATCTAAGCGTAAATTCCACTTACCGCCCTTGTAGATCTTGTAATTATACATTCACCTCCCTGAGTATTCCAATATGTAATTTATTTATTTATAAAATTTCAAGCACTTAATGTTCATTTTGAAAACTGTTATTAGGATAGTAATTAAACACACTAGTAATTATAGCGTACAAGTAACATGTTTATTTGTCATAAAGTAATTATATTGTAATTCAATGTCGTGTTTGATTAAAAAAGTATAATTACGTACATGGTTGAGCATTCTTTTGTTTTATATAAACGCTCTTTGAAAATTAGAAGTTAAGGAAAAGGGTCAAAATACGCCTAAACTGTCCGAATGTGATATTTCTTCCAATTCATTTTTTGTTTTTATACAAAATGCCCCGTTGTTAGTCAGTTAGCTCAAAAAGACCCTTTCACACAAGTCAAGAAGTTCAAAAATACCCTTCCCACTAATTGTTGCTCCAAAATAATAAACAATAATTAATTTTGCCCTTAAATTATTTAGAATGGAATAATTTAATCACTATAGTACGAATCGATAAATTTGACGATTATAATTTAATGACGAAGAACAATAACAAACTGTAAATAAATTTGACACTATACATCAATTTAGGGTGTGTTTGGTATGACAAAAAATATTTTCCTATTTCTCCTTATTTGGTTGCACTAAATATTTAGAAAAATATTTTTCTAGACAATGTTTTTCTCAAAATGGGAGAAAATGAAGAAAAATGTTAACCTTACAAATTTGAGGGAAATATTTTACAAATCAATATAAACACAACAACACACCCCAACCCACCCACGCACCCCACATCCCGTTGCACCTACCCTAGCCACCTTACACCCCCTCGCTTACTCACATTCCATTTCTAAATTATTTAAATTAGAAAATAAAAGATTAAAGTTCGAATATTTCTCTTATTTCTTATTTCAATGATACTATTATGAAATTTTGAAATGAAATAATCCTTCCCAGTAAAAGTGCCGTGTTCGAATTCTGATCGCTTTTATGTGAGAAAAGGGGACCACCTAATTTTGGAAGAAGTACTCTTAGCTCCCGTTTGGCCGTAGATTTTGAGAGCATATTTTGAAGATTTATTTTCAAATCTTTATTTGGCCATAAAATTCTAACAGATTTTGAAAACATATCTTCAAATCCCAAATTCTAGCTTAAACCTATTTTGGGGCCAAGATCTATGTCTTGGCATAGATCTTGGCCTTTTCAAAACTTTTAAAAACTACCCCAAACTTTTGTGTTTTATAAAAAAAAAAAAAAAAAAAATCTATTTGTTACTCCACTAATTCTATCTACCATGTTCCTCCATTACGGTTGTCTCTACCATGTTTCCACAATGAAAGTAGTCTCTTTTATAAATTGAACTAGTTAAGTTGTGCCCAATCAGTAAAAGAATATTATACTAAAGAATAGCTTGTTACTACTGCTATTTTTTTCTTGCACAGATGAATCTTTGTATTGTAATTTGAATCGTAGTAGCTAGTGTGTTATTAGCAGTTGTTATTAAAATATCATGTTCTGCAGAAATTGGGATTAACAAGTACGTTATGTATGATTGGACATTCTTAATAGTTTTTAGAACTTATGGGTATAAGTAATGTTTCATGTTTTCCAAAACAAAAAGTGAAATAAGTTTTGAAAAATTATGATCAAACACATTTTCAAACTTGAAAAACTTTATCGAAATCAAAATTTTCTATTTTTTTTTAGGAATCTATGGCCAAACAGTCGCTCTTGAATCGGGGGGTCAAACATCGGAAGACTTCATCCCACCCCCACGCAGCCGACCTACCCCCGCTTACCTCCCACGTCACCTGCCCCTAAACCCCCACACTAGAAATTGTACTCCAAATTCAAAATTTTCATCGTGATTTGCTTTGAATATATATATATATATCTTAATATTTTCTAAAATGCGCACCAAACACAAGTAAATGACTAGAAAAATTACTTTTACGATGTTTAAGGAACTATGATGACATTCCCCCAATCGAATTCACAGCATTCAGAATTACAAAAACTAAAAATAGACAGATCAAAAGTACATTATATTTCTTTTTCAAAATTTAACTGTACCAACCCTAAAACCGCCTCCACAACCGGCGGACCTCTACCCCCACGAAAACCACCACGCCTCTAGAAGCTTGTTGCGATCCCTTGGGCTGTGGAAGAAATCTGGCCAGTGGCAAAGCTCAGCTGGGTCAATGTACCGGCTGAATATGAAGTTGCATTTATTCCTCTCATCATCTTACAAGTTAGATCTATTTATTGGACCCTTTTTTTTATTTTATAACCTTCATGCCGAAGTGCTGCCAAAACACAAGGTCAAAAATATAGGTACATTTGATATTAACATAAAATTATATTAATTTATTAAGATAAATAAGACAGCTAATTTGCTACCTAGGTTACATGTTAAAATTCTCTTGCTACAAACACGTATTACATATACGTGTAAAGATATAGCATCGGGTTATCTGAACCCGGTACTTTCGACGCTACGAATAAATTTATATGTAAAATCTCACTAGAATTGCAATAAATAGTAGGTCTAAACCCATAATTTAAAAAATTTAATACATTCAACGCTGGATCCATAAAATTTCAATCCTGAATCTGCCTTTGCAGGTAAAAATTCTTTAGCAGCAACATAAATTCAACGAGTTGAACTAAACACAATATTTTGAAGAAAAAAAATAATTAAAATATCGACTAATTTTAATTTCTGAACCTATAATTGCACCTTTAAAGGTGCAAGGGGTTCAGTGATGAAAATATAAAGGTTTAACCATCAAATTTAAATCTTGGATCTGCCCGATCATAATAGACACAGAGCTAAATTCATATCATAAACATAGCACATGGGCAAATTTGTAAGCCACCGGAAACTTCATAAATGCAAAGAGAGAGTTGATAGTTTTGGGTATTTACGTACATGAGAGCAACCATGACCATCATAGACGCCAAAATAATGCAAATCTGCACCATTATTCTCTTGTTCCATTTGGAGAAAAGAAGGATGAATCGCCACGGCATCTTCCATATCTCTTCTACGTCCACAAACAGACGCAAAACCGAACTTTGGACATGCCACTGACTGAACAAGAAGAGAAGTACAATTCAAAGGACTCAAAATTGGAGCCACAATAATAGTTGGCGGTGACCCTTTATTAGTCACTAATAATCTCAGTTGGTTTTCCTCATCAGTACAAGAATTTTCCACAGCATTATCACAAAATCTTGAATAAATCCTTAATTTTGGACGTTTTATAAGAAATTATGATATGTTTTTCTTTAAAAAAAAAGACTTAAAAGACAAAGTTCTTTTGTTCAACTTTCAATACTTTTGTTAGATTTTTTTTTCTTGGGTCAAAAGAAGTGTCTACTTATCAAATTAAGAAAGAATTAACCTTATTTTTCCAGATTTGTCCTTATTAAGTGTTATATGATCAAATCTCAATGCTTATTTAATTAAGGATAGTTTAGTCAAATTACTTATTTTTATCTAAGAGTTATTATTTTCTTAAGGGGTGTGCAAATGACTAAATGGACGCTTTTTTTATCCGAAGGGAGCAATAAATAACGTACAATAACATGCTGTTCTTTAATATGCAAAACAAACCAATCAATATTTGATTAAGTTATTCTATATAAAATTTATTCCCATAGAAAAGGATAAGAGCTTATAATAATAACATTAAAAGGGATAAGAACTTACGTAGATTATCTTTTTTGTAAGCCATAGTATAAAAGTTAAAGGAAACGATGTCGTTTCCGATTGTCATTTCCACTTCTCCTTTGTTCCTTGGTCAAACGAAGCTCAAATAGCTCACAATCACCTCTCACTCTCTTCTCACATATGGAGCTATCACTTTCTCATCCCCTCTTCAACTCTTCTTCTTTATTCAATTCAAGATTTAAGGTTTCACAAACCCCTCTCTTCTCCATAAATATTCATCACCAAAAATTACAACTTTTCACTGGACTACACCACAAATTAGCTACTACTTCAATGGAACCTCAAACAACTATTCCTCATGCTTTTGATAATGGGTCTTCTATAACTTCATCTCAAACAGGTGACTCCATTTTCCATACCCAATAATGAGTTTTCATTTTTTTTTTCTCAAAATGCGGTCTTGATAAATGAAATTAACAAGAATATATTGCATAATGGATACATTGAATTCATATAGGGTTCTGAATAGTTTGGATTGAGGCTTAGTGGATTGATATAGGGAAAATTAGAGAATATATTTACGCCACCTGACCCATATTTTGAGTTTGTAACCCGATTTAGCTTATATTTTTGTGTATAATCACCTCTTATTAAAATTAATAAAAAGTTATAAATTAAAATACTTTTTTCATTTCAATTTATATGAATTCATTTGAGGAATACGATATTTAAAAAAGATGATTTTTTTTAAAAATTTATGATTCAAAATAAATCTTAAAAATTTATATGAAAGTCAATAGTTCATAAAGTAAATTTGAGAAATAAGTTCAATTAGAGGGATTTCATATTTATCATGGGACGAATTTTTATCAAACACCAGTAGGCAGTAGCACACGTGCCTGTCAGTGATCACTACCTCTTCATCGATTGCCACGCCCCCACGTACTCACCAACCCCAAAAAGCCTCCAACACGTTTGTTCACCTTTTTCTTTCATAGTTACCGTGGACCAGTCTTTCTCACTCTCCATTTTCCTTATATATAACAACCATGACAGAGTGCGCACTGCGCCTAGCATCTTCTTCGCGTGCTCTCTCTGCTAACTTACGCATCTCACATACCCGATTCTCTCCTCTCCGTCAATCTCTTCCGTTGACTTCTCGATCTATTGTTACAAAGCCACTTTCTTGGTCCCACCAACATAGGAGAATCTCAGTGTTGAGTACAAAAGCATCAATGGCTGAAACAGTGACAGGAAAAAACAAAGGGGAAGTAAAAGTGTTTGATTCTGAAGAGGAACTTGCTGTGTCTTTAGCCAAGTATACAGCTGATTTATCCGAGAAATTTTGCAAAGAGAGAGATGCTTTTACTGTTGTTGTTTCCGGTGGTTCACTTATCAAGTCTCTTAGGTAAATTGTTAATTCTCTTTTCATTTTTAAGGTTGTTGGGGTTGATTTTGATTTTTGATTAATAGCTTATGTTTGTTGTGCAAGTACAGGAAATTGGTGGAGCCGCCGTATATTGATTCGATAGATTGGTCAAAGTGGCATGTTTTCTGGGTGGATGAGAGAGTTGTACCAAAGGATCATACTGACAGCAATTATTTGCTTGCTTATGATGTTTTCCTCTCCAAGGTATATTTGCCTTTTTCTACAAATACTGATTTTAATGCTGGTGTTTTGATTACTTTTCTACCTATTATTTGTGAATATTTACTTGTTTCTCCCCAACTATTGTGTTTTTTCACTTGTTTTGGCTAATCAAAATGTGGGACGCAGTAGGTTTATTGCAGTAGCGATTTCTTCTCATATGTTCAATCAGGTACCCCCATAGTATATGCAAGGTGTGCGCAAGCTATCCCGGACACCACAGTTAAAAAAAAGATAAATTAACTTACAAGGTTATGCTAATGGTTTCAATCTCTTAAGAAATAAGGTTAGGGGGAAATGTGAACAGAGATGAAAGGACTTTATGGTGCTATCTGTGTATTGATGGAGAATACAATAGTAGTTATTAAGCTTTCCATTCATCAACTCCAGATGAAACATTTGGGAATAAGATGAGAAGGTAATCATGTTAGGCCAGTGGTAACAGGGAATGCAAATTATGCGTCCTGTAAGCCTATAACTTTCTTAGCTTAAGAAGCTAAGTTAAAGCCTGCCAATGCATCAGTGAGGATTAAAATGATCTGATGGTCCCTGTTAAAATAAATTTAAATTTACATTAGATTTCTCGTTGTTAAGAGAAGCACCTCGTTTTTTTTTTCTTTTTTAAAATTCAAGCCACTACCCAGGTTACACTCGCGCGTGGTATTGGGGTTTTGGCATGACCTCTACCCGTCTATTCAGTAACCCAAAAGAATACACGGAGGAGACATAAACCTTTGCCTACAGAATTACATGTAGAGTAAGGAAGCTAACTCTTGAGTGAATATGTTCTGACTGTAAGGTAAAGTGAGAGGACTCCTCTCTTACAAATGATTTGAATAAGCAAAAGAACTAGCTTAAAGTAACTGAAAAGGAACTTAGTCATTAACAAAAGTGAAGCAGCCTTACCCGCAAGGGTGGCTCAGTTGGTTGAGCATGGGGCTTCCATAGTGGAAGTCTCAGGTTCGAAAACCCCTGCCTACAACAGCAGGGGATTTTCCTTCTGGGTCGAGCTCGTCGCACGGGGCTCGCCTAGTGTGGGTAATCTCTTCTGTGTGGTTTGCTGGCTATTGCACAGGAGCAGGATTTACCTTGTGCGGACCCGAAGGGTAGCGGCTGCGGATTCTCTTGTCATTAAAAAAAAAAGTGAAGCAGCCTTTCTTAGTTTGAACCTGAAGTGGACATAACCGCTTTGATCATTCTTCAATGAAGCTTTAGCTTTCCTTGGAAGATCTATAGCTTGTGTTAAGAACCTATCTAGCTTAGGCTCAACTCCAATGTTGGCAAGTGTGTCAGCCACAAAGTTTGCCTCCCGATAGCAGTGATGAACTTGAGTCTGTCTCTGCTTCATAATATTTCGAATTTTCTCCATATGGTCTTTGAGGTAATTCTGGGCTTTATTGCTTCCCTAGATCATATTGACCAGTAGTTTGGAGTCAGTTTCAAGAGTAATATTGTTGTACCCATTATCTATGCACCATTGGAGTCCTTTTAAAAGAGAAGGGTCTCAGACTTGTTGTTACTGCAAGTGCCAAAGAAAGAAAAGAAGGCCATGATCATCCTGCCCCTGTAGTCTCTGAGGATACCACCACGTGCTGCTTCTCCCGGATTACCTAACAGTCAGTGTTAAGCTTCAGAGTGTTAAGAGATTGGTCTGTACTATTTGATGATCTTGATGTCCGGTTGAGGTTGAGCCCCTTCCACTTTATCATAAATATCTTCCAACTTGGAATAGGCTTCCATTTGAGGAAATTTGCTTCTCAAAACCAAGTTAACCAGTCTGCAAACTTGGTTAACTATCCTGTGTTTGGAAATGGCTACTTGATCAAATTTTTTAGAGCATCTACTCTTCCAAATGTCCCAACGAATGATTGGAGGAGTGCACTGGAGGAGGAGATCATGGATCATATTTTTAGGCTTGGTGAGCCACCACTGTATAGCCATGGTCCTAACAGTTTGGTGATGGCAAGGAATTCCAGCCCCGTTACAAAAAAATTGCCACAACTGCTTCATTTCCCCTTGACAGAACTAGTGATCAACATTTTCCTGCTTTTGATTATTGCTGCAACAGTCACATATTGAAGGGCCATGAACCCCAAATTTTTGGATCTTACCATCAGTAGGGAGTCTATTATTAAGAGCCCTTAGCATAAAGAAGGAAACTTTAAAGGGGAGTTTAGGATGCCATATCTTCTTAGTGGTAAGAGACATGCTCCTTTGACTTCTAGCAACCCTTGAAGCCGATTTGCAAGTGAAATCCCCACTCTCATCAGCTATCCAGATAGGATAATCTTTCTTATTAGAGAAAATTTTGATCTTAGTGATCTGTTGCACCATCTGGTCAGTCAGGATATTTTTGAGTTTCTGACCTCTCAAGATTCAATTTAATGATCTACGGGCTTTTAATATTCAAAATACTAAAGGGAAGTAAATATCCTTTTGCTAAGGTGCAATCAGAGCCAGATGCTTCTTCTTAGATAGAGCAATGTAGCCGATGACGCAAGTTGTTGGTTGGTATTTGACATTGTAGAAGATGGAAATGCAGAAAAAAAGACGGTCTTCCCTTTCTCCTTTTATGTACTTGGGACAGGAGTGGAGGTGTAGGCTGTTTGCTTTCTCACGTTTACGTTTGAGAATTACACAATTTCTACTGTGATTTGCAGATCAACATATGCTTTGCAATGGGCTAAAATGACTGTAGACGCCTTCAGTAGCACTTATAGTGCAGAAGTTGGAGCAAAGAAAAAAATAATTGTCATACGAGCAAAAATTAGTGCTCGCCAAAAGCTTTCTGGTAAATTATTGGGAAGCGGAACCTATCACTGAAGTGTAGGGGTGAAACATTTGGTGTACTGACAAACCTTGAGCCCTGCAACCGATACCCCTATTCACCCCTTGGGTGTGGCATCTGGCTTTAGCTCCTTATAGTTTGACCCTATTTTTGGGCGCTCTCGGTTAATCATGTGCAAAGCTATTGTGCAAAATTAACCATTTATCAGTTTTAGCTTTTTCACTTTGGAAAAGAAACTCAGCGCATCTTCTGTTCCCACAAAAAGCTTATCGTCTCTCTTGTTTTTTTTGTTTTTTTTTATAATTGATAACCGTGGTTTCGGATCGGCTTGCTCGCACCTTAATCCCCTCTCTTGTTATTTGATAGAAAAGCAACACTAGTTAGCTAGATTGAATTTTATACTTCTATGATCACTTATACATCCTTGCAAGTAAGTGTTGTAAGTCGACAGTTAGAAGTGGACTTTAGACTTTTGTGTGTATGAGGGGAGGTCTCTCAAGAATCTTTTTTATTAAGTACATTCACTGATAACTTCTGTTCCGAGTTCATTAAGATCCCTTTTAATTTGATTTACTGTGTTGAAAATTCACCTTTTAACCATCCAAACTATATGACATAGTTATTTCACACTTGAATTATGCATGAACTTTAATAAATAGATTTTTTTTTTCCATAATGAACAACAAAGATTGACTTATTTAATGCAAGTGTATTTCACATCGGACTTCTCCGTACATCGCATTTAAATGAATATGCGGTGTATAAATGATTTTAAACAGTGGAGCAGGTCCCCTTTTATTTTTGTGGGGGATTTATATTATGAATAATGATCAAGTATTAGCAAACTCCGTGTCTCACTACTACTATTGCATTATTTGCTTTGTGTGTCTGCCTTTAGTTGTTGTTATTTTCCTTTCATTATCGTTTGAATTACTTCCTTTGAGCCGAGGGTCTATCAGAAACAGCCACAAAGGTAGGGGTAAGGTCTGCATACATCTTACCCTCCCCATACTTGTGGGATTAGGGCATGTTGTTGTTGTTTATTAGAAAAATACTTCAAACATCTAAAATTGTAAAGATTTCTTAATGAGAATGATTTGGAGAGCTTTTGTAGCTAGAGGAGTTTAGTGGGGTTAAGTGTTAGAGGATCAATTGAGAAGTAGTTCAATATAGCTTAAGCACAATGGTCAATTGTGCATGTTGTAAAATTTAATGAGCGCAATTGGCCAACTCAATACCTCATAGAGCTGCTGGTAATATCAATTGGACACTTGAACTTAATGTTGACTTTGCTGAATTCCATTAGAAGTGGGCTTGAATTGCACCTCACTCTCAGTGCTCTTCGCCAATTCCAGCAAGTTCAATGGGCTTGCCTTGACATCTTATTTGGCAGTCCGGCCAGCTCTAAAGCACAAAGCATCTAAAATGAAGATGGTTGCGAGCAAAATTATATTAAGAACGTAATTGATCTATTTTAGTTAAGAAAAATAACTGTGAAAAACAACGAAAGAGAATTATATTAACAACGTAATTGATCTATTTTAGTTACCTTCATCGCATCCAGCACCTCCAAAAGCATGTAGTGTTTGGCTAGAAAGCTTCCAAGTAATGCTTGAAGACCTAAAATTTCGTAACTGAAAGAGTAACTATTACTCCAAATTAAACATTCCATTTCCTTTGCTTAGATTTTATACTCTTATCCAAATGTACCAACTCACGACATCATAAAACAAAATACAACCTTGATGTAGTAACCAACAACAAACTAAAAGTAAAAAGGGCAGCCCGGTGCTCTAAGCTCCCGCTATGCGTGGGGTCCGGGGAAGGGCCAGCCCACAAGGGTCTATTGTAGGCAGCCTTACCTTGCATTTCTGCAAGAGGCTGTTTCCATGGCTCGAACCTGTGACCTCTTGGTCACATGGCAGCAACTTTACTAGTTACGCCAAGGCTCCCCTTCAACAACAAACTAAAAGTATAAGCATAAAATGACTAAATTAATCCTTTAAGAAAAGCTATATATATGCTGGTGGAAAACATGTTGAGGATTCCTCAAGTAAGCATTGTCTTTTTGTCTCTGTGTGGTTGCTGCCACTGAGAGTCTCTAAGCCTTCCAAGGATGAAGAGATGAAATTCTTTTTTGTAATTTTGCTGCAAAGAAACTACAAATGCCTCCTTTGATAGTGATATTTATCAATTTTGCTTCAAAGAGACTATCAATGCAAACAAAAATTAGTATTAGCAAACAAGCCAATTGCTTCTCCTAAAACGTCTGAATTCATAAAGCACTTATATTGGAAGATGAGGAAATTCGCAAAAGAAGATTACGATGATCTAATTGTAGGGGGGAAAAGGAAGTTTGCGGTGTAACTACTACAGGAGACGTCTGATTAAAAGAGTTACAAACGGTCACAGTGACTTTTTTTAAGAAAAAAGAATTATCTACTTTCTTTTTTTAAATAATTATCTAGTTCACTTGCAGTTTTGTTTTTTATTTTTTTATTTTCTATTTTTAAATTCTGATTTTTGTGGTGATGACACTTTTCATCCTACCATTCTTTTGCCTCTCCTTTTCTATATAGATAGATACTTGCTTCATATGTGAACTGCCTTCGTTATTTGATCTTATTATGAATGATGATAGCTGTTACATCATCAGTATTCTCATTTCACATCTTTAATTCTGTCTACCGCCTTTACTTCTCTTGGACAGATACCTATTCCTGCTGGTCATGTGTATGCCATTAATGAGGCATTATCAGCAGAGGGTGCAGCAGATGATTATGAGACTTGTCTAAAGCACTTAGTTGACAGCGATATTGTAGACATCTCTAAAGAGAGTGGATTTCCAAAATTTGATGTGATGCTATTGGGTATGGGTCCAGATGGACATGTAGCATCCTTGTTTCCTGGGCATCCTCTTGTCCATGAGAAAGAGAAGTGGGTCACCTTCATCAAGGACTCTCCAAAACCTCCGTCGGACAGGATTACATTTACATTTCCTGTAATAAACTCATCTGCAAATATCGCACTTGTAGTAGCAGGTGCTGGGAAGGCAGACGTAGTGCATAAAACGCTAGGTGATAGTGACAGTTCTGATTTGCTGCCTGTGCAGATGGTTTCACCTGAAGGAGAATTGGTTTGGTTTTTAGACAAGGCTGCAGCTTCAAAGCTGTAAGGATGAAGAAATACGTGAGTTGTGAATTAGTGCTTCACTGCAGTGTGTATTTTGTAATTTTCAATACATTCTCGAGTAGGGATGTTTTTCCCAGTATTGCCAGTGGAATGTTGAGGCTTCATATGCCATGATCCAATTTCTGGCAGTTTTTCCGCAGTTGTTTCTGTAATGTATCTCTGGCTACCAGGAAGTCAGTAATAATAGTACAGTTTGTGCTGTTTACTTTCTTTTCTTCTACCTGTTAGGCATGTGGCCAGATTCTTTTCTGTCATTAAAGGGGTGTGAAATGCCAACATCAATTTATGGTGCACAGCAATGCGTATTTTACTAATTTTGCTAATATA
Source organism: Lycium barbarum (assembly GCF_019175385.1). Lineage (NCBI taxonomy): Eukaryota > Viridiplantae > Streptophyta > Magnoliopsida > Solanales > Solanaceae > Lycium > Lycium barbarum. The sequence continues at coordinate 121,901,864 of NC_083339.1, read as the reverse complement.
TAGAAATGGGAGTTGGGAAGGACGAACAGGGGAACAATTGTAATTTTCATGTTTCATTTGGGGCAAATTTGGAACTAAAGTCACTCTGCTATGTATATACGATTCTTCCATTTTCGCACAGATTCTGGAATCTACTTGATCAAGATATCTATTTTCTCTCATATTTCTCGCTCTCTGCATCTGGTTGTTGTTACTGGTCAATGCTGCTGTATTTCTGACTTTGTAGAATGTGTCCAATTCTTGGAAATGGAACTACAATGGTAGCTATTTTCGTTCTTCTTTGGATTTTTAGGTGATCATATCAGCATTGTATCTAATTTGTACATTGTTTGAAAGAAAGAAATAGATACCTACATGATTTTGGATATTTGATGAACTAAAATCCGGCTTTTCTCGATAATTAAATCTACTTAGCATTTTTATTCAATTTCGAGTGATCTTCTTTTTTTCTTTTTTTCTTTTTTTTTTCTCTTTGTTTCAATGTTCATAGTTCATTTGAAAAATGATTTGCCCTGGTATCATTTGTTTTTGTTAGTTTCTTAGCAGGTGGTTCTGAAAAGTAAATTGTTTTCCTCTGATTTTTCTATTTTCGGCCTTGCGGGTACTTTGGGTGATATAATATTCATGATAGTGACTTAGTACTAACATCATTATGCACAAGATCCTCCAAGAATCAATTCAAAAGGGAAGAACTTTCACGCAGTTAAAATGTTTAGCGATAAGCCTGAAACAACTAAACAAATTCTTTCTTCGATAACGACTGAATAATTTTTTCTTCAATCCTTTTTTAGGTGTTTTAGGTGCATAAAAGAAGTGTTCACAACTTTGGGAACTACATGAATGGATGGGGAAATTACAAAAAGGCATATCAGATATAGGTCTGCCAATCAATTCCGAAGTTTTACTCAATACATAGACATATTTGTTTACTTCGATAGTGACAGCAAAGCGATCGCAAACACAATTTCATAGGAGGAACAATTGATTGGTACACTGGAGAATCAACTCAACATGTACTTGTAATGCTGTAACACCCATAATAAATTGATATATTATCATATTGTTCGAAAGCCTAGACCGTTCGAAAGAAAAAAAAAATTGTTTCCAATTTTCCCCTCTCAGAATGGCCAACAACTCTGACTTGTTGCATCACACGAATAGACCCCTTGAACCGGCAAGTTTCTGATGCAAGTGAACCCTCTGGAACACTCACGATCTTCACTTGACATTCTAGCCTAGTCCATGCCTTGCTCGGCAAAGCTGCTAGCCCACTGCTAACAGAGTTTCTGACTAACTGGTGGATCATTACAATTAAGAACATTTGAGCTTCAGCTATCCGTTTGTCCCATCTTACAATAACATCCAAATAGTATAACACGCTGGTGCAATAAGCTGACCATGTCCCGATGGCGCAAAAGTCAAACCAAACATGCCTCAATGGAATCCCTCTGAAAACAGCACCCACTGCATGGAAGAGATCCCCTAAAGATACCTCAATCAAACTAGGATGCCCCAAAACAAACTACCAAAACACAGACGATGGCGGAAACAATGGCTGTAAAATGGCATGATCCTGAAAGTTGTAGTTCATGGCTGACAAAGCAAATTCTAGCCATAATGCATGCAACTAATCCCTTGTAACCATATATGGCTTTGAGTAAACGTTCCTTACAGAGAGTTTTATTTGATGGTTTTGTGTTGCTTATACTATGATAGGTCATAAAGTCACTGCAATTCAAGTGTCTTGAAGCACTAAACAGAGCTGAATTTACTTAAGTTGAGGTTCCATTGCTATTTTATCAGGTATGGAGGTGCTTCCCATATTGTTCCTTTTATGGTTAGTTTAGATCGGACTTGAACATTAGGAATTATTAATACTTAATAAGGAACAGATTGACTGAGTCACATCTGATGTGTTATGATATTAGATTGCTTCCTTCCATGTTTCTGCTTCATTGAGATTTGCATCTCAATTTGTAAAGTGGGAGAACTTATCATAGGGTTGAAGTATGGGGGAATACCTGTAATTTCTCTTGCATAAACAGAAGAACACTGAGAAACGTAAGTGAAAGATCTACAATTTATAATCAAGGGATAACAAAGTTTTCCCGCATCATATGATCTGTTTCTTAAGGAGAACTGCATGGATTAAACTTCTCATGTTATTTCATCTTATGGACAAGTTGTGTGTCGCACATGTATGTTAAACTGAAAGTGCTGGAGGTTTTCTATCTCAAAGTGTTGCCATGTTGCATAATTTCCTTTTAGTTTTGGCTCTGAATCTACCGAAAAAAACATTGTTGCTTCTAGATAAAATCACTGGTTGTTAAGATATTTCGTCTATTCTTTCTTTATTTTCTAGATCAACAGCTCCAGTCTTATTAGAATGTGATTAAGTTCAGTAGAGTCCCTTTTATTCTTCGAAAAAGGCATACATGTCGCAGTGTGCGCATTTAAGTTGATGTTGAGAACTCTATATCTAGTTTTTATCTGTGGTTATTGGTAGCATTTATTATTTCGACAGATTTTACCTAGATCATTTTCTGCACAACAATGGATTGAATTCTGCTCATGGTATGAAGCTAGGTGAGGTGTGAGGATTGATGATGGGTTTGAGCGAGTGTATATTTGTCACAAAGTCTTACTATTTGTTTTACTTTTTTCTTTTCAAACGATATGGCTGATGTAGGCTGTATATACCTTTTCTGATTCATATCCAGTAAAGTTAGAATTGCTACCATTTCAAGCAGTTTATACATATGTCTAGATCATTACTAATCAAGCATTCACAACCATATAGATGTAACTCTTAAACTCATTTATAGTCTTTGTAGAAATATTGTCAGTGTCGATTTAGTTGTATGTTACTAAGAGAAAAGCCTAATGTAACTGGTTTTAATGTTCTCCATATTCAAATGCTACAGGACACTGTAATACCAGCTTGAATGCGCTATAGCAGGTACTTTGTCTCTTTTCCTTCTACAGCACCATAGTCTGTCTAGATAAGTGCAATGGACCATTTTGATTTGTTTAACCCTCGTTTTGTAAACGTCTATGATCATCAACTTCTATTCGCAAGAAGGATGTGCAGATCTGTCCACTCGTCCTTCAAAATCATTCAAGGTGCAGTTTATATCTCTTACAGTTCAAGGGTTGAGTTGGTTTAATTTTTCGCATCTTTGTTGTGCTGCAAATCCTATGAGTCAAGCTTATTTTAATGGTTTACTTATTTGCATTAGCTGCTGGCAATACTAAACAAGGATGGCATATTTCTTAAAAATCAATGAAGATGTTATTTGAGAAACAACTGAATATCTTTTGATAGTAATGTAAATCTGCATGTTATCACATGGTACATGTCTTTAGGTTATCAAAAAATGACATGGCAAAGGTCTTAAGCCCAGTTTCTATGAGCAAGTGAATAAAGCTCACACGTTGGTGTGGTTAGCAAAAGACCAAGCTTGGAGTCCTGGACACACACAAATTAAACCACTAAGTTATGAATTTGCTGCTAGTTGCTCTTATTTATTTATTTATTTATTGTGGGTGAGGGGATTTAAGCTTTGTATTCCAAAATAAGGATAAATTGACTCACAAGATATAAACTAAATGGAAATTCAGTACTTCTTGTCATTTCGATTCAAAAAGGTGAACTTATGAGGTATCGGCATCTGAAAAGTTGGTGCAAAGCTATGTTCTCTTGATGAGTTATAATAGAAATAAGATAAGCCATGGCATTTCAATTTGCGTGTCCGAAATAATCTTGGATCAAATACTTGCAAACTGCACTAATAATTTTCTCTATGTTTTTGTGAAAAGAACAACATTGTGTTTGTTAAAATGCTTTACCAGAGGTTTTTGGCTCAGAACAGCCTTGCCTTTTTGGGAGACGGGCAAGGGTCTCCCTTACTTTGTTAATGAGATAGCAAATAATTAGTTTAGGATCCCTGAAAGATGTTTCGATGTTTTTGGTTGAAAATATTTCATGTTAATTGCATTCTATTCGATCTATGAAGTTATATGACCTCTTCCATTGCATTTGTTTCCACAGGTCTAATACCCTTCAATTTCTTTGCATTTGGTGATACTCCTTGTAGTGACATTGTGTCATACTGCCGTTGAACATTGAAAGGTTTCTTTATTGACCCACAGATCCGTTGAAAGATGTCTGCAATTGCATGTAACTTATGGATATAGCTGCCATACTTTTAACTTCCTTTTCCCCTATAAGTTGGAGACTGATGCTATACTTTTAACTCAATTTAATACTGATGCATTTTCTACTGGAGGACACTTTTTACGTCGTGTTTCGTTAGAAGTTGTATAAGACTGACTTGTGTAAACAAGCTTTGGAATTGTTTTGCTATTGGTACTTCAACCATGACGTGTTGGGTCAATTGGTTCCTAATATGGTTTGCTGCCCCATTCCTCTTGATTTTATAAATTCATCCAAGACGATCCTGCAAGTTTCATCCATCTAATCCTATTGTATTATATACTAATCTCTACTATATTAGAAATGAGAGTTGGAGGACGAAGAAGGGACGAGCAGGGGCAAAAATATACACTCTTCTTCTTTGTTCTAGAATCTACCGATCAAAGAGATGTATTGTCTTTCGCTTCTGCTTCTGGCCTCCCTACTGCTCCACAATTTAGATTATCGCCTTAAATTTCGCTGCTGCTGCTGTATTTCTGGGGAAGGTAAGTTGTTTTCCCTCTTCTTTCCTGACTTTTCACCGCTCTCTCTTCTTCAATGTGTTCAATTCAATGGTAGCTATTTTCATTCTTTCTTGAATTTATAGGGAGTGCATATCCGCAATTGTATCTGGATCAAAATCTAAGAAAATTGATGATTATTTTGGTAATTGAAACGGTTTAGGTTTCAATTGGACATCACATCATAGAAGATATATAGATGATAAACTTCAACGAGAATAGATTTTCATGGTTTAAGCTAATGAAATTAATCTCTACCGATGGTTTCCCAGTCTATACTATTAAAATTACAACTACAGAAGAAATGGTATCTTATGTTTTGGTCTTTTGAATTTACTTTGGAAAATTGCTTATTATATTTCCACGCCGCTAAATTAGCACTTTTATTTCATTTTCATTGATGTTGCGTTCTTTTGCACGGAGGAAATAAATGTGTCGGAGAATTAACATTGAAGTGCATACGTGTATACATGAGAAGAGAATAAATATTCAGTACTATGACATATGTCCACGTGGGATAAAAAAGTAGTTGGTTAAAGTGTACAATTTATATAGCTTTTGGTACAAGCACTCATTGTTGTGTTAGTCTGGAGCTGTATCTTATATGGCTAATTGTTACTTTGATTTAGACCACATGTGTTGGCACAAAACGCTTTTGATAGTTGCCTGAGATCATTGGATTATGAGCTATCTAGCAGGGAGGCAGAAGGGTTCTTCTGCTGCTGCAACTCTAACCTGTAGAATTATTCTAGAAAAGGAGAGGTGGGTTACTTTAGGTTGCAGGGTAGGTTTTAAAAGAGTGGGTAAAGGTAAAGGTGGGCCATGGGCAATGGTGGAGAAGAGGAATTGATGTTCATGATTGGTCCCAAGTAATCAATGTTGGCTTTTTGTTCTTTTAGTCCTTCAAATTTGTGATAACACTGATAATAAGCGAACCTCTTTCGGTGTCTCCACCTCGGGTGTCTGCGTCTTCTTGCTCTTGATCTCTTTTGACTTGTGAAGACAATTTTGCTTGTGTCTGTATTGTGCATTGTTCGGGCTAAGTGTCAGTTTATGGAGCTCAGGAATTTTATAAGCGGACCTCTTTCAGTGTCTCCACCTCTGGTGTCTGCGTCTTCTTGCTCTTGATCTCTTTTGACTTGTGAAGACAATTTTGCTTGTGTCTGTATTGTGCATTGTTCGGGCTAAGTGTCAGTTTGTGGAGCTCAGTAATTTTCTGCAAAAGTACATTCGTGGTGTGTGTGTGTGTGTATGTATGCATGCATGCACGATGCAACTAAAATAATCATGGATTTTCATTGGACTAGAGACTGCGTTAATTAACTGATTATATAGTAACTTTTGAAATGACCAATCATGTTTTTAAGTCAATTCTGCCCTGAAGGATCGGTTAACTTCACAATTAAAGTTCTGAAAGCTATTAGTATTACAAGATAATCATTCTCTAGCACTTAATCAGAAAAGATAATCAGTCTCTGGCTTGATTAAGTCATAAGTCTCACTAAGTAGAAAATAATGGCCTATTTGTAGAAAATGCATTACCTGATGAACATTTAACATTTAAGAAAGTACGTTTTTTTGCCTCCTTTTAGTCTCTCTTGAGAAGCTCAGTTGACATGTTTTAGCATCCTTTTTGTTAGGTTGGTTTCTCTATAGTACATTAAGATTGTTTTTTCCTTTTTGTGCAGTGTGTCATGATTGTGTTGAAGGGATCTGTTCCCATATCTTTTGGGGGTACAGAACAACGGCCTATGCTAAGTTGGTCTCCATTGAGGGCTTAAATGCAGATGTTAACAAGAAACTCAGTGCTGCAATTGCTGAAACACTTGAGACCAAATTGTCTGTCCCCAAATCTTGATTTTTCCTGAAATTCTATGATGCTAAGGTATGTGTTTGGCTTCTTAATCTATCAAGGATGAGTAAATTTGTCACGACCCAACCCCGTAGGCCGTGACTAGTGCCCGAATTGGACACTCATGTCACTTGTTAACTATAATCATTTATAACTAGTATGTCATGAACTTATTTGTATAAAAAGGTATGGTGTTGTTTTAAAGCTGTCAAAATTTTGTTTTTTTGTATGTCGTAGGCACCTGTCTCCTGAGGAGTTACAATTTTTAAACAACAACATATATTTTTCTACGCAAGCCGACAAGGCTGCCACGATATGCAACATACCAAACATACATATATATGCAAGCCGACAAGGCTTCCATTACGAATGGGTACGCCCCAAACATATGTCATAATCATAAAATGCGTCAACAACCATAAACAGACCCACACAAATGTCCACAGACCTCTAAGAGTAATGACCGTATCATATGGCGGGACAGGGCCCCGCCGTACCCAAATAAACTCATATGAATTCAATATAAGGGAGTTATACCACAAGCTAGGCTCCGGAACAAAGGAGCAGTCAAAATAGCTGAATAAGTGTCCTAAGCTGGCGGATCTCCGAAATGAACGTCTGTACCTGCGGGCATGAACGCAGCCCCCCGAAGAAAGGGGGTCAGTACGGAATATGTACTGAGCATGTAAAGCATGAAACATAGTGATAGACTCATACTGAGATAAGATGTATAGGACTCAATGCAACTAACAGAATTTCATAAAGACTTGCCTTTGAACATATTTCATCTGTATCATTCTCATATCAATGTCAATATAGTGTTTTGTAATCAAAGATGCATAATCATTCTGTATATAACATATATACGTGTCCCGGCCCTCTAGTGAGGGGCTCGGTAATTAAAATCATAGTATCATAAACATGCACATAGACGTGTCCCCGCCCTTTCGTAAGGGACTCGGTAATAAGGAATATATATGCCCTCCTGGCCACCATCTCCATATCATCATATCATCACATCATCATATCATCATATATATATAACGTGTCCCGGCCCTCTAGTGAGGGACTCGGTGAATATAGTCATAGCATCATAAACATAAACATATACGTGTCCCGGCCCTTTAATGAGGGACTCGGTAATAATATAGTAGATGTGCGCACGAGAACGTGTCCTGGCCCGGGACTCAGTGAAGGATATAGCGATAAGCACGAGCAGAATAATAAGCAACCACATGTATGCAATGCATCTTTTGAGACTCAATAGATAAGCAACTAACCAGCTCTAAAGTATTGGGATAATAATCATATTCAATTCTTTTCAACTCTCATTATAAGCCATAGCAAGGAACGTTTCAGCTTTCATGTACATGTATCAATTTCATGATGTAGCTTTTGAAAATCAAGTATACTTCTATTCATGCCATTCTTTTAAGAGTAGGAACTTCTATACATCATTCATTAGTCAATCATGTAGTAGGCTCGTGACAATAGCATTAAGGAAATATAGAATCATAAGTCATGCATGGAACTAGAGAATAGAATTTCCCCCAAGGTTCATATCATTTCATACTACGTCTAGGACATGCCAAGAAAAGAAGGAATAAGCTTTACATACCTTTAGCGTTTAGTCGTATAATAACTTGTACTTGATGCCCAATGGTACTTATCCTATATCAAGATATCACAAGCTATGATTAGTTTACGAGGGAATTCGATACGTATTTTGACACTCACAATCCCTTTCTAACATTTAGACGACGTTTCGTTCGCATTCAAACCAACTAGTGCTACAAGCTAATATTGCTAGTCATTCTTTCATGTATCAATCCAAACTTGTATAAACATGATTTAAGGGACTTTGGACAGTCCATACATCATTCAAAACTGTCCCATACTCACGGCCAAACAGCACACACAACACTACAATTTCTATTTCGCAATTTTCCAACTTCAATTACAACGACAACAACACGTTTACAACATTACTTATGCGATTATCGGAACTGTTTCAGCATCATATTTATTCTTATAACAGCCCACAAACCATTTCAATTTCAACTTGAATCATTAAGCTTCACTTTCACTACACGTTCATAGCAACAATCAATATTCAACATTCACTAATTTGCTTCTAACCTTAAAACAGTCCACTGTTTTGGACTGCTTGCGTACTTCAATTTGATTTGTTTCTTTAACACCTAAATTCACATATTCAACATACATACAATATACCACAATGTTCATAACAACAACAATCAAAACTTGGCACAAAACAGTCCATAATTTCCCCTAAAACAGCCCCTTTACACGGCTTCAACACAACTATAACAACTTCATGATTTTCATCCATTCATCCAAACCACAACACATTCAATCCATTTCCAATACATGTACAAGGAGGTTAAACATGATTCCATTAAAGCCTACAACACATGGCTCATTTAAACCTTTTAGAAAACAGTCCATTACCACAACATGTCCAAAACAGTCCAATAACATGTCCAAAACAGTCCCTAAACAATGTTCGGAATTCTTGCAAACATTTACGAACATACTAAGCAAACCACCTATGATTCTTACACATTATTTCATGCCTTCTTTTCATATATTTTCAGTAGGTTATGACCAGCTATCCACACGACAAATACAACATCAATTCGTACACAACTAAACTACATCGTCATTTCTATAATCCTTACAATAACTCACAAACGATTTTAGTTTCAACTCCAACCATTAAACACCTTCATTTCCATCATGAAATTCATGATAATAACAATCAAAATATCAAGTAAAAACAGTTCACTAACTCCCTCACAAAACAGTCCAATACCAACATACAACATCATAAACCAACTTCTACAATCTTTGTTCATTTACATATGTTGACACTCATTCAATTCACCAACAATACATACAAAATGAAACCAACAATGGCTTCCCCAACACTCACGGCTCACTCTCTACTTCAACTACAACAACAATCCAACAACAACCTTCATGAACTATACATTCAAATCATCATGCAACACAAGAACAATAAACATTCTTACCTTACAACTTGTTCTTCACTTTGGCCGAATCTTCAACCCTATTGAGGTGCTACACCCCCTTGTTTCTTTCCAACAACTGCTACACGTTCTTGTACACTAGATGAGGAGTTGATTTGAGGAAGAAAACTGATTTTTTTTGGTGGTGGAGGAGCTGCCATAGCCGTGGTTCTCTTTCTCTAGTTGGAGAAGATGAGAGCTTCTCTCTCTTGTTCAATTTGTGGCATTGGGAAAAATGAGTTGGCATGCAACTTTTGGTCAACAAAGTTGGATATTTTTCTGCCCAAGGGGTCTTGCACGTTCCCCCAACTGAGCATGGGCAAAAATCTGATTTTTGCCTTGTGTTTGTGGGGCCCACACGGCCACAATTGAAAAATTGTGAACATTTAAGTCTTAATCCCCGCTCATCCAACTTGTATCGTCCATATCTCATTACCCCGATATCGTTTTGACAAGCGGTTTGTTTCATTGAAAACTAGACTCGATGAACTTAGTTTTAGGCTTTGGAAACACCTTAAAACTCCTCATATACTAGGAGATATTCCTCCTACAATATAGACTAAAATCGGGTCCGAGATTTTATTGAAGTTGTTCCGATTCATTTCGTTTAACTTCTAATCCTCTTCCAACCTCATGTAACCTCTTATGCATACATATACACACTTGTATACATCAATAAATATCCATATACACATCTCGAAAGGTCCAGAGAATCACAATAACCTTAAACATAATTAGAGAACTCACACAGCTTCGACGAAACTCCAATCGCAAAAGTATGTTCATATATTTTGTCCATCTTCTATATCATTACTAATAATCTCAAATACTTTAAAAGGTCACTCGCATTACCACATATACATACTCATAACGCGATTTCAAATCCTTTAGGTTACCATGTCACCTCGAGATACTTAAGACAACCATATATATAACGATATTCTTACTAACTCGATTAACTTTCCTTGAACCTTCTTAACTAATTCTTTCTTGTTTTAACACAGTAGCACGGATTATTATGGAGTGTAACATTCTTCCCCCCTTAGGAACATTCGTCCTCGAATGTTACATTAGTGTTGTATAAGCAAACTTAACCTTTCACCCTTCCTAGTCAATTTTATCCTTCACAACCTCACAGCCTGTCTTACCAATACATTCGCATCCGTCACAATTCTTTTTTTTTTTTTCTGTACTCTTGTCTTAATCATACTATTACTTCTTTTAACTATAAACTCGTCATAATTTATCCCTGCTTATCAATTCAGTCGATACCTCATATAACACCCTAATAAGATTTTCCAGCATTTTCTAAATCATCTCTTATTATCACAAACCCTTCCAAATTGCCCTATCATTTCCTTTTATACTTGTGGAAAATTTTAGCAGAGTTCCCTCTGTATTTCCTTACTATCCCAGAACCTGCACGCAGGAAATACCAACAATGTCTCACAGGGCCAACATATATATATATATACACATCACATCATATCATAGCCACACAGGGCTCCCAATATTAACAACAGCATGAAAATGATGGACTTACCTCGTATGTCTAATCCAAACTGCACCTGTTACACTTTCCTGTTTAACTTCACTTTCAATCTTTAACTCTACATTTCAATCGTTCTTCAAATACCTTACCCGACATGCATTCTTCGTACCCCTGCTTACCTGCGTGCTTTAAAACATCCAATATCATCAATCACTTTCTTTTGTCGATGCCGTTCTTTAGCTGAAATCAAATGTTAGTATAAAGAATTTCATTTCCTATGACTGGGCTCTATCGCACGATCTTAGATATGAAAGAAAGGTAACATCCTAAATGTCCTGTAGCTTCCTGTTTATAAATGTGGTGCACAACACATCGATAAACAAGACTCTACTAGACACGGTCTGTAGACACTCCGAGGAAGGACCGCTCTGATACCACTTCTGTCACGACCCAACCCCGTAGGCCGTGACTAGTGCCCGAATTGGACACTCATGTCACTTGTTAACTATAATCATTTATAACTAGTATGTCATGAACTTATTTGTATAAAAAGGTATGGTGTTGTTTTAAAGCTGTCAAAATTTTGTTTTTTTGTATGTCGTAGGCACCTGTCTCCTGAGGAGTTACAATTTTTAAACAACAACATATATTTTTCTACGCAAGCCGACAAGGCTGCCACGATATGCAACATACCAAACATACATATATATGCAAGCCGACAAGGCTTCCATTACGAATGGGTACGCCCCAAACATATGTCATAATCATAAAATGCGTCAACAACCATAAACAGACCCACACAAATGTCCACAGACCTCTAAGAGTAATGACCGTATCATATGGCGGGACAGGGCCCCGCCGTACCCAAATAAACTCATATGAATTCAATATAAGGGAGTTATACCACAAGCTAGGCTCCGGAACAAAGGAGCAGTCAAAATAGCTGAATAAGTGTCCTAAGCTGGCGGATCTCCGAAATGAACGTCTGTACCTGCGGGCATGAACGCAGCCCCCCGAAGAAAGGGGGTCAGTACGGAATATGTACTGAGCATGTAAAGCATGAAACATAGTGATAGACTCATACTGAGATAAGATGTATAGGACTCAATGCAACTAACAGAATTTCATAAAGACTTGCCTTTGAACATATTTCATCTGTATCATTCTCATATCAATGTCAATATAGTGTTTTGTAATCAAAGATGCATAATCATTCTGTATATAACATATATACGTGTCCCGGCCCTCTAGTGAGGGGCTCGGTAATTAAAATCATAGTATCATAAACATGCACATAGACGTGTCCCCGCCCTTTCGTAAGGGACTCGGTAATAAGGAATATATATGCCCTCCTGGCCACCATCTCCATATCATCATATCATCACATCATCATATCATCATATATATATAACGTGTCCCGGCCCTCTAGTGAGGGACTCGGTGAATATAGTCATAGCATCATAAACATAAACATATACGTGTCCCGGCCCTTTAATGAGGGACTCGGTAATAATATAGTAGATGTGCGCACGAGAACGTGTCCTGGCCCGGGACTCAGTGAAGGATATAGCGATAAGCACGAGCAGAATAATAAGCAACCACATGTATGCAATGCATCTTTTGAGACTCAATAGATAAGCAACTAACCAGCTCTAAAGTATTGGGATAATAATCATATTCAATTCTTTTCAACTCTCATTATAAGCCATAGCAAGGAACGTTTCAGCTTTCATGTACATGTATCAATTTCATGATGTAGCTTTTGAAAATCAAGTATACTTCTATTCATGCCATTCTTTTAAGAGTAGGAACTTCTATACATCATTCATTAGTCAATCATGTAGTAGGCTCGTGACAATAGCATTAAGGAAATATAGAATCATAAGTCATGCATGGAACTAGAGAATAGAATTTCCCCCAAGGTTCATATCATTTCATACTACGTCTAGGACATGCCAAGAAAAGAAGGAATAAGCTTTACATACCTTTAGCGTTTAGTCGTATAATAACTTGTACTTGATGCCCAATGGTACTTATCCTATATCAAGATATCACAAGCTATGATTAGTTTACGAGGGAATTCGATACGTATTTTGACACTCACAATCCCTTTCTAACATTTAGACGACGTTTCGTTCGCATTCAAACCAACTAGTGCTACAAGCTAATATTGCTAGTCATTCTTTCATGTATCAATCCAAACTTGTATAAACATGATTTAAGGGACTTTGGACAGTCCATACATCATTCAAAACTGTCCCATACTCACGGCCAAACAGCACACACAACACTACAATTTCTATTTCGCAATTTTCCAACTTCAATTACAACGACAACAACACGTTTACAACATTACTTATGCGATTATCGGAACTGTTTCAGCATCATATTTATTCTTATAACAGCCCACAAACCATTTCAATTTCAACTTGAATCATTAAGCTTCACTTTCACTACACGTTCATAGCAACAATCAATATTCAACATTCACTAATTTGCTTCTAACCTTAAAACAGTCCACTGTTTTGGACTGCTTGCGTACTTCAATTTGATTTGTTTCTTTAACACCTAAATTCACATATTCAACATACATACAATATACCACAATGTTCATAACAACAACAATCAAAACTTGGCACAAAACAGTCCATAATTTCCCCTAAAACAGCCCCTTTACACGGCTTCAACACAACTATAACAACTTCATGATTTTCATCCATTCATCCAAACCACAACACATTCAATCCATTTCCAATACATGTACAAGGAGGTTAAACATGATTCCATTAAAGCCTACAACACATGGCTCATTTAAACCTTTTAGAAAACAGTCCATTACCACAACATGTCCAAAACAGTCCAATAACATGTCCAAAACAGTCCCTAAACAATGTTCGGAATTCTTGCAAACATTTACGAACATACTAAGCAAACCACCTATGATTCTTACACATTATTTCATGCCTTCTTTTCATATATTTTCAGTAGGTTATGACCAGCTATCCACACGACAAATACAACATCAATTCGTACACAACTAAACTACATCGTCATTTCTATAATCCTTACAATAACTCACAAACGATTTTAGTTTCAACTCCAACCATTAAACACCTTCATTTCCATCATGAAATTCATGATAATAACAATCAAAATATCAAGTAAAAACAGTTCACTAACTCCCTCACAAAACAGTCCAATACCAACATACAACATCATAAACCAACTTCTACAATCTTTGTTCATTTACATATGTTGACACTCATTCAATTCACCAACAATACATACAAAATGAAACCAACAATGGCTTCCCCAACACTCACGGCTCACTCTCTACTTCAACTACAACAACAATCCAACAACAACCTTCATGAACTATACATTCAAATCATCATGCAACACAAGAACAATAAACATTCTTACCTTACAACTTGTTCTTCACTTTGGCCGAATCTTCAACCCTATTGAGGTGCTACACCCCCTTGTTTCTTTCCAACAACTGCTACACGTTCTTGTACACTAGATGAGGAGTTGATTTGAGGAAGAAAACTGATTTTTTTTGGTGGTGGAGGAGCTGCCATAGCCGTGGTTCTCTTTCTCTAGTTGGAGAAGATGAGAGCTTCTCTCTCTTGTTCAATTTGTGGCATTGGGAAAAATGAGTTGGCATGCAACTTTTGGTCAACAAAGTTGGATATTTTTCTGCCCAAGGGGTCTTGCACGTTCCCCCAACTGAGCATGGGCAAAAATCTGATTTTTGCCTTGTGTTTGTGGGGCCCACACGGCCACAATTGAAAAATTGTGAACATTTAAGTCTTAATCCCCGCTCATCCAACTTGTATCGTCCATATCTCATTACCCCGATATCGTTTTGACAAGCGGTTTGTTTCATTGAAAACTAGACTCGATGAACTTAGTTTTAGGCTTTGGAAACACCTTAAAACTCCTCATATACTAGGAGATATTCCTCCTACAATATAGACTAAAATCGGGTCCGAGATTTTATTGAAGTTGTTCCGATTCATTTCGTTTAACTTCTAATCCTCTTCCAACCTCATGTAACCTCTTATGCATACATATACACACTTGTATACATCAATAAATATCCATATACACATCTCGAAAGGTCCAGAGAATCACAATAACCTTAAACATAATTAGAGAACTCACACAGCTTCGACGAAACTCCAATCGCAAAAGTATGTTCATATATTTTGTCCATCTTCTATATCATTACTAATAATCTCAAATACTTTAAAAGGTCACTCGCATTACCACATATACATACTCATAACGCGATTTCAAATCCTTTAGGTTACCATGTCACCTCGAGATACTTAAGACAACCATATATATAACGATATTCTTACTAACTCGATTAACTTTCCTTGAACCTTCTTAACTAATTCTTTCTTGTTTTAACACAGTAGCACGGATTATTATGGAGTGTAACAAAATTCCCCGCATATCTCTCATTGCATCTTCCTGTTTGTTTAGGCCAATCAAAGTCAAGAATATGCACAATGTCTACATGCTTTACACCAGTACTCGATCATGTAAATAAACTTTCACTGTCTAAGAACACGAGAAGTTTTTGTACTTCTCCGATTACTTTAGTATTTCATTTAAGTGAGTTCCCAAATCTGGCTGTGCATGCCAGATTTGCAAGTAGTTTCGTTAATATCATACTCATGTTACTGACTTAGTACTATAACATCATTATGCACAAAATGCATCTAAGGTATTTGATTATATGCGTGAAACAACTAAATTAGTGTGTTTGGATTATTATTTTTACAGGTCCTGCAACAAATTCACCTCTCATCAGGTACATATTTATTCAATTCTAACAGACAATGTTGGTATGTGTATGTGAGACATTTATGGTCGACTTCTTCTGTTTCCTCCCGTGTATCTCTATTGCTCTCTTGCTATTATTCCTCGAACTGAACGTTAACAAGAAAGATTATTATAGAGTACTCGGGAAAGAAATGACCAAAATCCAAGACACTGCAAATTGGAAAGTGACGTTCAGTTTATGCCTCTAGTGTCTGACATAATATCTTCCTTTCAAATTCCACATGTGTTCTCCCCAAAAATTGGAATGTGATATTTCGTTTATGCATTTAGTGATGGAGATTGTTCAGTTCATGTTTAGTTTTTTATTTTACCTGTGTTTCCTCCCTCTTTGAGATTACTTATCGTATAAATGACTTTTAGTACTTTTGCACTGTACACATTCAAGGTGCTTGATCATATACGTCAAAACCGCTAACAAAATTTTGTTGCATCTCTTTTCAGCAGGTTACCAAAAGATTGTACTCCATCACTCAATAACTCAAAAGGTATGTTATTACTTCTGCCGGACAACATCAGCCTCTATCATATGTAGTGTTAAAGAAATATTATTTCCAGATTATGTTAACCTATAAAATGTTAAATTTTATGAAAACCTCAAAGCAGATACTTTTAGTCTCTCATATATATGCATTGTCAGTGCTGTAATGCAGCCAAAAGAAACAAAATACATGTTCAGTAGCTACTCTGAGTCTATAGTCATAAAATACGGCCAATCTCATACAATTAATGAGGTCTACATCATACAGTAATTTTATTTTTGTGTAATACAGTTAATATTCTTTCATAAGAGAGAAAAAAAGCATGGTCAGAATGTTCATAGTTCTGTTCACAACCAGGGTAAGAGATGCACCAAAATAAGGAAAAAATTGGCATAATTTCAAACTTACCTCCACGATTTTCAATTCGTATCGTCTTCGAACTGAAAGAGAGTGAGATGAAACCCTGAATTTTCCTTGAACAAAATTAAGGATTCAAGTTACCTAAGAAACTTACTTCGGTTTCAGAAAGGGATGAATCTGTGAGCACCAACATTCCCAAAAACATATCTAGACAGGAAGACATCAATATCAAGTGAAAAAATCACTTTCTCTGAAATTTATTGACATTGCAAGTATGATTAGAGTATTAGCCCCTTGCTGCACAAAACTTCTTTGTCATGGTTATCCCTTTACAGATCAGTTTTAGAACTAACTTTCTAATGAATCATGATAATGAAAAGCAGGTGTTAATGGCTTAACCACACTGATATGTCCTATCGTTGATCATTGATGAATAGCATAGTCCAGAATTTAGGGCTGTTCACAGTTTTGGTTAAAACCAAAACCAAACCGAAAATTTAACCAAACCGAATAAAAAACCCGACATTTGGTTTGGTTATGGTTCTATTAAAAAATAACCGAATAAATAACCGAACCAAACCGATAAATTTTATAATTATTTATATGTATAATATTAGTTTTTCATAAATAATTATAAATATTTTATACCTTTTAATCATTAATTTGATTTTTGGTCTACTTATTTCACATGATTGTTTAAGGAGACAAGAACAACTCCTTGTAGTCGAGACCCTAGCCTTGGGGATAATGATAGAAAAACATCTGAAGTTTGGGATCATTACACTGTTTTTTTAATAAAATGGGAGAATTGAGGGCAAAATGCAAGTACTGTCCCAAAGTTTGGGATCATTACACTAAGTTTTTTTATTTCATATATTTTCATTTTAATTTTAGGTAGTCTTTATGTTTAATTAAATTAATATGTATGTTTGTAACAACAACTAAAAGCTCCTATGCTCTACTTTATTTCCAGGTATGTGTATTAAGATGACAAAAATGGTGCAGCCACTACTAAGTTAGTTTTTAGCTCTATATGCAATAGTTTAGCAACTTTGGGTAACTTGAGTACTACACTATCACTAATAGTGAAAATGTTTCTATGATGTATGTTCTACCTTAAACTATAAATAAAAGTTATCGTTTGAATAAAAAAAAAAGACATAAACCTAAAAACCGAACCAAACCGAACCAAACCGACAATAACCAAACCGGTGGTTATTATTTTATTTGGTTTGGTTATGGTTTTAGACATTTAAAAACCGACTAAATTGGTTTGGTTATGGTTTTAATCAATAACCGACCCAAGCCGAACCATGAACACCCCTAGTCCAGATTTTTCAATTCAAATGCATCGAGAGTTGTAACGACTTAATTGTGCTTAAGTTTCTGTAAGAGAGATCGTACTCTATCTCACTAATTTTCCAAATGCCTAAGGTCTTATCTGTTTCCTGTATCTTATCAGATATTTTGATGGAACAATGGAAGGCCATTAGCTCTAATCAAATTTTGGCAGTGACCATTGCGATCCTTTAGTGGCACAAACTACCATGACGGAATAGGATAATGATTAGTCAGTTTTTAAGTGCATAACGTCCTGCATTTTTATGTGTTGTTGCAGTCCATCTAGCAGCTATTCCTATGCAGCTATGTGGAGTATTGGTATGTTGCTATCCTGAGACAGAAGCTTTATCTATGTTTAGGAAGAGCATTCGCTATCAATGGTAAAGATGGTTTGAATCATAATAGGAATATATATTTACAGTATTTACGAAAAAATTGCAATTATGGATGTGTAATATAGCTTGGTGATGCTATGCATAGTATTTTCAGTATACATGATTGCTGGCAGACCTGCCTTGGGATTTCTCAGTCAACATGTGAATTAAACAAGGCGAATATCAGATAACTGATCGGCAGCTACCAGGTAATTTCTTTTAGTCCTCCTTTTTTCCTCTCTTTTTAGGTCTAATTTTTTGGTCATTTTTGAGTTTCATATAGATTTAAGTTTTAAATTGATCCGATCATGATCACAGTTGATTCAGAATGTAAAACTATTAACCTTCGTGTGATTAGGATGTTGAACAACAAAAAGTAGGAGTTATGGATAGTAGTGCAACAATTAAAGTTTGTTAGTTGCTTGGTATATGGTTTTATCTTAGACTTGTGGATTCTCGATGTCATCACATCAAATTTGCTCTCCTTCTTTCTTTAAAGGCAGTTGAAAACTACTTTGTTATATGATTTTTTGTATTTTCACATTAAATGTGTGCCATTCATGCTACTGAATTAATTAGCTTTGACTCAGGAAAACAGTGATAAGCATTCTTTAGATGCAGTATTACCTGGTTCACAAACTTGCATCAGCCTTTGAATATCTATTTAGGTTATTGAACTCTCAGATTTATGTAAAGGCTCGAACAATTCTGTGTATGTTCTTCTTTTGATACTACTATAATTTGGTCACCTCAAAATTCTAGATTTATTGGTAGAGCAGTCACCCCTTTCTTTCAAGTAATTTAATATCTTCAGGGGATGTTATGTTTCGCTGAGACTTTGTCGAACCTTAATATATGAAGGAACATGCTATGCTCCAAAAATGTCATGCTTATATTCAAACGCAACAACTATCTGATTTCCTTTTAATATCTTGGTTTATGGAACTTCAGTTTGGTAATTGTAGTAATAGTAGCATCAGGCTCTTTTGTTTGCTAATAATTCTTTCTGCACGACGGCTAATACACCAATGTCAGTCATTGAGCGGTTTGTTCACTTTCTTTGCCATGTTTTTCTTTCCATGAAATTATGATTTGTCTCTGTAGTACATTACTCTGAAAAAGTTATGTACTATAGAGCGTAAAATTCAGCAATTTGTCGATTATCATTTCTGTGACATAGTTGTTTAATTTGTTTGTCACTATGTCATCTTGATCTTAACAAGAAGAGTCATTTGGATTTCTTAGCTTAAACAGAGTCACGAGTCTTTACATACATTTACTAATTTGTGCAAATCAAAGCTTTCTTCTTGATCTATGTTAATGTTTATTGAATGTAATTATATACACTACTGTTGTTCATCTTTCAGATGATGTAGCATTATAGTTATGTGTTCCCCTATCATTCAGTTCCTACAAATTGCACAATCAGGACTCGAAATTGCTTTTCTTATCCAGTTTCGCATGCACATTATAGGGAGTAGCGAAAACAACGAATGTGGAAGGTGATGGACCCTAACTACATATTATATTAAATCGTAGATTTAGATTACTTGTACATTTTTCTTCTCATGCATCTCTTCTGGTATTACAGTAAGAACTAACCAGTAGTAATACCTTTTTTCACTTTGTAACCAGTTGAGATGAATGGGATACTTCCATTCGACTCTGCATTAGTGGGATGCTTTATATTGTCCCAGCAGTAAAGCAGCAACTATCTCTCCTAAAGATGAACACTCTTTCTTTGAAAACAAGATAGAAGTTTCATTGGAGGTAGTTTGACATATGAGGTTGCTTAAAAGTGAAATAGGTGATCTTGGAGTGCTGCTGATGGATATCATTAGCCCCAAAATTATTGCGTGATCGTAATCTAGAATGACAGATAAAATGGACCCTAAATTTGCTCCACGGAATTGAACACGATATAATCTTTGGGACAAATACGGAACCATGTGGTTACCTAGATATGGGAGCATATTATTTATTAATATATGCAAGTTTTTCTACTATTAAGATGGTTGTGGAGCATTGGTTATCTAGAAGTGCATTTTGAAGCCTAAGGAATCCTTTAACCTGACTACTAGAGATGCTAGATTTAATCAATTTTTGCACCCTTGAATTGATCCTTGTAGATTTCTATTTGGTAGGTAATATCGCCAAGCTTTCCGTAAGTGTTAGTAAATTTTGATTGATAGCCTTATGACTGGACTTTGTATAATCCACTCGAATGAGTATCAAATGTCAGTAATATGGTCCTTTGTATTCGTTCTTTGTATTATCAAAGTGCCTTTCTGGATGAAATGCCATAAGAGACAGATACATTGAGGGGAAAAGAAAGGAGAGAGCAGTTCTTGGAGTTTTTGCCATGTTAATGAATCCAAATAGTGTACAAAAGTGGTCTCGGATATCCAACTCTCTACATCAGGTGGTTATCACATTCTAATGGTTGAAGCTCCCATTATGCATCAGAACAAACGACAACAGCTAAGAAATTTCCTCTTTTCTCATCTGTCCAAACCATAGGATAGAGTTACCTGATCTTATACTTACTATCTTAAGAGTCGATATTTACTATCTTTTGATTCAAGCACTGTGTATTATGTGTTACTAAGCTACTGCTGAAATTAACAGCTGTTAGTTTCTCTTATATGAATTTTCTGCAGCAGTACATTTCAAGGGGAACGAGGGAGCAAGTTGCCAAAAAAGAAAAAAAGAAAAAAAAAAGAAAATGGAGAAAAAGAAGCATCTCATGATCCTTCTAGCTGCTGCAGAAGAAGTGGATCAACAACAACTTCATCTGGCTAGCAAAGCTTATCCCATGTTGCCTATGGAAGAAATATTTTACAGGTAATGTTGAACTATGTGTGATGAATTCATCTAAAAGCTTAAGCTATTAGAGCGGATCCACTATACATCCAGAGACTTTGAGATTGATCGAGATATAGCAAGGTCCCCGGTTTTGAAAGAAAATTAAGATTTTTAAGCACTCTGGCATTAGGTACCACACCGGAAACCTTAAACTGCCACTAAGTAATCCCCTTCAGTCAATGATGCAATTTGCAGGAGTTCAATCAATAATTGAAAATGTTGAAGGTGTAACCAAGATCGATTTGATTAATGTTAACATCAGAACTGGAACGCAGAGTACGGGCTTGATGCAAGCTCTTTCAGCACAACGGAACTGTCCAATTGAGCTTCTGAAGATAACCATCATGGGACACCAAGAAAAAGAGAAAATTTCCAACTCTTACATCAGAAATCACTCTATTGCGCATATAAACATAGCATATTTGCAAATGGACAGGTGCTAGCAATATATACAGTTGCTTCTGGCAAAAGCAATTTCTAACCGTGTGTAACCCCTATCTTTAGGTAACGGTGCAAACAAATTTTCTTCTTGGGACGAAATTGATCTTTGTTATTTCATTTCCAGAAGCTAAGTGTTAATATACAGTGAGTTTTAAGAATGTTGATATGGAAGAAAATCATTTGCAGTCAGTTTGTTCTCAACTTTGTAGGTACCACATTTTATCTATGCTTTATGAATTAACTGCTTTTTTTTTTCTCCCCTCCTTTTCTCTCTCTTTGTTTTGGGTATGGCATGCGTAGAGCAAAAGGGGAAGGCCAAATAATAGGCCAAGGCTTTACTCACGACTGAAGAATTTCTCAGTAAAGCCTGTTTTACTGTACTTAGTCTACTTCTGACTTAGTCTAAAACATTAGTTAGTCTACTTCTTACTTAGTCTAAAACAAAGGTACAAATGAACCATGTCCGGCACGGAATAAAGCTTAGTAGGTGCCCCTTTTTATCAAATCAAGGGGCTTGAAAGCAATAACGTAATGCTTACTGCCACGTGATAGCTAGACATGGATTGTTACTTCTGCATATTACCATTGCTCAATCTACATATGTTTTTAAGACTTTTGACTTTATGTTAAACGCTTATTTCAAAGAGGGTATGATGAAATACTACTTTCTTTGAGAGTTCAAAAATAGCAATGAATGGACAATTAGTCGACAGTGCCAAACTTCCATTTTGGATTAATTTCAATTCAGCCTTTCATGTACAAAATACTTTGTTCACTTGGTCTTCTTTGGTATAGGGCTTACATACTGTGTCCGAAGACTCGGAGGTGTTTGTTTTCTGTCAATAAACAAACTTGTTGCTTATTAGTATTACTTAGTAGTAGATTTAGAGCCATTTCAGTGTACTAGGAAAAAGAGGTTATCATTTCAGAGTTAGGATACACCAATCTTCAAATACTACTAAAGGTAGGTTTGTTGGGAAAAGGCACTGCCAATTTTGTAAAGCTGGTGTAGTTAAGTCTAGCACCCGTGAGCAAACTCACATTTTTTACTGGGATGGCTGAGCCTGCTAATCAGGAACTCACACACCTCGTATTTTACTCTCTGCAAGTGGCAAAAACCGTATCAATCACTTGAATATATCTTTTGATTGAACTTTGAACTCAACCAAACAAGGACATTTGTTTGATTTTGGTCTAATCTTGTTCAAGCTCGGAAAAGGAAAGAGGGAAAAAAAGTATTTTACTCTCTGCAAGTGGCAAAAACCGTATCAATCACTTGAATATATCTTTCGATTGAACTTTGAACTCAAATGTCGTTAAGCCAAACAAGGACATTTGTTTGGTTTTGGTCTAATCTTGTTCAAGCTCGGAACTCATTTAATT
Organism: Lycium barbarum; assembly: GCF_019175385.1. Classification (NCBI taxonomy): domain Eukaryota; kingdom Viridiplantae; phylum Streptophyta; class Magnoliopsida; order Solanales; family Solanaceae; genus Lycium; species Lycium barbarum. The sequence goes on along the minus strand of NC_083339.1, from coordinate 121,878,651 downwards.
CTTTGACCTTCGGGCCTGGATTGAGCTAACACCTCTAAGCCCATGCCTATACAGTGGTATGAGCTTATAGAACAGATCCTGTTCAAGTAAGGTCATGCTCTTGAACTGTAGCTTTCGGCTGTATAAGCAGCAGATAGATAAGTTAGGGTGCCGATGTGGGGATATTTCTTACCCCAAACTTCATCGCTGACAAACTACTGAGTAGTAAGGTTTCTCTCTCTGGCAAGATGATAAATTCAAAAAATAAAAATAAAAAATCTACTTTGTGATTTTGATTTATGGTAAAATAAAGTCATAGCTCAAGGACAAGGAATTAAATTTAATAAAAACCACTCCAGTTACTAACAAAAATAAAATAGAAAAAGCTTCTTTCTCCATCCATTACATTTTTTTTTTTTCACATTGGGCTCCCAAAGTTTCTCCTAAACCATCTTCAACCAAGGATCTTACCTGAACTGGTGATTTCTGTGAACTCTCCTACTATCAACTCGTCACAGAGAAAGCATGTTTTAGTCTACTGTACCGGAGTTCCTTTTGAGGGGCAAAAAAGAAGACTTTTAGGAGTATTGACAAATTGTTTTCCCTTTTTGATTTTTCCAAGACAAATTTGGAACTTTTTTATCCTTGTGGGAAAGGAATGAAGACAAATTGAAGGAAAACCTAATAAGAATCTTAATTTTAATTCATTCATGTTACTCAAGAAGTATAGTACGAAGTGTCATAAGCATTTTAATGGTATGAAAAGATGGTGGTGGTGATCTTGTCTCAGAGAATGAGTTAAAAATTCAGTGGCTAGGGGTAGGAGTTCAGACAGCTCGGATTGAATATGAAAAGTCCGATTTGAACTTTTGATTTTCGGATTTAAGAAATTATAATCCAAATTCAAACAAAAAGAATCAGATTCGCACTAGTTTTTGAAGTTTGGGTTCGGATTAATCGATTTGTTTATCTTGAATTTTCAATTTTTGAGCTTATACATTGAATTTCTTATTCTTCTTACGATATGAACTTCCAATTGTGAAATAATATTAAGAAATTAATATTATTGGTGGTACCTGACTATTTCACTCGTGGTATTGTATGTGAATTTCTGATAGTATGTGGACAATTCAACTAGAATTTCAATGCGAAAATGATCTAAAGTTCAGGTTATCTGCCTAAATTTTGTGGACGATTATATAAAATTTGCTCATGATCCTTTCAACTAGAGTTGCAACATGAATTGATCAGAAATAGACTTAATAACAACTAAAGCTGGATATTCTTATATTCAATCATGATCAAAATCAGTTATAAACAAATACAACATTAAATGGTTGAGAATCCACTGAATTTGAATGTGAATTCGATCGAAATCTACTAAATTTGAGTTATGTAACAAAAATTATTTAGATGATGCCTAGTAGTAATTGAAGCAAAATTATTATTCAAGCAAAATCAATAATTTTAACTGAATTTGAATGTGAAAATTCAAAATCTGAATGAATCATCAAATTTTGTTCGAATGAGATTTTTGTATTGAATTCAAATCTTCAAAATTTGATTTCGAGCTCCTTGTTTGTTTTGTGTGAATTTAACAGTGTTTTTTTACAAATGTTTCCTATAGTTGATCTATCCAATCTTCACAATGTTTATGAGGCTAAGGTTTATGTCCTCCTCCATTTCTTATATTTTTTGGTAAATAAACTTCTGCAAAGAAAAGGAGTGTTTGCTGGTAGAAGAAAGGTTAAGGTCGGTTATTCTAGGTTAGAAGGTATTTTGGTCCAAATTTTTATCATTAACTTAAAATAAAATGTATACTTCTGAACAAATTTTGTCAGCCGGCAGCGGGGACAGAAGGTAGATAGTGGCATCAACAGGTGATAGGCTATTTGTGAAAATTTCTGATCTAGTTTATGGGCCACCAAAAAAGGTACATGTTTGATTTGCCTAACAGGCTGCTCAGTCAGGCCCAAGAGGCCTAACTGGAAATTCCAGGCATTTTTTGTGCGGGATGACCTTCCAAGGCACTAGTCTTTTATTTTCGTCCCTCAAATTTGAAATCTTTAATTTTTGGCCTTCCCCTAAATCCATGGGTTCTGGGTTCAAACTTTGAATCCACGCTCAGTCAAATATAAAAAAAAAAAATCGCAAGGCAGAAGTCTGTAGCAATGTTAGGCCTATTCGGGCAAAGGCAACTTCTGTCTGAATAGGCCTAACTTTTGCTCCAAATTAGGCCTATTTGGGCAAAAGTTAAGCTTTAAGGCAGAGTTTTGTAAAATTCCAACTAAGTTAAAAAACAAAAATTGCCTGAAGGCAAAACTCTGTCTTATGCCTGAAGGCAAAATTCTGCCTTAAGGTAGAGTTTGAAACTCTACCTGAGGTAGAGTTTTGCTTGCGAATCCAAACTCTACCTTGCGATTTTTATTTTTTTTTAATTTTTGACTGAATGGGAGTTCGAACCCGAAACCAAAGAATTTTTAGCGACGGCCAAAAATTAAAGACTACCAATTTGATGACCAAAAATTAAAGACCAGTGCCTTTGAAGGACAATCGTGCAAATGACCCAATTGCAGAACAAATAGCAACTTATGTCAGTCACCATACAAACTGCAGTTTCTTCAAGGCCCAATCTAGAACTTCGAACTTCCCATAGCAACAACTTGTACAAAATATTTAATCTTCAGATAATAGTAGTAGTAGTAAATAACAGCTGCTATTGTCCATTCTATTTCTGGTATGTTATCCCATTTACACAAGTATGCCAAACTACATGATAGTATAATATGCAAGACAAAGTGATTCTTGTGGATAAGATATGTGTCTAGACGTATCCTCATTACTACTAGTATTTAGTAGCTACACTCGCGGTTGTTGGGATCTCTAAATTAATTGGTTAAAATTATTAAAATTTGCATACCTTGTCGTTAAAGCAATTGATGCTTGTCCCAAAAATGATATATGATTCTTTATGTGATTCAAGATCTATTCTTATCCTTTTTATGTCTTTCATGGTGCATGGACCAAGCACCTCAATTTCATGCACATCTATTATAAGTATTTGTGAGTGTCGAAGTCAGAAATTTTGTTAAGGTTGTTCAAGATAATGTGTGTGTGTACACAATATAATTTCTATGCACTTAGTATAATTTACTATATATACAATATAATTTTTCGAGGAATGGTGTTCAATGCTGACTATCCTAAGAACTTGTTGTGTCGAATTTATTTTCTTTCTTTATACACTTTGTTCAAGTTTCAGTGTAAAGTGTTGGTATTACGTTATATATAGCAACAAAACAAAATTGAGAACTTATTGCCACTGGGTATTTAATTTTAGCTACAAGAGTACACTTGAGGAATATTTAAAGCACAAACATATGTTATTCAGAAATCTAGTATAAAATTATTATTGTCAAAATAGCAATCGCAGAAATCTTTCCTATTTTGATTAATTATTTTTTACTTATTGCAAGACTCGTTCATTGATCTTGTCCAAATATATGCATGTATACTAAAAAAGAGAGATCCAAGTCTGCACATTGGTTGAATCTACTTTTGAAGCATAATTAATGAAACTTCAAGTTGCACAAAGGCACTTGCTCGTGGTGCAAGGTTCTCCTTTAAGAAAATTCTCAACTTGGTTACAGTTAATGTTTATTTAGGAGGTGAGAGCTGTCAATAAACTACTAGCTACTACGTAATATTTATTTTAAAAACATGAACAATCTTCGCTGAGATCGTAAACCTAAGTAAAATTAACTACAATTCCAATTCCCTAGATATACTTTTTCACAACTGATCAAGTGGAAACTATTGACCACATTTTGATTTTAAATAAATTGTAGGCAGTACCTCCCACATGACAAGAACGTGGAAAGGGTTTCATTTGATTATCATTGCCAATTGAACGATTAGTTAATCCAATCTTTAACTATTGGTTTGGGGGCTCGGGGAAGGTGGCGGTAGAGTCGCTACACCAAAAGAGACTTTTAATGGCAATATATTTTTCTTTTAGCGGCAATAGTTATTGCCACCAAAACATTTATCAGCAATTAGTTAATGTCATTAGATCCAAGGTCGCTAAAGCCTTTAGCGGCATTTATTGTTAGGGATACAGTTTGGTATTGCCGGTAATAATTGATTCTAGAATATAATTAGTGGCAATTAAGTTATTGCCGCAAATTTATTGCCGCTAAAAGCATATTTTGTTGTAGTGTAGAAGGTACATAAGTTACATAATTCGGTAGCTTTAGTACACACTCTGTATTTATTTTGAAATTTCTATTTAATATTTTTAAATTATTAATTTAGAATTCAGTAACTTAATAGAGCTAAAATTAAGAACCTAAAAATTTTAAATTCTGAATCCACCACAGGGGCTCGAGCTGGAGAAAGAACGGGATCGAGAAATGTAGAAATCACATGAAAAAATGCCCTTATGGTTAATTTAGGAGCAACTTTTGTTGGCTAAATAATTGTACTTGTTGAAGATTATGTATACAACAACAACAGCCCAATGAAATCTCACAACGTGGGATTTGGGGAGGGTAGAGTGTACGCAGACCTTACTCCTACCAAGGTAGGACGGTTGTTTCCGAAAGACCCTCGGCTCAATAAAAAAAGCATAAAAAATAATAATGCTTAATAATAGGGTATATGGACCAAACACCACCATCGACAGGCTTCTACTTTTTATTATGGAAATATTTGTAAGGCACTGATCCACCATAAAATCTTTAATATCATGATTAAAATGATTCCTGTAGCTATGAGTGAAGACCAAATGCACACAACTAGGGACCTTCATAGCTGGATGATACAACAAACTGCCAACATTTTAAAATTTTAATACTACAGTACGTTTATCATTCTTAGAAAGAGAGAAAGAAACCAAAACCAACATTTTTAAAATTGGCAGAGTGTTTCACTTCCTCGGCTATTGCAATTATTTGTAATTTTTGACAAATTTAGACTGAAAATATAATTAAAGAGACAATCTAATAATTAGTAAGTTACGTACATCACCAAGAGCATATTTTTCGGAATCTTTTATAACTGATTAGTTGAATAAGAGAGTTAGTTGAGAATAATTAAGACATATATAGTTATCTAAGAGAGTTGGTTGGGAATAAAATAAAACACATTAAAATGCCAAAGACACGCGTCAGTTGACAGTGTACCCATCCATCATGATTTTCATGATGACGATTGACGATGAATGAGTTCTCCTAAAGTGTGTTCATCTTGACTTGCTAAGAGGTTAAATTATACCTTTGATTAAACGTATTTTTGGATTTAAGATATCAGTAGTAATATCTTTTATTTTAGCTTAGTTTTAGTAGTCTTATCTTTTTCCTTTTTCGAAGTAAATTTCTTTTTCTTTTTTTGTCTTTGATTAATAGCCCGTTTGGCAAAGTTTCTAAAATTAGTTTATTTTAAAAAGTACTTTTCAAAAAAACACTTTTAGCGAAAAGCAGTTTGTATTTGGCCAATTAATTAAAAAACACTTTTGAGCAATCATTAGTGTTTGGTCAAGCTTTTAAAAAGTGCTTCTATTTGTATTTTTCTCAAAAGTACTTTTTAGAAAAGTGCTTTTGGGCAAAAGCTATTTTTTCAGCTTCTGAAAAACTGCTTCTGCTACTCCCCAAAAGTACTTATTTTCTCCCAAAAGTTTGGCCAAACACCTTATTTTTTTTCAAATAAATACTTATTAGGGAGAAAATAAGTTTGGTCAACCAGGCTATAAAACTTTGTTTAACCTTCAAAAGTGAACAAGTATTGAAACATGTATACTTTTATGTTTTGGTCCAGGAAGTGTATAATTTAATGACCTAATTAAAGAGCCCATTTTTTCCTTTTTACGGAGTAGTGGGCGTTGATTTCAATAATTCTCAATAAAGTAAGGAACGATACGAAAGCAAAGGGGAACACCATCATAGTTCATATATTATCAAAATATCAACAGCAAAGAAAAGTGCAAAACAAAAATATAAAAGCCATTGTTTAGACTCATCAGTCATCTCGATTTGGACAATGAAAGGATGCAGATGTGAGTCAATATAATCAGCCGCGCGCAGTATTCCAACCAACACAAAAAGTACTGGTCCATTCAAAGAAAATTAAATAGCTTTCAAAAGTGGATTGGATACTAACCAATGATATATATATATATATAAACCCCTATCCCCTTTTGGTATCAGAGCGAGAAGATTTTTAGACCTAAATCTGTATTTTATACCCATATTTTAGACAAAAATATAAACTAGTTTTACTTTTTTTTTTTTTTGGTAATGAAAGATAATTATTTAGCTGTAAAACAAGAGTTAGAAAAATTATATCCGGAATATACTAAATTAAGCAGTACCAAAGAAAACCAGTTAAGACTACAAGAGTTAATAGATATAATATCAGGATTAGAATATAAATTACTACGATATATAAAATCTAGAAAGACTTTAAAAAACCAAAAGCGATTTAGACCATATTGATTGTATGAGAACACTACCCTTTGTCAGACAAATACAAATTAATCATTGGTATTTATATAGAGATATAAAGAAAAGACGAGAAAATCAACAAGTAGAAAAAGCCCTAAGTGCATATTTAGAGATAATAAATTCAGAAACATTATCATCACTAATACAAAATAGACTTTTACAAAGTCAGATTAACGAAGAAACAATCTCTGCTATAACTTGGGAATTACACGGTATAAGAGAAGATATAGAAAGACTTACAACTAGTATAGAACATCAGAAACAAGTTTGTAAAATAAAAATCCCGTTAGGATAATAAATAAAGCTAGAGAGATAGATATCTTAAAAAATCTAGAATACTTAGACTTAAAAATATACCCAGAAAAGAAGTATAGAGCATTAACAGACCATAGTATTATAAAGTGTAATTTTAGTAACGGAGATCATATATTACATAGTGAAGATAAACAATTAAATACATTAGTAGATTTAGTCATAAATTTCAGTGAAAAAGTACAAGAAAATAATAAAGATATTACTAGAATATTAGAAGTAGTAGCTACATCTCAGACTAAGCAAAAGGAAACCTTTGAAAAATTAGAACAAAACCTAGATTACTTAAAAACACAAGAATTAGAATTAGAAAACAAAGTTCAGACTCTAGTTAATAAATTTAATGTAGAAAAATTACCTACAAAAACGGAAATAGAAAAGTTAGTTAAAGTTATTATAGAAAAACCAAAAGAAATAGAACTAAAAACAACCCACATAGTCTCTAAAATAACACAACAAGTAGAAGTTTTAACTAGTGACATTAGAGAATTAAAAAAGACAGTAGCAGAGCTAAAAGAAATCACTCTTTCATGAGTAGACCAACATTAGTTCAAGAAGAAGCCTCAAAATTAATAGAAAATTCTATACCTTTACCAGCAGACTATAAAGATTATATACCTAGCGCTAAATCGGACCAAATAATAATACAACAGAATACTACTATAATTTCATTAATATTAGAAATAATAAAGAAAATAGAAAAAATAGTACCAAGGTTAGAATTATTAGACAAACGCATTTCGTGGTTAACTGAACAACAAAGAGAAAAAAATAAAGAGACGTTTAAAAATAAAGAAGTTGACGAATTAATAGACCAATTAAAAAAGGTAGAAATAACACCTCAAAAAGATAAAGTTAAAGTACTTAGAAAACCACAAAAATGGACCTTCTTTCAACTAGACAAAGAAACGAAGGAGGATCAGAAAGGCAAGAAAGACAAAGAGTAAATTTTTCAGATAATAGAATAAGTAATAATTTCTTATCAAGAATTTTAAATAGAAGAACCCCAGAAGAAAATAATCAGCAGTTAAGTGAGGTAATAGACGTAGATAGAGATATACAAATTTTTCAACAAAACCAATTGAAACTGTTAAATCCAAAAACTCTATATAATATAAGACAGTTTTCAAGTACAGCTCAATTATATAGACATTATAGAGAACAACAAATATCAGCCATAGGAAATAAAATTACTACCATAAATTTAATAGACCCAGTAGCTGTGAGACAAATAAAAAATACTAGAAGAAGTTTAATGCATATGGGATTAATAGTAGTAGGATTAAAAGGACTAACTAGAAAGAACTTAGGAACTAAAGTTTTAATAGTAATTTATGACGATAGATGGTCAGACATGAAAAAATCAATAATAGGACTAACGGAAGTAGACATGACAAATAATGGAGGAATATTTTATATTAGCCCAGATTTTATAATGAATTTAGCAGAATTTGGAAAGCACATAAAAATAGGAATACAGACCAAGGGATATGAAGAGATGTGTGACGGTAATAATTTATTAATATGCGTAGAATTTCTAGGAAAAATGACTAATAATAGTAATACAAAAATTAAAATTAAGGTAGAAGATGTAGTAGAAATAATGGGAAATAAAGGAATAAGACTAATAAAGCCTATAAAAATAAATCCTGAAGAATATGCAGGGATGGAATGGAATCTAGAGGATTTTTAATACAAAAAAGATTTTACAGCCAGAATCCCACCTAATGTACACTAATTCTAAGGGAGAGACATCTGTACATTTTACTAATTATAATTATATGCCACAAAAAGACATAGAAGAAGAAAGTACTTTAGACGAAAATGAAATTACAGACACAACTTTTATGAATATAGAATTAATACAAGACGAGTTTGCGGTAGACGAAGCTATAGAAAAAGCAAAAAGACTTCAAAAAGAAAATAAAAATATGCTTTTTAAATGTAAAGGATGTAAGTTAGGAGAATTAACAATAGAAGAAACCATAAGTCACTTTAAATTATGTGAAGCCCGAACTGATAATTGGGGATATAAAGTAGAACAGATAAACCAAAGGAAATCAGACAATTTTGATAAAATATTAGAAGACATGCAAAATAGTGATGACGAACTAGAAATAGACTCTATAATAAGTCAAAAAGAATTAATGGAATCTAGTGCATCTAGTTCTAGTCCATTTCAAAGAACAACAGGAGAACAATATACTATAGATACTAGCACAGGAAATGTACCTAGAAGAAGAGTTTTTAGAACAGGAGGAGAACCTTTAAATAATGTTAAACCATCAGGAAAAAAATGCCTATAGAAGAACCCATTATTCTTCAAGAAGGAGGTAATAAAGGTAAAATATTAAATATAGCAGCACATGACCCGCAAAGATGGAATTCAGTGATAGATCTTTGGAAAGGAATAGTAGTAGCAGACTATATAAAAACATATAGTGAAACAGACGCAGAAACAATGTATAAATATTTAGAAACATTTTTAGGAGAATCAGCCAAAGCTTTATGGGAAGCTTATAAAGAAAATTTTCCAATGGAATTTCAACACCTAGTATCCATGGGAGCAAACCCATATAATTTTACTAATAAAATACATACTTTGATTACAGGGGAAGATCCAAATAGTGGATTATTAGTACTACAAAGAAATGCAGTAATAAAATTAGAACAACTAAGCATAAGTAGTTGGTTTCATATTAAGAAATTTTTAAATGATTATTTTTACTACTGTACTATTAGTGGAAATGCATTTGATCAAGAATTAGGTAAAAAATTATTTAATAAACTACCAGGAGCCTTAGGAAGAGAAATAGAAGATAGATGGAATAAGAGAGACGGAGTAATGCAGAATCCTAATTTAACGTGGTCCATAGGACATAGGATACAACATATAATGGATATACTACAAGAAAAATGTACTCATATACAAATACAAAAACAGTTAAAAGAAAATGAAATGAACTTTTGTAAAAGCGTAGTTTACACGACACAAAGTTATGATAAAGACAATTATAAAAAGAAAAAGCATAAAAAATACCGAACGCAGTATAATAGAAATTATCCTCAATATAATATAAAGAAATATTATCTTAGAAAATCATCAGCTAGAAAACCTTATTTAGACAGAAATAGGCATGTAAGAAAATACCGAACAGAAAGAAATTATAGAAATAAATTAGAATGCTTCACTTGTGGAAGTGTAGAACACTTAGCAAATACATGTCCAAAAAGAATAAATAATAAGACAAGAAATTCCCAGCTAATTGAAGATTTTCAAGAAACATTAATAAATGTAGACGAGTATATGTCAGATACAGAAAGCATATATTCTATAGTAAGTGTAGACACTGAAGAAAAAATCAAAACAGACTCATCAGACTCAGAAGCAGACGAATTAATTAATGAAATAGGATTAGAAAATCTAGACTTAGAAGCAATGGATAATTTAGCAAATATAACCGAAGACTGTAACCGTGAGTTTGAACGAAATAAAGGATTGGATAGTAATGCATGTTTCTTTTGTAAATGGTATCCTAGTAGAGACAAAAGAGTTAAATGTAAAAATTGTTACATAGAAGGATGTACAATGTGTATAGAAAAAGAATTTAAAACAAAAATAAATAAAAGAAACAACTCATAAGAAAATTGAAGACCCTACTAGTAGTATAAGAATAATAACATTAGAAACAAGAATAAATGAATTAGAAACCAGATTATGTAACCTAGAAAGAGGAAAACAAAGAGAAGTAGATAGTGAAGACGAAGAAATAAGATTATCAAATATACAACCAATAATGAAACCATTAACAATAATACCAGAAGAATCTCAAGCAGAATTAATGGGCATAGAAGACCATGAAGCATTAGTATGTAATGAAGATAAAAAATTAGGAACAATAAAAATACTTGCAAGAATTAAAATAGATGATTATGAGATAGAAACGTTAGCATTAGTAGATTCAGGGTGCACAAAGTGCATAATAAATAAAAGAATAGTTCCACCTAATTTAATAAAAATTCTAGAAAAACCAGTTGCGGCCATGCAAATGGATGGAACCCATAATATATATAGACATTATGTTCATAAAGCCTACATTAGCTTTATAAATACATGTTCAGAGTTTTACAAACCAAGTTATAAAATGGATAAGATATGGGTAAGAGACCTTAATATAAATGTAGACTTTGTCATAGGATTAGACTTTATGTTACATAATAATGGTAGCTGTATGATTACAAGAGATGGAGTAATTTTCTTAAAAAATATTACTCATACACCAGTATAAGTTCTTAAGACTGAAACAAGGATTCGTCATAAAAAGATCCCTACCACAGACCTGCAAAAGAAAAAAGATAGTTATTGTAAAGAATGTGAAGAAAAGAATACATGTTGTAAAGACAAACAAGAAATAAAAAATTTAACTCTAGAAGAAAAAGAAATTCTAGGAGAAGAAGATATGCTAGAAAAAGATTATACTTTAATAGATATAGAGACAGAGTTATATAATTTTAAAACAGGAATAGAAAGAATAGGAATAATAAAAAATCAAAAAGACCTAGATAATATAATAAAAATACTAGATGAAATAGAAATTATAGGAGAAAAACCATTAAAACATTGGAAAAATAACAGGATTGTATGTAAATTAGATATAATAAATCCAGACTATATAATTAAAACAACATCTATTGAAGCAACAAATCAAGATGTAGAAGATTTTAAGGTACAAATAAAAGAACTATTGGACTTAGGAGTAATACGGAGATCTACTTCTAAACATAGATCAGCAGCATTTATGGTAAGAAATCATAGCGAAATAGTAAGAGGAAAAGCAAGAATGGTAATAAACTATAAAAGACTTATTGATAACACTAGAACAGATGGATATAAGTTACCAGACAAAACAAAACTAATAAATAGAATACAAGGAAAGAAAATATTTAGTAAATTTGATTGTAAATCAGGATATTGGCAGGTACGAATGCATGAAGATAGTATAGAATGGACTGCATTCACCTGTTCTGAACGACATTTCGAATGGTTAGTAATGTCATTTGGATTAAAGACAGCTCCACCAATTTTTCAAAGAAAAATGGATAGTATATTTGGAGAGTACAAAAGGTTTGTATTAGTATATGTAGATGATATACTTGTATTTAGTAGAGATATTAAAGAACATTTAGGACACCTACAAACGGTATTTAGATTATTTGTAGAAAATGGGATAATAATTAGTAAAAAGAAAATGGAACTATGTAAAAATTATATAAACTTTTTAGGAGTAGTACTAGGAGAAGGTAAGATAAAATTACAACCTCATATAGCCAAAAAAGCTTTAGAAATGCCAGACAAGTTAGACAATGTTAAAGAATTACAAAAATTCTTAGGAATAGTCAATTATGCTAGAAATTTTATAAAAGATTTAGGAAAAATAGCAGGACCATTATATTCAAAGACTGGATCAAATGGTCAAAAACACTTTAATACTGAAGACATTAAATTAGTACAAAAAATAAAAGAAAAAATAAAAAACATTCCAGATTTAAATATGCCACTAGAAACAGACTATTTAATTATAGAAACAGACGGTAGTTTTGAAGGATGGGGAGCAGTATTAAAAGCAAAACCTAGTAAATATAGTAATAAAAATGAAGAAAAGATATGTGCTTATCAAAGTGGTAAGTATAAAGAAAATGGAAATATGAGTAGTATAGATGCAGAAATTTTAGCCGTAATATATGGATTAAATAGTTTCAGACTATATATTCTAAATAAACCAGAAATACTAGTTAGAACAAACTGTGAAGCTATAGTTAAATTCTATCAAAAGATAAATGATAAAAATAGCAGTAGAAGACGATGGCTAAATTTTTTAGATACCATTTCAATTTATAATTTAAAATTTGAACATATAAAAGGAAAAGATAATAATTTAGCAGATCAATTAAGTAGATTAAATATTACTGCTAACTAAATTTTTTATTTGGACAGCATGAGACCTTCCAGTTCTCAGACAGCAGACAAGGGGAAAGGCATAGCCTCAACCCAAGACACATACAGATAGACAGTATTAGGTAACCTTCATTTTAGACCTACATCTTTATTAGAAAGAAATGCTATGGAAGAAAGAATACAATTCGGAGCCAATAATTTAGTAGTCTATCAGCCATCAAATTGGACTTTTAAAGTATTACCAGAATATGTAATAGATAGACAACAACGATGCTTAGTGGATAATTTATGGATTTCGCGTAATAAAAAAGACGGAGCTAAACATTTTGTAGCCACTATAAATGTACTTTGTCAATATTTTACAGACCGAAATTTAGACAAAAAATTTAAATTTTATGTTGTAGTTCACGGTAAAACTAATGGTATTTTTCAGACTTGGATAGAAGTTGTAGACTCTATTAAAGACATAAGAAAACCTCTTTTTAAGGGATTTAATAATTTTACTGAAGCATTAGATTATGCTAGAGGGACATTGGGTCCAAATTATTATATTTCTCCAGCTCTCAGACAAAACCCAGACAAAATCCCCCAGTACAATGTACGAAAAGACACAGACAAAATAATCTTTTGCGACCATTGTTCTACCATGACTGATGTAGTCAAAAGACTAAACCAGCAAAAAGAGACATTGGTTCAAGAAAAAATGCAACTCTTGGATCAGGTGAAGACATTAGAACAAAGACTACAAGCATTAAAATTCGAATTGATGCAGTCTCAGAGTTCTCCATCTCAGACAAAAATGGATGAGACGGGTGTGCATTCCCCAATGAATGCAATTAGACCCACTGTATCGGGTAAGGATACAGCTAGTCCGGTTCAAACGGTAGCCGGTAAAGACTTATCAAATCCGTTAATGGCTGTCACTTTGCCAAAAAGTGAAGACGAGGGATGTTCATCTCTCCAAACCAGACGGAGACTACCAAAGACACTTACGCAAGGAGCGACTTCTACAAGGAAAAGCACACTTGCAAAAAAGAAGAAAAATGAAAAAATAGAAAATATAGTAAAAGAGACACTAGAAAGATTTTTTCAGACAAAAGAAAAAGATAAATATATAGTCAAAGATCCTAGTCCAGAATTATCTCCAAGACAAGGGATGTCACCAGTCCATTCAGATTTTGAAGGAGAAGATTTTAATTTCCAAGACTCGCAAGATCCAAATGATGTGGACTCAGGCATGAGTTTTGATTCAATTGCGTTACACAATTTAGACACTTAAATCAGTTAATTGAAGAAATAATACAAAGATCGAAGACATTAGCCAGACAAAACAAAAAAGGTGAAGTAGAAGGTAATTCTTTTTGACTTATTATAGAGTCTATTTCTAGTTCGTCATCACTATTTTGCATGTCTTCTAATATTTTATCAAAATTGTCTGATTTCCTTTGGTTTATCTGTTCTACTTTATATCCCCAATTATCAGTTCGGGCTTCACATAATTTAAAGTGACTTATGGTTTCTTCTATTGTTAATTCTCCTAACTTACATCCTTTACATTTAAAAAGCATATTTTTATTTTCTTTTTGAAGTCTTTTTGCTTTTTCTATAGCTTCATCTACCGCAAACTCGTCTTGTATTAATTCTCTTTGTTGTTCAGTTAACCACGAAATGCGTTCGTCTAATAATTCTAACCTTGGTACTATTTTTTCTATTTTCTTTATTATTTCTAATATTAATGAAATTATAGTAGTATTCTGTTGTATTATTATTTGGTCCGATTTAGCGCTAGGTATATAATCTTTATAGTCTGCTGGTAAAGGTATAAATTTTTCTATTAATTTTGAGGCTTCTTCTTGAACTAATGTTGGTCTACTCATGAAAGAGTGATTTCTTTTAGCTCTGCTACTGTCTTTTTTAATTCTCTAATGTCACTAGTTAAAACTTCTACTTGTTGTGTTATTTTAGAGACTATGTGGGTTGTTTTTAGTTCTATTTCTTTTGGTTTTTCTATAATAACTTTAACTAACTTTTCTATTTCCGTTTTTGTAGGTAATTTTTCTAGATTAAATTTATTAACTAGAGTCTGAACTTTCTTTTCTAATTCTAATTCTTGTGTTTTTAAGTAATCTAGGTTTTGTTCTAATTTTTCAAAGGTTTTCTTTTGCTTAGTCTGAGATGTAGCTACTACTTCTAATATTCTAGTAATATCTTTATTATTTTCTTGTAATTTTTCACTGAAATTTATGACTAAATCTACTAATGTATTTAATTGTTTATCTTCACTATGTAATATATGATCTCCGTTACTAAGATTACACTTTATAATACTATGGTCTGTTAATGCTCTATACTTCTTTTCTGGGTATATTTTTAAGTCTAAGTATTCTAGATTTTTTAAGATATCTATCTCTCTAGCTTTATTTATTATCCTAACAGGATTTTTATTTTACAAACTTGTTTCTGATGTTCTATACTAGTTGTAAGTCTTTCTATATCTTCTCTTATACCGTGTAATTCCCAAGTTATAGCAGAGATTGTTTCTTCGTTAATCTGACTTTGTAAAAGTCTATTTTGTATTAGTGATGATAATGTTTCTGAATTTATTATCTCTAAATATGCACTTAGGGCTTTTTCTACTTGTTGATTTTCTCGTCTTTTCTTTATATCTCTATATAAATACCAATGATTAATTTGTATTTGTCTGACAAAGGGTAGTGTTCTCATACAATCAATATGGTCTAAATCGCTTTTGGTTTTTTAAAGTCTTTCTAGATTTTATATATCGTAGTAATTTATATTCTAATCCTGATATTATATCTATTAACTCTTGTAGTCTTAACTGGTTTTCTTTGGTACTGCTTAATTTAGTATATTGCGGATATAATTTTTCTAACTCTTGTTTTACAGCTAAATATATATATATATATATATATATATATATATATATATATATATATATATATATATGTTATTGATTTTGATAAATTACTGTGAGTTTATGTAAATATTCTAATGTTCATAAAAATTTCTCGCATAATAGCAGCAAGCAAATGAGAAAAAAAAAAGTAATAAAAACGAGAAGAGCATCTTTTCTAGATATTTATATAATATACTACAACATGCTTCCTAATCTCTCCATTTAAGTGTCCCTATTTCTTTTTTCTTATCTTAAACAAAAGCTGGTATCTATTAGTTAGGCCCGTTGAATTACTCTTTACAAATACGAACAATGTTTCTTTAAAAATTGTCTACATGATTATATAAAATAGAATATTCAATGTAGAATAATGGGATTACAATTATGTTTTCAAATAGTGACTGTAACTGGCACGCTATTCATGTATTCCTATAGATTATTTACACTTTTCAAACTCTCAAAAACAAAGTACTCAAACGAATGATTTGAGAGAAGACGTTTTGACAAGTTTTATTAATTTGTCCATAAGGAATGAATTTGCATTTGTTTAAACACGAGAATAGTCTATCATCAAGGATCTACCATTGAAATTAGTAAAATTTTCACAGACAGAGCTACCTTTTAGCTCCTTCTAACAACCTATAACTACATGTTCTACATTTACAATTCGTAGCTGGAGGACCCTATATTTAACTAGTAGACGTGTCGACTTAAATATAGGATAAATATAACGAAAATACATACGCTGAGAAAACTGAAAGTGCTATATTTATGGAAATAAAAAATCTATTCCAATTTAAATTAAAATCAGTTTTTAATGTTCCCTGATTCACGCAAATATCGTCTCATTCCATATCTGATCTCATATCTCATTCAAACAGCTAACAAGATGTTATGTTATATTGGTGGTTTAATAAGATTTAAAAAGTCTACTCTATATAAACTGATTTGACCTTTTGTTTTGGATTTATGTTTTAATAGTTATATTTCGTATATATTTTGGCAATATTTTAGTTGCATTTTGACTGATCTGTTAGATACTACTTATTCTGGTTTACTGTTAACTATATTTCATATATATTTTACATATATCGTGTATTTAGATGAAATTTTAACTTCTGTAACACACTGTACATTAAAAGTGGACTTATAAAATATATCTAAGTTATATTTGCTGTATATTTCGACTATATTTAAATGGTTAAATATACTACAAAAAATTATAGTTATGGTGAAGAACAATAAACACGAATTAACTGAAGAAACATGTGAAAAAAATAAACAATACAAAATATACTTAAAATGCACATAAAATATAGATCTGGTTAAGTCACAGATCTGTAATAACTGAACTAAAAAATACAAACGAACTAAATATACTGAAAATACAACATAAATATATAGGTCAAATACACGGTGAAACGTAAAAATCAATATAGAATCTTACCTTTTTTGGGAATTAGATTTGAATTATGAGTGAAATTAATGAGTAGTTAATTAGAGATAAACAAGGAAGATGAACTATTGTAAAACTGATTTGAAATTGGAGGAAATTAAGGGATATTGGGCATAATGGCGTGTATTTAGGGGGATAGGAGAGAGGGACGTTTTTGTTTGCTTAAATTTAGGGGCGTGGGAAGTTATCAAATGAATGGTAAAAAAGTAGCAGCCATAGGAAGTAAATGTGTTATATTTTAGCTACTAAATATAATTATTGTAAAGTTTAATTATGTTCCATAAATAGTTAATAATGTAAATTATGCCAACTAAATTCTAGTTGAAATTATGGGTTCGACAGAAGTCAATAACTCTAACTGAAACATCATATAACTATCCATAAGCTGTAAGCAAAAATGATTATGATTCAGAACCCATAAACTTAAAATATTGAATCCACCATACCTCTATATATCATTAAGCCCTAATCCTTCTGTTGCCGGGTATTTGCATTGTAATTAAGGTCAGTGGCTGGAGCAGATATTATTCGTTTCGTGTTCCTTATTTACAAATTAGTTAGGCTTTGAAGCATAGCAATACTATTGATTAATTAATAGACTAAGGTGCCGTTTGGCCATAAAAATTATTCACTTTTTTCCGAATTTTTTTTTCACTTTTTTTTACTTTTGAGCTTTGGCCATAAATATTCGGAATACAACTTAACAAGAAAAACTTGTTTTTCAAATTTTTTCACTTTTTACAACTATATTTCACCAAAAATTACAATTTCAAAAACTATAGCCAAACACAACTCCAACTCCAACTTCAAAAATTTCAAAAAAAGTGAATTTACTTTCGGAAAAGGGCCAAAATTACCCCCGAACTTTGAAAAAAGGTTCATCCATACCCTTCGTTATACTTTAGGGCCAATTATACCCTTACCGTTATACTATGGAGTCAATTATACCCTTATGTATAACGGCTGCCACGTGGCATCATCCCAGCCCTTCAAAATTATTCTACCCTCAAATAATTTTTTACCCACTAAAATAACTCAACCCGACACGAATTATTATTTTTTCCCAGCAAAACTAATAGGGATAATTTTTCCAGCAAAAAAAAAAATCCGTATTAGTTTGGCTGGAAAAAAATAATTCGGGTCGGGTTGAGTTATTTTAGTGGGTAGAAAATTATTTGAGGGTAAAATAATTTTGAAGGGCTAGGATGATGCCACGTGGCAGCCGTTAGACATAAGAGTATAATTGACCCCATAGTATAACGGCAAGAGTATAATTGGCCCTAAAGTATAACGAAGGGTATAAATGAACTATTTTTTCAAAGTTCAGAAGTAATTTTGGCCCTTTTCCGATTTACTTTTGATATCTATGGCCAAATGCCTACTAAGACTAACTACTGCAAATTGCACATACCCCGCTTAGCCTTGAAAACTTTAATTTTGACCTATTAAGTGTACGTGTTGTATACCAAATTGAAAGCTGGCTGTACTATAAACCTATTTCGTCTAGCTCTTTAATTTGGTCTTAGTTATAAACAAAAGCGTGAATTTAATTATCCTTTTGTGGTTAATTTGACTACTTGGGTTGATCGAATAAGTAATATTAATTCTATAGAAAATATAGTATTCGGCTCCTTTTCATTTCTCTTCTCTCTATTTTCCTCAAATTTTAGCTTAGATTAGAGACACATGACATATGTTAAATTAATAGCTAAGATTTAATTAACTAAAGCAAAATCCTAACCATGATTAGAATAATAAATATTTTCTTTATTTACTTTCAAAATTTTAACAATCTACACAATTCTGGCTAAAACATATTCTCTTTCATCAATATATTAAAAGAGTTATATTTACCACTACAATTTTTACTACGTTTTTTTCTTTTTCTTTTTTACATCCTTGCTGATTTTTTTTACATATTTTGAGTTCTTACTACATGGGATATGTGTAGTTATTTGTTTGGTACTTTAATTAAAAGATCAAAAGGGAATAATTCTTTTCCTTAAGATTAAAAGAATTAGACTTAATTAGAATTAACAATTAATAAAGCATGGTTAGAACACCAGTCTACATGTTCTGAAAATTACAAAGTGATTCATAATTAGATATATGATTAAAAAAAAAAATGTCCAAAGCTTCCCCCTCAACCTAGCTCGAACAATCACTCAAATCCAGTGGTAAATATAATTCTTTTAATATATTGATGAAAGAGAAAATGTTTTAGCTAGAATTGTGTGTCAAAATTTTGAAAGTAAATAAAGAAAATATTTATTATTCTAATGATTAGGATCTTGCTTTAGTTAATTAAATCTTAGCCATTAATTTAAATACATGCAATGTATCTCTAATCTAAACTAGAATTCGGAGAAAATGGAAAGAAAAAGAAATGGAGAGGAGCCGGATCCGAAAATACAAGGAGAGAAGAAAACACTCTGAAACTTTTCTGATGCCGTAGCAATAAGCTGATTTATTGGAATACAGGTCAAGTTAATTTCGATATGTTCTTATAGCAATGTAATAGATATGCCGTCCTATTAATGCATGCAAGTAAAACCTTTCCTTTTTGCATCTATTTATCTGCCTTCTTTAACTGTTTATTGGGTAGAAAATCGGCCCGGGATCGCATGCGAGACCGGGTGCTCGGGGTGATCCGAGGAATGCTCATAGTTGTAACCCACTCCCACCAACTCTAGTCACATCCGTTGTTCTAGATCACAGAGCCATTGACTATGCTAACGTTGGGGGTAACCTCATGTCACATCATCCGTATGTTAGGGCCGAAAAGTCTTGTTTTGGTTTTTCATACAGATAGCTTATCATGTAAGCTAAGGCATCTTCACTCCCTCTCTTGTAACCTATCTCTTATTTTTCTCTCAAGAGCAATATACATCCGGGCACATCATTTATCTTGGAATATCAATCTGTCTTACATTATCTTGTTATTAAGCTTGGTTCTTTCAATATGACTATTACATCACAAACACTGACCCTGAAAGAAGAGTTTCTGGAATTGGATATGACCTATTTGTCTTTAAACCCTTAAAATACAAATTTCTAACTGATTATCAGTTTTCACCGGAAAACAGTTTGGCGCCATATGTGGGGATAGACAGCTGTGGAGTTGTCCTGATTCACAACAGAAATTCTCCTTCTAGAAACTCTAATTAAAGCCATTATACGCATGAAGACATGTATAGCAGTAGCTCGAGCAATATATAGGGACTCAAGGATGCACAGATGTTGGTAAGGGGTATGAAGGACCTGCTGGAGGTGCAAGTGTCCGAACACGGAGAGGAATCCAACGAAGATCACAGGAGCGGTAGGGATGGGACACCGCGCAGGCGGCTTAGTGATGAGCGAAGCAGAGGTATCCCAAACGTTGAAGGAGCGGAACGACTACGCAAACGCGTGTTCGGAAAAATGGGTCAAACGGGATCTCAACCTGATGGGCAAAGACCTGCTCAAAAAATGGGTTCCTCGATGAGCAAAATATTGATGGCCACGCTCAAGGCGCGGGATGAGAGGATGTAACGTATGGAAAGGGCCATGACTACCATGGCTAAACATTCTAGGGGAGAGACTCTGGCGTCAAATCAGAACGGGGATAAGATCCTCGTGACCCTACAAACTAAAAAGGCTGAGGTGGAGAAAGAACGATTGGATGCTTTTACCGAGGAGCTACTCAGGGTTAAAAGGGAAATGAATGAGAGACTGAGCCAAATCCCAGTAGCCCCATCCATGATGAAGTGTGCGAGAGCCAGGAAATATGGTATACTGCCGTACCCAGAAAGCGCAGCCCCCGCGCCCATACCGTGGAAAAATAAAATACCGAACATGCCCAAATACGATGGTACCACCGATCCGAAAAAGCATATGACAATGTTTGAAGCAGCTGTCACAGGGCAGGACCTTAAGCAACATGAGATTGAATCGGTCAAGCTGACGACATTTAATCAAATGCTCATAAAAGGAGCGTTATGTTAGTATACTCACTTACCGAAAAATTCTATTGACTCTTTTGCAGCCCTTGCAGATGCTTTCGTCAAAGCCCATGCGGGGGTGCGATGGGTCGAAACACACACGCAGGATGTGTTCGCCATAAAGCAGTACGAGGATGAGTTGCTCCGAAGGTTCGTGGATAGGTTTCAAAGGGAGAGAATATTGTTGCCGGCTATCCCGGAAGATTGGGTCGCGACTGCATTTGCGGATGGTTTGAACTCAAGAAGCTCGGAGACTTCTAAGAAGTTGAAAGAAAGTTTGAGGGAATTCCTGGCTAAAACATGAAGCGAGATAAACCTCGGATATACGGCAAAAATCCCTATTGAAGAGGATCAGAGAGCGATGGTTTCGATAGAGGTAGTGTTATACCCCTATTTTAAACGGGTCAAATCGGAGTACAACATATTGCTATTCCTATTTGTTTATTTTTAAGGAGTCGCCACCTAATTGATTTTAAAGGTGAATTAGGACACCTAATTATTAACTAAGGTAAAGCTAAACTAAACCTCCGTTAATGATCCGCTTAACTAATGTGACTCTAGGTAAGGGTTCTTGATTATCCTAAAGGGAAGGGGTTAGACATCCTTGAGAATCCGTTAATTACCGTTACCGACCAAACTTAGGTTATTTAATTAAGACTAAAAAATACAAATATAACATTTTACATGTTTAGGAAAATAGTTTGTAAATATTGTCAAGATTTCAAAAAATGGAGAATATAAGACATTTTGACAAAAAAAATATTTTTATATTTTAGGGGTAATATAAGAAAAAGTATTTCATCTTAAGTGATTAAGTAAGTTAAAATATTTGCATTTGATAACATAATGGGTTTAATATTTAGTACTAGCCGAATTTAATGAATATAAAGACATAAATGGACTTCGTAATTAAACAAAGGGGTTAACTAATTAAGTCTCAAATGAAATGAATGAGGCATTATAGGCAATCTTATTTTATGCGTTTAGATTTTTTATTTTTTTTTAAACAAAACAAAGAGTAAGTACGCTATGTTTTAAGTATTCTAAATTTAAATATCATAAATTGTTTTAAAAATACGTTAAGTACGGTATGGTTATAAATTATGTCACAGAATAAGTACGTTATTCTTTAAGGTATTCTAAATTCAAATATCATAACTTCTAAATTGTTTTAAATACATTATCTCTAAGGCAAACTCGAATTCTAACTACCCATTATTACTAAAACTATCCCCACTAAATCCGCTAGGATTCATCTAAGCTAAGAAAACAAAACAAAACAAAGTAAAGTGTTAGTCATACAATACAAATCAAATGCACAAAGAGAAAACAGAATAGAAGGACAAATATAATCGAATGGATCTGGCCCATTTTTAGGCCAATTGCTGCGATCTATTTCCGCCATTGGGCTTTGGCCCAGAATCTTTTTTTTTCTATACTGCGGATAGGAGTGACTCAAGAGGGATATCACGTTGGGCTTTAGCCCAACACCGAATGCGGAAGAAGACGAGTCCCTTGGACTCATACGAGAGGGTCATGCAAAAAAAAAAGGATTAGTATGGGTCTAGATACTTAGTAATGCAAAATTTCATAACTCAAAGAAGGAAACTTCAAATACCATCACATAAAGGAAATGACATATCAAACCAGCAAATATGCAGGGGCAAGGTCATGGCAATGGTTCAAGATTCAACAGACCACATATGTGTGTGTGTATTTCTAACTTAGTTAGATGAGTATTAGAGTGTGCATTTAAGACTAGCATGTACATGAGCTCAGAGAGTACATTGATACAAACAGGTAGGAATGCGGAGGGCAAGATAGGGGATCATGCAGGATTATACTTAGAAGATAACTTTATACAGGCAAGTTCAAAGCCAGACATAGACAACCGGATGCAGAGACCGAGTGTGACAGAGATATTATTTAGAGAGGCATTCAGATATGGGTCCACACCATATTCAAGTATGCAAGACACAAACTAGTGAAGGGATCACAGGCTAAGGGAAAGAAGAACTATCACACTCAACAAAACAGACCCGAATACAAGAACAGTCAAGCAAATGATAGCAACAATTTGACAATAGAGTGGCACATTATCATGGTAAGATCAGAGTCCTCCTAGGCTCACAGAATTTGAACATATACATTGAATGCAAAAGAGGTTAGGCTCAAGACAGGATTGTGAAAGAGGTAACCAAGTCAATCATATATAATGGTCACAACAAAGTTAAGCAAAGATGAAACTAAATTGTATTCTCATGTGATAGAACCAACAAGTTTGATGTTTCAAGCAGCTTTAATCATTTATGGTAGGACACTCAAACTAGACTACAATTTCCTGACTTAAAACAAGGCAAGTACTTAGCACGTAAGACTCAGAATAGGCAATATAGGAAAACATAGGCAAGTTTGCAGAGAAAACACAAGCAAGACTGCCTACAGGTGAAAGCAAAATGAATGCATGTTGATCCCAAAATGGCAATGCTAGCATGATCAGGGTCAACTAAAGTATACAGGAAGGTGCAAGATTACAAGGGTCACACAAAGGCAAGAAAGAGTTATGTGCAAGTATGCAAGTATCATTCTCATGGAAAACATGCAGGATATAGTAAGATAGGGGTTCAAAATGATATGAAACACACAAGAATAGGATTAATGCTTTGTTCAGCAAGTAATGTGCAGATAAATGATCAACAGAAGAAGGGAACAAGTACGGGAGATATGTAGAGTTTTAATGAGAACAAAGAGAGTGACAGATTCCTTCTAGGACCATGGGTTCAACTTTAAGCTAGTGTAGGCATGCTTCAAATATTAACATTAGTTTGTGTACTAGTCTAAATCAAAAAGGGGTTAAATATACTAGCCATGCTGTCAAAACCAAAAGACTCATGGTCACAACACATATTTAATATAGATTCAAAATGACACGGGCTTAAAGGAACATAAGTTGAGTCAACAGCAAAGTCATGCTTATCTAAGACTGTTTAAGCTATAAATAGCACATAAGACATAATCAATTGGTCCACATTTGGTTAATAAGAAGCATATAATATCACTCTTGATAACACAGAATCAACATATAAGGACCATACTTTATTATTTGAATAGGGTGGAATCAAACTAGTTCATCAAGCATGCTTAACTAGAACTAATCATGCTATTAAGGCCAAGATTTAACCTACGCAACATATTTAAACCATATTGAACCAAACTAATTTAACATATCAAACAAGCTTAGTTATCAAACATAAGAACATTATTGATCTGATTAGCATGTTTAATAATTATTTAAATTAGTTCACATAATCCTATTCCTTTTAACTAAATCAAACTGAGCACCAATATAACTCACACACAGAACCAGACTATTCTAACACATATATAGATATTAAACTACACAAACAAATCATATAAAAGCAGTAAAATAAACTAACACAGAACAAATAAACCTAAAAATGCAGAAAAAAAATGGAAAGGAGAATTACCTTCTTCGGGTGCAGCGAAGTGGGTGCGGGTCTCCGATATACACTCGAACACTACGACTTTCGAGCTCGCATGCACTCAGATTCGAGGTAATACCAGGAGCAAAAGAAAACAAAAAATGATTTAGTATTTTTGAATCGATATCAAGAAATATAGAGACTGATGAAAACTAATATTTCCTAGGGGGATTGAGGCGGCTACCCGACTTCTCCAAATGAATTAATAAACGATTATTTATAGGAAACATCTAGGGTTTTTCTGGGGTTCAAAAATTGGGCGGGATTTTTGGTCAAAAATACTCCACTCCCCCTCCAAATGTTCGGATTTTCGTGGATATTTCAACCCCGATCAGAAAAGAAACAAGGAGACAAAAATCCATTAAAGTTTTTGTACCCGAAAATGAAAAGGAGCTGATAAAGAAAACGATTTGAATTCACAAGTAGACAAAACTCATTATGGTGGTTTCAGATCGAAAGCAGAGAGGAGGGGAAGAAACAAAAACAAACCCTTCAACGGCTGAAATTTCTGAAGGAGAAAATCGGGATAATTAATTTCTATCCCTCAAATGGCCATGCATGGCCTGTATTCAACGAAAACCCCCTGCGAATTTACTATTTGCGTCGGAGAGAGAGAGAGAGAGAGAGGGTGAAGAGAGAGGGAGAAGGGGAGAAGAGAGGCGCGACTGCATTCACTTAGGGTTTAGCTGATGATGAACAAAAAATAAAACATTGGGCCGGGTCGGGTAGCTTTAGCGGGTAGTGGACTAGTTAATTTGGGCTGGGTATTATTTTAGGTGACAATGGGCTAGTCCGAAAAAAAAATCTGTGGGTTGATTGGGCTCGGATTTGGGCTAAAAAATTAGCTGATGAAAGACCAATTTGGGCTTCTAAATTTAAATAAAAGACCTATTTTAATTAACTATA
This sequence comes from Lycium barbarum, assembly GCF_019175385.1. Taxonomy (NCBI): domain Eukaryota; kingdom Viridiplantae; phylum Streptophyta; class Magnoliopsida; order Solanales; family Solanaceae; genus Lycium; species Lycium barbarum. The sequence continues at coordinate 121,853,142 of NC_083339.1, read as the reverse complement.
TACTAACGTGTGCTAAAATATTACCTAATATAAAAGTATGTATTTATTAGTGCTCAGATAAAAATAAAATTATATGGCGTCGTAATAGCCGTGCGATAATATTTTTTAAAATTTCAACAGTAAATAAACGCTATTATTTAATTGCGCAAAAATAAATGCGATGCGTGTGCATAAGATGGTAAAAAATGCCGAAATGATTATAATGCAAATTATAATAATAAAAAATAATAATAATAAATAAATAATAATAATAATGATAATAGTGGTAGTAGTAACGGTAATAAAATCAAAATAATAATAGCTAGTGACTACAATAGGATAATGAAACGTTGATATTAATAAAAAGCTAATAATTGTAGTAAAGTATAAATAATTATTTCTTAAGTTGCGAAAAATATTAGAAGCGTAAATAAATATTTTAGAGGAAGGCGGGACAAAATTGGGTGTCAACAGGTAAGCAGTCGCTTCAAAAAAAGACTGAACCCGGGTTTCGATGTAAGTATCGCAAGCCACCAGGGACGGTTTGAGCCATATGATACCAGCAGGCCTCCAGGCCTATACTCTAACAGGGTAAACAACAGGAGCGTCCTTCGGGACAAATATCAAAAGGGGTCGGGCCCCCGAAGTTCTCGGATCACAACTTCATTATAAATGCTGCAAAACTTATCGCGGTAGTGAGGATGATGAAGGAGGCCAGATTCTCGAAGAAGATCTGGTCCAACCCGGATAGGAGAAACACCAATTTGTGGTGTCACTTCCATAGCACTCACGGGCATGCTATAGAGGATTGTGCGAACCTGAGGGTCGAGGTGGCCCAGCTCTTGCGAGTCGGGCATATCAAGGAATATATCAGTGATCGGGCCAAGCTCAACCTAAGAAAGAATCATAGGTAGAAGCCAGGCGAGGCACCTCAGCCTATCCACATGATCAACATGATATTCGGGAGGAAGGGGAAACAATAAAAAAGATAGCTTACACCACTCGCCGAAACTCTAAGGTGTCGTTTAAAACAAAGAGTCACGGTTGGGGCCCCGCCAAGAGCAGAAGTATATCCTTCAGCGACAGCGACTGCGAGGGACCTTTTCCTCTTCACAATAATGCCGTGGTAATATCTGTTCAAATTAAGAATTCTTTCATTAAGCATGTGTTGATTGATCCAGGAAGTTCAGCAAATATGATCGAGCAACGTGTCCTGAAGGAAATGGGGGTAGATGATATCATCATCCCCACAACTAAGGTACTAAACATGTTTAATATGGAAAGTGAGCTGACTCAAGGGGAGATTGAGCTACAGTTCATGCCGATAACATCAAACAAGACACGACCTTCGACGTCATAAGAAGGGCATGTCTTATAATATCATAGTTGAGATACCATGGATTTACTTCATGTGGGCGATCCCTTTCAATTTCCATCAAAAGGTCAAGTTCCCAACTCCTTGGGGATACGCAAAATCAGAGGAGACCATAAGACAGTCCGTGAGGTAGAAACCATGGTGTTGACGACATCCAAGAAGGAAAGAGTCCCCAAATAACAATTATAGACGCCAGGATCAAACGATAAAGCCAGGGGAAGGAAATGGCAAGGTACAAGAGGGTATCGAGATCAGCCCACCCCTGAAGGATTCGTCATCCCAGAGGACAAAAATTCCGCAGACTCGACTGTGGAAGAATTGGAACGCATAACACTTTTCGAAGATAATCCCGAAAAGCATGTACAATTGGGTTCCGAGCTCCCGCTTGAACGCAAGAGTAAATTTGTAACTTATTTAAAAGCTAATTTTGATTGCTTTGCCTGGTCGCACCTGGATCTAACAGGGATCCCTCCGGAGGTAGTAACGCATCGACTGAGTTCTGATCCTCGTCACCCTCTGGTAAGACAGAGGAAGCGACCTATATCAGCTGTGAGGGACCAATTCATTCGAGAAGAAGTCACGCAATTACTCAACATAAGGTAAATCTGAAGAATGGAGAACCCGAATTGACTAGCAAATGTGGTGGAGGTCACAAAGAAACTCAACAAATTTAGGATGTGTATGGATTTCAAGGATCTGAATGAGGCCTGTCCAAAAGATTCCTTCCAGTATCGCATATTGATCAGACTATTGATGCCACGATCGGGCACGAATTTCTCAGTTTCTTGGATGCGTATTCCGGTTACAACCAAATCATCTTGCATTCAGAAAATCAGAAGAAAACGTATTTAATGACCAATCACGGTAACTTTTGTTATAACGTCATGCCTTTTGGTCTTAAGAATGCAGGGGCAACGTATCAAAGGCTAGTGAACAAAATGTTCGAGGAACAGATCAACAAGACCATGAAAGTTTACATCGACGACATGCTAGTCAAGTTCGATACTCCGGAAGCTCATCTAGCGGCTTTACAAGAGACCTTTGATATACTCCGTACATATAACATGAAATTCGGTGTTTTGCCGGGGAAATTCCTGGGCTATTTGGTTTTTTGCCGGGGTTTCGATAAAAAACCAGACAAGGTTAAGGCCATTCAGGAAATGCCGGAGGAACTGGGCAACGTCAAAGCTGTACAGGGACTGATCAGGAGAGTCGCGACATTCGAGAGATTCAACTGCTAATCTTCAGACTGATGTCATGAGTTTTTCAACCTACTAAAGAAGAAAATGGATTCAAGTGGGCTTTGGAATGCAGCCAAAGCCTGAAATATCTTAAAAATATCTATTTGATCCTTACCTAATGGCTAAGCCACAAAAAGGAGAGCTCTTGTTCATGTATTTGACGATTTCACCCGGTCTCAGTCAGTATGGCCTTGGTACGAAAAGACGGGGAAAACCAACTCCCGATCTACTATGCCAGTAAAACTTTAGCGGGGGCGGATTCTTGATATCCGACCAAGAAGAAGTTAATTCTGGCGCTTATTATGGCTTACCCGAAAGCTCTGTCCGTACTTTCAATGTCACCAAGTGACAATAATTACCACTGCCTCGCTGCAGTTAACCTTGCAAGGCAAAAACGTCACAAGTCGATTATTAAAGTGGTCGGTGGAAATGAGCGAATATGATTTAGCCTATCAATCCTGCTCGACCATGAGCATGCAGAGCTTATCTAAATTTGAGAACGACTTCATCACGAACATGTTGGCTAGATGACTCCAAGTATGAACATCTGATCTCCACTTTTTTTGTTTCTTTTTCATTTAGTTTTCTTTTTTTTTTGCAGGATCAAGATTGAGACTGACCTAAAAAGAGACCTACCCCGGCCAGAGCCATCAAACGTCCGAAAATATGTGTTACACTTTTTTTCTTGATAGAGTTTTCCTGGAAGGGTTTTTTACCTGCAAGGTTTTTAATGAGGCAGAGACCGAAAAACGTATTACTTTTAAAGACGTGGTCGGGTTACATCAATCGCAAGCCGTAAGCTCCTTGCGCCCCATTACAAGTTGAAAACTATGATCAGTGGATAGCATGCCCCGACCTCTATCACGATTAAGATTTTGCTTCTTGTTAGGGCTAGAGTCTGATCCACATGGCGCAGAACTTGTAGCTTTTTCCTTTGTCCAGCAATGTAAAATACAAACTGGCTATGCGCCATTTGGTTCGTAAATGAAAAAAGTTCAAATCAACGCGGTTGCACTTTAAATTTGTTGGTACGAATCCGATTACATCCCCCACTAACACACGACACAACCTGCGGGCCTCTGAGCGAGAAGGAATGATAAACCTTATGCCAAAAAGATGAGGTCGAGACGTCCTCCTCATTAGCGATAAAAAATAATAGAGGCCCCTCATTTTATTATAAATCGGATGAATAATACCTGATCATAACATACGCGGCCGGAAGTAACATTCATCATAACATACGCAGTCGGAAGTAATATTTCCAGATTGGGAGAAACAATTGCACGCAACACCGAACGCATAACATGAAGCAATCAAAACTCCTAAACACATGCGTTCAAAATGCTTCCAATAGAAGGGTCTCAGAGCGGATGGATCCTTATAATGGCGATGCTCCCCTTCAAAGGGATAGATAAACGTGACATCCAGACCACAATCATTACTAACAAAAATGAACTCAAGCAAATTTATGTGCGGTAACGGTCAAGTCTGACAGAAACAAATTAGCAATTGGAACACAAGCAAGGATATGTGACTTATGGCAACAAAAAAAATGAAGTAAATACATTCATGTCCAAACATCGATAAGTATTTACAAAACATGGTCAAAAGAAAACACATCAAACATAGCCTAGCAAAGGGCGGGAATGCACTGGACAAAAGCTTGGTGGCGTCAGGCGAAAGTCCGGCCTTGCTTCCTCAAGTCCTGCATTTGGGCATTTTTCTCAGTGAGGAGCAGCCACTATCCTTCAATGGCACCCAGCAGACTGGCATTGGACTGAGAAAAACCTCTGTTATCCTCCAGCTACCCTCCGAGCCTCTAACTGCCCCTCCAGATCGGTTATGGTCCTCTCAACCGTGACCTTTTCTTGGGTCTTCCTTTCCAGCTCTACTTCCAGGGTCCAAATTTTCTCTGTTAGCCCAGACTCTCTTTGTACATGGCTCGTAAAATGATCTTGGTGATCAACCTATTTCTTCTGCAGGTCGGCCAGTCGGGGTGATACTCGACAGCCTCTTCACTATGAATTTTTCTCTCTTGTTCCGATTAAGCCGGCCTGGTGTTATACTCTAGAAAATTTCGCGTTACTAAGGCTGCAGACGGCTTAATGTAAGCTCAAGGAGGAGCAAAGATTACAAGTATAAAGGATGAAATTCTACTGTATTAGCATGAGGATAGCATGAGTATGATATTTGGAATTCGTACAATATGATTGGAATGATACGTTAAAAGATATATAGCCCTCGTAACCGTAAGTGGATGTGGGGCCCACATGATGGGATTTTTATAAAGGACATATGACAAGTTATATGGACAATATATGTAAAGTTAAACACACTCAAGAAGGACCCTTGAGCCAAATCCAAGTGTAAGCCCTTCAAAAAGATGTTTTTAAGTTACGTTTTCGGGTGATCAGACTTCGGGAGGCCATAACCCCATTATTATTTGGGAATTTGGGAAAACGCAAAAAATAATAGTTGTAGATAATTGAAATACCTTTCCAAACATAGGTGATGGGCCTTCATACGATATAGGAATAAAAAGTTATGGACGTTTTAGGGCGGAAAGGTCAAACTGGGCAGTGGGCTCGGCCCAACCCGACATCAACTCGGGTCAGGCTCACTTCCCTTGCTATTTAAGGGAGGTTTTAACCCTTATCGTCCTCATTTCATACCAAAAGGTCCAGAACATGGTAGACAGAGAGTGAGGGGAGTTTAGAGAGATAAACCAAGAGTTCGATCAAGTTCGAGGCCCCGAATCCCGAGGCTCGTGAAGGATAAAGTGTAGTACAAGTTTTGCCATCGTTTTAAGCTAAAAGTTGAACTTGGGGAATGTTGGTTTCGTGGTGGCTTCTCATACAAGGCATGCTTAAGATGTTAATGATGTTCTTATCATGATCATTGGTAGATTTGACGTGTTAGAATAGAGAAATGACGTTGAAAGTTCGATTATCATTTTTGGATCTCAAATAACTTGGGTGCTGTTTTGGTATGATTAAATGGATAGAATTAGTTGGATGTTGATATAAAATGATTGTTGATATTATTGTTGATGTTGTTGATAAGTTGTTGTTCTTGAATTTGGGAGAATAAAGTGTATGAAGATATTGTATACAAAACGTATACTGGGCTGTTTTGGTGTATATCTTTGGGAGTTGATGCTTTGAGTTTAAAGAGGCTTATATGATATGGTTGTTGTTGTTTTTGGTTGTTGATTGTGTTATTAAATTGAATTGGAATTAGAGAGAAGCGAAGATTACAGGGAAAATGTTGCCCGAATTTACGGAAGTTAATAACGAGCTTAGAGAATTATATGAACCTTGATTTCAAGTTGTCTACGGTTTCCTTTACCTTGATTGTAGATTGGCCAGTGTTTGGAAGCATAAGTTAAGCTAATCACGTAAGCCACAAGGTATGTAAGGCAAACCTTTCTTCCTTTGGCATGATTCTTGTTGTTATTCATTCTATATGTACTCCATATGATTCCATTCTTAGACAAGTAAGGTCTAACTGTTTATTGTGATGGCTTATTGGCATTGTACTCATATTCTGTTCCGAAGGGAACACCCATAAGGTGCCAAGTTGAGTTGTGTATATGGTTTTACTAATGATTTTGAGGAAATGAGTTTTATACTAAAGGAAACATAAAGTTTGATTTTCAAAACCACTCTGAAGGGGGGTGAGAGATTTTACTACTTCATTTCATTTACGATTTATGTCTACATTCCATTGTATCATCCCTTTGTACTGATATCATCACTTATTATTTGGGTAGGGTAATAAGATGAAATTGAGTAGAATATAAGTAGTAAGAATTTCATAACAATTCTACCCTCAAACCTGAAAGTATCTCCTCTTAAGTCTAGTGAGATACAAATTTGATAACTTCTTATGAAAGACTAAAGCTAATAACTGGATTGTGATGAATTGATTATGACTTATTCTTTGAATTGAAATTGATTTTTGTGGATTGGTTTTGTGTTGATATGATGGTGATATTAAGCCAGAAGCGGCTGCCCGAAGGGGCCACCCTAGCTAAGCCGGAAGTGGTTGCCCGAAGGGGCCATCATTATTATGCCGGAAGCGGCCGTCCGAAGGGACTATTGTGATACTAGCCGGAAGTGGCTGTCCGAAGGGACCATTCTGTTAACATGTCAGAAGCGACATGTGTGTTGGATTGCATTATTTACTTAAAGATTGTTTTGAGACTTCGTGTGCACATTTATGTTTCTTCCAGCGAAGGCTGCAGGTATTGAGTTAGATTGTGATTTCTTCTCTCCTAAGTCAAATTATGATTTGTTACCACCTTACATACTCAGTACATTGTCCGCAGCCCCAGATTGTTTGGCAGGTTAAGTGTACAGCAAGGATGCGTGGACGTCAGCTAAGATTGGCAAGTTCCACCTCATTCTGGAGCTGTGCTGAGTCATGTATAGATATGTATGATTATGGGTATGTCAGGGGCCCTGTCCTGACTCATAATGTTCAGTTTACTTCTTAGAGGCTTCTGCAGATAGTGTCCTGTGGTATCTTTGTCGAGATGTCAACAAAGTGATGTCAGTTGAGTCATTTGTGGATTTTAAAAGAGTATGTATTTTAGATGATTTCAGATGGTTTAAAGTACTTATTTGATTGAAAGTTTTCATAATGGTTAAACAGATAATGATTTTGATTTGGAAAAGTTTTATGTTTTTAAAAGTTTTTGAAATGATAGGTTTTGATAGAGCGAATATCTGAGGGTTCGCTCGACTCTGATGAGAGTCGGGTGCCCGTCATGCCCTACCATTGTTAGGGTGTGACACCTGGTCCCTAGCTCCTCGACCGAAAATAATTTGACTTCTTAGTCGGGAATACCCTCCTGCAGCCTCTGAATCTCCTCCAACCTTCCCTTCTCCTCGACCAGTTTGCGCTGGAGGCCTTCTATCTTCAAAAAACTGACCTGAAGAGAAAGATGGCGCACTAAGAACCCTGAGGTGGCTTTAAAGCTGAATAAAGTCTCAAAAAGGAAAGAGAAAAATCACTGCATACTCGAGTGGCCGCGTGAGCTCCGGCATTCAGAAGTCAATCAGCTAACACACGTCTATCTACCTCTTGTCCTTCTCCGTAGCTAAAGGCCTCAGATAACTTGCAACTCCTACAGGTATGGAAAACAAGTCGCATTTTTTATGAATGGACACGGGTGACTTGGCAAAAGGCTGAGGGGTTATGCATTGGGGCCGGGAATGTATTCACTAAACCTCTTACTGGGACTCTTCGAGCATCACCGAAGCTCCTCTTACAGGCTGAGCCCTGGGGTTGAAGATTCTGCCTGCGGGGGACCGATGAGGGAGGCCCTCGGGAAGATGAGGGAATAGATGGGACAGGTATCGAGCCCAAGGCTTCTCTTCGGGCAATGGAAGGAACAATGAGGGGCAGAGGGGTGGGGCGGCGGGGCGGCGGGGAAGGGGGCGCAGACAGAATCCACCATCAGAGCTAACTTTATCTCATCGAAAAGAGCTTGAGTAGTATCTTCTTGGGAAATCCTTCTTCTGTTGATGATTTCTGCGGTCGGGTCTTTCTCTTCCGCACTGGTGTTAGCTTCCAAGTCTATCACCACTTGGGGGGTGGCTGGGGTCCTCACATATGAACTTGGACCGTCCCGGCAGGGCAGCATCGGCTTGCTTGCTCCTCTTTATAATAGAGGCAGGGCCCAAATATGCCCTTTATGCTTGGGCCACGAAAATATTCCTTCGCCTCTAAGAGGATGCTGCGGCAGCTTGTAGCATTTTTTGGATGGCTATGGCCTGATCCTCGGATACATCGGCCAGAGGACGCACCAACGAGGAAGATAAAGACCCGACCGCAGAACTCAAGACCCGATCGCATAACTCATCAGCAGAAGAAGGGTCTCTCAAGAAGTTAATACTGAGGCTCTTTTCGATGAGATAAAGTTAGTCTGATGGTGGATTTTGTCTGCCCCCCCCCCCCCCAAAGGCAGCGTCGGCTTGCTTGCTCCTCTTTATGATAGAGGTAGGGCCCAAATATGCCCTCTATGCTTGGGACACGAAAGTGTTCCTTCGCCCCTAGGAGGATGCTGCGTAGCTTATAGCACTTTTTGGATGGCTACGGCCGGATCCTCGGATACATCGGCCAGAGGACGCACAGCCACCGTTTGGGAGCCCGTGGTTCTTTCCCCTCCAATTGTTCCAACTCGAAATTTCTTTCCACAACCTATGGGGAGAGGAGAAGTCAAGGACTTTTTGGACCCATCTTGGAAAATCTGATATCAGGTCCGGTGTCCACAAGGTGGCAGCAAGGATGGAGAAGAACAAAATCAATAGTCAAGCATTAAAAAGCAGCTTAAAAATGATAAGGGGATCAGAAACATTTACGTTTGTAGTTCTATTATTCTAGTACAGGGGCCTCCGGGGGCTTGCTTGACTAAATCCGCGGTGGCAATGATAACGTATCTCTCTATCCATCCCCAATTAAAATCATCATCAATACTCGTAATTATCACATTCTGAACGCGCCGGGTTAATAGGCAAACCTCGGCCTGAAGATAGTCGGAGAGTAGAGATAGATTAGGTAGGATAAAGTGAAATCCTCTTGAACTTAAGTAGAGAGGTACCTAAGACACGCTACCGTCCTCCAAACCGCCGGACCGGCTTGGGCCAAACAAAATCTGATATTTCCGGCAAAACTCTAAGATCACGAGATCAATGTGGTCGTTGATCTTTAAAGAGAAAAGATGGGTATATACGAAAAAAAAAGTCAAGTCAATGGGAAACAGTTCTCCTCCTTGGTTGGGAGGAGCACCTCAATATCCTTCCAACCACAATTCTTTTTACCTGGCTAAGGTTATCGTTGCTAATCGAGGTACGGTATACGTGTGCCGGCCAGTCTCTTTCACCATCCGAGGTGGTGGAAGTCTCGCGTACGGCCAAGTCTTTAGTAGTAGACTATTTTTCAAGAATAAACATTTTTTCCTGTTTAGCGGTGGAGTTTGAGGCTGAAGCCTTTCTCTTCGACGATCTGGGTATTGGAGGACGGTCGATCAGTACTTGTTGAATAAAGACCTCAGAATCACTGTTTTCAGCCACTTGGGATCGGATTGTGGCGCCGTCAGCGGTAGACGAAGTGGAAAACATGGCAGAAGTTTGAAAAGACAACGAATAAGATTTACAGAAAAAGAATAATAGTTCTGAAGAGCGATATTGGAAGCCTCTCAGAAAAAGATAAGCTCGAGAGGGAAATGACTCTTGGGAGGAGAGGCAAAAGTATTTATAAGGATAACGGAGCAAACGGCACAACCCTAAGTGGAGGGATACTTTTTGGGGGCGCGTCAAGGCACACCTTGAAAGAAGAGCTTCATCATCATAATGAAGGCACGATCTCTCATGAAAAGACTAGGCTAAGAAAGGGACATGTAGCCAATGACGTCTGATAAGAAAAGAACATGTGTGAGGGGAAACGACTCCATCCAATGAGTGAAAAGGCGCATTAAATTTGAAATCCTGATAGGATAAGTCTCGACTATTCGAGGACTTCTCTACGCAAAGGCTAGAAGTGATTGTCTCTTCCACTTCCCGGGCTCACAATTAAGGTAACCTCGGAAAGTGGGGGACTATCTGTATTGGGTAGAAAATCAGTCTGGGGTCGCATGCGAGACAGGGTGCTCGAGGTGATCTGAGGAATCCTTACAGCAGTAACCCACTCCACCAACTCCAGTTACATCCGCTGTTCTAGATCAGAGAGACACTGACTAATACTAACGTTGGGGTACGCTTACGTCACATCATCTGTATGTTAGGGTGGAAAAGTCTTGTTTTGGTTTTTCATAAAGATAGCTTATCATGTAAGCTAAAGCAGCTTCACTCCCTCTCTTGTAATCTATCATTTATTTTTCTCTCAAGAGCAATATACATCCGGGCACATCATTTATCTTGGAATATCTATTTGTCTTACTTTATCTTGTTATTAAGCTCAGTTCTTTCGATATAGCTATTAGAATCACGAACACTGACCCCGAAAGGAGAGTTTCCAGGATTGGATACGACTTACTTGTCTTTAAACCCTTAAAATACAAATCTCTAACTGACTATACGTTTTCACCGGAAAACAAACTGTTTATTTTAATTTTTTATCTCAATTTTTTTTATGAAAATATAGCTGTATTTTTTATTTTATTTTTGTAAAACTAAAGGAGGGAGAACTAATTTCTTCCCAAAGTGATAATGAGGAATCATGAGAAGGGTTGAGGAAAATATGGAAAAAAGACGTGTGCTTGCGTGTGTACAAAGCTTGCAATTCTTGATCAGTGACAAAACTTTTGCGACCCAAGGCCGAACGTGGCGCAATAAAGCTCGCTCTTTAGTTAATCGCTTGTCCGGTGAAAAAGCAAATTATGGTGAACATCCATATTAAACCATAGTAATTCTCATTCTCATATCGGTAATTGGATAATAACAAGTTTTATTTTTCTCTCCGGTTATCGTTTTTGGCGACAAATTCATATTGAAAGTCTTACTTTAAGCATAAAATATTTTACAATAAAGGTAAACCTGATAAATTCGAATTCATATCGGAAAGTCTCAACCCGTAAAGTGTTTTTCATTTAACCACTATCTCATATCCAACACTCGAATATGAAATCTTCAATTAAGGACGAAGATGTATTTACCAGTCTACTACAAATTTAATAGTGCTTTTTGCATAATAAGACGCTCATTTTGTAACGAAGCAATTTGATTTTTGCAAAGTCACCAATGAAGCTTCATTTCTTTTTTTTTTTGGTAAAATGAAGCTTCATTTCTCCTTTTTCTGATTTCTTATGCACGGTGTTTATCTCACTCGGTCAATTTTTTTGCTTTAAATACACTACAGACGTATAAATGAAAGTGATACTCATTAATACATTATTTTTTGCTTTCAAAATTAACAATTCAAAAAGTCATTTCATATTCTTTAGTCTTGTTTCCTTTTGAATGAAGCTTTAAAAACCACATATAGGAAAAGTGGAAAACTAGAATAATTCCAATGCTGGAGAGAGAGATGGCAAATTTGAGTAGACCATATCCGGGTCAATACAATAGAATATGTAGCAACTATGCACTTTGAAAAATTTAAATAATAAACTCAACTTGGCCCCCGTCTAATTTTTATCTTCCTATTGTGAATCTCATTTTTACAAATGTTCGATGGGTAACTTATAAATAACAAATAGAGTGAAAAGGAATATACGAGCATAATTTTTACCTTAAGAAAACAGATTGCAGTACTTATCCCGTCTTCACTCTTTGGTTAAAGAACTAATCGTCAAAACATTAGATCTTTAATGATCTTATCTTTATCTTTTCCAATTATTTAAAAAGTGCGAGGTTTATAACCCAGACATTTAATTTCTATTTTTGTTCTTATTCGTCAAACAAAAATAGAATAAGAAAATATCAACGTTGCATAAGTAATATATACTTAAGAGATATGCGGAATACCGGTGTAATTAAATAATTAATGAATGCTTATGATTATTGAATAGCAACTACTACCATATGAAGTCACATGTACGCATAAGTCAGGCCGGCGAAAATACATTTATTTTTGGTTGTATCACTTGCGTTATAATCCTAATCTTATTATTCAATTTGATTAAGCAATTGTAAATGTAGTTGAATTAGGATTAAGTTAGAAAATTCCGAGATTAAAAAGGATAACAAGAGATAACAGTTCTCCTAAGGATAAAGTAAATTTGATTAAAGCAAGATACAAATTGTCCATCATCGGTAAAATCATCTTTTAAAACTAAAAGATACGAAAATAACATTTTTTCAAAAAATTATAAAAAACTAAAGAACATAAACTTTATCATCTTTTTTCATGTAATGTTTTTTTCAAGCTTATAACGTTTAAGTATTCACAATGTTTGTCTAGTAGTTGAGGTGGAGTGAGAATTTTAAAAATCATGATTTGAATCACAGTCCGGGGGAGCTAGGCCTTCGGGCATGGGTTCGGCCGAACCTAGTAACTTTTGTATTAATATTAAATTTTCAGTCAAAGATGTACAAATTATTAATTAAAAACCCAACAAATTTAAAGAATTAGAACACCAAACCTACAAGCTTTGAATTTTGGCTTCGCCTCTGATCACAGTAGGTCTAACCAGTGAGTCCCTTCGAGGACATCCGATAAAATTGGAACGATACAGAGAGAAGGCTGACCAGTGTATATTTTATTAAAAGATATATATAAACTGACATTGCTTGAAATAGTACAAAATAAAATACAAGAAGTAAAGCCTTTAGATCTCCACAACCACATACTCATGCACGACAAGATGCGATAATAAGAAAGTATAATCAGTGAAGATTTATATAATCGATATACTCATTTAGAATTAAAGTCAATTATTTTACGTATCTGACAAATTAATCCAGGTGCAGAGGAACGGATCTTAATTAACACCACCGTATCTATATACACACGCAATGTGTATATAGGTTATATAAATTGTGATGTAAGGAAAGATCATGCAAAAGAAAATTATATCATGTGTGGTCAAATTTGTGTTTTAGTAATTCAACGTTAAATACTTATTATTATTCGATATTTGTATTAAATCATGCAATTTAATTTTAATATATATATATATGATTAACACATGTACTGTATTGCATTTGATATTAACCACAATTACGGTTTGTTCTACAGAGCGGTGGTTAGACCAACATTGTTGTATGAGACAGAGTGCTAGCTAGTCAACAACGCGCACGTTCAAAAGATGGAGGTAGCGGAGATGAAGGTGCTCAGACGGATGTGTGGACATACCCGGAGAGATATTATCACGATCCAAACTAGAGGGCCATGACGGGAACCCGGGCCCTACCTGCCGAGCACCGTTAATCGTGCTTTCATATCATAATCATAAACAAGGGTGGACCCCGAGGTTCATCAGATGGCAATCTGCTAGATCATAAGAGAAATATATTGAAAAGGAACAAGCCCAAAGGACATACATATATAACCATGTTGGACAAAACTATATAAGCTGACAAGGCCATCATAGACAACTATTCAACAAAATATAGGCTGAGGGGGCCATACAATGTCTAACTGTACTACAACTGCTTACAAGCCTCTAATAAAGTGCATGACATAACAAGGTCGGGACAGAGCCCCGACATACCCGTATGTATAACAAAAATATAACATACCAAAACACAACATCAACTCTGGGACAAGGGGAGTGCTCCAATATCAGCTGAATAGTAACCTACAGAGGTGGATCGTCAACCTGTCTACCTGAACCTGCGGGCATGAAACGCAGCGTCTCCCAAGCGAAAGGGGAGTCAGTACGAACAAAGTACTGAGTATGTAAAGCATGAAAGTAATATAAAGAAGACATGAAAGTGCATCGGATAAAGGGAATGTAATTTGTATAGCTGAATTGCCTCTGAGGGCCAATGATATGCATAATATATATACGCGTATATAACGCCTGTCAAGCCTCTGTGGGCATCCCATCGTATCATATCGGCCTCTGTGGTAATTATCATCATATCGGCCTCTGTGGGCATAATCATCATCATATGACCAACTGATCAGGTGTTAGTGCGTATAACGTCGTCACCTTTCCCATACCCCATATAGATATAATATAAGTATACGCGTATATAACGTCTGTGGGGTCATAGTATATGTGTGTGTGTATATATATATATATATGATAAGAGTGCATCCTGAATATGTCGGAGTGACGTAAGGTCGTTACACCTCCGATCATCATTATGAAATAGCATTTTCATCATCACGTGACTCTATGAAGCATACTGAATCTAAAGAAGGATTTACTATGAACAATATCATTAGAACATGAATCAACATAGGACATCTCTAGCTGCTAAGAATGGAATCATTATGGGTAGCATTACGTTTACGTTTTGTTCATGAGGATCATGCCAAAAGAAAGAAAGTTAGCCTTAACATACCTTAAGTCGTCAACACAATCCCATAGCGAATCTGTCGGACTAGTACTCCAAACTTCACAGTCACTACAGCACACCTAACAACCAACAACACAACAACAACCTCATATAAGTCTCTTTAATTTCACATCACTACTCACTCCAAGATAAACATCAAAACGACCCAACATACGCTTTGTATACGACACTTATTCACTTTCTTCTTCCAATCATACCAAGTATAACATCCTCAATACAATCTCGACACCAACTACTGTCCTTACGACAAGATTTTAGCTCAAAAACACATTAACAACATGACTCAAGTTAGATTATATCTCAAAATAAACTCAAGTTCATATTTGAACCTTCCCTCCAACACCTTTCCCTCCAACTTCTTTCCCTCCAAACCTAGCATAACCATCATATAAACTCATAAACATAGAAATAAGATGGAATCTTACTTAAGAGCCCAAGAACACTTCAATTCCAAGATTACTTCACCTTGAAGTATCCTCCAAAACTTCTACAAGAAGGAGAAACAAGTTTCAACAATACTTTGGAAACCTTTAGCACTTGATCTTCTCTTTTGATCCTTGATTTCACTTAGGAATTGATTAGATATGTTAGAGAGGGTTTTCTAGAAGGTTCGAGGTCAGGGGAAGTGAAGAAAATAAGATAAAATGAGGAGTATACGAAATATATATATA
Source organism: Lycium barbarum (assembly GCF_019175385.1). Taxonomy (NCBI): domain Eukaryota; kingdom Viridiplantae; phylum Streptophyta; class Magnoliopsida; order Solanales; family Solanaceae; genus Lycium; species Lycium barbarum. The sequence continues at coordinate 121,837,901 of NC_083339.1, read as the reverse complement.
TAAAAAATCGGAACCGACATAAAATATGGCTAGAAAATACTGGCCGTATTTTATGTTGGTTCCGTATATATGGATTTTATTTCCCAACAAAAGTTTTTCCCTTTCTGCCAAGAGAAGTACGGACCGTATTCCAAAGTACGGTCCGAATTTTTGATATATGGTCTGTATTTTTTCTTCTAAACTCAAAATCCGACGAAATGTATTCTTTTCGATTCGTTCATCCTCCAATCCTTCCAACACATGTCAAATATGAACTTAAACCTTTGTATACTCAAGATGAACACATCTAATCTTATAATACCTCGAAGATAATTCCGCTCTCCAAATCTATAACCACTAATTCACGAAGATGCTTAACGTACAAAAGTAGGAAGGTTAACATATATGATTAGGAATGAAGTTATACGGAACAAGGTGGGTGTGGCATCAGTGGAGGACAAGATGAGGGAAGTAAGACGGAGATGGTTTGGGCATGTGAAGAGAAGTGGTGACGATGAGCCAGTTAAGAGGTGCGAGAGGTTGGCTGTTGCAGGAGTTAGGAGAGGTAGAGGTAGAGGTAGGTCGAAAAAGAACTGGAGGTGGTGATTAGACAGGACATGACACAACTTCAACTGACTAGGAACATGACCTATCTAAGGTACGGAGGTTGAGGATTAGGGTAGAAGGGTAGTAGGCAGCTGAATGGGGGTATCTGGAGTGCAGTACCTATTCTCCTCTTTTCTTTTACTCTTAATAGTAGTACTTAGTTATTGCGTCATCACTTATTCTTCGATGGGAACTCATAAGTTTTAAATTTCGGATCGACAAACCCATGGAAAAGATGTATCTCGAAGCAACTTAAGAGGGTGCAATATGAGAAATACATAGATAACCTCTTTAAGTTGTCAACAACGATAAGTTGAACACCTTAACTTTTCAAGTGATCATACAAACACTTTTGCTTGACACAGATGTTTCTCATGGAACGAGTGAGTTCTCTGCAGGTGATCTCACAGACGTAGTGTTAACAAGGCCAATGCTAACGACTAAAGGTCTATATGATCACTTGAAATGTTAAAAGTATTTAACTGATCATTGATGACAACCTAAAGAAACTATCTATGCATTTCGTTGGGGTATAATACATATGACGTTTGGTAGGATGTATTAGAAAAAATAATACATGTATTAACTTCAATATTTATACTCTCTTGTTTGGTAGTGCTTTTCAACCTATGTATAACTACTAATACCTATATTAGTTACATATCATATTCAATACTATTCTTATACATTGCAAACCTATGTATAACTAATACTAGTACTATTTCTATTCCAAAGCATTCTAGTAATTTAATACTACAACAAACCAAACAGTCGATAAAAGATAATCCTAGCATTACCAATACACTTTATTTAGTACTTCCTCCGTCCCATATTAGTTGTCCACATTACAATAAATGTCCGTCCCAAAATATTTGTCCATTTACAAAATCAAGATAAAATTAATTAAGTTTTTCCTATTTTGCTCTTAAAATTAATTATTTTTTGAAATAACTAATATTGATTAGAGTGTAATTAATTGGAGAAAGACAAGAGTAACGCAGTAAAAATATATTTTTATTTATGAATTTTTAAAGGATGTGTAAATAGAAAAGTAGATAAATAATATAGGACTGTGGGAGTATTTAATCTTATACACTTTGTCAAATGACAATGTTTACAATTAAAAAGACCAAAAGCAAAAGGTAGAAGAGAGAAGGGGGCAAGTGCTTTCTCTCTCTAGCCCCACTATCCTTACTACAATAAAAAAGAGAAATAGACACACACACACACACGCAAAAAAAAAACCCACTAGGACGCTCTCGCAGTAGTGATCAAATCAAAGAAAGAAAGAGAGCGCACACACTGAGTAGATAGATAGAGACTCATGAGAAGAGCAACAAAACCAAAGTAAAAAAGAAAAAGAAAAAAGAAAAAGCGCAAACAGTCCCCGAAAAAGAAAAAGAAAAAGCAAAAAGCAGTTGAGAAGAAGGGGAAGGTTTAGAGTTGGTTATGGTGGAAAATCTAATCGACACGGTAGAGCAACAGGAGCAGCTTAGGGGCAATATCGTCATTATTGCAGATTCACATCTCTCACAATCTCCATGCTTGTTCTCTTCTTCACATCGGTGGTGGGACCTAATGTTGTTGAATCAATCAGCACAAAAATCAGTAAACTGGGTGGAGTATTCATCGGCGGCGTTGGGGGTGGTTGGATGGAACGTCAACAACCTTCTAATGCCGGTATAGCTTTTGCTGTCACGGCCTTGGCCGGTCTCGCCTTGGCCGCCGCCCTTTTCTACACTACTAGGTAAAAAACAAAAAAAAAAGTGTTTTTTACGTTGCCGGAGTTTTTGAAACCCTAGAAAGAAATCTCTGTAGAGTAGATCTTTTTTTTTTCCTTTTCTTTTGTCGTCCTTTATTCCACAGAGAGTAGTAGATGAGAGCTCTAAGACGAAGTCAGACTTCGTCATCTTCAAATTCCTCTTCACCATCTTCATCATCACCGTCATCGTCGTCGTCGTCATCGTCGTGGATTCATTTGAGATCAGTTCTATTCGTTGTTGCTTCCTCACCAGCTTCTTCTTCTTCCTCTAATCGGTGAGTCGATCTGCTTCTCACTTTCTATAACTGTTCCATTTCATTCATCTTTCCATTTTTGTAAGCATAGTTAGTTCATTCAGATCCGATCTTAGGTCCTCTTATCTCTTACTAGGATGTGATCCAGTGCTATAGTTTAGTTCTTCAAACCATTGCTCAATCTCAGTCCTATTATGTTTTGTTAAATTATTCGTTTTGCTGCTATATTTTTTTTTTATCTAGATTTGATTTTTATGAATAGTTTTGTTGGTGGATTTATTCCTTGAACAAGTCATGGTAATATATTTGATTTATATTAGATAAAGGTGGAGACTGTTAAAAGGTGATAGCATTTGTTTATTGAATCTATGTGGACTGTATTTTCTATATTTGTCTGCTTACTTGATCACAAATTCTGAAAGCTACGATTTTGCTGGTTTCTCCTTCTTTTCTTTAACACAAGTAGGTTGACCATGTTTTATATTTCACAAAGTCTTACAACTATGTGTTTATGATGATAAACTAAGTGTATAAAAGATGTGACTTTCCTCCAACTTTCTTAGGACAGGGATGTTATATATATTTTTATTTGGAGGGCTTTGGGGCGTGGATTTACTTGAGCTGAGGGTCTATTAGCCTCTCTACGTTCACAAGGTAGGGGTAAGGTTGCGTATACACACCCTCCCCAGACCCCGACTACACTGGGTATGTTGTTGTTCTTTTGGGGTGAGGTTTCACCGGTTGAAAGGGAATTTCTAATGTAGTTGATGTCAGTTTTAAGCTTCTATGTCAGGGTCTCACACTCTCACTCTTAAGTTACAATCTGTGAAATTTGGATATTGTTTGAATGGGTAGGCTTGTTAACAGTGGGATGGGATGTTCAGCAGCGTTTCTAAGTGATCTTTTCCTTATGTTTTTGCTTAAAATTTAATGTTCCCAATGGTGAAAGTTTTCTTAATTTAGTTGTGTTGGTAAATGTTTAGCATATTGTGATGATTTAGCATGACGCCGCCGCAGTCCTATTAGATTGAGATTAAAGTAGAAAAATAGTACGATTCATTACAATGCAGTCTCACCCCTAGATTCTGCAGGGTTTCTTAGTGAAAATGTTATTTGGATCTAATTAGGAGGGCCGTGTGCTGGGATATCTTGATTTGAACAGTGAATCATGAATAGCCTGCTTATACTGCTGCTAAACCACATCTGCCAGAGATAGTCTCACGGATAGATTATGTTCTCTATTTAGCAGTTACGTGATGTACTAATTTCTTGTTGAACTCTATGCATCTTGGCATCTTGCAACTTCTTGCATAAGTTCTTACCTTCAACACTTTATTTTGTGGTTGTGACCTTGTGGTCTTGCCTGTTGTTTTTATTCTTTTATCATTCTCGGTTGCAGTTTCCCTACTACTTTTATTTTATTATTGTCATGATGGTTAACCTTTGCAAAGCTCTCGTTTTCTAGAGTGTGTTTGTTTTGAAGTGATGTGAAATTTCTAATCATGCCGAATATCTGTCTTGTCTGATGGTTCTAATTTGAGTTGCTGCTGTTTTTACCCCGATATAGTGTTACCTTGACATGCATTTCTTGTTCACCAAAATTCTTAATCATGCTTATGATTTGTTTCAGAGGTCATCTCAAATCACCATGGTCTCGTAGAAAAAGAAAACGTGCTCTTGCACCCCAACAGTGGAAAAGCCTTTTCACACCAGAAGGAAAATTTCGTGATGGTGGAATTAAATTTCTAAAGAAAGTCCGTAGCGGAGTGAGTTTCTGGCCCACCTTAAATTTTTAGAATTGTATCTTTCTTATTTCAATGTACAAAAAGATTATCAGGCTAATCAAACCTCAAAAGGTTTGTTTGGGAAGTTCGGAGTGAAAGGGGTAGGTTCAGAAAGAGGAACATGAAAGATAAAATGATTTCATTTCCCTTGCTTGGTTAAAGGAATACATAAGATTGGGTTGAGAAACCCCATTCCCTCTTGTCTGGACATAAGAACGCGAAGAGAAGTTGGATTGCCCGACTCATTAATTTTTAATCTAGACTTTTCTCAAAGTCAAAGGGAAAAGAAAATATTAGTTCATTTCCATTGTGTGGTTTAAGGGGCAGTGGAAGGTGGAGAAAAATCATTCTGTCCTGTTTGGTACCCAAGGAATTCGTGAATTACCCAACTTTTTTCAAAATTTTCAGATTTCTGTCTTCCAAGAGGAAGAGAATCTTTTTTTTTTTGTGTGCCCTAGTGAAAACCATCCAACTCTTCCCTTTTTACAACTAAAGAAGGCAATAGAAAGTTTTAACATCACACTTTCTCTTCCCTGCTTTCCAAAGAAGAGTAAGTATGTTGACTAATCTATTGGCCCTTTCATGTAGGGTGTTGACCCAAGTATCAGGGCTGAGGTTTGGCCATTCCTCCTGGGAGTGTAAGTATTTCTTTCTCGTGTAATATTTCTCTTTTTAAGATTGATAATCTGAGTTTTGCTTGTTTTCTTCTCCTTTTTAGGAGAAATTAGATATTTGCTTCTTTTCTCTTGTTCTCTTCTATTTTGATTAGCCAATTGTAGTTGTTTAATTTCCACAGGACATGGCAGGGGAGTTATATTATGTTATGAATAATAATTTATCATATGGACATTCACTTCTCAGTGACTGATAAAAGTCATCTCTGTATGCTCCCCCTTAATTTTATGTAATAACTATGTCCCATGTGCTTCATTCAGATGTAGTGTCTACTTCTGAAATGGTGATGCTTGGGACCAGTACTCTAATCCTTTGTCAATCTTTAAACACATCCTCTTGACAATCTAGGTTCTGGATCCTTTTACCCTTACCATGTAGATCTATGTACTTCCTGAAGTGACAGATGGGCATTGTTTTAAGAGGGTTTTAGTTCCCTCTGGGAGTGTCGTAACGTTTACATAAGTATTTCCTATATAGTACTCGCAGGAACTGTACTGCTTTAAAATTTATATAATGTGAAATTTCTTTTATATCAAAACATCATGTGTTTGTTTGTTGCAGTTATTTTTCAAATTATGCTTAGTATTTAGTTAACCAAGTAAACCTCAAATCGGAATTTAATGATTTGCTTTGATAGATTGAGAAAGTGTATTAGAAGGCATTTAAATTTAGGCCAAATCTTAGCTTTTGATGAAAAAGTGCTTATTAGTCAAAATGATTCTATTAACTGCAAAAACTTTTGGAACATCTTGGTGAAGAATGTCATATTTTCTATTTTGGCTAGCCCACATCTGTCGATTTCCCTCGAAGGGTTGCTTTTTCCCTTGCACTTTTCAAAACTCTCTCTATTGTAATATTAAGAAGATATTCGAGAAGTCAACTTTATCTCTACTTTTAAACCCACTTTTTTGCCATATCCTGGGCCCAATTTATTAAAATATGCGTCATAAATTGCAGCATTTACCTTAATAGTCCTGTCTGAAGTCTAAACAAAATGAGATACCTAAATTGGCTAAGAAATGAGTACACCTTTGTATGGTTTATCACTTATTCTTTAATGCATCCTTCACCCAAATGAGGCCTTAAGAGCAGTTTCCCTGGCTTCTGCATCTGTGTAATTACTTTGGGTCAAGGTCTGTGACAATGCAAACACTTCGGCATTTCTTTATTTGTCAGAAGTAGTTCTGTGACTGCGGTTGCCTTTTCCCCTTATTTCTATACAGTGAATGCTTTGGTTACAGTTAAATTGATTTACTTTATGTCTCTCTGCAGCTATGAGTTGAACAGCTCTCAAGAAGAAAGAGATTGTATAAGAAATCAGAAGAGGTATTATAACCAGATAATTGATCCTAATACCAGATACTTGATCCTCCCTAGCCCCAAAAAAGGGATTGAGATACAACAAAGTCCTTCATTTTTATCTTGTAAAAATGAGGAGGATTCGTGTGTATTCGGTTGACTGGTCATAGTTATCCTTGTTAATATTTGTTCCAATTACCCTTTGACTGCGTGATTCATACTCCTTACTAGTGTAGTTAATCTGTGTATTGCAGGAGGGAGTATGAGAGCCTTCGTAGAGAATGTCGCAGACTGCTGAAACGGAGTGGGACTTTTAAAATGAGGGAGACTGGTGGAATGGGAAGTGATGGTGAAGGAAATATCACTGAAGGGATGGATTCCCCCGACTATGAAGATGTTGTTACTGCCCGGGAATCTCTCTCCAGTGAGGACAGGAGCACATATGTCGAGGATTCTGATAATCCCGGTGGTACAATAGCAGATGATATTTCCAGTTCCAAAAGAGTGACGGAGCCAATTGATGTCTCTGACTCCGAGTCATCAGACTCAGATTCCTCTGCAGATCCTGATATCAGTCAAACTGTCCCCTCCGCAGAAAGCATGGATGAGAATACTGCTGAAGTGACCTCTAAGGAGGACTCTTCTTCTTCAAAGACAGAAGTTCAGTCACGGCCCTGCAGTGCAGAAGATTTTGCTACATGGCAACGAATAATTCGGCTTGATGCGATTCGTGCTAATGCCGAATGGATAGCATACTCCCCATCTCAAGCTGTTGTATCAGAAAGCAGGGCACACCGTTTAGCAGAGGCTGTGGGGTTGAAGGACTATGAACACCTAGAGCCCCCTAGGATCCTGCATGCTGCTCGGTTAGTCTCCATTCTTGAAGCCTATGCGCTATATGACCCCGAAATTGGCTATTGCCAGGGAATGAGCGATTTGCTTTCACCAATTATTACTGTAATGACAGAGGACCATGAAGCTTTTTGGTGCTTTGTTGGTTTCATGACGAAGGCTCGGCATAACTTCAGGCTTGATGAGGTTGGAATCAGGAGACAGCTGAACATTATTTCTAAGATCATCAAACAAAAGGATTCACATCTCTATCGACACTTGGAGAAGCTCCAAGCAGAGGATTGCTTTTTTGTGTACAGAATGGTGGTAGTTCTTTTCAGGAGAGAATTAAATTTTGAGCAAACACTTTGCCTGTGGGAGGTAATGTGGGCAGATCAGGCTGCTATTAGGGCTGGGATTGGGAAATCTGCCTGGAGTAGGATTAGGCTGCGTGCCCCACCAACAGATGATCTCTTGCTTTATGCAATTGCAGCATCTGTGTTGCAACGGAGGAAACAGATCATAGAGAAGTACAGTAGCATGGATGAAATTTTAAGGGAGTGTCAGAGCATGTCTGGTCAACTAGATGTATGGAAGCTTCTAGATGATGCCCATGACTTGGTAGTCACTCTCCATGCTAAGGTATAGACATCTTTGTTATGGTGCTTTCCAAGACTTTACACTAATTTATTCTCTTTGCTGCTCCAACGTTATTTTGTGGGATGATGCTACTAAACACTGCATGCATCTCTGGTACACACGAAGAACTGCTCTACCTGAAGACAGCTTACGGTCAAGGAGTGCTGGTGCTTTTCTTTTGCTAAAGAACATGCAAATGTCAAAAGAATCTGCACTTAGGAAATAACTTATGTGACTTTCTCCTAAATACAGGCTTGCAAATTGCTTGAATTCAGTGTAGCAATTCGCTGGAAGCCTGTTAGGTGTACCATGCTTGATATTGAATTTTTAACTTGGTTCTCTTGTTAATGCTCCTAAGATGGCTTTTATTTGGAGTATTTTATCTCCTGTTGCCCAACCTCCCCCAGGAAAATGGGGCTCCGTTTCGAGTGTTCTCTTTGAACATGGAGATGGGATTGTGGGTGATAGAATAGCTTGCCCCTTCTCACGCACTGGTTGGTTTGTGACTTTGGTGAACTGGAAAATTTGACTTCGTAATCATCAAAGCAATAGCTATATCATGAGCATTTGAAATCTTAAATGGTGTTTTTATATGACATGCAAAACTCTGATGCAGCTGCAGAATATTTATGCTCTTCCGAGCTCTATAGCAGCAGCTGGTCAAAAACATCACTGTGCCACAAGAGCTCTTAAATATGTGGAATGTTGCATTAGGATTAAGTTTCACGAAATTGGTAACTTACCGTCTTTCACAATCCAGAAAGGTTACTTCGGATCAGGTATCAAATGGGCTCTGGAATGAACTTGTTTCTGCCAATTTTGTACTTCGACGGTCATCTTAAAGAATTGATGGTGTGACAGTTTTTTTTTCATAGTTAGAATGGAAAAGGGGCAAATATACCCCTCGACTTTGCTATATGGAGCGGATATACCCCTTGTTAAAAAATGGGGCAAATATACCGTCGCCGTTATACAAATGGTGTATATTTGCCCTTTTCTAGACAGACCTATATTTAATGAATTAAAAAATTATTTACCTTTATTTTTCAATTAAAAATTGCAATGTGGCTTTTTAATTTTTTTTAAAAAAATCAAAAATAAAAAAATTGTACATCATCTTCATGTTAACCCATTTATAAATCTCCATCAAAATCACTCAAAAACTTCACCAAATTATTCCAAATTTCAGATATGAACTCCTCAAGACATTCTCAATCTTTTGAAATAATACTCGTTCGAAAAGGAGCTCGGTTGCGAAAATCCGAAATTTTGAACTTTGAACTTCAAGCTCCTTCAATGGCTGATAATGAAGAAAGTTCATCAGTGAGTGCAAACAAGAAATAAATATTACACCTATTCAGCCAATGTTTTTGGAGGCTTCAACAGATTGAAGAAGAGAGTTTGAGTAGGTTTGAGTAGCAAAGAAAATGGAGAAAGTTCTGTTGCAGCTTATGGTGGCTTCAAGGCAGGCAGTTACCACAATTGTATCAAAGAAGAACGTTTAAAAGGATGATGTGTTTTTAAGTTCATTGTCAGCCATGCTCAAGTTCAAAATTTCGGATTTCCGCAAGCGAGCTTCTTTTCGAACGAGTGTTTATTTCAAAAGATCGGAATGTCTTGAGAAGGTCATACCTAAAATTTGGGATAATTTGTTGAAGTTTTGAGTGATTTTGATGGAGATTTACAAATGGGTTAACATGAAGATGATGAATATTTTTTTTTTAATTTTTTAAAAGCCACATTACAATTTTTAATTGAAAAATAAAGGTAAATAATTTTTTAATTCATTAAATATAGGTCTGTTAAGAAAAGGACAAATATGCACCATTTGTATAACGGCGAGGGTATATTTGCCCCACTTTTTTAACGAGGGATATATCCGCTCCATTTCGCAAAGTTGAAGGGATATTTGCCCCTTTTCCCTAGTTAGAATACTAATGTAGAACCTGGTCCCAAATTAGAATCCTACTTTCCTTAAAGCTGCTCCCCTACCTGACCCGATCCATCCATTTTTATTCCAGAAAAAGAATACTTAAATGTTTATATTTCCTCACCTCTTTTGAATTACTGCCAAACCATTTGGCCATTTAATTTACAAACTATGTACACAATGTATAGGTAGTGTATAGTTTATACTAAATATACCTATATTATGCATATATATACATACCTATACAATAGTGATATAATTTGCTGTTAATTCACAATCTTGAATAGTAATTCTGGGGAAGGATTGTTTTACAACTTTATTCAATGAACTAGATGGTATTTATAGGGAAAATAGAGCTTCTAGGACACTATAACACACTTCTTAAGATACACTTGCTTGCAACTGGAATTTCCTTGTATTCAGATTGAGTAACAACTTTGACATGGTTTTCCTGTCAATATCATATTGAGTGTGAAAAGCTATTAATATCATGGATGAGAAAAGCATATCTTTGTTTCTTGAATGCAAAAAGTATTCGTTTTTAGTATACTTCTCTAAAACCTTTGAAATTAATTAATTGCTATTAATAGGAAGTAGCATACTGATCATTTCTTTGGAGGGATCACCGTACTCTCGTTCCTGTCTGATTTCACCAAACTTTGTCACTTTTTGTTGCTAATTAACGTTTGCTATGATCCTTTTTTATCTTCTTCTCTTTTTTGTTTTGTTTTGTTGCATGTGTCTAATAGAAAATTAGTCTACTTCACTTAAGGTTTCTAGTCTTCAATATTTTTGAAGATTAAGCATTCATTTTTTAAATTTTACATTCACGTTATCTTATTGCCTGTTGGGAGTGAAAGATATACACTTGAACTAACGTATCTTTACATGATCACTAACTTGCATCGACGAAAGTTGTTGATTAAGTCGAGCCAGTCCCATGTTTTACCTAAGGCGTTGTTAGTCTGTGTCACATTGCCTTGCAGTTTACCTAAAGTGCATAATGTAAGAACCTTTTTCAATTATGAAAAGAAAAAATAACCGGAACTTAGATCTTTGGTTTGTTCTAAAATTCAAATTGCTCGGACAGCTGATATAAGGCTACCACCTAGCATTTGCCTCCCGACTTATTAATCACGTTGACTGCTGCTTATTAACGTTTTTTTCGTTCTGCCATCCTCGTAATACTTGAATTTGCAGTTAAAAAAGTCTACTCCGCAGAACACACAAAGGAGTTGGATGTGTTGACAGAGAATCGAAAGCAGCTGATTTTTTTTTTTTCAAGGCATGCCCCTGTCCTTGTCTCCAAGTGTGTGATCCACTGATTCACTAAGTGACTTTTTCTTACTACTGTACTGGAGTCTATCTCAACAAGGGTTGGTGTGGCAGACACCCCCTTGCTTGCCGATTGAAGAAAGCCTTATATGGCTTCAAACAAGCGAGAAAGACCCTTTCTATCTTATTAGTTAAGCGCACTAGTTGCAATAAAAAAAGCAGTGCTAACGAGCAAGAAAAAGGATGCACCTTAACTAAGAAACCATTCTTACAGCTGCCCCCAAATTCAGTAGGCTGGTTTCAGCTAAATTAACCCGAACAGACCAGAAGAAAGTTTTAAAAATCTAACATTAAGGAGAAATATTCTCAAATATCTAATAAACACAAGCCAAGTCTAATGTTTCCAAGAGGCATCAGACACAGCAATTGTAAAGCACAGTACAAAATTGATGACCACATTCAGTTGTTGCAGCGATAATGAACTAAAACAAGATAAATCAAGTGTTCTTTCAACAACCAAGTAATAAGAATAAAAAGAGGCCTGATGCAGATTGGATTCAAATTACTTCTCCTTGGTGTAGTGTCGTACTGTAAAGGCCAAGCCCAAGATCAAGATGGGTACAAGGAACTGTAGAATTTTGATAATGAATTCTGGAGTCTTGTCTGGATTGTATGCGGCTTGTTGCGGTGGAATATAAGCGCGTTTTAGGGGAACTGTTGACATGTCGATTTCCCCGATGTAATACTTATCCATCATCTCTCTAGCAGAATCGCTGTGGCCAACATCTTCAAAGTCATTTGTTGCATCTTTCCCTGTTGGTAATAGAACAAAGATCAGAATTCATGTCACACAAAAACCATTGACACTTATTGCCCAAATAAACAAACTATAAGTGAAAGAAACAAGGTATTACCAGTTGCTGAAAGTAAAACTTCGTCACCACCTGGATGATCATCCATGAATGGAGTTACATCATACACCTGAGAGCAATTTGATACGCAGGCATAAGTTCATATGCCGTCATAGGGAAGGGAAAATATGGACTAGATGAGATAAAATTGGTCTACTTGAACTCTGCTTATTATAATAATGACAGACATCGTTTCATAGCAACGATATAGAGATAAGGTGAACCCAACCATCTTAGTCCATTGTGGAATCATTAAAATAGCTCCTGGAATTGAGCAACCTATACCATCACGAGTAACTAACCGGGATTTATCTTATCCAGTAGGTGTTTCCTTTGTGAGAATGATCACGAGTCCACAAATCATCTCTTCCTCCACTGTAAGCAGGTTGGACAGATATGGGATCTCTTTTTAAATATTTGTGGAGTACAATGGGTCATGCCAGCGTAAGAGCTCTACTAGAAGGTTGGGAAAGTCAGAAAGTGGGTAAAAGGAAGAAGAAGATCTGGAAAACCATCCCTCTTTGCATCATGTGGAACATTTGGTTGGAAAGTAATAGAAGATATTTTGAAGGCAAAAGTTCTCATATCTCTATTGTGAAGAATAGATATTTACAGAATTTATATTTTTGGTGCAAGGAGGAGTAGATGAAAACATATTTCAGTACTTGGAGATCTTGGATATGCTGAGTTGATTGTAACAGCTATCCTAGATTCTCTTTGTTTTGTAAATTTCTGAACCATCTAGGTACTTTTTTCAATAAAATCTTACCTTATTAGAAAAAAAAAAACACCTCTAACAGAAAACAGGTCCCAAAGCTGTAGAGATTTATACACACATAACGGATACTTAAAGTTTATATACTATTAAGATTGAAGATCTAATTTAGGTTAAGTCGTATAAATTTTAAAAAAGCAATCTGATCCGCAATTTGTGTTTCAATTTTTCAACAAATACCTTCTTCGTGAAGTAGGAAAAAGAAAAGAGTTTGGACATGAATTTCACTAGGAAGTTGGAAATTTTGTGAGCGAAAACCATTATTCTACTTGAAATACCCTCAATCCTTTTTTATATAATATTTCATCAGTATACGAAATGCTAAAGTCCATTATTAGCAAATAACAATGACGAAACCATTATTTGCAAATACTGAACTTCAGATTTGCAAGTTCAGTGCCACATGCTTGTTTTCATATCCGCGCCACGGAATTTGGGTTGATAAAATGAGCTGACTCTTAAAACTTGTAATACTACTCTTTTTTTTTTTCAACGTAGCAAAAGTAATTGGTAACCAATTGACTGGTCAGCTTAGATCCAAAGGAAAAAGGAGGGGAATAAAACATAAATTAGCTGTCCTTTTCCTCAACTATATAAAATAAGTTTTTAAGTTCTTTCTTTCTACTTCCCTCTCCCTTTTTTCCACAGTGCTAACCTCTCTGCATCAAATCTACATAAGATAAACAACTACCCCTGTTTTACTGTTTTCCAGGGTGAAAGACTGAAATCTCGAAGTTTAATTCAACATTATCTACCCAAGTTACATTCATATTAACCAACATGGCCTTCATGAACATGTGGAAACGACATTTACTATTCACAGACCACCAAACTCCTTTTTTCAGAAAGGAAAGTCAAACTCTTAATCCTTCTCCAATATGAGGCGGATCCAAGATTTGAACTTTATAGGTTTTAGTTCGAGATTCTATCACAGCCCATTTGATTATCACTTCAACTGAACACCAACAGATGCAAAGAAGAGTCCAAAACAAGAAATTCAATAGGAACTGTAAAAAGAACTAATTAGATCAAATCATAGCTATCACCGAAATTCTGAATCACTATCAATTCGATAATTCCAAACTTACTACCACATATGTTAACTTAACAAAACAAACAGATTCGATTACCAGATAACCAAACAATTAATATAACAACTGGTATAAACAAGATCACCGAATAACTAAAATCAAATTTATACAAAAAAAAAAACAGAATAAGAAGATTAAAAATAAAATAAAAAATTAACCTTTCCGCTAAGGATAAGCCAGCAATCTTTGGTCTTGTTGTGTTTGGCGACTTCCTCAAATGCATGATTTTTCGGATCTGACGCCATTTGTTCCTGTTAGGCAACATCACTTAAAATTACTTTTACATAGAAAATAAGCACCATTAAGAATCAAACGACACTAGATTCTGCTTTAAAAATCAAATAAAAAAAGGGAATCTATATGAATATTTACATAGACTTACAAGAGAGAGACAGAAAGAGAGTTTCTTCGGATTCTGTTTGTCTCTCCGATTGTGCACCCAACAACTTTTTCCGCAACCACACGCTCAATATTATAGGTATCCCACTTACCAAATTGCCCTTCAATGTTGTTGAAATTACGCCCCTCTTGTTGGATTCTGCTCTTTTCTTTTCTTTTCTTTTTTGTTTTTCTTCTTTTTGCTTATATGCGGTGGTTTTTGAAGTGTCCGGGTTCGTAAGGAATAAACAATTTCGGGATTAAATTTAAGATGAGTTTATTTTATATTTGGTTGGGATGAAATCGTGATATAAGTAATTCCAAAACTAGTTATTTGGGAATTATAATGTTATTTTATCTCTGTGAAAATATGAAATAATTAATCGCAGAATAAGGAGTCGTTTGGATATGGTATGGTTTGAAATCATATTTGGACATTTGCAATTTGAATATGCTAAATTGTATTTTATCTTATAGATATAAAAACCCCACAAGTTGTGAAAACTATCAAAATATTTTAATTCTTATACAATCTTACCAAATGAGCAAGTCATAGTTCATCACAAAATTAGTACGCTACTAGAAAGTCTTTCTAAAAAATACAACATCAATTGATCAAACTTTAGTTCAATAAAAAACGAAAATTTAACATGAATAACAATGAGATTGGTAGACATAAATAAAGGTTGGTGGAAGTTAATGAGATTGGTAATGATTGATGGGAGTAATTGTAAAAAATATCTATCAACTTATGGGTATTTTTTTTACAAAATATAAACTTACGGGTCAAATTTTATATTTAAATTTTTTGAAAACATAGTATAAAATCCCAAATTGTGCCTTTTTGGATGATTTGGGGTTTCAAACCAATTAGATTAAATGCATGTCCAAACGCTAATTTCATCTCATGGTTTCAAACTGCACGTCCAAACGCCTACTAAGTAATCCAGGATAACTTGTTTATTAACCAAACCACCCCTTGCAGTGTACAACCACTTATGCCCCCGTTTTTTCCTTTTCTTTTCTCTCCTCCTGGTTTTTATAATTTATGTTTTTGGAATAACCCACAATGAGTCCCTTAAATTTGTCAGGATATTTTATTTAGACACTTGAATTAAATCATGTTTCAATTGAATACATCAACTCTTAATAAAATATTTTAATTAAACATTTTAGGTTCAATTTTTTTTTTTTTTTTTGCGTGTATTTTCATTCATCTGTTAGGTAGTTAAGTTAATCGCACAAAATATGTCATCCCGTTTGATTATACGCATCAACCTCAAGCTGAATGCCTGAGATTTTATGACTTATTGAGGCGAATACGAGATGACATATTTTATGTGATTAACTTAACTACCTCATAAACGAATGAAAATACACGCAAAAAAAAAAATTCTGAAAGTGTTTAAGTGGAACACTTAATTAGGAGTTAAGGTGTTCGATTAGAACAAGGCTTAGTTTGAAAGTCTAAATAGAACATCCCGATAAGTTTAAAGGGGATATGTATTGAGCCCTATAACTATAACACAAAATTATCCTTTTTGGATTTCGTGTGTGTTATAATTGTTTTGGACCCGATTAATACATACATACGTTATGTAAGACCTATTAAAGTGTTTGAAGAAATTGCACGATTTGCCCTTCAAATGGGTTGGTCTTTAACTTTTGCCCTTCAAAATCGAACTTATGTCTAGCGCCGCATAAATTCTTTAAGGACTCCGATATAACTTGTGAAATATTATGATGCGAAATTATAAACTTATATCCGATAAAAAAGTTATTTGTCATGACGGATAAAAATTAAAGACCAACACAAAATAGGGGCAAATGATAATGACCCAAAGTGTTTTGTTTTTGTCCAGTCCAGCTCAGGTCTTTTTTGGCTTTGTACATAATGTTACTTGGTTGATAAAATTTCTTTTATTATCAAAAAGGAACTGTTTTTTCAACAGAACAATAACCTAATTACAATTCGTTTATACAACATTCCTTGTTCTTCTAAAACAATAATAATAATTAGAAGGGTTAAAGGGGTCCTTCAGGAAAAAATATTCGACTCCTAACACGATTACACGAGAGATATTAACTATGGAAAAAAGCTTATGCTTGATGCAGCTAATTTTCATTAACTACAATACCATTTCCACCTATCTCTGTTTTTTTTTTGTTTCGTTTGCTTGCAATTATGAACAAAAAGGAAAATTTCATATTGGTGAAGAACGTAACAGTGAATTTATTCCTTTTGGCCCTTGACTTAAACTTAAAAGTTATATAGAACTTTCAAAGATAAGACATATTTAGAGGGGGGAAAAAAAGAACATGAAAATTCAAGCTTTTGTTAGGCATAGAAATAAAATAGAACCTGGAGTAGCCGCCAATTTTGTTGTACACATTCTTCAAAGGTTTGTTAAAAAAAGCCATACACATATTAACATAAGATAAATAAATTTCTTCCTTGGGAATCAATTTATTATTCTGTAAGTTGTTGGACCAATTTTTTTTTTTTTTTTTTACTTTTTTTTTAATTACATAGAGGTAGGAAAAGGAAAAATTGGAGGAGGAAATCGAACTCTCACTAACAAGATAAAAATTGACGTAGTCAACTAACTGGACTACTAAGATTCCTGACCGAAATCATATATGGTCTTTGGGTGTATTTTCAAATTTAAAACCATTGAAAGGAGATTCGCCCACAGTGTAAGGCTTGCTATTTTTGTTCGTTTTTGACCAACTGTTTAAAATACCAGTCTTCACATTGGACTTTAGTAATCAACAAATACGTGTTCTTGTAGTACCTAATATTAGTAATTTATTTTTATTATTTTGTACCAGAGCCCAAGACTTTTATTACCCTAAAATAAATTTTTGGAACCAAAATAACCCATTAAAAAAAAAAGAACGTAAATAGACTTCACGCACAGATTATGTGCGTAAAAGGACCAAAGTGTAGTTTTACACTAAAGTTCCTTTTACGCACAAAATATGTGCGTAAAAGAGCCAAATACCCCACTCCAGCCTTTATTCTTTGGAAATCAAACTGAAAATTAAGTTTTTTTCCGTACTTTGACTGAAAATTAGTCACGTTTCAAAACACCGGAATATAAATATTTTATATAGAACTTAATATCTTTTTTAGCGTACAATAATGTCGGCTCATTACATCAGGTATACCTATATGTTTGGATCGTCATTTTAGGGGTTGTAAAGTGCTCCGAAGTGAGTTTGGAAACTTGTTATCTTTAAGTTTTTTTTGGTACTTTGACCGAAGATTAGTCACGTTTCAAAACGTCGGAATATAAATATTTTATATAGAACTTAATATTTTTTTTAGCGTACAATAATGTTGTCTCATTACATCAAGTATATATATATGTTTGGATCGTCGTTTTAGGAGTTGTAAGTGCTCCGAAGTAAGTTTGGAAACTTGTTATCTTTAAGTTTAATTGTCATATTTTATAGGGTTTTAATTAATCTAGGACGCCGCATGAGTTATTAATAATCGACAATAAATACTAAAATAACTAATTATCATTAAAAAAAATAATACCCAAAAATATATATAATATTAACATAAAATGTACATTTTATTTACAAATACACAATCTCCTAATGCCTAAGGCCAACCCACCACCCTCACTATCATCAGTATCCTCTCTCCTCCTCTTAATGACATGATGATCTATGCTATGATCATCCTTTCTTCCCTTCTTCAGGCCCTTGGTGAAAATATGTTTCCTGTGGGAGACGGCGACGGTCTCCGCCTGAGTAGCCTCTGTAGATGCCTCAGGCGATGACTAAATCGGAGGAGACTGGACCACATGAGCAGAAGAATGAACCTAAAATAACATATAAACAATTTAATGTTTCATAAACTAAACATGAAATAACATATAAACAATTATTTAATAAATTATTTCTTTGTAAAAAAACAAACCTGTGTGTCGACGGCCTCCTGAGATGGCTGGTCAGAGGGCTCCTTAGCTGTCTCCTCAACTGTCTCCTGAGCGCTACCCAGAGCTGTAGCTGGAGGTAGAGACTGGTCAATCTGGACAGGCGGAGACGGGTCCACAGGCGCAGAAGAATGAACCTATAATACATGTAAATAATTTAGTTTAGATTAATAAAATAATTAATTAATACATTATTTTATTGTAAAAAAATAAACCTATGTGTCGACGGGCTCCTGAGATAGCATGTGAGAGGGCTCCTGAGCGGCCCGCGGAGCCAGAGATGTAGATGGTGCCGTAGGCCCGGCTGTAGAACGAAGAAAGTAGTCATCGAAAATAATATCCAAGTCCTTATCTCTGCCTCCCATATGTAGATCACCAACTGGCACCTACGGAAATGATGCCCAAGGGTCATAATGTGGGAACATCTCTGGCGTATATCCAGGTCTCTGTGAAGTCGACGGCCTGGAAAAAAAAGGGGTATCTGTAGCTGACGGAGCCTGACGGGCTATATCGTCAGGCTCATCTACTAGACCTCTGCCAGCCCGACCACCTCTGCCAGCCAGATCACCTCTGCCAGCCTGACCACCTCCGCCAGCCAAATCACCTCTGTCAGCCCGACCACCTCTGCCAGCCCGCCTCTATCAGCCCTACCACCCTCAGGAATACCCTCTGGTACAGCCTCATCGACACGATGCCACTCTTGTGCCTGTGTCATACCAGTGTCGGTGAGATGAACTATCCGTGCCGCATATGCCGCTATCCCGGGGTCGCTGGACTCCGTAAGGGGAATGCTCTCATGGCGTATCATCAGAGTCATCTGTAGCTGCATATATTTGCAAATTTTAAGAATTGAATAAATTCATAAATTAATACATAATAAGACGACGACTGAATAAACTTAACAGCGCCTCGTACGCTCCTGAGAGTGATGCATATCCTTGGCTATCAGGACGCGGCGTCGAGGGGTTAGCAATCAAGGAGCGAGTGATATGCATGTACCAAGTCATGTACTCATGGACCGGAGTGTCATGTACGACCGCCTCGAGAGTCGTCATCCTCGCGTTCCATGCATTGACTTCCTGGTGCATACGCGCCCGCCATACCGCATTGTCGATCGAACGCTCGTCCCTGGTGTAGTGGTAGTGCTCCCAATGTGTAGCCACGGGTATGTTCTGCACATGCCCAAACTGCCGTAATACACGATCGGGTGCGTGATGATCAACTATGTCCATATGGATTAATGGACATCATGCAGTCCACATGTGCTCACCAGCCCTACAAAACGCCGGCAGCTGACCCAAAATCTGATCATACGGCGTCCATATGAAAGCCTATAAGAGGATTTCAACTAGTTAACAATAAAATACTAACAAAAATATAAAAACTGATATTAAATAAAAAAAACTTAACTCAGGCGCCGTCATGCGGTCTAACTGATCCCTAAATGGGAGAATGACATGATGCGTCTCCACACCTTTGGTACGGCCTCGCGACCATCTCCGCGTGTATGGCATATCCTCAACAACATAGTCATCGGGAGGGTGAGCAGCTATGGGCTGAAAAGGTTTCAACCTAGTCCACACCCATATCTGTCATAGTTATCAAAAAAATTATTTATCAGTCGTCGTTTCGAAAAAATATATTTAGTGTTTTATCTACACACACTTAAATATATTACCTGAAGAAGAGGACTAGATGCAGCGACCTCAACCCTCTCGCCCATAGAGGCTCGATTAAATCCTCTGTACATGTAAGCCAGGACAGCGGTGCCCCAACTATAACATCCCAGCTGCTTTAGGTCCTCAATAAAGAGCAGATACCTAATGCTCATATCCGCACCCGACGTGTTTGGGAACATGATGCCCCCGAATATGATGAAAAGATATAAGCGAGCACGTCGGTCAACATCAGCCTGTAGCGTCGCCTCGCCAATCGGATGCTGCAGATCTACGAGGCGCAAGTGAGCATGGAGGGAGGACCGCAACAACCGACTCCGTCCACGTATATCCCCCTGCAGAGGCTCGAAACCAATGAGCCTAGCCATCTCCTGGCGATGTGGCAGCATCTCCGGAGGCTCCACTCTATACAATGCCTGTCCATCAATCTGTAGACCATGAATCACCTCGACATCCTGCAGGGTGATGGTAGCCTCGCCAATGCGGAGATGAAATGTGTGAGTCTCCGGTCGCCAGCGCTCAATCATAGCTGTCACTAGAGCCCTATCGTGCTCAAGCCGACCAACCTTGATGCACCGGTAGATACCGCCCCGATGTAGTATATCTATGACACGGGGATGCGGGGAAATAACCTCTAGAATATCCCATGCTGACTCCCCCAAACGGGTACAGACCACTCTACTAGAGGATACCGGTGCATCCCATACATACTGGGACCTATGCTCATGCTGTAGATAAAGTACCTCTCTGTTGTCGAAGGGTCCCGGCTCCATGGTGGTGTCCCATCTATTTTAGGCATTTTAAATTAATCATTAATAAATGAAGTAAGGATTAAAGTGGTATATTTTTTACGCATTTTAAATTAATCATTATTTTTTAATTAATGTCTAATACGTAGTATTAGTTATGTAATCTTTTACCGAGAAATTATACAAAGGATTGAATCCTAAACTAAGGATTTTCAATTTCTAATTAGCAAATAAATAAATTAACAATTAAAGATATAAAGATTAATAATTAACAAATCAAAAAAATTAACAATTAGCTAGCGAAAAATTAGCATATAATTAATAAATAAACAATTAACTAACTAATCAAATAATAAAAAATTAATTAGCATATAATTATTAAATAAAGCGAGAAACTAACTAATCAAATAATTAACAAATTATTAACAAATAAACAATTGGCTTAACAAAAACTAAAAAAATAATTAGCTCGTCTAACAATTGAAATAACTAATCTAACAATTACCAAATACTAAATAAGCAACTAATAAACAATTAACAAATTAACAACAACTAAACAAAAAGAAATTAAAAAAAAATGAAAAAACGAGCTGAAAACAGCCCTTTTGCGCACAAAAAAAGGGCGTAATTTTTTTTGTCCATATTCACACAATAGTAATGCTTAGGTTAATAAATTAACAATTAACAACAAATGAAGAAAAAAAATTAAAAAAAAATGAAAAACGGGCTGAAAACAGCCCTTTTACGCACAAAAAAAGTGCGTAAAAGTATTTTTTCGTCCACATAGTAATGCTTAGGTTAATAATGTAATAGAAAAATCGTAGTGAAATGCCTAGATTGAAGCTTTGATTTTGAGTTTTTGAATTGAATTATACGCTGCTTTATTGCGAAGAAACTTATTCCTAGACTTCAATATACCACTTTTGGGTTGGAAATCAACAAGAAAACGATGTTTTTGATCGCGTGGGACCTCGGAAAGGGACGTTTAATGGCTGATTTTCGTTTTATGTTTCGAATTCGGGGGGACCAGTGGGGAAGACGACGGGCCCGATATATTTGGCTCTTTTACGCACATATTCTGTGCGTAAAAGGAACTTTAGTGTAAAACTACACTTTGGTCCTTTTACGCACATAATCTGTGCGTGAAGCCTATTTACGTTCTTTTTTTTTAATGGGTTATTTTTGTTCCAAAAATTTATTTTGGGGTTACAAAAGTCTTGGGCTCTTTGTACCATTGTTTTCAATGTCAACATAATTAGCAACTATGATTCTAGTGGACACGCGTTTGCCATGTTCCATACCATTTGCTTATTTTTATTCCTTTTATAAGGATGATGATGATGTTTCAATCAACTTTTATATAGTTCAATAAATTTGATCTACATATTTTATAATTCACAAGCATAAGTGCTGAATTGATTTACATATAAAAGTTAGGAAACACAGACACGCGGTGGGTTCGTAATCTCATAAAGGGTTTGTCAAAAAATTCGGAAAAAAGAAAAGCACTCAAACTAACTCTTAAGCAATATATATTACATTCCTTGAATGTAAACATGAAAGTAGTACAACTAGAAACATAGGTTGGGATGCGTGTAGATCTTAATTTTTTTTTACATGAAATTGATGTTTATCAAATACATGAACGTCCACGAATAAAATAATTGTTAAAACTTGAATCTAAAGTCGGTGGAAGCCATTGAAAGTTAAGAAATAGAGAAGAGAGGAGAGCAAAGTAGAAAGAGAGCAAAGTAGAGAGAGAATTTTTGTATATTGATCTGTGTAAAAATGAATATTCAGTTCTTACAAAATATCTCCTAGCCTATATATACCGTTGACTACATCTAAACTAATTGACCAATCATAATCAGCAATCCAACTAATTTCCTACTTACTTTACTCATTAATGGTGTATAACATAATCAACCACATATACCATCCTAATACTTCTAACACTCCCTCTCAAGTTGAGAATGGAAAATGTTTTTCATTCCCAACTTGGAAAGCAGATAGTTGTGCTGTTGATGTCCAAGTGCTTTTGTTAGTATGTCTGCCAGTTGCTCTTTGCTGCTTACATGGTCTGTTTTGATCAAGCCTTCTTGTATCTTGTCTCTAATAATATGGCAGTCAATCTCAATGTGTTTTTTTCTCTCATGATACATTGGATTGGCTGCTATTTGAAGTGCAGCTTTTTGTCACAAAACAGTTTCATGGGTAACTCAACTTGCACTCTCAATTCTTTCAACAACCCTGCAATCCAGACCAGTTCTGAGACAGTGTATGCCATAGCTTTATACTCAGCCTCTGCTGAGCTTCTAGACACAGTGCTTTGTTTCTTGGACTTCCAAGAAACTAGTGAATCACCAATCTTAATACAATATCCAGTGACTGACCTTCTAGTCATTGGACAAGAGGCCCAATCCGAGTCACAGAAGGATACTACATGAGTTGACCTTGTACTTGGCATTATCAGCCCTAGACCTGGCTGTTTCTTGATGTATCTTACTATGTTCAGTGCTGCTTCATTGTGAGATTGTTTGGGTGATGACATGAATTGACTGAGGCATTGTACTGAGTATGAGATGTCAGGCCTAGTTATTGTCAGATACAACAACTTCCCTATCAACTTTTGATAGCTCTCCCTGTCTTGAAGCAAGGGATCTGTCACCACTTCACCAACACAAGCATCATACTCCCTACTTGTAACTTTCACATGTTGCTCTAATGGTGCATTTTTGGGTTTGGATCCTGCTAACCCCAACTCTGAGATCAAACTGAGTGCATACTTCCTTTGCGACATCACAATCCCATCTTTGGATCTTGCACACTCTATACCCAAGAAGTACCTAAGCTCCCTTAGATCTTTCACTTTGAAGCTTTGTTGTAGTTGCTGCTTTGCCCTTTGAATCTCTGTACTATCATTTCCTGTTAATAGAAGATCATCAACATATACAAGTAGAATAACAAGTTTTCTCCCAACAGCTTTGGTAAAAAGTGAATAGTCACGTTTGCTTTGAACAAATCCTGATTGCAAAAGCGACTCAGTTAATTTTAGATTCCACTGTCTACTAGCCTGTTTCAATCCATACAAGGATTTGAGCAATATACACACTTTTTGAGATGACTCCCCCTAAGTGCCAAATCCTTGGGGTAAAGACATATATACTTCCTCATTGAGGTCACCATTGAGGAAGGCACTGTGTACATCCATCTGGAGAATGGGCCAAGAGTAGGAAGTAGCTAAAGCAATAACAGTCCGAACTGTTACCATCTTGGAAACAGGGGAAAAAAGTATCATGAAAGTCAAGGCCTTCCTGTTGGGTGTAACCTTTAGCCACCAATCTGGCCTTATACCTCTCTACAGAGCCATCACCATTATATTTGACTTTAAACACCCACTTACAACCTATTGAGGTCTTACCAGGAGGCAAGTCAACAATGTCCCAAGTATGGTTGTGTTCAAGGGCATCAATCTCAATCTTCATAGCCTGAATCCAGTTATGATCCTTGACAGCTTGAGCATATGTAGAATGTTCAATGTGAGCAGAAAAAGCTGAGAGTGAGGACTGATAAGGTTTGGATAGATGAGAATAGGAAACAAAAGATTCAATAGGATGAGGAGAAGAAGCAGAGGAGGCTGTTGAAGGTAACGGGGGGTGGACATAATCTGTCAACCAAATGGAAGGTTTGGACTGTCTAGAGGATTTCCTAGTTGCCAAAGGAAGTGTAGTGGATGAAGGAGGAAGACTAGCAGGAGAAGGAGCAAGGGAATAAGCAAGAGAAGGAGCAGGGATAGATGGAGAATCACAAGCATCAGGAGAAGAAGAAGAGACAGGTGTAGAAGTAGGAGAAGAAACAGAATTATCAGAGGAATAAGAGTCCGTGGGAGCAGGGCAAAGACTGGGAAAAAAAGAGGAATCAGAAGTAGAAGTAGGTGGATCAACTGTAGGGAGAGGATCAGAAAATGAAGCAGGAGAGGAGGAATGGAGTAGGAACTGGGCCCTGGGGTGTTTGAAGGAAAAAAGTCTTCTTTAAAGACAACATCCCGATTTACAAA
This sequence comes from Lycium barbarum, assembly GCF_019175385.1. Taxonomy (NCBI): domain Eukaryota; kingdom Viridiplantae; phylum Streptophyta; class Magnoliopsida; order Solanales; family Solanaceae; genus Lycium; species Lycium barbarum. Next base: position 121,813,280 of record NC_083339.1, on the reverse strand, counting down.
AAATGTATTGGTTTCAATATCAAGGAGCATATAACCTTTTTGTGTGGAAGAATACCCTATGAATACTGCAGGAATAGATTTAGGGGAGAATTTATCAGAAAAGTTTGGTTTGGTAGCATAGCAGAGACAACCCAGGGTTCTCAGATGATCAAGACTGGGTGTGTGACCATGGAAACACTCAAAAGGAATTTTGTCATGTAAAACAGAAGTTGGAAGCCTATTTATGATGTATGTAGCAGTCAATATACAGTCCCCTCAGTATGTTAGAGGAATTTGAGCTTGAAATCTTTAAGCCCTAGCAACTTCTAGCAAGTGTCTATGCTTGCGTTCCACAAGGCCATTTTGTTGAGGGGTATGGACACAACTACTTTGATGGATGATTCCCTTAGAAGAAAATAAGGTGGAACAGTGTTGGTTAAAGAACTCAAAACCATTATCAGATCTGAATTTCTTGATAGATTTTTTAAATTGTGTCTCAATCATTTGAATAAAATTCCTCAAAACAACAATTGAGTCACTTTTTAATCTCAAAAGGAATGTCCAAGTGAGTCTGGTACAATCATCAACTAGAGTAAGAAAGTACTTAAAACCATTATAAGTACAAACTCTATATGGACCCCAAATATCCATGTGAACAAGATCAAAAGGATTTAAGGACTTAGTACTACTAATAGGAAATGACAACCTAGTTTGTTTAGCTAATGGACATACAGGGCAATTACAAAAGTTGAAATAAGAAACATATTGATTCAGAGTCAGGATTTTCTGCAACACTAAGGTGGGGGCATGACCCAGTCTGCAGTGCCATATAGCTGGAGAGGATGATGTAGAGGTAGTAGCCAAGCAGTGAAGAGGTGGTGTAGCAGTTGATGTGGAAGGATTGAAGATGTACAATCCCCCTTTCACTCTACCAATCCCCTTCACCTGGCCATTGGACAGATCCTGGAATAGGCAGAAATCAGGAAAAAAAGAAACAAAGCAATGTAATTCCCTGGTGAGTTTGGATACTAATAAAAGATTGAATTTAAAATCAGGAATATACAGTACATCATGAATAGACTGGTCAGCAGTTAAAGAAAATGAACCAGTGTGTGTAATGCTAGTACTAGTGCTGTCTGGTAAGTGGACTGATTTAGGTATGGAAGCTTTGATAGGATCATTTAACAAGTTCAGTGATGAAGCCATATGATTGGAGGCTCCTGAGTCCACAATCCAAGAGTTTTAGTTTGTAGTTGACTTACCTGCCATGTTGGCCATGTCTGCAGTTTCTTTGTCCTTCTCCAGCATGTGCAAGATCTGCTGGTATTAATCTAGTGTGAAGTGCCTCGGTAAAGCGAAATTGGCAAGAAGTGATGGTGTGAATGCATGATCCACAAAGCTAGCACTGTTAGCTGCTGCCCCCGCACCCTGTTCTTGATAGGCCATGCTGGTGTTTCCATAGTTTTGAGGCATTGAAGGTGGTTGTTGTTGACACCTAATTTTGGCTCGACGTGCTTAAAATTAACGTTTTGGGGGGCCCTGATTCGTTAAAGAGCACAAAATACATTTTTTTTACACATTTTTACATTTTTTCAACAATTTATTGATGATTATCCTTATTTTAGGAATCTTCTCAATTTATTGTCATTTTTCAAGAATCATTATTTTGCACATGTACAGCGTAATACTACCATTTTTTTGTGCAATTAATAATTGTTTCTTAATTTTATAGCAATACATTTTCATATCATAGACATTAATATTTATATTTTATACTTGCGTTATTATTTATACATGTATTAATTAACTATATTTTAGTACAGTCTGACAGTGTAGAGAAAATCGGAGCAAGTAATTTTTAAACACAGAGCAAGAATTCGATCAAGTCAAGGTCTCGTCACCTTTTTAAAAGTTATACATTTGAGGTGATGGGTTGGGTTGTTGATCCATTGATTAATAAATTTTTATACAATGATTAAAAGGGTTAATTCCCCATTGGACAATAACCCAAGGATTAAAATAAGCATTGAGGGGACAAAGGAGTGCATTCTTTTATTTTTTGAACAAAAGAGGGTGTTCATTGATATTATAAGAAAGGGTGGGGTTAACTTTTATTTTTTTTCATCCTTTGTCTTCATTCTATACATCTACACAACACTTACACACACACAATCACACATCAGATTTTATCCAAGGAAAACCTAAACATTTTCCCTCCTCTCATTTTTTCCCACAGCCGCCGCCGCCTCCTCGCCGGAGCTCGGAGCTCCGGCGACGCGCCAAACCACTCCCTTCGCTCCCGCCTTCATCTTCCTCACCACTACGACGCCAGCCAAACGCCCAGACTTCTCTCTCTCTCTCTTTCCCTCTTCTCCCTACTGTTATCACGGCACAACCCCTCCCGCTGCTCCGGCGAGGAGCTCCACCTCCAGTGAACCGGAGCAGCGAACAACAACTCCGTCCAGCCCAACCACACCACCGCCGGAGCTCGGAGCTCCGGCGACGCACCAAAAGCAACCCTCTTTCTCCCTCCGTTCTCACCCTCTACCTCTTTCCTCACCTCTGTCACATCGAAAACGACCAGATCTGTTCGGTTTTTAATTCATCCAATAATAGTTGGTCGGAGTTCTATTTTCCGACGTCGCTTTGGTGTTCACTGTTGAAGCGATGCCGCCACTGTTCTCTCTCTGTTTTACTGTGTTGGCGGCTTTGTGAGATGTTTCTATTATTGTTTTGCTTAAGGCTACCACTGCTACTCATATTTTGACTGCTTTCTTTTGGGTTATTTTGGTTTTCTAGTGACTGTACCAAAAAAAAAAAAAAAAAACTTACGACATGCTACAAAAGAATTCCATCGGTAATATTTGATTATATGATGTTTAACAAAGTCAATCAGAAAGCATGAGACATTTGGTTCAGAAATGTGTTCTTATGTCGTTGTTTCCTTCCCTGTTCAGAAAACAACTGCAGAACCAAGTTTGTTTGTCTTCTTGTCCTAACAATTTATAGGTTTACAAGGGCGGTCATTCTTATTTTTTGGTAATGGTTGTATTTATGCATTATGTGCTTGTTTTACATAAGACCAACATTGCTTGCTTTCTTTCACTTTCTTGAAACTATGTTGGGAAAGTATAAGTTGTTTAATGCCTTCCTTTCAGCAGGTCACGTGGAGATTGATCAATTTTTGTTGTAAGAAAATTGGATTTGGTTCGGGCGTTGCTTGGCTGCTTCATTTTTTGCTATTGCTCTTGCTGTCTTGGACTGTTCTGCTCCTATTATTATTATTATTATTGTTGTTGTTGTTGTTGTTGTTGTTGTTGGTACTTTTGACTGATATAGATCAATTACTACAGTTTGGCCGATGAAGAAATTTCTGTCGATTTCCAAGGCCTTCCATGTACAAAGACGGGTTTTATTTTAAATTTATTCATTATTTTTTAATTCATCCGATAATTATTTATTCTCTTACTAACATTTTTTATTAAGTCTCATGCAGGTATCTGAGTTACTTTTTTGAAGATGACACTCAAAAGAAGTTCAAACAGCTTAAATTCTTTGTTTTTTTTTTTTTTTTTTTACATTCTTAAATTATGCAAGTATAAAATATAGTGAGACTTTACTTTTTGGGGTGTAGGTTGGTGGTATTCATTTATGATCTGCTTATGTGATTTAAATTTTATGTGTTTTAGACAAATTAACATTAGACAGTTATTATTTTTCGTAGCTAATATTCTTATAGTTATCACGTTTCGCTAGAGTTTTAATTTAGTAGCTTAGCACACTTAAGTAAATAAATAGGGTGATTTGCCTCAATATTTAGGTTTTAAAATGTACTCTCATAATTAATTGATTAGGTGTACATACTTGACTAGTTAAATTAGTTAACTCACCTTGCGTGCAGAATAATTTCATGTCCGTTCCTTATACCTTTTCACATACTCAAGCTCTTAAGTTGCAGATAACCTTTTTAAATAATTTTTTATATCACATATGTTTAAATCTGTTTTTTTTTTCATTCAGAAGCAAATCGTTCATTGTTAAGTAAATACCTTTATAATATATTCATTTAAAGCTAAAATTTTTAGTCACTGTAATTGCGCACTTTATTTACTTGTAAATTATCACGTAATGCGTATTTTTATACATATGTAAATACTTACACCTTTTACTACATAGACATTCATGTTAGTTATTCTTAGTCTAAATTCTATTAATTTTTGTAAATAATAATCAACCCTTCACATCCCTCGTATAGTTAAATTGGTCCAGCCGGGAACCACATTTGTGGATTCTGAAGGATGCCTAACACCTTCCCTTCGGAATAATTTGAACCCTTACCTAAAATCTCACTTATTTTCGTAGACCAGTTAAGCTGCATATATTAATAATTTATAGGTACCCTAGTATACCTTAAATGCTAGGTGGCGACTCTGTACATAATTAATTCTTCAGAGCTCCATAAGTTGTGCTTTGTTTAGCCTTTGGTAAAAATGAGGTGCAACAACATGGCGACTCCACTGGGGATACTTAGGTTCTAACCATATGTACTCAATTTGTTATTCGAGGTATGTTATCTTTATTTGAATTTTTCCTTTATTTTACTTGCCTGTATTTATTCGTCATGTATATACTTTTCCTTGTTCCCTTATTTGTTTACGTACATATCTGCGTTTAATTTCATACACTGTATTATTGCCTTTTTTACTAGCAAGTTTTATTTACCATACTCATTTTTTACTTTATTGTAAATTATGCATATTGCTTTTACTGTTTCTCTTTAATTGCTATCTTTTTGTGGTTTTATATTAATATTCATACGTGTTATCGGTTTATATAAATTGGCATTCCGTTCATATTTCCTCCACTTCTGGAAAACTCACACTATCACACGTACACGCGAGGTGTGTTTTGCGCTCCCGCGATTTTTTTTTCCCGTAAAATCCAAATTTTAAGAGAGTTGGCGTATGCGCGGGGTGCCCGAGTAACGGGGACCGCGTAGCCTTCTCACTCGAGTAGTCCGCTCGGGAGCCTTGTGTCATAGGAAAACCAACTCTTAGAATTCCTAGGTTACTGTACATTCCATTTTGCAGTTGTTTTTAGCTAGGTTGAATTTTATCCTTTATTTCGAACATTCTTTTCATTTTTCACATACTCTTTATTTGTTACATGTTTTGTTTTTAAATAAATATTGTGTTATTTGCTTTGCACTGCCTTAGCACTTTATCTAATTATTTTTAGTTGACTCGTGTTGAACCCTGCATTTTGAAAAAAATAAAAATAAAAAAATCAATCATGCATTTTATACCCTATCAGCAAGAACTACGCATACCTGATTCTCTTCTTTGATGAGATACGTAGGCAGCCCTTTTGGGTTCGGTATTCATTATTCAAAAAAATCAAAAAAAAATCCTTTATTTTGAAAAATCGCAAAAATATTTTATTTCTTTCTATCCTATTTGCAAGAACTACGCATACCTGATTCTCATCAAAGATGAGATACGTAGGCAACCCTTTTGGGTTCGGTACCCCTATTAAAAAAAAATACAAAAAATATTTTTTTTAGATTCATATCTTTGACTTGGTTGGTACCAACACAGTTAGAATGTGTATAGGAGAGAAACAAGTAACAATCAATATGATGGAGAGGACTGACTTCGTGGTAAACTATAGATTCTTTTGGTACCTCTCATTCACACTTTAAGTGACACTTGAAAAATTCTCTTGCATGCTTGTAAGAGAAGAACAAAACCAACCTCATTGTTTCATGTGCATTGTGTGGTGAACTTTAGATAGCGTTCAATTGCATTGCATTGTAATCTAGAACTTGGCCTGAATGTCTGTTGAGGCGAAATTATGAGTAACACTCAGCATAGAAAAGGATCGTAGGCCTTCTTTGACCCGTTTGAGCCTTTCTAGCCTACCAAATGACATTATCCCTAGCATTTCCCCTTTGAGCCTAGAGCCTTTTCTTTGACCACCACATCATAAGCCCATACCATTTCTGAGTGCTTATATGCACTATCTCTCTCTTGGCCCAACCTCCCTGAGCGCACTAAAAATGTGCAATTGCGGATAGAGATCTGAGCTGAAGTTTTCAAAAAAAAAAAAATGATTCGACCGTCCCAGAAAAACAAAGGCTATGAATGACCTCCAAAGCAAGAAGGAGCCCACAAAAAAAAAAAAAAAAAAAAAAACCTCAGTCATTTGGGATCTCGGACATACAACCCGTTATTCCTTTTTATTTTTCACACTCAGGCATACAACCCGGAATTAGTATCAAGACCTCGGACATACAACCCAGGTCAATTCTCTTAATCCCCACAGAGTCTCGGGCATGCAACCCTAAACTAAAAAAAAAAAGGACTTTAACTTGCAAAAGAGGTCGCACAAGTACAAAAAAAAGGGACAATAAAACAAAGTAGATCAGCGTCAGAGCACACAAATACTAAGCACAGACATAGTGCAACGCTTAGGGAAGGATTAGTCACTCCTTACCCAAATAATATCCTACCCTTTTCCCAAGCCTACATTACAACCCCATAACAAGCCCTACGTGATTCTATGCTAAGGTTTCTCTCATTAGTGGATACTTACATGACGACAAAGCTTATGGTATCACAATTGCAAGCATTGAACATTTTTCTCAGTTTGAGTGTACTTCTCTAGACGTCCCAAAGTTCAAAAATACTGAATACGTGTGAAAAGAGACTTTCTTTCTGGTGAGGGCACTTGAAACATGAGGGTAGGTATAGTTCAGAGTCTTTGTTTGAAACAAAATGAAACGATCTTGTCGATCCTTAGGTATGTCTGAGGTACCACTTGAAGCTGTAGGAATTATCAATAAGTCGATCTTGGTTTGTTGGACGATAAATAATGGTGAATTCTTATGCACAATACTAATTGTTGGTACCAACTGAAGTCGAGGCATGTTATATCAATCATTGTTATTATTTAAAAAAAAAAATTGCTGGATTTTGCTTTCCTGATTTTGCTATTTTTTCTTAATGTTTTATTTTTTATTGTTGCACAGTAAATATAGTTCAATGTTGTTGTGTTGTTACTAACTCTATGAGGTATCCACATCTGGTCTTACCATGAAAGATCCTCGTATTTCTCCGTTGAAGCATGAAATTGGGAGAACATTTTTGAGTAGCTTAAAAAAAAAATTTTTTTTTTAAAAAAAAACCCGCAAGTGCACATCGCATTTCGCGGGAAGTATGCAAATTTTTGTTTGTTTTCTAAACTGGGACAAAATTTTTGAGGGGGCCCTCAAAAATTCCACCAATGGCGCATTTCGAGAGAAAAGGCACGGGCTCGACCAGCCCCACAGTAGGACACTGCAATGGCTCGTCCAGCCCGACAATAGGACATTGCATTGGCTCGTCCAGCCCCACAATAGGACACCGAGGGCGTCATAGTCTAAAGACATCATTCTCATCGCCTAAAGGCACCATTTCATAGCCCAAGAACTTTGCCTTCTGCACTGCATTCGCGCCGAAGCAAAGGCGTTATCTTCCACACCTGCATTACATTATCACTTTCAAATGCCCTACAAAGCCACAACATCATTGTTCGCAAAAGCACGCCATTTAGGTTTGTCCGCCTTCAATGTTGCATGGGCTGTGCACCGCCCTTTTGTAATTGTTGCAGGGGCTGCGCACCGCCCTTTGTAATTTTTGCATAAGGCTGAGCACCGCCTTTCATATGTTGTCTGGGCTGCGCACCGCCCTTTCAATTTTCTGCATATGGCTGAGCACCGCCTTTCATATGTTGTCTGGGCTGCGCACTGCCCTTTCATGTTGCATGGGCTGCGCACCGCCCATTTAAATTTCTGCATAAGGTTGCTCACCGCCTTTCATATGATGCATGGGCTGCGCACCGCCCTTTGCATCGCTTTCATATGTTACATGGGCCATGCACCGCCCTTTGTAATTTCTGCATAAGGTTGAGCACCGCCTTTCATATGATGCACGGGCTGCGCACCGCCCTTCGCATCGCTTTCATATGTTACATGGGCCATGCACCGCCCTTTGTAATTTCTGCATAAGGCTGAGCACCGCCTTTCATATGATGCATGGGCTGCGCACCGCCCTTTGCATCGCTTTCATATGTAACATGGGCCATGCACCGCCCTTTGTAATTTCTGCATAAGGCTGAGCACCGCCTTTCATATGATGCATGGGCTGCGCACCGCCCTTTGCATCTCTTTCATATGTTACATGGGCCATGCACCGCCCTTTGTAATTTCTGCATAAGGCTGAGCACCGCCTTTCATGTTGCATGGGCTGCGCACTGCCCATTTAAATTTCTGCATAAGGCTGAGCACCGCCTTTCATATGTTACATGGGCCATGCACCGCCCTTTGTAATTTCTGCATAAGGCTGAGCACCGTCTTTCATATGTTACATGGGCCATGCACCGCCCTTTGTAATTTATGCATAAGGATGAGCACCGCCTTTCATGTTGCATGGGCTGCGCACCGCCCATTTAAATTTCTGCATAAGGCTGAGCACCGCCTTTCATATGTTACATGGGTCATGCACCGCCCTTTTGTAATTTCTGCATAAGGCTGAGCACCGCCTTTTATATGTTGCACGGGCCGCGCACCGCCCTTTGAAAATTTCTGCATAAGACATCGCACCGCATCTGCCTTGTTTTATTATTATTTTCTTAATGCCCCTGCGTATGCTCGCAGCCGCATTGCACTGCACCTGCATTGTTTTATTGTTTTCAAATGCCCCTGCGTATGCTCGCAGACGCATTGCACCGTACCTGCATTTGTTTGTTTTAAATGCCCTGCGTATGCTCGCAAATGCACTGCACATACATTCCATCATTACTTTGCGAATGCTCGCAAATGCACTGCACATACATTGCATCATTACTTTGCGAATGCTCGCAAACACACTGCACATGCATTGCATTATCACTTTCAGATACCCTTCAAACGCATTGCATCATGCCTTAAAAAAAAAAACGTCCATTAGTTATCACCTTTCGAACTACATTGACCTGATTCTCGTGATTGACGAGATATGTAGGAAGCTCTATGCAGAGTTCGGTCACATCAGGGCGAGAATCATTCTTTCCCCAGCAAGTATATAATCTTGCACCCCCTAGCATCTCGTAGCTCGATACTGTAACAATTTTGGAAGCGACGACGTGGGTATGCGAACGTTTTTTTGGCCCTGAACAATCCTTACCTTTTTATCATTTTTCTTTTTATCGCAACCCTGCCGACGGACTGAGAGTATTGTCAAAGCTCTACCAACATCTGACCTCTTTCTCCGTACATATCCTTTTAGCAATTCTTTGTCGAGCCAAAATAGGCTAAATGTCAACGTCTTCGTCCGAAAACTCTTTCATCGTCTCCGGTCGAAGAGGGACAAGTTGTTGACACCTAATTTTGGCTCGACGTGCTTAAAATTAACGTTTTGGGGGGCCCTGATTCGTTAAAGAGCACGAAATACATTTTTTTACACATTTTTACATTTTTTCAACAATTTATTGATGATTATCCTTATTTTAGGAATATTCTCAATTTATTGTCATTTTTCAAGAATCATTATTTTGCACATGTACAGCGTAATACTACCATTTTTTTGTGCAATTAATAATTGTTTCTTAATTTTATAGCAATACATTTTCATATCATAGACATTAATATTTATATTTTATACTTGCGTTATTATTTATACATGTATTAATTAACTATATTTTAGTACAGTCTGACAGTGTAGAGAAAATCGGAGCAAGTAATTTTTAAACACAGAGCAAGAATTCGATCAAGTCAAGGTCTCGTCACCTTTTTAAAAGTTATACATTTGAGGTGATGGGTTGGGTTGTTGATCCATTGATTAATAAATTTTTATACAATGATTAAAAGGGTTAATTCCCCATTGGACAATAACCCAAGGATTAAAATAAGCATTGAGGGGACAAAGGGGTGCATTCTTTTATTTTTTGAACAAAAGAGGGTGTTCATTGATATTATAAGAAAGGGTGGGGTTAACTTTTATTTTTTTTCATCCTTTGTCTTCACTCTATACATCTACACAACACTTACACACACACAATCACACATCAGATTTTATCCAAGGAAAACCTAAACATTTTCCCTCCTCTCATTTTTTTTCCACAGCCGCCGCCGCCTCCCCGCCGGAGCTCCGAGCTCCGGCGACGCGCCAAACCACTCCCTTCGCTCCCGCCTTCATCTTCCTCACCACTACGACGCCAGCCAAACGCCCAGACTTCTCTCTCTCTCTCTTTCCCTCTTCTCCCTACTGTTATCACGGCACAACCCCTCCCGCTGCTCCGGCGAGAAGCTCCACCTCCAGTGAACTGGAGCAGCGAACAACAACTCCGTCCAGCCCAACCACACCACCGCCGGAGCTCGGAGCTCCGGCGACGCACCAAAAGTAACCCTCTTTCTCCCTCCGTTCTCACCCTCTACCTCTTTCCTCACCTCTGTCACATCGAAAACGACCAGATCTGTTCGATTTTTAATTCATCCAATAATAGTTGGTCGGAGTTCTATTTTCCGACGTCGCTTTGGTGTTCACTGTTGAAGCGATGCCGCCACTGTTCTCCCTCTATTTTACTGTGTTGGCGGCTTTGTGAGATGTTTCTATTATTGTTTTGCTTAAGGCTACCACTGCTACTCATATTTTGACTGCTTTCTTTTGGTTTATTTTGGTTTTCTAGTGACTGTACCAAAAAAAAAAAATTTGCTGGATTTTGCTTACGTGATTTTGTTATTTTTCTTAATTTTTTATTTTTTATTGTTGCACAATAAATATAGTTCAATGTTGTTGTGTTGTTACTAACTCTATGAGGTATCCACATCTGGTCTTACCATGAAAGATCCTCGTATTTCTCCGCTGAAGCATGAAATTGGGAGAACATTTTTGAGTAGCTTAAAAAAAATAAAAAAAAATAAAAAAATAAAAAAAAAACCCGCAAGTGCACATCGCATTTCGCGGGAAGTATGCAAATTTTTGTTTGTTTTCTAAACTGGGACAAAAGTTTTGAGGGGGCCCTCAAAAATTCCACCAATGGCGCATTTCGAGAGAAAAGGCACGGGCTCGACCAACCCCACAGTAGGACACTGCATTGGCTCGTCCAGCCCCACAACAGGACACCGAGGGCGTCATAGTCTAAAGGCATCATTCTCATCGCCTAAAGGCACCATTTCATGGCCCAAGGACCTTACCTTCTGCACTGCATTCGCGCCGAAGCAAAGGCGTTATCTTCCACACCTGCGTTACATTATCACTCTCAAATGCCATGCAGAGGCAACATCATTGTTCGCAAAAGTACCGCATTTTAGGCTTGTCCGCCTTTAATTGGACATTTTAGGCTAGTCCGCCTTTAATTGGACATTTAGGCTCACCCGCCTTTAATTGGACATTTAGGCTTGTCCGCCTTTACTATAACATTAGGCTTGTCCGCCTTTAATTGGACATTTTAGGCTAGTCCGCCTTTAATAGGACAGTTTTGGCTAGTTCGCCTTCATATGTTACATGGGCCATGCACCGCCCTTTGTAATTTCTGCATAAGGCTGAGCACCGCCTTTCATATGATGCATGGGCTGCGCACCGCTCTTTGCATCGCTTTCATATGTTACATGGGCCATGCACCGCCCTTTGTAATTTCTGCATAAGGCTGAGCACCGCCTTTCATGTTGCATGGGCTGCGCACCGCCCATTTAAATTTCTGCATAAGGTTGCTCACCGCCTTTCATATGTTACATAGGCCATGCACCGCCCTTTGTAATTTCTGCATAAGGCTGAGCACCGCCTTTCATATGATGCATAGGCTGCGCACCGCCCTTTGCATCGCTTTCATATGTTACATGGGCCATGCACCGCCCTCTTGGAAATTTCTGCATAAGGCTGAGAACCACCTTTCATATGATGCACGGGCTGCGTACCGCCCTTCGCATCGCTTTCATATGTTACATGGGCCATGCACCGCCCTTTGTAATTTCTGCATAAGGTTGAGCACCGCCTTTCATATGATGCACGGGCTGCGCACCGCCCTTCGCATCGCTTTCATATGTTACATGGGCCATGCACCGCCCTTTGTAATTTCTGCATAAGGCTGAGCACCGCCTTTCATATGATGCACGGGCTTCGCACCGCCCTTCGTATCGCTTTCATATGTTACATGGGCCATGCACCGCCCTTTGTAATTTCTGCATAAGGCTGAGCACCGCCTTTCATATGATGCATGGGCTGCGCACCGCCCTTTGCATCCCTTTCATATGTTACATGGGCCATGCACCGCCCTTTGTAATTTGCACCGCCTTTCATATGTTGCATGGGCTGTGCATCGCTCTTTGTAATTTCTGCATAAGGCTGAGCACCGCCTTTCATATGTTGCATGGGCTATGCACTGCCCTTTAAAATTTCTGCATAAGGCTGAGCACCGCCTTTCATATGTCGCATGGGCTATGCACCGCCCCTTGTAATTTCTGCATAAGGCTGAGCACCGCCTTTCATATGTTGCATGGGCTGCACACCGCCCTTTTGAAAATTTCTGCATAAGGCTGAGCACCGCCTTTCATATGTTGCATGGGCTGTGCACCGCCCTTTTGAAAATTTTTGCATAAGGCTGAGCACCGCCTTTCATATGTTGCATGGGCTGCGCACCGCCCCCTTGAAAATTTCTGCATAAGGCTGAGCACCGCCTTTCATATGTTGCATGGGCTGCGCACCGCCCCCTTGAAAATTTCTGCATAAGGCATCGCACTGCACCTACATTGCTTTATAATTTTCAAGCATCCTGCGTATGCTTGCAGACGCACTGCACCGCAGCTGCATTGCTTTATTATTTTCAAGTGTTCTGCGTATACTCGCAGACGCACCGCACCGCACCTGCATTGCTTTATTATCTTCAAATGCTCTGCGTATGCTTGCAGACGCATTGCTCTGCACCTGCATTCTACGCCAAAGCAAAGGCATCATCTTCTGCACCTGCATTCTTCGCCGAAGTAAAGGCGTTACATAGCATGACATCCCGAACTACAGTCGGTCTGACTCCCATCCCAGGGATATGTAGGTAGCTCAAATTTGAGCACGACCGTTCTTCATCCTACACTTGCTAGGACCATTCTAACAATACTGGGGCAAAATTTTGATTGGACGATCAAAATTTGCCACATCATCCATTAGTTATCACCTTTCGAACTACACTGACCTGATTCTCGTGATTGACGAAATATGTAGGAAGCTCTATGCAGAGTTCGGTCACATCGGGACGAGAATCATTCGTTCCCCAGCAAGTATACAATCCTTCCCTTTTTATCATTTTTCTTTTTATCGCAACCTTGCCGACGGACTGAGAGTATTGTCAAAGCTCTACCAACGTCTGGCCTCTTTCTCCGTACATATCCCTTTAGCAATTCTTTGTCGAGCCAAAATAGGATAAATGTCAACGTCTTCGTCCGAAAACTCTTTCATCGTCTCCGGTCGAAGAGGGACAAGTTGTTGACACTTAATTTTGGCTCGACGTGCTTAAAATTAACGTTTTGGGGGGCCCTGATTCGTTAAAGAGCACGAAATACATTTTTTACACGTTTTTACATTTTTTCAACAATTTATTGATGATTATCCTTATTTTAGGAATTTTCTCAATTTATTGTCATTTTTCAAGAATCATTATTTTGCACATGTACAGCGTAATACTACAATTTTTTGTGCAATTAATAATTGTTTCTTAATTTTATAGCAATACATTTTCATATCATAGACATTAATGTTTATATTTTATACTTGCGTTATTATTTATACATGTATTAATTAACTATATTTTAGTACAGGCTGACAGTGCAGAAAAAATTGGAGTAATTAATTTTTAAACGCAGAGTAAAATCCGATCAAGTCAAGGTTTCATCACTTTTTTTTAAAAAGGATTAAAGTAAGCATTGAGGAGACAAAAGGGTGCAATCTTCTATTCTTTGGACAAAACAAGGGGCCATTTTGCATTATAAGAAAAGGGAGGGGGTATTCACCCAACACATATTTGCACAACACACACAAGCACATATCCGATCTTCTTTTTTCTCTCCCCTAAACCCTAAACATTTTCTTTCCCCCCTCACTTTTCTCTTAGCCGCCGCCCACCACCACGAAAGAAGCCCTTCATCTTCTCTCTTCTCCTTCACCACAAACCACCACATCACCCCCCACGACACTCCAAACACCCCTCCATTCCGTCTCCCTCTCTCACCCACTGCCCGCTCCGGCGAACTCACGACGCCGGAGCAGTTAACCAGTCCGCAGCCATGGCGATACCTCCATTTCCCTGGTAAAGGCCGCAAATAATATTTCTGAGCCTCAATACATTGGTCGCTGCTGTTTCAGGCTCTGCTTGTCTATTTGATACCCACAGGTTGTTTCTTTCCTTTCTTTAAACATATCATTGCTTGCCTTGCCTTGTTAATGTATTTATTAGAGCCTTGCCGGCTGTGGTTTGTTGATCGTTATTACTTCGCCGCATCGGCTGTTGTTATCATTGTTTGCCCTGTGTTGCTGCCCATTTTGGGATAAGCTTTCCACTTCCATGTTGTTGTTATTTGTTGTTGTTGGGCTGCCCTGTTGGTGACCATTTTAAGCTTAATGACTGATGTATTAGCCAAAGCTCGCTGGTGTATTTTGGGAAAAATCGACTAATGTGTTTAAATTTCAAGGTGCTATAATTTTCGCTATAAACGTTCTGCCAAACACGAGTAGATGCTCCACTTAGCTGCTGGTTTGTATTGTTATACTTCGAGGCCGAATGGCTGACTATAGTTGACATCCAACTGCTGCATATTGCAGTAGATCTCAATAAAATTTGGGATTTCCATTTGAAGCTCGTATGTTACTTAATAGTTGTTGCGTTTTTGGCCATTTTCTACTATGTTTTAGGCCATTTTCACCCCATTTTGGGACTGATTTGCCGCCTGCGTTTTTAGGCCATTTTCTACTGTGTTTTAGGCCATTTTCGCCTCATTTTAGGACTGATTTACTGCCTGCATTTTGGCCAACTAATTGTTGTGTTTTTGGGGTGAACATACCACATTCTTGAAACATTTTTTGGGGTCTAGGGCTACTGTTATTTAATGCAAATAGTTGCTATATTTTTCCAGAGTTCGGAGTGTTGTACTTTGATACAAGAAGCTGCTATAATTCGGGACAACAATTATCTACTGTTG
Organism: Lycium barbarum; assembly: GCF_019175385.1. Taxonomy (NCBI): domain Eukaryota; kingdom Viridiplantae; phylum Streptophyta; class Magnoliopsida; order Solanales; family Solanaceae; genus Lycium; species Lycium barbarum. Next base: position 121,798,102 of record NC_083339.1, on the reverse strand, counting down.
TCGTTGCAAGTATTGAGGAAGATTGTCGTCATTTTCTTGAGCTAAAAGTGTCATATTCCATCACGAACAGTTGTTTCATTTGGCGAGAATGGCTGCTGTGTGTTTGCTGCATTTTATGAGGCAAAACAGATGCTATAATTGATGTCCCAATGCTACAGTTAAGATGAAACAACTGCTGCATATCAAGATGGTTGGGTAGTTTATGAACCAATTTTCTGGTAAACATTTTGAGGGAATGTGCTGAACTTTAAGCTGTTGTTTGCTGCTATATTCCGACTCATCTCTGCGGTATTTCGGGTCAACTCATGGCCTCATATTGATGAAAATAGTGACTGTCCTTTCAAAGTTTTAATGCTATCCTTGGTGCCACTTGTGATTGCCTACGGTTTCTTTTATTACCGCATTTTTGCTGTTATCTAACAGCTGTTGTCTGTGGCTGCCTATTGTTACTGCTTTTTGCTGGAAAAACGAACAGATTACTACACTTGATAAAGGTTCACTGATTGAATAGGATACAACATTGGCCGATGAAGAAATTTCCGTCGATTTCCAAGGCCTTCCATGTATAAAGACGGGTTTTTATTTTAAGTTTATTCATTATTTCTTTAATTCATCCGATAGTTATTTATTATCTTACTAACATTTTTATTAAGTCTCATGCAGGTATCCGGAGTTATTTTTTGAAGTTGACACTCAAAAGAAGTTCAAATAGCTTCTTAAATTTTCTTTTTATATTTTTTTTTTTACATTCTTAAATTATACAAGCATAAAATATAGTGAAACTTTACTTTTTGGGGTGCAGGTTGGTGGTATTTATTTATGATCTGCTTAGGTGATTTAAATTTTATGTGTTTTAGATAAATTAATATTAGACAGTTATTATTTTTGTAGCTAATATTCTTATAGTTATCATGTTTTGCTAGAGTTTTAATTCAATAGCTTAGCACACTTAGGTGAATAAATAGGGTGATTTGCCTCAATATTTAGGCTTTAGAATATACTCTCATAATTAATTGATTAGGCGTACATACTTAGCTAGTTAAATTAGTTAACTCACTTCGAGTGCAAAATAATTACATGCTCATTTTTTTTATACCTTTGTCACATACCCAAGCTTCTAAGTTGCACATAACTTTTTTTTTTAATAATTATTATATCACATATGTATAAAATACGTATTGCATGATTATTTATGTGAATATTCATATCATTCTTTAGTCTAAATTTTATTAATTTTTGTAAATAATAAAACATTTTTACACATCCCTCGTATAGTTAAATTGGTCCAGCCGGGAACCACATTTGTGGATTCTGAAGGATGCCTAACACCTTCCCTTCGGAATAATTTGAACCCTTACCTAGAATCTCACTTATTTTTCGTAGACCATGTTAAGCTGCATATATTAATAATTTATAGGTACCCTAGTATACCTTAAATGCTAGGTGGCGACTCTGTACATAATTAACTATTTCAGAGTTCCATAAGTTGTGCTTTGTTTAGCCCTTGGTAAAAATAGGGTGCAACACTTGTGTGTATGCATAATCCATGATCCCAGCATCATTAGCCACTGGCCTCATGCCATTTCCCCCATATGCCTTGTTTCTGCCCCCAAATTTGGCATTATTGTTCTCATTGACCTTGTTTTTATTACTGGTGTGCTTGAAATTAGGCGGATATCCGATAAGTCTATAACAAAAGTCCATTACATGCCCTGATCTCTTGCAGTAAGTGTAGTATAATTCTACATTCGAACTTGAACTGGTGTTAAGTCTATAGTTGGGATTGACATTAGGTTTGTAATTTGTGTTTGGCTTGTAATTTGCAGCATTGACAGATATCATAACACTACTCTCCCCTTCTATAGGCACGTTGCCTAAAATTCCAGCTTGTGCTGAATATGCACCACTAACTATTTAGCTTTCTTCATGTATTATCATGGAATATACTTGGTTAAGTCCCGGTGTCAGATCCATCATTAGAATTTGGCTTTTCTGTGCCGAATATGTTTCATTGAGCCCCATAAGGAGTTTCATAGCCTTCTGCAAGTGCAGATATTCCACGAATGCCTTCGACTTATCACAGTGACATGGAACTGGTATTATCGCTTCAAACTCATCCCACAAAGCATTCAACTTTGAAAAGTAAATGGATACATTCGAAGTTCCTTGAGCTAAGCAAGCTATTTCTTTGTTCAAATGATAAATTTTGGTAGCATTTACCTTGCCGAACCGCTCCTTGAATGCCTTCAAGACTTTCTGTGCACTATCCGAGTATACAATTCCTCTCCGCAACTCCTTTGCTACAGATGACATGTCCATGACTGCACTATCGCGTTGCAGCGACCCCATTGATGCAACTTATACTCATTCCCTGCATATTTTTCTCTGGTGCATGTGCCATCGATGAATCCTATCTTATTCGTCACAAGCAACGACAACTTCACCGCTCTACTCCACTCTGAATAATTCTCTGTTCCCACCAACAACTGAGGAACTAAAGATATTCCCGGAGCATCGGATGGATGAACATAAAGCAAATCATTACAATCAATTTGTTGAGTCGTCACATTCATTGTTCCAGTCATTTCAACATTAGAATTGATCGCATTGTAGAGAAAATTAGGTCAAACTCAATATTTGAGAATATCAGAGCAAATTAAGCTCAAATTAGGGCAAATTAATATCGAAAATTTGGGGAAAAGAACTAGAATCAATCAATTGTGAGATTGAAACAATGAATCAAAGAGTAAACTGAGAAAATAATGGTAGCAAAAGAACTAAATTTCAATCGTACGCGAGATCGAAGAAGAACAGATTGAAGAGCAAAAATTTGGGGAAGAACTGAAGAAATATCTAGGTCTCGATCTTAATTGATGAAGCCTAGCTTTGATACCATGTTAAAACTTGAATCTAAAGTCGGCGGAAGCCATTGACAGTTAAGAAATAGAGAAGAGAAGAGAGCAAAGTAGAGAGAGAATTTTTGTATATTGATCTGTGTAAAAATGAATATTCAGTTTATACAAATATCTCCTAGTCTATATATACTGTTGACTACATCTAAACTAATTGACCAATCATAATCGGCAATCCAACTAATCTCCTACTTACTTTACTCATTAATGGTGTACAACATAATTAACCACATGTACCATCCTAATACTTCTAACAATAATGGAGCATAGTATTTCACTAGCATGTTGCAATCAGATATGCTCTATCAAGGAAGCCCTACAAACATTATGGCCGAGTTGAACTCTGTTGCCTATGAATTTCAGATGGATATCTTTACCTGACTTAATTTAGAGGTCTAATAAAAGAATGTAATTATGCAACTCTGACCCTGTGATGGAGATAAAAACAAATTGATCACGCCACGAACTTGATTTGGGCCTTTCATTCGATAATTGTTTTGAGCTTGAAAGTGTAGAAATAAGGACCAAAGAGCACACTCTACTCCAATAGGTCCAAGGATGAAATAAATCTCTATTCACACTTTTTTTATGTGTTTTTATTTTCATCCGGTGTCTAGTGGACTCCGTCGAATAAAAGTGTAGAACAATTCTAAAGGACAAGAAAATGTTTGAGGCATGAAAGCTGTTTACCCGGAAATCAGGTAATAAATTGAATTTGTAAGTGAGGTGTAGGATATGTGGATAAATTTTAATCTATTTTTGGTTGACATGGGATGCGTATGAACTTGTGTGTGAAGGTAAATATATATATATATATATATATATATATATATATGCGTCAACAACTCGAGTTAAGATGTAAATGTTGATGATTAAAGCTAATATAATATTGAATGAAAGATCGCAACTCCACAGATTCGGAATAAAAGAAAGATAATGCTTTAATGTATTTCTTGCTATTACAATATTCTTGATCTCAAGAAGCCAACCCTTAAAAGTAGGGAAATGCCCCCTATTTATAGTTTTGCCTTATGGGCCCTGCATAAAACATAAATCCCTTTTATAATAAAGAAAATCCTAAAAGGATAAGGTTGGCCGTACGGTCTGACACCCGTACAGTTGTTGGTACAATGTGACAGAACGGTCTTGACGCGTGCCAATTTTGTAACTAATTAACCGGACCAACGGCCACGATCAACTCGGTCATGGAGAAACCGGACTAACTATCAACTCGATCATGGAGAAACCAGACTAACGGCCATGATCAACTTGGTCATGGAGAAATCGGACTGGCTGTGATGCAGAGTTTGGTCCGGAGATACCGGACCAAATAGATTTGCTTCACTTTTCTCGGATCAGCCGCAGCTGGTGCAATTTCCCCAGTCCGAAGGAAAGACTTGGTACTCATGCCTGTTTCTTCTTATTTCTGATCCCCGGTCTCACCGGTCTTGCATACATCCGGTTTTTACCGTATAGAGATAGTCTCCACACTTCCCGGACCATAGTTTTACCGGAGTAACGGGAAGTGGATGAGTCACCAAACCGGCGGTTCCATAAGCTCGTTCTTATCTTTTCATTTTGGCGGGAACAGTTATGTCACGTCCTTCTGCCATCGGCTACGTGTCTCATCCTGAACGGCTGACTTCGGTAACCGCCGTAACGCACGTCGTTTCAAATCCTGTCTCATTAATTGTGGGACACGTGGCACTTCCCGGTTGTCTAACCTCTGCAACCGCTACAATTACCACAACTATATAAGGCCATTCCCCCCTTCATTTCACGATTTTCACCTCTCTCACTTCTGATTAGCTTTTCATCTCATTCTCCTTTCCTTATTTCAACCATTTTAATCTGCTCTTCTTAAGTGTTTTGATCGTGATCATTTCCTTCACTCGCTTGTTTTAATCGTAAAAATAAAACTACTTTGCCGACTTCTTCATTGTTGTTCTTTGATCATAAGTGCTCTTTTGCTTTCTCTTTCACTCATCACTTTGAACTCTTCAACCGCCCTTCTAATCTTTCCTTATATACCCGGCTTCATTTCCTACTCCAAATTCAACAATCTCCCCTTCCATATCTTCCTAATGTCTGCCAACACCGAAACTACCTCCCAGGATGTTCCTTCGGTTTCTTCTCAAGGAGCCGAGCCAACCTCACAACCCAAGGGAAAAAACGTCGTTGAGCCCACTGCTTTAGACATAGTACCATCCAAACCCAACTACAACAAAGAATTTGAAGTCGAGAAGCCTTTCCCGATTTCTGATAGAGGGTTTGATGTAAGGCGATATCCCTCGTCCATTACCGAGGATAAACTTGACTAGGTCCGGGCTGATTGCGGATGGGATAACCGTCGGGTGCAATTGTTCGCCCCCGATCCTGACGAGTCCATCACGGATCATAGGGAAGGCTTCTTGTATGTTTACACCTATCCCTTCACACTCAAGCTCAACCCCCCAATTGACCCAGTTATTTTGGATATGTGCCGGACATATAACGTGACCTTGGCCCATATTGGTCTGATAATCTGGAGGACCGTGGTCTGCCTCCGGATGTTGGCCAACAATATAAATAGGGAATTTACGATGACACACTTCATCCGTTTGTATTCCCCGAGGTTGTTCCGAGGGGGTGTGATAAAGCTTGCCAAGCGAGGCCGAAACCCGATCTTTTCAAAGATGGACGAAGATAGAGACCGAGGTTGGTTAGAACGCTACGTCCGGGTAAGGACCGTGGACATTATTCCAGCCGACTATATGCCTTTCCCGGAGAGGTGGAATGATAATCGTAAGTTTCTCAGTTTTTCCTTCAATAACTATCCTTTGATGCTTTGTCAAACACTTGCTCCCTTGAATTAGTACGATTTCTTCTCCGCTTTCTTTATATCAGCCGTGGCATGGATACCTCCAGCTGTCCGGAACATGAATGAATGGGTTGGGGCACTCCTCAGCCAACACACCCATCAAGCACGGACATGGGGGAACCTGTCACGTGGCCGATGGATTGCTCAAAACCACGGTAATACTCTGCTTGAGTTGGAATATATCGTATCTTCTAACTTATTCCTTTTTTTTAAACCTCTTCGGTATTCAGGTTTACCCAGGGGCTCGGTGGAGCCAAGACCGGAGCCAGTAGTCGAACTAGTTGTGCCGATACCTGAATTTGATTCAGCAGGGACATCCCGTATTATTGCTGCTGCTAATAAAAGGCGGAGAAAGCCCTCGGACAAAGGGAAGAAACCAAAGAAGAGGGCAAGAAGCATCGTTCGGACTCTAAGGGACAAAATAGAGCCCGATTTTCTTGTTCGGAGGGTCGGTGTGACACCCTCCGTCACTTCTGTTCCAAAGGAGGAAAACACCATTCAGTCATTCCCTTCAGCCGGGGAAGGACCGTCAGCTCCGGCTTTGCACACAGGTGGGGAAGAAGTTGTTTACTCGACTCCTCTAATGTCAATGGAATATGTTGACATGTCAGGTGATGCTTCATCTGAGGAGAACCCCTTGCAAAGGACTAGAAGATCCGGGATCGCGTCGACTGCTGAGGCCGAACAAAGAGCTGAGTCGGTCCCTAACACCGAGGCTCTAATAGATGCCGGTCCACTGCCCGGCGATGACCCAGCTGTAACATCCGAGGTACCGGCCTCTACCGAGCCCGCTGGGGCCGCTCCAACTTCTCCTGCATCGAGGTTAGATAACCTCGATGACATGTTCTTGAATACCCCACTTGCAATCGGAAAAGGAGCCAGCTTCGGACATCTCCCTATCCCACGAGTCACGAGGGCAGCTAACCGGTCCACCGAGACTGGTTCAAGGGAAAGCCTTATACGCATTCGGCCTCGAGCGTGCAACCAAGGAGGACAAGGTCGGCCACGATTACTGTCCCTGAGGATTGTAGTTTCTTGTCCCGTCCCGTGGAAATTGCAAGCTATCTGAGGCCCCTCATCTCGGACTCGGACAAGCGGAAGATGACTGGAGTCCCTGGCAGAGTCTTATTAATGAGGGCATGCACGCAGGCAATCGAGTAAGCTTATCAGCCGATCCTTCCATAATTCAACATGAATTTTAGCTTCTTGTTATCCAAGTTTAACTTTTCGTTTCTTTTACAGAGTGTGGTGCTCGTCAATGAGGCCTTTATCCGCGCTCAGCAAGAGGTTGACGACCTTAGGGGCCAGCTGGATGCCCAGGGTCGGGAAACAGAGAAGTTCCCGCACCTTTTGCAAGTGAAGGAGGATCAATTGAACCGAGCAGCTGCCCTTTCCAACCTCCAACCCGAGCTCGAAGCAACGCAGGCCGAAAATATTCGGTTGAAGGATGAGTTGTCCGGAATGGTCGAAAACAACCGGCTCCTGGAAGCGGACAAGGTCGGCCTTAGCCAAGATAACACTCGTTTTTCTTCAAAGCTCGGTGAACTCGAAGCCACTATTTCTCAACTTCGGAGGGAGCTTGACTCAGTCAAGACGGATGCCATGAACATGGTCGAGAGGCATAAGCTGCTTGAATCCAAGAATGCTGAATATAAGAGCAAGTTGAGGGTATTCGAGCGGAAAGCCAAGGATAGGGCCTGGATATGCGACGAGCTCAAAACCAAATTCGAGGAGACGGCTGAGGCCAACAACATTCTCAAGGCCGAGCTAGAGTTGTCTACTCAAGTCTAAAGAGTCCTCGATGAAAAGAGAGAGGAATTAGTGGCCAAACTGATCCAGGATGAGGCCAATTTGGCAGAAGCCCTTAAGAATGTGGAGGTTGTCAAGGCTCATACCACGATTTCGTTGGAGTATAAACGGTGGAAGTCCCGGAGGGCCACCCTTGAGCAAGCCCAACAAGGTTTTGGGGACCTCCCGGCCCTGATACTTAAAGCCAGGAAGACCGAGGAAGAAGCCAAGAGAGCCCTCGATACCGATTCCGAGGATTCCGAGCGGACAATATCCGAGCATTCCGGTTCCAGCTGCACCAGGTAGATCAGGGCCTGCACTTAGCCTTTATTTTGCCTTTGCCTTTTTGGAATTTTTTTTTACTTCGTAGGAATTTCAGGTGTAAAAAACCTTACATATATGGAACGTGCATTTTTCTTGCTGATTCTCTTTGTTCCTTTATCTGAATGTTTATTATGACTTTTGCCCGAATCATCAATCCTGTTAAGGAGCAAACAAAGGCTCGGAGTCATTTTTATGGACTATGCCTCGATATTGGTTTTTCTCTTCGTCCGGTACATTTTGTCCGGGGATTTGAACGAGTGGTTCGCCCAGTGAATTTATTTATGCTCTGTGAATTCAGACGTCTCCGAATCACGTTAGGTATTTTAGGGCCGATATTTTTTGACAGTTTCACTTATCGTGGATTAGGGATTTGGTTCGGACACCTGAATCACTGCCTTAGCAAATTTTGATATAGCAGTCCCATTCGGGGGTGTTTAAAGATTTTGGCTTGGTTCAATGCGATCTTGTTGCCTTTGTCGAATTTCGACTATAGTCCCCAATGTACGGCATTTGGATAAAATGATGCCGAATTTCGGCAGTAATCACCGAGGGTAGGGTGTTTAACAAGAAGACATATCTGTAATGCAATAATCTTTATATTGCAAGTATTTGCACGTACATGACATGAAGACTTTGTCTGTTTCCTTCTGTTTTTGCCGTAGCAAATACTAAATGGACACGATTTGTTCTGATTGTTTGGTCCTTACATCAAAACCTAATACAGAAGGTCCAGCTTTCGACGAGGACTTCCCCGGGTAATGCCCAACGACGTTCTCCTGCTTTGTTGAGCTGCTTCATTTTGTATTCATCGGGGTAAGCCTTGATGTGGGTATAGTAGTCCCCTAGTGTTTATCCGAGCTGCATGGTCGGGTAAGCACTATCAAGTCCCCACTCGTAGGGTACACCCCCGAGTTTCTCGACACTTGTCCTCGTTTCTATCAAGTAACACGTTGTACTTGTTGCCTCATTAAAAACCTTGTCGGAAAACCCATTTTGGGACAAAACCGTACTAAGAAAAAGAGTGCCACACGTGCTTTCAGACCTAGCACCTAACTTCATCTGGTACTCGACTTCCTGCAAAAAAGGAAAAGTTAACAAAAAATAAACTCAAGGATAGAGTTCATACCTTAGCAATAGTATCTCTTCAAATGAGCCACATTCCAGTTATTGCGCAACCGTTGTCCGTCCATGGATTCCAGCTGATACGACCCTTTGCTTGTTACTCTGGTTATATTGTATGGACCTTCCCAGTTCGGACCCAACTTTCCGTCGTTGGGATTCTTCGTGCTCAAAGTAACTTTTCGAAGCACCAAGTCCCCTACTTGGAAATGTCAAAAATTGGCCCTCCATTTATAGCACCTTTCCATTCTCTATTTCTGGGCTGCAATATGGACCAACGAGTTTTCGCGAAGTTCATCCGCGAGGTCGAGTTTTATGGACATGGCCTCCTCGTTTGACTCATCGGTCGTGTATCTGAATCGGAGACTCGGTTCACCAACTTCTACGGGGATGAGGACTTCGGCCCCGTAGACCAACGAGAAAGGCATTTCTCCCGTGCTTGATTTCGATGTGGTTCTGTAAGCCCACAATACCTCCAGTAGCATTTCCCTCCAGTGATGCTTCGATGTTTCAAGTCTTTTCCTTAGATTTTGAATTATTATTTTGTTCGTGGATTCCACCTGTCCGTTTGCACTTGGGTGATACAGAGTTGATATAATTTTCTTGATCTTCAACCCTTCGAGGAAATCATTGACTTTGCTGCCAATGAACTGAGAACCGTTATCACAAGTGATCTCGGCCGGGATGCTGAAACGACAAATAATATGGTCCCATATGAAGTCAATAGCCTCCTTTCTCTAATCTTTTCGAAGGCCTGCGTTTTAACCCATTTGGAGAAATAGTCAGTCATAAACAAGATAAAACGGGCCTCACCTGGTGCCCATGGCATAGGACCAACATTGTCCATTACCCACTTCATGAAGAGACAAGGTGACATCACCGAATGTAGCTGATGAATCATCGAGGCATGCCTTTGACACCCATCACATTTCCGGACAAAATTCTTCGAATCTTCGTCCATCTGGTTCCAGTAATAACCAGCTCTGATAATTTTTCAAACCAAAGCTTCTGCACCGGAGTGATTAGCGCAGGTCCCCTCGTGGACTTCTCTCATCACATAGTCGGTTTCTCTGGGACCCAAACATTTGGCCAGGGGCCCGAAGAAAGACCGACGATACAATTGGCCGTCTATCAAGCAGAACCGTGCTGCTTTTGTCCTTAGTGACCATGATTCTTTTGGGTCATTCGGGAGCTTTCCATCTTGCAAGTAGTCGATGTATTTGTTGCGCCAATCCCAAGTTAGACCCATCGTGTTTATTTCAGCATGCCCGTTTTCTACCGCCGAATTCGTCAACTGTACTATAGTGCCGGGGTTAATTTCTTCCCCATCGATTGAGGAGCCCAAATTGGCCAATGCATCAGCTTCGCTGTTCTGCTCCCTGGGTACATGCTACGTGGTCCACTCTTTAAACCGGTGTAGTATCACTTGGATTTTCTCTAGATACATTTGCATTCGTTCATCCTTATCCTCGAATACGCCATTTATTTGGTTAACGATCAAGAGGGAGTCACATTTTGCTGCAATTACTTCGGCCCCCATGCTCCGAGCTAATTCCAAACCTGCAATCATAGCCTCATACTCGACTTCGTTGTTAGTCAATTTAATAGTTCTAATCGACTGTCTCATGGCATCCCCAACGGGGGTTTTAAGGACGATGCCTAGCCCGGAACCTTTGAGGTTCGAGGCCCCGTCCATGTGCAAAGTCCAAATACCCGAAGACTTCCCCGAGGTTAGCAGAAGTTCTTTCTCAACCTCGGGGATCATTGTCGGGGTAAAGTCTGCCAAAAAATCGGCCAACATTTAGGACTTAATGGTCGTTCGGAGTTTATATTCGATATCATATCCTCTTATTTCTACGGCCCATTTGGTTAGTCTACCCGACAATTCCGGTTTATGCATGACGTTCTTTAGAGGATACGTAGTTACTACGCATATCTGATGGAATTGAAAGTAAGGTTTGAGCTTTCTTGAAGCACTTACCAATGCCAATGCCAACTTTTCGAGGTGGGGATAACGGGTCTCCACATCCCTTAAAGTTCTACTCACATAATACATAGGGAATTGCGTACCTGATTCTTCTTGGACCAACACACCACTTACTGCTACCTCGGATACAGCAAGGTAGAGAAACAACTGCTCATCCGCCTTCGGTGTATGCAGTGGAGGCAGGCTGGACAAGTACCTTTTCAATTCCCGCAAGGCTCTTTGGCATTCCGGTGTCCAAAAAAAGTCATTCTTCATCCTTAATAAGGAGAAGAAACGGTGACTTTTATCCGAGGATCTCGATCTGAACCGACTCAGCGCTGCTATCCTTCCGGTGAGCCTTTGCACTCTGTTGACATTGTTTACCACCTCAATATCCTCGATGGCTTTGATCTTGTCCGAGTTAATTTTAATTCCCCGGTTGGACACCATGAAACCCAAGAAATTGCCCGACCGGACACCGAAGGCACATTTCTCCAGGTTAAGCTTCATGTTGTATTTACGGAGTACATCAAAAGTTTCCTGCAAATGTTTTAAATGGTCCTCTGTTTCTAGGGACTTGACTACCATGTCATCAATATAAACTTCCATTGTTTTCTCTATCTGTTCTTCGAACATCCCATTAACTAGGCGTTGGTAAGTTGCACCGGTATTTTTTAATCCGAAGGGCATGACATTGTAACAGTAAGTTACGTACCGAGTAATAAAGGATGTTTTCTTTTGATCCTCCGGGTGCATCCGGATTTGGTTATACCCGGAGTAAGCATCGAGAAAACTCAACATCTCATGCCGGGTCGTCGCATCGATCATTCTATCGATGTGAGGCATCGGAAATGAATCCTTCGGGCATGCTTTGTTCAAATCCTTATAATCAACGCACATTCTAAATTTATTACCTTTTTTCGGCACTACCACTACGTTGGCTAGCTAGTCAGGGTATTTTACCTCCTGGATAGAGCTTAGTTTCAAAAGCTTTGTTACCTTATCCTTTACGAAGGCGTGCTTCGGCTCTGCCATAGGCCTCCTCTTCTACTTCACTGGGGGAAATCTCCCGTTAAGGCTGAGTTTGTGAGTCGTCACCTCCGGTGGCACACCTGTCATATCTATATGGGACCACGCGAAACAATCGGCATTAGCTTGAAGAAACTTAATTAATTTGTTCCTGAGCTCCGAGGTTAACCCCGTGCCCAGGTATACCTTTCTATCCGGTAGATATTCGAACAAGATGACTTGCTCTAGCTCTTTTACTGTAGACTTTGTTGCATCCGAGTTATCCGGCAAGACGAATGATCTGGGTACACCGAAATCATTTTCTTCTTACCCAGGGTCTGACCCCTTCCGCTCTGTTGTCAAACCCATACACTTTAGTTGTTATTTAGAGTCCTTGCAACTGACTGACTCATCTTCCTGTGGATCTGATTTTTTGGGAAAGCGTGGCGCTTCCTCGATCGCGAACATCTCCCTTGCAGCGGGCTGTTCACCCCGGATGGTTTTGATCCCCTTCGGTGTTGGGAATTTTAACAGCTGATGTAATGTTGATGGCACAGCTCTCATGCTATGTATCCACGATCTGCCAAGCAGAGCATTATACTTTATATCCCCTTCGATGACATAGAACACCGTCTGCTGAATGGTACCGTTAATGTTGACTGGTAGAGAAATCTCTCCCTTAGTGGTTTCACTCGCCATATTGAACCCACTAAGCACTCCGGCCACCTGTACAATCTGATCGAGTAGCCTTAGCTGTTCAACCACTCTCCATCGGATAATGTCACGACCCAACTAGGGGCCGCGACGGGTACCCGATACTTGTACCGAGCACCCCTTATCTCGTATCGTACTTTTACTACTAGGTGGGCCGTATAGACTATATCGTATCTTTTTTTTTTCTGTTGCTTAACGCTAACATTAATGGCATAATTGTAAACATGAACTTATAAACTTTGCTAGCACGTTATACAACGACGAGGACAACAAAAGTACAAAACATCTGACTGTACATATCTGTCTACGAGCCTCTAAACAAAGTGCATATATACATAGGAAGGGCCGGGTTCTGTCGTGCCCGATTATATACACAAAAGTAGTACCAATAGGCTGAAGCTCCGGATCAACTGGAGCACTCTCAAGGAACAGCTGGTGAAGCTCCTAGGGATTAAACCCGTCTGTCTACTGACCTGCGCGGCATGAAACGCAGCGTCCGCAAGAAGGGACGTCAGTACGAATAATGTACCGAGTATGTAAAGCATAGAAACCGACATAATAAGCAGCATTAAATATAAATAACAGCATCATGGGCTCATAGAACGTGTGAGCAGGTAAGAAAGTAACCTGTACATAGAAATGCCCTTTTTGGCCAGATACCATGCATGCTTGACTTTTCCCCCTCTAAATTTTCTTTTGTTTAAAAAAAACATTTCTTTTTCATAGACATAGAAAATAGAACTCATATCCTGTCATGTCGTATCATGTCATATCATATCGTATCATGTCGTGTCATATCATATCATAGCGCCGAACAACGCCGGCTCGCCCACATAGCGTCGAAATACGTCGGCTCGCCCGTATATCCCGCGTCCGGGATGATATAACGCCAGCTGATCAGGTGGAAACGCGTCTATAGCGCAACATATATCCCTTCCCCTCATATCTCCTTCACTCCCCCCATGTACATATACATATCACATACATATTTCATATAAGCATGCCGGAGAGCCCAAGGAAAAATCATGTTCGTCATAATCATCACAAAAATATTCTCATTAGAATAGTTACAATACTTATTGTTCGATAAACGAAACAATTAAGAAAATCCGGGAATAACGGGCCCACCTCGGGTCAAATGAGGTGGCGTACACGATTTATATACGTTACATTTCATGACGTCACTTGTGAGAGTTTTAAGGTAGTCGGGTCCTATTTGTGCAAGTTCTAGATGTTTAGGCAATTTTTCAACATTTCATACAATATTTAATTCAATTCTATTGAATGAAAAAGGAAAAACTTTAGGCATGGATTCCGGAGAATAGAGTTGTCCCCGAGGCTCAAATCTCGACCTAATATATCTAGGACATGCCAAAAGAAAAAATGGGATAGCTTTACATACCTTTTTCGCCCTTTACGCTAGTCCAAATTCAATTCTCATTTCCTTCAAAATCTACAATTGGTCACAATTACCAAATATCAATCTCAAGCCTTTAAGAATCCAATCTTAATTCATACTTGTCTACGGAAATTTGGGCAGCATCTCCTCTATAAATTCAACATCCCCGAGAATTCAACTCGGCCAAAAATACAACAAAAAAAACCGAGAATTTAACTCGGCCACAATATCAACAACAACACCAACAATTATTCATAATATTTCCAGCTCCAAAATATTCGATAGAATATCCCACATTTTATTTTCCAAATTTTCCAACCAACCAATTCGCGATATAACTATTTCATAATTTTTATTTCCGTAACGAAGTCGAAATTAATACAAACAACATCAATAGCAACATCCTCCATATTCTACAAGTTAACTACATTTATTTTCATCCATAACAACATTTACATAACCCACAAAACAATCCAACAAACAGCCCATGAGCCCACAACAACATCAAATACAATTTACGGTAAAATTTTCGTATTTCTCGTCCCACAATTTAGTTATGACTTCAATGAATATAAATATACTTAGAAGAGGATAATCCTTACCATATATACCAAGAAATAATCTTCTTCCACTTTACTTCCCTTCGAAGAAAGCCCAATTTCAACAACACGATAAAACAGGACAACAAGATCGGAGCGGAGAGCAAAACCCGCCTTATTGTTCTTGAGAATAGTTACACGTTGCTGTTTGGTTTGGAAATAAATATTGCTGCCAAGAGAAATTAACTGCACGTTGCTTCTCCTTTCAGTTATGTGCAGTGCAAAGTTTCCATAAAATCAATTCTCCAAGAGTGAGATAAGAGAAGTACAACAATACTCTGTAGCAGCACGTGTAATGGTGTGTATATATATATATATATCCCTAAACTTCAATTTCAAAATGATATAATATGTATAAATAAATAATCCATCCAACATGATAAAGGATGCATTAAATGCATGTCCCCTCCTTTACACTTGTCATTCTATTTTCACTCCCTTTTAAATTACTCATCACCTTTCTACACCATTATGCACGTACATCTATATAATTTGCTGCCCTTGTCTACTAGGTGAATTCTTTTCCAAAGTTAAGAATGGTTGCTGCCCACAAATATATTCACTTTAGTGATATAGGAAATGTTTACATTCTTTTAGTGGACCGTGGGTCCCACTCTTAAGGATAAACTTCCAAAAGAAGACTTCCTAAAAATGACACATAGCAATATATATAATTGTCATCCAAGGTGCTGTCACGTTAGGAGGCTAACACCCAAAACAATTCACCCACTTAATCCGTAATTAAATAATTAACTTCCCACTAAGTTCATCAACTAATCATTTATGCATAATTAATTTTTTTGATCTCAATTTACTTAAATAATGATCATTTTAAGTACACTTCATATACTCGTTATCATAATCATGTGATATAGCACTAGCCCATATCCTTATTTGCACCACATAAAATATTATTTTCAACTATCGTCGTCATACTCTCCCATCTTAAATCATTTCGGGACTTCATTCTTGTATACACCAAGTTTTTTATTTTCATGCTTGAATGTGACTAAATATTCCAACTTCGAGTAAATTTTCTCATATTGGAAGGTCCAATTTCCTAATCCAAAAATACGGGGTATTATAACTTGGACCGTATTTTATTCAAATAAATTTCGAACCTTGACAAAATTTATTTTCTTCGATTTGCTTAACTTCAAATATTTGTAACACATCTGTACCATTACTACAACCACCCACAAGCCTGGAACGATAACCTCATTTTCGTTACTAATATTTAACTCGCACGCTTTTCAACGCATGAAAACGCGGGATGTAACAGATAATATTGGCCGAACTACCCGGGTCAACCAAAATACGTTTAACATGTGATTTGAAAATAAGAATTGAAATTACCAACGCATCATTATGTGGTTGAATGATGCCTTCTGCATCCTCATTGCTAAAGGAGATGGAATCCTCGGGCATGAAATCCCGGCTGTGCTTCTCTCTCACAACGGTAACCTTTGTCTGTTTCATCACCGGCCCTTGAGGAGCAACCGTACCCCCGATTATCATGTTGATTATATGCTGAGGTTCCACCGGTTCGGCCCGTTTGTGGCACTCTCTTTCCTTGTAGTGGCTTTTAGCTCGTTCACTAAGGAATTCTCGAAGGTGGCCATTTTTCAGTAACCGAGCTACCTCCTCCCTCAATTGGCGATAGTATTCAGTTCTGTGCCCATGAGTTCCGTGCTACTCACACATCACGCTCGGGTCCCGTTGACTGGGATCTGATCTCAATGGTCTGGGCCATCTTGCTTCTGCGATACGACCTATGGCCGAGACAAGATCCGAGGTATTGATGCTGAAGTTGTACTCCGATATCTTCGGTAGGTCTTTGTTGGTAGCCGAACTCCCCGCATCACTTCTGAATGATAGACCTCGGCTGCTCGACGGGCGCTCGGTCCGTTTATCACCCCGATCGGAGAATTGATTGGGACCAACCCTCGATTTTTCCGACCTAAAACTTGGTTTTTCTGAATGAGAGTACGGCTGATACCTTTCCCTCGATGGTCTTGACTCCGGCTCGTAATTTTTCCTCGATCTCTCAGAGTTTTTGCTCATAATTACGGGTCCCGGGGGGAGCTCGAGCTGGTCATCCTCTACCCGAATCTTTGATTCATACCTGTTATGAACATCATCCTAAGTCACAGCTTCATATTCTGACAAGTTTTCTTTCAGCTTGAATGAGGCCGTCGAGCGAGGATTAAGCCCTTTGGTAAAAGCCTCTGCAGCCCATTCTTCCAGAACCGGAGGGAGCTCCATCCGTTCCCTTTGGAAACGGTTCATGAACTCTCGTAGTAATTCATCATCCCTTTGGGCAATGCGGAAGATATCCGCTTTCCGAGCTTGCACCTTCTTAGCCCCGGCATGGGCCTTGATGAATGTGTCTGCTAGCATTTCGAATGAAGTGATTGAATGCTTGGGCAGATGGGCGTACCAAGTTAATGCTCCATTTGATAGGGTTTCCCCGAACTTTTTCAATAGCACGGACTCAATTTCATCTCTTCGACGTCATTGCCTTTTATGGCACAGGTGTATGAAGTCACGTGCTCCTGTGGGTCCATTGTGCCGTCATATTTCTGGATATCCGGCATTTTGAACCTCTTCGGGATCAATTTCGGAGCCGCACTTGGAGGAAAAGGCCTTTGGATATACCTCTTTGAATCCGGTCCTTTTAGAATAGGCGGAACCCCCGGGATCTGATCCACCCGAGAGTTTTATGTTTCCACCATTTTCTCAGTTGAGTCTACCCGCTTTGCCAATGTTTCGAGCATTCTCAGAACTTCGGTGGACGAACCGGCTCCCGACCCATTGCTTTCGACTATCCATGTTTCATCCCTTCTAGGTGCGGCAACGCCTTTCGACCTCTCCGGGGCCGCTTTGTCATCTTTGCTTTGCAGCTGGGCTATTGCGATTCCTTGTTCGGCAATGGCAGTTTTCTGTTCCTGCAACATTTCAAAAATTAAACGTAAGTTAATCTCATCTGGGGTATCCGGTACTTTCCGGACTTGTGCCCGGGATAAAGTAATTGAATTGTGAGTATTTAAGGGAGCAGTGGCCGGCTGGGTGGCATTCTCCTGGTTCACGGTGTTCTTCCGGTTGAGGCCTTCCCTCGAATCAACGGAATTTGGGTCGATGGGATCTGCTGGCAAGTCCTTTAGCCCACTGTTCTCGTTTTCGGCCACGATCTCGTTGTTGACATGACCAGATTGTCCATTGCTTGCCATTTGGTCCGTTTTCACAGAGATCAACAAAAGATTTTTTAATCTAACGCGTAAGAGATAGAAGCCAAGATTAAAATACCACTATTATCCTAGCCCCACAGTGGGTGCCAAACTGTTTATCCCGAAATCAGGTAATAAATTGAATTTGTAAGTGAGGTATAGGATATGTGGATAAATTTTAATCTATTTTTGGTTGATATGGGATGCGTATGAACTTGTGTGTGAAGGTAAATATATATATACGAACTATATGCGTCAACAACTCGAGCTAAGATGTAAATGTTGATGATTAAAGCTAATATAATATTGAATGAAAGATCGCAATTCCACAGATTCGGACTAAAAGAAAGATAATGCTTTAATGTATTTCTTGCTATTACAATCTTCTAGATCTCAAGAAGCCAACCCTTAAAATTAGGGAAATGCCCCCTATTTATAGTTTTGCCTTATGGGTCTTGCATACAACATAATGCCTTTTTAGAATAAAGAAAACCCTAAAAGGATAAGGTTGGGCCGTACGGTCTGACGCTCGTACGGTTGTCGGCACAATGTGACAGAACGGTCTTGACGCGTGGCAATTTTGTAACTGATTAACCGGACCAACGGCCACGATCAACTCGGTTATGGAGAAACTGGAGTAACGGCCACGATCAACTCAGTCATGGGGAAACCGGACTAACGGCCACGATCAACTCGGTCATGGAGAAACCAGACTGGCTGTGATGAAGAGTTTGGTCCGGAGATACCGGACCAAACAGATTTGCTTCACTTTTCTCGGATCAGCAGCAGCTGGTGCAATTTCCCAATCCGAAGGAAAGACTTGGTACTCATGCTTATTTCTTCTTATTCCCGATCCCCGGTCTCACCGGCCTTGCATACATCTGGTTTTTACCGTATACAAAAGCACCTGACATTTTCTCTTCCCTCGGTGTCTGTTTTTACATATTCTCTTCCTTTTTGCTTCTTCTCTTGGATTCTAACATACCTCAAATTCCCAATCAAAGACTACCCTGTGTGGAGCTTAAAGAGCGCAATGCTCTGAATGTGATTATGCGAACAAACAGATTTCATATCTTAGGTGCACATAGAATGATTCGGGTACTCTCTTTATAAAAAAAAATAAAAAATTTAAAACAGTCTCTTACTCTATCCAGACATCATAACAGTCTCTTACTCTATCCAGACATCATACTCCGTTCATTTTATTTTGTATCAGAGTTGACTGGCACAAAATTCATCAAAATAAAATAATTTTTTTTTAATTTTGTGCTGCTAAACTAAAGATATGTTTAATGTCCTAAAATATCTTTTAGATTAGTGATCTTAATATGTCATGTGAGATATTAATAAAGAGCTACAATTGGAAAAAATAACATCTTTAAAAATAAATTAAAGAAAATAAGACACATAATTGAAACGGATAAATTTATAAATATAAATACTGTTAGATTGAATGGCCTACGTTTAATATTATTTAGTTTCATAAATAATTGCTAAATTTTAAATTTTATTAAAACTTTTATTTTTGGATAATCTCCCATTACTCACTCTGGTAAAGTGGGAATTAACTGCTTGATCCCTTTATCTGACTATTAAGAGAATTACCTACTCTATCTATAATATTCTGAAAAGAACTTATAAATGTAAAAAATAGTTTTGCCAAAACCAGAAGATGAAGTGTTTCCGCTTAATTCAAGTCTAGTAAAACTTTAGGGATGATTCATGTATGTTTCCTCGACCGCATTACTGATATTATAAGATTTATGTGAAAATCATTAAGTTCACACGAATTTAAAAATTATTGTTAGATTGTTTATGAATTACAATCTAGAATTGAAAAAGCCCTAAATGTGATATCAGAGTTAGGTTTAGGGATTAATGGTTTTCCATTAAAATTAATGCTTTTTTTAGTAGAAAAACCGTGATGGATGTGCAATTTAATTGTATCAAATACTGATTAGACAGGGAAGTATTTTAAAAGCATATACAATTATGCGAAGGACAGTTAATTAATTTGCATATTTTTTATGGGTTGTGTCCATAAGTTGTCAATGAATTCTTTACTGATAACTCATCGAGGCTTCTAAATAGTACAGTGAAAGTTTAAGCTTTCAACGGTATTAGACATTCAATGAAAATGTGATTTCTTAATTAGAATCAAATTTGAATTACTCTACTTTGTTTTTATACGCATGTACCGCATTGTGAATTCCTTTTGTGAATGTATATATTTAAATAAAGGAGAATATATGATAAAAGAAGAGAAATAAAAATTTAGTTTTGTCAATAATAAAAGATCAAGTACTTCCGCTCAATTCAAGTTAAATAAAACACTACACCCTATTGGGTATATTTTCTTACTTGAATTACTTTTTTTTAAGATCTGACTAAATTACTTCTATTATAAAATTTATGTGAAAATCATTAAGTTCAATGAATCTGAAATTTATTCAATAAATTAATATGGTAGATTATTTATGAATCGGGTGAAAATCATTTTCATCCCCCAACTTTACATTAAAAATCAAACTTCCCCCCTCAACTATGAACAATAGACATTCCACCCCCACCTCCTCCCCCCGCCACCTCTTTATCCTATGCAATGCTTGTTTTACCCTTGAAATTTTCAATCCTCCATCTATGTAATTACTTTTTATATTATACAATTTTTTTTTAACCTAGGTATTTATAAATTTTATTAAATCCAAATTATAAGTAGAATAATCCTTTTATGAATTTATCACGAAATCTAATGTTACTATTTATGATTAATATTTGAATATTACGGCATTAAGTATATATTATGTATCTATTTGGTTGTCATTAATATCTTTTAAATAAGAATTTAAAATTCATTTATAATATAAATAGATAATCTTTTAGGAATTTGTTACAGAATATACCTCTATTTTTATTAATTAGCTTGTATTACCGGCATTGAAATATATTTATAAAGTTATTATTACCTTTTTTTTTTCTTACATGTATAAATACAGATATTCGAGCTTTGATTATTATTAATTAAAAAAGAATCTTATTCTTCTCATTTATTCATTATAGAACAATATTAATTTATATACTCAATTAAAATTTCTTACTTTTCTTTTTCCGTATAGAAAATAATATTTATTTTCTTATAAGAAATTTGTTACATAGATTCAGAAGATAAAATATATCATGATTTTAAAGAAATAAAAGAAAAAAAAGACAAGTTGATAATGTAAGGGTAAAATAGGAATTAAAAAAAATAATTATGATAGAGGGGGAGAATGTCCATTGTTCATAATTGAGGGAGGAGTTTGATTTTTAAAATAAAATTGGGGGGTGAAAATAATTTTCATCCTTTATGAATCACAATCTAATTCAAAAAGATTCTTCAATGAATCGAAATTTCCAAAAAGAAAATCATATACAAATATACTTTTGTTATAAAATAATAAAACTAGAATAACAATATTTGTGCAGAAAGAAAGAATAGAGGAGATATCTTTATTTCTCTTGCTAGGGATTTATTTACAATAAAGAAAAACCTCTATATTTATAGGGGAAAAGTGACTTGATCTCAAAGTCACTAACCCTAATATTTCTCCTACAGATAGACATCCACAATAATAAATAATATTTATAACACTCCCCCTCGGATGTCTATTTAATAGATAATGTGCCTCGTTAAAACCTTGCTAGAAAAAACCCAATGGGAAAAATTCCAGTGAAGAAAAGAGAGTACACATTTCTGATAATACGCCATTTGGTTGCCTCATTAAAAACCTTACAAGGAAAAATCCAGTGGAACAAAAACCTTGAAAGGGAAAAAGAGTACAACGCGTATTAACTCTTCTTGATGAGAACTTCAATCCAAAAACTTGAATCTTCACATCTCAATCTCGTGCGCCATCTTCTCGAACGTTGCAGTTGGTAGAGTCTCGGTGAATAAATTAGTCATATTATCGTTCGAGTAAGTCTCTTGCACATTGATATCACCATTCTCTTGGAAATCGTGTGTGAAGAACAACTTTGGTGAAATATGCCTTTTACTTTTATGAATCACTCTCTTTAGTTGGGCTATGTATGTTGCTGCATCTTCAGTCTTTGGATAATTCAGTCTTCGGATAGAGTTGCATCGACATATAATATTGTTGAAATCACTCCAAGTGCATTCCTGACTTGCTTTATAAACAGATGTTATCTTTATATGATTTGACTGTCATATAGAATTACATCGTATGACTGTAATCCCTCATAATCATAGCAAAGAATATAAATGCATCAATTGCATAAAGATATGGCATTTCAGGATATTTTTTTTTTTTTTGCAAGTTTCTCATTTCAACAGATAATATATTGATTTTACCAACAATATTACAGATTTTGATTTTCACAAAGACATAAGCATAAATAGTCATTTGTGGCCTTAGTCAGTAAATATTCATTAAGGTGATACAATTGCGTTCACCCTACTTAACTTAATTCATATAAAAATTATGAACAAATTTCTGCAACTTGTATATGCTTCAGGCATTTAAAATTCTTCAGGAATTTTCATATAATTTTATCAAGTAATTCATATAGGCTCTGACAACGACATCTTCTGATGTCTGGACAGCAGGTCTAATAAGCTTTACGTTTACCAAGATGCGTCATTTCATTTGGTAAATATCTATGTTGGCATGCCTTATAGACATGGAATTTAGATCCTCACAATCTTTTACAATATTGCGCTATATTGTCTCAAAGATATCATCGACAATATATCATTTGTATCGGTTCGCAATGTGACATAACTTATTGAGATCTCATCACTTTCATTATTTTAGGTACCGAAACCTCTCATGAGGTTTCATGAAGTGTTATGTCGTATGCTCTTCAAGAGCACATTGCCTCCTTATTATGACCACTTTGATCATTTGCTCCTCTCCCTTTTCAAGGATTATTTCATTTGAAACCGATTGATCTACCATGCTTCATGCATATTGTATTCTTTGTCCTTCAGGGACATCATTAGTATTAGGAGCATTTTGCAGCTGAAATATGAAACTAGTTTTAGGTTAGCAAGTGCTTCTAGCATTTAACTTGAATTACCTTTTGAATGAGAATCATAATAATGATAATTCACAATATATTTCCTAGATATTTTATTCTCCCCCCTTATGTTAGAAAAACTAACCTTATGTTAGAAAAATTAACATATATCCCATTTTCTTTGGGCGGATTCATCTTTATGCATCATGGTAGATTAATTAATCATATACCACACACAAAAGAAAATGTTGGATGGAAATATCTTGTTCCTAACCCTGGATCAATTGTGAGGGGAGAATTTATCATAATTTATTGGTCTGAAGCATACATGTGATGTTGTATACTATATATCATATCTTAGACCAACACATGAAGCTTTTTCTCATAAACAATGGTTTAGTTATCTAGCGGAGGCATTTAATGCCAAACCAGCTTGGATATAGACCAGCATTATCAAAATGAATTACCTTGATTACATAATCTAAAAATTATGCTCTCAACTCAATTATTTTGAGCAAGTAACTTTGCATATGTCAAACTGCGGGTTGGCAATAAACGCACTTGTGATCGTCTTATCGATGCATCTATTTAAGACATCACATAACAGGTGAACGGGCCAAATTCACCTTTTATATTACTTTTTCAGAATTTAGGGAATTCAATCCCAATATTAGCCAGTATAATAAACTTATCATAAGAACAAGCAACACAAATAAATTCTTGAAGAATCTTTTAGTTCTTTAATATATGTCGAATATTCAATCTGCACATCATATTTGAAGCGGGATGGCCAAATTTCTCATGCCAACTGATAAAATTATCTATACTAGCAAACTTCAGGTTTACCATGCCATGTGTTATTTGTTTTAGGAAACTTTTGATTTACTATGACATGATTTTTTTTTCTATTTTTTATTTTAACTAAGATTCTTTTTATAATACCAACGGTATTTAAGCAATATTATATGCTGATAACGTGTTATAAAATAATAAAGCAAGCAAGAACAATATTATAGACAAAGAGAGAAGAGAGGAATTCTTTTTCGCATCGATATGACAACTATTTACTTTAGTAAACTTCGGATTTACTATAACTTGTGTTTCGATCATAACAACTTCGCATATTACAATATAGAACGAATGATATAATAGTATATAAGCTCGTCAGGAGACTTTAATTTATTCTCCATAATCACTTTTTTTTTTTTTGGACTCTTAGATACTGCTGGTATCATCAAAGAAATTTTACTTAGACACTGTCGGTGTCATGAAATAAACAATAGCTAAATGGACATACAAAGACAATTGTAGAATTCAAAATGTGCTACTGCGGGAGTAGATTTCTGAGTTTGCTACTTCAGGAGCATATTACGGAGTTTACTACTTTGGAAGTAAATCATAGAATATTTGGATTTTTTTTCTCAATTATTTTATCTCTTCTAGAGATGAGTCGTTATAAATTCACAACCAAACGCACGTCCGTAGTTATAAGCTTTACTAATGCTCTTACATTCACTTCAGGGAATGAATTTGTATTTGTAAGATTTATCAAAGTTCTCATTCTTCAGGAATGGAACAGAATCATCTCCACGTGTTCTGAGCATATCAAATTATGATAGCTTAATACCTCTTTTAAAACATTGCTACTTCAGGAGCAAATCGAGGCATACATATGATGTGGAGAATTTACCTCTAACACACCTTCAATTGTAGCCACAACAATTCATAGGAAATATTATCACTTCCGGTGACCATTTATTTCTTCCAAATTCTCATTTAGCCATTAAAAGATATGAAATTAACATCATAATCCCGCTTAACATTATTGTTCTTCAGGAACAAATTTGAAGTATAAATGATTCAGAACCGATTATCCCATTTATTAATTGCATATATAACAAGTGTAAAATCCATACCAAAATTTAGGTGAATTTACACCAAACAAAAAGTTGTGATAAATAAAAACTATTATGTATCCACGGTAAGCAAACATATACGAGTACTATTTTATATAGAAACAAAATGGATACAAGATCGCATATTAGTGGTTTAACATTTTTGCATCAAACACTGTACTATTTAACTACATCTCTTAAAAGCAACCATAAATTACTACTTGATAACCACATGAAAATATCAACCAAGTTTAAAATTAATGCTATGCACTTCTAGTTTACTAAGGATTCTGTGCGTTAAATTCTCCAAATAATTTTTGACAAATCAATTATCAAGTAAGGAGTAATTACCCATGCATTCAGTTTTTAGCTCAATAGAAAGAGACCCTCATAACATTGATCAAGAAAATTGACGTGAGCCACAACAAAATATACACTGCGAAGTAAGAAGTATAGCGAAACTTATCTAGCAGAGCAAAATAAATTACTTCCGCACTTTTATGTTTGGGCTGCTACGTCTACGAGGCAATCACACATTAAGCACCACTCTAAATTCAAATAAGAACATACCAGATTGTCAGAAATAATCAGAATTGCAAATTCTTTTGCTTACTGTCGGAGATCATCAAAATCAGCTCGTAAATTATTAGAGACCGTGCTGATAACATGTTATAAAATAATAAAACTAGAAGAACAATATTTGTGGAGAAAGAGAGAATAGAGGAGATATCTTTATTTCTATTGTTAGGGATTTATTTACAATGAAGGAGAACCTCTATATTTATAGGGAAAAAGTGACTTGATCCCAAAGTCACTAACCCTAATATTTCTCCCAAAGACAAACATCAACAATAATAAATAATATTTATAATAACTTTCTACTTGTATAAATAAAAAAAATTGTATTAATAATTGAAAAGAGCCATTTAGAGCCTGTTTGGATTTAAGTAAAAATTAGCTTTTAAGTATTTTTATAATGTTTGAGTAAAATAAAAAAATATTTTTAAACACTTATTTTTAAGCTAAAATAATAAACCAGAAATGAGAAGCTAAAATTCGTAACTTGCTTTTAACTTGTAAGTCCATCCAAATGAGCTATTACTCGTTGAATCAAAATTGGTTGGGGGCTGCAGTTGCCCATCATTTCCCTCGTCGGCACAAACGTGTGGCTACCTGAAGACGAATCAGTGTCGTTTTGTATCTTCTTTAATCTTTTCTCCATAATAACCTCAATTCTTTTTTCGTCACCTACCTAATCCCTATTATTAGCTCTCATATAAATCTTAATTTAATCTTAATGGAGTGGTAAAAAGAATCATAATCATAATTTACTATAAAATAAAAAGAAAAACTAGTCCCCCATTTTGTGTGTAACCATTGATCGAGACCCTGAGTCAACACTCAACCATCATGCCTTCTCCTATCACCACCAAAACTTCATCTTCTTCTGCTTCTTCCTCCATCCGCTTCATGGGTCTCCTTAAACAACCCGACTCCGACCCTAACAACAACAACATCCTCGAATTCGAATTCGACGAAAACGATGTTTACTGGTCCGATTCCCCTGACTCCACTATCTCCAATTCCTTCTCTCCTCCTACCCCCACGCGCCACCTCCCTCAACGCGCCACTCTCTACAAACCCTCCAATTCCGGCCTCTCCGCCGCCCTCAGCGACGACCACCACCCTCTCATCCGCCGCAAATCAACTCTCAATCCCTCCGTTTCTGCCACGTCAGCTGCGAAAATGATTCCGCCTGTTTTCCGTTCGGAGAATTCGAACCCGAATTCTTTTCCTAAGTTTCATCAATCGGCTCCGGTTAATGTCCCGGTTTGGCAGAAGAAGGATGGACCGGTTGGTGGGTTAGACCGGTTTGATGAGGTGGATGATGACGTGGAAGATGAGGAAATGGTTCCGCCTCACGTGATGGTGGCTCAGAGTCACGTGACCTTCTCGGTTTTTGAAGGCGTTGGAAGGACGCTAAAAGGAAGGGATTTACGGCGTGTTCGTAATGCTGTGTTTCAGAAAACAGGTTTTATTGATTGACCCTTTACCCCCTAATTTAAAAAGAAAGGAAGAGCAGGGGAATTAATTTGTTATTTTTAGTGATTGGATTCTGAAGAATAATATATAAATTTCGAAGGAGTCATTCAGTTGCTCTATGTTCATTTCAAGCTCTGCATATTATAAAAGGAGTTTGAATTTGGTCCTGTTGACATTCTCATTTGGATAATGGTTATTTATTTGTAATTATTATGCATTATGGTTAAGTAAGCGTCCCAGATATAGTTGTTTCTTTTTCTGTTCGAGATAATGGCTTGATTGGAATGATAAAACGCTTTCGTTTGGCGACTATGACGCGGCATTTGAACTTGATAATGCTCAAATTTGACATTTGGTTATTGTTTTCATTCATTCAAAGTGAACTTCTCATTATGTTAGCTCAATAATGTAGTGGGGGGTAATTATTAAGTAGGGCCACCGTCATTCCAGTCCATGAAGAATGGTGTTCGCTCGTCCACCCACTCAGTGTTAAATTCGCTCAATTTTGGTTATATATGCATGATATGAATGCCTATATACTGAAACTTATAAGCCCCCTTCTTATGTGAGAATCTTCCTTGATGGGGACTAGTAAGGTCTATTTTGACGGTGAACTGTTCAAGAAAACTGTAAAGGTTAAAAGCTGATATTATAGTGGGAGTTATGCTCAACCGAGACCAAAGGTAAAGCTTTCAGGGAATTTACAAGGTACATACTTGTGGGGTTTACTGTTGTAAACATATACATGTTGTGACATTTGAGTTAACTAATCCAGCTGAAATTGTTACCTCCCTATGAACGGAGGCGAATCTAGAATTTCTGGAGCATGGGTTCACCAATTAAAAAAAAAATGTATTAAGCGGGAATTGATCCCTAGTCCCCTAAGTAAATAACTCAACTTTCAACTAAGTGCACCATTTAGTCTTTTGTAGTATGTTCCAGTAGGTAGTATTATACTAATTTTAGAAAATATATACATAAAATACCTAATTTTACGGTGAGACCATGTGTTCACGTGCTCCAAAAATAGTACCTAAAATCGCTCCTGCCTATGAACCCCCTAATCTAGAGTTCATAGTTCTGTTGCAGCTTTTAGCATCTTCAGAAACTTGATTTGGCATTGTGGAGTATAGTTCATTTAAGCTTTGTTTTTACGATTGATTCCTAGTACCAGCAGAATTGTTACCCGATTTGTATTAAGTTTTTTATTCTTATGTTGTACGCTTTTCTTGGTAAGGCAAGTCTGTCCAATTTCCTCTTATGTTAGCTGTCAAAGTTTATTCTATTGTAAAAGTTAAGCCTATTTTGTATATTCCTCGCTGCTTATAAATTTTCGTAAATTATTATGTGGTTCGAGTTGTAGAAACAAACTTTTGCAGAAATGCAGGTTAAAGCTGCATTTAATAGACCCTTGTGATCTGGTCCTTCTCCGGACCCCGCGCATAACGGGAGCTTAGTGCACCGGACTACCTTTTTTTTTCATTATTATTATTATGCCAAACCGGGTGACTGCTTCTGGTAGAGGCTGAAAGCTAATGAATGGCATTTATCGGAGAATATCTTTAGTCATTGCGAGTCTTATTACCTCAAGGCATTGGCATTAGCTCCCTGCATGGTAAAAGCATTGTCTGTAGTTGTTTACATGGAACATGTAATGCTTTCAGTATATTTTGCACAAATGTTGAGAGTGAGTGAAAGAAGCATGGGGAACTGTGCCTGCCTGCATTTTTTGGGCTGTGTGGAAAGAAAGAAATGAGAGATGCTTTAAGGACAAATGGACAGCCATCTTTTGTTTTAATGTAGATGTTTGCACTTGTTAACATCCTGGTGTAATTTTTCCTTTTTATTGATGTAAACTCTGTTACTGATTCCATATAAGTTTAAAGAGAGGAGGATGAATTTTTTAGCTAACATAGTTTGTACCTTCAAGCCTTCATGCTGCAGTTTTGACTGAAATATGTTGACCTTGATTATCAAAAAAAGGGGAAAAAGAAAGATGAATTCGTGTCAATGGTTTCGAATGGTTCTCTCATCTACAGAAGTGGCTGAATAGATTACTTCGGTTTAAGCCAAGATTGATGCCAGAAACTGGAGACTAAAAAATTCAGTTTTCATTCAAATGCGTGCGCGTTTATGGGGTGTGCTCAATTTTGCTATCCAGAAGTTGGAAATAAGTTATGCATTTGTTGTCTGTTCTTGTGAGATTAACATGCAGAGGGCAACTGTTACAAAATTAGCCAGTCATTTTTACTTCAAATATATACAAATTTCCCCAGAGGGTAGAATATACATATGTGTGAGAATTTTACCAGAAGACAAGGTGGAGTAAACTAGTCTTTAGTCAATTAGCAGCTCACTTCTTCTTTTGGTCTCTGTTTATGCAGTGATTCAGACCTGAGGAAATTGTCTGGTACTCCCTCCGTCTCAATTTATGTGACACTTTTTATTTTTCTAAAGTTAATTTGACTAGATTTTGAAGTTAAATTGAATTAGATTAACTTAATATTTTAACATTAAAATTTATGTAATTGAAAACTACATGAAATATATTATAAGTTGTAATTTTTTCATCTCATTTTAGTAAAAAAATACATTTTAAAATATTAGTTAAATTTTATGCGGTTTGAATTTCGGAAAAGAAAAAGTGTCACGTACAATGGAACAGAGGGAGTGCTGTTTAAAGATGTTTTCTTTGGATGATTCCAGAAGGTAGATTTTTAAGAGCCCGTTTGGATTGATTTATAAGTTGCAAAAAATAGCTTATAAGCCGTTTTCAGT
Source organism: Lycium barbarum (assembly GCF_019175385.1). Classification (NCBI taxonomy): domain Eukaryota; kingdom Viridiplantae; phylum Streptophyta; class Magnoliopsida; order Solanales; family Solanaceae; genus Lycium; species Lycium barbarum. The sequence goes on along the minus strand of NC_083339.1, from coordinate 121,768,451 downwards.
TTTTTTGAGTGTTCGGTTGGTCAGCTTATAAGCCATTTTGTGCTTAAAATAAGCCCAAAAAATAATTGGGTCCGTTTAGTTTAATTTATTTAAAACAGCTTATAATTTCAGCTTATAAGTCAAAAAAAAATTGGGATATTTCAATTTTTTTTAATTTTATTTATAAGCTGTTTTTAGCTTATAAGCTGCTTTTTTTTAAGCCTATCCAATCCGGCTCTAAGAGCCCGTTTGGATTGGCTTATAAGTTGCTTATAAGCTATTTTCAGCTTTTTTGAGTGTTTGACTGGCCAGCTTAAAGTCATTTTGTTCTTAAAATAAGCTCAAAAAATAATTGGGCTCATTTAACTTAGCTTATCTAAAGCAGCTTATAAGCTGAAAAAAATAAGTTAGACTATCCTAACTTATTTTTTTAAGCCCATCCAAACGGGCTCTAAGTTGAAAATGACTGGAGAATTGATTTTTGAAGCGTAACTGAAAAAGACACGTCTAAATGCAGTATTAAAAGCACTTCTTACATGCGCTGATGAGATGCATTATTTGTCGAATGTGTGTAGAAGTGAATCTCAGTGGACCCAAACACTGAGGCCAGTCCCTATCATTGGTCGATTCTTTTAGGCATGTGATCATTCCTGTGGGATCCGTTGTGATGGTCTAAGATTTTTTTTCGTCATTTCGATTTGGTGCATCTTCGAAATTCCAAAATTCAATGTTCACAAAATTATTCTTGCTTCTCCACGCCACAAACTTCGCAAATGAATTTGAATTCTTCCACTTTCAAATCAGAATAAAAAGAACATTCTGGTTCCATGCAAACGTCAGCTTCTTTTAGGGGTCGTTTGGTTTCTCGATAGAGTTATGCAAGTATAAGAAATATAGAGATAGTTATACAAGGTTTAGTTATGCATGAATTACTTATGTACGGCTCAGTTTTTCTGTTTTCTGTCCTGCATAAAATAAATACATAATTGATTCATAATTTATAACCGTTTTATTTATATGAAACTGTAAAATGATAACCAGATACTATACTAGATGTGCTGAATTTTATACAAAGCAACCAAAAAGTTACCGAACATGATATTAGTTATAGTAGTTTCCTAAACAAACAACCCCTTAATGATCCTATTCGCTCTCATTGTTGTGATTTTCTTGACATCCACTCTCTCGAGGCTTGTTAATGCCGCGCTTTTACTGTCAAACTTTCACTACCATATTCCTTCTAACTGATTGGCGAAATTATGAGGGAAAATGACAAAAATTGTTCCTTAGGCTTGGAGGTAAATTGTCCCTACAACATATATGAACAATTTGGTCCTTTAAGTTTGTAAACAGTGAGCATCTTTTGTATCCATTACATATTGTATGTAATAAACTCTAGTTGTTAAATTGAAAAAGGGTTGTGGAAAAAAAAAAGATTTAATGGGAACTTATATATAGAGGTGCAGTTTTTGTAATTCCTACTATTTTTTTGAATATATTTCCGGAGTCCAGTGCAGTTTCTATTAATTTTGTTATATTTTTTGTGTATGGCGCAATTTGCGGTTATGATAGGAGTTTCATGTGTTTTTTTTTTTTTTTTGTCTTGCAGTTCCATTATATCTAACATTCACAGTTTATTAAATATTTGACACAATATTATCAATTTTGGGAAATTTAAGAAATCAAAACTGCTTAAAAGTATATATTTAGAAGATTATTTTAAACCAACCTGAAAGATAACAAACCATTTGGTCATTTTATGGAAGTATAAGCCGAAGATATGACTTTTGGGGCCAGGGGTGTTTGTCGCGCGGCTCGGTTGGATATTTGTGCTTAATGATTTGGGTTATCGATTATTGATTATTAATTGTACTAAATGGCTTGACGAACCAATATGATATTGGTTGACTTGGTACAAAATTAGCAGTTATCGGTTGGTTTATCGGGTATGTCAAGTTACAAGATAGAAGTACATTTATGCTACTCTAAATGACAAATAAATCTGTATTGGAAAGTGTAAAATTATTTCTGAACTAGTATATCTCCACAAATGTAATAAACTTGTAGAGAAGTAACGAGACATTAGAGTGACTTAAAATCTGAATTCAGGAAATAGTTCACATTGAAGGCAAAGAACTGACAACATTTTATATAAAACAAGAATCCCTACAGCTTATATTATCAATAGATTGAACCAAGTGAATGGTGAACTATCATCTTCGGATAAGGGTTGATTGGTAGGCATAAAAATTGTAATAAAATCAAGTAGTCAAGTTTTTAAGCAGTGTTTTAAAAGGCGAGGGCGTAAGGCGGGGCGTTTTACATCTGCCTCAGTGAAGCGTAAGCCCCATGGAGTTTTAATTTTTAGTATTTTATAAAATGATATAATTATAATAAATACTTTTAAATAGGTGAAATAGCGTAAAAAATTGAAGAAAACTATAAATAAGTGATATATATATATATATATATATATGCTCCACCCCCACAAAAAAACTAATTAGAACAATCTATTATAAGCTACTTACAAGTACAAGTGACTGCTCGTTACTTTTTTGAGATAGTAGAAGACAAGATAAATAATTGTAAAAGAATATATATTAGGCATTCTAGCAATAAAAAAAGTCTTCACTTTTAAATTTAATGTTCCAGTTCCTTTTTAAAACATTTGAGTAATTACATGTTGACTTTTGAGAATTTGGGCATTATATTAAGGACTTATTTAAAAAAATTCGTTTTAGTTTGAAGAAGTTTTCTAGGCTTACGCTCCAACATGCCCCAACAAAAAAAATTCGCCCCAAACGCCCGGGCGTACGCCCCGAATTGCTGGGCGTACGCCTTTGGAGACTTTCGCCCCGACCCATCGCCCCGGGGCATTTTTGGTACGCCCCGCCCCAGGGCTCGCCCCGAAAACGCCTTTTAAAACACTATTTTTAAGTACTTCTGAACAATGTATGGAGGGAGGGTGGGAGCGTGCGAACTGTGAAGGGAAATAGGAAATGAGCGAAGTGATGCTTTAGGTTCTCTAAAGATATTAAGATATACACCGAGGGGTAGAAATGAAAATTTAATAATTCTTAACTATTTAATGGCCAAACCGACAAGGAAATAGAGCAAATCTCACCAACACTGATAACCCATTAACTAGGAAACTCCAAAGCGTTCACCAACTGTTAATTCGATAACTCGATATCAATAAACCTATTTTGCGGTTGGGTTATTGAGTACGATTCTGTCTTGAACAGCCCTATTTCAGTCGGTAGGCTATATGAAGTTCTCTTTTAGAGACAAAATGCATGGGCAGCAAATATTTTGAGAATAATCAACTTTCTACCGCCACATTTTAGGCATTTCAGGCCATCTACAAAAGTTGAAGCCATTTTTAGCTAATATCATACTATATATTCTTCTAAATTGTACCTACAAATGACAAAACTTTTTGCTAGGTACATCCTTCAAACATGTTTCTAAGTTATCTCATTTCCATACCTACTCCTTGGTTTCAAGAATCATGAAAATATCACGATGTCTGTCCGACTGAAAAAGCCATACAAATTGGAGGCCTAACTTTGAGCAAAGCAAGTAGTGCTGATGGAAGAATCCATATTCCATTACCACAAATCAATCCTGAAGCGACTGCAGGAACCATCAAATCCGCCTTCTTGCTGTTGAGTTTATGCCATGCGTATACAACCAAACTGCCCGCAGCCATATCAATCGCAAAGGAAGCCCCAACAAGGAAAGGCACAGCCATAGCCATCGGAAGGGGAACCCACTTCCCGAATTTCTCAGGGATTATGTCTCTCACCAAGTTGGCCAATATAGCAAAGCCGAAAAAACCATAACAGAGCTGCAAGCAATGGCGAGGCAGAGCAGAGAAGCCTTCAACCCCTAAAATCGCCATGTTCCGATAAATGAGTGCATAAGGAGCTTTGTACTCCCCATTGGGGTCCCCAACAGCAAAAGATTGGTAGAATATGAAAAATGTAAGAGGCGCTACGACACAGCCAATGGCAGTTCCAATAGCTTGGCTAAGTAGCATGGAACGCGGTGAAGTGAGGGTGAGGTGGCTCGTCTTAAAATCGTGCATCAGGTCAGAGGATATAGAAACCATTGATTTAATCAGTCCACATCCAATAAGTCCGGCAACAACACCATTCTCTTTCCCGGATAATGCAGCAAGCACAAAGAGAGCCACTTTCCCATAATTGTATGCCATATTCAAGTCAGTTAGACCGGCACCATAAGCATTGCAAAAGCTCAAAAATGGTGCACAAATGTAGGCAACAAGCACGTAATACCACTTCAATGCAGGGAACATAATCGGAATGACAATGATGGAGATAACGGAAAAAACCACGTAGCCAATACAAGCTAGCCAGAAGGGAATGCTCTCTCTGATGAATATTTCGTTTCTTTGCAGCTCATCGAGTGGCAGATCCTTGTTGTCCGAGGCTGCTGCCAGAAAATATTGAGGAGATGGTATTAATAATAAAATTGGAACAAAAGGAGAGTATGTTTTGCTTCTCATTAGCTAACCGAAAAATCATTCAATATTCAACAATCCTGGTACTATCTGACGGGAGCAAATCAGTACTCTGTTGGAGCACCTAGCTTTGACACACTGGAAAGAGAACACGCTTTATAACAGTTTCAACTTACATGATTCGGGCCTTTTTTTCTTCATCGTGATATATATGCTTCTAAGGGTGAAATAAAGTGTCCTGACAAAGTTGTAAAGGCCATCTCCCAGGAGGAGAGCAATGGAGATAAAAACCTGCATACAAATATTATGGTCAAATGATTAAAAAAATAAGAAAAAAGTACAATGCTTATTTGATTCTTGGTCTTCTAATTAAGTGCCTAGCTTATTTGATCTTTTTTTTTCACAAACCTTGTAACCCGTTAGACTCTTCATACTGCTCTCTTTTAAAGTTGCAGGGAACCAAGCTCCTTTGCGATCAGTAATTAGAGGCCACATGACACCCCAAGAAAGCACAGCTCCAAGAAGCAAAGACAAGTTCACAAGGTGGGAACAAATCATTCCAGCTCCCACATAAGTCATGTCGAAATCGAAGAAAAACCTGGAAATATTCAATGGTATAAATTAGTACTAGTAGTAATATTGGAGAAATCATTCATGAGCCACTTAAGAATATATCAAGTACATACGAATTCTTCCAAGCTTTCAGTCCGAATGTGGGGAATTGAGCAAATCCACATGTTTCTCCACCAGAATAGAACCACTGAAAGAAACTCCATAAGAAGCTGACTGAGAAAACTTTCATGAACCCTTTAACCTGTTTCCTGAAAATTTGAAGAACATAGATTTTCATTTCTCAAGAAAGGCTAGTTTGCGAAGGCAAGTTCTTCCTAATTACAATGATCTTGCATACTTGGCCATTTTATCTCCCTTGGGTGTATGAAATCCATTGATTAGAACAGCAGTCGCAGTCCCACTTGGATAGGCTAATTTATAGTCAATTATCATGATCTGCACCACAAACAATAAATAAATATTCAAGAGTCAGTTGAAGATGGCAGCTAGCCTTGCAAATCTGCACCTAGAAGATGTCTTTGTAAGATTTGTTTACGAGAATCGCGATGAATAATCACCAATATTTGAAATTACATTTGGAGATTATTTCAAATAAAGCGTTTGTTTATCAAATTGGCCCGTTAATTCAACTTCAAACTTGAAATATGAATTTGAAGTTTGAAAAACAGATTCTGGAAGTTTTTCAAGTTCACTCACAAAACATCAATTGCGTTTTCACGTTAAGACACAACTTCAACTTCCAAATACCCTTGTTCAACCTAACATGTTTTCCAACTATCGACCAATTCATGTCCAAACGCCTACTAAGTCTTTTAACTATTGAACAAGAACAAGATAGCTGAAGATGGGAGAATACCTTTCTAAGAGGAACTAAGGCTAATAGCCCAACAAAGCTAACAACAAAGAGAAAACCGATCATCCAATCAAGTCTAGGTTCCTTGTGGCTCCCTGGGGTATTGCCATTTGTATCAACTCCTGCTTGCTCATATGTCTTCTTGTTCAGTCCCAAAAGATATGATCCAAATCCACCTAAATTAACACAAACAAACATTAAAAAAGTCATTGAATTCCAATTTTGATAGCCTCAAGCAAGCCAATTAAAGAGGCACACAGAAGAATATATCTGCTACAATAACAACTATACCTCATTCTCAAACGAGTTGGGGTCTGTATAAAAATGCTTAAATTCATTTCATATCATCATCCTACATGAAGGATATATATCTGCTACAACAACAACTATGCCTCAATCCCAAACAAGTCGAGGTCGGCTATATGACTCCCCAATTTTTCACCTCATTTCATATCATCATCATACTAACAACAACAACAACAGCCCAGTGAAAGATATATATGCTGCAACATCTACGCCTCAATCCCAAACAAGTTGGGGTCGCCTATATGAATTCCCATTTCTTCATTTAAGCTCATTTCATATCGTCATCATACTAAATGAAAGATACATCTATTACAACAACAATAACAACTACATCTCAGTTCCAAACAAGGTCTGATCGTCTATATGAATCCTCACTTCTTCATTTAAGCTAATTTTGTATCATAGTCATACTAAATGAACGATATATCTGCTAAAATCATAAAAAATAAAAAAGACTCTTACCTCCCACAGCAATGCTGTAACATGCAACAGCACAAGTCTGAATAATAGTATTCTCCTGTTTAGTAAACGGAATGGTTGCAAAATTGGCCTTTTTAAGAACCTTGGTCCATGATTGTACGAGTACATAGGCAAGAAGAGCAGCAGAGACATTGAGATTCGGAACAAGTCCGGTAGTAAGATTAAGCTTCGTTACTATCACACTGTAAATGAATCCAATCAACACACTCGCCACAATTCCTCGTACTGTAATCTGTTTCGTCCACGGTGGAATTCTCTTCACTTCTTCATTAAGATCTTTCACTTCCTCCGTTTCTTCTCTTTCTTCTCTTTCAATCTCCATTGCTTCTACTCTCTCCTCTTCTTCAATTACACCAACTCTACTCATTTTCCTGTCCATGTTTCATCACTAGATTAAACACAAAAACAGAAAGAAAAAAAAAAGAACATGATGGGCTTAAAAAAAGACAGAAAAGGTACCCACAAATGTAAAAAAGATTGCCTTTTTTTTCCAGGACAGCGAGTTCTGAGAAGATGACAATGTCTGAACTGAAAAAAAAAAAATCGATTCTTGATATTTTTCTGTCTGCTCTTTGTCCTGACTATTGCGATCTCATCAACCACGACTAACGGTGAAAAATGTGAAACTGAACAAGATTTGCAGAGAAATGATCTCCCCTATTAACAAGGAGAGAAAACAAGAACCCCTTGATTCAATGTGCTAAAAGAAGAATGATATATTCAGATTAGCAGAGAACAATAATCTGAGCATATAGAGTGTGTAAAATTGAAGAAAAAAGTTCACCGCAGAATGTGGGGTTGGTTGGAACGTAGAATATGAAGACATTGTAAAAAATTTAGTGCAAGGGGATGTACTGCATGTGTGCAGTACAAGAGCCAAAAATAGGTTCGTGCAGTACAAGATTACCAAAATCCACCAACAGAGGACAGAAATAAATATCGTGATTCTTATGTAACAGATGGTAGGCTTCGAATGGAATGCTTCCAAATTCTCCTTTTTTTAGACTTTCTGACTCTATTTTACAAATTCAAAACTTTTTAAGTCAAATGATATAAAGTGAGAAAAGGCCGTAAATAATCTCATAGGTCTAAAATGGTCCCTTAACTATACATTTACCGGTTTTAGTTCTTTAACTATCCAAAAACTTATCAAATTTAGTCTCCGTCTATTTTTTTATACAAACTCATAAACCTTCATGAGATTAATCGTTAAACCATTCCTCAGACCTATATTTCTCTCTCCCTGCTTCTTTTTCCTCAAGTTCCTCTTAACAAAAAAAAAAAAAAAAAAAGAGCATTCTGGTACTGGTATCGCTCTCGAGTCTCTAAAATCGAAAAGACAAACTCAGGCACAAAATTTCTGCAACCATTCTTCTCAAACTCTACTAAAAAACTGATAAAAACCGACGAAAAAAACCCGATGGAAAAAACCGACGAATTCCGACTGTTTTTTCAATAATTTTTTTAAATCTTTTTTTTTTTTAAGAAAACCGACGGACTGCGTCGATTATATTTTGCACAAAAATGCGCAAAAAAATATAATTATTTTTATATTATTTTCTAAAATAAACCGATGGAGTCCATCGATTTTTTTCCCGTCTCCGTTTTTAGAGCGAAAAAACAGTATAAATTAAATCAATGTAAGTATATGAACAAAAAATATCAGTGGTCTAGTGGTAAAGCCCTTTAATGCCAAGGAACATACCCGGGTTCGATTCCAAGTTCCCACATTTCATTCTTCAATTTTCAAAAAAAAAAAAAAAAAAAACGACGTGAGACCGACGGTTTTTTAAAATTTTTTTTTTTTTAACAAAACCGACGGACTGGGTCGGTTTTCCACCGGTTTTAACCGACGCAGTCCGTCGGTTACGAAACGCGAGAGAGAACTTGAGGAAAAAAGTTGAGGTTAAAGAATGAATTTGAGGAAAAAGAAGCAGGGAGAGAGAAATATAGGTCTGAGGAATGGTTTAACGATTAATCTCATGAAGGTTTATGAGTTTGTACGTTGTTTGTATAAAAAAATAGACAGAGACCAAATTTGATAAGTTTTTAGATAGTTAAAGGACTAAAACCGGTAAGTGTATAGTTAAGGGACCATTTTAGACCTACTCCCATAGATAAGGGACTATTTATGGCCTTTTCTCGATATAAAGTACTCCCTTTGTTCACTTTTACTTATCTACTATTTTAAAAATACATTTTTACTTTTACTTATCTATTTTTGCATATCAAGAGAAAAATAATTTATTTTTTCTGTTTTACCCTTAACATTAATTACTCATTTCAAATCATTTTCCAAATCCATTAAGAAGTCATACACCAATTAATATGAGTATTATGGTAAACTATGCACTTCATTTTTTTAAAGGGGTGTGCAAAGTGTGAACAAGTAAAAGTGAACGGAGGAAGTACTATCAACTGACCATGCAAATATTATTTTGCTTGATGAGATAATAAGGGAATATAATTTTGAAATAAATTTCGAAATTATTTTATATCATCTTCCGTATATAATTTTCATTTCGGCATTGGCAATTCAGATTATTTACACCATATATTCTATGTGAAATAAATAAAAAATTTAAAAAGACACATTTTCCCTTCTTCCAAAAATTTCTCTCAATTTTTTTTAAAGATATACAAGGTTAAAATTGGAAATAAAGGTTTATACCAATTTATAAAGTTTAAATCAAACACGCATTTTATATTATATTACGTATATCCCAAATTTTGTCAAATGAATCAAATATCTACTAATAAAAATATATTCACAACATAATCACATTAAGTAGTATTATTTAATTCAATGATATATAAATTGAAATGGAGGGAGTATTTAAAAAGATGATAATTGACCTACTATTGACGTTACATTGCACCCGCATGCGATCCATTTCCTCACTGTTTATGCATTAATGCATATAGTACTATGATACGAATGCAGTACAAGTTGGATTTAAGCAGCCTTTACTTGAAAAAGAGTCCACTTAGTGACTTCCTTTCTTTATCAATGATGAATCGATGGTTAATAATTTACAAAATACTGATATGGACGAGTCAACCAATGATGGATCATTCATACTCTAAACAAATTTTCTAACTTTTAACCCACCCCACTCTCCCAAATAAATAAGGTAAGATATTAATTAATACTACCGGTCATGCAACAACCAATTAATGATCATTTCATATTCACTTGTAATTACTTTCGTAAGATTATGTAATAATCAGTAAATTCTTCGTGCGATTATGAAAGAAAATTAAAACATGGTTAAGAAATTAATATCTACGCGCTTTTTATGGAAAAAATCAAATTTTACTGATCAATCAAATTTGCTATTACAAGGAAGAACACCTTTTTTCCTCTTTACATAAAAGGATCAATAATCAAATAAGCATACTTAAAAGTTAGAAGTGGGCTACAAATTATAGAATCTTGAAATAACTCATGTGCAAGTGCTGAGGAGATAAATAGTTTGTCTGGTCAAGCTTCTAAAATCAGCTTATTTTTAAAAGTATTTTTGTAAGTACTTTTCAAAAAAGCACTTTTGGCGAAAAGCAGTTTGTATTTGGCCAGTTAATTAAAAAAGCACTTTTGAGCAGCAATTAGTGTTTGACCAAGTTTTTTAAAAGTACTTCTACTTGTATTTTTCTAAAAAGTACTTTTCAAAAAAGTGTTTTTGGGCAAAAACTGTTTTTTTTAGCTTCTGAAAAACTGTTTATGCTACTCTCCAGAAGCACTTATTTTCTCTCAAAAGCTTGGCCAAACACCTCACTTTTTTTCAAATAAGCACTTATTGAAAAAATAAGTACTTTTGGGGAGAAAATGAACTTGGCCAAACAGGCTATAAGTATATTTATGCTTCACCCCTTCCACAAGACTAGGTACGTCTTATATAAAGATCATTTTATATGTAAGCTTTTAACTTCCCCTTTCATAAAATAAATATCTACATAAATAAAATGGCTTATATTAATATTAGCAATTAAAATGAAAAGACAATTAGGATTATTTCTTCATTATTTTAAGTGTCACCACTGTGACCATAAGTATGGGCACTGTCACTATTATAAATTTTGCAAAGACTGATTCAAGATCACCAATCTCTACCTAACAAGTATCACAAATGAATGAAAAAATATCGCAATGAATTCTGAAAAAAAAAACTCATATAAATTGGAGTAACAACTTTAAAAATTGATATAGTAACTAAAACCTAAAAATTGATTAAAGGGAAAAGACTACTAAGAATAGTACCTTGAATATAATGTTAAGATCAAATGAACAAAAAAAAAATAATACTGCAATGATTCCTAAAACAAAGAAAAATCTCATCTTAAATTATTGCAACAACTCTAGTAATTGATACAATAACTAAGTTGTAACACATTAATGGGTTAAAGGAAAATGACTAGTGAGATATAACTTGGATGTTCAATTCAAGTGAACTAAAATGAATCCTAAAAAAGAAGAAAAATCTCATCTACATTTTTACAACGACTTCAGTAATTCATGCAATATCTAAAACATAACAGAATAATGGATTAAAGGAAAAAGATTACTGAGAATAGTACCTTGAATGTTAAGCTTGATTTTCTTCGCGACACTTCTTTTTCACTAAAAGAAGAATTGAAGATTACTGAAAATAATACCTTGGATACTAAATCAAATGAAATAAAGTGATACTGCAATGAAACCTAAAAATAGAAGAAATGTCTCATATAACTTATTGCAACATCTTTAAGAATTGATGCAATTAACTGAACCAAAAGTACTAGTTTAAAGGGAAAAGATTACTTAAAATAGTAATATTTTGGATGTTAAGATCGATTATTTTTTCGCAAACACTTCTTTTTCTTTTCTTCCTAAAATAAGGATTAAAGGTAAAAGATTACTGAAAAAAAAAGTACCTTTGATCTTTTATATTGAAAAATGTTGCTACACAAGCGATGGAAGTTGCTACACAAGCGATGGAACATACTCAACTTAGGTAATAACTGAAAAATGATGAGCACAGTAGAAACTTTTGAAGGGACGAAATAAAGAGATAGTTAACTAAATAATTACCTTCTATTTGAGAGAACTCAAGGAGAGGATCCAAAAGGCTTCTCCCAAGTATTTTATGAACTTATTTGCTCAGCCTTTGGTTGTGGCTAAAGATCTCCTTATCTATTTTATGGAACAGAAATAAGCATTACAAAATTCAGCTGCATTGAGTGAAAAGAAGATCCAAAGCAAAGATTTTTCTCTTCATATTTGCTGTGCAAATGATTTTAATGCTTTCCATGAAAGAGAAGATGCATTGCAAGAATTAAGGCAAGCCATTGATAATGCTAAGAGAATGTGTCGTAGTATAAATATTACATTCAAACAATTACTTCATTATACTGAAGAAATGTGTCATAATGTGAACATGCAGGAAGAGGAGGAAAACAGTTACAAATAATTATTCAAAGTTGAATATCTCTTTTAAATACGTGATTAAACGGAGGAGGGGGGAATCAATATATATAAAGACATTAGTTAGAGAAAAGCTAAAAAGAATAACAAAAAGAGATAAATATGTATTTTTATCTAAGAGAAGTACTACACCACCTTCATAAATATATACATCTCCAATCAGTTAGTGCCAAAACCTTTAAATGCTAAGTATCATATTACAAGCTTATCACATAAAACATTGTACAAATGGGCTTAACTGAATGTTATAGGATTAACATATTCTAGCACAAGTAATTATGAGTTATGACGGAAAGCAGAAGACCATTCACTTCATAAAAGCATAGAAAATACGGATGGGGTGTGTGGGGGAGAGGGGGGGGGGGGGGTTAATAGTTATCAACGCAAAATATACTTACTTGGATGTAGTGCATGCATAAATCATATTGATCTATAAATTATAATGACTAATTAATAAATCTAGATGAAAATATAATTTTAATCAACTATAATTAAGTGATAAACCTCATGTACAAGGCTTGGTCATATACTTATTACTAGTGAATTTATCCGAGCTTCGCGCGAATTTTCCTTTCAAATATTAAACTACTTAGCTTTTTATTTTTCAAAGTAAAATAAATTAAATTATAACCAATTATATTATAAGCGCTTAATATATATATTTTTATGTGATTTCCGTCACTTAAGAGTTTTTAGTCTTCAATAATTACTTGTATAGTCTAAGTACAAGTGAAACAAATTTTTTGTTTTTCTTAAAATAAAGTAAAGAAATAAAGTATTCAACAAAAACCAATCTATTTTTGTGCATATATATTCAAACTTTAAAATATTTAACTATCTAATTATATGAATCTCTTATGTAATTCTTAGCTTATTCTTTTCTTTTCTTTTCCCATTTTTAACCTTTATATCTATTTTTCTTTTTCCTTTTTGACCTTTTTACTTCCCTACACAATCACTCATTTTTAAAAAATAAAAAATCAAAATTTATTTTTCTTTCTCTTTTAACTTCCTAACAATAAAAATAAGAAACCGAAATATATTATTCTCAAATTTCAACATGAACTATAAGAAAATATATTAAATAAATATTGCATAAAAATATATCATAAAATATCGATAACCATGGATATTATTACGCATTATTTATTCAATTTAATTAGAGAATATGAAATAACCGATACAGTTAGAAACATAAAAAGAATAAACAATTTAATTGGTGAACAAATCATTAGGAATGCGAAAAGAACCCAACAAATATGAGAAATTAGTTTAATGACTTTTCTTCTTGATCATTAAATATTAATATAACAAATTTTCTTAAAATTCTAATATTAATCCGGAGGTCTTCTTCGTGTTGGTAGCCGCTTCCTTCTTTTTAAAATTTTTGATTTACCATAAGCTTAGGTCTTTTTAATTGCTATGCAATTGTGACTTATGTTTGGTTGATGATTATTGAGATTCACACATTAATATTAGGCAAATCATCATTTCTTGTTAAGAAAATAGATTTTTCCCTCTTTTTTTCATATATTAAGTTTAAAGAAGTGTCAATTTTTGAACAGATCTAATTAATCATATTCACAACATATCTAATCGGAAAAAATTGTTCTTTGTAAAAGAAATTATAGCAAACTAAGAAGTAGAAAAAAATATGAATTTAAAGAGTATATAATTACCTTAGAAGAAATGCATCAAATGTTCAGGTAGATACCATCGAGCCTGCTCCTCGATGTAGATGGCATAGCACAAATAATTTAGCAAATGTTGAGTAAGATTAATTATGAGAGTCAAAAGAGTAAAGTTTTCAACCAAAATGTTGCATACCTTTCACATGAATCTCACAAAACAAATTGTGATTATGCAAAATAAAAAGTAAAATACACTGATCATGCCAAGTAAAGATCAACATTCTTCCTTTGACTTCCCTATCTTCTTGAACATAATATACATAATCTTATCTCAATCTAACACAAAATAATAACATATCAAATAATTTATTGAAACGACTACATACACTTTACCATACATTAATAATAATATAGAACGAACTTATTACAAAATTAAACTTGGGAAAGGCCTAAACATTCACGTGATCAAACTGTTGAAGAAGAAGAACAAAAAAATGACTACTAAACTTCATATTGCACTGCTTGTTTTCTCTTTTGGCAGCCATGCAGCTCCCTCTTACTCACTCTTGTCCGAAAACCTCTCCGTTTTTACCCTCAGACACAATCTTTTCCTTCTTCAATATATCACAATCCAACACCTCAATCTTCTCCACAATTTCAAATCAAGAAAACATTAAAATATAAAATGTTGCGTTTGAGATGCATGGTGTCATAGAAGGCAGTGCCACCTCTTTTGGGCGTGAAGCCAAATGAATGAAAAATGTGAGGAGAAACTAATATGAAAGAAGATAAAAAGCATAGACATTAAACTGTATTAATTGCTCAATTTAATTGGAGATTAAAATGGTTGTTGAATGGTGACCCATGAACCAAAAAAAAAAGAGCAAAACGGATGAAATGAAAAGGCATAGACTTGAATATGTATTAAATGTTCAGTTTAATTAGAAAAATAAAAATGATTGTGGATGTTTTAAATAAGCTAAATTAATAGGATGAAGGAGGAAAAAATTGCAAAAAAAGGAGAAAAAAGATAAATAGGTTTCTTGGCTTTAGAGAGTGCCACATCACCGTTTTTATGCCTAGCTTTATGTTATATATAGATTTTTGTATGCATCCATCAAACGCATATAAATATGGGAAAATAACATTGTATGCCAATTAGGATAAAATAATTATTCGTTTTAGTCCATAATTTTTTTTATTACCTTAGTTAGCCCCCTATCAAACTGCCAGATGCTCCTATTTTCTCGTTCTCCTTCGAACTTTGCATCTTTATATGATATGAATTTTCTACCTATTTGGTCCTTGTATGTGGTTAATTGTAATTAACACAGGTAATGTATTTTTTTTGGCGTTGCTTCTTTATTTTTTCAGTTTCCTCTTTTTTTTTTTTTTTTTTTATGATTTTATACGGTATGGTATAGAAGTGTATATAAAGGTCTCTTATACATTATGTATAAACACCTCTTGTATAAATTCGTATAATATTATATACTAGTGTAAAAGTATGTATAAATACCTCTTATACACTATTATTCACTTTATACAAGGTTTATACATTGTCTACAATAGGTGTATAAAGTTGTATATTGTTGTACAATTTTATACATTTTCTACAGTAGGTGTATAAAGTTGTATAATGTCGTATACCGTCAAAAAGTGGCTATGCGGGTTGTAATTTAAAAATATGGCTACACACATGTAATTTTGTATGCTGGATTGTACATTACTGAAATTTCCCCTAATAAATATTGTGCCTTCAACGTTGTGTACGTCTGTATGAAGATTGTTTTTTATGGAAAAGGCTCAAATATGTCATCGAACTATAGGAAATGTTTCATTTATGCCACTCGTCCATAGTTTGGCCCATTTATGCCATCGAACTATCGGAAATGACTCATTTATGCCACTCGTCCATAGTTTGGCCCATTTATGCCATCGAACTATCGGAAATGACTCATTTATGCTACTAATCAATAGTTTGGCTCATTTATGCCATCGCCCGTTACCAAAATGACTCATACATGTCATTTTTCATTAACGGCGGTTTTACAATACTAGATATGACACGTGGCCTCCAACTAAATTATGGTTGTGGGTGGGTAGGGTGTATGGGTCGGATTTTTATTAATTGGATTTAAAATTAGGTTGATTTAATTAAACGACGCAGACCTCTAATTAGAGGCCACGTGTCATATCTGGTATTATAAAACTGGCGTTAATGAAAAATGGCATGCATGATTCATTTTGGTAACAGGTGATGGCATAAATGAGCCGAACTATTGATGAATGGCATAAATGAGCCAATTCTGATAGTTTGATAGCATAAATGAGCTAAACTATTGATGAGTAACATAAATGAGCCATTTCCAATAGTTCGATGACATACTTGAGCGTTTTTTCCTTTTTTTTTTATAGGGACAACTACGTATATATACATCTTAAGGAGAAATATTTACGAAACGTGACGATAGTTTTATATTTACAAAACATAACATTACAAACCCTATACAAAACATGTTTTTTTTTTCAATTTTTTTTTTAAATGAAATTATTTTTTTCGCTCAAAAATTTATGTATGAAATGTGTATATCTCGCTCAAGGCTTAAAAAGTTCGCTCAAAATTTAGTGTATGAAAACGGTATGAAAAATATATGAAATGTGTATATCTCATTCAAGGCTTAAAAAATCCGCTCAAAATTGTGTGTATGAAAACAATATGAAATTTGTATCTCGCTCAGGTCTTAAAATTTCGCTCACATTTTCATCTATAAAGTTCATGTTAGATTTCTATAAAATTAATACAACTACAATAACATTGTATACAACTTTAATACAACATTCAAGACTTAAAATAATCGCTCAAATTTTTGTGTATGAAATGTGTATATCTTGCTCAAGGCTTAAAAAGTTCGCTCAAATTTTATGTATGAAGAACGTACGAAATGTGTATATCCCGATCAAGGCTTAAACATTACACTCAAAATTTTATGTATGAGAATGATATGAAATGTGTATATCTCGCTTAAGACTTAGAATTTCATTCACATTTTTCGTATATAAAGTTCAAATTAGGTTTCTGGAAAATTAATACAACTACAACAACATTGTAACACCTTTCATACAATATTCAAGGCTTAAGTTTTCGCTCACAATTTTGTTTATGAAAATTATATTAAAAATTTTGCTCACACATACACATTTCATACACAAAAATTTGAGATAATTTTTTAAGCCTTTGAGCAAAAAAAAAAAAAAAATATATATATATATATATATATATATATATATATATAATTATTTTTAAACAAAATAAATATATTTTCTGGAAAATAAAAAAATAAAAAACAAAAAATATATGAAAATCCATCATGTTTCGTAATATATCATTATGTTTTGTAAATAAGGAAAATTATATATATATATATATATTGTAATAAAGAGTCTTAAGTAGGTACCCTATGTAATGTTTCTGTTTTTATAATCAGCCCAAGATCGTGAAGGAGCCCAAATGCATCAAATTGGATCATAGCGTGCACCTTACTTCGGGTTTGTGATTTTGATAAAATATTGCTCCGACTTACCGTCAGACCTCTCTATAAAAACATTTTTATATAACAATACCTCATTATAACAATTAAATTTTTCAAGAAGTAGATTTTGTATGTTATATTTTTACTTCTTTATAATAGTTTTTTACCAATAATACTGTAATAGTCATCTTTGTAAAATCGTCCCTCTATAATATCAATTTTATTTTTTTGTAACATAATAATTAACCATCTTATGGAAATACAATCACAAAGATTACCAATAATAGATCTAGAGAGTTTAACTAAATATTTTGATACACTATTTATAACAAAAAAATATTATATAAATATATATTTCCATCATTAAAAAGTTTCTTTTCTTTATACAAAGTGCAATTAAGCTTAAGATTTTGCATCTTTTTTGCTTATAACAACTAAATATTATCTAAATATTAAATGTTGTTATAGGTGTTTTAAAAGGCGGGCTCGGTGAGGCGTAACCCCATGCCCCCCATGGGTATTTAATTTTTAGTATTTCATAAAATAATATAATTACAATAAATATTTTCTAATTGGTAAGATTACATAAAAAAAAATTGTAAATACATGAGAGAGAGATGTCCTTGATCCTCACAAAAAACTAATCAAAGCAATCCATTATACGCCACTTACAACAGGATAAGTTTACAAATATAAACAATACAACGAAATAAAAACTATTATGAAATGAAAATCAACTCTAACATCTTAAATTTCAAACAATGAAAAAATCACAATTTCTTAAAACAATATTACTATCATACTATTCATTTTATCTCCCTATAAGCAAATAATCAATAAGCTTTATCAGCATTATAATTAAAACGTAACTACTTCATGAAAAAAAATTACTTTCAAATAGCGAAATCATAAAATATGATAATTTTGATATATATGATAAAAGACTAGTCACAAGTGAAAATGTACAATTCGACTATGTATAAAAGAAATATTAAGTGATGTTACACCCCGTACTTTTATACGTTAAGTTTCCTCATGAGTTGGTTGCTATAGATTTAGAGAGCGGAGTGACCTTCGAGGTTATATGGAATTAGACATGTCTATCTTGAGTGTATAAGAGTTTAAGATCATGTTTAGTAGGTATTGGAAGGTTCCGGGGTCAAACGAATCGAAGAAATTAAGGTTGTCAAAACTTTGGGAAAATTTGGCTTCTGGACAGGATTTTTTGTCCAACTTTGGGGAGATATATCTTCTAGCATATGAGGAGTTATGAAATGCATAACCTATGTAAATCAAGTTCAGAGAGTTTTCTTTCCAAAGCAATTGACATATCACAAATTCGAGAAGTACGGTGCAAAATACGGCCCGTATAAAAATATACGATTTCTAGTAGGGACCGTATTTCCCTTGGCAGAAAGGCAAAATTTTATACTGAGAATTACGGCCAAGAAATATGTACCATATTTAAAAATACGGTCCGCACTTTTGACCGTATTTTTATGTCGGCTGCAGTTCTTTTTCTTTATATATATATATAATTCGTATACCCTTCATTTTATTTCATTTTCTCCACTTTCCCCGATCTCTAACCCTCTAGAAAGTTCTCTCCAGAACATCTATCAAACCCCTTGTCATACCCCATTTTAACCGGGATTAAAGTAGAAGTACGGCATATTGGGGATTCCTATTTTTTGTTTGTGTTTGTTTTAAGGAGTCACCACCTAATTATTTATGGTGAATTAGGACACCTAAATTTATTAAAGTTATTTTAAAGTTAACTCTGTTTAAGGTCTGCGAAACTTAAGATTCTAGGTAAGGGTTCAATTAGTCTAAAGGGAAGGTATTAGGCACCCTTTAAGACCCATTAACAATGGTTAACCGACCGAACATGCAATTGATTAGGCTAAGTGTAAATATAGTATTATAAAAAGAAAATAGTTTTATAAATATGACTAAAGTTATAGATAGATATATAGGATTATTGTTTGAAAAACAAGATTTGTAGAAGGTAATAAATTTATATAAAAAAGTATTTCCGATGCCATTTAAAAATATGACTTATACATGTTATTAAAGCTTTAAATGAAAGTATAATAGTATTGTTTAAAATAATACTTGTAGAGGAGATTCAACAAACGCGAATTTTAAGTAAAGATGATATTGCATGAGTAGTGTGATATAAAAATCTAGACTTGTTTTTTTTTGTAAAATGGGATGTAAAATAAAAGGAGTGAATTTCTTTCTCTTTTTATTAATTCTTACTTAACCATATTCAACTAAAAAAATGTGTAATTGAATAAATCTTGCAAATGTTTATAAAGTCTAATCGGATTCTTATTTTGTATGTTAGTGACGTTTTGGAATTATGAGATAGTAAGAATGAAAAATGATTCCTTTAACCCAAAATATGTAGTCATATTATTTGAAAATCAATTACTCGAATAAATGTTATAGATACTATAAATAGTTTAAAAAATAGAAGTGAATGTAATTTGTGGAATTAACTACCCATTACTAAACTAAAACCCTTAATGTCACTAAAGTTTATCTAAATTAACAAACAAAAAATTTAGTCATACAATACACATTAAATGAACACAAAAATAAAAATAGAGGAGTAGATATAATGTAAATGGGCTCAACCCATTTTCTTGGACTGTTGTGGTCTGTTGACTGTTGGGCTTCGGCCCAACAAATTTCTTCATATATTGCTGCAGATTAGCTGCTACTGTATGAGGGCTGACTCGAGAGAAGTTGTGTTGGGCCTTAGCCCAACACTGAATGTGAAAGATGATAAAATCCGAGGGACTCATATGCGATAGTCATGCATAAAAACGAAAGAAAAAGGATTAGTATGTGACCAATAGATAAGGTTTAAAGATATGAAATGTAGATTTAAAACAGACCAGTGGATTATGTATGCTAGGTATATTTGAGTATATTCAATGTATATTTTAAATGTACCTTATGCATATACAATTCAGCCACCACACACTACACATAAATAAGGCATCAACCAAAATACCATAACGTTGAGCAAAGATAAGTAGCAACAGATATCAAACATGGCTTTTTGTTAAAAGGATGAAGAACTAAAAGAAGCCGATCCCATTAATTTTTGAGTAGATTGAAACTTATACGAAATAGAATTAAACTCCTAATTCGTACTAAATTCAAACAAATGGAAAACCGAAGAGGAAAAAGGATTAAAATGCTAGGTGTATACAACACTTGAGAACAAATGTCATTTTGATCCTAAACACCTATCTTTGTAAAAAAAATGAAATCATAAAGGAAGATAACATACCCGACATATGGAACACAACCTTAACAGCATAAGGATTTAAACAAAATTCAATATAAATGTACAAGGACATGTTGAGAGAAACCATAAACAAAGCATGCTTTGTGACAGCCAATAGTACGGCTGATGAACATACCAAAGCCTGGATTCATCCAGATTTCAAAAGGTAAGAAGGAAGTGAACAAAAGAAAGAAAGAAAAAATAATAAAAAAATAGAAGTATGCAACATATATATTTTGTGACATGCTATTCAAAATTTACACCAGAAAACAACTAGTAAACATAAAAATATTCCATAATACAAACATCCTAAAACATGATTTCTAAAACGCGGTATTTTAACAAAAAAAAAAAATGAACGGAGCCGGGTCAGATTTACCTTTTGTGGGTGCAGTGAACAAGGGATTTGAGTCTCGATCTACTCTTTTACACCCGAACAAATTCGAAGCTAGAGTTGTGAATCGACTACACTCGTCGCGGCTAAAGTTCACCGGAAAAAGGAAAAATCAAGCTTGGAATATAATTGGATCTCTGAAAATGTTGAGTAATTTCCGACTAAAGTTCACCGGAAAGGAGAAATCGTTTTTTTTTTTTTTTTTTTTGATTCTGTTCACTGAAAATCCCTCTAAAAAAAAAACCTGAAAAGTCCCCCTTATTTGAGTCAAAATCCACCTCTTATAAAAAAATATGAGAGAGAGGAGAGTATGAGAGAGGGACGAAGGAGCGGGGGGAAGGGAGGAGTAGAATGGAGCGTGAGAGATGATGATGAAGAGAAAGAGATGTAGTCAAAAAGAGAGCAAACATGTGGAACCCATTAAAGAGAAAAAAAAAAAATCAAATGTGGGAAGATATGTGGAGCATGTGAAAAAAAAAAGGTGAAAAAGATAGGAAAGGGTGCAAAATAAAATAAAATGTAGAAAAAAGAGGAAGAGAGAGTGCGGCTCAAGATGATGAAAGAGGAGTGGAAAGTTTTCTTTCTTTCTTCTTTTGGGGTAGATAGCTGTTATCAAGAATTTTCCCCTTGTAAAATAATATTTTGACGAAATAAAAATTATAACACATCGTTTTAAAATACGAGCTTCAAAATGAGAATATTGATATACTTCCGAGCAATTGTTTATGAGGTGAAAATTGTTGATCCTTCCTCCTCTATTTAATTATTCTTGGACTTCTAATTTAATAACTGGTATAATATATTTACTATGATAAATAAATAAAAAACTTGACAAAGTATAATTAATTTAACGAACACAAAAATCCGAAGATAAAATGATGACGAGTCATCGTGATAAAGTAATGCTCGTAATGTTGATAGTAAAGTAGTGAAAATTAGTAATAGTGAAAATAAAGTGTTCAGCTCGTCAATAAATTTAGAAGCCCGAGTAAATAAGTTGAAATAAAGGAGGGACAAAATTGGGTGTCAACACCCCTAAGGAAAATCAAGGATGAAAAGAGAAGATTAAGTGTTTAAAGGTTTTAAAGTGAGTATGGAAGCTTTGTTTCTCCTCTTGGTAGTGGTTTTGGAGGATACTTCAAGGTGAAGCACTATTGGAATTGATTTATTCTTGAGTTTTGAGGTAAGATTCTATCTTAACTCCATGTTTATGAGTTTATATGATGATTATGTTAGTTTTGGAAGGATAGAAGTTGGAACAAAAGGTTCAAATATGAATTTGAGTTTATGTTGAGATGTAATCTAACTTGAGTCATGTTGTAAATATGTTTTTAAACTAAAACCTTGTTTTAAGGATAGTAGTTGGTGTTGAGATTGTATTGAGGATGTTATATTTGATATAATTGGAAGAAGGAAGTGTATAAGTGTTGTATACAAATCGTATATTGGGCTATTTATAAATCTTGGAGTGAGTATTGATATGGAACTAAAGAGACTTTTATGAGGTTGTTGTTATGTTGATGACTATTAGGTATGGTATAGTGACTAAGGAGATTGGAATACTAGTCGATAGTTTCATTGTGGGATTTGGTTGACGACGTGAGGTATGTTAAGGCTAACTTTTCTTCTTTTGGCATGATCCTTATGAATGGAATGTAAACGTAACGCTATTCCATAATGATTCTATTCTTAGAAGCTAGAAATGTCCCATGTTGGTTCATGTTCTAGAATGTTGTTTTCAGTAAGTCCTTCTATGGATTCAGTATTATTCATATAGAGTCATTTGTTGATAATGATGTTAGTCTCATAATGTTGATCGAAAGTGTAACAACCTTACGCTACTCTCTCTCTCTCTCTCTCTCTCTCTCTCTCTCTCTCTCTATATATATATATATATATATATATATATATATATATATATATATATATATATATGGGGAAGGTGACGGCGTTATATACGCGCTACCATCTGATCAACCGATCACGTGATGATGATGATGATGATGCCCACAGAGGACGATATGATATAATGGTGTCACGACCCAACCCCGTAGGCCGTGACTGGCGCCCTACTTGGACACCCAGACAGACAAACATATCAAATCGTAACACACTTTCCAAATCGAATCACAAACAGATAGCATATACGGCCATAAATACTATATGTCGTCTCAAACTGTATCAGACACATTTCAGCGCAACCATATACGTATGCATATATCAAAAAGCCGGCAAGACTGTCAAATGTATCAAAAGCCGACAAGGCTATCAAATGGCACAACGGTCCAAAACACATATACGAATGCACGCCGACAAGGCTGCCATAATGAATGGGGTCATACCAAACACACCCGTACAGAAGTAGGCACACACACCCACAAATACGTCTACAGACCTCTAAACAGACCAAACGGATCATATGGCGGAACAGGGCCCCGCCGTACCCCTGAACAAATATATACATATGCATCAAACAAGTATATATACCAAAATATATGCTCTGAAATGAGAAGAGCACTCCAAACAGCAGAAGAGTGTCCTAAACTGGTGGATCACCAAACTGTGCGTCTGTACCTGCGGGCATGAAACGCAGCCCCCCGAAGAAAGGGGGTCAGTACGAAATATGTACTGAGTATGCAAAGTAGAAAATACAGAAACAAATCTGAGGCATAAACGAAATAGTAGTACAGAACATAAGTATAAATCCAACATATCAAAATTTGTTTACTTTCAAAAATATGTAAGTCATGCGTAGGGTACAGAAGAATATGGTCGCCCGCCCGTCGATGGCGCCATAACACAGCATAACACCAGAAAGTTTCAAATCTCCGTATCCCCGTCACATATCATCTCACAACATAACGCCATACACAACATAACACCAAATATATGTGGAACCCGACCCTCTTTTGCGAGTAGCTCGGTGAACCATAAACACAGCATAACTCCAGAGTATAACAAAGTGCGCACGATAACAGAACCGGCCCGGGAACCGGCGAAAGATATAACAGAACGCACGAGCAGAGTCATGAGTAACCATATGCATAAAATCATTATCATAGACTCGAATATAAGTAAATGACCATACTTGAAATTCGAAATAATAATCATAACAAGTTCTTTCAAAATTTCTCCGAATTACATAAAGGAAAGTCGCGGGACCCACGGACGGGTATCGACCCGAGTCGGGCCCGCCTATGGAAAACATACTTATCATATGCCATACAAACTTCTACAAAAATATGGAAGCAATCCGAGCCTTTCTGTGAAAGCTATGGCGTTCACAAATTTCGAAATTCTTTAAAGTGAAACCTTTTTATGGAAAGTTCGGAAAGCGATTATTTCAAAGACATAATGGTTCATATTTCATCAAATCATACATAAGAGTGCCAAGGAATATTTATAAGGCTCATAACATGCTCGGATTTCTAATCTTAGAATTTTCCTCAAGGCTTATAATCTAGCCTATTGAAAACTAAGGCATGCCAAAAGAAAGAAGGGTTGCGCTTTACATACCTCGTACGCACTCCAAGATAGCCAATCTAGAGTAAATCTCAATCTACGTCTCGGGCTCCCCAAGGTCTACAAATATGCCAACGGATATCTAATATTAAACATAGGCACTTAAGCCATTCATTCCAAACTAACATTAAATTCTACAGAAAATTCGGCAGCATTTCCCCTGTAAATAGGCCAACCCGAGAATTTAACTCGCTCAAAACCAACAACAACAACCATAATAACCAACCTAGAAACTCCAATAACCAATCCGAAAGACAATATTACATTAATACTCTCTTTTTCATCATTCAACAACATTTATAATAATTAACTCGACGGCTCACATTCGAGCCACATTATCGCTCATACATTCAATTATCAACCCGAATCTTTACCAACAATATTCAAGGACATTCTAAACAATTCACATAATATTTCCAACGATCCAACAATTTCTCCAAATTGGGCCGAAAACAACCCCAAAACCGTGAGCAACCCCTTTATCACATTCCTCATTTTCAAGTCATGATTTGTATCAACAATCCACACTATAACGATATAATTCTCATAAATATAAAGATTGCATTAATTTCACAAAATTCTCCAAATCAGTCCGCAACATTCACCATATCGATTTGGGACATTAAACTCTCATTTCCAAACTAGAATTCATAACGACGACAACTAAAACACTAAGCGATATTGATTCATCCTTTGCCAAACATTGGGGCTATACACGGCCACACTACACACATATACATATATTGATGATTTTTATTCTCTTCTCCACTCTACAACAATCAAACATGCTACAAAAATTTTATTCATTAACCCAATCACACACCCATTTACACGGCTAGCTCCCCAAGCACACAACCCACTTCCAACATACGATATTTCACCAATTTCATCCATATTAACATACCTCAATATGCATAAAACATTTATATCCCATAAAACAATAGAAATTTTACCTTTGTTCTTTACTCCACAAGAAAGTTAGGGTTTGCGATTTACAAAAATGGATGGTTTGATCGCTCCAAAAATGCTTCCACGCTACTTAGGGACCTCCAAATAGTGGGTTAACACCAAGGAATTATTTTTGGGAAGGCTAGAAATGGGGTTGGATTTTTCTCCTCTTGGCCGTGAACAGTGCGCCGTGAACAGTGCGCCGTGAACAGTTCCGCCGTGAACAGTGGCGGCGTGAACAGTGGCGGCGTGAACAGTAGTCGGCGTGAACAGTGGCGGCCAGCCTTCTCTCTCTTTAGGTTTGAGAGCTCCTCTCTCTATCACTAAGTTTCTCAAGTTTGAAAGATGATAAATGAGTTCCTTAGTCATCAATTTGACTTAAATATCATGCCTACTAGTTGGACACATGTCCCACTCATGGCTTGAGCCAATCAAATTTGGCCACATGTCTTGGTGGGGCCCACACGACCACTAGTGCCTAATTAGTGAATAATTAATTTTTAATCCCCACTTAATAATCTAATCATGGTAAATTAATCCCAACTTTCCATTAATATTTTTACACTAAGTAAAATTTATAAACAATTCATGTTCTAATAGAAACCGGAAATTAAAGATTTCTACTTCGTGCCCGAAAATGATCCCGTCTTTAACTTGAGTCGATTCTTTTGCGAATAACTCGACGTATAAAATTACGGGATATAACAAATGGGATGCCCAAAGAGGCTTGACAGGCGTTATATACGCATATATATGTATGACTCCTATGGATGCATGCACTGTATTTATGCATATCATTGGCCCACAGAGGCAGTTCATACATATAGGTTTCATTCATTTCATCCTATGTACTTTTATGTCTCTTTTATGTTACTTTCATGCCTTACATACTCAGTACTTTGTCCGTATAAACGTCTTTTTTTCTGGGGGCACTGCATTTCATGCCCGCAGGTTCAGGTAGACAGGTTGACGATCCGCCACTATAGGTTGTTGTTCAGCTGATATTGGAACACTCTCTTGTTATGGAATTTAATTATGGAATTCCATTATGGAATTTAATTATATATTTGTGTAAGAACTGTTAGGCGAGCTCCAAGCGTTGGGCGTTAGGCGTGGGCGCTTAGGGCGTAAGCCTCACAGGAATTAAGCCCCGCACGTGAGCCCCGACACGTTTTGCCGGTGCCCCGCCCCGGGACGAGTTCTGAAACAGCCTTTTAAAACACTATTTATTAACAACTATTTGCTACAACAACCAAAAAAAAAAAAAATTTGGGATCCAACATTGTTGTTAAGGAGAAGTTTGAGTGTATGAGAAATTTTACATTATAAAACAATTCAATAAATAAAATTTATATTACCAATAATTCTAATCTTTATGCTTTATAAATTTCACACATTTACTAGTTTATAATTCATATATAATTAATGCGTATGCAATATGTTACATCCCGTATTCTCATGCGTTGGAAAGTGTGCAAGTTAAATGATATTAGTAATGGACACGAGGTTATCCCCCAAGCTTATAGGTGGTTAAAGTGAGGGTACACATGTACCGTAAGGATTTGAAGTTAAACAAATCGAAGAAAATAAGCTTGGTCGAGATTTGAAATTTATTTGAGTGAAATACGGTCCAAGCTATAATACTCCGTATTTTTGGACTAGTGTTATATCACATGGTCATGATAATGCGTATATGAAGGGCGCAAAAAAAAATCTACTATTTAAGTTTATTGAGATTAAGAAATTAATTATATGTGCATTTGGTTAAATATTAAATTATAGGCTGAATTAAAGGATTAAATAATCAACTATGGGATAATGCCAGGTGCCAAACCTTCATTCCACGTGCCAATCATGGAAATAAGCATCATATGACTATTTCATTATATATAATTGGTGGCACCTACTATTGTAGGACACTAATCATTATAATAAGAAGAAGTGGGTCCCATAATCCACTTGCAAGGTTTTTATATGAAGACTACTTTGGCAGGAGAAAGTTTCAAGTAGAATGAAGGTGTAGTAATTCCTTTTCACGAGGAAAACGTTACATGCAGCAACTTGTTCTAATGGAATTTACTAAAAGGATATATGAAGTGTATTAAAAATGATGGCTATTTAAGTTAATTGTGATCAAGGAATTAATTAGGTGTGCAATTAAATAAATATTGAATTAATGAAAGACAGGGAGATAATTAGTGATTATGTAGGACATGGAGATAAAAGGACGTATGGTTTATGTAAAATCTTATCCGTGTATGTATTCATTAGTTATTGGTGTTAAATTATTTTTAACCTTGATTAGTGTTTGTCCTTGATATTGTTATCATTGAACAAGTGTCATTTGTGGGAAATTGCACCACTGCTTATTCTTTTTAGGGCAAAGGGGCAAATATACCCCTCAACTATAGGATATGGAGCATATATACCCTCCGTTAAAAAAAAGGAGGATTTATGCCCTCGCCGTTAATGAAAAGGGGCATATATACCCCTCAACTATAGGATATGGAGCAAATATACCCCTCGTTACAAAATTGGTGCAAATATACCCCTGTCGTTTTAAAATGGTGTAAATATACCTTTTTCACCGATGATTTTTTTTTTTAAATTTAGGTTATTTTTTAATTAGAAAATATCACGTGACTTTAAAAAAAAGTTTACCCATTTTTTTGTGTAGACATATTTTTCTAAGGTCACATAGTAATTTTTTCTTTTGATAGGTGGGTCTGTTCGTTTAAAAAAATATCTCCGTGACTTTAAAAAAAATAAGTCTACTCATTTTTTTAAAAGAACCAGACCTTACCCATCAAAAAAAAATTACTATATGGCCTTAGAAAAGTATGTCTACGCAAAAAAATGGGTAGATGTTTTTTAAAGTCAGGTGATATTTTTTAATTAAAAAATAACCTAAATATATTTTTTTTAAAATCCGTCAGTGAAAAGGGTAGACTTATTTTTTTAAAAGTCACGAAGATATTTTTTTTAAACGAACAGACCCCGCCTATAAAAAAAATTACTATGTGGCCTTAGAAAAGTATGTCTACACAAACAAATGGGTAGACTTATTTTTAAAGTCACGTGATATTTTTTAATTAAAAAATAACCTAAATATTTTTTTTTAAATCCGTCAGTGAAAAGGGTAGACTTATTTTTTTAAAAAAATGGGTAGACTTATTTTTTTAAAGTCACGGAGATATTTTTTTTAAACGAACAGACTCCACCTATCAAAAAAAAATTACTATGTGGCCTTAGAAAAGTATGTCTACACAAAAAAATGGGTAGACTTTTTTTAAAGTCACGTGATATTTTTTAATTAAAAAATAACTTAAATATATATTTTTTTTAAATCCGTCAGTGAAAAGGGTATATTTGCACCATTTTAAAACGACAGGGGTATATTTGCACCATTTTATAACGGCAGGGGTATATATACACCAATTTTGTAACGGGAGGTATATTTGCTCCATATCATATAGTTGAGGGGTATATATGCCCCTTTTCATTAACGGCGAGGGCATAAATCCTCATTTTTTTTAACGGAGGGTATATTTACTCCATATCCTATAGTTGAGGGGTATATTTGCCCCTTTTCCCTTCTTTTTATATAAAAGACATATTCATTCTTTTGCCATTACTTTCCTTGACACGTTTGTAAGCACAAGGTATGTGCTGGTCATTCTTTTTTCATATTAAATTCACAATGGGCTGCTCATACAAGACTATGCTATAATATGGTCAATAGCACCAATGTTTTCCCTTCCAATAAAAGAATCATAGCAGCAACGTTTTTGCTAGTGTAGAGACATAAATATATCTTCATTCTTGTCAACTTAAATCGTGAAAGTTCACTTCTGAAAGATGAGGGCAGCAGCTAATTTATATAGCTGCATCATGAATTTAAGGATAGGGGCAGAAACGTACTAGTACATTCAGTGTTTGGAAGTTTAAGCAACGACGCTATTCGATTTTTTTTTTACGGGTTTTGCACGTCACTTCAATCTCGTTGTTCCGTCTTATCGTGTTGTTGAATTCGGGTTTTCTTCGAAGTGAAGTAAGGAGGAAAAATATTACTTCTTGACATATAAGGTAATAATTCTCCTCTCCTACGTATATTTAAATTCATCCAGGTCATAATTATATCGTGGGACGAGAATTACGAAAACTATATCGGAAATTGGATAAATTGTTACTATTATCATGTGGGCTGTTGGGAAGTGATTTAAGAATGGATTTGATTCTATTTGGGCATGTATTTGTTCATATTGATATTAGTACTGTGATTGATATTTTGGCTAAATTGGAATCATGAGGATTATTAAGTTTTTAAGGAAGATGCTACCCGAATATCATTAGATTTCTAAGTAATTAAGGATTGGTTTAAAAGAGTATCCTAATTTGATTATTGGCATAATTGGTATTGTTTGTAGATTGGTGAAGCCCGAGACCTAAGTTATGGTTAACTTGAGAAGCGGCAATGGTATGTAAGGCTAACCCTTCTTTCTTTTGGCATGTCATAGATGTAAGTGATGAATGATATGAGCCTTGGGGTAACTCTATTCATAGGTTCCGAATGTGATTCATGATTTTTGTGCTATTCATTTTATATGTACTCCGTATGATTCCATTCTTAGACGAGTAAGGTCTAAATGTTTCTTGTGATAGTTTATTGATATTGTACTCCTATTCTGTTCCGAAGGGAACACCCATAAGGTGCCAGTTGAGATGTGTATAAGGTTTTACTAATGATTTCGAGGAAATTAGTTTTATACTAAAGGAAACATAAAGTTAGATTTTCAAAACCACTCCGAAGGGGGTGTGAGATTTTACTATTTAGATTTTCAAAACCACTCCGAAGTGGGTGCGAGGTTTTACTATTTTATTTCATTTACGACTTATGTTTACATTCCATGCCATTATTATTATTGAGCCGGAAACGGCTGCCCGAAGGGGCCATCATTATTATTATGCCGGAAGCGGCATGCCCGAAGGGGCCATCATTATTGTTAAGCCGAAAGCGGCTGCCCGAAGGGGCCATCATTATTATTATGCCGGAAGCGGCATGCCCGAAGGGGCCATCATTATTATTAAGCCGGAAGCGGCTGCCCGAAGGGGCCATCATTATTATGCCGGAAGCGGTCGTCCGAAAGGACTATTGTGATACTATATTTATATTGTGTATTCTAGAATTTGCGTATGCTGTATTTATATTGTGCATGCTAGAATCTGGGTAAAGGCCACAGGATTTGGTTCAGAATGCTGTTTCAGGTTACTTAAAGTTTGATTTCTAAACTTGTTTACTGCTGCACCTTTCTTGTGCTATGATTTAGTGTTGCTTTACATGCTCGGTACATATTCCGTACTAACCCCCTTTCTTCGGGGGCTGCGTTTCATGCGGCGCAGGTGTATACAGATGAGTAGAGGATATTGCTAGAAGATGTTCCAGCTGAATTGGTGAGCTCCATTTCCTTCCGGAGTGTTGCCGAGTCAGAGTACTCACGTTATGGTATTTCGTCTATATTAGAGACTTTGCAGACAGTGTCTTGTGGTATGTTTGTCGAGATGTCGACAGAATGATGTCAGCTGAACCATTTGTGTACTTTAAAAGAGCATGTATTTTAGATGATTTCAATTGGGTTAAAGTACTTATTTGATTGAAAGTTTTCATAATCGTTATAAAGCTAATGATTTCTATTTGGAAAAGTTTCATGTTTTTAAAAAGTTTTTGGAATGACCGGTTTTGATAGAGTGAATGTCTAAGGGTTCGCTCGACTCTAATGAGAGTCGGGTGCCCGTCATGCCCTATCAGGACTGGGGTGTGACACAATATATATTAATTGTATATTTATTATTTTCTCCGTTCATTTTTATCTGTCCGACTTTGCACATCCTTTAGAAATAATAATTGATATGACTATTTCATCATAATATTCATATTAATTGGTATTTAGTGTTAGATCTTAAAAAATAATTCGAATAATAAGTAATTAATGCTAAAGGTAAAATATAAAAAAAATATGTATTTCTCTTGATTAGCTAAAAAGTAAAAGTATATTTTTAGTATATTGGACTAGTGAAAGTGATACAGGAACATGTATGGACGACTCCAAATTGTTACGATTATAATTTTTTTTCAGCCTAAAGGGGGCTAGCTAAAATCATTTTTTTGTGTGGCCCTTCAAAGGAACTCGTCTTTAATTACCCCCCTCAAATTGGTTTTGGGGGTCTTTAATTTTTATTCTCCCTAGCGGAGGTTTGAATTTGGACTCAGTTAAAAGAAATAAAAATTTATAAAATAAAATTTTATAGTAAAGCTAGACCTATTCGAGCTAAAATTAAGCCTGAGACGGAGTTTTAAGGTAGAATTTTGCATTTCAGGTAGAGTAACTGTATCTTGCTTATCCAAACTTCTGCATTGTGAAATTCATTTTTTACTGAGCTGGAATTCAAATACACTAACTTCCCATATTAAGCGAGACCAATTTGAGGGACAAAAAAAAAAACACAGTGCTTTTGAAGGGCATTCCGCCCAAAAAAATGATTGTAAATTAAACTGGTCTCCTCGAGAGGCTAGACTAGACTTGTTGTATTTGTGTGGAATCAAAAGTGTAGCGTGAAGATGAAGCGTCGTTCATCGGAGACGAAGTTGTTGCAAGAACTCATCCTTTATGCTGCGAGCGCCGCTCTGAGCAGCCTGGTATTGTTTGTGGGGCTCCGACAACTTGACCCGAACCGACAGGCTTCCAAAAAGGCACTCGAGCACAAGAAGGAACTTGCTAAGCGCCTTGGTCGACCTCTCATTCAAACCAATCCCTATGAGGTTCCCCCCTTTTAATTTCCCCAATTTTTACCATCGAATTTCAGTTGCTTACCTTTTTTTTTTTTTGTTTGTAAATACTTACTTCGTCCGTCCAAAAAGATTATCTTGGAAAAATAAAGGAACATTTAAAATGCGTGATCCAAAATGAGCCTTATATATTTGTATGATTATAAATTATTTTTAAATATAAAAATCTTTTTGGAACGGAGGGAGTATTAAGTTAATGCTAAAAAACATAGCTAAACTATCACTTTTTTATGAGTTCATACCTCAACTATTCATTATTCCATGTACCATTTACCGGCTTAACCTATCACTTCCTTTATATTAAAACACATGGAGTGATAATTTAGGTAGGTTAATAGAACAATGGATAGTTGAGGTATGAAACTCGTGAAAAGGTGCTAGTTTATGAGTGTTTTTTACCATTAACTCATACTTATTTTTATAATTTTTGGTTATTGATCATTATGGTCTATTGCGTAATATTGTTGAGAACGAAACACGCATAATGGGCTGCTGAAATTGTAAAATGCAGATTCTAATTGCCAGTGGAATGCAATGGTGTAAGCTTGCATGCTCGACTTTAGTTAACATTTTGGTTTTATATTTTAGACCTCAGTTAATAGGTAGAGGGATAGCAGGTAGCCGAGTGTTGTTGTACTTTGTGTGGGAGAGGAAGGGGGCTAGCTTCATCACCTCTCCTCCTTGTTTAGTACTACTAATAGTTATTTCGTAGCCGTGTAGTTACTATTCTTCAACGTGCTATCTGTTACTTCATTTGCTTTGTATCTGGCTATTTGTTTTCATATTTTTCTTGCAACCCTACTTCGAAAACTTCTCTTTTGAGCCGAGGGTCTATGGGAAATAGCCTCTCTACCCCACAAAGGTAGGGGTAACGTCTGGGTACATCCTACCCTCTCCAAGCCCCACTTGTGGGCTTGCACTGAGTATGTTGTTTTATTTTAGACCTCGGTATATTTGAGTTTTTTCCGCTTTGTTTGCAAGAGGAGTTAATCTTGTTTTAATAAAGTGATTGTGTTCTTTTGGGGAAAAGTGGCTTGTCAAGGATGCATCTATTTATTTTGTTGTGAAATGGAAGTGAGCAATGCCATGACACTCGCTGGAGAAAGGTTATAAAAGTGGCACTAGTTCTTTCAATCATGGTAAAATATGCTTCTATTAAATTAGTATTAAGTTGAGTAGACAATCCTTTATTCATTGAACACTGTGTTGGTCAAGAAATAATCATGGCATTTTGTTTGTCAAACAGACAGGTTGTTTTTTGTATGGAGGATAGTGTTTCCAGTCATTTCAATTATTACGCTGACTTGTATTCAAAGACAATGTTTTCCCCAAAGAATTTTTTTGGTCAAAATGGGAAACGCTTTCCTCACCGATGGGAGGAAGTCACTTTTCTTTAGAAACATCTCAACTCTTACTCTTTATCACCTGTTTCCTTTCAAAAAATGCTTGTTTCGACCGACAATTAGACACTGTTTCAGATTTTACTAAAACACTATCCTTATCCTCTATCCTCAATCTTGTACGATTACCATATCTGTATACTCAACCAAACCCGGAAAAATGAATGTAGAAAATAATTTCATAAACCTTCTATCGAGAACATCTTCTCCTTATTTAGTAGTATATCTTTAGGATTCATGTAGTATCATACATTTTCTCCATTTCTTACTACGACTATCGCTTTATTTGCTTTGTGTATCTTGCTTTTTGCTGTCGTGATTTTCCTTTCATTACTGCTTGGATTTACTTCCTTTGAGCCGGGGGTCTATTGGAAACAACTTCTCTACCCCACAAAGGAAGGGGTAAGGACTGCGTACATCTTACCCTCCCCAGACCCCACTTGTGGGATTACATTACACTAGGCATGTTGTTGTTGTTGTTGTGTTGGGTTCAAATTTCTGTGCTTGTTGATTATGACCTCTTCCTGCTGGTTTATGAGAGTTTTTCCCCTTCAAATACTTTGGTTCACAAGATGTTATGATAACTAATTATAAACCACATGCTTTATTACTTTAGCATGCTATATTTCCTTTTTGGTGAGAATAATTAGTCAAAAGCAATCATTTTCGTATTGAATTTTTGTGCCCCTTTGTGCTTTTTCAACAGGATGTAATAGCCTGTGATGTAGTCAACCCTGATCATATTGATGTGGAATTTGGTTCTGTTGGTGGATTGGAATCTATTAAGCAAGCTCTATATGAATTGGTAATTCTTCCCTTGAGGAGGCCTGAACTCTTTTCTGGGAAGCTTCTGGGTCCTCAAAAAGGAGTGTTGCTCTATGGACCCCCTGGCACTGGAAAGACCATGCTTGCCAAAGCAATTGCTAAAGAGTCAGGTGCTGTGTTTATTAATGTGAGAACATCGAATTTGATGAGCAAATGGTTCGGTGATGCCCAAAAACTGGGTGAGTCAGATCTTGTCCTTACTTTTTTGAGATTCTTTCTCAGCAATATCTTTTGTTTGGTATGCTTTTTGATTATTCAAATTTTCTTAGACCTTGTTTTACTTGTGAATCTTGTCTCGGTTGTAATTCTGGTTCGACAAGAATTATTCCCCCCTGAATAAGATAACCAAGAGAATCTAGTGTTTTGCAACTTTATTAGTATATATTTATGGGGGATTAAAATTCATTGAAAATTCTGTTAGTTATTATTCTTTATGGAATTTTCTCATTCAAATAAAGTTTTCCAGGGGATAAACAAAAGCATGATTTCAAGTCTCTCTTGCTAAATTATGATTACATTGTTTCCATATTTATGTGCATAATATAGGAAGGACCTCGTGATCTGCATTGTCAGATGTTTCTCTCTTTCGGTTAATTTTTTTTCTTCTTTTGGCCGTAATATGGTGCTTTTGCTCATTCTGGTTTGTTCTTGTTTAGTAGGGTAAAAAGTAAGGCGTACACCCTTTTTCTCTATGTGATCTTTGCCTAAAATCTCAAACCGAGCTATCATTGGTACTTGGTAGTTCTTGAAATCAAGAATTCAAATTGAACATTTCTACTAGGATTCACTAACTTCAGTGTGGGCAGTTACAATTTGGTTCGAGCTGATTTGGCAGTTTAAAAGTATTTCGTTTCATTGTTACGCTTAACTGTGATCCACAAAGTAAACTGTCCAGTTCTTAACTAATCTCAAACAAGTTACTTGCCGCAAAATTCAAGAATCACCATGGAAAGTCCAAGCTTGCACAACATGAGGGATATGAAACACAATTATAATGATTGTTGTGATAAAAGAAAATTTTCAAGTGCATGCTCCATTTCTGAGTCTTTGGAATAGGATAAAGAATCATAGATTATCAAATTAGAAGTAAATAAGTGAAGGGGAGAAAGGGTTGAAACATCAAAAAAGAAAGTATCAGATTTCTTGTCCTACACTTCTTATAGGGACTGTTAGAATAGACACTGTAGGGTATTGTCCGTTCATCTTTGGGTTGGAAGAATTCTACCACAATGGTTGCAAGAAGCCAACGGCGAATTTCTATCTACCACTATGAAGTGCAATCATATTAGATCTCCCTTTTTTTTGGCTTAGTTAAATCTTGAGCCTCCACCGTCCTAGGCCTGATAAGAGTGCAATGCGTTATGTGTGGGTCAGACAACATCACACATTCGAACCTTACTACAGACAAAAGCCTGATATTTAAGTGGAGAAGAGTATAGAGGGATGGGCTTATTATCTACTGAGTTCTAGACCGTGCACCATTGCTCTTGAGAAATTTCTTGGTTATTTAAAAAAAAAAAAAAAAGAAAAAAAAAATCTTGAGCCTCCACCTTAGTTGGAAAGAGGGAGAGAGTGGGACAGCGTGAGGGTAGAGGGAGAGATGAAAATGAATTGTGGACTAGTGACTTCAATATTGAGACGTTTTGGGAAAGAGTGAGGAATGAAGGGAAAAGATAGTAGGAGAGGACAGTGACAAACATGATCTCATGATAATTCATGTGCTGTTCAAATTTTGCTCTTTGTAATATCATTTCATGAAAATAGGTGGACTTCCATGCCATGGCCAGCCCCATTATACTGAAGGCAAGGTGTAAAAGTATAAGGAGTTTTTTGTTTGACATGACGTTTATTCTAGTTCGAAAATGGTGGCTAACATAATTGAGTTTGATGTTTCTAGTGAGAAACCTTCATGTACTTATGCTATAGAGATAAATGCAAATATTAACCCCCCCCCCCCCCCCCCCCCCCCCCAACAACAACCCCCAAATCCCCACAAACCCACAAGGTGAGGTTGTACAAAGCGTTGAAGGAGTAAAAATCATATTATATTCTTAGATGTTCTTACTAGAATTCTTTTTGTAATTGCTTGTGTCACTGATTTGCATTAAGTGATGAAAAAAGTGGTTTGTGTAGGGTTCGCAATTCAACTTGATGTTAGACTTCTTCATTGATTTGTGCTTCTGAATTTCCTACAGTTGCTGCAGTGTTTAGTTTGGCACATAAACTTCAGCCAGCAATTATATTCATTGACGAAGTGGATAGCTTTTTGGGTCAGCGCAAGACTACTGACAATGAGGCGTTAACAAACATGAAGACTGAATTCATGGCTTTATGGGATGGTTTTACCACAGATCGTAGGTGCACTCCTTAATGAGATGATTTTTTTTATTAGTAGCTTTCATCACCGTCACATATGTTACAACATTTCCGCATGAAATTATGCAATTTGAGATGGTTGTCATTTATTAAGTTAAAATGTGATCTAGCCGAGGAAATTCTGTTGACTTTATTTACTGTGGTTATGCTTATGTAGAAAATGCACGGGTTATGGTACTTGCTGCTACTAATCGGCCATCTGAGCTTGATGAAGCAATTCTTCGACGTCTTCCTCAGGCCTTTGAGATTGGAATGCCTGACCCACGAGAGAGAGCTGAGATTTTGAAGGTGATCCTGAGGGACGAGAAGGTAGAAGATAACATTGACTATGACCGCATTGCTAGTCTGTGTGATGGAAACACTGGTTCTGATCTTCTTGAGCTATGTAAAAAAGCTGCCTACTTCCCTATCCGGGACTTGCTTAATGATGAGAAGAGTGGAAAGCGAACTGCGGAATAGTATTCCTTTTGGCTTTTCCTCAAATTTCTAATTTAAATTTGTACTCTCCTTCAGAAAAAGTTGCTAAGTGATAGTTAGTTTTAGGGACTATGACTTATCTGATGAATGCATATTTTAAGAAAGGATGATTAGGGAAAAATAAGGTGAAGAACAGCTTTTTTTTTTTCTCATAAAAAAAGAAAAAAAAAAAAAAAAAGATGAAGTACAGCTTTCTGTTCCTACAAGGAACAGCTAGTCCACTTGAACTGCTTCTACCTCCTCTGTAGCTTCAGCATGTCACCGCACTGCAGATTGAGAGGGGGAAGGGAACGTTTCAGATGTCCTCCTATACTGAACCATTATAATCTCTGTTTTACATGCTATCCTTTTGAATTTTATTGATATCAAATAGATTTAGGAACCTGATTCAACTCTGTGACAGGGCCTGGAAGGAAAAATATAAATAAAAAACAAGAGGACCAATCAAGAATCTTTTTTTTTTTTTTTTTTAACCCGCAAGGGTGGCTTAGTTGGTTGAGCATGGGGCTTTCATAATGGAGGTCTCAGGTTCGAAACCCCCTGCCTACGACAACAGGGGATTTGCCTTCTGGGTCGCGCACGGGGCTTGCCTATTGTGGGTTATCTCTCCCGTGTGGTTTGCGAGCTATTACACAGGAGCTGGGTTTACCCTGTGCGCACCCGAAGGGTAGCGGCTGCGGGTTCCCATGTCATCAAAAAAAAAAAAAAAGTTATG
Organism: Lycium barbarum; assembly: GCF_019175385.1. Lineage (NCBI taxonomy): Eukaryota > Viridiplantae > Streptophyta > Magnoliopsida > Solanales > Solanaceae > Lycium > Lycium barbarum. The sequence goes on along the minus strand of NC_083339.1, from coordinate 121,730,344 downwards.
CATCTGCAACTGAGACACAGGGTGTCTGGTATGGAGGTTTTCGTTAAAATTTTTGGAAAACATTTTCTCTAGGAAAACAAGGTCCTTAATAGTGAGGAAAATGACTTCTTTAGTGGAAGTAGGGAAAACAAGTTCCACAAGTGATATTCCACATTGATTGTGTCCTCCCTACCCTCCAACACACCTCATCTTCATCCCCACCCCATCCCCACCACTCCACAGACTGAGGATAAATTTTTTGGCTTACGCACCAAACACAAGAAAATAAGTAAGAAGTTCACTTATTTTCCTGGAAAACATTTTCCTTCATACCGAACACACCCATAGTTATTGCTGCACGTGTTATTAATATACCTAAGCTGTTATGTTGACGATGCAAGGTTACTTAAAGATAGATGGACATTTGCAATCTAGGTTAGGCTGGGTTTAATTTCCTTATTTCTCTTTTAGCAGGAATCAAGGCCGCTATCAGAATCGGATTTGCAAAGGGTTTTAGCTACATCGAAAAAGACAAAGGTTGCTGCAAGTGAATACAGCAGATTAAGTCCAAGGCATGCAGATTCAGATTCTGACCCTGTCCAAGCTGCAATTAACGAGCTCTCTAAGCTTGTGGCTTCCCAGCTGAATCTCCAGTCAGATAGCCAGGATTCTTAATTGGCTATAGGGTTTCCTATAAATTAGTATCAGTCTGTTAAAATATTGAATTTTTTTTGGCTACAGTGGATGCCACAAAATTCCTCTTGACCCTGTAGTTCTGCCATCAACTTGGAAAGTATTGGAGAGTTTTGAAGCGGTGTTGGTTGATTTTCACAGCGTAGAGGTGAATCATGGTGTGCTAATCCCATGTACGGTAATTTTTTCATCCGGGGCGGTTCTAACTTATTTCACTTTATGTCGTATCTCCAGGAGAACAAAACTTTCATGTAATTTAAACTAGTGTCGACTTCAGTTGGGATATGTGTACAGTTAATCGACAGCTCTGGAGCTACCACTTATCCTTTGCCATAAGGTCCATAACTGCTTATTGCCTACTTAATCAAATGGCAGCAATTTATTTATCATACAGTATTTGTGGATGGTAGAGATAATCATTGTTGAATGCTTCGGGGGTGATGGGTAGTGACAACACTATCATTTTAGCAGGCTAAACCTTTTTTACATGGGTGATGTCTAAATTAATTTGTGCCCATCTCAATTATCTTATTAGGCATTGCTACCTTTTACTGGTGTTAGGTAATTTGGCTCATCAAATTGAGGAGATGTAAACTTCATTATAATTAGAGTACTAATGTAGTTCAAAAATAGTTTTATGATAGTGACTTATTTCATTATAAGGCTGAAATTTGACTAACCCCCGCTATTACGACAAAAATAAATCACTTCAATTTTTCGTCTTAATTGAAGTGTGAACACCAACTTTTGATATTATTCCACTTCATAACACAGGACTGTACCTCATAGAGTCTACATGTTCTTCTTTTTGACTTCATCTTGGCTTAAATTTCGGCAACTACTGTTGACTGTAGATGCGCGTGATAGATTGGAAGATGGGAAATTCGAAGAAGGGAAACTAATTAATGAGCAAAGTGCTGCTTAGGATACTTAGTTTAGACGGTAGGGGACCAAATTCTGGATGAATTAGTCTGGTATTTGTTGTAGTGGCAATCAATGTTCGATTCAAAATGTCAAAATAAGTGTCAGCATGGAGGAACTCCATGTTTTTCCTTCTGCCTTGTGATGTTCTTTTGCGTCAAAAATTTGAGGGTTGGCTGCTTCCGAACCCGGTGACCGTCATTTTCTGTTCAGGTACAAATGCAAATGATTTTAATAGCAGGCCAATACCCCAACATTTACAGGGCTGGAGCTAGACAGAACACTTTTAATACTACACACCAAACGAATCGATCCATATCGTACAGAACCACGATAACGAATCTTAATTAGTACTTGCAAGGATGTACATTCATATGTTTTATGTAATTTCCAGAATTATGTTACTATTTGTATCATCAGTAGAATCTAATCAATAATGTTTATGTTTGGATTCTACAAGTTTCAGTTCCTAGTTATTCGTTAAGTTCCAAGATGCTAACAGACTACTGAAAGTGAACTAGACATGCCATATGTGGCATATAACGAGAATATCTAGGCTTGGATGGTATCCAAAAAAACCAACCTACCTTTCACAGCCTCACAATCATTTTCGTGTCCTTGCTTTGCTCTATAGGGAAACACTGATGATAAAAAGATGACAGTGAATTCAAAATCCTACCACCTCAACGGTTCTTGGATTGTCGATAATGGTCTCCTGATATGTGGAAGATGGTCGCTAGAATCTCAGAATTTGTTGAGGGACCATGGTGTTGAATATGTTATATCTGATTTAATTCAAAAAGTGCTATGTAAAAAGAAGAAAAAAAAAAACCGCTATGTAGAAGAGCTACGAGGTCATAGGAGAGATATGCCCGCTGAGTATTTGGTACCGTTGGTCTTCGATACCTGTCGTGCACGTGCTCCCATAGAACACTTGCTTTGTTGGTCTGTGAAACCACAGAAGCAGGATCAAGCTTAACCACTACCTTTTTAAAATGACTACAAAATATATCAATTAAAGCATCTTGAGAATCCGAAACTGAGTACTTGAGAATAGCTGAAAGGATCCTTCTGTCTGTGCCTATGGTTAAGCTTCCATTAGGACTTCATTCTTGGAGGTGCAATTGATAATTATATTTGGGTGGTTAATCTTGTTAGGTTTTTGGGTTTTTCCTTCCTATGTGGAATTGGATTAATAAACCTAATCCAATTTGGACCAGGCCAATTTTGCCTAAAATTTCCTCTATATATAGGATCAATTTAGGTCTTATTTTGAGAACACAAGAGTGAATTCATAGCAGACATATAGAGAGAAAAACGTGAGAGAGAAAGCAGATTTTCGTCCAGAAATTTTCTGCTACAGCAGTCCACTTTAAATTGCGTTTCCTGATTCGTTAACCGTTGGATCGTGCTGAAATTTGAACTGGGGGTTCTCAACATCTGGTTCTTCGATTTCAACGGTGGAGATCGGATTTTGTAGTCTGTAGCTCCAGTTTTAGAGTACGAACAATAGCTCGTTTTTGGGGGGTAATTTCTCTCCTTTCTTCACTAGTTTTGGTGCTATCTTTTATGTATTGTTGCTCCGTGCTTGGCTTTGTTGTTGTAGCCATTTGGAGAACATTGTTGTAACTCTTGTTGTTTATAGTGGAGCTTTTGCGGGCCGGAGGTCCCGTGGATGTTTCCTCTTCACATTGAAGGGGTTTTACCACGTAAATTTGGTGTCTCTTCCATTCGATTTATTTTTGCTTGCTTTGCTATTTTATTGTTGGTATAGCTGCTGCCTGGATTTCCATTTGTGCTAGTGTTTATTGTCTTCTCTTGGTTCAAATAGTGTGGGAAGTTTCGACTTGGGTATTTCTTCCGCTGTTACCTTGTCGTGCAATTTGGTTATTGCTTGTTTCTTCCCAACAAAGTGGTATCAGAGCTTGTGGTTGTATTTGGTTGTGTTGATTGTCTATTTGAATGATGGAGGTAAATATGAGCAAGATGGTTTGTTTAAATGGCTGTAATTACCATATTTGGAAAAGCAAGATGAAAGATCTTTTATTTGTCAAGAAATTACATTTACTCGTGTTTGCTTCTAAGAAACCCGAGTCTATTAAAGATGAAGAGTGGGAATTTGAGCACTTACAGGTTTGTGGCTATATTAGGCAATGGGCTGAAGATAATGTTCGAAATCATATTGTGAATGAGACAAATGCTAAAAGCTTGTACGAAAAGCTCGAGACACTTTATGCTTCGAAGACTGGCAATAATAAGTTGTTCCTACTGAAACAATTGATGAATATTAGATACGAAGAGGGAAGCCCTATTTCTGATCATATCAATGATTTTCAGGGTGTCCTTGATCAGCTGTCTGGAATGGGTGTCAAGTTTGATGAAGAAATACAGGGACTTTGGCTTCTTGATACTCTGCTAGACTCTTGGGAAACTCTTCGAGTTTCTTTGACTAATTCTGCTCCCAATAATGGCGTAACTATGGAATATGCTAAGAGTGGTGTTTTGAATGAAGAGATGAGAAGAAGATCTCAAGCTTCGTTTTCTTCAACTTCACACTCCGATGTTTTGGTTACTGAAGACAGGGGGAGAAGTAAATTCAGATGTCAGAATGACAGAGGCAAAAGTAGAAGCAAGTCAAGATCCTCCAGGTACAAGACTCTTACATGTGAATATTGTCACTTGAAAGGGCACATCAAGAAACATTACTACAAGTTTAAGAGAGACCAGAAAAGGCAAAAGAAAGAAGGCGATAATGAAAATCGTGTTGTTATTGTTGCTGAAAATGATCTTCTTGTTGCTTGTGGTAAAAATGATATCAATCTTGTTTGTGATGAGTCTATCTGGTTTGTGGATTCAGGTGCCACTTCTCATGTCACGCCAAAGAAAGAATTATTTTCTTCTTATACTCCGGGTAATTTTGAAAATTTACGAATGGGAAATGATAGTGAGGTTGAGGTACTTGGTATTGGCACAGTATGCTTGAAAAGTAAGAACGATTCGAGGTTGGTTCTTAACAATGTCAAGCATGCTCCAGATGTTCGTTTGAATTTAATTTCTGTAGGAAAGCTTGATGATGAGGGTTATGATCAAACCGTTGGTGGTGGCTAGTGGAAGCTTCTTAAAGGTTCAATGATTATGGCTCGAGGTAACAAGATATCTGACTTGTACTTATTTCAGGGCTCCATTTGTAGTGACTCAGTAAATTTGGTGGAGAATGATACTTCATCAGAGTTATGGCATAGAAGGCTGAGTCATATGAGAGAGAAGGGGATTGATAATTTGGCTAAGAAGAATTTTCTTTCTGGAGTGAAACAAGAAAAGTTAAAGAGATGTGTTCTTTGCTTAGCCGGAAAACAGAAAAGAGTTTATTTTCACAGTCATTCACCTTCAAGAAAGCTAGATTTGCTAGAGTTGGTATATTCTGATTTGTGTGGTCCTTTTAAAGTAAGCTCTCATGGTGGTGCACTTTACTTTGTGACTTTTATTGATGATCATTCTCGCAAACTCTGGGTATTTCCTTTGAAGTCCAAGGATCAAGTACTTGATGTGTTCAAGACTTTCCAGGCCTTAGTTGAGAGACAGACATGGAAGAAACTCAAATGCATCCGCTCAGACAATGGGGGTGAATACATTGGTCCCTTGATAATTATTGTAGACAGCAGGGTATTCGGCATCAGAAAACTCCTCCAAAGACTCCTCAGTTAAATGGTCTAGCAGAGAGGATGGACAAAACTCTAGTTGAGAGGGTCAGATGTTTGCTTTCAGATGCTAAGTTGCCAGATTCATTTTGGGCAGAAGCACTTAATACTGCTGCTTATGTTATCAATTTATCTCCTACTGTTGCTTTGGATGGCGATGTCCCTGACAGAGTTTGGTTTGGTAAGAATGTCTCTTATGCTTATCTGAAAGTCTTCGGGTGCAAGGCCTTTGTGCATGTTCCTAAGGATGAGAGGTCAAAGCTGGAAGTTAAAACTAGGCAGTGTATCTTCATTGGTTATGGTCAAGACGAATTTGGCTATCGTTTCTATGATCCAGTTGAGAAGAAACTTGTTAGAAGCCGTGATGTTGTGTTCTTTGAAGACCAAACAATTGAAGATTTTGACAAAGCTGAGAAGGTTGATTCTCAGAGCAATGAGAGCTTAATTGATGTTGATCCAGTTCCTATGACTATTGCACCTGAAGAAAATCTTCAAAATAATGAAGATCAAGTTGATAATGAAGATAGTGATCATGTTCAGAATGACCAGCATGATGTTGTTCATGCTCCAGTGGAAGATGATGTGGTTGGCCAGCAACCAGTTGCTATTGACGTTCCAGAGAGTTCTCTCAGAAGATCTATTAGAGAGAAAACACTTTCATCTCGTTATTCTCCCAATGAGTTTGTACTCTTGACTGATGGGGGAGAACCTGAAAGTTTTGATGAGGCCATGGATAGTGAAGAAAAAGAAAGGTGGTTTGATGCTATGCAAAATGAGATTAAATTCTTGCATGATAATCATACATTTGATCTGGTTAAGCTTCCTAGAGATAGAAAAACTTTGAAAAACAGGTGGGTTTTTAGGGTGAAACATGAAGATGGTAACCCAGTTCCACGGTACAAGGCTAGATTGGTTGTCAAGGGCTTTAATCAGAAGAAGGGAGTTGTTTTTGATGAAATCGTTTCTCCATTTGTGAAGATGTCATCTATTCAAGTTGTCCTAGGCTTGGCTGCGAGTCTAAATTTAGAGTGTTGCTTGATCGCCAGGATGACGGTTTTCTCCACATAGTCGGGAGGGGGGAGAATTGTTAGGTTTTTGGGTTTTCCCTTCCTATGTGGAATTGGATTAATAAACCCAATCCAATTTGGACCAGACCAATTTTGCCCAAAATTTCCTCTATATATAGGATCAATTTAGGTCTTATTTTGAGAACACAAGAGTAAATTCATAGCAGCCATATAGAGAGAAAAACGTGAGAGAGAAAGCAGATTTTCGTCCAGAAATTTTCTGCTACAGCAGTCCACTTTAAATTGTGTTTCCTGATTCGTTACGAACAATAACTCGTTTTTGGGGGGTAATTTCTCTCCTTTCTTCACTAGTTTTGGTGCTATCTTTTATGTATTGTTGCTCCGTGCTTGGCTTTGTTGTTGTAGCCATTTGGAGAGCATTGTTGTAACTCTTGTTGTTTATAGTTGAGCTTTTGTGGGCCGAAGGTCTCGTGGATGTTTCCTCTTCACATTGAAGGGGTTTTACCACGTAAATTTGGTGTCTCTTCCATTCGATTTTTTTGCTTGCTTTGCTATTTTATTGTTGGTATAGCTGCTGCCTGGATTTCCATTTGTGCTAGTGTTTATTGTCTTCTCTTGATTCAAATAGTGTGGGAAGTTTCGATTTGGATATTTCTTCCGCTGTTACCTTGTCGTGCAATTTGGTTATTGCTTGTTTCTTCCCAACAAATCTGACCTTGGGATATAGAGATCTAGGCGTTAAGAGGTTCTGACAATTGAAAAAAATGGTGATGCCACCACCGGAATAGTGATTCTGTGATTAAAGTTGGGGAGTAAATTTTAACCATTTAGAACAGTTCAAAGGCAACTTAGACCCATTCCTCTCGTAACAAAAAGCCCACGTATTGGAAAGCTTCTTAGTCAAAAAGGACACCAACTATTAACGGAGGGCAACTCAACACCATTTGCAAAGTTGAAGGGAAAATTTGACCCTTTTTCCTTTAATTCTTAATAACGTGAAGAAGAACGCTTTTTCAAACAAATCGGGAAACTCCATTATTGAGATACCATGCTAGTTCTCCAATAATAATTTTTCGCAACAACATCTATTGTCGTAGCATGGACTTCACACATCGGCGTTGCCGAGACGCATACAACAAATTTAAAAAGTTGTTAGACAAAAGTGCTCTTCCTTGTAAGGGAGGTTTACACAAAATCAACTGTTTAATCTTAAGAGTCCCATAATATTAGATGGAAATAAACTGTATGACTAATTTATTTTGAAGCAACCACTCATCCATATTATTGTACTGAGAGGCTTAAACATGGCTTGGTGTTACATTAGGTGGAGTGGGTGCTGAAGTCACACGCTTGCCACGCTCTGACCGGCAGTTCTCGGCAAACTTGATGCTATTTTGGTGCATACCTTTCTGCTGCTCAGCCTCAGTGTACTCAGAGGAGAAGTAATGCTCTTCGGAACCCTTGACAGGGTCTTTTGTTGGAGGCAAGAACATACTTCCCCATTGTGGGAAATGAACCAATGCTACAGGAAGTGTACAGGCTATGATCATGAACCCCATGTAAGTTATTCCTGTTTCTGTTGAGTACTTTGCGCTTGAGAAAAATATGAGTTGTGTCAATCCAGAACCAAAATTGCCTCCAGCTCCTGTCATACCTGAGATTATACCTAATGATCGTCGTGAAACGAAGGGAATAATGCCAAATGTAGCTCCCTCTGCTGCTTGAGCGGCTAAGGAGAATATGATCATCCAAAAAATAGCCAAGGGAAGTGTGTTAGCTCTTCCGAGGAGGATACAAAAAACTCCACCAAGTGTTTGTAAGATCCATAGGTTCCATAGCCTGCCCCTCATTCCAAAGAGTTTGGCTGAAAAGTCTGAGCACCATCCTCCGAGGGGTCGAGATAAGAGGTTAGCCATACCAAATACAGCAGCTACGATTCCAGCCAGCTGAAGCTTCAAATCAAATCTACACAAATTTTTAAACAAAGAATATTTCTTTTTATTAGGCCATGAAAATTTAGTACTCTTTGTAACGGAAAGCTTAATTATGGATGCAAATCAGACCTATCAAAGAAGTACTCAGCTATCACATTATCTGTAGTCAATTCAACTCCCATGGAGTATCCATAGAGCAGGACAAATATCCATGTCCTGTAATTTGTTACAGCATACCACAATATCTATGAAAAGATAGAGACAGAATAGTTAGCGAAACGTTCTTTCATTTAAAATGTTGTTGAAGACATAATTAAGTGAAATAAAGGAGTACTCTGTTTAACTTTTCGATGAGATAGGTCACACAAAATTTTGTTTGGAAATGAACTGACCTTGGAGAATTTATCATTAGAAGCACCACCTTGCTTCTGTAGGGAAGCACGATTACCATCAGGCAAGTCTTGTCCAAGAGTTAAGACCAAGATTCCCATGATGACATGACACCATCCAGGAATGAAGAATGCAATTCTCCAAGCAGTAAAGGGAGTAGCCCCTGCTCTTTGAATTAAATCATAGAGGAGAGGCATAATTAGTTGAGTAGCTCCACCACCCATGTTCCCCCATCCAGCTGCTGTTCCATTAACAAGCCCAATAATCTGGCTGTTAAACATGGTACTCATCCAATATTGACAAGAAACAAATGTCGCGAGTGAGAACCCAATCATGAACCTAACAGCAACATAACCACCAGCTGAAGATACAAATGACATGCAAAACACAGGTGGTGCTGTCAACATTATGAGAAACGCACATCCATATCTAGGACCCAACATGTCACATACTGCACCCATTGCAAGCCTGGATAGAATACTTCCAGAAACAGATGCAACTCCAGCATTACCAACATCCACTTTGGTCAAGTTAAGATTGTCCCTAATAATTGGAACTAAAGGCGCAGCAGCAAATGTTGAAACAAAACAAGTGAAGAAAGAAAACCACGAGAGCTGAAAGGTTAGACCGTGTGGCTTGGAAAATGAATAGAACTTGAAATTCATGGCCTTGTGTTCAGTATCTACTCGCACTTTAAAATGTGCAGTGGTATCAGTTTGCGCCATTGGAGATGCCACAGAGAAAGCAAGAACCGGCTCTCTACCGGTGACTCCATGCATAGAAGTCCCAGGTGATCCCTCAACATCAGCCATTTTTCTTCTTTTGACTTTTTTTTTTTTGATTGAAATGCTACTAGAAAAGAAACTAAGCCTCAGTTTGATTAATTTGAAGTTGATGTTTTAACTGGTGCCACTTTATGTGATTATATAGGCATTAAGGCGTTGAAAATTTACAAGCTAAGTAACCCAATGGAGATTCCGAATGGTCCCAATCTGTTTAAGGAATTAATTAATCCACTTCGCCGCATCTAACTAATACCGGTAACCTTTATCGCATCCAAAGGATCCTTACATATTTTATGTCCATATATATTAACTTGCCAACAGACTTGGATAACCCTTGGTTTTTTAAGTAATTAGCATGATATATATACTCCTAGTCAAATAGTTGTTGTTGGTTAAATATATTTCTGAACCAGCTAGACGATCCCAGCTGAAAGCTACATACTCCTTCCATTTCATTTTTTATGGTCATATCTCCTCCAATCCATTTTAGTTGTCGTGCTTACTAAAAAATAAGTGGTAAAAAATAGTTGTCGTTTTGAGAATCAAGATACAATTAATTATTAGATTTCACCTTTGTTCTTACGCAATAAATGTGGAGAGAGGTTAAAATGAAAAAGACTGTAGAATTAAATTGAGATCATAGGAATGAATAAGAATAATTTTGTCAAATTACCCTTTTAGTTAATGTTCATGTAAAGGACGTATAAAAGGAAAACACAAAAAGTAAAATGGACCGGAGGATTTACTCCCTCCGTCTATTTTTACTTGTCCAGTATACTAAAATAGTTGTCCATTTTTACTTGTTCAGTTTGGAAAACCAAGAGATAATTTACCATTTTGTTCCTATTTTACTCTTATAATTTGTTGTCGGGTTGAAAACTTAAAAAAAATTGGTAGTGGCTGCACAACTTTTAGAGTATGTTTGATTGATCTCAATCATTATATCCCTTGGTAATAATTAGGGATTATATAATAAAATTGATATTCTATCTGTTGCTTCTTAAGGAGTGTGCCAAATCAATACAAGACAAGTAAAAATAGAGGGAGGAATTAAAGTATTTGATAGGGCACACAGCTTAACGGGAAACAATGTTTTTCGCACATACCAAAGGTAATTTTAGAGCTTTTGGTCTTAAACATAACTCGAGTTTAAATGGGTATATATATATATATATATATATATATATATATATATATATATATATATATATATATATGAGTATGTCATTAAGGTGAAATGAGGGAGTATTATATTGAAAGAACTTTTAAATATTAAAAACACGGTATTCTTTTGAACAAATTAAAAGAAAATGTTATTTCTCATGTGTGGATTGCGAGCTATTGCACAAAAACGGGATTTATCCTGTGCGCACCTGAAGAATAGCGCCGGCCGGTTCTCTTGTCATTAAAAAAAAAAAAAAAAACTAAAAGAAAGAGTATCAGTTTAGGCTGAAAGCGTACCAATTACTCATTCCTCATGTACCTCCAACTAATGTAGTAATATTTAAATATTTTCCTGTAAAATGACTGCCTAGGTACCATATATCCTCGACAAATTAAGTTATAAGTACTAATTAAATTTTACTACTAATAAATTTTGTTTCCTTTTGAAAAGAAAGAAAAGTTCATTCCTTGAAATTTCCATGATGTCGATTCCAGGTAGATTGATTAAGATCTGATCAAGTGGCCTCACTAGTTCCAGTAAGGAGGTGGGTATTTTTTAGACTAAAGCTATAAAATCTTTACACTTGAGTGATTGTCGTTTTTCTGGTTTTGTTAATCCTAATTGACAAATAGATGTGTTATTTTCAAGGCGTGTACGTGAAACCAACTACTGGAAAACAAACCTTGTACATATCCTAGTACAAAAACTTTTCTAGAGCTTGAAAGGTTGATAGATCGTTTGAAAGATCAAATTAATTACTTCTAATTTCTTTTCAGTTTCTGGAAGAGCATTTAATAAAGTAATATATTGAAGACGGCTTTTAAAAACTGAAAGGGCTGCATGGCCGAGATGGAGGGTGCAATATGATGACTGCAGCAGTAATACATAAATTGACTTATTCAAATATTGGTTCAGGTGAAAAATATTGCTTTCTTCTTATTCTTTTAGTTGTGTCCCCTTTATCGTTCATCAGCAAACTGGAGTTCTGTCTAAAGCATTACGTATGTAACATTATTATAGTGGATGGTTATGGTGTGTCAGACTAACCAGATTGGTACGTTCAACTAAAGAATTTCCAGCCAATAGGTCACTTTTAAAAATTAAAGTTAATAAGAAGTGACCTGGTTGAATGAAATCATAAAATTGCAATTATTGAGATTAATAAACATATTCTTCGGTTCAAGAATATAAGAATAAGTTTACTAAGGGACCGCAAGCTGCAAGACTAAGAGCTCTATATATTAATTGAATTATGATAATCATTTCTAAAGAAAACGTAGGGGTGACAAATGATGAGCAGTTTGAGCTTAAATTTGAGCGGATCAAAATGGGTTGAAGTAATAAATGAGTCGCTCAATTCTATGAAAAAATTGCACGGTTGCCCTTCAGATGGGCTGATCCTTAATTTTGGCCCTCAAGTGTAATTTTGGCCTTCAAGTGGGTTGGTCTTTAGGTTTTAGCCTTAAAATCGAATTTATGCCTAGCGAGACGTAAGTCTTTAAAGACGTGGGATATAACTTGTGGGATATTATAATACGAAAATATAAACTTATGCTTTGCGAAAAAGTTATTTGTTATGAGGGGCAAAAATTAAAGCCCAACACAAAATAGGGACTAAAGTGCAAATGACCCCAATTCTATCCAAAGTATAGATGGGCTAAGGTGGATTAAGTAAAAATAAGCTAAACAATGGGTCATAGCTCAACCAATCCAACTTGACCCATCATCTTTACAAATTTTTTACTTATATCCCGTGATTCTATATAATACTAGAGGAGGTAGCCTGTGCAAAGCACAGACTCAACATGTTAGATTTGAGGTAACCTTTTGTATTGGGACAAGTATACAAATAGCCATGGAGGTAAAAATATTGACAACCGAATGACCACATAAAGTCAAAAGGCATATTGTAGTGAAAAAAGAACCATAAAGCACCGTAACAAGGTGTTGATGTCCATGTGCTTCAATGAATTCATATATTTTCACTTCCACCATCTGTAAATACACTTTATATAAACAAGGTATATCTACTGTTCACTTTATATACATGTTATAAGTTGTATATGCACTGCATGTATGCATTTACACTATATATATATATACACACATTTATTATACATTTCATATATATAGTGTATACAAATTATATGAGCACTAATAATTATAATAGTGTATGCATATTATATACTACGTAGATACACTTTTCATACAATATATTAACGCATTGTATACATTTTTATTAGTACCCACCGTAGCCACTGTAATCCCCACGCCAATTTTTTTTTATAACTTTTGTATAATAAATGTATTGCGTATACTCGGTATATAATGTATACAAGGGACATTTTATAACCTAAATTTGGAGCACGTGAACCCATGATCTTTCCGTAAAACTTGATATTTTATGTATATATTTTCTGAAATTGTTATAATATTATCTGTTGGAACTCATGATACAAAAAGCTAAATGATGCACTTGGTTGAATGTTAAGTTGTTTACCTAGAGGACTAGGGATCTTCCCACTTAATACGTTTTTTTTTTCATAAGAAAAAATTAAGAGATGCATCCTAGCAGGAATGGAAGGTCACAACAATGTTTGAACAAACAGTTTGTGGGTGGAAGAGAAGAAGAAAAGTGAGGAGAAATAAGATGTGTGGTGGGGTCAGTGGTGGTTGCTGGTGGGTGGAAGAAGTGAGAAGATGAGAAGAGGAGGAGAAGTATGACAGAGACAAAGTGAGGCGGCTGAAAGAGAGGGAAAGGATGGGATTTAAGAGTTCATTTTTTTGCGCGGATTGCCCTTCTTTTGGAGTGGTCTTTAAATTTTGCCCTTTGCGTTGCAACCCTGAGCGTTCACGCAGAAATCATGAGGTTCTGGGTTCGAACCCCTGCTCAAGCATAAATTAAAAAAAAAATTGCAAGGCAAGATTTGGGACGCGTGTATGCCGGACCCGGCATACACTTGTTAAGGAATTACCAAAGTTATGCCGGACCCGACATACTCTGCCTTATGGGCAGACTTGGCATAAGTATGCCGGGTCCGGCATAACTTTGGTAATTCATCAACAAGTTTATGCCGGGTCCGGCATAACTTTGATAATTCCTTAATAAGTTTATGCCGGGTCAGCCATATTTATGGACAAACTTTTAATGGGACCAGACCAGTAAATCATAACAAACCAATAAAGAATGTGGATGTTCTGTTCTAACTAAATGTATCTTAATGCATATTCAGGTCTTAAAATGTTGCAAATGTACCTCGGTCTGTTAGTATTTGCACTTACCAAGTTGTGCAAATTGACACATCCTACGATGCACCAGTAGATAAAATATAAAAACAATATCAGCCTTTTATGAGCATGCTTTGTTTCTGCCAATGTATGATCTGTTTCTTTCCCACCGTTACTGCTTTGTTGATGTTAAGTTCAATTTGGTTGCCAATATGCAGAGTTTGAACTAACCAAATTCGGCTTATAAAACAAAGTCTATGTCTTAAGGAAAAGTTATGCCTTATGGGGCATACTTTTAGTTATGCCTTAAATAAAAGTCTGCCCCATAAGACATAACTAGGAAAAGACTTTTAGTTAAGGCTTAACTAAAAGTTTGCCCATATGTATGCCGGATCCGGCATAAACTTGTGAAGGAATTACCAAAGTTATGCCGGATCCGGCATACTTATGCCAAGTCTGCTCATAAGGCATAAGTATGCCGGGTCCGGCGTAACTTTGATAATTCCTTAAAAAGTGTATGCCGGTGGGGGCATAGCGAAATTTAAACTCTGCCTTGCGATTTTTTTTAAAAATTTTGATTGAGTGGGGGTTCGAACCTGAAACCTATGGGTTTTAGCCAAAGGGCAAAATTTAAAGACCACCCCAAAAGAAGGGCAATTCACAGAGTTTGACTATAACTTGTCTTTATTTTGGGCCTAAAATGTATTTGGGGTTATATAGTTTAAAGTTGAGCCACTTAAATTGTTGATAGCCACATCATGTTCTTTTCCCCTTTATTCTGAGTCACATATATAGTTGGCGGATTTTTTTTTTTTTTTTTTTTTTTGTGCAAGAAAGGATTAGAACATTTCACCAATGCGTCCAATACACCACTTTAATCCTGTATCATTTAGCTCCCGGTAATACAAGAAACAGTCCCAGCTTATAAGCCAATCTCTATAATATTCCCAAAGCAGTGTGGGAAAAGCTGTGCATCGCCTTCAAGTTGCAAGTAAACACCAATCAACTTCAAAGTTATATACAATAAACAAATATACTTTATTAAATTTACTTTACTAAATTCAATTGAAGAGAAGGGGGTAACATGATATACTCTTACTTATGGGATACAGGGCGGCCATCATGAAATTGGAGGCTTCGTTTCGAACTTCAAGGTCCACAATATGTTTATGTAAATATTTAAAGAATGGAGAAAAAAGCCCGAGACTATTTGAAGCTCAAAAGAAGAAAGAAGACTCATGTTTTTGGTCTTAATTGAAGGCACATAAGTTAAAGGGTATTTTAGGTCTCATTTGTTTTCATTAAGATTAAGATGTCTGAATCTGAATGCACATCTGCATGATTAAGATGTTGTCTCTAGATCTGAACACTGAATGGTTAAGACTGCTTGTTTTTCAGCATCTGAATGTGCATAATGTATTTATTTAAACATAATAAATATACAATTCAAATAACAAAGTAACTAACTATTAGAAAATAAATACAAATTTAATAAAATAAAAATATTATTTGATTAAAAAAAGAAACATTTATGTTTGCTAGTAATGATGGAGATGGTTATAGTGGTGGTGGGTGGTGGGTTAGGTTTTTTGGGGGGAGGGGGTGGATGGTGGTGAGAGGGTTGTGGGGGTGGTGGTGGGGTAGGTGGTGCTGGTGCAGTGGTCTGGGGGTAGGGGTGGTGGTGGTTGGGGGTACGGTAGGTGGGTGGTGGGGGGTGGGTAGGTGAGGTTGGGGTGGTGTTGGTGTTGGTGGTAAGTGGGGGTAGGGTTGGGGTGTGGGTAGTGGAAGGTTTGGGTGGATGGTGGTGGGGTGGGTAGTGGAGTGGGTAGGGCGGGGATGGGTGGGTAATGGTTAAGGTAGGTGGGGTTGGTGGTAGGTTGGGGGGTTTGGGGTGGGTGGTGGGAAGAAGGGGGGGAGGGGTGGAGCTGGTGGTAAAAATTATCCATACAAAATATCTCTTAATGATATTAAGACTTTGTTCAAGATCTTAATGATTAAGACATATTTAGACCAAATAAGTGCTTAGATCTTAATGTAAACAAATGCACTTAATGGCATAAGGTTTGAACCATTGAGATTCAGACCTCCATTAAGTGCAAACAAATGAGGTCTTAGTATCTTTGCTTCGATAATAAACCCTAGTATAAATAGGCTATTAAGTCTTTCTAAAAGAAAAATATATTATGTAGGATTATGAGGGTAGATTACTCTTTTGAGAGTTGAGGAATGGTCTCATACCTCCCCTTGAACCTCTCTTGAATTACTATAAGTAGGTAATTCACGTATGAGTTCATTCTCTTCTCCCTTTGGATGATTTATCTTATTTGAATGTTAATCTAATTAGTTCCTAGATTCTCTTCATTATTTCTTTGAGTTAATTGATTGTATTTCATTCTAGATTAATCCTTTCTTTCTTCATATCCTAGACTTAAGATTATTGAATGCATTTACATATGTCTAGTTATTTAATTACTTAGCTGTGTTTACCCCAACAATTCTCTTAATCTTTATATCCTTTTTATTGCTTTCCATAATTGTTCTTGGTTTCGGTTGAGTTAGCATCTGCTGCTTCTTTCTCTTCCTCACTAAAAGAGCCAAAATCATGTGGGGTTGAAGAACCCATCTTCGATTTCTTTGGATTCCCGAGCTCGTTTCACATCACTTACCAATTTATTGTATCTCAATATTTCAAGGCAATTTGACTAACGGAATATATACCATGAAAACTACCAAAGAATTCTGATTTAGCGACAAGTTTTTTCTCCATTAACTATTAACCTAAAATGTAACGAATATCAAAGTGGGCAAATTTCCTTTACATGTATCCTTCTACATCATCTTGAAACATCTTATCATTACAATTTGTCTATAAATAATTAATGATCATACCCTAGAGTTTTGATAGGCACATGACAATACGCTAATGTTAAAATGGCAAATATAACGCACAAAAAGAATCCAACTCTTGAAAGAAAGTTATAATAGCACAAGCTAAACAAACATCTCTCATTCCTAACATGTATGAAAGCTCTCAAAGCGTCAAGACAAATAATTAACTCTTAGGCTGTGTTCGGTATGGAGGAAAACATTTTTCGAAAATATTTTTTAATTTTCTCATGTTCGTTTGATCAAAAATTTTGGAAAACATTTTCTTTAGAAAACAAGTTCCTTAAAAATGAAGAATGACTTCTCTAATCAAAGTAGGAAAAACAAGTTTACAAGTGACATTTCACCAACCATTTAACTACTAACCCTAACCACTCTCGCAACCCATGCACCACCCACCCCCAACCCCCACCCAACCATCAAACCCCAACCACTCCCGCAGCGCATGCTCCACCCACCCCCCACCCAACCCACGCCCCAACCACTCAAGCAACCCATGCAACACCCACCCTCCCCCCCTCCCCCCCCCCCCCCACAATTTTTTTTTAAAAAAAAAGTTTCTTCTTGATTTTTTACACCACCACATCCCTTC
Source organism: Lycium barbarum (assembly GCF_019175385.1). NCBI lineage: Eukaryota > Viridiplantae > Streptophyta > Magnoliopsida > Solanales > Solanaceae > Lycium > Lycium barbarum. The sequence goes on along the minus strand of NC_083339.1, from coordinate 121,713,045 downwards.
CTCCACCACCAAAAGTTTTTTTTTAAAAAAATTCTTCTGGGTTTTCTACATCAGGACATCCCTTCCCCCTTCCCCCCAATTTTTTTTTTCTTTTATCTTAAAAGAAGTTTAAAATTTTCTTTTTTTATTTTTTTCACCCCAACACCCCCACTACTGCCCCCCCCCCCCCCCCACAACCACCCCCTCCAAAAAATTAACTTTTTTTAAAAGTCTTGAAAAGTTTTCTTTTTTGATTATCTACACCCACCCCCGCACACACCTCTTACCCCCTCCCGAATTTTTTACTTCATATTTAATTTTATCTTTATAAAAAATTATAAAAATTAAAAGTTTGCGTGGTTAAAAATTAAAATTTTTGAAGGGGGTGGTGGGGTGTCGGGGGGGGGGGGGGGGAGGGGTTCATGGGGGTGGGTAGTGTAAAAATCCAAAAAAAGTAATTTTTAAAACTTTTTTTAAGAATTTGTTTTTTGCTGGGGAGGGGAGGAGGGATGTGGTGGTGTAGAAAACTCAGAAAAGAAAATTAAAAACTTCATTTTTTTTTTTTGGTTGGGTGGGGAGTGGGAGGGTGTGGAGGTTGGTGTGGTATGGGTCCACGCAGGGGGATGGGTGTTAGGGATGGGGTTGGGGTGGAATTGGTGGGGCTTGGGTGGGTATTTTCCTGAAAATATTTTCTATCAACCAAACACACTTCTCTTATTTTGCACTACCCAAACGAACATGAGAAAATAAATAGAAATTCACTTATTTTCTAAGAACACATTTTCCTCCACACTGAACACACCCTTACGGGAAGAAGAGCATTTACAATCAACGCTACAAGAGTGGTGTGAGTGAAATAGCAATAGTAGCTACTTCTACCTACGACTATCCATATGAACAATGTATGTCAGAACATTTGGTTCAGGGAAAGCATTACAACAAAATCTACAGATAAATGGCAAATGTGAGAAAAAGAATGCCCAACATCTTAATACAACTATTCAACTTCTGTTATAGTAGTCACTACAAAATTCACGAGAAAACTTACCTCTCAACTATCTTGATTTGGTGCTTGAATAAAGCAATAATCCTCATCATATCCCGAGGCTTCACAAAACGAACTGCTCATCATAGGTGGATCGAGGATTTAAACTTTATGGGTTTAATCTTAAAATTCTTAGCACTGAATCCTTTATATTTGTAATGTTATGGGTTCATATCTATTATTTATTGCAATTTTAGTAGTAACTTTTTACACATAAATTTATACTCCGCGTCGAAAGCTAGGGGTTGAACCCCTGCCTACAAGGCTAGATATGCCTCTTCTGCTCATCATTCACGTTTTAAGATCCCTATTAATGTTGATAAAAATGTTAGTTGCAATATCGGTAAGCAAAGTTTAGTTGCTTGTTTAATTCGAGATGCAAAATTTATTGAATGAGATGAGATATCAATGGCCAACAAGAAAATGATTGAAGCTGTTAATGTACTTTGAAGGATCTTACAGACACATGTATGTTTTTTGGTGGAAAAATTATAGTTTTTTGAGGTGATTTTAGATAAACACTTCCAGTTGTTCGGAATGGAAAAATAGAAGATTTTATTCGTGAAAGCTTATTGTATTCTGACATTTGGAATCAACTTGAAAAACTACAATAATTGGAGAACATGCGTGTGAAATCAGATCCTGCCTTTTTTGAATACTCGATGAAAATTGGACACGGAAAAGAAAGACTTGACTCCCCCGATAAACGTTGAAATTCCCAAGTTTTTGATCATTTTACTGTCGAAGAAGAATCATTGAATGAGTTATTGAGAGCAACGTATCCTGATATCGATTTATTGTTTTCCACTTCTTCTTCTATAACTTCTTGGGTGATACTGACAACAAAAAATGATTTTGTTCATGAAATAAGTAGTATGCTGATATCTAAATTCCCAAAAAATGAAAAAACATTTATTGCAATTGATGAAACTGCTAACCAAGTGATCAGCGCCAATTCGAAGACTACATGTATAATATGTTAGATATCTTGTAATATAAGAGCTCTTAAATTGAACAGACACATTTGTTGACCATTCATGAAAAACCATCTCTTAAGTTCTATAAATATAAAGACATTCTTGAAGTAGCATATGAAAAATCTGCATGTATAAATATGGGCTTTAATTTTGTTGTATCAAGGGAATTGCTTGTATTTTCCCCAATTTGTATACGGACAATATCTCTTTAAAAAAAGTCGATTCTCCACACCGCACAGTCATTTTTTCTTCAATTATGTTTACCTATTTTTCCAACAATCTTAATGAGATTTTGTGTACGAAGAAGCTAAGATACTGGGTATTCAAACCCGTGAATTCAAAGTATTCACTTGAAGCAGATTGTTATGGAGAATTCATAATAATGAGAACGTGATACCACTGTCGTTGGGGTTTCAAACTCAAACTCGACCGTCTGTATGAATCTAATGAGAAGGATCACTTTAAAAAAATTAAAGAGCAGTGTCATCTTTTTGGATATAGACGAGTTGCAACTTTAATTTTGCCTCGGCCGACGTGGAAGCAGATCAAGTACTTTGGCTTTGGTGCCACTGTTAATTGGAAGATTCACCAAATATGTTTGCACTCAAACTCGCGTGTAAAGACTTCGTTATGGATCTTGAAAGAGATTAATTCCGTGATTATTCTCATTGATTGAGTTGGTAAATATATCATAGTTACAATGTCCTATTAGGATATAAACTATACTAACCTAAAATAGAAGATTTACCAAATATTCTTTTACTACATATTTACACTATTTATCACACCCCCGCAGTCGAAACGGGAGGTTTACGAACGCTGAGACTGTCCCGAAAATCTTCAAATAAGACCTGTGGCAGTCCTTTAGTGAAAATATCGGCGAGCTGATATCGGGACGGAACATGAAGGACACGGACGTGGCCGCGCGCCACCTTTTCACGAACAAAATGTATATCCATCTCAATGTGCTTGGTGCGCTGATGTTGGACTGGATTTCCTGACAGGTAAATGGCACTGACATTATCACAATAAACTAAAGTAGCCTTAGGGATCGGACAATGTAGTTCCAAGAGGAGGTTACGTATCCAGCATGATTCAGAGACAACATTAGCAACCTCCCTATATTCTGCTTCTGCACTAGAGCGGGAAAGAGTAGGTTGGTGCTTAGATGACCAGGATATCAAATTATCTCCCAAAAATACGGAATAACCCGACGTCGAGCGTCTGGTATCTGGACATCCCCCCCCCCCCCCCCAATCAGCATCAGTGTATGAAACCAAATCAGTAACTGAAGATGAGTAGAGATGCAAACCATGATCAAGAGTACCCTGAATATACCGAATAATCCGCTTAAGGGCAAGCATATGCGTATCTCGTGGAGCATGCATATGAAGACAAATCTGCTGTACGGCATAAGAAATATCCGGTCTGGTGAAGGTAAGATACTGAAGAGCACCTGCAAGGCTCCGGAAATGAGTGGGATCGTCACACAGATCGCCAGAAAAGGCACTGACCTTCGGTTTAGTGTCAACCGGAGTGGAAGAAGGCTTACACGAGGACATTCCTTCACGTTCAATAATGTCCGTAGCATAACTTCGTTGTGATAGAAACATACCACCCTTGTGACGGGTCACCGCAATGCCAAGAAAATAGTTCAAAGGACCTAAGTCCTTCATAGCAAATTCTGAGCCAAGAAGGCCCATAATAGAACAGCGGAGAGCATCTGAAGAAGCAGTAAGAATAATATCATCCACATATAGTAAAATGTAAGCCAAGTGGTGCCCTTTGCGATAGATGAACAAGGAGTGGTCAGACCTGCTATTAGCAAAACCAATGGAAGAAACAAAGTCAGCAAATCTTTTATACCAAGCTCTCGGTGCCTGTTTAAGCCCATATAAGGACTTGTGCAACAAACACACATAATCGGGACGAGATGGGTCTCTAAAACCCATAGGTTGATGCATATAAACCGTCTCCTTGAGCTCGCCATGAAGAAATGCATTTTTGACATCCAACTGATGAATGGGCCAATGTTTAGATAGAGCTAGACTTAAGACAGTGCGGATCGTTGCTGGCTTCACGACCGGACTGAAAGTCTCACCACAATCAATGCCAACCTGCTGTGTTTTGCCATCACCTACAAGACGGGCTTTATGCCTCTCAAAATCACCATTAGACTTTTCTTTATGAGTAAAAATCCACATAGACCGAATAATATTCACAGTAGGTGGACGGGGTACCAAATCCCACGTCTTATTTTTAATAAGAGCATCATATTCATCATCCATGGCCAATTTTCAATTCGGGTCACGTAGCGCATCCAACGGTTTACGAGGTATGGGGGACTTGGTAACCGCCGCATGTAGATTAAATGGGTGCTTGGGTTTGAAAATCCCGCGCTGACTACGAGTGACCATGCGTGTGTGGGTATTGGGCTGGACAGGTGGAGAAATGGTCGAGTTTTGCGGGGTGGTGGGAAGCTGGTGGGGGAGAGGGGCGGACTGGTCCTGCGTAGAGGACGATGGAGGCTGCTGCCCAGGTGGGGAGGGATTGGCGTGGTCCTGAGTCACGGGCAGCGACGGAGGGGGACAGGGCAGCGGTGAAGGGCTGGCGGCTATATGATGGATCAAGTAAGGAGAGAGGCCATCATCAAGGAAGTCTTAAGAGGTGGGAGCCGGAGTATGGATTTTGGAAAACGGAAATTGAGTCTCATCAAATAAAACGTGATGACAAATAATGATTTTATTTGAGGATAAATCAAAACATTTGTAGCCACGATGGTTTGGTGGATATCCCAAAAAGACACATGGAGTTGACCGAGGGTGCAACTTGTGAATAGTAGTAGACGGAAAAAGGGGATAACATAAACACCCAAAGACTCGGAGATGAGAATAAGATGGTTTCCGTTGGTAAAGGACCTCTAAAGGTGATTTGTGACCCAATAGCTTACTTGGTAAAATATTAATGAGATACGTCGCCATTTGCAATGCATGATGCCAAAAAGACGGAGGAATGGAGGCATGAGCAAGAAGAGTCCGGATGACATTATTTAGTGAACAATTTTTTCTTTCTGCTTTCCCATTTTGAGAGGATGTATGAGGACACGAAAGACGGAAAGATATCCCATTGGATGCACAAAATTTTCCGAATTGACTATTAGTATATTCCTTCCCATTATCACATTGGACATTCTTGATAGGACGTTCAAATTGATTAAGAATATGGGTCTTAAAATCCATGAATTTTGAGTAAACATCAGATTTTCTAGCCAAAGGGAAAGTCCACAAATAGTTGGTAAAATCATCCAAAAACAGAACATAATAACTGTCACACCCCGATCTTACTGGGGTGTGATGGGCACCCGACCCCATATTCGGAGCCGAGCGAACCCGCTGACTCTTATTACATACTTAACCTCCTTAGGCTCTTACATCAATAAGGAGTGGAAAACATAGTAAAGCTTTCAATTTTTTTTTTCATCGTACTCAAATCAAATATAATCTGTTATCATATGGACTTTATAACATAACATAAAATGACATTCACAATACCGACATCCTATACCCACGACTTTATCTGCAAAGTCTCTAACATTTATCAGACATCGTAGCACATGTACTCTGACTCGGTAGCACTCCAGGAACAAGTGGAGCTTACCAACTCTGCTGGAATATCTTCTATATTAGCTTCAACTCATCTGGGTGTACCTGCGCGACATGAAACGCAGCCCCCGAAGAAAGAGGGGTCAGTACGAGAAATGTACTGAGTATGTAAGGCATGAATAATAACTGTATGGATCATAGAACATGTCATAAGATAAAAGAGTAACCTGTACATATGAGTGCCGCTTAGGCGGATGCCATGCATATTTATCTGGTCATATCATATCATATCATATCATATCATATCATATCATATCATATCATTTCATATCATATCATGTCATAGCGCCGAAATACGTCGGCTCGCCCATATATCCCGCGTCCGGGCATCCCGCGTCCGGGACGATATCATGTATCATACTCCAACTGATCAGGTGGCTGTGCGTCTATAGAGCCTTACCTTTCCCCTTACCCCATATACATATACATGTATCATGTTCATATATCAGCGTCTATAGCGCTCTGGCCCCTTTTTCCCATTTACATATACATATACCATATACATATATCATGTGAGCAGCATGCAGGAGAGCTCAAGAAATGCTATAAGTCCATCGGGGTGACGTAAGGTCGGTAACCTCCGATTATATTATGGAATAATCATAATCTCCATGTCTCACCTTGAAGGAACTAAAATTATAAGGCGAGGCTATCAATAAAGAGTAGCGTTAAGAGAAAACATATAATAAAATCATAAACCTCATATTGTCATATTCATGGTAGGAACATATCGTCAACGTATCCATCGTAGACATTTTCTCATTTTGGACTTCATCGTTGTCATTATAAGATCATATTCATCATCTTAGTCATAAGAGCTTCCTATCTCTTAAAACTTGGTTTTCGAAAAAAATATGGGCATTTTGAAGAAAAACAATTATGAACTTTTAGGAAAAGACTTATACCTTGGAGTCATAGACTTATAGCTTTTGCAAGTAAAGAAGATATATAAAAAAGACATTTGAGACATTACGACTTGGGGATCATGCCTTTGAAAGAAAAGGGACGAGCCTTAACATACCTGTTCCACGCCCTATTAGCTACGCTTATGTGTCCGAGCTTGTAAGTCTACATTTAAGATAATTCACACTAAGGTTAGCTTTTTCATCGTACACTTGTACCATAATTCAAATTATACTATTTTATATTCTGCCGAAAATCGGGCAGCATCTCCCCTGTTTATATGCCTAGCCCAAATTTTTATTTCAGCAGCCAACAACAACAACAACAATACCAACATCAATTATAATGTTTTCAACTCCAAAATATCTCATAAAACAGCCCACACGCTGTTTTCCAACTTTCATAACTAATTAACTCAGTATACAATTATTTAATCGCGTATTCTTCGTAAATAAACTAGTACTAGCACAAATAGAAAGAGATTCATACCTTTCTCCCTTTAATATTTCTTAATCTCCACTTTTCCATGTTAAATTTAGGCCACCACACGCCTGCCATATGATTCTGCAGCGAAAACTATACGCTATCCGGACTGGAATTGGGAAATTATACCTGGTTTGGGCAAGAATTTGGCTTGGGGAGTTGGGGAGAACTCTCCAGATTTTTGGAGAGTTTTTTGGGGTGTTTTTCGTGTTTACAACTGAAAATGAGGGGGGGGGGGGGGGGGGGGAGGGTTTCCCCCTTTTGATAACGTTTAGAAGCTGCCAGAAACTACTGGAAAAATGCTCAGCGCGATCGCGTAGAGTTAAATAATTTCCTTCTGCGCGTTCGCGCAGGGTTAAATTTTCTGACTGGATGTTCGTTCAGTAAAACGGTCATAACTCTTGATCCCGATATCGTATGAGGGCCCACGACCTATGGTTAGAAAGCTCTTTCAATTATCTACAACTTTTATTTCTGGGGGTTTTCCCAAATTCCAAACTTATAATGCCCTTTTTTCCCTTTCAAGTCAGATCATCCGAAAACGTTTCCTTAAATCGTCCTTTTGGAGGGCTTATGCCTATTTTTAGCTTATGGGTCCTTCTTAGGACCTACTCAACTTTCCATATACTACCCACATGTCCCTTATCACGTCTTTCATAAAACTCCGACATGTGGGCCCCACTTAGCTTGCAGCAACGAGGGCTTTTCGTCAAATAACATATAAACTAATTTACACCATATGGTCTCCAAATGTCATATATATGCTATTATTACCTTCTTATAACACAACCTTCATTCTGAAATTGATTTTCAGATTTTTGTTCAGCGCGTTCGCGCTATATTGGCCCTTTGGCCCATTCTAAGCCGTCTACAGTTTTTGGTAACGCAAAATTTTTCCGGGGTGTAACAATAACGATGGCCCATAGAACTCAAAATTGGAGAAGTCCACAAATCACTATGAATAATGTCAAATGGAAACAAAGTTTCGGAAATAGAACTAGCAAATGGCAACTTAACATGTTTACCAAGAACGCAAGAATGACAAATACTAGATGAACTAGAACTATTACATTCAATGCTTTTATTACGCCTAAGAAAATCCAAAATAGAAGCTCCCGGGTGGCCCAAACGATCATGCTAACGGGTAGAAGACAAGGCAGCAAAAGTCGACGGTGAATTGGTGGAAAATTTGAAGGTGGACAATGGATAGAGAGCACCCCTACTATTACATCTCATGAGAGCCATCCCCGTCCGGAAATCCTTCACAGAAAACCCATAAGGATCAAATTCAACACTCACATAGTTATCAGTAGTAAATTTACGAACCGATATTAAATTCTTTATGAGTTTTGGCGCATGAAGGACATTGTTTAACAATAAAGGAGGGTTCGGGGGAGGCAATTTAGCATGACCACAACCTCGAATTGGAATTGAATTACCATTACCAACAACAATGCCAGTATTACGATTGCTCAAATTAAAATAAGACGAGAGAGTACCTTTTGTGGATGTCATATGGGACGTGACGCCGGTATCCATATACCAATTCGAATCGGGTTGGTTCAACGTCATCGTGTGCATGGCCGATTCAATATCCGTCGGAGTCCATTGCGTCAGGGGGCCCGCGGCTGCATATGCCTGCTGCTGTGGTCGCGAGCCCAAAATGCCAGGCTGGGCCAGCGACCTCGGGCCAGACGAAGAAGATGGCGGCTGCCACTGTTGCTGTGGCCGAGCCCACTGCGTGGTAGGATACGGGCAAGGGGGAGCCCACTGAGGCATCCAACCCCACTGCCACGGTGAAGAGGGTTGTTGCCACTGCTGCTGGTCACCTGAGGGGCGTCCTCCACGGCGTCGGCTGCCACTGCCGCCGCCCGAACCACGGCCACCGCCGTTATTATTCCCGCCGCTAGAGCCGCGGTTTTTGTTGTTATTTTTTCCCCGATGATGGTGAGAACGACCAGAATTTTTCAGATGAGAAGAGTCATCAAAATCACGTTTGGAATTAGCCACCATAGCCGCGGGCGAGTCATCGTCCATTTCAGCCAACGCCTTTTCCTCAAGGCACAAACTTGACCGAGCTTCGTAGAATGGTGGAAGAGGCTTACTTTGGCGGATGTAGGTACCCAAATTCTTGTATGCCTCTGGGAGTCCAGCCACCAGTTGGAGAACGAGGCGGTTGTCGGTCACCGGAGCCCCCACACTCTTAAGTTGATCGGCCAAGGTCTTGAGACGTTGGCAATACGCCGAAGCGTTTGGAAAATCCCGCATCTTGACATGAGAGAAATCATGTTCCAAAGCAACGGCACGGGAGTTTTTGTTGTCTTGAAAAAGATTACGGAGGCGATCCCAGGCCTCCTTTGCCGATAGGTCTTCTTCGATGATTGTATGCAATAAGTCCGTGGAGATGGTTGCATATACCCATTGAAGTACCGTGGCATCCAAAGTGGACCACAACTCTTTTTCGTCGTCGGTGGTAGGAGCCTTCTCCTTTCCGGTTGGCAGAATGTGGGAAAGGACACGGTGAGACCGGGCATGAAGTTTGAATAATTCGGCACAAGCCGAATAATGATCCGTTTCCATCTCAAGAATGATTGGGATGTGATTCTTGATGTTGGAGACAGCCAAAGCAGGATGGAACTTGGTGTCTGCCATTGATGGAAGGCAAGAAAAATGGACGGAAATCGAAGAAGAAGAAGAAGAAGAAGAAGAAGAAGAAGAAGAAGAAGAAGAAGAAGAAGAAGAAGAAGAAGAAGAAGAAGAAGACGTCGGAAAAGTGGGTATAGGTCGTCGGAGAATTAGGGCAGCGGAAGAGAAGGAAAAGAAACCCTAGTATCTGATACCATGAAAGAGATTAATTCCGTGATTATTCTCATTGATTGAGTTGGTAAATATACCATAGTTACAATGTCCTATTAGGATACAAACTATACTAACCTAAAATAGAAGATTTACCAAATATTCTTTTACTACATATTTACACTATTTATCAGATCTCTCTCATACAGAGTAGTACATATCTTTCTTTGAAGACAAAAAAGGAAGAAACACAAACTCCCACTTAAAGTTTGCGAATCAGTGGGTTAATGAGATGTATTCTTCGCCATAAGTATTTTCCGGACGAAATCCTGAAAGACGACAAATTCTTCTACAAACAAAATGGTTTTCTTTGTGGCACTGTGAAAGTTCTTGTTGAGTTGGGGCTTTCAAACTATAGTGAAACAACCAAAAGTATATTTACCAGTGGAATTTGGTGTCACATGAAGTACAACGTAAATGCTTCTGAGGAGAATGGAATTATTTACAATGGCAAAAGTGATTACATAAAAGCAACGAAGATCAGGAAGAAAGTGGAAAAACTAAAATAGGGTTATTGCTTTCTGAACTTCACTTATTTATAATCTATATTTATTTGTCCTTTTTGATTTATGTGAAATTTGATTTTATAAATCTTCGGGCAGATTACTCACTTTGTGATGATCTTGAAATGCATGTTAAGTTTAGGAATAACATTTAATAAGCTTGACATACTGTGTTATTCCACGCCAAATTTATTTAAAACCTCCTAATAGCAACTGGTGATTTTCAAAACAAACATGTTTATATTCCAAAAGTACCACTCTTAGCTTCAGAAGATGAAAAATTGCCGATTCCTTTTAAAAGAAAACAGTTTCCACAGCGATTGTGTTTTGCCATGACAATAATTAATAAAGCATAAGGTCAAACATTAAATTTTGTTGGATTTATTTCCTCGAACTTGTTTTCTCACATGGTTAGCTTTACGTTGCTTTGACAAGAGCCAAAAGTTCAACTAGGGTGAAAGATCATTCAGCCACTGGCACCAGATAGCGACGATCATTCAATGTATGACATCAATTTACGACGAAATTATACAAAAGGCATTCACTTAGCTCATACCAGGTAAGGCTTTGTGATCTATGTTATCCAATGTACATGACTTTTGTTAGAGAACACATCTGACTCTGTGGCTACCCTTTTTTATGAAGACAATGATGTGGTTCCAAGGAGCTTTTCTTTTAGCTGTAATATACTGGTGATAGGTGATATTCCTGCTAAATTCTTTTCCTGTTCATTTCATTCCTTAGTTGTGCAGATCTACTTGTGATCAGATTTTGCATGTAGGCACAAAAAAAAAAAAAAAAAAGAGAATTTCATTTGGAGAATATTTTGAATAGAGTTTAAGTAATATACACAGTATAATTAATTTCTACATTATCAGGTCATTCTATTCTGTTATAGCAAGATTTTTTTTCTTTCAAAATTTTAAATCCGTATTTAAGGAGACTCATGTGTAGGTATCTTTTCGATGTTATCGAAAAAATCGACCTACCTTTCATAGCCTCGCAATAGCTTTCGTGTCCTCTGCTTTGTTATATAAGAAAATACACGATGAAAAAAGTATGACAGTGAATTCAAATCTATTCATCTTGAGTATGGTAGAACAGTTGGCATCGAGAATTTTTAAGGAGTGTTTTACTCCATCAAACACGAAGTCGAATTAGTCGAATCAATAATTTTGAATCCAAAATGGTCAAATAAAATAAAAAAAATAGTCCGAGTCTTGGTATCTGAGTACAGCTGGGCCCAAGCCACCACTAAAAGAAGACGAAAGAACACCTCTCTCCCCCCCCCCCCCCCCCCACACACAGAGTTTTTCACTTTTTCTGGTATTGAAATAAAAAAGATTCTTGACATGATTATACAGAGTAAAAACCTTACCCGCTTGTACTCATTCTAAAATTCACCCCTTAAAAGAGTACATAACACAATTTTGTACTTGTATACCTTCGAGGTACCCAATTCACTTAATTTATATACCTCGAAGGTATATAATAGTACGAATAGTTGAATTACATTATTGTAATGTTGTACGTAACATATGAACTTTATACCTTGTTGATATAAGCATGTATGTTTTGATGATTCACAAAGAAAATGAACAAAGACAGTAAACCAGCTTTAAGGACAGAATGGATGGATATAGCAAATGAACTAGATACAAAAGTTGATTGACAGGACTGTTGAACAAGGTTGGTAAACCAGGTCGGGGACCTACTCAAGAGAGTTGTAGACAAACAAAACACATGAACCAGGTCTGCAAACATGTTTCAACACAGAAACAAGTACAGTGTAATCAGAACAAGACAAGAGTAGATGGACCAGGTTTATAAAAATGATCCATCCTATATGCTAGTATGAGGTAAAGTAATGAACCATGCCTGAGACATGTTCTTTAGAGTCAGATATGCAGAGGAGTGCAAATACAAAAGACAAGGGAAAGAAGCGCGTGAAGAGCAGAAGGGTCCAGATGCAGACAAAGTTAAAAATAGGGGGAAGCAGGATGTGTGATTCAACTCATCCTGAAAAAGAAGGAATTGATTGAATCAAGTCCAAGGACATGTTCCATCTCAGACAGTGAGAAGATTTAGAGGCAAACAAACCAAATGTCTGGACCAGGTCCAAGAACATGTTCCAGCTCACAGTCCTAGTAGGATTTATGTTTCTTGGTAAGGACTTGGCGGGCAAGTTTGCAGGATTTCTTATCATATTTATCAAGATACTTCAGACTTCTACAAGGACACTGAAGCCGCGTTGAAAAGCAAGAATCCCAAGTCAACTCAAACCGTAACTCTAATTATGGGCCTTACCTAGTTGGGATTGAGTTCAGCCGACTTGAGGCAAACCTAGAGCTATAAATATTTAAGTCATGCCATGAAGAAAGTTTGCACATTCACAAAGAGAGAAATCAGAATATTGAACGAACACAATCAATGCTATATATATGGAGTGTTCTGATCCCAGAAGTGCCACCTAATACGACAAAGAAGATTAAAGAAGATGTTCTACAGAGTTAATGTTTTACAGTTCTTGAGTCTAGATTTGTATATTAGATTGTTTATCGAATTGTATCTTTATCCGCTTTCATAGAAGCATAAATTATAGGTATAAATTGTTAGTCAAATTCAACTTCAAGTTGGATAACTTGGAGTGGGCTTACTAGTCTAGGGAGATTAATTAGATAGGAATTCGAGTTTAGTTCCTAGGTTATAGCGTTTATAATTTGAATTTGCATAGGCTCACAATTGTAGTGGAGTTTGGAAAAAATTCTAAAGAGGTGTAGGCCATGATTTGTTCACCCTAGTGAGTCGGGTGGTTTCCACGTAAAATTGTCGTGTCCTTACTTTACTTTTCTTTAATATTCGGCAAACGCTAGTTTGAAACAAGTAGAGTAATGTGTTCTATCACATAGGCGAAAATCTGTATTACTTAGGATAGAAAGTAGGTCGTGCAACCTAACATAACCGAAGGACCAGTCAAGAATCTTTCTTCTCTTTTTATTTTCTTTGTAAAAAGAACTCTGCATCTACAACTGTCATATAATTAATAAGTATTCGCTACACTTGGTATTAGAAGAGCTAAGCTGTTAAGCTGTCGAATTAGAGTAACAAGGTTGCTTAATTAAAGATAGATGGACATCTGCAATCTGGGTTTGAGAATCCTTATTTCTCTCTAACTAGGAGCCGAGGGTACAGTCAGAACTGGATTTGGAAAGGGTTTAGCTATATCGAAAAAGACAAAGGTTGCTGCAAGTGAATACAGCAGATTAAGTTCAGCTATCAACTTGTAAAAGTAGTATTGTATTGAAGTAGTATTGGTTGATTTTCACAGCCTAGAGGCGAATTATAGTGTGCTAATCCAACAACAACATGGTGTAATTCCATAAGTGCAGTCTGGTGCTAATCCCATGTACGATGTTTTTTTTTTCATCCCGGGCGGTTTTAACGTATTTCATTTTATCTCCGTGTGAACAAAACTTTCCTGTAATTTGAAATAGTGTCGACTTCAATTGGGATATTTGTACAGTTAATTGACAGCTCTGGATAGCAACCACTTATCCTTTGCCATAAGGCCCATAACTGCTTATTGCCTAGTGTATTCTAATTAATCAAATGGCAGCAATTCAGTGGTTGGTAGAGTTGCTGAATTCTATAGGGTGATGGGCAGTGACTACTATTTATCATTTTAGCAGGCTACACCTTTTTTGTTATAAAGATAACTACTCTTTATCATTTTAGCAGAGTACACGGTTTTTATAAGGGTGGTATATTTGTACCTACGTATATCGATATTTTTATTGCGTACTGGCTACTTTATACCAATATTAGATCACTCGGCTCATCAAAACTTAAGTCTAAGAAAATAAGTCACTTGCATTTTTTTTATCATAACTGAAATGTGAATACTATCTGTTGATTTGTATCCACTTCGTTAACATTGGATCATACCTTCCATTACCATAGAGTCTACATGTTCTTTACTTCGAGTGTGTTCAGGAAAATACTTTAATATTTTCATGTTTGGTTGGTCAAGAAGCTCGGAAAAAAAAAATTCTCTAGTAAAATAAGTTTCTTTAAAATTAGGAAAGTGACTGGTATGATTATAGGAAAAATAAGTTTTATAAGTGATATTTCATGTTGATCGTCTCCTCCCCAGTCCTCGTATGTCTAGGTTATAAATAAGTTTTTTAAAAAATTGGACAATAGTTCTACTTATTTATGGAACACCAGAAAGTAATTTAACAGAGCACTTATTTTTCAAAAAAATAATTTTCCGTAGAAAACATTTTCCTTGCTACCAAACACACCCCTTCATCTAGGCTTGAATTTCGGCAACTCACTATGACTGTAGATGCTAATGAAAGATTCCAGGATGAGAAGTTCAAAGAAGGGAAACTAATTAATGAGTATGGTACAGCTTAAGAAATTTTGTTTAGACGGTAGGGACCAAATTCTGGTGAATTAGGCTGTACTTTGTGGTGGCACTCAATGTTGATTGAAAATGTCAAAGAAGTGCAGCATAGAATGAAGTCCCTGTTTGTCCTTTTGCCTCAAATATTTTGGGAGGACTTGGCTGCTTGGAATCCAGTGACATTCATTGTTGTTCATGTACAGATACAAATGATTATTATTGCAGGCGACTACCCCAACAGTTGTAGGGCTGGACAGAAAACTTTAATACTACACACCAAACCAATCGATCCATATCGTACATAACCAAAATGAATCTCATTTAGTAATTGTAAGGCTGTACATGTATATGTTTTACTACTATGTAATTTCCAGAATTATGTTACTGCTACTTGTGTCATCATTTAGAAACCAATGATCAATACTGTTTATGAATGGATTTTACAAGTTTCAGTTCCTAGAATTCATTAAACTCCAAGTGCCAACAGGCGACTGAAAATGAACCAGACATGCCACATGTGCATGGCATATATATAACGAATGTATCTGGGGTTGGATGTTATAAAAAAAACCTACCTTTCACAGCCTCGCAGTAATTTTCATGTCCTTGCTTTGGCCTGTGGAAATACTCGATTGTAAGAAGATGGCAGTGAATTCAAATCTTATCAGCTTGAGTATGGTAGGATATAATTGAGATTAAACTTTGAAAATGGAGAACCTTTAAGAAGTATTTTACTCCATTAATGAATTTATTAAACATTGTTAGTCTACTTGTTCTTCTTTTCACTTCATCTTGGCTTAAATTTCGGCTACTATGACTGTAGTCTGTAGATGCGCGCAAAAGATTGAGAGAGGAATTTCAAAAAAGGGAAACTGATTAATGAAACATGTGTGGCTTAGGATATTTTCGTTTAGATGGTAGGGAGTAGGGACCAAATTCTAGTGAATTAGTTTGGTATTTGTTGTGGCAATCAATGTTTGATTGAAAATGTCAAAGGAAGTGTCAGTGTTTTAAAAGGCGGGGGCGTAAGGCGAGCCGTTTTACGTCTGCCTCAGCGAGACATAAGCCCCGAGGCACAGGACGTAAGCCTCATGGGACTTTAATTTTTAGTATTTCATAAAAGGATATAATTATAATAAATATTTTTAAATAGGTAAAATATCATAAAAATTTGAAGAAAACTATAAATATGTATATTATAAGTATGTCCTAAGTATATTGTAGGTATATATGTTTAAGTTATATGTATTACTTAAATTTTATATTTACTAATAACTCATGAGTATTATAAAATTAAAGATTGTATATTTATAAATATATATAGTTATAACTTTCTATTTTTAAATTTAAATAGATGTATATTATAAGTATATTCTAAGTATATTGTAGGTATTTTCTTAACTTAACATAAGTAAGAATATGAACACAAGTAAATAGAAGAAATTTTTATTCATTAATGGATAACATTTATTTGCAAGTTGTAATTTTTTTTAACTTGCAAATAATACATGAGTTGCAACTAAGTAGTACAAGAATAAAATTACATTGTAAGCACCATTTCGCTAATTTCATCTATATTAAATTCATCCATTGGGATATCTTCCATGTCTTCAAATTGGCCCGCTTCACTTGCTATTAAAAATTCAATCTCTTCCTCTTCGCCTTGCCTCGCCTCTAGCCTTTGGTTGCGCCGCTCCAATCGAATCCAATCGCGAATGCAAACTAGTACTTGCAAGCTAAATCCGGATAAAGAGTATCTATGGTCTCCAATTTGTTGTCTTCCTTGGCTAAAAGTACTTTCAAAGGCCACAGTTGATGTTTGAACATTAAGTATATCCCGAGCCATTCTTGCAAGTACGGGATAATTCACCTTGAATTTCTTCCACAATCCTAAGACGTCCACTTCGGGCACGGTCATTTGCACCAATGGCTGCGACATATAAAAGTGAAGCTCATCAAATTTTGCAGTAGTTTGAGTGGTCTAAGATGACATTCTCCAAAAAACACCTAAACTCGACATGCCTTTTCCTTTATTTTGAGAAGTAGAAGTACTAGGTGGTGGAGCAACGGGAGTAACACTTTCCTCCAACTTAGAATAATATTCAAAAACATTTTTAAGCTCAATTTCTATGGCTCTCTCGGCCTCAAATTGTGATGGTTCCTCGGTGGTAATTTCTAAATATTCATAAATTTGTCTAACCAATTGAATGGTATAAGAAGTTTTAAGACAAGGATTTAAAATAGAACCCAATATGAATAAAGTTGGTAGGGAAAATAACACTTCTTAATTTTTTTCCTCATAGAATGAATAGCCGCTTGATAACCCGGTTTTGCCTTATACTCAAATAAAACTCTAGCTATTTTGGCCAAGTATGCTAAAATTCTGGTAATTAACCGCGGGATAAAATTGTCTAGAAAAAGCAAGAATAGCATTATAAAAATGTTCTAAAATTTCTTTACATTCCAAAACATCTTCCCAATCGCTATCAAATTGTCACGACCCAACTAGGGGCCGCGACGGATACCCGATACTTGTACCGAGCACCCCCTAACTCGTATCTCATTCTTATTACTAAGTGGGCCAGATTGGTAATACCGTTGTTTCTTTACTTATTCCTATCATTAATAGCATAACCATAATCAGGTGTTAATAAAATCTGCTAGCATGTTATACAACCCCAAAACGAACAAAAGTACAAAGCATCTGACTGTACATATCTGTCTACGAGCCTCTAAACATAGCACACATATCTCTACAAGATGGGCCGGGTTCTGCCGTGCCCGAATATATACACAAAAGTAGTACCAATAGACTGAAGCTCCGGATCAACTGGAGCACTCTCAATGAACAGCTGGTGGAGCTCCTAGGGATTAAATTCGTCTATCTGCTGACCTGCGCGGCATGAAACGCAGCGTCCACAAGAAGGGACGTCAGTACGAGTAATGTACCGAGTATGTAAGGCATGGAAAATAATACAAACAGAAACATAAAGTATGAATAACGATATCATGGAATCATAGGACATGTAATGAGATAAGAAAGTAACCTGTACATAGGAATGCCCTTTCAGGCCGGATACCATGCATGCTTGTCTTTCCCTTATATAAAAAAAACATTTCTTTTTCATAGTCATAGAAAATAGAGTTTATACCATATCATGTCTCTTCTTTTTCATATCGTATCGTATCATATCATGTCGTATCGTATCATGTCGTATCGTATCATGTCATATCAATTCATATCATATTATATCAAGTCATATCATATCATGTCATAGCATAGCACCGAACGACGTCGGCTCGCCCACATAGCGCCGAAATACATCGGCTCGCCCATATATCCCGCGTCCGGGCATCCCGCGTTCGGGATGATAACGCCAACTGACTAGGTGGCAATGAAACATATGTCCCTCCCCCAATGTACATATACATATATCATATAAGCATGCAGGGGAGCCCAAGGAAGATCGTGTGTCCATCAGAGTGACGTAAGGTCGGTAACCTCCGATTACATTATGGAACAATCACCATGACTTTGTCTCACCTTGAAGGGACTAGCATTATAAGGCGAGACTATCAATAAGGAATAGCTTTAAGAGAAAACGTAGAATAAGATCACGAGCCTCATAGAACATTCATTCCTATACTTTAGAGTCTTTTAGAAAGATAGAGTCGTAACCAAGAAATAGAATAAAAATTCAAGAACTAGTTTGACACTTTCATACTCATTTTGAATCCTTAACTTAAGACTCTTGGTCATGGAATCACTCTTGTCATACTCATCATAGACATATTCTCTTTCTTAGCATCATCGTTATCATTATCATCATAGACATATTTCCATTAGAATAGTTACAGTACTTATCGTTTGATAAACGGAACAAGGATCAAAAGTTTCCTTTGGGTTCTACTCCAAAACAAGTCAAACGGAACAATAAGGAAAATCCGGGAACAATGGGCCCACCTCGGATCAAACGAGGCGACGTACACAGTTTACGTACATTACATTTCATGACGTCACTTGTGAGAGTTTTAAGGTAGTCGGGTCTCATTTGTACAAGTTCTAGATATCTAGGCAACTCTCCCAACTATTCATGAATATCTAATTCAATTCTACTGAATGAAAAAGGGGAAACTTTAGGCGCGGATTCCGGAGAGTAGTGTTGTTCCCGAGGCTCGTATCCAACCTAGTATGCCTAAGACATGCCAAAGAAGAAAAAGTAAAGCCTTACATACCTTTTTCCGCTACTTATGCTACTCCAAATTCAAGTTGCCAATCCGCCAAAATCTACAATTTAGTCACATTTACCAAACATTGATTAGAGCATTTAGAAGTTGAATCTTAAGCTAACACTTGTCTACCGAAATTTCGGCAGCACTTCCCCTGTAAATACACCATCCCCAAAATTCAACTTAGCCAATTTTTAATCAACAACAATCCGGGAATTCAACCCGGCCAAATTATCAACATAATGTCAACAACCATACTAACAATTTCCATATTCAATCCAAGATACATTATCACAACTCAATCAATATACTACTTCCTTCAAAGCCTTCCAACTCCAATAAAAACAATAACAACTTAATAATTTACGCACTAACAACTTCACACTAACAACATTATATTCCACACATGCATAACCATCATATTTAATTTATATAATCTTCCAAAACAAGCCTTCAACTACTAATACTCCACTAAGCTCATTAGGCTTTTATTTGCAACATAAAATTCACAACACAACAACCAACATACTAAATAAAACTTACTCACCATTCCTTCATGATTCACCAAATATACACGGCTATACATGTGATATACAACTCACGGCCAACATCATACACACATGGCTACAACTTCACTAACATCATCCGACTTCCATTATTAACATAGCATTCATTACAACCACAACTATCCACTAGATAAAATAATTAAAACTTGATTTCTACACACACACATACATGCATGGCCACACCCCCATGTTCATATTCCATATGAATTTCATCCATTTTTGTACACTACAACATACATAAACATCCATGACATATAAAAGAGTATAAGTTCTTACCTTTTCTCCTTGACTCCCCACTTAGCTATGCCTTGTAGCTTGCAAGAATATGAATTTTTCTTGCTCCAAAGGCCACTTCACTTTACTAGGAACCCTTCAATTGGTAGGAAATGATTTTTGAAGAATTTTTTGTCAATTTTCTTGGCAATTTTTGCACTTGGCCGAAAGGCCCTTGAAGCTTCTTCTTTTTCTTTTGTTGTTCTTGGTTTCTTGAAATGTCTAGAAAGTTTTGGAAATAAGATGACTAAGTCATCTTTTATCCTTATTTTGTCCAAGTCCACTTGTGGGCTTAGCCCACCACTTGGACGGCCAACAAGGCCCAAAACATAAGCCCACTTTTTTTTTTTTGTTCTTCATGACAAATAATAATTTTTTTTCGAATTCCAAATTTACCCTTCGTCTTCCTCCATATTTCCACGAGTCATATTGCCATTTTACCTTTTTGCCCCTAGCCTTTTTTAATATTTCCGCTTCTAAATTCTTCATAAGCAACTCATATGCTTAACAAAATAAAAATAAGGCCTTGCTTGTCATCTTCCCGCAATTACCTTGAATTATCTGATTGTACCAAAATACGGGATATAACATCCTCCCCCCCTTTAGAACATTCGTCCTCGAATGTTAAACTGGCCTCATAGTGTATTATAATACTTCGGGGAGGTCTCCTTCGTAGATATCTCACATGTCGCTTAACATATCCATTTTAGGAGCTTAGGTTGCCTTTATGTCGTAGGTCACTTGAGTTAGCTCCGAACGCTGGCCCTGCGTTAATAAGTCCCCTTTATTGGATCTTGAATCGTCATAGTTCATTTTAGGTCTAACATGTTCTCCCCCTCCCCCTTTATTAAGAGGGTCTACACACGCCTATGCCCTTTAAATAATCATCGCCTTCCGCGATCTTTTACAATTGTAATTCCTTCTTCGCGGAGTCTGCCGCGTCTATTCCCTCACTAGACATGTTCCCGTATATCACCGTATTAGGGCTTGCTAGCCTTAACTAGTGTGGATTCAATATCGGTCTTACCCTGTGACATCTGTACTTATATCCTTCACTGCGTCTCTTAGATTCCGTCCGACTAGTATTTTCTATATATCGCAACTTCATTTCTGGGACTTAACAGTCACAATTAATATATTACATAATATGGGGCAAGTTGGGGTCTTGACCATTTCCGGAACGCTCTCATAACGCATATTTTTCTTTTAATTACCATTTTAGCCTTCGTAACCTCCAGTATCCGCCCCTTACCTATGGTTACAGCTACTTTTGTCCCAAATTTCCAAATTCTGAGTGCGATTAGCGATACAAAGAACAGTATACGATAGAGTGGAATCTAGATCAATTAACACATACATATCATAGAAAAGTGCCGATAATGTACCCGTGGCCGCGTCTGCGGAAGGTTCAGGATCCTGCCGTCCTGCCAATGCATATATGCGGTGCGGAGGGCCGGCTCTGAAACCTCTTTATTGTGATTGTTGTGAGTATTTTGTATGGCAATCCTATATTCATATGCTTGTTGCAACATAATGCCTAGTATCAACTTCAACTTGAATTTTTCTAGGTCTAAGACCAAGACTCTCACATTGATTTTTAAAATCTCTCATTTTAGCCTTACTTGAATTACAAAAAAGAAAAGCAACCGCATCTCTAATCTTTTGAATAGGATCATCAAATAAAGAAAGACCATCTTTAACAATCAAGTTTAAAACATGACAACTACATCTTATATGAAAAATATCCGCTAGTGGATGTTTTAATTCTCCTTTTATAAGGCCAACCGCACTTGTGTTGTTAGTAGCATTATCTAAAGCAATACAAAGTGTTTTTTGTAAATTTGAAAAAAATTCATAATAGTTGCTATTCCCTCCGCTAAAAATTTACTGTCATGACGACCCTTCCCTTCATCATATAAATAAGCTATAATTCTTTATTGCATGACCCAATTATCATCTATCCAATGACATGTAATAGCAAATAATTCTAACTTATTAAGATTAAGACCAATATCGGCGGTAAGGGAAACATTACAATTTAAAGAATTAAGTGCATGGCGCAAGTAAGATCTATATTTTTTATATTAATCAATAATATCTGCTCTACAAGTACTTCTAGGAATACCCTCAAACATCGGATTATAACTACGTTGAATATAAGTAACAAAACCCGGCCCCGAAGGAAAGGAAAATGGTAAAAAATCATTAGCTACCATTTTAGCTATCTCTACACAGTCTTTCTTTTTGTTGTAACTAAATTTTTTTTCGGTATGTGGGTCTATTGTTCGTTGAGTACCCTCTACGGAACCCGTTCTCTCTACCCAAACGTCCTTATGTATAGTCGCTAAATGAGTCCTTAGTGAACCCGTTCCCCCATCCTTATTGTTCCTACACTTGAATTGAAATATTTTTTTTACATAAATTACATGTGACTATTTCTTTCTCCCTATCTCTAGTCATAAAATTCCAAACTTTAGAGGTTGGCGTACGAATTTTGTCGGTTTGTTGTGTATCTCCTATTGGATTTTTCGGTGATTATGTCTCGTCATCAATGTCATCATCATCAACAACTTCATTATAGGTTGCGCCAAATCGGCGTTCTAATGCTTCATGATCTAAAATTGGATTATTTTGAGTAATGTCAACTTGACCTATCATACGCTTTCGTTTCCGGCACAAATGTTTCCTCCATAATTCTCCTCCCCCACTACTACCGCCTCTTCTAACTCTCTTAGACATAATTAAATCGCAAGCAAATAAATCACAAGAAAATAAATTGCAAAAATTAAAAATAGAGTTGGAACAAAGGTACCAAATTGCCAAAATAAATTCCACCAGGCGGCTAGACTTGCAAATCCACCAACACTTTGTTTTTGTATAATTGCAAAATATAAAATAGCTAATAATTGAGAATTTAAGAGAACTTGTAATTTTAAAGTAGCTAATAATTGAGAAGAGAAAATTGGTGTGGATGAAAATAAAATGGAGAGGGGTTTATATAAGAGTGGGAAAGGGGTTAAAGTGTTAAAAATAAAAGTTTGGGGGGTTGGGGGTGGAGGGGGGCCAAAAATGTGACTTTGGCCATTGCCAACGTCCATTTTATTAATTTGGACCATTGGGGAACGGCCCAATAACGTCTATATTCGCCCAGAATTTAAAAAAAAAAAAATACCGGTTAACGGTTCAAAAAAAATAAACCGTAACCGGCCTAGTATACTACGGTTTTCGCAACCGCTAAACCGGTATACTGGGGGCCGGTGCCAGTTTTACCTGTTCCGATTACCCGTTAACCGGTTATAACCGGCCCGGATAACAGGCTTAATGAGTAGTGTCAATTGTGATGCACGAAATATATTTTTTGAGGAAGTCCCTGCTTTGCCCTTCTATCTAGTGATGTCCTTTTGCCTATAAAGTTGGCTGCTTCTGGAACCCGGTGACAGTCATTGCTGCATGTACAAATGCAAATGATTATAATTGCTGGCGACTACCCCAACAGTTATAGGGCTGGACAGAAACTTTAATACTACACACCAAACCAATTGATCAGAATCGTACAGAACCAAAATAACGAATCTGATTTAGTACATGCAATGATGTATGTGCATATGTTTATATATTTTCCATATTTAAGTTACTATTTGTGTCATCAGTTGGTAATTAATCAATAAATTGTTTATGTTTGGATCGAAATTTCCTAAGATTGGTTAAACTCTAAAAGATGCCAACACACGACTGAAGGGAACTAGACATGTCACATGTGACATATAACGAGTGTGTCTAGGCTTAGATGTTACCGGAAAAATCGACCTATCTTTCATAGCCTCGCAGTAATTTTCATGTCCTTGCTTTGCTCTATAGAAAAAAAAAATACTTCATGGTAAAAGATGACGGGTTGAATTCAAAATTTATCACCTTGGGTATTGTAGAATAATTGGGATTAATCTAGAATGAAGAATTTTAAGTAGAGGTTTACTCCATTAGGTAAATATGCAAAGACGAGGTCGAATTAATCGAACCTGTAATTTCAAATAGCAAATGGTCAAATGAAAAAAAAAAAAAATCGAGTCTTGGCATCTAAAGAACCAGGATGCCTACTTTGGCCCAAGGCACCACGAAAAGCAGACACCTGTCCCCTGGAAACGAATTTTCGAGTAGACTAATATTTTGTTGAACGTAGACGCACTGGACTTAATTTCAAACTTTGGAAGTCGCAGGACAAAGTAGGTGCTGTTGAAACTACACCATGGTTGAAAGTGTCCAAACGGTTCATTATAATATTTTGTTATATATTTTGTCATCAATTGACAATTCTTAAACTTTTTTGGCTTCAAACGTCAAATTTATATTAATACTACTGTCCCTGCTTAGAAAATACTCAATTCACACCAGTACTTATACCGAACATAATAATTATGTACCTTATGCCTTTTATATACACTTGTAGCACTTAATTATGTTTAACTATGACATCTATATTTTTTCACCTCAATTATCTTTTTAACCATGAAAATTAATATCATTTGAGTAAAGACCTGGCGCGGCTACATATCTTTTTGCCTCCTCCCCCTCCCCTCCATAGAAATAAGAAAATGCACCTGTAAAACACAACAATTATTTTTATTGGGAAAAGAGAAAAGAGGAATGTCAGTAAAAGACAGAAATGGATACAAGCATATAACAAAGCAGATAAAGCAATTTGAATATTGAACGCGACTTTTAATTTGTACATGAATTGCTGCTGAAATGGAAAAAAAACGCTACGTCAATTAGTCAAAATCAAATATGACCACCGGGAATTTTTTAACTATAACATTACACATGGAATAATTGATGAGATTGAAAAATATACTCGTTTTAATAGGAAACCACAAGGAAATAAATCTATAGTCCTTCCTTACTAGTAATATACACATTAATTAATATGTTTTCTTGTCATTAAAAAACACAAAGGGAATATTATATCACCTTAATTGGTCTCACACATACAAATGTTTAGTCAGATAAACACAACGAAGAAATAACGAGGATCATCGAAAAATATAACAGACAAAATTCCATTAATCCTCATTTGACCAGTTAAACCTAGCAAATTATGCCGTCCCCATCTGCAAGCCGTCTCCTAAATTCAATCAACACATTTATAAAGACTCATTCATTAATGTGCTAACCTGCCAATCGCCCATCCCCTTAATTTATTTTACGCACTATATTTATTTATACTAGTACTTCTTTCTTTATGCTTTTTCTCATCACTTTATATACTTTCTTTATTACACCCTTCATGATTTCATCCACCCTTTCATCATCATTTTCCCCGCTTTGATCAATTCCCTTTCCATCATTTTACTTCATCCCACTGTTTGATTTAATTTAATCATGTTTTTCTATTTGGTTGCAATAATTGCATCATGTTTCGTTGTGAAGCTTGTGTTGAAAACTTCTTTAGTGCAAATTGTGAAGAAATGGTGGCGATTTTTAGAAGACGGTTGCTATGTGTACCAGTTCTACAGAGTCCCGCAATTCAACCACAACATGCAGGAAAATCAATTGTATCGAAAAGTTTATACTTATCTGAATTCTCTCCCCTGTGTTGAAGATTCTGATTTCACCAACCTTTTCTCAGGCGACAAGTCCAATGAAATCAACCTCGTTTTAGATTCCAACCAGGTTGTCGTTGACAATTTCCTCAGCGCTAGAGTTTCTTGGATCAATGAAAAGGATGTTAACACGGCCAATAAGTCGCTTGTTATGAAGATTAGGAAAAAGGATAAGCGTCGAATTCTTCAACCCTATCTTCAACACATACACTCTGTGTTCGATGAAATTGAACAGAGAAAAAAGGAGGTGAGATTATTCGTCAATGTAGATAACGAACCTCAGAGAAATGGACGGTGGAGATCAGTCCCGTTTACACATCCAGCAACTTTTGACACGATAGTAATGGACACAGATCTCAAAAACAAGGTCAAATCCGATTTGGAAACTTTCCTAAAATCAAAACAGTACTATCACCGTCTAGGTAAAGTTTGGAAACGGAGTTATCTTCTCTACGGACTTTCCGGTACAGGAAAATCAACATTCATTGCTGGAATAGCAAATATGTTGAATTATGACGTGTACGATGTTGATTTGTCCAAAGTTACAGATGATTCGGATCTGAAATTACTTCTGTTACAAACCACGTGTAAGTCGTTAGTTGTTATCGAAGATCTCGACAGTTACCTTGGTGAAAAATCAACGGTTCCTAGTATGTCTGGAATTCTCAACTTTATGGATGGAATATTCTCGTGTTGTGCGGAAGAGAGAATTATGATATTCACAATCAACAATAAAGATCAAATTGATCCAATGGTTCTCAGACCAGGACGTATTGATGTTCACATACACTTCCCTTTATGTGATTTCAATGCTTTTAAAAGCCTAGCGAATAGTCATTTGGGTTTAAAAGATCATAAGTTATTCCCACAAGTGGAAGAGATTTTTCAAACCGGGTCGGGTCTTAGCCCGGCTGAGATTGGTGAGATTATGATATCAAACCGGAGTTCCCCGACCCGGGCATTGAAAATGGTTATTTCTGCTTTGCAAACTAACACCGACTCAAGGGCTGCGACCCGGAATGCAAGGCGGTTGAGTGAAAGCGGGTCGGTTCGAACCGTGGAGGAAACGGGTGGTGATTCGGGTATTTTTTGCAAGGAAAGTGTGAGGGAGTTCAAGAAGCTATATGGACTTTTACGAATAAGGAGTAGTAGAAAAGATTCTTCCTACGAGTTTGATACATCGGATAAGGATAATTCAAGGCATGATCATAATTAACGTGTGTGTGTTTGTTTGGGTTAGTAATGGACCTTAACTGCATAATCATTTATTTATTTAGCTTAATTTCAAAGTTGATATTTCTAGCTAGTGAGTGATTTTTAGTAGATTTAACATAAAGATTGTAGTTAGAATTCATTATCTCTTATTGATAATCTCAATCATTCATTTATCGAAGTTATCCCAATGTTTAGGTTACTCATGTATGATGATGCTCTAATTTCTTCTTATTGCTTCTAACTATAAGTCGCTGTAATATGTAGCCCTGACCCTATGTTCTTTCTGGTGGGAAGCCGGAACTTGAAAATGAATCATTTACGTGAGGTGTTTATAGAATAGAAGGCTTTGCCCAAGGAGCGGCAGATCTCAAGTCTCTAAATGGACTTTCTGGCCATTCATAACCTTGGCTTTTTGCAAAGCTAGAGCTCGAATATTAATATATTTCCATCAAAAGATAGAAAGCAAAATGAAAAAACTTGAGATAGCAGAAATCGTCTCGTGTTCAGCTTTGAAAGCCCGCCATCTTTGCCAAAATGTCAATAGAATAGACATGAGAAATATATCCGAACAAGAAGTTTCATCCAAAGTTTTGCTTTACACATTGGGGTCATGAATATTAATTGATCAAACTTCCATAAAAGCAAACAATAAAGTATTTGTTAATTCGAAAGGTCTTTTGGCCACAATGACCCAAATGAGGTAAATTCATATAATTATTTAGGATAAATTTAATAATTTATGCTTACTTAATGTCATTTATATCTTTTTTTCTCAAAGTTTATCTTAATTTAAAATTATACAATAGAGGTTATGATGATTTTTATAAAAATATGGCTAAATTTGGGTTAAATTTGTAATTTTACTTAGTGTACAGCTTGGGCTCTTGAGCATAGCAATCTCATGACAAGTTCCAAGTTCAACAGCAATATCCTTTCGATTTTCGTAATATTTTGTAATATTGTGAACTCGAAAAGGTGAAATAATAATGTGTTGCCTCATCCAAATGTCCTTTTTGAAGTTTGAGGAATTCAAAAATACCCGTCAGTTAAGAAATGGAAATCTCTAGATGTTGAAAAAAGGTGTACATGCATTTTCTTCTATTGAAAAAGTTCTCGGTGAAGATGGCAAATTTTGTTGATTGCCCATTGAGATAAGGTAAGGCAGAAAAGAATCAATCCCCATTAATAAAGGTGATTGACTTTCTTATTTGATTGCACGACATTGTAGAATTTGATCTGTTCTTTGACTTTGCCAATTGACAATGAACAACGAAAAAATCACAATATAATAAAATAAATCCACTTTTTGTTTTTGCTCCTCCCCTCTTTGACTTATGGGCAATGAGCTATTCACTTCATATGTAAATTCGAGATAGTAGTAGCAATTATGGTATTTGCCCTACTTTTCATTCTCCACAACTCAAAACATTCAGGCAATTAATAGATTATTGAATATGACATTGTTTGAAGCAATTATTCTCCCCGTCTTAATTTAGAGTCCGGAGCCAAAATGGCATATTTTTACAGCAATTAGACCAAAATAGGCTGTCTTTTTTTTTTTTTACCCAAATGGGTATTTCGTTGAATGATCAACGAAATACCCCAGTTACTGTTCATAGCAGCAACTCTTTTTTTTTTTTTTTTTTTTTTGCTATTTCGTGGATTGTTCCACGAAATAGCTTTTTTTTTGCATTTCGTGGAACAATCCACGAAATAGTTTTTTTTTTTTTTTTTTTTAATTTCGTGAAAAAAATGATTTTTTTTACATATCATGACACAATCCACGAAATAGATGTTTTTTTATTTTATTTCGTGAATAAAAAAAGAAATAGGAAATTATAAATTTTTTTTTGTTTTTGCATTTCGTGTATTAAAAAACGAAATAGGATAATTTTTTTTCTAATTTCGTTCGTATAAAAAGGAAATTGGAAAATATATATATATATATATATATATATATATATATATATATATATATATATATATTATTTCGTGTATTAATGAAGGAAATTGATTTGTTTTTTTATTTTTTTTGCATTTCGTAATCTAATGAACGAAATAGGTTTTTTTTTTGTATTTAGTGAATAAAAAAACGAAATAGGAAATTATATACATATATATATATATATATATTTTGCATTTCGTGTATTAAAAAACGAAATAGGAAAATAATTTTATTTTCATTTCGTTTATATAAAAATGAAATAAGAATATATATATATATATATATATTTCATTCATGTACCAATGAAATATTTCGTGGATTGTTCCACAAAATGCAAAATAAAAAATAAAAAAAAAACATATTTCGTGGATTGTTCCACAAAATGCAAAAAAAAAAAAAAAAAAAACAGTTTTATTTATATTAACGAAACTGTTTTATTTTTTAATTTAAAACTGTTTTTTTTATTTTTTTATTTTGCATTTCGTGGAACAATCCACGAAATATAAAAAAAAAACAGTTTTTTTATATATTTTTGAAATTGATCTTATATATATATATATATATATATATATATATATATTCCAAATTGATTAAAAGCCATTTTTTAATTTTTTTAAAATATATTTTTCAAAAAACTTAGTGTTTAACTGTAAGGTTATTTTAGTCAACTTTATATATCGAGAAAATTAGTCAGCTTTATTTTCAAAAATTGAAACCGCAGAAGTGAAATTGACATTCACAGATACATTATCCCTGGATTTTTACGTTGAAATCTATTGCGTATCATCATCTTATAAGTAAATAAAACTGAAAATTTCATGCCAATTTGGGGAAAAATTGAAATTGAATGTGATAAAAGGCATTTTTTTTAAAAATCGGCTCGGCCAAACCGCCTTGTGGCAGTTTGTGTGCATAGATCTCGGAAAAATACCCAAAATCAAAAAAACAATCGCGTAAATCGGACGTCCGAGCGCAAAGTTATGACCATCTAAAGTTAACTAGTTTTTCTCCCTATATTTTTTAGAATTATATTTATATTTAAAATAAAGTTATGTCTTGACTTTACAACTATTTTTTTTTTCGTTTATTAAAAAACGAAATAAGATTTTTTTTTATTTCGTGAATATATAAATGTTTTTATAAATGAAACACAAAAATATATATATATTCATCCTATTTCATTGGTACATGAATGAAATATATATATATATATATATATATATTCCTATTTTTTATTTTCCTATTTCATTTTTTAATACACGAAATGCAAAAAATATATATATATATATATATATATATATGTATATAATTTCCTATTTCGTTTTTTTATTCACTAAATACAAAAAATAAAAACCTATTTCGTTCATTAGATTACGAAATGCAAAAAAAATAAAAAAACAAATCAATTTCCTTCATTAATACACGAAATAATATATATATATATATATATATATATATATTTTCCAATTTCCTTTTTATACGAACGAAATTAGAAAAAAATTTATCCTATTTCGTTTTTTAATACACGAAATGCAAAAACAAAAAAAAAATTATAATTTCCTATTTCTTTTTTTATTCACGAAATAAAATAAAAAAACATCTATTTCGTGGATTGTGTCATGATATGTAAAAAAAAAATCATTTTTTTCACGAAATTAAAATAATAAAAAAAAAAAAAAAGCTATTTCGTGGATTGTTCCACGAAATGCAAAAAAAAATTAAAAAAAAAAAAAAAAAAGAGTTGCTGCTATGAACAGTAACTGGGGTATTTCGTTGAATGATCAACGAAATACCCATTTGGGTATAAAAAAAAAAAGACAGTCTATTTTGGTCTAATTGCTGTAAAAATATGTCATTTTGGCTCCGGACTCATTCAAACACCTCCTCAATTCTCTTCTTAATCTCTAATATCCTTTTCCTAGAATTTTCATTGCCTCCCTAACCACGCAACTAAGGATGCTTACAATTTCTTAATTGTATATATAAACTAGTAAATTTGTCCGCGCATCGCCCGGTAGAAATCACTGATTTCTTTTTTATAACTTTAATCGAGATAAAGACATATAATTTTCATTATACCAAATATATGTATATAAAATAAGGTATACATACGAAAAATTTAAAATCGGTATATCTGAAAATACTAAAATACAGAAGAAAAGAACAACCTCAATAAAATTAACGTTCATTACAAAAGAGTATCTAATATATATCTTCAAACCTTCTCTTTTTTGTTTGAAAGTTGTTTATAAAATATTTAACCCGCGAGATGATTAAAAGAATCAAAATATGTCTGAATGATTAGTGTCGCATAATTTTTATGAAACAAAATTGATCTTTAATAATCAATCACCTTTTCATTATTCTACCATATCTTTGCGACTCTTCACATTACAAATATAAATTTTTGACAAAAATAATTTGTAAGAAAAGAAATCAACACTTGAAAGGAAATACAAGAAATAAATACTAATGTAAAACAAAGAAAAGAAACATAATGTACCATTTGGAGGGATATATATCACCCGTTTATATTCAATTTTTATTGTACAAACATCTCAATTATTTTTCAAAATTATAAAAGAAAAGAAAAAGAAGGAGAACTAAAGAGAAAGAAGATTAGAAATCAAAAGAAATCAGATGACTTTTTTACCGGAAAAAGAGTTAAAATAGTAGAGCTTTTCTTCGAACCTGTTTCAGATCGTATCCTTCTCTTCTTTGAAAACACTTCTGATAAGCATCATGAGTTTCAATCAGTCTCGTCATATTTTACAAATCTCAGTATTAGAGCCTTCTAATATTGGGTTATTCGTAAACCCAAATAAATTAATACAATAATGAAGAGAAAATGAAAAGTTATACAATAAAGACTTGAAAATGGAAAGTTCATTACCTATTTATGTAACCTACCTAATGAATATGTGTTTTCAATCAGTTACAGCTTATCATTAGCCGTAAGCCCGTAGGCCGTAACTAAGAGGTGATTATTAAGAAAATTTACTGTAGTAACTGGAAGTAACTTTTCTAAAAGAGATGGCTGTTGGATATTTTGATAGAGCAGTTTTCAAAGGTGCATAAGAAGAAAAAGGCAAAATTCTATAGTAACTGAAAGAGTTCATATTCTAAAATGTAAATTCCCTTTTAATTCAGCAATAAATGCATACAATTATAGACTTATTGATAGAGATTTTATTTTTCAGCAAATATTTTGAAGGAAATATATGAGAAAAAGGTCAAAAAATTGATAAAAAAGATAAATAGCAATGGTGGCCTAAGAGAGGTGCCATATCACTCTCTTATTGCCTAGCTTTATACTGTATATATATTCAAGAGTCTAATGCTTCTTTTAATATTACTCTCTTTGTTATTTAATTAGGGGGAAAAAAATGAAATACCCAACAGAAAAGTCAAAGCTACCAATCCTAATTAAAAATTTACATGTTAAGAATCTTAAGGTAATAGTCTTGGATATATCTTGAACAATCATAAGAGTTGTGACTAAACGACAAACTGTGCTTTGTTCCCCTTGTTGATCTCTTGCTTTACTTAGGTAGTCATTATTTAACCGGTCGAGAAAATATTATATACTCTCCTAATTTAAGTCTCCTTATTACTATTAGTTATTAAAAGAGTGTTGTAAGTTTTAATATCACACTTGATGTCCCTATACTATAGAACTTTTAATGTAAAATTATTTAATTTTCATTTCAATCACTATAAATTGTATTCATAATACTCCTTGGTATGTATTTGTCTTATCATTTTGTTTGATGAATGAAAGGCACGTAATTTACTTATTATTCTCAAACTATTGCAAATTAAATTTCGACTTTGTTGCAATAAAGTTACTTGTTCTTCAAATGTACGCGTTAGCAAATCTGAGCTTTCTAAGAATAAGATTAAATTTTCTTTGGAAGAAGTTGAAATATTATTATTGACATAGTTTCAGATATATAGGAGCTAAAGTGATAGGAGTTGTACGTAACACTGCCCTATCTTTATTGACATAGTTTCAGATATACGTGTTAGTTCTTTACGATCCACTGATACTTATGTGTGATATGTGCATCCTTCTGTTCTTGGTCTCTTTTTCTTTCATAGCCTTTTGCTCTTCACTTGAAAACAGGTGATTAATAAGAATGGATTTGGAGGCGTGTGGTTTTGAACTTTTGATCCAGTTTGTTACATTGTAAAAATTTCAAATCCGACAAATTTTTGACCTTTAACTTTGAAGACTTGCCCATAGGGCAAGTGAGATCAAAAGTTCAAGACTATCAATTTCTAAGTTCATTATTTTCCTGCTTGAAAACCACATCTGACTTTGGTTCTTTCTGACTTGTTATCAGAACATTTGGGTTGGGCCAACAATCAAATTTCAAATGTCATTTGCACGATTTCCCTTCAAAGGCACTGGTCTTTAAATTTTGTCCCTCAAATTGGTGGTCTTTAATTTTTGTCCTTCGCTAAAAATCTCTTGGTTTCGGGTTCGAACCCCCGCTCAGTCAAGAATTAAAAAAATTGCCTTAAGGCCTAACTTTGCTACAAACCTCTGTCTTGTGAATTTTTTTTTTAAAACTGAGCTGGGGTTCGAACCCAGAACCTCGGAGTATTAGGCGAAGGGAAAAGATTAAAGACGCCAATTTGAGGGCAAAAATTAAAGACTAGTGTCGTTTTTACTGAGCTGGGGTTCGAACCCAAAACCTTGGAGTATTAAGCGAAGGGAAAAGATTAAAGACCCCAATTTGAGGGCAAAAATTAAAGACCAGTGCCGTTGAAGGGAATCCGCCCAAAAAAAATGAATTTCAAACCATTTTTTTTGTGCGGAGTGACCTTCAAATGCACTGGTCTTTAATTTTTGCCCCTCAAATTGTTGGTCTTTAATTTTTGTCCTTCGCCTAAAACTCCTAAGTTCCTGGTTCGAACCCCCGCTCAGTCAAAAATTTAAAAAAGTTTCGCTAGGTAAAACTTGGACTCGCAAGGCAGAGTTTTGCCCAAAACTCTACCTTAGAGTTCGCTAAGGCATAGTTTGCCGGCAAAACTTACCTTAAGGCATGGTTTGCAGGCAAACTCTACCCCACAGGCATAATTTGCCTGCAAACTCTGCCTCATTAGGCAAACTATGCCCGATGGGCAGAGTTTGTAGGCAACCTCTACCTAGCGATTTTTTTTTTAATTTTCGCCTGAGCAGCGATTCGAATCCGAAACCCTGAGGTTTTAGGTGAAGGGCAAAATTTTGCCTGATGGGGTAGAAATTAAAGACCACCCGAAAATAAGGGTATTACTGTGAATTGCCCATTTCAAACCCATACATGTTACATGAGCCCAACTGATTGTGTCTCATCTAGAACCAAACTTTCAGCATCGTTAGCTTTGGATGCCAAAAGGCCCAAGATCTTTTATCATACTACTTGCCTCGTTTGGACAGTTCCTAGCTAAATTGATATTCTTCTTTTTCCATGTTAACAAACATTCTGATTGTACAGATTAACAGTTATTTTTTTATTTTTTTTTGGTTTAAGAATAACGATAGCAATATTTTTACTCCATAAATTCAAGGTTTTCTTATGTTCCAGAATAAATGCCAAAAAGGCAAATGCAACCTACCTTAGCAACATTTCATGCTGCCCAATACTTCACAGTTATCAGACAACAAGAGGAATTAACTAGCAGATCAGGCTTGTAAAAGTTAGGCGGTTGGGCTATGGCACATTATTTAGCTCATTTTGGTCCAACGGGCAGCATATTTCCACCAACTTTACCCGCTCATTTAGTAGCTCAACCAATTTTGACCTACCAAGATTCAGCCTAACCTGCGCCATTGTTAGCATAGATGAATTAAATCCTCCTTAGAAAATTGTATATTCTGTATAAACATTTTGTATATCTGTATATTTTGTAAAGATTGGACACTCTAGTTTTAGTTTAGGTATTGGGCCTCATCAATTGTAACAGACACGGCCCATTAGTGAGTTGCCCAAGTGTTTTATTAAGTAAAGACAAGTTGTACTCCTTACTTTACTTTTCAGAAAATTGAAATGGAAAAGTCAGTTTTAATTTCATTCTCTCTCTAGAACTTTCTGAGGTTTCTCCATTGAAATCCTTCAATTTCTTCGTTCAATATTTCATTTTATCACCCATTTGACACTCCTAGTATGCCTTTATTTTTATTTTATTTTAATTAAAAAAATGGCAATTTGAGTGATAGAAAATAGAAAATGCTGCAACCCTAGTGATTTTGCATGTATACCATGAGAGTTTAAGTTATACATTTACATAATTAATTTTTCCACCATCAGATCATCTTTACATGTACGTATGTTGTAGCAATTGACATATCTTATTTTTTAGTTTACAGATTTTACACTTTAAGAAGGCTCACAAGTGGATATCCTTTTGGACACCTTAGTGGTATAAAAATTCTTTAGATAATGTATGTAACTTAAAACTCAATACTTATAAACATCAACGAGAAATGGAGAGAAAATGATAGTCGCCTTCAAATTCTAGGATATTTTGTATTTTCCCTTGGAAATGTTTTGATGAAATATTAGGGGAATTAAAGGGATTAGTCGTTGTCATGGGGAAATGTGGATATTTCATTAAGTTTTGTCATGGTTTCTTAAAGCCTAAAGGTCCCCATGCTCTTTGATTTCACTTTTTCCACGTGATAATATTTAGATGGAAAAGAACCATCTCATGAGGTCGATGTATTTCTCCTTCTAATTTCTAGACGTAGCTGTGAGAATAATAACTAACATATGTACTTGCAAGTGTGAGAAACTAGTCAGACTAGAATATGATGCTACATTTTTTGTGTGGTTTGTAGAGACACTAAAAAGTAAGTTTCACTATATTTTGGCTAAATACCTAGATAGCCTCTTAAACTTGACACCTTTTATAACATAGACATTTAAACTTACATAGTGATCAGATAGACACTTGAACTTGGTAAAAGTGTATCTTTTAAACACTTATGCACATAAGGCCTAGTGCGTGGATTACACTTGCTTTCATGTGCTAAATACACCAATTATTAAATGACACGTGTAATTTTCAAAAGAATTGACAATATTAAAACCACTTCTCACCCCACCACTGCCAGGTCACTCCCTCCATTTCTTCATCCCCCCATGCTGTCCCTTCCTTTCTCTGGCAAATTAAGTTCTCTAAAAAAAATGGCTTCATAAGCACAATAATGTTGCATTGCTAATTGATTTTTCTTGTATTGTTTTCTGAGTGCTTTTTAGATTCGATCTAAACAAGAAAAACTTTGATAACTATGGTAATTAATTCGTAATTGTAATAACTTCAACTAAAACGATTTGTCAAAGTATAATTTTTTTGAATAATGAACTGAAATAGTAATAATTATTTTGGGAAAGAAAGAAATAAGCGAAGGAGTTCAGTGGTTAGAGAATCTTGTACTGAAGACAGAGTATATTGATATTTTTTCCAGCGGTGCACATATAACATATTTGCTTTGTTCATTAATAATAACATCAAACGTCTAGAAAAAAGCAAAAAATTCAAGCATGTATTTCTTATTTATAAGAAAAAAAAAAAAGAGCAACTGTTCACTCTTTTCAACATCATTTTTAAATTTTATTCCTAAGAAACTCAAAAATATTTTGAACTTCTATTTTCTACCTTTGAACGACGAAATACTATAACAAATTATGAGAAAATTTAGAATTTTTTTGAATAAGCTATTATATTAAATTACATTTTATTTTACCAAAATCTAATCAATTTGAGTTTATAGTGTAGAAAGTACATCATTATATTAGATGAGATCTTACCTTTTTTTTTTCTCAGGTGTAAAGGTTAGAAACTAAAGAGACAATTATGCCCCCCAAAAAAAAAAAAAAAAAAACAGGTATGCCAAAAAAAAAATCTATTATTTTGCTGACTCAGCAATTTTGCAAAAGTTTCACGCGCTCATTCCAAAATACAAAACACGTGAATTGCTAGGATGGACAAATGTGTTTAAAAATTACATTTTGGACAAGTTTAAGTGTCTATCTGGTCAATTTATAAGTTTATATGTTTATCTTACAAAACATGCCAAGTTTAGGGGGCTATTTAGGTATTAAGCCCTATATTTTGGTGCCGGTCATGTTTATCGTCTCATATATTCCTATTAAACTCTTTCATATTTTTTCCTTTTTACAACTGTAATGGTGATGGTATTATCATGTATCAGAGGTGGTTGCGGCCCGTGGGGCAGTGAAGCTCCCGTTTCATGGACCGGATCAATACTTACTCTCTTACGATGTCTGCATCAAATCAAATAATCTAAACCTTAATAATTAAAAAATTAATAGTACACAACACTAATTATGGTTAAGTGAGAAATATATATATACACAAAACATGTATCTTAAATTTATTAATCTGATGAAAATATCGGGCGCGAAAAGCTTTTATGATTTTTGAGGACCTTGCACAAATTGCATATATTCCTATTAAACTCTTCCATATTTTTTCCTTTTTACAACTGTAACGGTGATGGTATTATCATGTATCAGAGGTGGCTGTGGCCTGTGGGGGCAATGAAGCTCCCGTTTCAGGGACTGGGTAAATACTTATTCTCTTACGATGTTTGCATCAAATCAAATAATTTAAACTTTAATAAATAAAAAATTAGTAGTACACAACACTAATTATGGTTAAGTGAGAAATATATATACACAAAAACATGCATCTTAAATTTATTGATTTGATGAAAATATCGGGCCCGAAAAACTGTTATGATTTTTTGAGGACCTTGCATAAATTAGGATAAAGACAATAGTCATTAACTGGCTAGCCTCCTGGAGTAAAGGGGAAGAGTTGTGCAGTATTCTTAGCAACTTACTAATAGTAGAATATATAGCCAGCCATAGGGAGAGAGAACTTTCAAATGGTGATTGATGAGAGTGGTGGGTGTATATATATATATATATATATTCTCACTTTTGTAACTATATTCTCACTATTTTATTTTATTTGTTATAGTTTAACTTGACATGATATTTAATCAGGAAAAAAGACCTTTAAATTTATGATTTTATGTTGCAATATTTATGTAATTATAAAACTTTTGAAATTTTTGATCTAAAATATGTCATAGCATTTGTATGATTATAAAATATTCTCATTAAGAAAATATAAGAATGCTCATTATTTTTAATAGATTAATGAACGTTGAAGAAAGTGAGAGGCAGAAAGTAATTAAGAAGACTGTGCATATCTTAGTACCCGTTTCTCCATAAGAATTATTCACTTTTTTCCATATTTTTTTTCCTTCACTTTTTTCAAAAATTAGTGTTTGGCCATGAAAATTCCAAATACAACTTGAAGTTGTATTTGGAATTTGAAAAACAAGAAAAACTTATTTTTCAAGTTTTTCACAACCAAAACTGTCACGACCCAAACCGATGAGCCGTGACGAGGGGTCTGACCTCTAGCGACCAAACACCCCTGTACTCGTATCTAAAATATACTGAACATCAAAGGCCCATGGATGGCACAACTAATCTCATAAAAAGGAAACATCAGAACTCTGTACAATCTGCATACATATATACACAATCATGCGGAAGAACAGTGCGAGCCAACTAGGCCGCTACATATACTGTACACAAAAGAATAGAAGCCGACAAGGCTACATCGTCTGACTAATACATACAACTGTCTACAGACCTCTACTGGAATAAAAGCTGTAGAAAGGACGAGACAGGGCCCCGTCATACCCATATGCATACACATCTCAAAAGGGGCATACCAAAACTGACTGTAGTTCCGGATCGAACGGAGCGTACCGACCACTGCTAAATCTAGAAGTCCTACTGAGCTGGACTACCTGTCTGTCTCCCTGTACCTGCGGGCATGAATGCAGCCCCCCGAGCAACGGGGAGTCAGTACGGATAATGTACTGAGCATGTAAAGCATAAGAGCAACATCATATATATGTACACATGGGAATCATGAATAAGATCTGAACTCATAAGCTGAAATGACTGACTGCATGTATTTATACGAATTAGTATCTGCATGAATCTGTATATCTAACAATGCCTCTGTGGGCGCATAATACGCATGCTCATGCCTATCAATGAAGGTCATGCATCTATATATAGGTGCGTGTATAACGCTAGATTTATACGCGTATATAATGCCTGTTTCTTTTCTCATATCGTATCGGCCTCTTTGTGGCCATCATCATATACATTGCTGCGATACTTGCAGCCTGATTCTCATATCATCATATTACTACACCAGCTGATCAGGTAGTAATGCGTATATAACGCGTGCTCCTTTCCATACCCCATATACATATAATACTTGCGTATATAACGCCTTCTGGTCACGGGTCAACACACACACACACACACACACACACACACACACACATATATATATATATATATATATATATATATATATATATATATAAATGTAATGCATGAATAACTGTATACATAAAACTAGACTCATGAACAGAAGGAATAATCGTAAAGGGGTACATGAACATCAAAGACTATAATACTCCTAATACTTTTAAGAATAGAGTAATGTGGACTCGCTTACTCGTTTATTGGATCGTATCATAAGATCATGCCAAAATAAGAAAACGGTAGCTTAACATACCTCGACGTATATCAAATCGACCAACTCCTACTTCTCGACTTGTAAATCTACAATTAAGACAACATAGGCTTTCATTAGACTAGGTACTTCACTTGCTAACCCCCTTTTGATGCATAGAGGGCTTAACGAATCATGAACAACATTTCTCCCATAAGCTTAACAACTCTTTAACTTCTCATTCGATCCCACATCAACTACAATACTCACATCAACCATGACAACACACACACACACACACACACACACACACATATATATATATATATATATATATATATATATATATATATATATATATATATCAAAATATACGTAAACCCGTTTCCAATCATCTCTTAAAACAACCCTATATCACTACATTGCTCTTCATCAACTTAACACTTCCACAATTACCTTCTCTTCACTTAGAATCACTAAAACTCTTGATACTCAACTTAAATACAAAGGTAGAAATCATTTACATACCTTGAGGAGTCAAGAATCACTCCAACTTCAACTCCCTAAACTCCATTCTTGAAGAAACCCTAGAAGCAACCTTTCTTCTTCATCATCTCAGGTTTACGGGCTCCGGGTCTCGTCAAATCTTCACTAATATGATGAAAAATATTGGAAGAGAATATTTTAAGGTTTTCTGATTTTTGTAAAGAGGAAAATGTGAAATGAAGTCGTGACCCACATATTTATACTTGGAAGCCAAAAGGCTATAGCTGTCCGGTTCGACGAGTGGGTCGACGGCCCGTCGACGTGTCGACGGTCCGTCGACCTGCGCCTGCAGAATGCATGGCTGCGGAACCCTGTCGACGCCGTACAACGAAGGCCCGTCGACAGGTTCGACAACCCATCGATCTTGACTGATGTCCTGCAGGTTTTTCTTATTCAGTTCAAGTCGCGTCGATTCGATTCGTTCAACTTCTAATCTTTTAAATCACCAGGAATACCTACTGGTACCATTTCATACGGGGTAAGACACTTTCTATCTCCAAAACTCGGGCTTGGGTCTCGATTCCCAAGGCATACCCAACTAGGAAATCATAAGTTCTACCACTACGAAAGCGAGGGGTGTAACATTCTTTCCCCCTTAGGAACATTCATCCTTGAATGTTCGAATAAGCCTGGGTTATAAAAATCTCGGCAGAGTTTCCCCTGTACTTATACCAATCCGTCCTGTACACAACAACCCAAAATAATGCCTCACAGGGCCACTCACTGTAACACACAATACCATGGCCTCACACGACCAAATCATGACAACTGAAATGAAAACAATACCTGGGGAAAGTGATGTCTCCGACTGCACCTCCGGTACTGCTGGGAACAAATACGGGTACTTAATCTTCATCGCTTCTTCCGCTTCCCAAGTCACTTCTTCAACATTCTTATTCTTCCACAAGACTTTAACGGAGGCTACATCTTTAGTTCGCAACCGACGGACCTGCCTATCCAATATAGCCACTGGAACCTCTTCGTACGATATTTCAACAAAAAAATAATATTTCAAAAACTATGGCTAAACACAACTCCAACTCCAACTCTAAAATTCCAAAAAAAGTAAAAAAGTTTTTGATTTCTATGGCCAAACGCCTACTTAGATGTATCACTTTCATAAACCTTGCATCTTTCATGCATTTTCCTGGCTTTAATTTCTTGTACGCATGTTTCCTGCATCTTTCCTCACACGTTCAACTTCTGATTAATTATCACCAAAGGTTAAGTTATAGTGGTTATAACTTAATTCATTTTTAGGTGTGTTTACTATTCTTTGTATCGGAAAAAAAAAAGAGAGGAGTTGTATAAGGCAAGGAATAATACGGGGAATCTGGATTCTGGTTGTGTTTTTGCTGGAGACGAGAGTTTAAAAAATTGACCATAAACGCTGGTTCAAGTGAGTATAAAATACTCCCTCGAGATAAAGAAAAAAAAAAGTTCACTTAGCCTTTTTTTCTTGGATCAAAAAAAGAGTTCACTTAGCAAATCAAGAAAGAATTAACCTTGTTTTTCCATATTTACCCCTATTAAGTGTTATATGATCAAATCCCAATGCCTATTTAATTAGGGATAGTTTAGTCAAATTACCTATTTTTTCTAAGAGTTTTTTTTAAGGGATGTGCAAATGGCTAAGTGGACTCTCTTTTTGATCCGGAGGGAGTAAAAGTGTAGCAAAAATGTGACATGCATCTGCCACAATACACACATTTTTTTTGTTTTCAATGATTAGAGACAATCTAATAGTCCTGGTACTTAGAAATAATTCCATGAGGAAAATTATTTACCCCACAAGAAAGACACCGTTTTGGATAGTGTCCCGTAGATTTTAATTAATAATTCAGCATTTTTATCATAGTATAGGATTGTCATGATATGGACATAGGAGTAGTAATTTATTGGCTATTTATATCTGTCTCCTCTACCAATCTATCTGTGACATGCATGACGCGTCTACCGCATTTTCAACGATAAACACCCTAGAGGATCTAAAGTTTTACTAGTAGTTAGGTCCATCAAAGTAACAAGTCAATTGTGTACTATAGGCAATGTTTTGAGATTGACAACTACGTGTTTGATTAGTTCGAGTAATAAAATAACTCTCATTGAATTAGGCTTATGTTTCTTTGTTCATTTAATTGGGGACTTTCAACAAGCCAGCTCACCAGTAGCTAGTACTCCTTACTCTGAAATTCTTTTTTGGATAATTAATTAGGAGCATTGGAAACTAATCACGGAATAGTAACTTAATTAGAGGACATGTGACACTGAATTATGATCGCTTAACCTCAGCCGTTTTGTTTTTTCACTTAAGGAAAAAACTTATTAGTAGTGTTAAACATCAGTGAGTACAAATTATATTTCACTTGAAATATTCTTCAATTAACTTTTTTAATATTTCACCAGCCTTCCAAATGTTCAAAGTTCAGTAATTATAATTATTGATATCAAATAATTATCACAAATACTGTCGGTCGAACTGTTGAAGAGTGTATTCATCTCAAAGCATGTTTATATTTCTTTAATTATGTCTTCTATATGTGTCCCCTCACGCACATACCTAATTCTTTTTTCAAGATTCAAACACGTGATTTTTTTTTTTTTTTGATAATTGGTAGAGTTAAAATTCGAATCTGAGACATCTGCTTGCTCCGATACCATATTGAAATATGTAATTATCTCATCTAACATTTTAAGTTATTAGACAAAGTACACTTTTATTTATTTAATTATATTTTCAATCCGAATCAATACGTACGAATACTGAACTATCAAGATATTATTCATGGCGAAACTGTAACTTATTTGCCTTAGCAAAAGTAGTACCTTCGTTTATGCTGTCGGTTAACCACCCGTTATGGACAGTGTAAATCGGTAGTGGCGAAACCAAAAAATCAAAGCCTGATGAGGAAGCCCATGTGATATTAAATGGTGCTATTGAAAGCGAAAGAAAACAAATGCATTCATTACAGTAATTTTGGCATTGCGTCTTCATGATAGTAACATGATAAAGGTTTCCCTACTCTCCCGTCTCAAATTATCTGTCTCTTAAAAAAATATTAATTTATTTTATTATTTTATTTTTATTTATGTCTTAAGATATAATTTTTTTTCCTTGAATATTATTCTATTTAGGATAAAGGTGCAAATATACTTCTCAAATTTGCGATATAGAGCAGATATACCTCTCGTTAAAGAAGTGGTGCATATATAGCCCTGTTTTTACACAAATGGTGCAAATATACTATTTTCACTGTCAGAATTTTTTTTTGAAAAATCATTTAGCTTATCTTTTAATGATGAAAATGTCACGTGGCTATAAAAAATAAGTCTACCCATTTTTTTCTACTAGACTTATTTTTTAAAGCCATGAGGCAATTTTTTTTTTTTTTTTGCTAATGGGTTGTCTTGTTCGTTTTAAAAAAATATCTCCTTTGTAATACCTTGTACCTTTTAAATAGGTTACGTTCATGATTTGGGACTTAGAAGATCAGATGAGAAGTGTGGGAAATAAATTCGTCTCAGTTCAACAAAGTCCTTCTTATACGACCAATTATACGGACCGTATATTATTATACGGCCTGTACTTTTAGTTATTGTATTATAGGGGGAAGATTTCAGTTTCTACCAAAGTTCTAAAACATTATAAGGACCGTATTTTTGTTCGTATAATATTATACGGACCGTATTATAGGTCTGTGAAACCCGTTTGAAAGTTCTCAGTTTCTAGATTTTAAACGTTGTCAAATACGGCCGAGTTATACGGACCGTATAACATTATACTGACCGTATAATTTTCCGATGCAGTTAAGTATAAATACGTCATGTTCAGTTCTTTTTCCACTTTTCACATTCCCCAAGCCCTAGAACGAAGGTGTTCTTCTCTCAACACTCCAAAACATCAAGGTAAGTCAATCCAAGCCCTTCCAAATCAATTCTAACATGTGTTCTCATAATCTAACTGTTACACCCCGTAGTTTCGTACGTCGAGATTTATAAGTGTTGAAGGTTTTAAGTGCGCATACTAGAGTTCCCTTCAAGGATATATGATATTATGCGAGCTAATCCTATGGTTATGACGGTTTACGTTCATATAGTAAGCTATGGAAGGATTGGAGGGCAAGTGAAGCAAAAAAATTAAATTGTTGGAACTTTGGAAAAACATGAAGGGCGACTTTGGTCCGAATTGGAGGAAGAATATCTTATAGTATATGAAAAGTTTTGGAGCAAAACTAAAGCCTAAAATGAAGTTCGTCGAGTCTAGTTTCCAACGCAACAAACCGCTCGTCGATACAACATCGAAGTAGAGAATTATGGATGTTACAAGTTAGACTGACAAAGCGGAAACGCGCACTATAGTAACTGCTACAGTAGCCGTAACTGCTACAGTACTGCTACAGTACCACCGACTTTAGAACTTTATAAAAGGAGTTTTACCCCTCATTTTTCAGCCCAAAAAAATACTCTAAATGTTTCCCAAATTTTCTAGAAAATTCTCCCAACTTCCGCCACTAGATTTTAATGCGTAGTTGCGATTATATTATCGTATTGCGGTGAATCTTGGTTGGAATTCAAGGAAAATATTGGAGATATTGCGGTATTAGCGAGAATAAGGTAAGATTTTCTCCTTATTGATATGGATATAAGTTTATTTACGGAAGTAGAGTTGTTGAATAATTGTATAGTGGATTTGTTGGTGGAAAAATTGGACAAATATCGTGTG
This sequence comes from Lycium barbarum, assembly GCF_019175385.1. Lineage (NCBI taxonomy): Eukaryota > Viridiplantae > Streptophyta > Magnoliopsida > Solanales > Solanaceae > Lycium > Lycium barbarum. The sequence continues at coordinate 121,668,565 of NC_083339.1, read as the reverse complement.
GGATATTTTATGGAATATATTGGTATTGATAATATTGTGGTTGATGTTGGTATTGTTGTTATTGTTGTTGGTTGCTGGATTATGATTTCGGGCTAGGCATATAAACAGGGGAGATGCTGCCCGAATTTCGGTAGATTCTAAAAGGATTTCATTTGCATGCTTGAGACAAGTGTATGATGTTGAGCTTAATGATAATATGGATGGTTTATGTATAGAGTTGTGAGCTTGGAAGAATAAACGTTGAACGACTAAGGCGACCGAAATGTATGTTAAGGCTAGTCCCTTCTTTCTAAAGACATGATTCTTATGCTAGGATTTCGTCCATATTTCTATAATGTTCTTATTCCCAAAAGTAGAAACTCATGATTTCCAAAGCTCTTACGATGTTACATGTAAAATGTTCTACAATGATTGTGACGATGATAATAATTCTATTCTAGAAATTCCGAAGCTACGATTTGAGGGCATTATGAGATTATTGAGTCATTCCATGAATCCCTTGATCTTACTCATTGTTGATGGTCTCACCTCATGTTACTCGTTCCTTCGAGGTGAGATATACCGAAGATAATAGTTCTATTTCCAATGCTATCTAAGTTCATGATTCTCGATACTCTCATGACATTCTCGATTTCATCTTACGATAGTTGATCCTTCAAGGAATGATATAGTGATAATGAAAATGCGGATGATGATGTTGATTTCATTTATGTATTTTTATGGTTATGTATGTGTGTATGTATGTGTGTATGTATGCATTGCACTCCCTCTAATCAGTTAGGTATTACACCGAGTCCCGAAAGGGCCGGGTAAGATAACACCGAGCCTCAATGGCCGAGAAAGATAACACCGAGCCTCAATGGCCGAGAAAGATAACACCGAGCCTCAATGGCCGGGCAAGATAACACCGAGCCTCAATGGCCTGGCAAGATAACACTGAGTCTCGAAAGGGCCAGGTACGGATATAACAAATGTATGTATAGTAAATATATGTGAATGCAAATGTGTGTACATTGTGTATGGATGTGTGTGAAATGTTTTTCCTATCGACGAGTAGTTCACATGACAGAGATCTTAGAAATTGTACGAGGTATAGTTACTCACTTTACCTTGTGTCATCATCATTCTTATATCATGTTAATATTTATGCCTTACATACTCGGCACATTGCTCGTACTGACGTCCCTTCTTGTGGACGCTGCGTTCATGCCCGCAGGTGTAGATAGACGAGACAAGGATCTTCTATAGTAGGCTGCCTTCAGGTACCAGTTCTGATTGGTGAGCTCTGCTTCTTCCTGGAGCATTGCCGAGTCTGAGTCTATATATATATATATATATATATATATATATATATATATATATATATATATATATATATATATATATATATATATGTGTGTGTGTGTGTGTGTGTGTGTGTGTGTGTGTAACTTGTGTTAAGGGTATGTCGGGGGCCCTGTCCCGACTTGGACTTGTATACTTCAGTCATGTTCATAGAGACTTTGCAGACAGTTCCTGTGTACAGCTTAGTCATAGTGTGATGATAGTAATGTCGGCATCATGGGTCCATTGTACATATACTTATGCATGATATTATGTTCGTATTTAGCCTCTTGATCCTATTGTTTCCATTTGAGACACGAAGGATGTAAGTTATAAGTTGATTCGCTCGGTTTCCGTAAGGTGCCGGGTGCCAATCACGCCTTACCAAGGGTGGGGTGTGACACTAACAATGAAATCATTGTTCTTAACATAGGGTTTTCAAGAAAACCCATTGAAAGAACTCAAGACTTAAACCTTAGAATTCTTCTTCCAAAATCAGATTGTTATTACAAGTTTGGAGCATTACCAGGTATGTAGGGTTACAATCTATGTGTGGGAATATCCTTGTTCTCCCCCCCGCTACGTTCTTCCATGAGTAGACAAGTTACACCAAAACTAGGGTTTAGGCATGTTCATGATAACCCTAAGTACATGTACCATGATATACTATGTTTGTATGATTACTTCGTTATTGTATTCTTAATAGTCCCTTTTGGTTATTGAGAATCTGTTCGTAATACATGAAAACCCATACTTTGAATTCCATGAGTCCTTACATGCAAGATATGAAATTTTATGTTTATTTTTGTGGAAATCCTACATGTCTCCATGTTTTCATACAAGATATAATGCATATCACCTTCATGTTATACTACAAGCAAGAATCATGTTTACAAGAAATTTATATAACTCATGGGCTACTAAGCCAACTATATCCATGTTCATGTATTTGGGAGTTGCACAGATTACCGAGAATGTTTCATACCTGAAACTACGTATGCCAATGTAGGATAAGGATCGCCCCGCCCAATAGGACGATTCTTTCATATTTTCCCCATTGAGGGATTTGGATCCATTCATGTTCATGTTTTGTACCCCGGCAAGGTACAAGATGACTTAGCTAATCAGGCAGACATTAGACGCCACGTGCTAACGTAATGGTTACATGTCGGTCATACTAATGCTCTCCCATAGATATTTTACTCATGTTATTTATATATATGTATCCATGCTCATGCTTATAGCCAGGTTTCAGTTTCAATTTCAGCTATTATCATTGCTATTTCATGTGCCATGCTTATTCTTTCAGTTGCTTTACATACCAGTATATTCAATGTGCTGACGTCCCCTTTTATTGCCCGGGGGCCTGCATTTCACGATGAGGTGCTTGTAGTCTTCAAAGAACAATTACTACTAAAGCTAAAATAGAAACAATACTTAATTTTTTCTTAAACTTCTAAAATAATAAATAATTTGAGATAACTATTTTTAAGAAAATCACGACATATAATTTGGCACGATGGCCTATAATGCTCCTATTTGTGAAATGAAAAAAAGAATTCCAATTATCCTGCTATTAAATGGAGCAATAGGAATACCATGAAGTTGAGTACATAAGTACCGACAGATACCACACAATCCATAATGGACACGTGTCAAATAGTGGTTAATCAAAGGCCAAGATTGAATCTGAAAAAAGAAAATGAACAGTAAAAGTAACATGTGTTTAGAGGATTACAGCACAGAAGGAACCGCGTATACATTTGCCCCGGTTCACTTCATATATAATAGCGCACACATATGCATGATACAACAACCATTAGAAGAAAGAATATATCTAATCTGAGAGTGGCAGTAAAGATCGAAGAGCAACAATGGAGTTGTTCTACTATGTCTTGTTTGGGGCGATGGCTGCAGTGGTTGCAGCTTTGGAGCTTGGTGGAAAGAGTAACAAAGATCGCATCACAACTTCTCAGGCTTTTAATTCCTTTAAGAATAATTACATTCTTGTTTACTCTCTCATGATGGGTACGTTCCTTTAATTCACCTCAGATCTGGGGTTTTTTCTCCTGTAATTGATTTTATTCATCATTTTTACGTTAGTGTCTGTTTGAATTGGTTGTATGGACGTGCTCGATCTGATTATGGATTTTGTAATTTGGGCCTTTTTCTTTTGGATCTGAGACTCCTATATGCTACTTTGGTTAATTGGGTATTGCGAGTGTGGGTTGCCATCCGAATTTATTTTTGTTATCTGAATGCTGATTCAGCTTACAAATGTTGATATGCAGCTCAATTTTCTTAATGGTCTTTAGATCTGTGCACGAGCATTTGATTCCATGCTTTCTTGTTAGTATAATCCTACTATAAATAAATATATTGCCAATGGATTATTCAAGGCTAAAATGATCATTGACATAACTAAAAAGCAAAAGAGGCTAATTATTCACTTCTTGATAAACCTATGCTGGAATCATTTGATATTTAGCAATTATATATAATTATACATATGGACAATAAATGGTGATACTTCCAGGTTTTTATGATGTGATTTTTCTGCTTTCACTGATCATATCTGATATAAAGAATAAAGGTTTGCTCGGTTTCAGATTCATTTCTGGAAAAGCAGAGGGGACAAATTTTAAGATACTTTTGTCTCTTTGGTCAATGATATTCTTGTTTGTTGGTGTAGTACGTAATTTAAATTGTTTGAAATAATTTCGTCGTGTGTGAATGGTGGTGTTTTGTTTCTAATGCTTGTGTGTTGTGTGGCAACAGCTGGTGATTGGCTACAAGGTCCATATGTATACTACCTTTACAGCAGTTATGGCTATGGCAAGGGTGATATTGGACAGCTATTTATTGCTGGATTTGGATCTTCCATGCTTTTTGGCACAATCGTTGGATCTCTTGCCGACAAACAGTATGTTTTTTTTTTCCAGAACTTGCATGTCGATCATCTTTTAATACTCAAAAGTTTGTAGTTACATGATGTTCCTTGCGTTTTAAATTTCAGGGGTCGGAAGAGGGCATGCATAACTTACTGTATCACCTACATACTAAGCTGCATCACCAAGCATTCCCCTCAATACAAGATTCTGATGGTTGGACGTATTTTGGGTGGCATTGCTACATCTCTACTGTTTTCAGCGTTTGAGTCGTGGCTTGTAGCGGAACATTTTAAGGTGCATATCCTTATTATTAAGCTGACTTATCAACTAGAAAAGTAGTACAACAACAAACCCAGTGTGATCCCTTAAGTGGGGCACACTGGAAAAGTAGTACGAACTGTTAAATAGTACTCTGTCCCAATTTATGTGGCACTCTTTTTTTTTAGTTCCAAAAAGAATGATGCCTTCTGATATTTAGTAATAATTTAACTTAATGCCACTCTACCCTTAATGAAATGATTTATTGCCACACAAATGTCTATGGCTTATTTTAGGCCACAAGTTTAAAAGTCTTCCTTTCTTTCTTAAACGTCATGCCCGGTCAAACATAAATTGTGACAGAGGGAGTACATACATCTTTATAGAATGTTGATCCTGCTATCGCTGTCCTTTAGATGCACACTACAACTCTTTGAAAGAGCATAGCAATTATTTGCTCTTGTTTTTGGCGTATTTTTAATTTATTATACTTTTCAGAAGATCTAATATAGTACTTGCTTTCTTCATGCAGAGGGGGTTTGAGTCCCAATGGCTCTCACTTACTTTCTCCAAGGCAATATTTGTTGGAAATGGTCTTGTTGCAATTATCGCTGGATTGTTTGGGAATTTTCTTGTTGATTCATTAAATCTCGGCCCTGTGTCTCCTTTTGATGCTGCTGCCTGCTTTCTTACCATTGGAATGGCTGTCATATTATCAACATGGTCAGAGAACTTTGGAGACCCATCAGAGAGCAAAGACTTGCTCACTCAATTCAAGGGTGCAGCTGTGGCCATTGCTTCAGGTATAGATATACTACAAACTGTGTTTTATTTCATGAGACGACGTTTCAAAGTGATACAGTGATCCGCTGCCGATGAGATTCAACATGGATGTAGATTTCCTATATTCTCCCAACTTATCTGTCAGAATTTAGAGCTTTATGGGATGAGGACTTCTAGACTGTGGGAGGGGCATAGGAAAGTGGGTTTGGACAATTATCAGGTTAATTGCATTCTGGTATATCTAAGTCTACAGGCACACAACATTTCTATACCCAGGTTATCTGTTAGGATTTAAAGCTCCAAATCAGATTGGGCTACTAAAAAGAGCATAGGTTGCAGCTTTGGTTGAAAAATGTTTTCCTTACTCAAGCTGTTATTCTTGCACCGTTTCATTACTCATCCTTTGTTTTGTTTGATTTGCTTTTACACTGTCCTTATTTTCTGGATGGTTTTTGTGACAGATGAGAAGATTGCATTACTCGGTGCTATACAATCTCTATTTGAAGGTTCCATGTATACATTTGTCTTTCTGTGGACTCCTGCTCTCAGCCCAAATGATGAAGACATTCCCCATGGTTTTATTTTTGCAACTTTCATGTTGGCTTCAATGTTAGGAAGCTCATTTGCAGCTCGCCTTATGGCCAAGAACTCACCTAAAGTTGAGAGCTACATGCAAATCGTATTTGTCGTCTCTTCTGCATCTCTCTTGCTGCCCATTCTGACAACTGTAAGTAGGAAGTTCCTTTACTCTTTAGAATTTTATGCCTTGTGATTTGCCAGTCTTTAACATCTTTCATCGGACCAGTTCTTTGTACCTCCTTCAAATGTGAAAGGGGGAGGCATGTCCTTTTCTGGAAGTATCCAGCTTCTTGGCTTCTGCACCTTCGAGGCTTGTGTTGGCATCTTCTGGCCATCCATCATGAAGATGAGGTCTCAATACATTCCTGAAGAAGCAAGGAGCACCATCATGAACTTCTTCAGGATTCCCCTCAACATCTTCGTCTGCATTGTGCTTTACAATGTATGTAACTGTTCTTTTGCTCTAAGTAACTGTGTTTGCACATGTTTTTTTCTTATATATAATTACCCAAGTAACTGTTCTGCTGCAACATATTATTTCATATTTCATATCGAATTCTGATTATGGACGATTTTTTATGTAAATTGGTAGGTCAATGCTTTCCCCATCACTGTGATGTTTGGCATGTGCTCAATTTTCCTCTTTGTTGCATCCATTTTGCAAAGACGGCTTGCAGCCATTGCAGACAAGCCAAGTAAGTACCCAGTTCTCCCTGAAGTTTGCATGGCAATTGACTCTTTTGATTTCAGATCATAATTGGTAACCTTTTCTTTTGCTCTATGTAATCTTAGTGACTTGTACTGACTCAAAGTTTTTGCTGATTGCAGAAGCAGAAGATTGGACAGCAATGAAGGAAAGGGATACCGAGGCTGATCCATTGAATGCATCTTGATTGAGTTAATCAAGGTGAGCAGTCAAATATCCTCTGGAAAATTGTCTGCAAACATCTATTATTACCACCATAATCGGCCATCAGGGTTTAATATTAGTTGAGCTTACAATTGTTGAAGAGCAATGACCATGGGATTCATAATGAAGCTGTTCCTGCCTAGCAGATAAGGAAGAGACAGATGAGCTAGTGGTGTTATTCTCATCCCTGGTTGTGTTAGTAGAACTGTAGAAGACAAACAACGTTTTCCACTAGTTTCATTTCTCTCAGATCTTGCTGCTGGGATAGTCATTCGTTACTCCGATTTTTCCCCTGTTTTTCTTGTCCTTGGTTCAAGTGTCGGCTGAGGCCTATATTTTATGTCATACTTTTGATCTTTTTGACAATTTACCTTCAATGTAATAGTGAAAAGCACAATTCAATTTTTTTCTAGCGAAGATGCAATTCTTGGGAAATTTATTGGTATTGAGATGTCATGCAACTGTCAAAATGAGTTTGCGGGTTTATTTTATTTATTTTTTTGCTTTAGCTTTTCTTGGGCAAAAGAGGACATGCTGTTAGGTAACACCGCCTAGGTTGGTCACCTAACAGGCTGACAGTCAATGAAGCCTACGAAAATCAGGAACAGAGTTAAAACCATAGTATAGATGAAAATATTAGTTGCTTACGCATTGTATGCAAAGTTTATCTAGTACATGTGCTGATGAACGTTGATTCTACTTGAACCTATGAGTACAGTTTTCATGTATAGCAAAAACGTATGGTAGTGATGCGGCCTTCACATTTAACAATCACATGTTTGGCTCGCCTGCCGTTACGAACATTTAGCACATCTAGAGTCCAAATGTGGTTATGTTTTCCCCAATTGGCTTAACCGTCGAGATCGAATCATTAGTGGCTTTGACGGGAAAGGAGAAGCTCATGGCGTCTACTACTCTAGCCAATATTAATTTATCATAGTTACGTGATAAATTAATGTGAGATATATAATGGTTAAAGAGTTCTGCGTAAAAGACGAGTATTGTTATTCTTTACTGTATAAATAAAGAGTGGGGTAAGTTTTTTTTTTCCGGCTTTTACTTGTTAGAATTCTAGGAATAACAATAGGTAGAAAGGTCTAGAACTGACTATTGATGCAGTCTTGGAAGTTCAGGATTCGCTAGGCTCATTGCAGCAAGCATTTAAAGTATTTTGACTCTAAATCCTTGCAGTTTTTGCAATATTGTTGAAAAAGGTTCTCTGCTTTTGAAGTTTACCTGGGTCTTCTCTCTCAAATTGCAATATTGTTGAAAAAGGTTCTCTGCTTTTGAAGTTTACCTGGGTCTTCTCTCTCTTCTCTCTCCTCTTCTCAACAACGGTAAGTTTCTCCTCCCCTCCCCCCCCCTCCCCCCAAACCAGCCACCCCAAGCGGTCACCGGTGACGACGACCACCGACCGGCCAGCTCTCTCTCTCTCTCTCTCTTCTCTTTCCTTCTCCTTTTTTGTTTTTTTTCCTCTTTTCCTCTCTCTTCTACCCTGCGATCGGAAATCCTCCACCAGTAGGTTTCCGGGCAGTTTCTGCATAGGTAGGTGAACAGTGACTCCGGGCGTGAACAGTGATTCCGGCCGTGAACAGGGATTCCGGCGGAGAACAGAGGTTTCTCGGTGGTGAACAGGTTTTATTTACTTGAAGTTGGTACCTCCAATAGCCCATTTCCGGTCTTTTAGCCTTATAAATTTTGCCTGCTCCGCATATTTCACTACTTATAGACTATTGCTAACTTGTGCTTTAGTATATTGACCCTTCGTTTGTCTTAGATTAACCTTTCACTAGCATATATTTGTTTTACTGGCTTTGGTGAGGGATGGTAGACTAGGGTCATGTTCTCGGTTGGGATCGGGGGCCAGGGTTGGAGGGGTTGAGGGAGCTTCTAGGTTCAGAGTAGGGTCTTGGAATATTGGGACTTTATCGGGAAAGTCCATAGAGCTAGTTAAGATTCTTAAGAAGAGGAGGATTAATATAGCTTGCGTCCAAGAGACTAAATGGGTAGGACCTAAAGCTAAGGAGGTGGACGGGTACAAGCTTTGGTTCTCGGGCAAGTCGAGGTATAGGAATGGGGTAGGGATCTTAGTAGATAGTGAGCTTAGAGATCAGGTGGTAGAGGTTAGGAGGATCAATGACACGATGATGGCGATTAAGCTAGTCGTTGGAGGGTTCACCTTGAACATTATTAGTGCCTACGCGCCACAAGTGGGTTTGGACGAGGAGGTAAAAATGCGCTTTTGGGAGGACTTGGACGAAGTGGTGGTAAGTATACCGCCTACTGAGAAGTTATTCATAGGAGGAGATTTCAATGGGCACATTGGGTCTGTTTCGAGGAGTTATGACGAGGTGCATGGAGGATTTGGCTTCGGGGACAGGAATGGTGGAGGAGTCTCACTCCTGGATTTCGCAAAAGCTTTTGGATTGGTGGTAGCCAACTTCCGAAGAAGGAGGAGCACTTGGTAACCTTCCGTACCTCGGTGGCTGCGACGCAAATAGACTTTCTGCTTCTTAGAAAAGATGATAAAGGCCTCTGTAAGGACTGCAAGGTCATACCGAGTGAGAATCTTACGACCCAACATAAGCGGTGATGGATTTGGAGATAAGAAGGAAGAAGAAGAAGAGGGTCGTGGATGACCGACCGAGGATTAGGTGGGGAAGTTTGACTCTGTCTAGTGCCTTAGAGATGGGGGAGAAGTTGATGGCTATGGGAGCGTGGGATAGCAGGGGGGATGCGAGCAGTATGTGGGATAGGACGGCCAGTTGCATTAGGGAAGCAGCTAGAGAGGTATTGGGGGTCTCATGAGGCCGCCGTGGTGGGCACCGAGGGGATTGGTGGTGGAATGGAGAAGTCCAAGGGAAGGTAGAAGCAAAGAAACAGGCATATGTGAAGTTGGTAGATAGCAAGGATGATGAAGAGAAGCGGAAGAATAGGGAAAAGTATAAGATGGCGAGAAATGAGGCGAAGTTGGCAGTTTCGGCGGCTAAAATGGCTGCCTTTGAACGCCTTTATGCAGAACTAGAGGACAGAGGTGGGAATAAGAAGCTATTCAAGCTCGCCAAGGCGAGAGAGAGAAAGGCACGCGACTTGGATCAAGTGAAGTGCATCAAGGACGAGGATGGCCAAGTGTTGGTACAGGAATCTCGCATTAGACAGAGATGGCAGTCATACTTTCATGAACTCTTGAACGAAGGAGGGGACAGAGACATTGTGTTGGGAGACTTGGAGCACTCGGATAGGCGTCGCAACTTTGGATATTGTAGGAGTATAAAGGTTGAGGAGGTTAAGGGAGTTGTTCGTAGAATGCGCAGGGGAAGAGCGACCGGACCTGACGAGATTCCTGGGGAATTTTGGAAGAATGCAGGCAGGGTAGGCTTGGAGTGGCTGACTGGGTTGTTTAATGTCATTTTCAAGACAACGAAGATGCCGGAAGAATGGAGGTGGAGTACAATGATTCCCGTGTACAAGAACAAGGGTGACATTCAAAGCTGCAACAACTATAGAGGTATCAAGCTGCTAAGTCACACTATGAAAGTGTGGGAAAAGGTGGTAGAAATGAGGGTGAGGAGAGAAGTGTCTATTTCAGAGAACCAGTTTGGATTCATGCCGGGACCCTCGACTACAGAAGCCATTCATATTGTAAGGAGATTGGTGGAGCAGTATAGGGAACGGAAGAGGGACTTGCACATGGTATTCATTGACCTAGAAAAGGCCTACGACAAAGTGCCAAGAGAGATCCTATGAAGATGCTTGGAGGCTAAAGGTGTACCTGTGGTGTACATTAGAGCGATAAAGGACATGTATGATGGAGCTAAGACCAGGGTAAGGACGGTAGGAGGAGACTCGGAGCACTTCCCTGTTATGATGGGGTTGCATCAGGGATCAACTTTTAGCCCGTTTCTATTCGCCTTAGTGATGGATGAATTGACGCGACAAATACAAGGTGAGGTGCCTTGGTGTATGTTGTTCGCGGATGACATAGTCCTGATTGACGAGACTCGCAACGGAGTTAACGATAAGCTGGAGGGCTGGAGATAGACGTTGGAGTCTAAAGGATTTAGATTGAGTAGGACCAAGACAGAATACTTGGAGTGCCAGTTCAGTGGCCCACCGTGTGAGGCTGACGAGGAAGTGAGGCTTGGTACCCAGGCCATTCAAAGGAAAGGAAGTTTCAAGTATCTTGGGTCTATTATACAGGGAGATGGGGATATCGACGACGATGTTTCACATCGTATTGGTGCAGGGTGGATGAAATGGAGGCTCGCCTCCGGAGTGCTGTGTGATAAGAAAGTGCCACAAAAACTTAAAGGCAAGTTCTACAAAGTGGTGGTTAGACCGACCTTACTGTACGGGACGGAGTGTTGGCCAGTCAAGAAATCTCACGTTCAGAAGATGAAAGTCGCGGAAATGCGAATGCTGCGGTGGATGTGTGGGCACACTAGGAGGGATAGAATTAGGAATTAAGATATCCGAGACAACGTGGGAGTGGCATTGGTGGAAGACAAGATGCGGGAAGCGAGGCTGAGATGGTTTGGGCATGTGAAGAGGAGAGACACAGATGCCCCAGTGCGGAGGTGTGAGAGGTTGGCTATGGACGGTTTCAGGAGAGGCAAAGGGAGACCGAAGAAGTATTGGGGAGAGGTGATTTAACAGGATATGACACAGTTTCAGCTCAGGGAGATGGGGATATCGACGACGATGTTTCACATCGTATTGGTGCAGGGTGGATGAAATGGAGGCTCGCCTCCGGAGTGCTGTGTGATAAGAAGGTGCCACAAAAACTTAAAGGCAAGTTCTACAAAGTGGTGGTTAGACCGACCTTACTGTACGGGACGGAGTGTTGGCCAGTCAAGAAATCTCACGTTCAGAAGATGAAAGTCGCGGAAATGCGAATGCTGCGGTGGATGTGTGGGCACACTAGGAGGGATAGAATTAGGAATGAAGATATCCGAGACAACGTGGGAATGGCATCGGTGGAAGATAAGATGCGGGAAGTGAGGCTGAGATGGTTTGAGCATGTGAAGAGGAGAGACACAGATGCCCCAGTGCGGAGGTGTGAGAGGTTGGCTATGGACGGTTTCAGGAGAGGCAAAGGGAGGCCGAAGAAGTATTGGGGAGAGGTGATTTGACAGGATATGGCACAGTTTCAGCTCACCGAGGACATGACCTTAGATAGGAGGTTGTGGAGGACTCAGATTAGGATAGAAGGCTAGGTGGCTAATCCTTTCACCATAGTAGTTGTAGTTTTGCTCATTTGTTTATTGCCTTTTGATTTCTGCATTGGATTGCTGCTTATATTTGTTGGGCTGTTTTACTTTGGTTATCTTAGTTATCTATAGTAGTTAATGCTCCTTTCTTTCCGAATTGTTCTACCATGACTTTCTCGCTTTTGTTATTCCGTGCTTTCTTATTGTTTTCGATATGCTTGGTCCTATCTAACCTTTTGTCTTGTTTTTCCTCTCTTGTTCTCCTCTCTTGAGCCGAGGGTCTTTCGGAAACAGCCGCCCTACCTTTCAAGGTGGGGGTTAGGTCTGCGTACACTCTACCCTCCCCAGACCCCACATGGTGGGATTATACTGGGCTTGTTGTTGTTTGTTGTTGACTCTAAATCCTGCAAGTTTCCCTTGATATCTAACTAGTTTATTACTCATGTCTAAACTTTATCAAAATCCTCTTGCTCTTATGCATATGCTAGTAAAGACCTATATTGATAACTAAATTGAGAGAACCTCAAAACTATTCAAAATCTAGCTTGAAGTATATATTATGTTTTGCAAGCAATAGATAACACTTGCAAATTCAAATATAAACTTCTGCATTAGGTTCGAAGGTAATACTCGTGAAGCTCAGAAACTGCCCCATTAATCAGATCAAAGCTGATTACAGTGGTTGATTTCTTGACAATTTGGTTAACGGTTTGGTTAAATTGTAGTCAAGAGTTTGGCAAGATTTGGAGTAGAAAATGAAAGAGAGCAACACAAACCGATCTAGAAAGAAAATTTCCTTCAATAACTACAATGTACTTGGATACAGACGAAGTTGGGACTTAAAATTACATTCAAAGATTAATGAATACATCATATTGCATACAAACACTTACAAAAATATTGAAATATTACCATTACACAAAACTAAAAATACGATGAAGATACAAAAAAATGTTAAAGCGATTTCTTCACATTTGCCTAAGCTTCGGTTGGCAGAGCCATCCAAAATAATCAAGGTGCACATAAACTGATTCAGATACTATCGTTATTGAAAAAAGAAAAGTTCTTTACACCAATCTGCTTCGTTTAGCCTGGATATTAGCAGATTCCAAGTCCCCAATGAAGAAAAGGATCTTGTCCAATATGCTTAAATTAGGTTCCTCCTTATCATCTTTATAGTCAGGTGAATGAGATATATCTTCAATTTTCATTGTTCTTGAACCTAAATGTCTCTGAATTTCCCCCTGGTGTATAAGGTAGTAATCATCTCCTTCCCTTATAATCTTCAATCCCCTGAAAACACATACATCTAAAATGTTAGTGGTATGTTTATAATGCAAAAATTAAAAACATGTAGTATAATTCAGTTGAATTTGGCAAGTTTGAACTTACAGTCCATTGCGATCACAACGATCTTGAACCATATAGACATGTTTCCATGGCTTGGAATCTGAAGGGGCATAAAAAGTGGCTTGATCTGATCCCCATCTCTCTATGAAGAGATCACACCATAAGTTGTTATCTGAACCCAAGACTTTCCACCTCCTGCAAACTTTAATAGAAAAGACACATCTCTTTTCATTAATCAAAGCAAAATATATAAAACAAAGACATCTCTTTTCATCAATCAAAACAAAATATACTTCCCCAATTCTTGAAACAGTTCACTCATTTGCATGAAAAAGAATGGAACTTTGACTTCAAAACAGAGATCCAGTCTTTTAATGCCAAATTCATTTTGAAATCTAGATCATCCCAGTCAAGAATTGCATAATTCTCAATCAAAGCGCAATTCAGGGAAATTGAAAAGAAACAAAAAAGAAGAAAAAAAACTCTTTTGATCAACCCCAGCCCAATTCTTGCAAACGCATTCACTAATTTGCATGAAAAAAGAATGAAACTTTGACTTTTTTTGGTGTTCAAAACAGAAATCCAATTTCAAAGCCCAATTCTTGTAAACTAATTCACTAATTTTGCATGAAAAAAAGAATGGAACTTTGACTTTTTTTTTTGGGTATCAAAACAGAGATCCAATTTTAATGCCAAATTCAGATCATTTCAGTCAAGAAATGCATAATTGGGAAGATACCCAAGTGTTGAAAAGAACTAAACATCCTTCATACAGACTGCAAATACCTTATATGGTATAACTTGCCAAAATGAATGAGAAGAATAAATAGTACTAAAAAACTAACCCAATTGAGCAGCTGCAAGATTACGGTGATCCAAGAGACAGAAAATTCTGAGAAAAAGTTCAGGTGGCAACTTCTCCATCAGAGTTTGAGGTGGGGTGGGGTGGGGTAGCGGGGGTGAGGGTGTATGTACAGAGGTGACTTTGAGAGAATGGATGAGATTTAACTTGGTTCAGCTTGTAAGTGCACTTTACTCTTTTACCTTTTTGCTTCTTTTAGCTACACGTCAGTCATGTGCGGTGCTGGATTTTCAGTTACGTCCAAATATGGCTGTACACGCCATGATGTCCTCATTTTTTGGTCTATGTTGGATTAAATAGGAAACTGTTGTAAATATCCCAACTTGGTGAATATCCATTAATTTGGAAATATCCCAAAATATCTCATTTGTATGTTGCTCCTATAAATAGGATGCACAGATGCAATGTTGAAAGAGCAGAAGTAAGATAATCTGATATCTCTCTACATATGCTCTCTACATATTTCTTCTGTGTATTTACTTCATAGTTTTTATTTTATAACACGTTATCAGCACGAGACTCTGTCATCTCGAGCAAATACTTTACAAGCCTCGAAGGTATTGATTTCTTTGTTTTCCATTACTAATGGCAAATCTTTCTAGACGTGAATTTGTAGCCTTAGATATATCCGACAATAGCTATATGTCTTGGATTCTTGATGCCGAGATTCACCTTAATGCGATGGGTCTGGAAGACACCATCAAAGATAAAAATGAGGCATCAAACCAAAACCGTGCTAAGGCAATGATATTCCTCCGCCATCATCTTGATGAGAATTTAAAAATGGAATATCTCACGGTTAAAGATCCTCTTACGCTGTGGAATGATCTGAAAGATAGATATGACCACCTGAAGATGGTCATACTTCCACAAGCACGTTTTGATTGGCTCCATTTAAGGTTCCAAGATTTTAAATCTGTTAAGGCATACAATTCTACTATGTTTAAAATTATTTCTCAATTGAAATTATGTGGTGAAAATATTACTGATCTTGATATGCTGGAGAAAACATTCTCCACTTTTCCTCGAGTATGCTCCTGCAACAGCAATACCGAGAGATGAAGTTCAAAAAATATTCTGATCTAATCTCACATCTTCTAGTGGCTGAACAACATAATGAATTACTGATGAAAAATCATGAAAGCCGACCCACTGGTACTGCCCCATTCCCTGAAGTGAATGAGGCAAATTTTCGCCATTCTAGGCGTGGAAGAGGTCGTGGCACCAGTCGTGGTCATGGTCGTGGTCGAGGAAGGAATTTTAATCATGATTCTCGTTTTGCACCATATAATACCCTTCACCACCAGCAGTGTAAAAGGAAGGATGAAAAGCATGAAGTTGTGCAAAAGAAAAATTTAGAAAATAATTGCTTCCGATGTGGAGGAAAAGGGCACTGGTCACGTACCTGTCGTACGCCAAAGCACCTTGTTGAGCTATATCAAGCCTCCCTCAAAAAGGTAGAAAAGGATGCCGAAGCAAATTTTATTTCTGAAGATAATGTTGAGCCCATGCATCTAGATGTGGCAGATTTCTTTGAACTCCCTGAAGGGAAAATAGATCATCTGATCGGTGATGGATCTGTATTAACTTAGATATTTCATACATGTCGTTTGTATTATCTAATGTGGTTATGTTTCCATATATATATAATAAAGTGTGTGAAATACTTTGTCTAATCAAAATATCTACTTCGATGTTTACTTTGCCTATTCTTTCGTTTTGAAGAATATATGGAAAATCCTCAAATATTATTTGGATCAATGACAAATCATGAAGATATTTGTGTGATTGATAGTGGAACAACGCATGCTATATTCAAAGATGAGAAATGTTTTTCTCACTTGCGTAGAAAAAGGGGAAATATTAATACAATTTCTGGCAATTCGAAATTAATTGAAGGCTCCGGAAGAGCTACTATATTTCTACCTAAGGGGACGAAACTTGTTATAGAAGATGCACTATTCTCTTCTAGATCCCCAAGAAACTTGTTGAGTTTCAAAGATATCCGCCGTAATGGGTATCATGTTGAGACATTAAATGAAACAAATGATGAATATCTCATCATTACAAAGAATGTCTCCGGCCAGAAATATGTTTTGGAGAAATTACCAACTTTGTCTTCTGGCCTGTACTATGCAGAAATTAGTACAATGGAAGCACACTCAATCGTAAACCAGAAGTTTAACGATTCAGGAACTTTTGTGCTTTGGCATGACCGAATGGGTCATCCTGGATCAATAATGATGAGACGAATTATTGAAAATTCAAAAAGGCATCCACTTAAGAACCTGAAGATTCTTGAAAGTAGTGAATTTTCATGTGTCGCTTGTCATCAGGGTAAATTGATAGCCAGGCCATCACCAATGAAAGTTGACATTGAATCCCCTGCTTTTCTAGATCGTATACATGGGGATATATGTGGACCTATTCACCCATCTTGTGGGTCATTCAGATATTTTATGGTTCTAATAGATGCGTCTTCGAGATGGTCTCATGTGTGCCTCGTATCGTCTCGCAACCTGGCGTTTGCGAAATTATTGGCACAAATAATACGCTTAAGGGCACACTTCCCAGATTATCCTATAAAGGCTATACGTCTTGATAATGCTGGAGAATTTACATCCCAAGCTTTTGATGATTATTGTTTATCAGTTGGGATAAAGGTTGAACATCCTGTAGCACATGTTCATACCCAAAAATGGCCTTGCTGAATCATTTATTAAGCGTGTGCAATTGATAGCAAGACCATTACTTATGAAAACACGGTTGCCTACAACCGTCTGGGGTCATGCTATTTTACATGCAGCATCTCTTGTTCGTCTTAGACCGACTCATTATAATAAATACTCCCCGTCATAATTAGTATTTGGTCATGAACCAAATATTTCTCATCTCCGAATCTTTGGCTGTGTTGTATATGTGCCTGTAGCACCACCACAGCGCACTAAGATGGGCCCCCAAAGAAGGTTAGGAATATATATTGGGTTTGAATCACCCTCCATTATTCGCTATCTTGAGCCATTGATGGGAGATTTATTCACTGCCCGATTTGCAGATTGTCGATTTGATGAAACAAATTTTCCACAATTAGGGGGAGAGAGAAAAGAAATCAAAAGAGAAATTGCGTGGAGAGTTCCATCACTATCTCATTTTGATCCATGTACCCCTATATGTGAGCAGGAGATCCAGAAGATCATCCACTTACAGAAAATAGCAAATCAAATGCCAGACGGATTTACTGATTTGAAAATAATAACTAAGTCGCATATCCTTGCAGAGAATGTGCCTATTCAAATTGATGTTCCAAAGGGACAATCTTCTAGTGTCATGGCCTCTGAATCTCATCCACGCCTGAAGCGTGGTAGGCCATTGGGCTCCAAGGATAAAAATCCAAGAAAAAGAAATACAAACAATGATCAGAATGACACTATGAAAGGATCTCATGAAGAGATTCAAGATCTGATTAATTCTGATATTCCTGAAGAAATCAGCAAACCCGAGACTTCAGTGAGTGAAGAACTAGATCGTTCGAAAATTGTGGTGAATAGTGTTTTGCATATAATGTTGCACTAAATATTATAAAAGGCAGTGAGGATCAGGAACCTCAATCTGTCGGAGAATGTCGACGAAGATATGATTGGCCAAAATGGCAAGAAGCAATTCAATCAGAATTGAATTCACTTGCTAAACGTGAGGTTTTTGGACCTGTAGTCCAAACGCCTAATGGTGTAAAACCAGTTGGTCACAAATGGGTCTTTGTACGGAAAAGAAATGAGAGAAATGAAATTGTGCGATACAAAGAACGCCTTGTTGCACAAGGATTCTCTCAAAGACCCGGCGTCGACTATGAAGAAACATATTCACCAGTTATGGATGTTATAACATTTCGATACCTCATGGGTTTAGCTGTCTATGAAACCCTTGAAATACATCTTATGGATGTGGTTACAGCTTATCTTTATGGTTCACTTGATAATGAAATTTATATGAAAATTCCTGAAGGATATAAAATGCCTGAAGCATTTGGTTTAAAGTCTCGGGAAATGTATTCAATCAGATTACAAAGATCATTATATGGTTTAAAACAATCAGGGCGTATGTGGTATAATCGCGTAAGTGAGTACTTGATAAATGAAGGATATATAAATGATGCCATTTGTCCATGTGTTTTTATTAAGAAAACAAAATCAGGGTTCATAATACTTGTTGTTTATGTTGATGACATAAACCTCATTGGGACTCCAGAAGAGCTCCAAAAGGCGATTGCATATTTGAAGAAAGAATTTGAGATGAAAGATCTCGGAAAGACAAAACTCTGTCTTGGTTTGCAAATTGAACATTTCGCAAAAGGGGTCTTTATCCATCAATCTGCCTATACTGAGAAAGTTTTAAATCGGTTTTACATGGACAATTCACATCCTTTAAGTACTCCTATGGTTGTTCGCTCACTTGAAGTGAGCAAAGATCCGTTCCGACCTCAGGAAGAAAACGAAGAGCTACTTGGTCCTGAAGTACCATATCTTAGTGCAATAGGTGCACTTATGTATCTTGCTAATGCTACAAGACCTGACATAGCATTTTTTGTTAATTTGCTAGCAAGATATAGCTCTTCTCCTACACGGAGGCATTGGAATGGGATTAAGCATATATTGCGATATCTGAAGGGAACTAGCTATATGGGTCTGTTTTATACTAACAAAGGTAGTACAGATCTTGTTGGTTATGCAGATGCAGGTTATTTATCTGATCCACATAAAGCTCGATCTCAAACGGGCTATCTGTTTACATGCGGAGGTACTGCTATATCATGGCGATCGACCAAGCAGTCCATTGTTGCTACTTCTTCAAATCATGCTGAGATAATCGCTATTCATGAAGCAAGTAGAGAATGTGTGTGTTTGAGATCAGTGATACATTTCATCAGAGAAAGATGTGGCTTGAAGTGTGATACAAAAATACCCACAGTATTATATGAAGATAATGTTGCATGCATAGCTCAATTAAAAGGAGGTTTCATAAAAAGAGATAGAACAAAGCACATTTCACCAAAGTTATTTTTCACACATGATCTCCAGAAGAATGGTGATATTGATGTGCAACAAATCCGTTCAAGTGACAATCCTGCAGATTTGTTCACTAAATCTTTGCCAACTTCAACTCTTGAGAAGATGATATTCAAGATTGGAATGCGAAGACTCCGACATCTGAATCTTGGTCTTCGTCAGGGGGAGTGAAATACGCATTGTACTCTTTTTTCCTTAACCAAGTTTTGTCCCATTGGGTTTTCTTGGTAAGGTTTTTAATGAGACAGCTCTCAAAGCGTATTTCTAGATATGTACACTCTTTTTCCTTCATTAGGACTTTTTCCCACAGGGTTTGTTTTTTAATAAGGTTTTAACGAGGTACATCATCTATTAATGGACATCCAAGGGGGAGTGTTGTAAATATCCCAACTTGGTGGATATCCATTAATTTGGAAATATCCCAAAATATCCCAAATATCCCAAAATATCCCAAAATATCTCCTTTGTATGTTGCTCCTATAAATAGGATGCACAGATGCAATGTTGAAAGAGCAGAAGTAAGATAATCTGATATCTCTCTACATATGCTCTCTACATATTTCTTCTGTGTATTTACTTCATAGTTTTTATTTTATAACAGAAACATAATTTAAAGGATAAACAAAACTCTTTTATGGTTGATACTGCATAGTCTTATGATAAAACACCATTTCCTCCTAAAACAGTGTGGTCCCTTGTTTTTTATTTTTTTGTTTAAAAAAGTGTCGACTTACCAAATAAAAAAAGAATTAATTTTATTTTTTCAGATTTGTCCTTATTAAATATTGAATAATCAAATTCCAATACCTATTTAGTTAGGAACATTTTAATCAAATTACCGTTTTTAGCCTAACACTTTGTTTGGATCGGTGTTACCTATTGTATCGTATTGTGTCGTAATTACAAATATAACGTTTGTTTTGATTGTTACTTAAAATGAATTGTATCGCATTGTTAAATCTGTCGTTACATAACAACGAAAAGCCTCATCTTATGTAACAACCGATTTGGTGTTATCCCATCGTTACCTAGTTTCCCGTTCCAATATGTCCTTACTTAATATTTCATAATCTTATTTCATCCTTTACCCATAAGTATTATTTAACTCCATTCTGAATTTTTCTTTTAGTTTGTTCGTTACTCTTTTTTTTTTGCTAAACTTCTTGTTCGTTACTACAACTCGGTTATTTGCTAAATTTCTTGTTCTTACTACCAAGTTATTTGCTAAAATTCTCGTTAATTCTTACTACTGCTCTGTTATTGCATGTTCATTAGACATTAATTTTTACTATGCATCAATATATTTTTGTCTTTATAAGAATCATGTATATTTTTTTTTTGAGCGAATATCCCTTCATTTGGGGTGGTCTTTAATTTTTGTCCTTTAAATTGGTAGTCTTTAAGTTTTTCTCTTCACCTAATACCCCGAGGTTGTGGGTTCGAACCCAGCTCAGTAAAAAAAAAAAATCACACGGCAGAATTCTGCACATGAGAATTTGGGTCTTAAGGCAGAATTTTGCAAATTCTTCCCATGTGTAAATTCTGCCTTTAAGGCCAGCAAAATTCTGCCTGAAGGGCAAAAATTAAAGACCACCCCTAGCGAAGGGCAATCCTGCAAATTGCCCATGTTTTTTTAGCAAACTTTACATGAAAACAGTATTATAAAGAATTTTACTCTTTGTGTGTGCTGATGATTGAGGCAGTAATTTTTGCAAGATTTTTAATTTTTTAGTGTAGTGTAAAAAATATATTTACATGAATTTAACATCTTGATATATTTATAATGCATAATTTGTGACAAAATAGCAGAAAGAAGTCGTCTTAAATTATTTACACTAGTCTAGGGCATTTTAGTAAACTTATCAGTTACAATACAACACGATACAGTCAATCCAAACAAAAAATATTATTAAACCGCAGTAAATGATATAGTCTATCCAAACATTATATTTACAAAACACAATGCAATACAATACGATATATTATGAAACGACAGGTAACAACAATCCAAACAGAGCGTAAGAGTTAGTACTTTCTTAAGGGGTGTACAAATGGCTAAATGAACACTCTTTTTAAACCAGAGGGAGTACTAATTTATATGAATCCGCTGGCTAAAAACTTTAATCATTACGTCGTTTAATGTTTTCTTTTTATCGACAGTTCCCAAGAATTGTGCTTATATCTTTTTAAAAAAAACATATATATGGAGTATTAACTTTAACAAGTAAACCAAATATACCAAATAAAAAAAAAAAGTAAACAAAAGGGTGACCGACTAAAAGGAATTGTGTTATAAAATAAAGGTTATAAAGTAAATACACCAGAGACAAATATATGGAGAGACTAATATATTATTCAACTTTGAATTGATGTATAAATGAACTGAATTGACTTCCTATTTATAAGAGGAAAAATACTTTGTGGCCAAGCAACCAAGAGATGGCTTGGTGGCCAAGTTGCCTTTGTGGCCAAGCAAACATAGTACTTGCTCTCCAAGAACATGTCCATTAATAGATGATGTGCCTCGTTAAAATCTTATTAGGAAAAAGCTTGTGGGAAAAAGTCTCAATGCAGGAAAAAGAGTACACATATCTAGTAATACGCTTTGAGAGCGGTCTCATTAAAAATCTTACCAGGAAACCCAATGGGACAAAATCTTGGTTAAGGAAAAAAGAGTACAACGCGTATTTTTACTCCCCCTGACGAAGATCAAAATTCAAATGTAAGAGTCTTCGCATTCCAATCTTGAATATCTTCTTAAGAGTTGAAGTTGGCAAAGATTTGGTGAACAAATCTGCAGGATTGTCACTTGAACAGATTTGTTGCACATTAATATCACCGTTCTTCTGGAGATCATGGGTGAAGAATAACTTTGGTAAAATGGGCTTCGTTCTATCTCCTTTTATGAAGCCTCTTTTAATTGAGCTATGCATGCAACATTGTCTTCATATAATATTATGGGTGTTTTTGTATCACACTTCAAAACACTTCTTTCTCTAATGAAATGTATCACTGATCTCAACCACACACATTTTCTACTTGCTTCATGAATAGCTATTATCTCAGCATGGTTCAAAGAAGTAGCAACAATGGACTGCTTTGTAGATCGCCACGATATAGCAGTACCGCCGCATGTAAACAAGTAGCCTCTTTGAGATCGAGCTTTATGTGGATCAGATATATAACCAGCATCTGCATAACCAACAAGATTTGCACTACCTTTCTTAGCATAGAACAGTCGCATATGGGTAGTTCCCTTCAGATATCGCAATATATGTTTAATTCCGTTCCAATGTCTTCGTGTAGGAGAAGAGCAATAATTTGCTAGAAAATTAACAAAGAACGCTATGTCAGGTCTTGTAGCGTTAGCAAGATACATAAGTGCACCAATTGCACTAAGATATGGCACTTCAGGACCAAAAAGCTCTTCATTTTCTTTCCGAGGTCGGAACGGATCTTTACTCGTTTCAAGTGAGCGAACAACCATTGGAGTACTTAATGGATGCACATTGTCCATGTAAAATCGTTTTAAAACTTTTTCGGTATAAGCAGATTGATGGATAAAGATTTCGTATGCTAAATGTTCAATTTGCAGTCCAAGACAAAGTTTTGTTTTTCCGAGATCTTTCATCTCAAATTCTTTCTTTAAATATTCAATTGCCTTTTGGAGCTCTTCTGGAGTTCCAATTAGGTTTATGTCATCAACATAAACTGCAAGAATAAAAAACTCTGATTTTGTTTTCTTAATAAAAACACATGGACAAATGGCATAATTTATATAACCTTCATTTATCAAGTACTCACTGAGGCGATTGCACCACATGCGCCCTGATCGTTTTAAACCATATAATGATCTTTGTAATCTGATTGAATACATCTCCCGAGACTTTGAACTAATTGCTTCAGGTATTTTAAATCCTTCAGGAATTTTCATATAAATTTCATTATCAAGTGAGCCATAAAGGTTAAGCCGTAACCACATCCACCAGATGTATTTCAAGGTTTTCATGTACAACTAAACTGATGAGATATTGAAATGTTATTCCATCCATAACAGGTGAATATGTTTCTTCATACTCGATATCGAGTCTTTGAGAGAATCCTTGTGCAGCAAAGCGTGCCTTGTATCTCACAATTTCATTTCTCTCATTCCTTTTATGCACAAAGATCCATTTGTAGCCAGCTGGTTTTACACCATAAGGCGTTTGGACTACCGGTACAAAAACCTCACATTTAGCAAGTAAATTCAATTTTGATTGAACAACCTCTTGCCAGTTTGGCCAATCATCTTCGTCGACATTCTTCGACAAATTGAGGTTCCTGATCTTCAATGTCTTTCATAATATTCACTGCAACATTATATGCAAAAACATTATTCCACCATAATCTTCGATCGATTCAAATCTATCTCATCACCTGAAGAACTTAATGATAGTTCTTTACTTACTTAAGTCTCGGGTTCCCTGATATCTTCAGGAGTATCGGGATTAATCAGATCTTGAATATCTTCATGATATTGTTTCATAGTGTCATTCTGATCATTCTTCATATTTCTTTTTCTAGGATTTTTATCATTGGGAAACCAATGGCCTACCACGCTTCAGGCGTGTATGAGATTCAGAGGCTATGACACTAGTAGATTGTCCCTTTGGGACATCAATTCGGATAGGCACATTCTCTGCAGGGATATGTGACTTAATTATTCTTTTCAAATCAGTAAATGCGTCTTCCATTTGATTTGCTATTTTCTGCAAGTGGATGATCTTCTGGATCTCTTGTTCACATATAGGGGCATGCGGATCAAAATGGCATAGTGATGAAACTTTCCACACAATTTCTCTTTAAATTTATTTTCTGTCTCCCCCCTAATTGTGGGACATCAAATCGACAATCTGCAAATCGAGCAGTGAATAAATCTCCCGTTAATGGTTCAAGATAGCGAATAATAGAGGGTGATTCAAACCCAACATATATTCCTAACCTTCTTTGGGGCCCATCTTAGTGCGCTGTGGTGGTGCTACCGACACATATACAACACAACCAACCAACTACTAATTGTGATGGGGAGTATTTATTATAATGAGTCGGTCTGAGATAAATAAGAGATGTTGCATGTAAAACAGCATGACCCCAAACGGTAGTGGGCAACCGTGTTTTCATAAGTAGTGATCTTGCTATCAATGGTAAGCATTTAATAAATGACTCAGCAAGGCCATTTTGGGTATGAACATGAGCTACGGGATGTTTAACTTTTATCCCAACTGATAAACAATAATCATCAAAAGCTTGAGATGTAAATTCTCCGGCATTATCGAGGTGTATAGCCTTAATTGGATAATATGGGAACTGTGCCCTTAAGGATATTATTTGTGTCAATAGTTTCGCAAACGCCAGGTTGCGAGACGATAAGAGGCACACGTGAGACCATCTTGAAGATGCGTCTATTAGGACCATAAAATATTTGAATGACCCACAAGGTGGATGAATAGGTCCACATATATCCCCATGTATACGCTCTAGAAAAGGCAGGAGATTCAATGTCAACTTTCTTTGGTGATGGCTTAACTATCAATTTACCTTGAAAACAAGCGGCACATGAAAATTCACCACTTTCAAGAATCTTCGGGTTCTTAAGTGGATGCCCATTTGAATTTTTCAGTAATTTGTCTCATCATTATTGATCCAGGTTGACCTATTCGGTCATACCAAAGCATAAAAGTATTTGAATCATTAAAATTCTGGTTTACGATCGAGTGTGTTTCAATTGTATTAATTTGCGCATAATACAGGCCAGAAGACGAAGTTGGTAATTTCTCCAAAACATATTTCTGGCCGGAGACATTCTTTGCAATGCCAAGATATTCATTATTTATTTCATTTAATGTCTCAACATGACACCTATTACGACAGATATGTTTGAAACTTAACAACTTTCTTGGGGATTTAGAAGAGAATAATGCATCTTCTATAACAAGTTTCGTTCCCTTAGGCAGAAATATAGTAGCTCTTCTGGAGCCTTCAATCAATTTCGAATTGCCAGAAATTGTACTAGTATTTCCTCTTTTCCTACGCAAGTGAGAAAAGTATTTCTCATCTTTGAATATGACATGCGTTATTCCACTATCAATCACACAAATATCTTCACGATTGATCATTGATCCAAACAAAATTTGAGAAATTTCCATATATTTTTCGAGGCTTTCAAAGTATTTGCTCGAGATGCCGGTGTCTCGTGCTGATAAGGCTATAAAGTAAATACACCAGAAATAAGTATATAAAGAGACTAATATATTATTTAATTTTGAATTGATGTATAAATGAATTGAATTGACTTGCTATTTATAAGAGGAACAAGCAACCAAGAGATGGCTTTGTGGTTGCTCTCCAGGAACTTGATGGACATCCATCAAACAATCAATATTTTACAATAAATTGCTAATTGTACCTTTTTTGTTCTCTGACATATGCTTTTACTTATTTTGTATCCTGACGAGTGACGACTCTTGCACGTGGACGGAACGGAATTGCTCAATTGCCAAAGACAGACGCACAAAATGTTTGAAACTGAAACTTCCTTAATACCTGAAGAGAAAAGGGTGGAAACTGACAGAAATCTATAGTCTCGTTAAATTTGAAAAGAAACAAAAAAAATAAGCATATTATAAAAAAGGAAGTCAAAACAACATAGGCTTTAATATTATTATTTTGTCGATTACTAAGCAATTCAACTTTCATTTTTAGCTCAGAGCCTCACTTGTTTGACGACTCAAATCCATAAGAGAGACCTGTTTTATTTGTGAGGCGAATATTAAATTATATTTAGTTTGCTACTTACCCGCACATGATGTTTATAATTATCCTTGACGGTCACACTCCACTATTCCAGTGACCTTTGCAGGGCCAAACCTTGAGCTTCTAAACGGCAAAATAAAAAAGCCGCAGCAGAAAACACTTATTTTGCAACTACATCCATGATCCAAATATTTTTGTACAAAGAGATGCAAGTACAATTGTTTAAGTTGCTCGAGTTCTGGTATACAAATATCAATCCTCGTTGTATATATCACCATTTAAGCTCCAGCGAAATTGCTAAAATGTTCTGGCTACAAAAGTTGGTACAAAGATCTCAAAGAACAATGACTGGACTATGAACAAAAATAAAGGGGAAAACTCAAATGTAAAAATCATCTATGATCATGTGAAAGCGAAGATAGAGAGGATTGGATCAGGTTTTCCATCCTGTCCGTCAAACTGGATACCGTATTTAACAATGGTTCAGACAATTCCCCATCCCTAAAGGAGGGGTTGCTATCCTGTAGTATTTGGATTTGCCTCTCCAAATACTTTGTGAGACAAGCACCTGCTATGTTAATTAAGCAAAGAGAAGGGTTTGTGTGCATGAGCTTCGTTACAAGAAATCCTGCTAAAATCTGCTGCCCTGACCTCACAAGCTCCGACACAAAACAAGGAAAGATCAGTCTTGTGAAAAGATCAATGTGATCTTTTGAAATATTCTCATTTTCTACAGATCCACCACAACCGGAACTTGATAACTGGGATTCTTGGCACTGTCGAGAGAAATTCCCCACCATATAGCAAAGATAAGAGAATGTGGTACCATATGAAGGTTTGGTGATGATAGTTGATATAACTCCAGAAGATAAAACGAGAAGTAAAAACTCAAGATCCACGCCGATTTTGTCAGATATGCCTTCTTGTTTCAGCTTCTGCTCGACAGAATCCAAGCACTGTAACTGGACTACTTCGTATGGCAACAAGAGCATCAACTTAAGGGCTACAAAGCAATCTATTTCAAGTGCAATCTGGCTCAAACATTGAGCATTCTCTTCATCTAGTAATACTTCGCCTGGCTTTGCCACTGATTTGTCCAACAATTTCAACATTTTGTTGTACTGGGATATTGTTAGCAGTTTCCTGAAGATCTCCATCCAACAGACATGAAGAGGATGAACTGAAAGTTTCGCATCTTTCTTTGGTTCTTCTTCAATAGGTTCTTGGAAGCTTTCCCATCCATCATCCCAATCATCATTACCCCAACTATTTGCACCATCAGATACCTCACCAGAATCCTTTTCAATTTCTCTTCTAGTAAAGTACCCCTCCCATTCTCGGAGCATAGCTAATAATGTTTCAACATGGGATTCAGATTCAGCAAATTTAGATACTCCAAGGAAGCAAGAGATAGTAGATTCCACAGTCGAAAGATCTTCTGGTGTAATCTGTATGCTGGGGGAGATAGTGGAGACCAGCTGTGTAGATTTTAGAGCAATCAGAGTATTTGTGAACTTATTAGATGCATCTGTCTTGTTTGAAATCCCATCAGCGGCAGCATTCTCGCAGTTTGCAGTTGCACTATGCAAATTCTCCCAACCTTCCCAAGAATGAACTTCCACCTGTAGCTTAGAAGAAAATCGTTTGCTGTTATTATCAGTAGCTGCAACAAGTTGCATAAGCTCCAGTATGTAAACTCGAACATGGTTGGAGAGCTGAAAGTTCTCTGAAAACTCTTCCAATCTCTCCCAAACTGCCTGCCTGACGCACTGCAGATTTTCCAAATCACCATCTAATTTACTCAAAGATGACAAGTAATAGTGTAGACACTGATGCTCACAGGAATTGTCAGCCAACTCCTGCAAAATGGTCTTCAAGATACTAAGATAGAGATCTCGAAGATTCTCGATGCTGACAGCTTCTTTTTTAAAGTCTGTCAGTGATCCAGCTTCATGCAGGAAGTGAACCATGACTTCATCATATACATCTGCAACGGCTCCAAATCCACAACCTGAGCAAACCATCGCTCTGCAGAAATTGAAGATTTCAGCAGCAATATCACCAACAAAAACGTAACCTACATAGCCAATAACTGTAGCCCACCCCTGACTAGATGAAACTTTTTCCCCAGCAACTAGACGTGCAAAAACTTTAAGACACGTCATTATACATTCTAAGCAGAATCTTTCTTCCGAATTCTCAAGGAGTGCAACTTCATGCATGTCATTCATCATTCTGAGCCAAGTATCCACAAGCATGGCAAAGCACTCCTGCCAACCTGAGCCACAGGGCAGAGACTTGAAAGATCCTTCAGCAGGTAGTATGATGGCCAAGAATCGTTTCAAAATGTCCAGACGAGCAGGATTCGGGACAAATTTTAAGAATTTGCAGCAGGTATTGTAAGTCTGCTCGATCTCACTGATTAAGCAATGAAGACTTTCAGAGCTTTGAATATCGACCCCCAGTTTAGCTCTAGCTTCCAACTTTGTCAACAAACTTAAAACATAATGTTTATATACATACTGCCAAGACAAGAGACCATCAGGCACTGGACCATCATGAGCAGAAACAAGGTTCTTGACCATCTTTGCCAATGCTTCAACATTATTTTCATTGATGTGAGCAGAAACTTCACTGTTGAAGCATTCCAAGTTCAAATCTTGAATTCCAGCAACATTTTTGAAGTTCA
Organism: Lycium barbarum; assembly: GCF_019175385.1. Taxonomy (NCBI): domain Eukaryota; kingdom Viridiplantae; phylum Streptophyta; class Magnoliopsida; order Solanales; family Solanaceae; genus Lycium; species Lycium barbarum. The sequence goes on along the minus strand of NC_083339.1, from coordinate 121,639,855 downwards.
GATCCTCGATAAAAGATACCCTGCAACATTCTTCTTCAGCAATCTTGGAGAACCGAGAAATATGAACAGAATGAGGATGCATTGGATCCTCTTGTTCATCAAGATGCAAGTAGCAGTCAGAGAGTAGGCCATATACTAGAGAAAGCCTCTGCTTATCATGTCCACCAATTGCTGGGTAGATCGACGAGGAAATAAATTTTATTGTTTCTGCAGCACGAGCTATTAGATCTTCTCTGTAAATTGACACTTCATTTTTAACATCATCAGTGCTCCAAGCATCAGAAACAAAGATGGACCTCAGGTAATGCAGCATCACCTGAATAGGAGAGGAGCAGTAGGAGAAACAGTTAGAGGACGTTTCGTTTAGAAACAAGTTATACAGGGATTAGCAATACAGGAATTAGTTTTGCAGGGTTTGTAATGCGGAGATTATCTTTTATTGAGTGTTTAGTTCATTGTATTAAAAATTGGATATACATTTGTGTTTGGTTTAGAGTTGTATAATATTTGGTTTACTATTATACCCTAGTCATTCTATAAGACTTTTTTTTTTCATTTATGGTTAAGGGTATTCCGCATTGCACCAGCAGTGACAATCAACACCCAGTGGCCTAGATTTCCCGTACTCCATATATCAACAACAAAACCCAGTGTAATCCCACAAGTGGGGTCTAGGAAGGGTGGTGTGTACGCAGACCTTACCCCTACCTTGTGAAGGTAGAGAGGCTATTTCCGATTGACCCTCGACTCAAGCCATACTCCATATTCTATAAATCAAACTGTTTAATTTAGTTTAATTCTTGAAAAAATAGCTAAAAACAAAAGGGTAATGAATTACATTTTAAGATCTTTATAAGAAAATAGATTGGCAAAAAGTACGGAGAATAAGAAAGAAAGTGCTATGCATCTGTATGCAGTGAAACACTAAAACTAACCATCGCATCAGATAACCAAGAATGGAGTTTATTTTATTTGTCAGATCAAATAACCCAACTTTAGCATGTGGTAGCTGTTGATTAAGCTAAAGCTGAGCACAAAGTTTTTTTCATTCTGGATCTTCTTTCCAGAAGTAGGTTTTTCTCTGAAGAAGAACAGTATGGTTTGGAGAAAATGAGTACAATAGCATCAAGGGTATATTTGCTTTTTGATATGGTTTATCCCAGTATAGTTACTCCAAGTATTAGTTATTCCACCTTGTATTCATTCAAGTATTTATCTATACAGAAAATGAAAATGGTAACCAAGCATTGAAGAACCTAATACAGTTTTTTTTTGGATAGATTCGTCAATGTTTGGTTACCGTGACTAGTTTTGTTAATACCCAAAACCAAATGACCCCTTATTTTTCTAGCATCTTAGAACTTCTAATTGTACTTTCATTATCTCATTTACAGTTCTGGTTCAAGAACAGTGCATACCTTGTTGCAATCTAAGCTATAAGTATTGGCCAACTTCAATACATCCTTCACACTGTGTTCCTTCTCTGGGGTCGTGGACTCGACAAATGAAAAAACAACGCTCTCTCTGTAGTCCATGTCCCCAGATAAGAAGCGAGCAGTTTCAACACCAGGGATTATTTGTTCTAAACGCCTTGAACGCTCTGCAATGCACTTTTGCTCTTCTAGCTTCAGTTTCCATTCTCTCCAGAACGTAGATTGTGCTTGGTCTATTTGTTCTTTTTCATCTGAATTAAAAGACAGGGTTTGAGTAGCAATAAAAAAAGGAACATGCAAAGCAAAATACAGAAAGCTCTCCAGCTACAGTATACAATAATAAGGTAGATCTAGGTCAAAATTAACAAAATCACCTGAGCAAATCAGTTTATGTTTCTGCTGGAACTTCGTAAGAAGCAGGTCCCTCCTTTGTGCAGGGTCCTCACACTTGATTCCACAATTGTGTAACAAACTGTAAATCATCCCAACATTCATAATGCTGGTTATTTCATTGTAATTCTCTCTTGTTCTCAAGTTTCTTTCAATTATCTCCACCCCCGAAAAGGCATCGGCAAGATTTAACAAAAAAGAGCACCCTGTGATGTCTTCCTCCTCAGAGACAGGCGACTCCATAATGGACTTAGCAACAGAGGCAATCAAACTGTCCTTCGGGGCAAAACCATTCCTTGCCAACCAGGACAAAATAATCATCACTGCCTGTGTTCTTAGACTGACATATTGATTCCCTGAAAATGAGCTCGATGTAAATTTCTTATTGCTTTCTGCTTCTTGACTCAGTTCAAGCAACCATGGAAGATACACAGCAGCAAATGACAAAAGTTTTCCATTTTCTCTCAAGATGGACGGAATGGTCCAGTCACCATCCACCTGGACATCTTTGGCTACCTGAAAAAGTACATTTTCAATCTGTTTAAGTTGTGCTTCCTGGTCAGAACATTCCTTCAAGTCTGTTTTATCTTCAGGCTCTGTTCCAGTCAACGCCATTAAAGATTCACATTGATCTTGCGTATCTAGATCCTTCCATGCATGTATTAACTCGGCAATTGATTCCCCATCACAGTGGCTCAAAGCAAAACCTAACAGCTGTTTTCTGGAAGCAATATCCATGTTCTCAAGGGCAGGACCTCTTGCCAGTGCTGCACACAAGTCCCAGACTGAACCATGCCCCTTTTTGGCCAAAACAAGACATAGATCAAAAGCCAGTTGGAGATCTCCAACCACTGCAGCTTCTCTTGCAATAGCTTCTTGTACAGCTGATATGTCGTCGTGCGAGCTCAACCCAAGAAGTTTGGCTAGTTCAATAATCTCATCGACATTCAGATAAGCTCCACCTTGACTTGTAACAACCAACTTAACTATTTCCATAGGATCTTTAATTTGCTTGAATTGCATTGGCAACAAGGTGACACCAAGGTTGGGAAGTTTAACAGTTACAGCATCAATAATATCAGCCTCCACCCTCACATTTCTACTAGCTGGAAAGATATTCAAGCATTCTTTAGCCTTCCAAATCTGCAGCATTTAGCAGCTTAAATCAATACATTGCTATTTCAATTTGCATTGGACTACTTTCAAATAAAATGTGCAACCGGTGTAAAGCATTAGTTCCTGGAACATACTCTGGACACACTTTAACTAAAAGCAAGAATGCTTTTTTATTTTATTGTTTATAACAACAGTAGTTTGGCCAGCTTGCTCACACCTTGACTATTTCACTGGGTACCTGCTACCTCCCACCAACACAGGTACCGGGTAACTCAGCACGCCAAGGCTTTTTCCAGTTGGAAGAAATCATCTAGTGTTTTTGTCTCTGCTAGTCTGCTAGAATTTGAACCTTGGTCTCCAAGGTTAATATACACTACATTGAGAATTAGAGATTACGTAATCACTCCTATGCTAGTATTATTATAGATAAAATGAACTTACTTCGGAACTAGAAAGACTTGACGCTGAGAAGAAATATTCTCTGGCAGCTTGAATAACAAGGTTTTCTGCTTTATCATTTGCCAAAGACACTGAACCCACACCTTTCAAATAATTCCTCGCAAGTGAAAAATTTCCTGCTTTCAGCAATCCCCTGCAGAACTCCATTAACACATATTCAAGATCTATGAAGCAAAATGCTTTCTCTTGCAAAGACTGCAAGTCAAGCCACATGTTTGTCCAATCATTATCTGATCGTCCAGGCTGTCGGCGAACAAATTTGGATAAGATGAGACGAACTATCTGCTTTACACCCTTTTCATCTGAATATGCCTCCTGGAAAAAGCTGATAGGCTTTGGGACCTGAACATACAGGACAATAATTGGAAAGTATTATAAACCAGGTTATGTGACAAAAAGCAACAAAAGATTCACTACCACAATCAATTGTCAATATTACAAGCTACAATATGATCCTTTTTGTATAAAAATTGGGTACAATATAAGTACCCCATTTTGTAAAATAATATCAATATTATTAAATAAATGCTTTGATTAAATAATTATACATGAAATAATAAAGTACCAAGGTTTTATGAATGATGAGTGAGGATCATCATACAATAACTTGTTTGTCGATGTCAAGCAGTGTTTAGGATGGCGAAAGGCGAGGCGTGGCGACAAGGGCTCGCCTCATGCCTCATGGCGAGCGCCTTTTAGAAGCGAGGCGAGAATTAACACAAAAAAAATTAAAATATTAAATATGCATATATAAATATAACTCCGCCTGTGTGAGCTCGCTCACATTGCCGGTCCCAAGCCCGGATAAAGGAGGAGGGTTGCCGAGGGTCAATCGGAAACAGCCTCCCTACCCAGGTAGGGGTAAGGCTGCGTACATCTTACCCTCCCCAGACCCCACTATTGTGGGATTACACTGGGTAGTGACCAAGACCATGCATATATAAATACCCAAAAACTCAAATACTCAACAAAATACTAGCAAATATTTCAATTGAAAAACTAAAAGTAGATGGTTGATAGTTGATACTAAAGTCTAAAAGTCTCCAACTAGATAGTTAATAAGTCATAAGGTCCCTGGGTGTTAGCATTAACCAAATTATAACGAAGCAACATCTATTCTTCTTCAAGATCTCCAAATTCTTCAACCACAAGAGTGTTAGCATTATATTGTCTCGTTATTCTGTTCTGTTTTAAAAAAAGTCAGCCTTACGCCGTAGCCTCGCCTTTTAGGAAATGCCACGCCTTGGCAGTACATGGCGAGGCAGGCTCGCCTTACCACGCCTCACGCCAAAAGGCGTAAGGCGAGCGCCTTTCACAACTCTGATATCAAGATGATTGATAAATGTTTAAAGCACAAAGATTAACAATCCAAAATTTAATTAAATATATGTGATTTAGTTTACCTATTTCAATTTTATTTGGTATCAACATCTAATGAAACGTATCTCAGCTAAAGGTTGTCCCATTGGGTGTGAGTAAGTTTGTGACAAAAGAAGAGGCTTCTTTGTCATATATTTATGTCTTCATTCATTAAAGATTGTTTTATTTTTTTATGGCGTTTATTAATTTAAGAATCTTGTAGAACTTTTCTCCCACCAATGATTGTGCAAGGAAAACTGATGCAAGAGAATATTCTAATGTTTCTTGAGCTAACATTCCTCTTTGTACTAATGTTTATTTTTTAATTGAACAGATTATCTTGAAATGTTTAATGCTCTCAATTTTGCTGGATGATGAATCTCACTGCTTTCTGCACTGTCCTATGGGTTCAGCATACAAAAACGAGTGAACTCTCTGAAATAGTATCTAAATACTTCCAAATCTCCATTTAAGCAGCTACCAATGGAACTTTTCTCTTTTGTTTTTGGTTCAGGCTGAAGTGTTCTATTGGCTGTCATTGCTAATGAACTTCTAATTGTCCGTTATCAATAGCATGCCAACGGAGAAGTTTGAGTACCATGCAGAGCTAAAGGAACTATCAAAAGTAAAGACAATGGATAGAAGCCTGAAAAATGTACTGAAACTTCATAAATATGAAAATTTTGTTGTGCACACGGCGGATAGATCATCACATGGACCTCATCATTAACAGTTTGTACAACAATGAGGAGGTTTTTCTTTCTTTTGTGTTCATCGACTTGGTGGTTTTTATATTCCATTGTTTACCTTCGCAAAAATCAGAGTTTATAACAGTGTTTTGTATGTCCAGCAGTGTTTAAAACAGTATTTTTGCATTTTGGCAAGTTTTCTTAAATAATTAGAAAGCTAGATTTACTAAGATGACTTGAGATTCAGCTATTTGGTTCGTCACTAAGGGAAAATTAATGTGAAGGACTTCATTTGATACTAGCAACTTCCATGGATTTGTCTTAAGAAGGCAAATTTAAATTGTGTATAAAATAAAATCATGCCTAAAAAATAGTCGCTTGAAGAGAGAAGGCTGTTGCAGGTAACTAGAGCAACATACTAATAAATGCAAGAAAAAAATCTTTTATGATTAATTAGCAATATTTGGTGAGTAATTTTGCACATATGGATTGTAGCCATAGATGTAATGACTACGGTTCAATTAGGCATATCAGAGAGGGCTGTTTCTTTTGAGCCAGGGTCTATCAGAACAGCCTTTCTATCTCATAGAGATATGGTCTACGTACATCTTACCCTCCCCAGACCCCACTTGTGGGATTATACTGGGTATTTTGTTGTAGTTGTAGAAAGGGCTGTTACGGCAGAAGCACAAACCAAGGTGAGCTTGTGTTTTTACATAAACCAAATGATTCTTGAACTAACCTGATGTATTATGTCTCATATGTTTAAGACAAGCTGAAGTTGAGGCTTAAGATTTTGGGCACGAAGTTTTAATAAGACAAAAATACATTTGAAATTTGTAGTCTAAAATAAGTCTTAGATATTTATGTGGCTATAAGTCATCTCATTAAAGGATAAAATGAGAATTTTAATGTTATATTATTTTTAAATATAGAAAAATGCCATTCTTTTAGAAAAAACTAAAAGGGAAAGGATATCACATAAATTGGTACAGCGTGCATATTATTTTACAGAACTCTATACTACCATCACTTGATATACACGTGCAACGCACGTACCGAGAAACTAGTATATATTTAAATAAGTAGCAAAGCCAGCGTCTTTATGGAACCACAATTTGTTGGGAAGGAAAAAACCATCAGAAATATCATTGACCTTTTTCTTTTCTTTCTTCTGATAAGGAGATACATCAATTGACCATTGTGATTTAAAGTTTGGCAATAGCAGTGGAAGTTAAGACCAAATTAGCATGCTTTAAACAATCCAAGGTGCATCCAGGCATGGGGTAATTATGACTGCTAAACAAGAAAAAGCACTGTAAGCAACAATTGGAGGAAATGAGGGAGTAGAGACAATCACCCCAGATGAGAGAGTGAGAGGACATGTCTACTATGAATGAATATGACAAAAGGGTTTTCTCAGGTTCCAGGAAGCACTATTGTTGATCCAACAGATACCAATTTGAAACACGAAACTGCCAGATTGCGGAACTTAGCCTAGACGGAAACAATACTATCCTGTGTGGGTTAAGAGAGAGAAAATATGGGTTCTACATGATTACTACATACGAAGGAAAAACCTAACCTGGTAAAGCGCCAATATTCTTCCTGCTTCAATATGACCTTCTGCGAGTCTCACCCTTTCCTTGAGGCTTGCAGCTTTGGAATCTGTCAAAACACAATTTGGACAATTATTTCTTTTGTTTTTCTGTAAGTAGTAACCTCTAGGGAGAAAAATTAGTAGTGACTTCAGTAAAGTTAAATCAGAATATTCGATTGCTCAGCTACCCAATCGATGTCAGTCACAAGCTGTTTGACATTGAAAATACAAAGAAACAGATCTGTGAAATAAGAAACAAACTAGTATGGGAGCACCTTCTTTTTTTTTTTTTTTTTTTTTTTTTTTTTGAGAATGATAATAATCTAGTATGGGAGCACTACGACTATGACCCACTACGACTATGACAATATTAAATGACCAGCTATGACAAGCATTTAACAACAGTTTTCATCCGAACCTGAAATATAAATAGACAAATGGCAACTCCACCCCTCCCTAAAAAGAAAGTGAGAAAAAGGAAAAAAGAGAGTAATAAACCAAATCAAAAAGTAATCAAACTTAAAAAATTCTATAAAATGTTGTATCAGACACGTGCAAGAATCAACTAGCTTTTGGTATTCAATTCATTTCATTCGAGCCTGTGACATATTTACTTATATGCCCCAAAAGTTTGATAGTCAGAAAAGCATAGATGAGAATACATGGAATATCCATCATTACATAGTAACCAAAATTTATATTACATGTATCAAGAACTGATTTCAGTGAAATCTTAAGACAAAAATTTAATCAATTTTTAGCTCGACACAAGCAGTGAAGAGAAAAGTCAGAAAAGCATAGATGAGAATACATGGAATATCCATCATACATATTTATCAAATTTATATTACATGTATCAAGAACTGATTCCAATGAAATCTTAAGACAAAAATTTAATAAATTTTTAGCTCGACAGCAGCAGTGAAGAGAAGAGGGAGACAAGAAGAGAAGGTGGGAGATTAGCAAAACTGCCACAGGTTGCCAACATGACAAAGCAGAAATTTCTGTGTGTGTGGGTGGGTGGGGGTTGGGGGGGGGGGGGGGGGGGGAGGATAGCATTTGTCAAAGACTTACCATGTGGAAATGGAAGTTTAGACAAAATGGAGGCCATCGTACTCCACCGATCTGTAACAGAGCAAGCGTATATGCACTGAAGAGCACAATCTACAACCTCAGCATCATTCTGGAAAAAGTTATTTGTCTGGACCTCTCTGCTACCCTCTTCAATTACAACTGAACACATCTCCAATTTATTTTCAGAGGCAATCTCCTTCAGCCATCTTACCAGAAATGACCCAGCTGAGCAATCTGTTTTGTCATCTCTGGAATGCACAGTCATAGAGGGAAACCTCTTTTTCATGAATGGAATTGCTTTAGTATGTAATCTTTTAATAACAGTATCTTCTCTGACCCCAATCAACATCAATTTAAATCTTTCATAATCAGGTAAGCTTTCCCATATAGTAAGACTCATGGAGAAATTCATTTTTTCATTCTCCTCAGAATAGATAAGCTGGTGTAAGTAAGAAATCTCTTCCAGGAATGGCTGCAATTGAGCAATGCCTTTGCGGCAAGCAAAGTCAATTAAGCACATGGAGTTGTCGAGTTGCCCACTTAAGGTATCAATATCTCTAGCTCTCTTTTTGTACCAAGACGAGAGTTCACTTACTGAAGGCCATTGAGACCCCAAAAATTGTTTGACAATTGGTTCAGTTCTGATCTGAGTATAGCTCTCATGACTCTCAGGGACTCTGCTGATAATAAAAGTTACCATCTCATCACACTCAACCCAATCTTCTTCCCTCAAAGAAATACTTGGAGGAGGGGAACTCCCAGGAAGGAGCTGTCCATAAGTCTGCACCGGAAGAGTCTCAGGGATAGCAGCTAAGACATCCAACAATGAGGAAGTTAAGGAGTAAGGATGACGCTTAAAGAGAAGGTTTAATGCCCCAATCTTGCCACTTTCTGCAAGTGCAATTGCAGCTTCTTTAATGGGCAAATTACAAAATTTCTTGTACTCCTGTAAAGAAAACCTGCAAAAGGCTAAGTCATTAAGTTTCAAGTCAGTAGAAACCATTTGAGCATTATTACTTCTATTTAAAAGCTTGAAGATTTGTCCTAGTTTCAAAATCAGTAAGACCATTACAAAAGACAGGATAAGAAGCAATCCTAATGAAATATAGGAAAACAAACAAAAGTAAATATAAGAAAAAACCATACAATTTCACAGTTGGGTCATTGAGCGACAAGCCACTTATTCCCCTTGAAGAGGTATATGCTACAGTTTGAAAATGAAAATTTGTCACCTCAACCACTAAGTCCAGTTAAATGTGGAAGTCAAAGGCAACGTGGTAGTTTTATAACCTCAACTCAATTTTGAAGTTTTCAGCTTTTGTCACCACTTCCAGAAAATCTATTTAGTTATATAGAAGATTCATAGCCAATAATAAAAATAGGATGTTTGCTTATGTTGCTTTGTAATAACAATAAGACTGCTTGCGAGCATCACGACACTCCAATCAGTGTTTCAATATAAACCTTATGAATCCAGAGAAAAAAAACATTCACAACTGAAGAAGAAGAAGACGAAGAAGAAGAAGAAGAAGAAGAAAACAGGGAGCAATAATATCATCACCTGCCCATGTTTATCCCGATAAATGTCTCTATCCGGTCTCTATATTGCAACAACTTAAGTCTTGCCACAAGACAATCCCAAACCTTACTATGCTCATCAACCTCAGGCTCAGAAAATCTATAACGGTCAGTTATGCAAAGTCCAAGATCAAGCAGTGCCCTAACTGCGTCTTCAGTTGGTCCAAATCGACCTACACATTCAGAAAGTACGAAAACTTGGTCCTTGATATTTGAAAGTAGTGTCTTTATCTCATTTACACCCTGGGAGGAGTGCAACCACTGTGACTTTAGAGCTTCGTCTTTATCTAGCCCATGCTGATCCGCAAACATGAGAGCAGCCTGATACTCTTGTCTGGAGATTAATATATCATACATTTCAGGAACAGATCGTTCAGAAAATGAAACTAAGCTCCATTGGAAACTGGCCCAGTCAAACTTATTATTCATAGCACCATCACCGCACTCCATAAGATGAGAGCTGCTTGCTCTAATTTCTTCAGCTGATTCATTGTTCTGAATGGATGGTTTTGTCTCTAGTAGAAAAAGTTTTCCCGCCAAGTGTGGCACTCTCTCTAAAAGGGGATACGAATACATAGTCTCGTCCTTACGTAGCATAGCACCAGTGCATATGTTAATCATAGTGATGTTTCCATTCCTTCCTGCAATAGCAAGTATATCATCAGACCACCAGGCAAAATCTAAGACCCCATTCACAAGAATGTTCCCCTGATCTGACTCTTTATTTCCCTGATGTAATTCATTTTCCTCTCCATAAGAACATTTTGAGAGAGAACGCTGTTCCTCATCAAACTTAAAGGTAGTCAAAGATCCTCCCATATCCAGAGTAGCAACAAATCTTCCCTGTGGTGATATTGACACCTTAGGAGAAGTTATATGACCCGCATAATCTTTAGGCATAGAAAAGAAACCCTCAAACTGAGTAGAAATGAGAACTTCCACGGCTAAGTTTCCACTTTTTCGGCAAAGCGAAAGACTGTACAATCCTAGAAAAAAAAATGTCAGTGATAAAGAAAAGTAATAGGTGGCTAGCATCAATTCAAAATGACTGCTAAACCAAAATTAAGAACGATACATAAATATGTTCGGATATAGTTAAGGACTTTGAGCTACCATTAGTCGTTGGCTGCAAGCTACCAGCACTGCTAACTATGGAAAATAAGCTCCGTTCCGGCTGGTAATCCAAGCAGAACATATTCTGTGGAAACTGCTTCAGCATTGTCCCGCTGCTCGAGGCAAGGGGTGAAAAAACAGATGCACTTGGATCTTGACTGATCTCAAAGTCATGAATCAACCCATCCGCTGTAATTATAGTGAAGGTACACCTGGAAAAGAGTCATCCACACAAAATATATGAACAAGCTATGTAAATAAGATGAAAATCTGAGAGAGAAAAAACCTCTACAAATAATTGAGCTTACAAGCAAGATTTCTTCAAATCAGCATCATCCTGCACCATCAGGCCAACTATTGGTGAAGAACTTTTTATATGACTCTTGGAAATTCTGGTAATTTCCTCACCATTAGCTCTGATGAGATAGATAGTGTCACTATCGTCAGCAACACCAAGAACATCATGAGTTTCAGACCAAGCCCCACAACGGAATGAAGTAATGCTTTTGCCTAGAAGTACAGAGGCAGTAAATAATAGATAAATGTAGCAATACGTTTGTACAATCATAAAGAGTAGCACTAGAAACTAAATGTAATTTTAAAAAGTGGGTAAGTTGACAGTCATTATAATCCTCCTCGCCACCGTCTTGATCTATTACTGGTTGGGGTTAATCTGAATCCTAAATTCTCAACCAGAGAAGAAAGGGAAGTAAATAAATTGGTGACACAGTTTTGTCTGTCTTCACATAAATCAATTGGAATTTCAGAGAGAAAAACAGCACCAATTTGGTACTAATACATATCAACGGGCACAATATGTTGGTTCAACGACTAAATAGATCAAAAGAATAGAAAAACACTGACAAGCTGCAGTCAGGAAGGCAGCACTGATACGTTAAGAACAAAGAATCCCTTTGACATCTGGTTATCAAAAAAGAAAAGAAGCCCCATGACATGTTAAAATAATTGTCCTATTCTTGACATACTTTTGTTTTTTTTTTTGAAATTGGTAACATCTATTCTTGACATACTATAAAGGAGATTACTTCCACCACGGTTTTTTTACTTCTATTTTAGGTTCCTGAAACTTACCATATGTGCCACAAGGCTTTTGGTAGTCATCATCCTTCTGCAGGATTGTTATCTGATTCCCAGATGCTACAGCCACAAGATCACCCCTTGAGGAAACAAATAAGGATGCATATCTCCTTACTTTTGTTGGATTCCCCTGCTTTCTCCATCTCTCCTTGAGTTGGGCAATACCTTCATACATGACAAAAAAATGATAATTTAAACTAAAAGGTCTAAACAACAAGTGAAGTAAAACCAATACTCTCTACATAGGAAGTTTCTTGACCTAATTTCTTTTTACGTCTTTATTTTCTTCTAATTTTCCTTGGTGCATTTTATCAAAAGGAGAACTTCTTATCCTTCAAGAATTTTGGACTGCCACTATCTATCTAACTGTACTTTACATACTTTTTTGACGAAGATCGTGACTTACATACTATCGTTTCTCAACTAGTTAATTTAACTCTTTTCACCCTATTATTTCAATCTTTACTCTATCAAACTATAATAAGATAATCTATTCTTACTTCTCGTGATTCTCTGCACTAATAAAAACACAGGTAGTTTAACTTATGGGACAAATTTCTTAAAATTCATGTGAATTCAGAAAGTGTGAAAAGTAAATGAATGTGTTCTATGCAAAACCCGCTATACAATGCCTCCAAGCTAATGCGACTGAAACCAAAACAAAATGCAAAAGAAGAAAAAGGAAATAGAAAAAGAAGCTCATCAGTTTTTTTTTTTTTTTTTTGATGAAGAGAAAAAGAAGCTCATCAGTTAAGCATCTCAGAGATGATATGCACTATAAGCCTACATATAAAGAAATCACATCCAAGTTCTACTACAATCAAATAAGATACTCTCGAAAGTGCAATGCAGCCTGTTGATAATCTCAAAACTGCAATGCAGTACATGTACATCTATGTAGCACTTGTTTGGACATTTAGCTATATCCCTATTGATGTTTAATGTTTTCCAATATTGTTATGTCATTTTTAAGTGGTGGTGGTGATGAGTGACTTCAATACATAGTTTAAAATAAGGAAATTTGTAGAGTAACACCATATCTTCTTTCATGTTTTGACAAATAACCCGATGCTTTCTTTTTATAATTGCATATCTGTAATCAAATTCCGAAAGGAAGAATGATTGAAACTTCCCTTCGTCTTCATGATCCAAATTAAAATTTCTATTTCGAACTAAAACAATTTAACTCACTCTTGTTACCTCATCTTCACACTCCAAAAGCCACAACACAGAATCACATTTAAACCTATACAATAGCTAAAAGATATTCAACCGTAAGGTCAAATTTTCTTAGAAACACAACTGAATTTTGTGAAATATTAACCTTTCTTTCCGTTCCACTAACACCGGTTTCCAAGATTGCTCAAAATAAGTCATATCTACGATACTCGGCCATCCAGAAGATCTAATTCACTGATCCAGTTAACTTCCTCTTCTGCTTGATTGATATTGAATTCATCACAATTAGAAGATAACTCACAGACATTCTAAAATAATATGCTTTTTCTTGTTACCAACAATGCGCGTGATTTTGTTTCTGGTTATCATGTATCAATACTTCCAAGATGAGCAACCTGAGTTTCTAAAAGCTAAACCATCTCCTCAGGATGTGCTTTTTACACCTCAGACACTCCACTTACGGCTATGCCCCGAGCTAAATCAAGAAGGGACGTTAAACATAATTCTAGAAGGGCCTTCCGCCAAAAAAGGGGTCTTGGCAGTTTAAACCTGGTGTCCAAATCTAAAGTTGAACTAAGAACACAACTTCCTCACTTGAGGCTCCATTGAAGCACCCTGAAGTAGTGAAGCCTAGGTTGGATGTTTCACCTTGAGTTAGTGAGGTTTCGATGCAGACACGAGGTGCAAAGCCTAGGTCGCATTGCTGATGAGCTCTATATCTAAGACGGTATCACAAAACAAAAGAAAATTGGCAAAGTGACATTTTGATTGTTGCAAAAATATTTAGGAATGACTTTATTAATAATTAAGAAATAAAGTTACAAACTTACTACCTAGCCACTTAACTTAAAATGTAAATTTGCATCTGATCGAAAATCTAAAATGATTTTCGAACTTACTTAAAATGACTTCTATTTCATATAATTTCATTTATTTACAGTTTTTCATTTTTCCCAAATAATTTTTATTTGCCTTTATAGTTACTTCTCCTTTTTTTCTCTGTCATTTGTGCATTTGTTCACTAAAGACTACACTTAAAATTGTGCTCTGTACTAAAAGCCCCAGCAAACCATGTCGCGTTTCTACAATTTTCACCTTTGACCTATTGTGACTTCCTATATAGTAAAACAACATGTTTAAGACGCATTAGTTCAGATTATTTCACCATATCTAGGGCCACTTATTTAAGCTTATTTCACCATGTTTTGGGCCACTTTAGTTCAGATTACTTCATCTATTATAGTCATATTGTTTCAATCAGTTTCTTATAATAATCAAAGGTCACTATACCCAGCCAAACAAATATTCAACGAAAAACCATAACTAAGCTCACATTTATATGATTTAAATAAAAAAAAAAAAACTTTAATCACATGGATAATTAAATGAAACTAAAGAAAGCAGTCAACTGGAAGTTTCAAATTTCCATGAATTAAATACTAGCAAAAAGAAATTAGTTTAAGCATAATTTGCTTATTATAACTTCATTAAACACCGAATTCAACAAAAAAAGTGAATGTACCTGATGAAGAAAGCAATCTTGAAAGATAACTGCTTTTGGCTCCTTCATTCAGCTAAATCAAACACAAGAAAGTAAGGAATTGAGAAAAGCCAAAGAGATCATCAAAAGAAAGATTACAATTCAAATAAGTGGAAACCTGTTGATGTTGTGGAGGATAATTGGAAATATAAGGCCCAGAAGCATGATGACGTGTCTCAAAGAGGATTTCTCCAGTGGTTTCATCCATCTAATGCATGTAAAAGTAAAGAAGAAAGTTAAACCTCTGTGAATTTGTGATCTTCGAGATCCAAAACCCTATGATTTTAACGCACGGAATTTTTTGTACAACATGTACTGTAAGAAATTTGGACAACAACCGGTTCGATGCTTAGATTCGAACCGATTTTTTTTTTTTTTGGGGGTTTGGGTCAGAGTTTAATGAAAGGCATAATCATGAAGTGAATAGTACGGAAAATAACATCCGGGTCTTAGGCCTTTTTATTCAATATCTCATTACAATAAGGCCCAGGAGGCTCCATATGGAACCTTTTTTTGCACGGATTTGCAAAAACATATATGTACATGGTAAGAGGGTATATTTACAGAACATGACGAATATTTTTTAGTTTACAAAATATATTAATAAACTTCTTACAAAATCTATACGAATTAGGCAAATTAAAAAGAAGCAAATAAAACACATTAAATAACGTAAGGAAATCCTTTTGCTAATTTTATCTAATTTTCTCTCTCCATTCAAAATTTAGACATATAGTTCCCTTATGTTCTCCAACTTTTGCTTTCTTATTTCATTCACTTTTCTCTCCCTATTCAAAATTAAGGGATATTGTTACCTAATTTTCTTCAACTTTTACTCAAAAAGTCCATTAAAATCGGTAATTTTTATGTACAAAGGTCATACACCAAAAAACATATATGTATAATTTTCATATGTAATATGTATAACTGTATAGATTCTTATAATTTTTATATATGAAATATGTATAAATATTTATGTGTATTTTGATTATTATAAAGTACATATAAATTGTATAAAAATTTAATCAAAGTATGTATAAATTTTGAGAAAAATATGTATAATAAAATTGTAATTGATACAGACCAGATTCCATACAAAGTTCATACATCAGAAAATAGTATTAATTTTTATATGCAATATGTATAAATGTATAAATTTGTTATAATTTCTACGTATGAAATATGTATAAAAGTTGTATGTATATTATGATTATGATAAAGTACATATAAATTGTATAAAATTTGATCAAAGTATGTATAAATTATGAGAAAATATATATGTATAATAAGTTTTTTGATTGATACAAACCAAATTCCATCCACATATCAGTTTTCAACATTTTTAAGACTAATTGATATCGAATTTGTTCGCATTTCATACACATTGTGCAGCATATATTTAAGAATGACATATAGCAGACTCCATACACATTTCATACATATATTAGTTTTCAACATTTTCTAAAACTATAGTTTATATAGTTTATACAGATTTTCAAAAACACACAATGATCATATATATCTCAAAACGATACAAATCAATTTTTATATACAATTAATACACAAGTTAGTAATAAAAAATACTTTGTAATATTGGTTTGAAAATTTATACCAGGAGAGAAGATGGATTTTAGGTATGAAAATGATGTCTATCATAGAGGGAGGGAGGGAGAGAGAGAGAGAAATATATTTTTTTTTAAAAAAGAAGAAGTTGAATGATAACTATCCTAGAATTAAGTCCACATTTAAAATCAAATTTTCTTCCTTAAAAAAGGCCTAAAATCGTGGGTATCTCATTAAGCCCAAATCTAGTATACTTTGTAATTTTATTGGTATGTTTTGTAAATAAGGAAAAGTATCCTTATGTTTCGTAATATAGAGTCTTAAATAGGTATTATTAGGTCATTTCCCCTTCCTTCAAAGGCGCTGGTCTTTAATTTTTGTCCATCAAATTGCTGGTCTTTAAATTTTGTTCGTCTAAAAAAAAGGCCAAAAATGCCCCAGGTTCTGAGTTCGAACCCTAGCTTAGTTAAAAAAAAAAAAAAAAAAAAAAAGACAATTTCGCAAGACAAGATTTCACGAAAGTTCGGCCTTTGACTTGCGAAATTTCATTTTTGATTGAGGTGCGGTTCGAATCCAGAACATCAAGATATTTCAGTCACATTTTTAGACAAAGGGCCAAAATTAAAGATTTTCAATTTGATGGAAAAAAAATTAAAACCACATAGGGAAATCGTGCGAATTGCCCATATGGAATCTCATTGATGGGCTGGGTTGCTTTCCTTCAGTTTTTGCAAAACAGAGCTCCGAATGTAACTTTCTCCAGTGTTTGCACAAACTGTTTGTTCCGTTGAAAATGGATTAAATGCAATTCTATCTTAGAAAGGGAAAAGGGGCAGATATAGGGTGTGTTTGGTATGAAGGAAAATGTATTCTCGAAAAATAAGTGGTTTTCCTACTCATTTTCTTGTGTTTGGTATGCAAGTTGGAAAATGTCATTTTAAGAACATTTGCATATACTCAAAGCAAACCCACTATGAACTTTTTGAATGAAGAGTGCAACTTTTGGTGATGGGGAGTACAGGTTCGGGTTTTTGTTTTCGGGGGGGGGGGGGGGGGGTGGGTGGGGGGAGAAGGGGAGCCGGTACAAAAAACCAAAAAAAAGAAAAACTTAAAAAAAAAAAAAATGAAAACTAAAATTTTTATATATTACTACTATATAGAAACGTGAGTTTCTATACAGTAGTAAAAGTGGATCGTCGTCCGTTCCAAAAAAAAAAAAGTGGACCCCATATTAAAAGAACAAATAATGTAAAAAAAAAAAGTGCACCCCATATTAAAAAATCAAATAATATTCATGTAATTTTCAAAGTATTTCATTAAGTCAATAATGATGGATTCATTGCCACATGCGTATCAACCCATTAGTGGGAGCAAATGAAATTATTGTACAGCAAAAAACATGGACCTCATATTATTGTTTTCCTTAAAAAAGGCCTAAAATTGTGGGTATCTCATTAAGCCCAAATCTAGTATACTTTGTAATTTTATTGGTATGTTTTGTAAATAAGGAAAAGTATCCTTATGTTTCGTAATATAGAGTCTTAAATAGGTATTATTAGGTCATTTCCCCTTCCTTCAAAGGCGCTGGTCTTTAATTTTTGTCTATCAAATTGCTGGTCTTTAAATTTTGTTCGTCTAAAAAAAAGGCCAAAAATGCCCCAGGTTCTGAGTTCGAACCCTAGCTTAGTTAAAAAAAAAAAAAAAAAAAAAAAGACAATTTCGCAAGGCAAGATTTCACGAAAGTACGGCCTTTGACTTGCGAAATTTCATTTTTGATTGAGGTGCGGTTCGAATCCAGAACATCAAGATATTTCAGTCACATTTTTAGACAAAGGGCCAAAATTAAAGATTTTCAATTTGATGGAAAAAAAATTAAAACCACATAGGGAAATCGTGCGAATTGCCCATATGGAATCTCATTGATGGGCTGGGCTGCTTTCCTTCAGTTTTTGCAAAACAGAGCTCCGAATGTAACTTTCTCCAGTGTTTGCACAAACTGTTTGTTCCATTGAAAATGGATTAAATGCAATTCTATCTTAGAAAGGGAAAAGGGGCAGATATAGGGTGTGTTTGGTATGAAGGAAAATGTATTCTCGAAAAATAAGTGGTTTTCCTACTCATTTTCTTGTGTTTGGTATGCAAGTTGGAAAATGTCATTTTAAGAACATTTGCATATACTCAAAGCAAACCCACTATGAACTTTTTGAATGAAGAGTGCAACTTTTGGTGGTGGGGAGTACAGGTTCGGGTTTTTGTTTTCGGGGGGGGGGGGGGGGGGGGTGGGTGGGGGGAGAAGGGGAGCCGGTACAAAAAACCAAAAAAAAGAAAAACTTAAAAAAAAAAAATGAAAACTAAAATTTTTATATATTACTACTATATAGAAACGTGAGTTTCTATACAGTAGTAAAAGTGGATCGTCGTCCGTTCCAAAAAAAAAAAGTGGACCCCATATTAAAAGAACAAATAATGTAAAAAAAAAAAAGTGCACCCCATATTAAAAAATCAAATAATATTCATGTAATTTTCAAAGTATTTCATTAAGTCAATAATGATGGATTCATTGTCACATGCGTATCAACCCATTAATGGGAGCAAATGAAATTATTGTACAGCAAAAAACATGGACCTCATATTATTGTTTTTCTTTAAAAGGTTAAGTGATCAAACCATACAATTTTTTTTTTATATTAGTCTGAGATCTAATCTAGATATTGAACTGTTGTATTTGCTATTTCGCCATGTCATTTATTTGTTATGTTTACTAAAATAAATATACTTAAAATATTTATATTTTAAAATAAGATAGAATTTAATTACTTTTTCATTTTTATTCTTACTCTAATAAATGTGAAAAAAGATTAATGTCGTAAAAAAAAATATCAATTGGAGATCAAATAATGAATAAGGTAAATTAGTCAAATTATAATTCTAATTGACGTTTCCTTAAAAAACCATGCAAAAGACAACATGACAAGTAAAATGAGCTAAACCGAGAATATTTACCAAAAATTAAAAAATAGTAGTTCTTCGTTTAAATAGAAAATCAAATTTCTACTTTGTTTCGTTTTAAACATGTAAAATTAATTTAACAATTTGAATTAGAATTAACCAAATCAAAATTTGATAAAAAATAATCAGTATGTTACACCTTTAAATTAATCGAGTTAAAATTGAAAGTATCATCTGATGCTTAAATATTGCTATTGTTTTATCTTAAAGAGAAGAAAATAGTTTCCTTTTAAACAAGTCTTCTCTTTTAAAAAGTATTAATAAATTTTTGCAGACTTTGTATTCGTAGCAAACACCAATATAATAAAGTTTTGGATACAGAGCACAAACTACAATGTTATATTAATCGTGTTTATCAAAGTTCTACTTTGTTTCGTTTTAAACATGTAAAATTAATTTAACAATTTGAATTAGAATTATCCAAATCAAAATTTGATAAAAAAATAATAAGTATTTTACCCCTTTAAATTAATCGAATTAAAATTGAAAGTATCAACTGATGCTTAAATATTGTTATTGTTTTATCTCAAAGAGAGGAAAATAGTTTCCTTTTAAATAAGACTTCTCTTTTAAAAAGTATTAATAATTTTTTGTAGACTTTGTATTCGTAGCAAACACTAATATAATAAAATTTTGAATACGGAGTACAAACTACAATGTTATATTAATCATGTTTTGAACATAGTATGTATATATATATATATATATATATATATGCATAAAAACTGTGCAAACTAATAATGTCAAAAAAAAAAGTGTACCCCATATTAAAAAATCAAACAATATTCGTGTAATTTCTAAAGTATCACATTAAGTCAATAATGATGGATTCATTGCCACATACGTATCAACTCATTAGTGGGAGCAAATGAAATTATTTTACAGCAAAAAACATGGACCCCATATTATTGCTTTTCTTCAAAACGTTAAGTAGCGAAACCATACAATTTTTTTTTATATTAGCATGAGATCTAATCTAGATATTGAACTGTTGTATTTGCTATTCCGCCATGTCATTTATTTGTTACGTTTACTAAACTAAATATACTTAAAATATCTATATTTTAAAATAAGATAAAGTTTAATTACTTTTTCATTTTTATTCTTACTCTAATAAATGTGAAAAGATATTAATGTCGTAAAAAAAAAAATAATATCAAATGAAGATCAAATAATGAATAAGGTAAATTAGTCAAATTAGATACGGAACATAAACTACAATGTTATATTAATCGTGTTTTGAACATAGTGTATATATGTTATCACTATCCAAACACAACTACATACAGATAGATACATTATAATCTAAAGTGTTAAGCCGTCTAGTACTATATATAAGCATGAGTTTGGAGGTGGTTTCGTCGTCCACCTCCAACTCATGTTAAAAAAAAAAAAAAAAAAAAAACGTGGACCCCATATTAAAAAATAAGCAATGTCCAAAAAAAAACGTAGACCTCATATTAAAAAATCAAGCAATATCCATGTAATTCCCAAAGTATCCCTCATTAAGTCAATAATGGTGGATTCATTCAGTTGAATTTCTATACCACGCGCTGCATTTGCAGCATTTTTGAATGACTGTCTAAAAAAAGTGGCCCCCATTAAACTTTAATGTGGCAGTCTCTTACTTATCTCTCCCTCCAATCTCCATAGCTTTTTTGGTACTCCTGTAGTACTAATATTCAATAGACAAAGAAAGTACAGGTAAGGATTAATTTTTCAAAAGTAATTTTGAATATATTATTATCAAGCTTCATTTTTTTAAAAGTTACTATTACAACTGATTACATTTTGTAGTTCTATGGGTGATATCTTACCTCACCAACTATAATTCTATAATCAAATTAATTGAATATTGTTACAACTGATAAAATAAATTACTCAGATGTTTATTGCAATACTGTTTAATATCCTAAAAAGAAACTAAGATGGGTATTACATTCTCAAAAGGCATTTTCCAATGTCTTTAGTTTCTAATTATATACAGAGCACCATAATAGCCAAAATAATTTATTAGTACATACTTATGATAGGTTAAGTAAAAAAAAAAAAAGGATAAAAATCTTATACCGCATCTATGCCCATGTTATATGACACAATATACATAATCACCATATGTATAAAAAGTTTCACGTTTTAACCTAGGGGAATGGTAGTTCAAATGACGTTTCCGTATTTAGAGGTAGTTAAAAATTCAATAAGTTTTGAAATTCTGGTTCAAATTTGATTAACGCGTAGTTTAAAAAGTGTCTATTAGCCTTTTTCTTAAATAAAGTCATATAAACTGAAACAATGAAATAACATCATGGCACAAATTATTGAACCTGTGCTCCCAAAATTTGTATCTTTACATACGTGACTTCCAAGGAATGTTGTAGAGTATATCAATTCTTTTTATAATTGCATAAAAATAAAATTATAAATATATGTTGCTCTGGTATCTAGTTTTAAAAGAAGGGAGGGGTGGTGTAGAAAATCAAGATAAAAGAAAAAAAATTTAAAATGAAAATTAATTTTTTTTAAGGGTGGTGGGGGAGGGGGATAGTGCAAAAAAAAAAAAACTTTTTTAAAAATGAAAACTAATTTTTTTAAAGGGTGGTGGGGGTGTGTAAAAAACTGAAAAAAGAAAACCTTTTTAAAATTGAAAATTATATTTTTTTAAAGGGTGATGGGGGCAGGTGTAGAAAACCTTTTTAAAATTGAAAATAATTTTTTTAGAGGGTGGTAGGGGTTTGGGGGGGGGGGGTGCAGCTGGGGGTTGTGAACGAATTGAATGGACTTTTTTGTTTGAATGATGCTAATGATGTTTTGACTATTCCCTTATCCACTATTGGTTCTAGGGATAAATTAATTCGGCACTTAACTAAATCAGGTGCTTATGAGGTTAGATCGGGTTATCACCTTGCAAAAAATTTAAGCAAGCAAGGGGACACCAGTAGTAGTATGGCTCAATCTAGTAGTCATGCTTTTCCTAAAGCTTTTTGGGATTTCTTGTGGGCAATGAATATAAAAATAAGCATAAACATTTTCTAAGAAGGTGTGTGCTAAATACTTTACCCGTAAACGATATTATTAGAAAGTGAATGCATCACGTGAGTAGTGTTTGTAAGAGATGTGGACTAGAAGATGAAGCTCTGGAACACATGCTTTTTAAATGTTATGATTCTCAAATAATTTATAAAATGAGCCCTATTAATTGGAATGATCTCGATAATATTACTGACTTTTCCTTGTAGTGGAATGATAAAATTACTATGGCAAAAAAATGTTCTAATTCTACTAGTGTTCTAAATTTGACGGTAATAATAATGTGGCAGATATGGAAATCTAGGAATGCCTGGTGTTTCAATAATGAATTTACTGATCCTCCGGACATTGTGGCAAAAGCTTTATATGAGTATAATGAGTTTCTTGAAATAACTCATGTTGATTCCTCAAATGGTAATTTACAACAAAAATTATGAATATCAACGAACACTGCCCGAAGATGGGATTGGTTTATTTGTTGATGCAGGGTTACATATTGGTTCGAAGAAGGCTAGCATTGGTTTTGTTGCTATGGATAGCAAGGGTGTTTTGCTTCATGCCCATGGATCCCCGATTTAGTTCATTGGGAAATCTATGATTGCTTAGAAAAGCTGTGGAACAAGCGTTACAACATGGATGGAGGAAACCGTATGTCTTCTTTGATGCAAAATGTGTTGTGGATATTTTGAAGAAAAAATGTGATGGCTGCTTGCGACGTAGATGTAGCTTGTGAAGATATTTGGAACATGTCTTCATGTCTGGATCATGTTATGTTTTTTCATATTCCTAAAAGGTCTAATGTGATTGCTCATAATTTAGCTAGGTTTGCAATTTCTTTGTTGCACGATTTTTCTTGGGAAGGAATATTCCCAAGTTGGATTGTGAATGATGTTGTACGCTCCTTTGGACATATCATGTCCTTGATGAATTAATAAGATGAAAAATTTATGTTGAAAAAAAAATATAGTAAACGGTTCGTGAAACTAATCTGCATAATGGAATAAATGCATGGTCCAAAAGTTTGCCTGAAACCAATAATAATCTGATCCTGAATTCGTGACGACTATAGCAACCAAATTGAAAACTATGTTTATGGGGCAATATTCAAAGCACGAGAAGAGAAATTAGTCCTCATTCAAAACCTTCTAAATGAACAAATAGCATTTCCCGACACAAAGAAACAATTATTTAGGGCTCGTTTGGTATGATGGATAAGCAAAAATAATGCTGGGATAAAATTTAGTGCCGCCTTATTCCACGTTTGGTTGGAATAAAAACCCGAGATTATAGTGTTTTTTTATCCCACATAGAGGGTGGAATAACAATCCCGGGATTAGTTATCCCGGGATTAGTTATCCCGGGATAACTTGTTTTCTAACCAAACGAGCCCTTAAGGTTACCCTTACACAATTTACGTTCAATAATGTCGTCACAAAATCTATATAATGATAGAAGTGATTTTGGACAACAGTTTGCCGAGGGTTAATTACTTGGATGTGTTTGATTTTGTGACGGAAGAAAACACAAGTTTTTGCGCGGATTTCCCTTCATATGGACTGGTCTTTAATTTTTGCCCCTCAAATCGCTGGTCTTTAATTTTTGCTCCTACTTCTCATTTAATAAAAATTTGAGGGCGAAAGTACCCCGTTGGTCTACAAAATCAGATATTTTGGGTTCGAACCCTAGCAGAGTAAAAAAAAAAAAAAATCGCAAGGCAAAGTTTCATATAAATTATGCCTATTCGGGCAAAGTTACATACAAACTATGCATTGTCAGGCATAATTTCTACAAAACTATGCCAAAAGACATAGTTCTTATGTAGTTATATAAATGCCTTGTCCGACATGGTTCTGTAGGATAACTAAATTTTTACAGAATTATGCTAGAAGGCATAGAGTATCACGACCCAAACCGGAGGGTCATTACGGGCACCCGAGCCTATCTATCGAGCATCGCTAATCATGCTTTCATATCATAATCATAAACAAGGGTGGACCACGAGGCCCATCAGATGGCAACCTACTAGATCATAAGAGAACTATACTTAAAAGGAGCGAGCCCAAAAGGACATACCTATATAACCAGGCTGGACAAAACTATACGAGCCGCCAAGGCTATAATGGACACCTATACAACAAAATATAAACTGAGAGGGCCATACAACGTCTACTGTACCACAACTGTCTACAAGCCTCTACTAGATTGCATGACATGATAAGGTCGGAACAGGGCCCCGCCATACCCATATGTATAACAAAATATACGTACCCAGACATGACAGCAACTCCGAGACAAAAGGAGTGCTCCAATATCATTTGAACGGCAACCTACTGAGGTGGGTCGTCAACCTGTCTACCTGAACCTACGGGCATGAAACGCAACGTCCCCCAGGCGAAAGGGGCGTCAATACGGACAATGTACTGAGTATGTAAGACATGAAAGTAACATAAAAGAGACATAAATGTACATAGGTTAAAAGGAATGCAACCTGTATATCTGAACAGCCTCTAAGGGCCAATGATATGCATAAGTACTGTATATATGCAAATATAACGCCTGCTCATACATATATATATATATATATGTGTGTGTGTGTATAACGCCTGTCAAGCCTCTGTGGGCATCCCATTATATTATATCGGCCTCTGTGGGCATAATCATCATCATATGACCAGCTGATCAGGTGGCCATGCGTATATAACGCCGTAACCTATATATATATATACGCGTATGCTTATATGATATCTATACGGGTTATGGAGATGTACAATAAAACAGTCCGATATACGCTTCACATGCGACACCTATATACTTCCTTCTTCTAAATACACTAAGTATAAGCTCAACACAATCTCAACATCAATTTGTTACACCTCGGAAAATTTTATGTCGTCATGTGATGGATAGACTAAAGCAGGGTGAGCTGAATATGATGTCCCTACAAGTAGGAAAGGTTACTTAACGGCTCCAATTAGAATTCCAAAGACATTTGAGACAAGAGAAGAAAGTTCAATGAAGAATGTAAAGTATAAATCGTGTTTTAAAAAGCTTTTGCAAGGTACCGACTAAGTGTCGACCTAATAATGTCTTGAGGGAAAGTTATACCGCTCCTTAGATTGTTGATGAGGTGTTGAACAAGTGCTAAGAAGGTTCCATAAGGATTGAAGATCAAACGAAACGACGGAAATGATTTCAGGAAAGTGGAGTTATACGACCACTTATACGGTCTGTATAACTTTATACGGTCCGTATAAGGGTCTTTATAACCCAAAAGAAAAGATGTTTTCCCTAATGGTGAAATACGGACACTTATACGGACCGTATAATGTTATACGGACCGTATAAAGGTCCGTATAAGTCCCAACGCGCTGAGTATTTTTCAAGTATATAATGTGTTCCCACTTCTAATTTTCATTCTTTCAACTTCTCCACTTCTCTCTAAACCTCTAGAACATTCCACACCTGTTATGTCCCGTATTTTCGTATAACGGGAAATCGAGAATTTAAGAAGACTTGTGTGTGTTGAGGAAATATTTGGATTTTGGTGAATATGACGATGTTGGTTATGGAATCATTGATGTTAAGACATTGGGAAAGGCCGAGGGTAAATTTGGAATTTCGGAAATTAGTTTCGGGAATTACAAAACGGGACTCTTAATGAATCGGGCCAAGAAAATTGATTACAAAAAAAAATTGGAGCCCAACACTTGAAGTGGCCGGCCATGCAATGGCCCAAGCCCACTTTTAAAGAGTCATGCACATGACTCCTATTTGGATATATATCATGAATAATTGGGAATTTCCAAGATAAACTCAAAGCAACTCAAGAACACCCATTGAAGGGCTCTCGGCCGAACCTAGTAAAAAAAAAATAAAAAAATCTTGGCCTTTGTTTCTAATCCACACAAAAAGTCTCTTTTGAATGATTGATGAGTTCGAGGTGCTCTTCGTTGTGGTACAATTAGTTTGACGAAAGGGCGACGTTTGCGGCGAATCGGAATCTTAAGATCAAGGTAAGATTTCTATGTTCTAATGTTATGAAATGAATATATATGTGTTAGTGATTGGATTAGCATGAAAATTGTGGGATGGAGTCGTGTTTGTGCATGGCGTGTGTGTGTGAAAAGGGTGTGTTTGGCCGTGTGCCTTAGAAGAGAAAACAAGTGTGAATTGATTTCGTTTAAGGTTGTTAGTTGTGTCGTCATGGCCTTTATAACGTAAATGAATGTTTGGAGAATTGATTTGGTGTTAGAAAATGATTTCGGAACGTTATCGGAAAATGTATACCTTTGGTATATTTGTGTATATCATAGTATATTTATGATACTAAAGACTTTAAATATGATTTATGGGCGATGATAATGAATTTGGAATGAAATGACGCAAGTTAGAACGTTCGTCGTAACTTTTGGTGTTTTGAGTGAAAATTGGAAAGTAATGAACTTTGAATAAGTTTGTATGTGGTTTGGAACTTGTTGGTGGTGTGTTTGAATAATTTTGAATGAGTGAATGAATGGACTAATGTGGAAATAGATTTGGAATCTTGAAGTTTGAATATAGAATTACCAACTTATGTAATAAGGTGCCATTTTGAAGTTAGTGTGGTTGATTGTGGTTTGTATTGTGTAACGATGTTTGGGATTGTGTTGTTGTTATATTTTGAGCCGAGCTAAGTCTCGGGGGTGTTAGATTTATAGGGGAAGTGCTGCCGAAATTTCGGTAGCCAGGTTTAGCCCAAAGATGAAAATGTTAACTTTCATGAATAGTAACTGGTAAGAGTGACCATTTGCAGTTTTCGGACGAAACGGGAATTGCGATTTGACGAGCGTGAGGCGCCAACCAGGTATGTAAAGCTTACCTATCCTTCTTTTGGCATGTCCTAGTCATACTAGGTTAAGATCGGAATCTCGGGGGTAACTCTGCTCTTGGAAATCTACGTTCAAATTGGAGTACTATTCATTCAGCGCAATTGAACCCTTTTTGTTGTATTTGGTTAGAAGAGTGTTCGAACCTCCATAACTTTTGCTGTTGTGTCCGAAACTCTCCGAAACTTTCGTAGATGGCTCTAGGGAGCCTAAAGTCTGTGATTTGTGTCCGCCGCCTCAATTTGACTCGAGGTGGGCCCGCAAGCCCCGAGGCTTCCCTTATTCGGTTTGTTTGGTTCGTTTGCGTCCGCTATGATCAGCGATCGTTTGTTTATGACCCAATGCTGCGTTTGAAACTTCCTATGCCATTAGTGAACGTTTTGTACTTTGAATAATGTGAGGTTTTCGGAAAATGACCTATAAACAGTTTTCTCTAAAGATTTGGCAGTTTGGAACTTCGTACCTTTTTTTCCGCAAATTTTGCTTAATCTGATTCCTACTCCGAGCCTTCTGGCGTCGGTATATACCTATATGTAAACTATATGTTGAGTCCGGTAAATTATTTTTGAAATGCATATGGTTTCTGCACTACTCTGTTCGTGCTGTCTGCTATGATTTCGTTCGTCGGTACCCGGGCCGACTTTGTGATCGTGCGCGCTATAACATATTCGGGAGTCATGATGTGTTACGGTTTCCGAGGCCTCGCCATAGGGCCGGTTATCGTTTATGGAGTTATGATGTGATATGGCATTTAATATGTTCTGATGATGTGATGTGTGTGTGATATGATGTGTCTGGAGACTGTACGGAGATTTGAAAACTTCTGGAGTTATGATGTGTTGTGGCACCAGCGTCGGGGGGTGACCACGTTCCAAAACCCTATACATGATTTGATTGCATTTGTACGTTCGCCTCCCGCACAGGTTTGCTTTATTTACGTTGACGGTGTGTTTGTTCTTTCTGACTCCAGCTGTGTTTGTGATTTCTGTACCTTCTGCTTTACATACTCAGTACTTCTCCCGTACTGACCCCCGTTTCTTCGGGGGCTGTGTTTCATGCCCGCAGGTACAGAAGCTCGTTTGGGTGGTCCTCCAGTTTAGGCTACTCATTCTGCTGTGTTGGAGAGCTCCCCTTTGATCCGGAGCCTACTTTTGGTACATATCTTTTGTTGTGTCTGTATCCTGTATATTTGGATGAGTGGGTACGGCGGGGCCCTGTCCCGTCCTATGTTCTTACGTTCTGTTTTGTCTAGAGGCCTGTAGTCAGAGTTGTGGGTCGTGGGTCCGGTGTGTTTGTATGTGAGTCTGTTTTGCGTTCTTAAGCGGCCCGTACGCTACTGTGGCCAAGACGGCCTCTGAGTTTGTATGTGTGTGTGTGCATTTGGGCGATGTACATTCCGCCCCTTTCTGATTTGTGTGTGTGCATTTGGGCGACGTATATTCCGCCACCTTTCTGATTTTATTTGACTAATCTGAACGGGCGACCGCTTGAGATAAGGGTTTGGTAAGCGTTTGTGTGACGTTTGTTGTAAATCTTAAGCTCGGACTGCACATGCTGAGTTTGATTGAGTTTGAATACGATGATCGGGTTGTGAGTTTGTTTGGGGTGCCTAAGTAGGGCACCAGTCGCGGCCCACGGGGTTGGGTCGTGACAAAAGTGGTATCAGAGCGGTTTGTCCTCGGAATGTCTACAGGCCGTGTCTAGTAGAGTCTTGTTTATCGATGTGTTGTGCACCACATCTATAAACAGGGAGCTACAGGACATCTAGGATGTTGTGTTGCTCTTTTCTTTGGAATCTTAGATCGTGCGATAGAGCTGTGTTATTAGGGTCATTCTGATCTGACCCGTTGTTGTGTTTGCAGCGATGCCTCCGAAGAAGGCAACGGCGGCCCAGAAGGGTAAGGCGAAGGTGGGAGAGACCAGTCAGGCACAACGGGCTACTCGGGCTCGTGTTTATGATTTGACTGAGGTTACACCTCATTCTGAGGGGTCTGCTACACCCCCATTAGTACAGCCTGGAGCGGGACCTTCAGCAGCTCCAGAGGTCCGTGTACCCGCTCCTGAGACTCCAGCTCCTCAGCCAGGAGCGGAGGATAGGACCCTGAGGGATGCTGTACAGTTGTTGACCACGATTGTAGCTGGACAGGCTCGCAGGCGCGGGCGGAGGGACGATGATGATGAGGACAGGCGGGAAAGCCTGAGAGTTCGGGAGTTCTTGTTATGCGGCCCTCCAGAGTTTTTCGGGTCTAAGCCCGACGAGGACCCCCATGACTTCATTCGGGGGATGCGGCGTGCATTAGACTTGGTCAGGGCTTCAGAGACCGAGTCGGTTGAGCTAGCCTCGCATAGACTTCGGGATGTTGCCGCGCATTGGTATGAGACTTGGGAGCTATCCCGGGGTGAGGGTGCTCCTCCAGCTATGTGGGATCAGTTTGTGACTGCTTTCACCCGCCACTTTCTGCCCCCAGAGTTACGACGGGAGCGAGCTGATCGGTTTTTGCATCTGCAGCAGAGAGGTCGGAGCGTCCGTGAATATAATTTGGAGTTTGATTCCCTGGCCCGGTATGCCCCCGCTGTGGTGGCAGATATGACAGATCGGATGCATAGATATGTTATGGGGCTGGATCGTTACTTGATTGACGGGTGTATGGCGGTGTCATTGCAGACAGATATGGACATTGCCCGTCTACAGGCCTACGCCCAGGGGATGGAGAACCGGCACCGAGCAGATCGGCCCAGCCGAGAGTATGATGGGAGACGGCCCAAGAGGGCCAGATCAGCGGGGTATTCTGGAGATTCCCGGAGCGGGCAGCCTCAGTATCAGTCCAGCGGGTATTTTCCTCCGTCAGGTCGGGACACACAGTCTGTTGGTAAGAGGTTTGATGGAGCAGGACCGTCCAGGGCAGACCAGAGTTCCAGAGCCCCAGGTCCTCAGGCGAGCAGGGGTCCCAGTCAGTCTAGGCCACCCATACCCCAGTGTTCGTATTGTGGGAGATCGCACCCAGGTGAGTGCTTCAGGGCCACGGGGGCCTGTTTTGCTTGCGGCCGCCAGGGCCATATCATGCGGGATTGTCCGTGGGCAGGCGGTTCCGGTAGCGCAGCACCGCCGATGAGATCTGTTGCGGGTTCGTCATTTACCCCTTCGGCCACGCGCTCTACGGGGCGAGGTATGCCAGCACCAGCGGGCCGCGGTAGAGGCCGAGGTGGGGCTTCAGATTCTAGCGGTCCCTCGAACCGCATCTATGCTTTGACCGGTCGTCGGGACCCAGAGGCACCCCCAGACACAGACCCAGGTATACTACTAACCTTTTTGTTTAACGAATATGTGCGATTGTAGGTTTGTACCTCAGTACTATGCGATATTCTTTTTGTGTGTGTCAGTAAAGGTAGGGTAAGAATCCGAATTAATGAAAGTAACCGAGGCAGTTATCTTTACATGTGGGAGGAAAACATATGGAACTTGGAAGGCTAGAACGATAAAACACACTGCCAGAAAAGCAAACGACCTCTTTGGGTCAGAGTGGGACCCGCTACGAAAACTTCCGAAAAATTTGCTAAGACCCCGGTTGGCCCTAAAATTATGTGACAAAGGTCGTGCGGGGCAATTGACGAAATTATATCAGTCCTAACGCGTCAAAATGCGTGAAAGTTTCGGGGTTAAGCGTGCTCAAGCCAGAGTAATTCTGGGATGGGTGACCCCCCTGGGAAGTAATGCAAAGTTCTTCATAAGTGAGAATATGATAAAAATAAATGGAAATTTGGGGTAACCAAGAGGTAAATAGAATGTGTGTGGAGTAATTAGTGCTCTTTCGGGAGTCGCGCGGAACGAGGCGGACTAAACGGGCAAAAAGAAAAAGGGTATAACACCGCTTGGGAAATTGAACGAACTTGAATAACAGCCAGAGATGTTCGCCAGTAAGGTCTGGATAAGTACGTGTATGTGTATGTGTATGTGTATGTGTGTGTATGAATTTCATTTGGTGCCATGTGGATTAAGAGCCGAGCCCCGGCAACTAATGTTGTGATAAATGAAAGGTAAGCAGTGTGAATAAATAGAATCCTTGAAAGAATCGATACGTAAGACGCAAGGTAAATTGTGTGACGACTGATGAGTGAGTTTGCAAATAAAAAGGAAATTCTCATGAATGATTGGAGCCTTAATGTGAATGATGTGATCCTAAATTGACAATCTATCTGTGGTGCTTCCGCACTTCCAATTCCGATGAGGCTCTACCTGGTACGCCTCTATATTTCTGAGTTCGACTATGTTCCCGTCCGATGAACCTTTTGTGCGTTTGATTCTGGATCCGTTTCTGTCTGGCACACCTCTGTATGTCTGACTCTGGATATAAATCCGTCTGATATACTTCTGTGCGTTTGATTTTGACCGCGCGTGTGTTTGATACATTTCGGTTTGTCTGATCACGATTCGGTATGAAACAATTCTGTATATTTGCTTCTGATTTCGGGTTTGTTCGATATGATTCCGTACGTCGGGCTTTGATTGTGAATCTGTTTGGTATATCTTCGGGTGTCTGATTCTGCCTACGAATTCGTTTGATACGCCTTTGTACGTCTGACTCCGATCTCAGATGTGTCTGATATGCGTCCGCACTTTTGATGTTGACTACGAATCCGTCCGATATACTTATGCGCGTCCGGCTTAAGTTCTGAATCTGTTTGGCATGAAGTGTCTGATATGAAGTAAAGTGAGAGTACGACGATGTGGTAAGGAAACCCAGGAGTGTGATAAGAAAATGATATTGATTATGATGTCTGGGAAGCGTTCGTCCATTACAAGAATATAGCGTATGGTTCGGTGATTACGTAGGGTATGAGGAAAGGGGATTAAGAAGGCGTTTGAATCGGTGATGTGAAAATCTACCCCTAGTATTGGTAAAGAAGCCCTGTCGGAGAAATCAATAAAGGACAACTATCAAGAGAAACCCTCCCGGAGTAGTACGACACCCATGAGGTCGATTCAACATTCGAGGACGAATGTTCTTAAGGGGGGGAGAATGTTATGTCTCGTATTTTCGTATAACGGGAAATCGAGAATTTAAGAAGACTTGTGTGTGTTGAGGAAATATTTGGATTTTGGTGAATATGACGATGTTGGTTATGGAATCATTGATGTTAAGACATTGGGAAAGGCCGAGGGTAAATTTGGAATTTCGGAAATTAGTTTCGGGAATTACAAAACGGGACTCTTAATGAATCGGGCCAAGAAAATTGATTACAAAAAAAAATTGGAGCCCAACACTTGAAGTGGCCGGCCATGCAATGGCCCAAGCCCACTTTTAAAGAGTCATGTGCTATGCACATGACTCCTATTTGGATATATATCATGAATAATTGGGAATTTCCAAGATAAACTCAAAGCAACTCAAGAACACCCATTGAAGGGCTCTCGGCCGAACCTAGTAAAAAAAAAATAAAAAAATCTTGGCCTTTGTTTCTAATCCACACAAAAAGTCTCTTTTGAATGATTGATGAGTTCGAGGTGCTCTTCGTTGTGGTACAATTAGTTTGACGAAAGGGCGACGTTTGCGGCGAATCGGAATCTTAAGATCAAGGTAAGATTTCTATGTTCTAATGTTATGAAATGAATATATATGTGTTAGTGATTGGATTAGCATGAAAATTGTGGGATGGAGTCGTGTTTGTGCATGGCGTGTGTGTGTGAAAAGGGTGTGTTTGGCCGTGTGCCTTAGAAGAGAAAACAAGTGTGAATTGATTTCGTTTAAGGTTGTTAGTTGTGTCGTCATGGCCTTTATAACGTAAATGAATGTTTGGAGAATTGATTTGGTGTTAGAAAATGATTTCGGAACGTTATCGGAAAATGTATACCTTTGGTATATTTGTGTATATCATAGTATATTTATGATACTAAAGACTTTAAATATGATTTATGGGCGATGATAATGAATTTGGAATGAAATGACGCAAGTTAGAACGTTCGTCGTAACTTTTGGTGTTTTGAGTGAAAATTGGAAAGTAATGAACTTTGAATAAGTTTGTATGTGGTTTGGAACTTGTTGGTGGTGTGTTTGAATAATTTTGAATGAGTGAATGAATGGACTAATGTGGAAATAGATTTGGAATCTTGAAGTTTGAATATAGAATTACCAACTTATGTAATAAGGTGCCATTTTGAAGTTAGTGTGGTTGATTGTGGTTTGTATTGTGTAACGATGTTTGGGATTGTGTTGTTGTTATATTTTGAGCCGAGCTAAGTCTCGGGGGTGTTAGATTTATAGGGGAAGTGCTGCCGAAATTTCGGTAGCCAGGTTTAGCCCAAAGATGAAAAT
Source organism: Lycium barbarum (assembly GCF_019175385.1). Taxonomy (NCBI): domain Eukaryota; kingdom Viridiplantae; phylum Streptophyta; class Magnoliopsida; order Solanales; family Solanaceae; genus Lycium; species Lycium barbarum. The sequence continues at coordinate 121,606,452 of NC_083339.1, read as the reverse complement.
GTTAACTTTCATGAATAGTAACTGGTAAGAGTGACCATTTGCAGTTTTCGGACGAAACGGGAATTGCGATTTGACGAGCGTGAGGCGCCAACCAGGTATGTAAAGCTTACCTATCCTTCTTTTGGCATGTCCTAGTCATACTAGGTTAAGATCGGAATCTCGGGGGTAACTCTGCTCTTGGAAATCTACGTTCAAATTGGAGTACTATTCATTCAGCGCAATTGAACCCTTTTTGTTGTATTTGGTTAGAAGAGTGTTCGAACCTCCATAACTTTTGCTGTTGTGTCCGAAACTCTCCGAAACTTTCGTAGATGGCTCTAGGGAGCCTAAAGTCTGTGATTTGTGTCCGCCGCCTCAATTTGACTCGAGGTGGGCCCGCAAGCCCCGAGGCTTCCCTTATTCGGTTTGTTTGGTTCGTTTGCGTCCGCTATGATCAGCGATCGTTTGTTTATGACCCAATGCTGCGTTTGAAACTTCCTATGCCATTAGTGAACGTTTTGTACTTTGAATAATGTGAGGTTTTCGGAAAATGACCTATAAACAGTTTTCTCTAAAGATTTGGCAGTTTGGAACTTCGTACCTTTTTTTCCGCAAATTTTGCTTAATCTGATTCCTACTCCGAGCCTTCTGGCGTCGGTATATACCTATATGTAAACTATATGTTGAGTCCGGTAAATTATTTTTGAAATGCATATGGTTTCTGCACTACTCTGTTCGTGCTGTCTGCTATGATTTCGTTCGTCGGTACCCGGGCCGACTTTGTGATCGTGCGCGCTATAACATATTCGGGAGTCATGATGTGTTACGGTTTCCGAGGCCTCGCCATAGGGCCGGTTACCGTTTATGGAGTTATGATGTGATATGGCATTTAATATGTTCTGATGATGTGATGTGTGTGTGATATGATGTGTCTGGAGACTGTACGGAGATTTGAAAACTTCTGGAGTTATGATGTGTTGTGGCACCAGCGTCGGGGGGTGACCACGTTCCAAAACCCTATACATGATTTGATTGCATTTGTACGTTCGCCTCCCGCACAGGTTTGCTTTATTTACGTTGACGGTGTGTTTGTTCTTTCTGACTCCAGCTGTGTTTGTGATTTCTGTACCTTCTGCTTTACATACTCAGTACTTCTCCCGTACTGACCCCCGTTTCTTCGGGGGCTGTGTTTCATGCCCGCAGGTACAGAAGCTCGTTTGGGTGGTCCTCCAGTTTAGGCTACTCATTCTGCTGTGTTGGAGAGCTCCCCTTTGATCCGGAGCCTACTTTTGGTACATATCTTTTGTTGTGTCTGTATCCTGTATATTTGGATGAGTGGGTACGGCGGGGCCCTGTCCCGTCCTATGTTCTTACGTTCTGTTTTGTCTAGAGGCCTGTAGTCAGAGTTGTGGGTCGTGGGTCCGGTGTGTTTGTATGTGAGTCTGTTTTGCGTTCTTAAGCGGCCCGTACGCTACTGTGGCCAAGACGGCCTCTGAGTTTGTATGTGTGTGTGTGCATTTGGGCGATGTACATTCCGCCCCTTTCTGATTTGTGTGTGTGCATTTGGGCGACGTATATTCCGCCACCTTTCTGATTTTATTTGACTAATCTGAACGGGCGACCGCTTGAGATAAGGGTTTGGTAAGCGTTTGTGTGACGTTTGTTGTAAATCTTAAGCTCGGACTGCACATGCTGAGTTTGATTGAGTTTGAATACGATGATCGGGTTGTGAGTTTGTTTGGGGTGCCTAAGTAGGGCACCAGTCGCGGCCCACGGGGTTGGGTCGTGACAACACCCTTCACTTACATAAATTCAAGACAAATCAAAGATTAACCTTATCAATTCAAGGAAATCAAGAGTAAAGAAGCTCTCTAGGGTTGCTTAGAGTCAAGAAATCTCTTTGAGTTGAAGTTCGGGTTTTCTCCAAGTGAGGCAACTCCATACAAAACCCATTACTACACAATCAAAGGTGAGTTTTATGATCATTTCATGTTATTTAGAATATTGAAGGGTTGAAAGACTTGGATTATGGAAGAAAGTAGAATATGGAGCTCAAATGTGAAATAATGGTGTTCTTGAATAATAGTTTCACATGAACCATAATTCTTGAGATATTATGAGTATAATCTTGTTATAAATAATATTAAGAATGTTGGAGAATCATTATATGTGGATGAATACGACGTTGGGTGATAACCATGGTTATGGATGACTTTGAGAGGGAATTGTCAGAATTGAATAATGTCGAACTTGTCGAAGTTATTGATTATGGTACTATGAATGTTATTATTGATGTTTGGGAGCAGTTATATCATATGGAGGAAGTTGTAGGAACAAAGTAAATGCTGCCCAATTTTCGTTAGCTTTAGCTTAAGCTTAAGTATGTTTCCGATTATCTAATTCTAGTACGAATTCTCTTGAATGTAGAATCGTGAACATTGGAGAAAAGCGCTTAATTGATAAAGTTAGAGAGACATCAAGGTATGTAAGGCTAGTCCCTTCTTTTTCTAAGGCATGACTCCTATGATATGACTTCCTTTTTCTTCCCATGACCTCCTTACATTCCGGAAACTATGAGTTTATGGTTACGAAGAGCTTCTCATGAGATAAAGATAAGAGATATGTTACGAATATGATAATGATGATGATGAGTCTAAGTCTAGAGATTCTAAAGCTCATGATGTGATATTTTTACGAAGCTAATGATCCTTATACGATTCTTTGATGTTATTCATTGTTGCTAAATTCATCTTATAATGCTAGTTCCTTCAAGGTGAGGCATGACGATTATGACTATTCCATAATGGAATCGGGGGCTCTCGACCTTACGTCACCCCGCTAGGGTTGTAGTATTTAATTGATTTCTAATGCATGTGTTATGATAAATATATAATGGTGAGATTACACCGTTCCTAGATGGCCGGGCATAACATCGCGAAGGCGAGCGACTTATGATTACACCGTGCCTAGATGGCCGGGCATGACACCGCGAAGGTGGGCGGCTTATCATTACACCGTGCCTAGATGGCCGGGAATGACACCGCGAAGGCGGGCGGCTTATGATTACACCGTACCTAGAGGGCCGGGCATGACACCAATAGTAGGAGGCGTATGATAGTTACCCGGCCGCGGGTTAACGATGATGGTATATTCGATATACATAACATGTGTTTTCTCTTAAAAGCTAAGCAGGTTATATCTTCGTCTCATGTTTCATTATTTCTTTATTATGTTAGTATTATTCATGCCATACATACTCAGTACACTTTTCGTACTGACATCATTTTCTTTTTGGACGCTGTGTTCATGCCCACAGGTAGACAGGGAGCCGGTGCAAACCCGTAGGAGCTTATCTTATCAGCGGATTCACAGGAGCACTCCACTACTCCGGAGGTGCTACTTATGGTCATATCATTTTGTGTATATATTTGGGTATGACGGGGTCTTGTCCCGTCCTTATGTCACAGTACTCTAGTAGAGGCTCGTAGATACGGAGGCGTGGGTAGTTGATGTCTTATGGATACATCAATGTATATTCTTGTATATTATTTTTGCAGCCATGAGGGCTTATGTATATTTATGTATTACCTTGGAGATTATATGTGTCCAGAATTAGTATAATGATTAGCGTAATGAGTGGTGCTCGGTAGTCACCTCCGGGTACCCGTCATGGCCCTAGTCGGGTCGTGACAAAAGTAGTATCAGAGCAGTTCCGTCCTAGGGTGTGTCTACGAGCCGTGTCCAGCAGAGTCTCGTTTTTAGGTGTGAAGCACGCCACACTTATAAACAAGAGGCTGCGGGGCATCTAGGAAAAACGACCATTCTTCTTCTTATTAGATCGTGCCGTAGAGCCATGTTATAAAATTTTCTCCTCCCTAATTGTGCGTTATGATTTCAGCGATGCCGGTAAAGAGAAAAGCCACAGCCGCCCAAAAGGGTAAGGCTACGACAGAAAGGCAGATGGAAGAGAGCCACCAACAAATATAGAAGAAGGTGAATCTCATAGTGAGGCTCCATCCAATACCTCTCACACTCCGCATATTCCAGAAGAACAAGAGGAGGCTTCAGCTCCAGCTCCTATGCCTCCAGTTCCTTCACCGGGTGCTTCGGGTCAACAAATGACCGAAGCTATTCAGCTATTGACGCAGCTAGTTGCCGCTCAGGCTCAGCGGCAGAGTACGGGTCCAGGTGACAGGGTGACTAGTGCTATAGCCCGTGATTTCATGAGTTTAAATCTCCCAGAATTTTTCGGGTCAAAGCCGGTTGAAGACCCACAAGGTTTTATTGATGAGATGTTGAGAACGTTGAGAATCATCCATGCCTCCGATACTGAATCTGTGGAGTTGGCATCTTATAGACTCCGGGATGTGGCGGTTCTTTGGTATAATAACTGGATATCTTCAAGAAAGGAAAATGCACCTCCCCCAGTTTGCCAAGAATTTGTAGATGCTTTCATCCATCACTATTTCCCACCTGAGGTTCGTCGGTCCAGAGCTGATAAATTCTTGAATCTTAAGCAAGGGACTATGAGTGCCCGGGAGTATAGCCTTCATTTTAATTCATTGGCTAGGTATGCTCCGAATATGGTGGCTGACATGGGAGATAGAGTGCATAGATTTGTGAGCGGCTTAGGGCCACACTTGTTCAAGAATTGTCTGACGGCTTCACTACAGGAGGGGATGGACATTTCCGGTATTCAGGCCCATGCCCAGAATTTAGAGGAGCAGCAACAGCCGCAGAGGGGTAAGCGTGATATCGACAGAGGACAAAGCAAGAGGGCCAGATCTGCCGGTGCTAGTAGTGATTATAGAGGGGGTCAGCGACAACAGTATTCCAGATATTCGGGCCAGTCCGCGACTAGTGCACCTTCTCGGTTTGCGGACAGAAAATTTGATCGCTCTATTTATTATGGTCCGGGTCAGAGTTCGAGGGTCTCAGGTTGCCAGTTTGGAGGTGATCCTAGTCAGAAGAGACCACCGGTTCCACGATATGGCAGTGCAGAAAGTTACATTCGGGCTTGTGTTGCCAAGGTTCAGATGCTTGTTATGTTTGTGGACAGACTGGGCACGTGATGTGTGATTGTCCCTCGATGTACGGTAGAGGTGGGATTCAGCCTACAGGATCAGTAGCCGGTTCTTCTTCATCTGTGCGCCCCGTAGGGTAGACTTCCCAGACTCCGGCAGGTCGCGGTAGGGGCAGAGGAGGAGTATCCAGTTCAGGTGGCACCCAACCCCGTATATATGTTTTAGCTGGACGTCAGGATCTTGAGTCCTCTCCGGATGTAGTCACAGGTATACTATCCATATTCTCTCATGACGTTTATGCATTGATCGATCCGGGTTTTACGTTGTCCTACATTACTCCTTATATTGCCGACCGTATTGGGGTGAAACCCGAGCTAATTAAACCTTTCGAGGTATCTACTCTGGTTAGTGATCCAGTAATAGCGAGACAAGTGTATAAAAATTGTGTGATTGTGGTATGTGATCGTCAAACTAAAGTCGATTTGGTTGAGCTGGAAATGTTAGATTTTGATGTTATCATGGGCATGGATCGGTTGGCCTGTTGTTATGCTAATGTGGATTATAGAACAAAGATAGTTCAATTCCAATTCCCGGGAGAACCAGTGCTTGAATGGAAAGGTAATACAGCGTCTCCAAGAGGGCGGTTTATTTCATAGGTTAAGGCGAGGAAGATGATCGCGAAAAGCTATATTTATCATCTAGTCCGAGTTCATGACACCGAAGCAAAGCCACCGACTTTTCGATCCGTCCCGGTAGTAAATGAATTTCCGGATGTATTTCCACATGAGCTCCCAGGCCTTCCTCCGAAAGAAAGATTGATTTTGCTATTGATGTGTTGCCGAACACCAAGCCTATATCTATTCCTCCTTATCGAATGGCTCCTGCAGAGTTGAAAGAGCTGAAGGCGCAATTGAAAGATTTGCTTGAGAAAGGATTTATTAGACCCAGTTCATCACCATGGGGAGCACCTGTTCTATTTGTGAAAAAAAAAAAAGATGATTCCCTATGGATGTGCATTGACTATAGGCAGCTGAATAAAGTGACGATAAAGAATAAATACTCGCTTCCAAGAATCGATGATTTGTTTGACCAATTACAGGGTGCCAAATGGTTTTCCAAAATTGATCTAAAATCGGGGTATCACCAAGTGAGAGTTAGAGAAGAGGTCATTCCTAAAACAGCTTTCAGAACGAGATATGGCCACTATGAATATCGGGTGATGTCATTTGGGTTGACTAATGCTCCGGCGGTGTTTATGAATCTGATGAATAATGTATTCAGGCCCTTTCTAGATCTATTTGTGATCATGTTTATCAACGATATTCTAGTATATTCTCGGTCAGAAACGGAGCATGCCGACCACTTGCGTATTGTCCTTAGGATTCTTCGGACTCGTGAGTTGTATGCTAAGTTTTCGAAATGCGAGTTTTGGCTAAATTCTGTAACTTTTCTGGGCCACATTATTTCAGCTGATGGCATTCGAGTAGATGTTCAAAAGATTGAGGCTGTGAAGACTTGGCCAAGGCCTACAACGCCTACAGAAGTCCGTAGCTTTCTGGGATTGACAGGTTACTATAGAAGATTTGTGGAAGGGTTTTCCTCTATTTCAGCACCATTGATGAAGCTAACTTAGAAATCGACAAAATTTCAATGGACTGATGCTTGTGAACACAATTTTTAGGAATTGAAAGATAAATTAACTTCAGACCCAGTCCTGACACTTCCAAAGGGGTCAGAAGGCTATGTTGTTTATTGTGATGCCTCAAGTGTCGGATTGGGTTGTGTATTGATGCAACACGGTAAAGTCATTGCCTATGCTTCAAAGTAGCTGTGGAAACATGAAAAGAATTATCTGACCCATGATCTTGAATTGGCCGCGGTTATTCATGCGCTAAAAACGTGGAGACATTACTTGTACGACATACATGTTGATATTTATACAAATCACAAGAGTCTCCAATATATTTTTAAGCAGAAGGACTTAAATCTACGACAGAGGCGATGGTTAGAATTATTAAAGGATTATGAAGTGAGTATTTTATACCACCCCGGAAGGGCGAATGTAGTAGCTGATGCACTTAGTCGCAAATCGATGGGAAGTCTATGTGAGGTCCCTTCGGAGAAGAAAGAATTAATCCGTGAGCTCTACCAGCTAGCCAGCCTCGGAGTTCATCTAATTGATTCAGGCGGTGCAAGGATTGATATTCACAACCCAGTTATTTCGTCCTTAGATAGGAGGTGAGAGAGCACCAATATGAAGACCCTCAGCTGAGTCACTATAGAGATACATTTCCTGAGAAAGAGAAGTCGCCATTTGAAGTTTCTGCATATGGAGTTCTTAGGTATCGAGGCATACTATGTGTTCCAAATGTTGCAGGGCTACGTCGTCGTATTTTAGAAGAGGCTCATTACTCTTAGTATTCCATTCACCTAGGAGCGACAAAGATGTATCACGATCTCAAGCTAATGTATTAGTGGGATGGAATGAAAAAAGACATAGCAGAATTTGTAGCTCAATGCCCGAATTGCCAACAAGTGAAAATTGAGCATCAAAAGCAAGGAGGATTGCTACAAGCCATGGAGATTCCAGCCTGGAAATGGGAAGTGATCAACATGAATTTCATTGTAGGGTTGCCTCGTTTCCAACGCAAGTATGACTCTATATGGGTGATCATGAACAGACTCACAAAATCAGTTCATTTTCTTGCAGTCGGGACCACATATTCGATATAAGATTATGCAAGGTTGTATCTTAAAGAGATAGTGAAACTTCATGGTATCCCAGTATTTATTATCACAGATAGAGGAGCACAATTTACTGCTAAATTCTGGAAATCTTTCCAAGAAGGTTTGGGAACACAAGTAAGGCTCAACACATCATTCCATCCACAAACTGATGGGCAAGCCGAACGCACTATTCAGACCTTGGAAGATATGTTACCGGCATATGTGTTAGATTTTGGTGGTAGTTGGGATGACCATTTACCTCTTATTGAGTTCGCATACAACAACAGCTATCATTCCATTATTCAGATGGTCCCATATGAAGCTCTATATGGAAGAAAGTGTAGATCCCCAATTGGGTGGTTTGAAGTAGGAGAGGTACAACTAATAGGCCCGGAATTGATTCAGCAAGCAGTGGAAAAGATCAAGGTTATCCGAGATCGATTATTGATATCCCAAAGTCGCCAGAAATCTTATGCAGACAATCGTCGGCGAGACTTAGAATTCCAAATTGATGATTGGGTATTTCTGAAGGTATCACCGATGAAAGGTGTGATGAGATTTGGCAAGAAGGGAAAATTAAGTCCTCGATACATTGGAACTTATAAGATTGTCCGCAAGATAGGCCAAATGGCTTATGAACTGGACTTACCCCCAGAACTTTAATCAGTCCATCAAGTTTTTCATATATCGATGCTCCGTAAGTGTGTCGGAGATCCTACTAGGATCGTGCCGGTAGATGATGTTCAAGTTACGAAAAAATTGACTTATGAGGAGGTACCCATTGCCATACTAGATAGGCAAGTACAGAGACTTAGAAACAAAGAAGTAGCTTTAGTCAAGGTCTTATGGAGGAACAATAACCGAGAAGAAATGACTTGGGAAGCGGAAGAAAACATGAATTCTAAGTACCCACACTTGTTTTCACCCCCGGAAGAGATTCAAGATGAGACATCGGTATTATGAGATATGTATGTTTTCTTTTTATACTTTTGATCGTGTGTGGCCATAATTTCTAGCTATTGTGATGTAGCCCTATGAGGCGTTGTTATTGTGGGCTATTGTGACAAGATGATAGCGCCATATTACAGGGGAAACTCTGGCGAAATTTTTGTAGAATTCTCGAGAACTTAACATTAGAGGACGAATGTTTTCAAACGGGGGAAGAGTGTTACACCTCGGAAAATTTTATGTCGTCATGTAATGGATAGACTAAAGCAGGGTGAGATGAATAAGATGTCCCTACAAGTAGGAAAGGTTACTTAACGACTCCAATTAGGATTCCAAAGACATTTGAGACAAGAGAAGAAAGTTCGATGAAGAATGTAAAGTATAAGTCGTGTTTTAAAAAGGGTTTGCAAGGTACCGACTAAGTGTCGACCTAATAATGTCTTGAGGGAAAGTTATATCGCTCCTTAGATTGTTGATGAGGTGTTGAACAAGTGCTAAGAAGGTTCCATAAGGATTGAAGATCAAACGAAACGACGAAAATGATTTCAGAAAAGTGGAGTTATACAACCACTTATACGGTCCGTATAAGGGTCTGTATAACCCAACAGAAAAGATGTTTTCCCTGATGGTGAAATACGGACACTTATACGGACCGTATAATGTTATACAGATCGTATAAGGGTCCGTATAAGTCCCGACGAGCTGAGTATTTTTTCAAGTATATAAATGTGTTCCCACTTCTAATTTTCATTCTTTCAACTTCTCCACTTCTCTCTAAACCTCTAGAGCATTCCACACCCTTCAGTTACATAAATTCAAGACAAATCAAAGATCAACCTCATCAATTCAAGGAAATCAAGAGTAAAGAAGCTCTCTAGGGTTGCTTGGAGTCAAGAAATCTCTTTGAGTTGAAGTTCGGGTTTTCTCCAAGTGAGGAAAATCCATTCAAAACCTATTGCTACACAATCAAAGGTGATTTTTATGATCATTTCATGTTATTTAGAATATTGAAGGGTTGAAAGACTTGGATTATGGAAGAAAGTAGAATATGGAGCTCAAATGTGAAATAATGGTGTTCTTGAATAATAGTTTCACATGAACCATAATTCTTGAGATATTATGATTATAATCTTGTTATAAATAATATTAATAATGTTGGAGAAGCATTATATGTGGATGAATACGACGTTGGGTGATAACCATGGTTATGGATGACTTTGAGAGGGAATTGTCAGAATCAAATAATGTCGAACTTGTCGAAGTTATTGATTATGGTACTATGAATGTTGTTATTGATGTTTGAGAGCTGTTATATCATATGGAGGAAGTTGTAGGAACAAAGGAAATGCTGCCCAATTTTCGTTAGCTTTAGCTTAAGCTTAAGTATGTTTTCGATTATCTAATTCTAGTACGAATTCTCTTGAATGTAGAATCGTGAACATTGGAGGAAAGCGCTTAATTGATAAAGTTAGCGAGACATCAAGGTATGTAAGGCTAGTCCCTTCTTTTTCTAAGTCATGAATCCTATGATATGACTTCCTTTGTCTTCCCATGACCTCCTTACATTCCGAAAACTATGAGTTTATGGTTATAAAGAGCTTCTCATGAGATAAAGATAAGAGATATGTTACGAATATGACAATGATGATGATGAGTCTAAGTCTAGAGATTCTAAAGCTCATGATATGATATTTTTACGAAGCTAATGATCCTTATACGATTCTTTGATGTTATTCATTGTTGCTAAACTCACCTTATAATGCTAGTTCCTTCAAGGTGAGGCATGACGATCATGACTACTCCATAATGTAATCGGGGGCTCTCGACCTTACGTCACCCCGCTAGGGTTGTAGTAGTTAATTGATTTCTAATGCATGTGTTATGATAAGTATATAATGGTGAAATTACACCGTGCCTAGATAGCCAGGCATGACACCACGAAGGCGGGCAGCTTATGATTACACCATGCCTAGATGGCCGAGCATGACACCACTAGTGGGCGGCGTATGATAGTTACCCGGCCGCAGTTAACGATGATGGTATATTCGATATGCATAACATGTGTTTTCTCTTAAAAGTTAAGCAGGTTATATCTTCGCCTCATGTTTCATTATTTCTTTATTTTGTTAGTATTATTCATGCCTTACATACTCAGTACACTTTTCGTACTGACGTCCTTTTATTTTTGGACGCTGTGTTCATGCCCACAGGTAAACAGGGAGCCGGTGCAGACCCGTAGGAGCTTATCTTATCAGCGGATTCACAGGAGCACTCCACTACTCCGGAGGTGCTACTTATGGTCATATCATTTTGTGTATTTATTTAGGTATGACAGGGTCCTGTCCCGTCCTTATGTCACAGTACTCTAGTAGAGGCTCGTAGATACGGAGGCGTGGGTAGTTGATGTCTTATGGATACATCAAATGTATATTCTTGTATATTATTTTTGCAGCCATGAGGGCTTATGTATATTTATGTATTACCTTGGAAATTATATGTGTCCAGAATAAGTATGTTGATTAGCGTAATGAGTGGTGCTCGGTAGTCAGCTCCGGGTACCCGTCATGACCCCTAGTCGGGTCGTGGCACAACTACTATCCATACAAAAGGATTTTAGCTTAAAAACACATTAACAACATGGCTCAAAGCATATTACAACTCAACATAAACTCAAGTTCATATTTGAACCTTCCCTCAAACTTCTTTCCTTCCAAACCTAGTATAATCATCCCATAAACTCATAAACAGGGAAATAAGATGGAATCTTACCTCAAGAACCCAAGAACACTTCAATTCTAAGATTACTTCCCGTTGAAGTATCTTCCAAAGCTACTACAAAGAGGAGAAACAAGCTTCAACAACACTTTGGAAACTTTAGGCACTTGATCTTCTCTTTTAATCCTTGATTTCACTTAGGGATTGATTAGTTATGTTGGAGAGGGTTTTTAGAAGTGTTAGAAGTCAGGGTAAATGAGGAAAATGAGATAAAATGAGGAGGGTACGAAATATATATTAAAAAAAACAATTGCCACCGACTTTGATCTGCGTTGGCATCTACGTCGCAGATGACCTAGGAGATCATTTCCAGAAACTTCCTCAGCCTGGCTCTCAAATGCGACCATGATCTGCAAAGCAGATGGCCGTCTGCGACCCAGATCATGCCTTACACTTCCTGAACTTTGTCGAAACGCATCTTCTTCAACTCATATGATCCCGAACCTTTAGGTACCCACTTATAACTCACATACGACCTTATACAACCTTTTAGAAACTTCATAATACCTTCGACTCATATTCGTTTACTTACGACGCAAACGACGCAAAATTGTTGCGAAACCTTGTCTTGCGAAATTGTTTTTCTTTTTACTCTGCTAGGGTTAGAACCCAAAATGTCAGGGATATTTTCGGTCACTCTTTTTATTACTTAAAGTGCTGAAGGGAAAAAATTAAAGACTAGCGATTTGAGGGCCAAAAATTAAAGACCACCCCAACATAGGGGCAATTGTGCGAATTGCCCAAGAAAACATGGGGTGGGGCTTTTTGTAAGTTAGGTCGGGCCGGGTGGGATAAAAAATAACGGGTCGACTTATTTTTTAAAAGGAAAAAGGATAATTTTTAATTTACAAACTCATATAACTGATTCTTAATTAGGTAAACATAGCTATGTTAGCGAAAAGGCAAATATGCACCATTTGTATAACTGCGAGGGTACACATGCCCCACTTTTTAACGAGGGGTATATTTGTCCCTTTTCCCTTTTAGAAATAATAGTCATAGGGATCTTTCTCTAGGTTTGATTCGTCACAGTGGTCTCCGTTTTTAGTTAAGATTATTATAATTTATGAATCAGATAATTACTAAAAATTAGAATTAAAATCTTGATAAGAAAATATGTTTGATATATTATTACTGATTTCGGTGACACCCAAAATACTAACGACACTAGGCCTCATTTGTTTTCATTAAGATTAAGACGTCTGAATCTGAATGCACATTTGAATGATTAAGATGTTGTCACTAGATCTGAACACTAAATGATTAACACTGTTTGTTTTTCAATATCTGAATGTGCATAATGCATTTATTTAAAAATAATAAATATACAATTCAAATAAGAAAGTAACAAAATATTAGAAAATAAATACAAATTTAATAAAATAAAACTACTATTTGATAAAAAAAATGAAACATTTATGTTTGTTAGTAATGATGGAAATGTTTGTAGTGGTAGTGAGTGGTGGGGTGGGGGTTGGCGGGGGTTGGTAGGTGGGTTGGGTGGTGGTGGGAGGGTTGTCGGGGTGGTGTTGGTGGGGTGGGTGCTGGTGAGGGGGGTAGTTAGGGTAACGTAAGTGGATGGTGTGTGTGGGAGGGGGGGGGAGGGTAGGGTGGAGGTGGTGAATGAGGTGGGGTTTGGGTACGTGGTTGTGGGTGGGTTTGTGGTGTGGGGTGGGTAGTGGTGGTAGGTGGGGGTGAAGGGTTGGGGTGGTGTTGGTGGTGGTGGTGAGTGGGGAGGGGGGGTAAGGTTGGGGGCAGGTGGTGGGGGGATGGGAGTGGGTATCTCTTAATGACATTAAGACTTTGTTTAAGATTTTAATGATTAAGACCGATTCAGACCATATAAGTGCTTAATCTCAATGTAAACAAATGCACTTAATGGCCTAAGATCTGAACCATTCAGAATTAGACCTCTATTAAGTGCAAATAAATGAGGCCTACATAATTGTGAAGAGCTAAAGCAAAAGGCAAAAAAAAGTTTTATAGTTGAAACTCATTCACAGAAAGAAAAATTGTAAGTGATATGAAGATTGAACGTTGAAAATGCCAATACATGGACCATGTTCTGATGGGGATGAGGATTTGATTCTCAGGCTTGATACAAGATACATCAATACATACGGAAGATATTACATATTTTTAGAGGCTGATATACACAGAGATCTTACTGATATACAATATTCAGTTGGGGTATTTTGGGCAGCATATCCATCATCATATTTTTTTATGCTGCTGATGCTCTCTACATGGTGCATGAAATATGCAAGGATGAAATGTACACTAGTCTTCACTTTATGTACATTTTTTAGTCCATTTGTTCTAGCTTTTAGTCCATCTATTCTAGTTGTAGGTAATATCAACTTGAGATATCTTTATCCTAGGTTGATCACTAGTCTACCTTTTGCATTTTATTAGCCATTTGGCCATTGATGTAAACACTATGGTTTGAGGAAAATCAATAAAACAGCCCTAGGCCTTCAAAAGCCTAGTGGAATTGCCTTTTTTTTAAAAAAAAAAAAAAAAAGGTTGAAAAAAAATATGAAGATTGAAGAATGGCCAAATTAAAAGAGTTTAAGTAAATTTACATGTTATTATATAGTACCATACAATCAAACCAAATAATAAAAATATTATTAAATCGCAAACGATATAGTTCATTCAAACATTGTATTCATTAATACAGTACAATACAATACAATATAATACTATACAATACCACACTGTACATTATGAAACCATGGTTAAGGACCATCCAAATAGAGGCTTACAGTCCTTGTATTGTGGAATGGAGGGAGAGAGAGAACTATGAAGAATGGGAGGGATTAGGAATATCAAAACTAACGCGTAAAATTAAGGGATCAATATATTTTGTAAATTATTGCTTTGTTGGGTAATAATTTAACAGTAGGAAAAACTTCATAAGTACCGAAATTAATGGCCTTTTTTGCAAAAAAAAAAAAGAAAAAAAAATGTGCCTTTTTCCTCCATCAAAATGTAGTCGTATTTTTCTTTCAAAACGTAACATATATATTATATGCGCGCGCATCCAACATTAATGTATACTTGTATATATGATGTATATACATTGATACATTGTAATGTACGTACACCGATACATTATAATGTATATACATGATACACCCAAATTACACCTTTAAAATAGGAGTAAAGCGGTCGGTGTTCAAATATAGAACCCAACGAGGTTGGAGTCGACTCCCACAGAGAATACAATGAAGAAATATACTTACTAAGTGTAATGCTCGACTATTATTCTATATTTCTACGGAAAGGGGGACAATAATGATTGGTTTTAAGTCTATTAACTAATTTCTCGCTAATTGTTATTAAAAAGATAATCTATTGGTAAAAGGACTAAGGTTGTGGTTCCAAAGGAAAGTAATGCAATTGGGTATCGATTCCACTAATTTATATGCTTAGGTGTGATAAACAATGGGTTGCTTGATTTTACCAAAAGTCTTTCAACCAAATTAGTAAATTTCATTACTAAGCTTTTCCAAGCCTTAGAATGTTACAAATGTGAATCTCCATTTTTAGCTCAAGTAACTTTCCTATTTTTAGCTCAAGGTATTAGATGGGGTTTAAAGCTCTAAATTCTTGCTATTAACTCTTTTTCTAACCCTTACTTTGTTTTCCAAGCAAAGTAAGAGTATTTAGGCACAAATAATGTTGGCCATCATTAAATGACATTAAAGCTTGAAGAGTTGATAGAAAACACCTTTAACATACAAATGTAGTTGAAATATGAAAACCCAATCACATAACTAACACATTTGGTCCCACAACCTTAGCTAAATTCTTTAGCTACTCATGTTCATTAAATACAAAACAATGGTGAAAAGAATATTCATAAAGCTTACAATGATTAATGGAAGATGATAACAAAAAAAGGAAGATTCTCCTTAAAAGCTTGCAACCACCACTATTCAATGCACTAAAAGCTAAAAGACAATAATAAAGTTTGTGGAGGGAATATTCAATAATGTTCACAAAAACCTAGGCACTAGTATTTATAGAGAGAGAACAAAAAGTACAAAAATTGCCTAAATGACGACATTCGGCACCAAGTATGCGGCTGCAACAGGACTATGCGGTTGCAACAGGAGTATGCGACCGCATCTGGAGTTTGCGGTGTCGCATGTACTCCGCATTCTGGTGCAGTTTGTCTGATTCACCGGTTGCTCGAAGCTGGAGTATGCGACCGCATATTGGAGTTTGCGGTGCCGCATATTGTTTCACATCTTGCTATATTTTGGCAAACTCTCTGTTGATTTGTGCAAACAACTAGCCACCGCATCTCCACTTTGCGGTGCCGCATCTTTGTCGCATTTTGATCGTTTTTGCTCCTTTTTCTGCCATTTTGTTCCCTTTATTCCCTCGAACTCATAAAAAACTTGAAAACACACAAAAACATAATAGAAATAGAGAAAAATGCTTGAAATGACTCCCAAAAAGCATAAGTAGTGGATGTAGAAAGCCTGAAAATACATGACTTATCAATACACTATACATTGTATATACACTAGTAGCGTGTCCATTGTATACACGCGCATATAAGAATTGTCCCTACAATTTAGGGATACATGTATTAACGTATATCTTCTATAAAATGTAAAATGTAAATATTTTGTTGTCAATATTTGAAAGTACTGCCATAAAGTGTAATATGGAGTATAATCAGTCACATTAGGTAATTTCCTTAAAAGTAAAGCTAAAATGGATTAATTAGTGAGCTTAAAATCATTATATCACGTAATTTTCTCTTCCTAATTCATGATATAGAAATTAGTCTTCTAGAATTAGCTAGGTGTCAAGTTATTAGTACGGGTATGTTAGCACGTATATTACAAAATTCTAGAGGTTTAATCAGTAAAGAAGATAACCTGCGGTGTAGAATTAACACCAGCGGATATGGAGAGGGCAAATTCTTTTGTGAGTGCTCCAATCTCTTTGCCTCTTAGTTTCTGTACATTTGTTGAGGCGAAGTTCAATATTTTTAGCCTTTCTCACAACATCAGGATCTGCTTATGCCAGGGGCGGAGCTACATTGGAGGAAGGGTGGTCATCTGACCACCCTTCGCCAAAAAATTCAACCAAGTTTAACTGGTTGTACATGTCAAATTGAGTAATATAATAAAGTTTGCACATCCTTGACAGATGTGAGAGCTATAGCTCAGCAGTGAAGGGTGTGCAAAGCGTTTCAGAGGTTGCGTGTTCGAGTCTGTGGTGCAACATTTCTGATAATTTTTATTTATTGAAAAAATTCAGTTGGAGTTGCTTTCTATTTTCACTTGGAAAGCATCTACCTTTACCATTAGTTAGGACTTATTGTACATATTTTTTGGAACTTAGATTCTTCTTTTTTCATTTTGTGGAGTCAGAAAATCTATTTTTAAAGAAGCATGTTCTTTCTTTTGAAGTTGTTATTTATATATTTTTTTAAAATGATAAACAAATATTTTTTTAAAATGATAAAAAACCTTTAATATTACCAATTTAAAAAAAATTATATATATATTTTTAAAAAATGCAACTATAAAAAGTTTAAGGAGTCAACATAAAATGATCTTCTTAACCATTCATTGGAGTAAACAATTTCCATCTCTATTCACGTTAGATTTGAAAATTCTTCGATCTTAGGTTGAATAATATGTCATTTTTTGACCTTTTTTCCAATTAAAGACTATCGCTATGCATTTCCCTTTTGTTCCCTTGTAATATTGTTGCTCTTCTTCTTCTTCTTCTTTTTTTTTTTTTGGGTTCTTTTGCTTGAGTTATGATTTGTGTTAACGACAAGTCTTTTGAGGATTCAAGGAAAAATATTTTATGATTGAACTAAATATTAGTAGTTTAGTTTAAAAAATTTGGTACATTCATACATGGAATAAAAAAACTACTTTCAAGTTTTGAACACCCTTGACGATAATCCTGGCCCAGCCACTGGCTTATGCTCCTGCTTGTTTGTAATGGTATACATAGCCTTCTCTGCATCTCCTAATCTAAACACGCATAAACACAAAAAAATATAGCAATCTCCAAAATTATAATAACCAATAAGGGATCGTGAAATGCACAATGAAAATTAGATTCCGCTAAAGCCATTGGGGTTCTTTTAAAATGGGTTTGAATTAAGCTTGAATTAATGGGTCAAATTATGAACGATTTAGGTCTAATTATATGTGGACTATAAATTTAACACCGCATATCTAATAAAAAAGTCATATATTCCACGTCAACTTTTATGAAAAGAATTGGTAATTTTGAGCTTAAGGTTAACGTTAAAGGCAAGTAGGCCCAAGGAAGGAAGATAATTTTAAGTCATTTCAAAGATTGTTATGCTAGCTAATAGAAACTATAGAAACTTCTAATTATAGTACCCTTTATTTTTATTTTTATTTTTATGTATTATGCATAATGTTGGCTTGATATAAATTTAAAGGGAGAATCATACTTAGTGAGGATTTCATTCATATAAACATCGGGTGGGAAATTAAAAGAAAAACCTGGTTTGTTTGAGATTCAACAACAACAACAACAATATATCCAATGTAATTTCACAAGTGGGGTCTGGAAAGGGTAGAGTGTACGCAAACCTTACCCCTACCTTGAAAATTAGGGAGGCTGTTTCTGAAAGACCCTCGGCTCAAGAAAAAGTAGGGCAAAAGGTCAGATAAAAATTGACGAAAATAAAGAAGTCATGGCACAATACTATAAATAAGCATTATGAAGAAAAGTAACAGTAACTGCGCGCAGCAAACTAATACGATAAACGAAGTACAAGAGATAACAAATAGTAGTAGAGAATTGAAGAGCAGGAAACTACAAAGATAATACTACGCCTATTAGTATGAAAGAATACACGAGACAATGCTCTACTTACTACTAACCTTCTACACGACATTGAAGCATATGTAATTGTTGTGCATTTATATGCTACAATCCGACAGAACCCAGCACGTAATAACACATGCACACTACTGACTACTCACTTCATTCCTATTTAAGTGATTTTAGTCTTTTAAATTTGTTTCAGATAAGTGATTTTTTAGGAAATAAAAAAGGTATTTAACTTTTTTTTTGGTCAAAATTACCCATGTCTAAAAAATGTTGAACCAATTTCTAAAAAATCTTTCAAATTCTTTTACATGTTTCTATGCATATATTAAAGGATCTTTTAATAAAATACTCCCTCCGTCCATTTTTACTTGTCATGTATTGACTTCGCAAGCCTATTAAAGAGCTAAAAATAGAATGACAATTTTACTATACCACCCTTTGAATATAATAAATTCAATGTTTTGAGAAATGCATTTATAGTGATAATAGTAAATAATAAGGGTAAGTTAAGAACTACAGTAATTGTTAAATTATGTATTAATTTTCTAAACTGGACAAGTAAAAATGAACATTTATTTTTAGTATAGGGGACAAGTAAAAATGGATGAGGGAGTAGTATCTTATTTAATTAATTCTATTAAGTGATTTTTTTAATAAAAGTGTCAAATTCTTAAAAGTCACTTAAAAGGAAATGGTGGGAGTAATTGATAAGAAGACTTAATTGTAGTAACATTAATAAATTTAGACAGAGCATCATATTGCAAAAAATATTTCTTCATCATATTTCAATTGCTTTTGAACTTGAGGTTTCTTTTACCTCAATATATATGTCTACCTTTACCAATATGTCAATTATTCATTGACTAATTACTTACTCCCTCTGTTGACTTTTACTTTTCCACTATGAACTTTGCGCACCCCCTTAAAAAATAATAAAGGAAGTGCATATTTTACCATGATACCTATATTAATTGATGTATAATTATATTGAATTTGAAAAATGATTTAGAATGAGTAATTAATGCTTAGGACAAAACAGGAAAAGCAAATTATTTTTCTCTTGATATGCGAAAGTGGACAAATAAAAGTGAAAATCTCTTTTTGAAATAGTGGACATGTAAAAGTCAACGGAGGGAGTATGTTATACTTTCTTAAATAGTGATGCCATGTTATTTTGACCTTTTTGCCAAAATTAGTTGTCTGTTACTTTTCACGCTTGTTAGAGAATTTTGGTTGAGCAGATATATGGTTACTTTTTAATCCCAATTACACCAACAGTAGGTGGATAAGTCCACATAACATACTTAAACCCGAAGCATTAACTTTCGAAGTAGTGCTGAATGTATGGCTGAAAATTATTAGAATCAAAAGATTCATATTTCACTGTGCAAAACGCTTGGTGCCATCTGAAGTCCTCAATTTGTTTACTATATATCGCTGTCATGATCAAATTGATGCCCCATTAAGGTTTTCTAACGTAGCAGCTGATTGAGCAGCCCTTACATCATTGGGGTTACGTTCACACATTGTGTAATTGTAATTAATATTTTGTACATTACTGTTTACTACAGTAAATTTGATTATCACTGCGAGCAATTTTTTCATTTAAAAGTGGTGTCGGACTTCATCTCAAAACTTCTATGTGATGAAAAAAATTCATCAATTGTTCTTCTCTAAAATATGGGTCACTAAATGTATACAAAATAATTTAGTGTTTCGTTGCTAAATAAAATTTTATTAACTACAAAAAGAAAACATGTCCCCAAATGCATTGTATTTATGAGGATTTTTCTATTCTACCTAATAATTTGATGGTTAAAGATCACATGTGTTGTAGTTTATAAGTTGCTCCATCTGTCCCAATTTATATATTATAAGGTAATATATGTTTCCAAGACTCAATTTAAGTAATCTTTAAAGCTCAATTAAATTAGATCAATGCTATATTTTAAAATTTAAAATGAAATATTTAAAACTATGCGAAAAATACTATAAGTTGCAATTTTTCGTATATTAATATGATGAAAATACCTCTTAAAATATTAATCAAGCCGGACATAATTAGAACAGAGAAAATATTAGTTTTAATTAATGTTATTAGTAACTTTACTAAAGAGGCCGAGCATGCATATATTGTGGCCGGTGGTGATTCGTAAGAAAGTAAAAGTTATAGTTTCTTGATGCAAGACCAAAAGTTTCTAGGGACAGAAAAGAAAAGAAAAGAAAATCAAAAAATTGTCGCCATTAAGGAAACCTTTTTTTCGGGTTCTAGTGGTTTTAATCACGAAAAAAAAAATACGTGTACATTTAAGCTACATGCCGACATGTACAGTGAGACGGCGGCTACTTATATTAATCACATACTCTCTTTTAATTAACCCTAACTAGTAACCAGCTGTAGGCATATGATTCGTTTGACAGCCAGATAATTTAAGCAGGTTGGACGGTTTCTTTCTAGGTTATGGTGTTACTATTATTTTTGCTAGGCTATTTAATATTATTGCAACAATCAAAGTATGTTTGCACTGGTATGTACTATATGATTATATATATGTGGAGTAGAAAGATAACACGATTGAGTTTAATATATACTCCCTTCATCCTCATATATGTTTCATCCTTCGAATTTCGAGAATTACCGCAACATTTTCGTATGCCTTATAAATATTTCGAATTGTTGACTTATAATACTCTTTACTGTCAAAATTAAAAAATTTAACTCTCGAAATTCGACTTGTACCAGATAATTGGGAAAGAGAGAGTATACATTTAGTGGGCGTTTTGCCATGAAAACCAAATATTTTTCACTTTATTTGGTATTTTGGAGTTGAAGTTGAAGATGGATTTGTGTACTGTTTGGTTATAGTTTTTGCAAAGAATATTTGGTTGTTTGAATGTATTGAAAGTGAAAATAAGTAATTTGGTGTTTTTTAAATTCCGTATTTGGAATTTCCATGGCCAAACGTTGATTTCCAAATAAAGTGAAAACGTTTTCCGGAAAAAAGTAACAAAAATCATGGCCCTTAAACTAAAATTCGATCAATAGATGTTGTATTTTTCAAAAAGGCGTTCTAGTAGTAAATTAATTTTGTATGAACTATGATTTGCTCATTTTGTAGGATTGTATAAGAATTTTGGGAAAATTTTGATGGTTTTCACAACTTGTGGGTTTTATCTCTATGAGAAAAAATATAACTTAAGAAATCCAAATTGCGTGTCCAAATAAAACTTCAACTTCAAATCACTTAATAAAAAACTTACTAGCATGCATGGATCTTCTAACCTGCAAATTACGATACATAATTTGATATAAAAATTAAAATTATAGATAATATATTTTTATATTGTCAATGTATATATTGTTTAAATAGGGGTGAAGCTAGCATTTTGATTATGGATTCGACAGAATCCAGTAGCTTTGACGTAGATTCAGTATTTATGTTAAAAACATTTACGTATATATATAGAGATGACTTATATATCAAGAATTCAATGACTCTCTTTTTCTAGAATCTAGAACCTATAAATGAAAAATTAGAGCTTTGCCTCTGTGTTTTAAATATATTTCAATTAAGCTGATGTGAGTCTGGATTGAGGTCATTCACCAATGAAAATGCCATGCCGCGGTAAAAGACATGCTAAAGAATCTATAGATGAACTTTAATTTCGGTCTAGGATCCAATTTGAAGTCTTCTTGATCAGTATCGACATGACACGTGACGGCCACTTTCAAATCGTTTTGCTATTTTCATAAATATAATAGTAATAAAATTTTGGGTGAGTTAATTACACAGAAATGAAAATGAGAAATAGATTAAACCAGTGAAGATTCGATGTGTTTGTTTCCTTCAGATTTGGTGCTTTATATTTCCTCCAGATATTCCCTTCAATGTAATAATGTGGAATTATTGGTACGCAGACATAAAAGCACCATGGAGAAATGATATAAAAAAGTTATGATGCTTGCAAGTTTAGGTAAATGTTTCCTATACGTAAAAGGTCTCTCCCCTCTCTACACTGTATAAAGTTTGACCACATCTAATCCAATTAGGCAAAGACAATATATCACGTGCCATTTAAATAAAACGCATTTGTGATTAGTGGATTCCTAGATCTTAATCATGATAACATTAATTGTTCCCTAGCTCTATACGCTAGATCTAGTGGTATAATTAACAACAATATTATTGTCCTTTCTTATCTTTAAAATCATTTTTTGCAAGAACTAGTGAACCTATATAGGCTATTTTCCATCCCTAACTATGTAGGCGTTTGGACATGAAATCATGAGATGAAATCAATATTTGGAAATGAGAGAATAATCATCTCATGATTTTATGTTATGAGATGAAATCTCAAATCATCTAAAAAGGCATGATTTGGGATTTCAAACCATGTCCAAATGGCTCCATAATATATGCCTACGATGTACTCCATAACAAAAGTAATAATGTCCTTTCGTATCTTTTAACGGGCTTAATTTGTTTGAAGGAACCCGTGAACCATATCTTCTACAGTACCACCAGATTCCTTTGCATGCATATAAAGAGAGGCGATATTCATTCTCCTAAGCTAAATATCAAAGCAATATGACATATGGAGAAGCAGACATGGCGTGATATTGGTTCGGCTCACTACTAAATTTCTGTTGAATATTGATGAGACAGATTAGAGATGAGCCGATCCAATATCACTCTTGTGTTCTTCTTCACTGTGCCCTTTTTTATCCTAATAATTTGATTTTTTCTTTCTTGTTTCTATAACTCTAGATTTAATTTTACAGGTTTTCTTGAGATCAAGCAAATGGTACTGTGGGTTAATTCTTGAATCTCAGCACTGACGTTGGGTGTCGGAGAAATGGTAAATATATCACAGCTTGGTTTCTTCAGAATCAAGTTCCCCTTATAAACTTGTTTCATTCATCAGAGATCTGCACCTGTGTTTTGAGTTTTTTTTAGAACCTCAGTCAATGACCAAGGTTGAAAATAGGGTTTTCATTCGACCTGAAGTAATAATGTACATGTAATATACTGTAAGTAGGTTGTGGATTCTATGACAAACGAGAGATCGTCATAATCCTTAAACTTTGAATCCTGAACCATCGCTACTTACAAGCAAATAATCATCCGCATAAACACAGGAGCTAAGGAGCAAAAGAGGGAAAGGCTGAGAAACTTCACCTCACCCCTCTAGGCAGTTCCATAAGGATGATCTTTCTTAATAAGAATTAATAGACGTTTTGCCTTAATTGAGAACCGCAGCGTTTCTTTTTATCAAGATTATGAGATACATGAGTCTGAATATTAGAAAGTTATACTATATTTAAATTTGAATAATGAATAATAAAGACTAAGATTATTTGGTTTCTCAAATTAGAATAGTTATAGTTTATCTTTATCAAAAAATTTAACAAAATAATGAAAATATTTATATATCCACAAATTAGTAGCTCATTAGGTAATATCGACGGTTGTGGAAGCTGTACGACAGGAGTAGTGATGGTAATGGTTGATAGTACGTTGTGGTGTTGATAGTGGTTATGAAATGGCGGTGTCTGCGGTGGTGGTGGGTGAGTGGTATTAACGGTAGTTGGTAGTTGTGATGGTAGGGGTAGTCCGTGGTAGTGATTGGAGGTGGTGATGATGATTGGTGATAGCAGTTGATAGCGATCGTTACCGTGTCGTGGTTGGCAATTGTGATAATTGTGACAGAGGATGTGATCTATCGGTAGTGACTAACAATGGTGATTGGAAATGAGGTGGTGGGTGGTGGATGGTGGAGGTGGTTGATAGTGGTGATCAGTTATGATAAATATTGTGATGATGGATGTGACTGATACGTATTGATTGACGGTATATAGTAATTGATAATAATAATAGTGACGATTGAAGGAGAAGGTTGATAATGGTGATTGGTGATGGTTGTACATAGAGTGATGGTGAAAAGTCATTATCACAAAATCTTTAAACAACTTTATAATAATATTAAAAATTTATTCAAGATAAATGGTTCAAATCTATTCCAGACCATTAACTAATTAAGTTTTTATTAAAAACAAATATTAAGCTTTGAACCATTTAAATTCAGACATTTAAGTATATTAGTTTCTACGAATGTGCCTTTCACGTTAATACTATGTCAATTATTAGCAAGTACTTTGAATTAAAAAATGCTTTGTAAAATATCAGAATTCTAATTAGATAGTATCTAAAATGAATTTGCATATTAACCAACCACTCAATTATAGAAAGTTTTGGTCAATTATTAGCAAGTGCTTTGAATAAAAAATGCTTTGCAAAATATCAGAATTATAATTAGATAGTATCTAAAGTAAATTTGCATATTAACCAACCACTCAATTATAGAAAGTTTTGATCCTTAAAATCATTATCTATCATAGCATTTCAATCCAGCGGATTTTAGTCCTAAACGCAAACACAACATCAAATACACTTTGCAATAAATTTAAAACATAATGGACTTCAATTTTGCAACTTGAATATTAGATCCACATCTCCATCATACATGAAATCTTATGCCTTTCTCTTGATTGTCAGGATAAGCTAAATAGTTCATTTCTAGTCTTATGCTCTTTTTTTTTTCTTAGTGATCGTCTCTGTGGGGTATCAAAATTCTTGCAAGAATCCATTAAATTTCTTACTTCCTTATGGAGATCCTTTTTCCCTTTTCTCCCTTTCCCCGTTGCCTCTACCCGACAATATAGTGCTAATTACATTAAACATCCCTATAATATGACTTAATTGTGCATATCCATCAAATACTTATATAAATATAACATAAAAACTTGACATTTACACCTTCTATGAAGTTTAAAAATATAATGATTAAAAAATTTAAAATTATAAAGAAGAGTTATTATTAGATTTTCAGCTTCAAGTATTTGTATAAATTCATAATAGCATGTGCGAATCTCCTCTAACTTGTCTTATATATCTCTTTGAAAAGTAATATAATAAACTTTCAGCGGAGACTCATTGGTTTTGGTTAACAAGAGATTCTTTATCATAGAATCAAATTTTCACTTAATTGAAAATTGAAATAATAGTTTTTCTAGTGGTTATGGAATTGCAAATTTTTGAAACCCAAGAATACCGCAAGGCAGTAAAATTTGAGCTAACAACTGTTAGAATCAAGATTATACATGAAGTGCTCTAACATTGTTGAGAACAAAATTGGAGCACGATTATTAAATATTTCAAAATTGTTTCGTTGCTTCATTAGTTATCTTCACATATGTTTTTTAAAATTTTCTCCAACTCAAATTCCTATTGCTTTCACTATTCAATTGGAACCCTAAAATTTGTCAAATTGTCGTTGTTGTTCAAAAAATACGGATAACGTGAGTTAATTAAGCTCTTAATAGGATTAAAGTTTATTACCTTGAGTTAAATTCCTAGTCTACCACAATTTTTCATCCTAACACGCGTTATTCCAATTATGTCCTTTCCTTGTGTAATGTTGTTTAAAGTAACAAAATAATTAAGGCTATAAAAGTCGTTCAATATTTGAATGATATTTTGGCCAACCAAAATTTATATTTATGTTTTAAAAATAATATAGATATAAATAGATAATCTCCACATAAAAGTCAGCGTAAGTTTACATCACGTGTGGTTCGATTTTTTTTTTTTTATTAAAAAATATCTCCACATGAAAATTAGCATTAATTAATACACCGTAGTTGATTTTTTTCATTTCCTCATAAATAATGCATGTTTAAGACTACGAGTTATACGTGAACCTACAGATCATTTTACGAGGGATAGGATGTAGGATAAAAATGTGGTTATTAGTAATACGAGATAAACATGCTAAAATAACCAAAGCAGCTAGCCCTCATAAAACTTAGATTTTTTTAATTTAAAGTAATAAATAAAAAGCTGGTCAAATTGTCTTATTAACACGTTTTAATTAGTTCATCTATGCATTTTGTAAACATCAAAGTGTTTATAAGTCAAAATCAGCTAAAAGTCATAATTAGTTGGTCATCCCTAATTACTTATGGCTTTTTGGCTTATAGTCATTTTTGTTTGACCAAATATTTTATTATTGTATCCTTAATATTTTTTCTAATTCTCATAATATCTTTGCTAAAACAAAACTTCCTCTTCACTTCGTATCCATCGTTTCTCTCCTCTTTTTTTTTAACTTTTAAATTTATAATTCTTTGCAAATATCGTAAGAGCTAATCTGCTAGTCATCTAACAAAATAATAGCTTATCAACATTTTTCATCAAACACATAAATTGCTAATAACATTTCAACACTCTGTCCAAACACATAGCTTATTAAAAAAAATCAATTCACCACTTGAAAAATATTTTTAAGCACTTAAAGCTTTTCAGCTATTTATTTACAACCAACCTCCAAACAAGTGTTATACCCTATTTTAACTAGGGTCAAAATAGTTTACAACATCCGGGTAATTCCGGGGTTATTTAAAGTTAGGAGTCGCCACCTAATTATTTATGGTGAATTAGGACACCTAAGGTTAATTAAAGTTACTTATCTAAAGTCAACTCTATTTGAAAGTCTACGAAACCAAAAAGATTCTAGGTACGGGTTCAACTAACCTAGAGGGAAGGTGTTAGGTATCCTCTAAATTCCATTAATAATGGTTAATCCGACCGGACTCAAATTTAATTAGGCTAAGAATGTAGATGTAATATTTTATGATATTTAAGAAAAATATCTTTATGAGTATTGCTAAAGTTACAGATAGATATATAAGAATGTTGTTTAAAATAAGACTGGTAGGAAAGTAATAATTGCTTAAAAGAGTTTAGTCATAAATAAACTAAAAGAAACGGGATGTATAACGTTTATATGTATTTGGAGAAAATAAATTATGCTGATTAATAAATTAGAACAGTCGTTTGTAAGATTAATATTAATAAACCTTTTAAAGGGTTTTATACAAAAGTATTAGTTCAATATAAACTATGTTATAGAAAAAGTACTAGTTCAATATAAACTATGTAAAGGCTGTTTCAACAAATACGTGATTCAAATGTTGGAAAGGAATTAAAGTGGAGCAGTATCCATGGGAACTAGTTTGCCTTTTATCTCTCAAAAATAAGTTAACGTTAGTGTAAAATTAGTAACGTTTTAAATTTCTATGATAGTAAGAGTGAATCTTGATTCTCAAAATATGTAGTCATGCTATTTAAAAATCAATTATTCTAATAAAAATAAATAATATAGATACTATAAATAATTCAACATAAAAAAAAGGGAAATGAAACTTATGAATTAATTGTTAGCTCTCTTTTAAATTAACTACTCATTACACTAAACTAAACCTACTAATTCATTAGAGTTCATCTAAGCTAAGAAAGACAAAAATAAGATAAATGTTAGGCAAGTAAGCAGACACACAAAGATAAAGTAA
Source organism: Lycium barbarum (assembly GCF_019175385.1). Lineage (NCBI taxonomy): Eukaryota > Viridiplantae > Streptophyta > Magnoliopsida > Solanales > Solanaceae > Lycium > Lycium barbarum. The sequence continues at coordinate 121,578,732 of NC_083339.1, read as the reverse complement.
AAGGAACAGATGTGTTAAATGGGTTTGGCACATTCAATATGCTGCCATGCATTCTGCCATATGGGCCTCGGCCCAACATCATTTTTTGCGCAGCTGCGAATTGGATGACTCAAGAAGAAAGTTTCGTTGGGCTATGGCCCAACACCGAACATGGAAGATGACGAGTCCCTCGGACTCGTATGCGATGGTCATGCATAAGAACAAAAGAAAAGGATTAGTATGTAACCCAAAAATAAAGCTAAACGTATATAATGCAAATTCAAAACAAGGCCAATAACTTTCAACTAATCAGGGGACTGCCTATAGTTAATACATTAATGACTTCTAAACAGACAATAAGAAATGAAGTTAAATGAGTGTAGCAGCCCCTGTTCGAATTAGATGTCCACAAAGGAAGGGAAATGGGCCAAGACATAAAACAGTCAGATAAAAACAGGTGCAGGCTTAATAACGTGTTCAAGCAACAAAAGAAACAAATAAGGTAGGCCCCAAATAAAGTAGGGCAATTTCCGTTTTCGAAATAAATGACTCATGTATGTGATTAGAGAGCAAGGCATTAGAGAGTATAGGATTTGTTGTCCTAAGGAAATCAATCAAACTCATTTATGAAATAAATAGAAACACTGGACAAGAATGTAAGAAGTATGTATAGGACATGACCATGGGAATACTCAGGCAAATATTTAGACAGAATACAGAGGGAATTATCATCAGTTGTACGGCAAATTGAAACAGGTATAAGCTTCGCGAGAACATGACAATGTACAGTGTAGGTAGATAAAAAATCGGCATAAGAAAGGAAATAGCTCAGACCCATCGATAGTCGTAATATCTACTCAGAACGAGAAGTCTACAAGGCTATTTTTAAGCAAATTTTTTAAGTTGAAGCAGTTGACATCTAACTATGAAGCAACAAATTATGCACATAGGAACAACAATGGCTGACCACAGTGGAGGTTAATCCAAACAAACAGAGAGAGAGAGAGAGAGAGAGAGAGAGAGATCACACTAAGGCACAACAAATTATCATCATTTTGTTTAAAAGAGAAACTTCAAACACAAAGCAAGGCAAAGCAGAATGTTCATCAGGAAATTTGTAAGATGTTACACTGAGCATAAATCGTTGGCAAATTTCATTTTTTAAACCAACATTTAGTAACTACAGATTCAAGGAAAAACTAAAACATGCTTGCTCATTCTTTAACTGGACAAAGAATAAAACCAGTAATAAACCAAACTAAAGAAGTAACACAAAGCCAAGTTCATGTGGTTAAAATATATATAGGACTAACTCTGGAAAACATGCTGCAAACAAATAAACCAAACTTTGATCAAAGTACGTGAAAGGAGACTACTGTCTATTCTAAATTCGAAATCGCACTCGTAATCTCAACTAACAAACTTACTCTGTAACTGAAACTCTGCCTCTTCCTCAAATAGGATCTCAGAATAAAAAGGACCAAATTGATATTCAACTTATAATTCTCTAAACTCTTGATAGTTATCAACCTTAATCGAGCATTTCTAAATCAAACCAGAGATGCGTAGCTAAACAACTTAGATTAAGGTTAACTTAAATTAATGAATCAAAAGTTTTAAAGCTAAGTTGAAAATCAGCCCAGCCAACATGCCATAGTAAAGATGTCATAACAGCCAGTCAATCACATTTTCCAGTAGCAATTTCAACCAAACTAGTAAATAACACGTATTTCAGTCGGAATTTCAACCACATAAAACAACAAAAAATAAAATTGACGAAGAGTAATATTTTTAGGCTAATAACAGTAGAACAAAATCGAGGAGAAATGAGAAGTGATTTACACGAGAAGAACTCTAATTCATGATTTTATCTCAAACGACAGATTCATTATACTAACAATACCAGGAAAAAAAAATGAAGCTTCAGGTTTACCGACCTTTTGTAGGTGCAGTGAACGGGGTTTTGAGGTCTCGGATTTACGCTCGATCTTAAAGTAACAGTAGAGTAAAACGAACTGAACAGAACGGAATTCGAACAACTCTCAGATTTAGAGTAGTAATGAAATAAAAGAATGTTTCAACGTGGTAAAGTTTTCCGGTGGTTCTTGCTGTCCAAAAAACAAAAACTCCCTCCAGTTAAGAAATATAAATGTATTTATAGGAAAAGGTTAGGGGTTTTTATTTGGGCGGGATAATGAGACTCGAAAGTTCGAAATCTGGTCAAACTTGTTTGAGATTCGAACGTTGGAGGAGTTTTGGACGAGCTTGTAGCCCGTTCACGTGATTTTGCAGATTCGTGCCCAAAGTGGACCGATTTTTCTCTGGTCTTGAGGATTGTACGCGTCTTGAAGCCAAAAATGGGTAAACCCTTTCTCTATCAACGACAGAGCTTGGATGAAGCAGATGTACAACCAACTTGTATATGAAAATGGGGTAGACCGAGGCTGTTCACGGCTAAAGAGCCACTGTGATTTTACTAAAGTGGAGGGGAGAGAGAGAGAGTAAAAGGAAAGGGAGAGAGAAAGAGATGAAGGGGGACGGCGTCTTCTTTGTCTTTAGGTTTAGATGAACACACCAACGTGGGCCGGGTTGGGTAGGCTATTGGGCTGGACTAGGTCAACGAATGGTGGGCTGGTTGAATTAATGGGTAATGAACTGATTTTGATTTGAAATGGGCTTGCTCGTTTGGGCCATTAACTGGCTGAAAATATTGATCCTTCCTCCTTTATTTTAATTATTTTTTGGGCTTCTAATTTAATAATTAGTACAATATATACTATGCTAATTAGTGATTAATATGTAAAAAATAGAGGACTTGATAAAGTATATATAAAAAAAATCCAAAAATAAAATGATGACGAGCTATGAAAATTAGTAATGTTGACAGTAAAATAGTGAAGATGAAAGTAACGATATTAATAGTAATAGCAAATAAAATAATAGTGAAAATAAAGTGTTTAGCTCGTTAATAAATTTAGAAGCTCCAGGAAATAAATTTAAATAAAGGAGGGACAAAATTGAGTGTCAACAACAAGCTTAAATTTTTACATAACTAATTTTTGTATAACTTTGTCTTCGAACCAAACAACGCATAAGTGCAAGTAAATGAGGCCCGAAAGTCTTAAACTCATTCCTTTTTCGTCTAAAGAGTGATACTCGCGCTCCCTCCGGTCCTAATTGACATTTTTTGCTTGGGACACGTGAATTAAGAAATTCACTTCCTCCAAAAACTTAAGAGGGGTTTTGACTAAAATACTCTTAATTGGTATGATTTTCTTTTCTTTTTAGGTTGGACATAATTATTATGGGGATTAGGAATGTATCAAGAAAAAATTTGAAAAAAAAAAAAAAACTCAAGTACCTTCTTGTTATGAATATATTACTTTATGATGCTGAATACATTACGGTGGTTGTCCATTTTCCCATGTTTCCCAAATATGTTACAAATCCTTTGAATATGGATGTCCATTCCGTAACTTTTCTTGGCCGTTCATGTATCAGGTAAATGAGCTCATTAATCCTTGTATTTTTTAGAAGACATTTTGTAAGCTATAAATAGGTGATCATTCTCTTATGAAAGGAATAACAAAAACACTTGAACTAAGAAGAGTCTTCCGGTTCTCTACATCTTTATCTACATTTATTGTCTTATATTGCTTTAATTTTATAACACTTCTTGATTTATGAAATCGAAATTATTTTTGACCAATTTTTAAAAACTAAAACATTTCGAAGGAGTATCAGTTATCATCACCAGTTCACCACTTTATAAACGGCAGGAATACAATAAGCATGTCCTCCTTTTTCGGTGTCAACACGCATCTTTGTTTAATTAAACCCTCTTGTAATGTATGCCGTTTTATTCATTAATAAGTAAATTGCAAGACTTTTTTCCCTCCTTAAAGATCACCAAGCAGCTCTTTTCGCATGTTCTTTGATGCGCATCTCAAATAAATAACGATCTCTACTTTAGACTTTGATTTCATAATAATTAACGATCTCTACTTTAGACTTTGATTCCATATTAATTAACGATCTCTACTTTAGGCTTTGATTCCATAATTCTGTTTCTAAAAGTTATCCTTTGAGACCTGAATGTATCGAATATCATCAATTTCTGAAAGATGAAAAAATTACAGACCTACAAGGCAGATGCAACCTTGTTTAATAGGTTCAATTGAATATTAATTTCAACATAGAGCGTAAATGTATGTGAAAAATTAATAAAATCTCAACAAGTTGGAATTGAATACATGGTAAGAATTTAAAGCTTGAATTCAGCAAATCCGATTTTTTGATCAGCCTTTGATTACAGTTTGGTAACTTCTTTTCAACGTATACCTATCTTCCTGTCCTGAAAATTAGGTAACATACACTTTAAAATACAGATCCTGTTACATCATTTTGATTTCCAATGATATTAGTTAATGTATTCCTATTTGTTTATTGGTATTGAATATTGGGTACAGCCGTACAAGTAGTATTGAATTATTAACCAAAAAAAAAAAAGTAGTATTGACGAGTTTGAACTCTGCTGACAAATATACTAGGTCCAATTTCACATAATTAAATTTGTGAGACTTCTTTTTATTTCATAAAAAGTGGATTTAGATCTAATATTTTTGGATTCACAAATTCTGGATCCACCTTTTATAAGCTAACAAGAAGTGTCACACAACTAGTATTAGTTGTATGAGGGACATGAAGTAGAGTTTTTGTATAGATGCAGTACCAGAAGTTCTTCATTATCTTGATTATCTGAATAAAAACAAATTATTCATGATAGAAAATGACTTAAATGACAAAATCCTTGACAACGAATTATATGTCAAGGTGACGATGAAGAGTAAAATGCTCTGTTTTATGAAAGGGAATGATTAATAGATTGTTAGGGGGATTTCGAATATATTTATTGGCAATTAGAATGTCAGATACCATGCAGTAAACGATAAGGAAAATAAGAAATAGGAGGGAAGGAAAGTATATCTCACACATTATTAGTGGCCGGTCTCTAATACAACCAGATACACTAAAACAGTATAATTTTATAATCTAACAGAACTTAATTGGCTATATCTTTTAAGTTATTATATTAAATTTATATTAAAAGTTACATATTTTTGTAGATTATTAAGTAATTAAGTAATTTGCATGTTTAAACATGATTTCATCTCATGGTTTCAAATCATGTCCAAACGACTCCTAAAATTTTGATGAGACGGTGATGCGCTTCTACATATATATTCCCTTTCACAATTGATGGCCTCCTATCCCTATTGGGTAACGTATAAAGCAGTACGGGAAGTTGGGAGGTTTTAGATCTACTCTAGCTCAGTGGTTGATTTTTTTTTATTTTTTTTAAAATAGTATTATTCGAGTTAATTTGCAAGCACTTGTCTAACTCATTATATATAGAATTTGCACAGCTTAATATCACTGAACTAGATGCCATGTTCACCAAAGTTTTAGACTGATGATGACTCACAATGCATGTCGTAGCCTTAATTAACCCTCGATAAGCTTTTCTCTCAGGCTTTAACTATTCAGCCAGTGGACTGTTAGAAAACATAAAAAACACGATAATATTGGAGCCTCATGTTGGCGGAGCCAGGATTTTCACCTAGGTGTTAAAAAATATGAAGAAGTAAATACATGAAAAGGCCAAGGGGGTTCAACTTCTACTATATATACATAAAAAAATAATTTTAATATTATATATACACTGTAATTTTTTATCGAGTGGGTTCGGATGAACCCGCTGAAGCCTACCTAGCTCCGGCCCCTGCTCATGTACGGTAAAAACTTTTCCTAAAATCTAGTTTGAAACATTTTTGCTAGGGAAGTGTTTGACTTGGCCCCGCTAAATTAGGGATGAATAATACCACTTAATAAAATAGTGAGGCCCTTATTAGTGATGGAATTAGCGTGGCACATATTCCTCTTAAGTCCTAATCTATATATAATATAAAGCTAGACATAAACAAGGTGATGTGACACTTCTCTATGACCACCATTCTTATTTATCTTTTTTCTCCTTTTTTTTGAATTTTTTTCCTTATTTTTTTAATTATTTAATTTTAAAAAGTCATCTCCATAACTCACACCACTTTATCTTCATAAATTCTACTTTTAATTAGTACTAATAATATTCATAGCTCCCAAGCCTTTTATATTCATAACCTCCAACTATTTAATGTGTAAATTTATGGCACCTAAAAATCACACCAATAATATAGTATTTCCATCCAAATAAATATGCATGTTTTGACCCATGTAAATTATTCTCTACCTTTGAAGTAAGTTTTCTTTCAGTTTTCCTGTTTTTGATATGTCTACGTTTTCCTTCATGTTTATGTTGTTAAAATTTTAGTTTTCCTTCACGTTTGCTTGGTGCTTCATGTATTTTTGTTGTAAAATTCTTTCTTGATTTTGGGGGATTGTAGCAAATCAAATTTGCATGTTTAAAAAAATGATTTCGACTTTCCTCTTTCTTTCCTTTTGTATTTTTTTTTAAAGAGTTTGATTACCTTATCTTAACAATAATATATTTTTTTCCCTTCTTATATTAAACGTTATTTTTTTTTAAACTTTTTAAAAGAATTTGATTACCTTATGTCAACATATAGTTTTCCCTCTTCAATTCATATATCTAAAGTTTTCATTTGCTTAGTTAATTCTTAATTTCTTCTGATTTTTTCCTTTATCGGCGAGGTTAAATAACTTTTTATGTCTCTAACTAGGGTGTTTCGAAAGTGGAAGTACCGGAAAAAAGTCATCACATATGTGTATGCTGCTTAAGGAAGTACGTATATATCCATCCGCATGTGGATCAAATTTTAGTAAGCATAATAGAACACAAGAATGTAAAATTAGTTTGTGGTTCATAGAATGCAATTTAATTCATAAGAAAGTTACTTAATTACAGATATGAAAAATTACAGTACTCAAGTATTTTGTTTTTTTATTGTTCATAAACGTCTTCAAAGTTTTAAATTTTCATAGAATATTAGTATCATTTGTTGGGTCTAAATCGTTTGAGCTTACTACTTGAAAAAAATACAAAAAATGAATTAGCTATAAAGAAAATATAACATAATAGGTATTGATTTCGGGAGGAATTGAATAAGCAAAGGTAAAGAAATGAAAAGAAAGTGAGGAAAGGAAAAGGCCAAAAAATAATGTTGCAATGAATACAAAGAGGAGTAGGATTACAAGAGAGAAACACAATAAGATGGAAAATAATAGAAAAAACAACAAGAAAAAAAATGACAGTTAATCAAGAAAAATAACAAAAAAAAAAAAAAAAAAAGAGATTTCAAAAAATGTATAGAAGATAATGAGAACATGATCGAATAAATTTATTTTCTTAATTAAATTCCTAAAATTGTGAAAAAAAAATTATAACTTACAAATATTTATTAGAAATCTTAAGAAAATTATTAAGTTGGTGGGTTAAAATTGTATGCCTTTGACAAGTCACATACAATTCTTGTGAGAGATGAGAGATGGGAGAGTCAAAACTAACGACGATCGTTTATTTGATATTAAATTTTTTGACCTAAATTTTCTTTTTTCCATTTGGTTCAACCTTGAAAATATAACTAGAATAACAAATAACAATTGAAGAGTAGAGAAAAAATAAAATTAATCAATGAGTGAAGATTAATCTTATTAGTTAGAAAAACTGACAATAATTATTTAGTAATGTTCGAATGCTATTTTTTAATAACCGCGCGATGCACGGATAAATTCACTAGTATTGAATTAGCGAGGGAAGAACCTAATTTATAGTTTTCTAGTAGTGGAATACCGGAATTGCTCTTTTCTATTTTCATTTTTAATGGAGTAAAAGAAAGGGAAGAAAAGAAGGTAAAGTTTTACTCGTATAAGAATGTTCTTCATTTTGTAAGACAAGTTTTAGAAATAAATGTTGGAAATATTAACTATATTAATTAGTGAAACAAGCAAATGGATAGAATCAACTTATCGGTTAACGCTGCGTTGTGGCAAGCCACTGCCTTGAAAGCGGTTTGAACCGACTGTGGTGCAAATCGTTTAGCCCGGTCGCTCCCCTAAGTTCCACAATACTTCCAAACAATTGCACTAGTGGCCGAAAGTTTGGAGTTTGCACAAACAAAATTGCCCAAAAAGAGAAGGAAAGGATTTTTCTTTTTCTTTTTTGCTTTGTCCAAAGATGAACCCGTAAGATCATATATATAGTAAACTAATTAGCTTTTGTCTACAAACATTTTTGAAACTTTATTAAGGTCATAAAGACAATTGTAGTGAAGGTCATCAAGGATTATTCTCTTTGTCAAATTTTTGGTTAAAGGAACCGCTAAATTTGTCACGGACCTTACAAGTTTCAAGAAAATAACACCAAGCTTCAACAATTGCTTGACTACATCATGTCTAACACAAATAGTGTTCTTTATTTTCACTGTTACACTACTCTTAGCAATTTCAATTGCCTCCTATGGGTCACAATGTAAAGAAATTGATTTAGCTTGTTCCCCCACAATGACACATCTGACAATATTGGAGATAAAAATCATCATATACAAATAATAACGTGTGAGTTATGCACTTGTAACGCTCTTTTTAAAGCATTCTCAAATATCCAACCACCACTCCATCAACCTTTGCGGCGCTGTCCTCTCCTTTTTGGCATGCTCGTTTGGGTCACCCGGAAAATTCTATTTTAGATTGTCTTAGGCTTAATAAAAGCATTGAATGTAATAAATCTAATCATTCTAGTATTTGTCGTTCTTGCGTTCTTGGTAAACATGTTAAGTTGCCGTTTGATTCTTCTATTTCCGAAACTTTGATGCCATTTGATATTATTCATAGTGATTTGTGGACCTCTCCCGTGTTAAGTTCATTAGGTCATCAGTATTATGTACTTTTTTTGGATGATTTTTCAAAGTTTTTATGGACTTTTCCTTTAGCTAAGAAATCCGATGTTTATGCGAAATTCTTAGCTTTAAAAGCTCACATTCATACCCAATTTGAACGTCATATTAAAAATGTCCAATGTGATAATGAGAGGGAATATGATAATGGACAATTCGGGAAATTTTATGAGTCTAATGGGATGTCCTTTCGTCTTTCTTGTCCACATATGTCATCACAAAATGGGAAAGCCGAAAGAAAAATCCGACCTATCAATAATATCACTCAGACTCTCTTTGCTCATGCCTCTCTTCCCCCTTCGTTTTGGCATCACGCCCTACAAATGGCAACATATCTTCTTAATATTTTACCAAGCAAATATTGGGTCATGTCTCTCCTCTTCAAGTGCTATACCAAAGAAAGCCATCTTACTCTCATCTTCAGGTTTTTGGGTGTTTATGCTATCCCCTCTTTCCTTCTCCGACTATCCACAAATTGCAAGCCCGGTCTACACCGTGTGTATTTTTGGGGTATCCTACGAATCATTGAATGATTAAGGCTATAAAAGTCGTTCAATATTTGAATGATATTTTGGTCAACCAAAATTTATATTCATGCTTTTAAAATAATATGGATATAAATAGATAATCTCCACATAAAAGTCAGTGTAAGTTTACATCACGTGTGGTTCAATTTTTTTTTTTTTTTAAAAATCTCCACATGAAAATTAGCATTAATTAATCACCGTAGTTGATTTTTTTCATTTCCTCATAAATAATGCATGTTTAAGACTACGAGTTATACGTGAACCTACAGATCATTTTACGAGGGATAGGATGTAGGATAAAAATGCGGTTATTAGTAATACGAGATAAACATGCTAAAATAACCAAAGCAGCTAGCCCTCGTAAAACTTAGATTTTTTTAATTTAAAGTAATAAATAAAAAGCTAGTCAAATTGTCTTATTAACTCGTTTTAATTAGTTCATCTATGCATTTTGTAAACATCAAAGTGTTTATAAGTCAAAATCAGCTAAAAGTCATAATTAGTTAGTCATCCCTAATTACTTATGGCTTTTTGTCTTATAGTCATTTTTGTTTGACCAAATATTTTATTATTGTATCCTTAATATTTTTTCTAATTCTCATAATATCTTTCCTAAAACAAAACTTCCTCTTCACTTCGTATCCATCGTTTCTCTCCCCCCCCCCCCCCCCCCCCTTTTTTTTTTAACTTTTAAATTTATAATTCTTTGCAAATATCGTAAGAGCTAATCTGCTAGTCATCTAACAAAAGAATAGCTTATCAACATTTTTCATCAAACACATAAATTGCTAATAACATTTCAACACTCTGTCCAAACACATAGCTTATTAAAAAAAAATCAATTCACCACTTGAAAAATATTTTTAAGCACTTAAAGCTTTTCAGCTATTTATTTACAACCAGCATCCAAACAAGCTTAAATTTTTACATAACTAATATTTGTATAACTTTGTCTTCGAACCAAACAACCCATAAGTGCAAGTAAATGAGGCCCGAAAGTCTTAAACTCATTCCTTTTTCGTCTAAAGAGTGATACTTGCGCTCCCTCCGGTCCTAATTGACACTTTTTGCTTTGGACACATGAATTAAGAAATTCACTTCCTCCAAAAACTTAAGAGGGGTTTTGACTAAAATACTCTTAATTGGTATGATTTTCTTTTCTTTTTAGGTTGGACATAATTATTATGGGGATTAGGAATGTATCAAGGAAAAAATTGAAAAAAAAAAAAAACTTAAATACCTTCTTGTTATGAATATATTACTTTATGATGCTGAATACATTACGGTGGTTGTCCATTTTCCCATGTTTCCCAAATATGTTACAAATCCTTTGAATATGGATGTCCATTCCGTAACTTTTCTTGGTCGTTCATGTATCAGGTAAATGAACTCATTAATCCTTGTATTTTTGAGAAGACATTTTGTAAGCTATAAATAGGTGATCATTCTCTTATGAAAGGAATAACAAAAACACTTGAACTAAGAAGAGTCTTCTGATTCTCTACATCTTTGTCTACATTTCTTGTCTTATATTGCTTTAATTTTATAACACTTCTTGATTTATGAAACCGAAATTATTTTTGACCAATTTTTTAAAACTAAAACATCTCGAAAGAGTATCAGTTATCATCACCAGTTCACCACTTTATAAACGGCGGGAATACAATAAGCATGTCCTCCTTTTTCGGTGTCAACACGCATCTTTGTTTAATTAAACCCTCTTGTAATGTATGCCATTTTATTCATTAATAAGTAAATTGCAAGACTTTTTTCCCTCCTTAAAGATCACCAAGCAGCTCTTTTCGCATCTTCTTTGATGCGCATCTCAAATAAATAACGATCTCTACTTTAGACTTTGATTTCATAATAATTAACGATCTCTACTTTAGACTTTGATTCCATATTAATTAACGATCTCTACTTTAGGCTTTGATTCCATAATTCTGTTTCTAAAAGTTTGTCCTTCGAGACCTGAATGTATCGAATATCATCAATTTCTGAAAGATGAAAAAATTACAGACCTACAAGGCAGATGCAACCTTGTTTAATAGGTTCAATTGAATATTAATTTCAACATAGAGCATAAATGTATGTGAAAATTTAATAAAATCTCAACAAGTTGGAATTGAATACATGGTAAGAATTTAAAGCTTGAATTCATCAAATCCGATTTTTTGATCAGACTTTGATTACAGTTTGGTAACTTCTTTTCAACGTATACCTATCTTCCTGTCCTGAAAATTAGGTAACATACACTTTAAAATACAGATCCTGTTACATCATTTTGATTTCCAATGATATTATTTAATGTATTCCTATTTGTTTATTGGTATTGAATATTGGGTACAGCCGTACAAGTAGTATTGACTTATTGACCAAAAAAAAAAAAGTAGTATTGACGAGTTTGAACTCTGCTGACAAATATACTAGGTCCAATTTCACATAATTAAATTTGTGAGACTTCCTTTTATTTCATAAAAAGTGAATTTAGATCTAATACTTTTGGGTTCACAAATTCTGAATCCACCTTTGATAAGCTAACAAGAAGTGTCACACAACTAGTATTAGTTGTATGAGGGACATGAAGTAGAGTTTTTGTATAGATGCAGTACCAGAAGTTCTTCATTATCTTGATTATCTGAATAAAAACAAATTATTCATGATAGAAAAGGACTTAAATGACAAAATCCTTGACAACGAATTATATGTCAAGGCGACGATGAAGAGTAAAATGCTCTGTTTTATGAAAGGGAATGATTAATAGATTGTTTGGGGGATTTCGAATATATTTATTGGCAATTAGAATGTCAGATACCATGCAGTAAACGATAAGGAAAATAAGAAATAGGAGGGAAGGAAAGTATATCTCACACATTATTAGTGGCCGGTCTTGAGAATGTTGAGATGGATGTGTGGCCACATCAGGAGTGACAGGATTAGGAATGAGGATATTCGGGACAAGGTGGGAGTGGCCTCGGTGGAAGACAAGATGCGAGAAGCGAGATTGAGATGGTTTGGGCATGTGAAGAGGAGAGACACGGATGCCCCAGTGCGGAGGTGTGAGAGGTTGGCCATGGATGGTTTCAGACGAGGTAGGGGTAGGCCAAAGAAGTATTGGGGAGAGGTAATTAGACATGACATGGCGCAGTTACAACTTACCGAGGACATGACCTTAGGTAGGAGGGTTTGGAGGACCCACATTAGGGTAGAAGGCTAGTAGATAGTCTCATTATCCTATCTTATTAGTAGTCGCATTATCGTAGTATAATTTCTTGTGCTCTGATTTATACTATTATCTGTTATTTCCTGTGCTTTGATTATTCTATGTTATCTGTTTCGCTTGCGTTACTTCATTTCCATATCGCTTTGAATCTCTTAGCCTTATCTGACCTCTTTTTATGTTTTTATGTTTTTATTGAGCTGAGGGTCTCTCGGAAACAGCCGTCCTACCTTGGTAGGAGTAAGGTCTGCGTACACTCTACCCTCCCCAGACCCCACGTTGTGGGATTTCACTGAGTTGTTGTTGTTATTATTAGTGGCCGGTCTCTAATACAACCACATACACTAAAACAGTATAATTTTATAATCTAACAGAACTTAACTGGCTATATCTTTTAAGTTATTATATTAAATTTGTATTAAAAGTTACATATTTTTGTAGATTATTAAGTAATTATATCTAAATCTGTTGATAGACATTAACTGGTAATTTAATAAAAATAGTAATGAACCTGCTATCACAAGTTATAGTCAAAATATCTTTATACCATCAGCATATATATTAAATCCATTTTAAAAAGAAACAGATAGTTTAATTCTTTTTTTATGTCCACATTTGAGCACACAGTATATTTTAGTCTATCTTTTCAAAATTTCCCCTGGATACCGGAGATTCCTCATTCACCCAATCTAATCAATAGTGACAAAAAACAACTTTATTTTCACCGGATGAAGGAGAGGAATAGTACAATTAAAAACTGCCAAAATGATTGATGTTGACCAGAATAGTACTGTCATGATCTTGCTATGTGCTCCATTGGTTAAAGAAATATAGTACTCACAAAAATCAATATAGTACGTACTACTATATGAGCACTAAGCTCATCATTTTCCTAATTTGATACCCTGTAATGTTCAGTCATTGGTTCCACTTTTTCCTGATAGTGTCTTTATTTGTTCTTTATTTCCTTACCAAACATTAATATTTGGGTCTTAATTAATCGCCGAGAGCATATATAAATCGCCGAGAGCATATATATCTTTGACGGAGATAAACCAGCTAGCAGTTAGATAGGGACGAGTTTGTCCTTTCTTCACAACTTTGGATTCGTCAAACTTCATTGCCACCCTAAACTTTTTAAGTCTTTTTCTATCATGGTTGAGGTCATTGAAATATCACTATTCAGATCCAAATCTAGAGCCAACAGTAAGTAGGCATTTGGACATGCGATTTTATGTCATGATTTCAAATTATGAGATGAAATCAGCGTTTGAATATGTAATTCATCTTATGAGATAAAATCTCAAATCATCGAAAAATGCATGATTTGGGATTTCAAATTTTTTAAATGTAAAATTTGTCTCATGAGTTTATATTTTGTTAAAAAGACCCATAAGTTGTTAGATATTTTAACAATTACTCCAACCAATCATTTACCAACCGTTATTTGTGTTCGTATTATGTGGGAGACTTATATTAAAGAGTAGTTATATCACTATTCATGTTAAATTTTCCTTTTTATTGAACTAAAGTTTGATCAATTGATGTTGTATTTTTTAGAAAAGCCTTCTAGTAACGTATTAATTTTGTTATGAATTATGACTTGCTCATTTGGTAAGATCATATAAGAATTGGGAAAGTTTTGATAGTTTTCACAACTTGTAGGGTTTTTATGCCTATAAAAAGATACAACTTAAGAAATTCAAATTGTATGTCTAAACATGATTTCATCTCATGATTTCAAATCATGTCCAAACGACTCCTAAAATTTTGATGAGACGGTGATGCGCTTTTACATATATATTCCCTTTCACAATTGATGGCCTCCTATCCCTATTGGGTAACGTATAAAGCAGTACGGGAAGTTGGGAGGTTTTAGATCTACTCTAGCTCAGTGGTTGATTTTTTATTTTTTTTTAAATAGTATTATTCGAGTCAATTTGCAAGCACTTGTCTAAATTTATAGAAGATAATGAGAACATGATCGAATAAATTTATTTTCTTAATTAAATTCCTAAAATTGTGAAAAAAAATTTATAACTTAAAAATATTTATTAGAAATCTTAAGAAAATTATTAAGTTGGTGGGTTAAAATTGTATGCCTTTGACAAGTCACATACAATTCTTGTGAGAGATGAGAGATGGGAGAGTCAAAACTAACGACGATCGTTTATTTGATATTAAATTTTTTGACCTAAATTTTCTTTTTTCCATTTGGTTCAACCTTGAAAATATAACTAGAATAACAAATAACAATTGAAGAGTAGAGAAAAAATAAAATTAATCAATGAGTGAAGATTAATCTTATTAGTTAGAAAAACTGACAATAATTATTTAGTAATGTTCGAATGCTATTTTTTAATAACCGCGCGATGCACGGATAAATTCACTAGTATTGAATTAGCGAGGGAGGAAGCTAATTTATAGTTTTCTAGTAGTGGAATATCGGAATTGCTCTTTTCTATTTTCATTTTTAATGGAGTAAAAGAAAGGGAAGAAAAGAAGGTAAAGTTTTACTCGTATAAGAATGTTCTTCATTTTGTAAGAAAAGTTTTAGAAATAAATGTTGGAAATATTAACTATATTAATTAGTGAAACAAGCAAATGGATAGAATCAACTTATCGGTTAACGCTGCGTTGTGGCAAGCCACTGCCTTGAAAGCGATTTGAACCGACTGTGGTGCAAATCGTTTAGCCCGGTCGCTCCCCTAAGTTCCACAATACTTCCAAACAATTGCACTAGTGGCTGAAAGTTTGGAGTTTGCACAAACAAAATTGCCCAAAAAGAGAAGGAAAGGATTTTTCTTTTTCTTTTTTGCTTTGTCCAAAGATGAACCCGTAAGATCATATATATAGTAAACTAATTAGCTTTTGTCTACAAACATTTTTGAAACTTTATTAAGGTCATAAAGACAATTGTAGTGAAGGTCATCAAGGATTATTCTCTTTGTCAAATTTTTGGTTAAAGGAACCGCTAAATTTGTCACGGACCTTACAAGTTTCAAGAAAATAACACCAAGCTTCAACAATTGCTTGACTACATCATGTCTAACACAAATAGTGTTCTTTATTTTCACTGTTACACTACTCTTAGCAATTTCAATTGCCTCCTATGGGTCACAATGTAAAGAAACTGATTTAGCTTGTTCCCCCACAATGACACATCTGACAATATTGGAGATAAAAATCATCATATACAAATAATAACGTGTGAGTTATGCACTTGTAACGCTCTTTTTAAAGCATTCTCAAATATGCAAATCAAATTTTTCATGATGAATATTTTTCCTCATTTCATTAGTCCCTACTATTGGGAGAACAAAATTTTATACTCATGAAAATATATCGACATCAATGAAGAAGTTTTGGGTAAAAGATAATTTTACCTTTTCATCTCTTGAGGTTGATAGGTAGAAAAGTGTTTTACCTTTTCAACTCACAACAGAGCTGGTAGGAAACTTCTACCTTGATATTCACTGGTTTTTCAATTCTTCATCGCCTCGACATCCACAAAAGTGATGTGGTATATCTTGCACCTCTACTAATTGTGTTCTTGCAATCAGCTAAGTTCGAATGCACAGGTTCAACCAATTCTGTTTTTGTACTAGTGACAGTCTTAAAAGGCTTTTTGCTATATTTTCCTTCTATACAAACTGAGCACTTAGAAATTCTTCAACATTTGTCTCAGGAAACAAATTCATATTTCTAAGTCTTTTAGTAGAAGCAATATTAACATGACCTAACCTACCCTATCACAAATCAATAGACTCAGAAATATAAGCAGATTTCAGTGTACTTTCATAATTAATGATTTCTTAAAGTCTAGAGAAATTCACATTTTTAGTTATCAAACACACTTCACAAGCGACATTAAAAAAAATTATCACTCATTAAAGGATAAATATTTTCGAAAACCCCACGTTAATCCTTTATTTCAGCTGTAGTGGTATGCTCAATCACATCACTACTAACAACAACAAATTTATATGCATCACTATTTTTAGCATATCCAATAAACATACAATCATATACTCCCTCTGTTTCAATTTATATGAAACTATTTTCTTTTTAGTCCGTGCCAAAATAAATGACCTCTTTTCTAATTTTGAAACAAATTCACTTTATGAAATGATTTACAGCCACACAAATATTCAAGACTTATTTTGAGCCATAAGTTTCAAAAGTCTTCACTCTTTCTTAAATGTCGTGCCCAGTCAAATGAGTTCACATAAATTGAAACGGAGGGAGTATTTTAGAAGTATTTTTTTTCCTCCTAGGGACCAGGTAACATAACTTTGGCAAGACAACCCCACACTTACAAATATTCCAAGTTGGGTGGATAACATTTTCACAATTTATAAAGGGGTTTTCTAGTTTCGTATAAGGTACTTCGATTCTATATTTAGCAAGAATATAAAATAGGCCCTCTTAAAAAATTATCGGGGGCACTAGTTCAAAGAAATCAATCAAGCAAGTTATTAGCATTTTACTAAAAACATTTAGCACAACTAAATCATGGTTACAATACCCGTTGCCTACAAAAAATATTCTTAATTAAAAGAATCATAACATTCTCAAAAGAAATCTTTACTCCAAAATTTCCTGATAATTTGACATTAACCAAATTAGTTCAAATATTAGGAATATCCAACACCTTAGTTAAAGCCAATATTTTTTTTCAGATGTGAGTTTGAGAAGAACCTTTTTTTTTTCTTAAACTCCGTGCCCAGTCAAACTATATCACATAAATTGAGATGGAGGGAGTATTTTTAAAAAAGGAAAGATCGTCATATATATATATATATGACGATCTTTCCTTTTTTAAAAATACTCCCTCCATCTCAATTTATGTGATATAGTTTGACTGGGCACGGAGTTTAAGAAATAAAGGAAGACTTTTGAATCTTGTGGTCTAAACAAGCCAAAGATATTTGTGTGGTTATAAATCATCTCGTCAGCAAAATGTATAGTTTAAAGTTAAATTGTTTTCAAATAAGGAAATGTATCATTCTTTTTTGGACAGACTAAAAAGGAAAGTGTATCACATAAATTGGGACAGAGGGAGTAATAATTTAGGGCCTCTTTCTGAAATTTGGCTTTACTATTTAAGTGATTTTTTAGTCTTTTAAATTTGTTTCAGATAAGTGGTTTTTTAGGAAATAAAAAAGGTATTAAACTTTTTTTTTTGTCAAAATTAGCCATGTCTAAAAAATGTTGAACCAATTTCTAAAAAATCTTTCAAATTTTTTACATGTTTCTATGCATATATTAAAGGATCTTTTAATAAAATACTCCCTCCATCCATTTTTACTTGTCATGTACTGACTTCGCAATCATATTAAGGAGCTAAAAATAGAAGGACAATTTTACTATACCACCCTTTGAATATAATAAATTCAATGTTTTGAGAAATGCATTTATAAGTGATAATAGTAAATAATAAGGGTAAATTAAGAACTAATTGTTAAATTACGTATTAATTTTCTAAACTAGACAAGTAATGGACATATATTTTTAGTATAAGGGACAAGTAAAAATGAATGAGGGAGTAATAACTTATTTAATTAATTCTATTAAGTGATTTTTTTAATAAAAGTGTCAAATTCTTAAAAGTCACTTACAAGGAAATGGGGGGAGTAATTGATAAGAAGACTTAATTGTAGTAACATTAATAAAGTTAGACAGAGCATCATATTACAATTTTTTTTCTTCGTCATATTTCAATTGCTTTTGAACTTGAGGCTGACTTAATTGTGGTAACATTAATAAAGTTAGACAGAGCAACGTATTACAACTTTTTTTCTTCATCATATTTCAATTGCTTTTGAACTTGAGGCTTCTTTTACCTCAATATACATGTCTACCTTTACCAATATGTCAATACCTTTACCAATATGATCATTCAGTGACTAATTAATTACTCCATCCGTTCACTTTTACTTGTCCACTATAAACTTTGCACATTCTTAAAAAATAATAAATGAAGTGCAGATTTTACCATGATACCCATATTAATTAGTGTATAATTGTATTGGATTTGAAAAATGATTTAGAATGAGTCATTAATGTTAAGACAAAACAGAAAAAACAAATTATTTTCTCTTGATATGCGAGAGTGGACAAATAAAAGTGAAAATTTATTTTTAAAATAGTGGATAAGTAAAAGTGAACGGAGGGAGTGTGTTATACTTTCTTAAATAGGGATGCCATGTTATTTTGACCTTTTTGTCAAACTAAGTCGTGAATTAGTTGTCTGTTACTTTTCACACTTGTTAGAGAATTTTGGTTGAGCAGATATATTGTTACTTTTTAATCCCAATTACACCAACAGTAGGTGGATAAGTCCACATAGCATACTTAAACCCGAAGCATTAACTTTCGAAGTAGTGCTGAATGTATGGCTGAAAATTATTAGAATCAAAAGATTCATATTTCACTGTGCAAAACGCTTGGTGTCATCGAAGTCCTCAATTTGTTTACTATATATCGCTGTCATGATCAAATTGATGCCCCATTAAGGTTTTCTAACGTAGCAGCTGATTGAGCAGCCCATACATCATTGGGGTTACGCTCTCACATTGTGTAATTGTAATTAAAATTTTGTACATTGCTATTCACTACAGTAAATTTGATTATCACTGCGAGCAATTTTTTCATTTAAAAGTCAGGTCGCGCTTCATCTCAAAACTTCTATGTTATGAAAAAAATTCATCAATTGTTCTTCTCTAAAATATGGGTCACTAAAAGTATACAAAAATAATTTAGTGTTTCATTGCTAAATAAAATTTTATTAACTACAAAAAGAAAATATGTCCCCAAATGCATTGTATTTATGAGGATTTCGCTAGTAGATAACAATTTGGTTCTATTTTAATACAAAAGAAATATGCGCTCCTCTCCAACGAGTCAAGTGGCTTTCCGCTTTTTCTATTCTAGCTAATAATTTGATGGTTAAAGATCACATGTGTTGTAGTTTATAAGTTGCTCCATCTGTCCCAATTTATAAGGTAATATATGTTCCCAAGACTAAATTTAACTAATGTTTAAAGCTCAATTAAATTAGATCAATTCTATATTTTAAAATTTAAAATGAAATATTTAAAACTATGCAAAAAAATACTATAAGTTGCAATTCTTCTCATATCAATGTGATGAAAATACCTCTTAAAATATTAACCAAACCAGACATAATTAACAGAGAAAATATTACTTTTAATTAAATATCAGTAACTTTACTAAAGAGGCCGTGAATGCGTATATTGTGGGGAAAACTACATATATATACATGTTAAGGAGAAATATTTATAAAAAGTGACGATATTTTCCTTATTTACAAAACATAATGATATATTACGAAACATGACGGATTTTCATATATTTTTCATTTTTTTAATTTTTTTTCAGAAAATATATATTTAAAAAAAAATAAAAATAAAAAAAAACAATTTTTTTTAAAAATATTTTAATTTTTTTTAAAAATAATTTATATATATATTTTTAATTTTTTTTTTTGCTCAAAGGCTTAAAAAATTACCTCAATTTTTTGTGTATAAAAGTTGTATGAAACATGTATGAAATGTGTATATGTGAGCGAAAACTTTAAGCCTTGAATATTGTATGAAAGCTGTTACAATATTGTTGTAGTTGTATTAATTTTCCAGAAACCTAATATGAACTTTATATACGAAAAATGTGAATGAAATTCTAAGTCTTGAGCGAGATATACACATTTCATACCATTCTCATGCATAAAATTTTGAGCGTAATGTTTAAGCCTTGATCGAGATATATACATTTCATACGTTCTTTATACATAAAATTTGAGCGAACTTTTTAAGCCTTGAGCAAGATATACACATTTCATACACAAAAATTTGAGTGATTATTTTAAGTCTTGAATGTCGTATCAAAGTTGTATACAATGTTGTTGTAGTTATCTTAATTTTACAGAAATATAACATGTACTTTATTTACGAAAATATGAGCGAAATTTTAAGACTTGAGTGAGATACAAATGTCATACACATAATTTTGAGCGAATTTTTTAAGCCTCGAACGAGATATACACATTTCATATATTTTTTATACCGTTTTCATACACTAAATTTTGAGCTAACTTTTTAAGCCTTGAGCAAGATATACACATTTCATACATTAATTTTTGAGCGAAAAAAATATTTTTTTAAAAAAATAAAAGATAATTTTTTTAAAAAAAAAGCATGTTTTGTATAGGATTTGTAATGTTATGTTTTGTAAATATAAAACTATCGTTACGTTTCGTAAATATTTCTCGTATATGTATCTAATTCTCCCATTGTTGTGGCCGGTGGTGATTAGTAAAAGTAAAAGTTATAGTTTCTTGATGCAAGCCCAAAAAGTTTCTAGGGACAGAAAAAGAAAAGAAAATCAAAAAAATTGTCGCCATTAAGAAAACCTTTTTTCTGGTTCTAGTGTTTTTAATCAGGCAAAAAAAAAAAAAAAAAAAAACGTGTACATCGAAGTGACATGCCGACATGTACAGTGAGACGGCGGCTAATTATATTAATCACATAGACTCTCTTTTACTTAACCCTAACTAGTAACCAGCTGTCGGCATATGATTCGTTTGACAGCCAGATAATTTAAGCAGGTTGGACGGTTTCTTTCTAGGTTATGGTATTACTATAATTTTTGCTAGGCCATTTTTTATTAATGCAACAATCAAAGTATGTACTATATGATTATATATGTGGAGTATAAAGATAACACAATTTGAGTTTAACCTATACTCCCTTCATCCTAGTATATGTGTCATCCTTCGAATTCGACTTGTGACACATAATTGGGGACATAGAGAGTATACATTTACAGTTAATCAAAAGCTTACTAGCAGGATCTTATAACCTGCAAATTACGATACATAATTTGATATAGCAAGTAAAGTTATTGATAATATATTTTTATATTGTCAATGTATATATTGTGTAAATAGGGGTGGAGCTAGCATTTTGATTACGGGTTCGGCAGAATCTAATAAGGCTAAATACCTAGATAGGCCCTTTAACTTGACACAATTTTTAAGTTAGACACTTTAACTTAGTTGGTGACCAGATAGACACCTCAACTTGGTAGAAATGCATCACTTAAACACACTAGTCCTACATGGCATATCACTTACTCTTTTGTTCAATGTAGGCGCGTGAGTCAAAGTTAGAGAACTGCTGAGTCAGCTCTTCTATCAACAAAAAAATTTTATAACCCAAATTTACAAGCCCTGGCGGCATAAACCTCTCTTCTCCATCTCTAAAAAGCACAACTACAACTAAAGTTCCATACTAATTCCTGTTTTTATATTATTTTTTTCACACATTCTCTTTTATCCCATGATCTTCATACTCGTTTGAAACAAAATGAAGCAAATAAAGGCCAAATTATTATTAGGAAGCTTTGACAGTTTAATAAACAGAGTCAGGTTTAAAATGTTAAAGACTCAAACTTCAGGCTTAGAAGGATTTTGTAAATTCCCTTTTTAACGTTTCAATCAAGACAATACCATTAATCTTGAAAATTTGCATTGATTTCCTACTTAGTAAAAAAAAAAAATGCAGGTTCATAAAACTAGAAAAATTAGACAAAACGTAACCTCTTTACTTTTAGGCCTTCATCTATCAGTTAAAGAAAACCTATACTTGTCTCTGGGTTAAGTGAGAGTGGGACATGGGCGGTGGTAAGGGAGAAGAAAGAGAGATGAAGGGAACCATTGGAGAAGAAGAGTATAATAATTGATTGCTATAACTTACATGTGAATTTGCAGAAGCAAATAATGGAGAATGAAGGCAAAGTTTGATTGCTTCTTTTGGAACGAAGAAGAAGATCAAAGGGGGTTGTGCTGGAGATTTTTTTATTCCACGTGTCTCTATCTTATTCGTTCTTTGACACATCATCAGCAAGTGATGCACACGCACTTGGTTTTACTGACTTGTGTGTTTAAAAGATACATTTCTATCAAGTTGAGGTGTCTATCTGGTCACCAACTAAGTTAAAGTGTCTAACTTAAAAATTGTGTCAAGTTAAAGGGTCAATCTAGGTATTTAGCCATCCAATAACTTTAGCGTAGATTCAGTATTTATGTTAAAAACATTTATGCATATATATAGATGATTTATCAAGAATTCAATGACTTTCTTTTTCTAAAATCTAGAAACCATAAATGAAAAATTAGAGCTCAACCTCTGTGTTTTAAATACATTTCAATTTCAAGTAAGCCGATGTGACTCTGGATTGAGGTCATTCACCAATGAAAATACCATGCCGCAGTAAAAGACATGGTAAAGAATATATAGATGAACTCTAATTTCAGCCTAGGATCCAATTTGAAGTCTTCTTGATCAGTATTGACATGACACACCACTTTCAAATCGTTTTGCTATTTGCATAAATATAATAGTAATAAAATTTTGGGTGAGTTAATTACACAGAAAAGAAAATGAGAAATAGATTAAACCAGTGAAGATTCGATGTGTTTGTTTCCTTCAGATTTCCTGCTTTATATTCTCCAGATATTCCCTTCAATATAATAAATGTGGAATTATTGGTACGCAGACATAAAAGCACTATGGAGAATTGATAAAGTTATGATGCTTGTAAGTTTAGGTAAATGTTTCCTATACCTAAAAAAGTCTCTCCCCTCTCTATACTGTATAAAGTTTGACCACATCTAATCCAATTAGGCAAAGACAATATATCACGTGCCATTTAAATAAAACGCATTTGTGATTAGTGGATTCCTAGATCTTAATCATGATTGTTCCCTAGCTCTATACGCTAGATCTATTGGTATAATTAACAACAATATTATTGTCCTTTCTTATCCTTAAAATCATTTTTTGCAAGAACCAGTGAACCCTACATAGGCTATTTTCCATCCCTAACTATGTAGGTGTTTGGATATGAAATCATGAGATAAATCAATGTTTGGAAATGAGATGAAATAATCATATCATGATTTCACATCATGAGATGAAATTTCAAATCATCTAAAAAAGCATGATTTGGAATTTCAAACTATGTCCAAACGGCTCCATAATGTATGCCTACGATGTACTCCATAATAAAAGTAATAATGTCCTTTCGTATCTTTTAACGGGCTTAATTTGTTTGTAGGAACCCGTGAACCATATCTTCTACAGTACCACCAGATTCCTTTGCATGCATATAAAGAGGCGATATTCATTCTCCTAAGCAAAATATCAAAGCAATATGATATATGGAGAAGCAGACATGGCGTGATATTGGTTCGGCTCACTACTAAATTTCTGTTGAATATTGATGAGACAGATTAGAGATGAGCCGATCCAATATCACTCTTGTATTCTTCTTCACTGCGCCCTTTTTTATCCTAATAATTTGATTTTTTTCTTTCTTGTTTCTATAACTCTAGATTTAATTTTACAGGTTTTCTTGAGATCAAGCAATGGTACTGTGGGTTAATTCTTGAATCTCAGCACTGACGTTGGGTGTCGGAGAAATGGTAAATATATCACAGCTTGGTTTCTTCAGAATCAAGTTCCCCTCATAAACTTGTTTCATTCATCAGAGATCTGCACCTGTGTTTTGAGTTTTTTTTTTTTTTAGAACCTTAGTCAATGACCAAGGTCGAAAATTGGGTTTTCATTCGACCTGAAGTAATAATGTACATGTAATATACTGTAAGTAGGCTGTGGATTCTATGACAAACGAGAGATCGTCATAATCCTTAAACTTTGAATCCTGAACCATCGCTACTTACAAGCAAATAATCATCCGCATAAACACAGGAGCTAAGGAGCAAATTAAAGAGGGAAAGGCTGAGAAACATCACCTCACCCCTCTAGGCAGTTCCATAAGGATGATCTTTCTTAATAAGAATTAATAGACGTTTTGCCTTAATTGAGAACCGCAGCGATTCTTTTTATTAAGATTATGAGATACATGAATCTGAATATTAGAATGTTATATTTAAATTTGAATAATGAATAATAAAGACTAAGATTATTTGGTTTCTCAAATTAGAATAGTTATAGTTTATCTTTATAATTATTTTTTTAACAAAATAATGAAAATATTTATATATCCACAAATTAGTAGCTCATTAGGTAATATCGACGGTTGTGGAAGCTGTACGAGAGGAGTAGTGATGGTGATGGTTGATAGTACGTTGTGGTGTTGATAGTGGTTATGAAATGGCGGTGTCTGCGGTGGTGGTGGGTGAGTGGTATTAACGGTAGTTGGTAGTTTTGATGGTAGAGGTAGTCCGTGGTAGTGATTGGAGGTGGTGATGATGATTGGTGATAGCAGTTGATAGCGATCGTTACCGTGTCGTGGTTGACAATTGTGATAATTGTGACAGAGGATGTGATCTATTGGTAGTGACTAACAATGGTGATTGGAAATGAGGTGGTGGGTGGTGGATGGTGGAGGTGGTTGATAGTGGTGATCGGTTATGATAAATATGGTGATGATGGATGTGATTGATACGTAGTGATTGACGGTATATAGTGATTGATAGTAATAATAGTGACGATTGATGGAGAAGGTTGATAGTGGTGATTGGTGATGGTTGTGCATAGAGTTCTATGGTGCAAAGTCATTATCACAAAATCTTTACACAAATTTATAATAATATTAAAAATTTATTCAAGATAAATGGTTCAAATCTATTCCATACCATTAACTAATTAAGTTTTTATTAAAAACAAATATTAAGCTTTGAACCATTTAAATTCAGAAATTCAAGTATATTAGTTTCTACAAACATGCCTTGCACGTTAATACTATGTCAATTATTAGCAAGTGCTTTGAATTAAAAAATATTTTGTAAAATATCAGAATTATAATTAGATAGTATCTAAAGTGAATTTGCATATTAACCAACCACTCAATTATAGAAAGTTTTGGTCAATTATTAGCAAGTGCTTTGAATAAAAAATGCTTTGTAAAATATCAGAATTATAATTAGATAGTATCTAAAGTAAATTTGCATATTAACCAACCACTCAATTATAGAAAGTTTTGGTCCTTAAAATCATTATCTATCATAGCATTTCAATCGAGCGGATTTTAGTCCTAAACGCAAACACAACATCAAATACACTTTGCAATAAATTTAAAACATAATGGACTTCAATTTTGCAACTTGAATATTAGGTCCACATCTCCATCATACATGAAATCTTATGCCTTTCTCTTGATTGTCCGGATAAGCTAAATAGTTCATTCCTAGAGCCCGTTTGGATTGGCTTATAAGTTGGCTTATAAGCTGTTTTCAGCTTTTTTGAGTGTTTGACTGGCCAGCTTAAAGTCATTTTATGCTTAAAATAAGCTCAAAAAAATAATTGGACCCATTTGACTTAGTTTATCTAAAGCAGCTTATAAGCTGAAAACAGCTTATAAGCCAAAAAAAATAAGTTGGACTACCCCAACTTATTTTTTTCAGCTTATAAGCTGCAAACAGCTTTAAGCTGTAAGCCAATCCAAACGGGCTCCTAGTCTTATGCTCTTTTCTTTTTCTTAGTGATCGTCTTTGTGGGGTATTAAAATTCTTGCAAGAGTCCATTAAATTTATTACTTCCTTATAGAGATCCTTTTTCCCTTTTCTCCCTTTCCCCGTTGCCTCTACCCGACAATATAGTGTTAATTACATTAAACATCCCTATAATATGACTTAATTGTGCATATCCTCTATATTTTAAAATCAAACACTTATATAAATATAACATAAAAACTTGACATTTACACCTTCTATGAAGTATAAAAATATAATGATTAAAAAAATTAAAATTATAAAAAAGAGTTATTATTAGATTTTCAGCTTCAAATATTTGTAGAAATTCATAATAGCATGTGCGAATCTCCTCTAATTTGTCTTATATATCTCTTTGAAAAGTAATATAATAAACTTTCAGCGGAGAGTCATTGGTTTTGGTTAACAAGAGATTCTTTATCATAGAATCAACTTTTCACTTAATTGAAAATTGAAATAATAGTTTTTCTAGTGGTTACGGAATTGCAAATTTTTGAAACCCAAGAATACCGCAAGGCAGTAAAATTTGAGCAAACAACTGTTAGAATCAAGATTATACATGAAGTGCTCTAATATTGTTGAGAACAAAATTGGAGCACGATTATTAAATATTTCAAAATTGTTTCGTTGCTTCATTAGTTATCTTCACATATGTTTTTTAAAATTTTCTCCAACTCAAATTCCTATTGCTTTCACTATTCACTTGGAACCCTAAAATTTGTCAAATTGTCGTTGTTGTTCAAAAAATACAGATAACGTGAGTTAATTAAGCTCCTAATAGGATTAAAGTTTATTATCTTGAGTTAAATTCCTAGTCTACCACAATTTTTCATCCTAACACGCGTTATTCCAGTTATGTCCTTTTCTTGTGTAATGTTGTTTAAAGTAACGAAATAATTAATGGTATAAAAATCGTTCAATAGTTGAATGATATTTTGGTCAATCAACATTTATATTCATGCTTTTAAAATAATATAGATATAAATAGATAATCTCCACATAAAAGTCAGCGTAAGTTTACATCAGGTGTGGTTCAATTTTTTTTTTTTTTAAAAAAATATCTCCACATGAAAATTAGCATTAATCAATACACCGTAGTTGATTTTTTTTCATTTCCTCATAAATAATGCATGTTTAAGACTACGAGTTATGCGTGAACCTACAGATCATTTTACGAGGGATAGGATGTAGGATAAAAATGCGGTTATTAGTAATACGAGATAAACATGCTAAAATAACCAAAGCAGCTAGCCCTCATAAAAGTTAGATTTTTTTAATTTAAAGTAATAAATAAAAAGCTGGTCAAATTGTCTTATTAACACGTTTTAATTAGTTCATCTATGCATTTTGGTAACATCAAAGTGTTTATAAGTCAAAATCAGTTAAAAGTTATAATTAGTTGGTCATCCCTAATTACTTATGGCTTTTTGGCTTATAGTCATTTTTGTTTGACCAAATATTTTATTATTGTATCCTTAATATTTTTTCTAATTCTCATAATATATTTCCTAAAACAAAACTTCCTCTTCACTTCGTATCCATCGTTTCTCTCCTTTTTTTTTTTTTTTTAACTTTTAAATTTATAATTCTTTGCAAATATTGTAAGAGCTAATTTGCTAGTCATCTAACAAAAGAATAGCTTATCAACATTTTTCATCAAACACATAAATTGCTAATAACATTTCAACACTCTGTCCGAACACATAGCTTATTAAAAAAAATCAATTCACCACTTGAAAAATATTTTTAAGCACTTAAAGCTTTTCAGCTATTTATTTACAACCAGCATCCAAACAAGCTTAAATTTTTACATAACTAATATTTGTATAACTTTGTCTTCGAACCAAACAACCCATGAGTGCAAGTAAATGAGGCCCGAAAGTCTTAAACTCATTCCTTTTTCGTCTAAAGAGTGATACTCGCGCTCCCTCCAGTCCTAATTGACATTTTTTGCTTGGGACACATGAATTAAGAAATTCACTTCCTTCAAAAACTTAAGAGGGGTTTTGACTAAAATACTCTTAATTGGTATGATTTTCTTTTCTTTTTAGGTTGGACATAATTATTATGGGGATTAGGAATGTATCAAGGAAAAAATTGAAAAAAAAAAAAAACTTAAATACCTTCTTGTTATGAATATATTACTTTATGATGCTGAATACATTACGGTGGTTGTCCATTTTCCCATGTTTCCCAAATATGTTACAAATCCTTTGAATATGGATGTCCATTCCGTAACTTTTCTTGGCCATTCATGTATCAGGTAAATGAACTCATTAATCCTTGTATTTTTGAGAAGACATTTTGTAAGCTATAAATAGGTGATCATTCTCTTATGAAAGGAATAACAAAAACACTTGAACTAAGAAGAGTCATCTTCTGATTCTCTACATCTTTGTCTACATTTCTAATCTTATATTGCTTTAATTTTATAACACTTCTTGATTTTATGAAACTGAAATTATTTTTGACCAATTTTTAAAAACTAAAACATCTCGAGGGAGTATCAGTTATCATCACCAGTTCACCGCTTTATAATTAAACGGCGGGAATATAATAAGTTGTCCTCCTTTTTCGGTGTCAACACGCATCTTTGTTTAATTAACCCCTCTTGTAATGTATGCCATTTTATTCATTAATAAGTACATCGCATGACCTTTTTCCCTCCTTAAAGGTCAACAAGCAGCTCCTTTCGCATCTTCTTTGATGTGCATCTCAAATAAATAACGATCTCTACTTTAGACTTTGATTCCATAACGCATCTTTTATTCTATCTTTTAAGTTGTTATATTAAAAGTTACATATTATTGTAGATTATTAAGTAATTATATCTAAATCTGTTGATAGACATTAACTGGTAATTTAATAAAAATAGTAATGAACCTGCTATCACAAGTTATAGAGCCCGTTTGGATTGACTTATAAGTTGCTTATAAGTTGTTTTCAGCTTTTTTGAGTGTTTGACTGACCAGCTTAAAGTCATTTTATGCTTAAAATAAGCTCAAAAAAATAATTGGGCCCATTTGACTTAACTTATCTAAAGCAGCTTATAAGCTGAAAACAGCTTATAAGCCAAAAAAAATAAGTTAGACTACCCCAACTTATTTTTTTAGCTTATAAGCTGTTTGCCGCTTATAGGCATAAGTCCATCCAAATAGGCTCATAGTCAAAAATGTCTTTATACCATCAGCATATATATTAAATTAAATCCATTTAAAAGCAACAGATAATTCTTTTTATATGTCAACATTTGAGACGCACACAGTATATTTTAGTCTATCTTTTCAAAATTTCCCCTGGATACCGGAGATTCCTCATTCACCCAATCAAATCAATGGTGACAAAAAACAACTTTATTTTCACCGGATGAAGGAGAGGAATAGTACAATAAAAAACTGCCAAAATGATTGATGTTGACCAGAATAGTACTGTCATGATCTTGCTATGTGCTCCATTGGTGAAAGAAATATAGTACTCATAAAAATCAATATAGTACGCACTACTATATGAGCACTAAGCTCATCATTTTCCTAATTTGATAACCTGTAATGTTTAGTCATTGGTTCCACTTTTTCCTGATAGTGTCTTTATTTGTTCTTTATTTCCTTACCAAACATTAATATTTGGGTCTTAATTAACTCGCCGAGAGCATATATATCTTTGACGGAGATAAACCAGCTAGCAGTTAGATAGGGACGAGTTTGTCCTTTCTTCACAACTTTGGATTCGTCAAACTTCATTGCCACCCTAAACTTTTTAAGTCTTTTTCTATCATGGTTGAGGTCATTGAAATATCACTATTCAGATCCAAACCTAGAGCCAACGGTAAGTAGGCATTTGGACATGCGATTTCATGTCATGATTTTAAATTATGAGATGAAATCAGCGTTTGAACATGCAATTCATCTCATGAGATGAAATCTCAAATCATCGAAAAAGACATGATTTGGGATTTCAAAATTTTTAAATGTAAAACTTGTCTCATGAGTTTATATTTTGTTAAAAAGACCCATAAGTTGTTAGATATTTTAACAATTACTCCAACCAATCATTTACCAACCGTTATTTGTGTTCGTACTATGTGGGAGACTTATATTAAAGAATAGTTATATCACTATTCATGTTAAATTTTCCTTTTTATTGAACTAAAGTTTGATAAATTGATGTTGTATTTTTTAGAAAAGCCTTCTAGTAGCGTATTAATTTTGTTATGAATTATCACCAGGGGCGGACCCATGTGTAAAGTTTGGGTGCTCCGGCACCCATTAAACTTAATCACGGAGTGTATAATTGTATAGAAAATATAAAGAAAACAGATATAAATAGTTAATAGAGCACCCCCGAACTCAAAATTCCTGGGTCCGACACCCCCGAACTCAAAATCCTGGGTCCGCCTCTAACTATCACTTGCTCGTTTGGTAAGATCATATAACAATACAATTTCAACAAGCTTCCCTTTCCTTATCATGACTATAGTTTGGCCTTTGGCACCCATGAACAAATCAATAAACTATACATGCTAATGATTCCCACATATTCAAACTTGCTGAATCACCCACAAACATTATATTCTTTGATAATAAATACCTTTCATTTTTCGTTACGTCGTGATAACACAACAGTTGTTTGATTTTCACCAATTTTTAAATCATGCAAACTCAAAACTTTTTCATGCCAAAAGTTTCTCACATTTTTAGCCAAAAATATTTCTCCTACTTTTCCCCCATCCTCCCACTGTTTCTAAAATTAAATAAAAGTTTTACTAACTTGCGAGGAAGTTAAAATATAATAGGCTCATAAATATGTTACTATAAGTTAACACCAAAAATCACCCAATTAAGAGAAGAAAATAATTTCAAATGGACATGAATTCTTTCTCTTTTGAATTTTGTTGGGATCCAACTTTTCAAATTAAAGCATCTATCACAAGGAATCCAAATTCATACATTTTTATTTTTTATTTTTTTATGACCACATTTCTTTAGAAAGGAAATAAAAGTATTTTACCTTTCATCACTGAAATATGTATAGAATTATTTTGCCTCTTCATATGCTACTGATCAATATTGTATAAAATAAATCGCTTTCAAATTGTTGGAAATGTTCATAATATTAATAAGTAAAATGAACAAAAAGATACAATCAACTTATCAGACGAACGTTGCGTCGTGGCAAGCCATTGTCTTGAAAGCGATTTTGGATCGACTGCGGTGCAAATAGTTTAGCTCGGTCGCTCTCTAAATTCCACAGCACTTCCAAACAATTGCACTAGTGGCTGCAAGTTTGGAGTTTGTACAAACAAAATTGCCCAAAAAGAGAAGGAAAAGAAGAAAGGGTTTTTCTTTTTTTGCCCTGTCTAAAGATGAACCCGCAAGATGATATATGTAGCAAAATAATTAGCTTTTGTCTACAAACATTTTTGAAACTTTATTGTCACGACCCAAATCTGATGCTCAGGCCGTGACCGGGCACTTGTCGAGCTTCTACCCATAAGGCGAACCCTCTAAGATAATCATGCAAAAATTAACGAATAAAATGAATAATACGCAAAGTCTTATAATATAAAGAAAAGTGCGGAAGCGAAATACAAATACTGAGTCTTGCCCATAAATCCCATAAAATGTCTAAGTCATGGTACTACTAGTCTGAATATAAAAGTACGAGACGTAGCTCGGAATACTACTAAGTCAACTAAAGAAGAAGAGGCCGCCATGATCTAATGGTGGCTCACCTCGATTGAACTGGACTGAATGAAGCTGGAATGAATCAAGTATCGGCTACCTGGTCGCCGTTAACCACACCTGCACACATACAACATCAACAAGCGTGAGTCTAAAATACCCAACAAGATCATCGACACTTTCAGCTTACCCCTGGGGCAAGTCTTTGAAATTTCTGATAATGCATAAAAGCAATTACACAGTACAAGTATGTTAAATATATACAAACACTGAAGCTAAGGCTGAAATCATGAAGCATAAACAAGCAAAACATGAAATACTCTAAATCTGAATCTATGCTCACGGGACATAGTACGTATTTATCTATGTCTTACCCCGTCTTCCGGAGAGGGCATTATTTACCCTCATCTTACCCGAACAAGCAATAGATGCACTACACTGAATCTAAATCTATGCTCACGGGACATAGTACGTATTTGTTTATGTCTTACCCCGTCTTCTGGAGAGGGCATTATTTATCCCCATCTTACCCGGACGAGCAATACATGAAATACACTGAATCTGAATGTATGCTCACGGGACATAGTATGTATTTGTCTATGTCTTAACCCGTCTTCCGGAGAGGGCATTATTTACCCCCATCTTACCCGAGTCACTTAAAATTCTAGCATCTATCTCTCACTGAACATTAATAGGACCTGTGGAAGTATGCCTCTCTGAAGATATGACAAGTGGAACATACATCCAATCAATACCACTTCTAAACTTTACATTTATATAAATAGTATCTATTTAAGCGAAATTACGCTAAAGGACTCATACGGTCATTACTTTAGAAACTTGGAAATTATCCAATTTAGATCATGCTTGCCCACTCACACGAACTAAATGGTTTAAATTCTTACCTACAACACAAACCATATGCTTGTTATGAAAAGCAAGTAAACTAAGAGTTTAAGCCTCACTTGCCTTACAACCGGAATGCAAACCTCTCTTGAAACGCCAAATTCTCTTGAAACGATCTCAAATAGCCTCAATATATTTAATAACATAAATAAATGGCCCAAATTAGTCTAGAGAAACTAATCCTATAACTTTATCTATATAAAAATATGTGTGTTCTAGTCCCAGATAATAATAATCTAAGTGTGTAAAATAAGAAAGAAAGGAAACAGAGGGAGGAAAAGAACGACACACTGGGTTGCGGATTTGAGAATTTTTTTGCAGTAAGGAAATATCATATTTTGAACCCTATTTGTTTGATATCAACTCCTATCACTAACACAATTCTACAACTAGTCATCATTGCATGATCATTAATCTTCCCTAATCATTAGGTAATCTCTTAACTTTTTTTTCTTTTCCATTACTACTACGCTTGAATAAATATATCTCAACAGCATTCCAATGCTTATATAATAGAGATAACAACCATATGTACCTGATGCCTTTTGTTAACTCATGGGAAACCTCCGGTGACAACCTTTTAGACACAACCAACAAACCTATGTTTCCCTACGCTCTCTTCTCTCTCTAGAGTAGGAATAAAAATTGATTTTTGTGCCTCTCCCTTCACTTAAGAACGTGATCAGTAGAAACTGAAATAGTGGGCCTAGCCCACTTATTTAATCTTAACCAATTTACCATCTCATATATTATATAAATAATATTTTCAAATAAATTTATATATAATTAATACCGCTTCGATATGTAACCCGTTAAAATTAGATAAACTATAAATCAGGGAGAAATTCTAAACACTTAAAGAAATATCGGGTTGTTACATTCTCCCTCCCTTAAAATAACGTTCGTCCTCGAACGTAAGAAAAGCTCTTCGCGTGGTCAAAGAAGAACACGGACAACCTTAACCGTCTTATCAAATCTATTAGCCTACTAAAATTTGGGCAGAGTTTCCCCTATAATTAGGACTAATGCCACTTATGTACCTGTCTTAAAACTGATAACAACAACACCCACCAATCATAATTTACAAAGTAACATATACTAGGGAGTTCCGAGCGACTCCATACCATCAATCACATGCAAATGGGGTACTAGGCGACCCCGTACCATCATGTAAAATTACAAATAAAGAATA
Source organism: Lycium barbarum (assembly GCF_019175385.1). NCBI lineage: Eukaryota > Viridiplantae > Streptophyta > Magnoliopsida > Solanales > Solanaceae > Lycium > Lycium barbarum. The sequence goes on along the minus strand of NC_083339.1, from coordinate 121,544,775 downwards.
TAAACACCAACGTAACTACAATGAGGCAACACATAGATATGAATATGTAAACACATTATCTATTAGTTAAAAAAAATCCTTGCGAGAACATACTGAGAGCATAACTGTAACCAATGCAAGATGCATTGAAGCTTCTTTGTGTTTGACATGGACTCAAGAAAAAAGCTGTGGGTATCTATCCCGAATGTCCTGCTCCGCCTCCCAAGTAGCCTCCTGCCTTGGATGGTTCCTCTACAAAATTTTTACAGAAGGAATACTCTTAGATCTTAGCTGGCGAACCTGTCGGTCCAAAATAGCTATCGGGACCTCCTCATAGGCTAACTTTTGATCAAGATGAACTGTCTCATGGTCAATAACCTGAACAGTATGGCTCAGGTCTCTAGAGTATTTTCGGAGCATGGAAACATGAAAAATTGAATGAACTTCTGATAAGAATGGTGGTAAAGCCAGTCTATAGGCAATTGCTCCTATCTGCTCTAGGATCTCAAAAGGACTGATATACCTCGGGCTCAACTTGCCCTTCTTGCCAAATCTCATAACACCTTTCATGGGCGATACTTTTAAAAGAACCATATCACCCTCCATGAACTTCAGATCACAAACTCTCTTGTCCGAATAAGATTTTTGCCTGCTTTGAGTTGTCTTGAGCCGGTTTTGGATTACCTTTACCTTGTCCAAAGCTTGCTGAACCATCTCTGGACCTAAAAGCTTCCTCTCACCTAGTTCGAACCAACCAACTGGAGAACGACACCGCCTACCGTACAAAGTCTCATATGGAGCCATCTCAATACTGGACTGGTAGCTGTTATTAGAGGCGAACTCTACCAAAGGCAACTGCTCATCCCAATGACTTTCAAAATCAATGGCACATGCTCTCATTATGTCCTCCAAGATCTGAATGAACCGCTCTGACTGACCATCTGTCCGTGGGTGAATGTTGTACTGGTCTCAATCGTAGTACCTAAAGCCTTCTGAAAAGACCGCCAAAACTGAACCGTAAACTATGACCCTCTGTCAGAAATAATAAAAATAGGAACCCCGTGCAACTGGACTATGTCATGGATATAGATCTGTGCTAACTGCTCTGCTGTGAATGTAGTCTGAACCTGTGTGAAATGTGCGGATTTGGTAAGTCTTTCTACAATCACTCAAACTGAATCAATTTCTTCTAAGTTACCTGATAACTATACCATAAAGCTAAGGCTGAAACTTCATAGATCTAATTATCGTCTTCCCATGTTAATCATGTAAAATAATAGCTGGTAGTTATAATTCAGTGGATAAACTTACCTATACCTATACAGGTGAAAAACATCAAATATCTATTAGAATTAGTCGAAGTGCTCACAAATTAATCTAAGCGCGGACACCACAGTCATAAAAAAGACAAAAAAATAAGACAAATTAAAAACTTACCTGCTTTGTTGGCTGTCTTCATCCCTAGACTCTAACCCATAGGACATAAATTATTGTTGCCTTACCCAAAGATCGCTCGAATGTTTAGGACTTCTTTATTGCTCACCTAGAACCCCACTAAAAAAATTATCTGACCTAATTTTATTAAATTTGGTAAGTCCGGCAAGTAATTAGAATATTACCTAAGTTCCCTTATGTTAAATTAATTGTTTCCAGTATATTAGTGGGACTGCATTAACTTTTGAATCCGTCAAAGGCCATATCAGAAAGTTAAAGAAAATGCAAGAATATGCCACATAAAACAAAAGTATTTTCTTTGTAAAAGAAAACAATTAAAAAAAATTACAGAACATTGGCTTATGTTTTGTAGCTGGTTGCCAATTTCTGCAATTGAAGACAACAAAAAAGAAGGTATTCAGCAGTCAAGGTTATGCGATGGTGGTCCCAATGGAGGAAGAGGAGACCAGCACGCTGAGGACGAAGAAGTAGTAGATCGCACCGGGGTTTTCATAGCACGGTACGGTATGATTTTAAAAATTTCAGTTCGATAATTTTGATTTTCATTTTTTGAAAATGCTCTAAAATTACCGTATTAAATTAGTTCTATGTGGTTTGATATTCTTAATTTCAATTTCGTTTTTGTGTGGTATGGTAAGTTGATAACCACAATTAGTTTCGGTTGTTTATAGATAATGGAGAATTATGACTTCAATGATGGAATCTTTTATATGCTTGAAATGAATGAGAATTATCTAGTGTTTTGGTTGATAACGACACACGTGTTTAGTAATGTGCATTGTATATGACTATGTGCTGTTATTATTTTATAGTAGCTTATAAGCACTTTTTGTTTGATTAACTTTTTTATAATTTTATCCCTAATATTCTTATGCAATTTCTTAAATTCCTTTTCTTAAATCAAAACCCCTAACCCGTTAGCATTAGTTTTGCAAATTCTCCAAACTTAAAATTTTCTCGACACCTTAAACGTTAACAACAATTCTATACATTCTCGTCAGCATTATTTGGGGTAATAAGTTTATTTCTTCTTTTGCATATTGTTTTATGAAGATGCATGCTGGAGTATTTTGCAATTTCACTTGAACCCCTTTATCTTTTCTTGTTCCTTCTTGAGATAGTAATGTCATCTATGTATTTTTTACTTATGCCTGTGCATGTATTCTTTTTATTATTAGTATATAATTTGCAGCAGTGGTAAATAAGATATGTTTTTGTCGTGAACTTGCATGTGTGCCGTATTAAATGTTACATATACTTATGATTATATGTTAGCTTATTATAAGATAATTTTTATATAAAAATAATTTTATCTAATCAATTTTGTATTAAAAATAAAGTGAGACATAAATTATTTCGTATTTGAAATAATATAAGATTTTGTAAAAGTTACATTCTTATATGTGAATAACTTTAAGGGCATTATAGTCATTTTAACAGAAAATATGCTTATCAGAACTTTTTTAGGAAACATGTCAGGTGTTTCTTACTAGTTTCACCACTTTCATCCAAACACGTAACTGCTTATTGATGTGTCGGGAATTTATGGCACATTCAAGGTCTTTTTACGAGAAGTTTTACTTGTTTTTAAGCAAGTTAGTGTCTATTTAATGTGTTTTTAGTGATTTTCAGGTGACGGAACAGATTTGGAATGAAAACAGTTAAAAGTGCAGAGGTGGTCGTAAACTCTGTTTACGGACCGTATTCTCAAATGCGGGCCGTATTCCATGGGCGTATTTAAGAATAAGAAGAACCAGAAAGGCAGGCTAAGGAAATGGTGATTTACGAACAACTTTTATGGACCGTATTCCACTTTACGGTCCATATTTCAAAGCGTATTTAACCATTCAAGCATCTGGCAGAAAGTCGAAGTTGAAAGACGACTATGCAGAAGACGGACCGTAAATCAAAATACGGTCCGTATTTCAAGAGATTGCAGTTGCTCAAGTCTTGAAGGAAGACCTGGTCGTAAACTAGTTTACGGTCCGTACTTCAATTTACGGACAGTATTTTGTATCGACGGGGACCAAAGTGTAAATCTGTAACTTTTACGTTTTCAGAACCTATAAATAGTCATTGTAGGGTTTTAATTGGGGGAGTTATTATATTTTTTTGTCTCTTGACTTAGAACATCAAATACTCTCTAGTTTTTGAAGACTCAAACATCAATTCAAGTATTATCAATTCCTCTTTTCTTCCAAAGTAAGCAATTATGAATTCTTCAATTTCTTATTTCTTATTCTTTGTCATGAGTAGCTAAATTCTCTTACTAGGGTTGTGAACCCAATGATGGGTGTTTTGTGATTGATATACACATAATTGATTATTAGGGTTTATTTATTCTTCATTCTTCATTCATAATTAACGGTTGCAAACATTGATTAAAGCCATAAACCTTGATTTATTTGGGAAAATAATTAGGGTTGGTAAGAATAAATAACAAGGACTCAAAGCTTTAAACTTCGTTTAATAAATTCACTTAGGAATAAAAAGAATTTACTTGGCATAATTAATCGTTCTTCATAGTTACTTTCTTATATTTGGGAAAATCTTAGAAAGAGATAATCTTTATATATTGGGAAATAGTAGAGATTCATATAGAGGTTAAGTGCATTCATATAATGATCCATTAGAAGTATATCAAGATCAATACCCATGATCATACACCCTATCTAAAGGGGACACAACCTTGGTTTCTTTTACCATAAATTACAACTCAAAGCAATCAGTTAGCAAGTAGCCATAAAAACCCAACTTTTACAAAAATCATCGGATTAAGACATTAGACCTAAATTAAGCATTTTACGAGTTTAGTAACCTTTTCACACCATATTTCCTGTGGGATTTGACCCTAATTAGTTGTGTTACTATATTTGACCTCGTCTGCGTTATACCATTAATAGGTGTAATTTGAGCGTATCAAATTTTGGCGCCGTTGCCGGGGAATACGGTTTTGAAATTACTAAATAGTAGTTGCTTTGATTGAAGTCTTTTGCTTATTCCATCACACCTTGTTTGCTGTTCCTTGTAAACCAGGTGAACATGAATCATAATAAGCAAAACCAACGTGTTGGTAACCAGGGGAATCGATTGAATAATCAGGCGAATGAATCAGATGAAGAAAAAGTCTTCGCTGATCTTATTCCGGAAGAGGACTATGCATCTGCTATTGTTCATCCTCGATGTGGACCTACAAACATAAAAATTGACCCCTCTCTATATCAGTTGTTGAAGCTTGAGGGCTACTTTCGGAACTCTACCGAGAATGACCCTCAACGTCATTTGCAGAAATTTATGGATGTATGTGCTAATCACATCCAAAATAACATTCCATAAGATGTTATTCGACTGAGGTTATTCAAATATTCCTTAGCTGGAGATGCAAGAGCATGGTTTGAGAAGTTTCCCCAGAATTCTATTACTACATGGGCAGAGATGGTAGCAGTCTTCCTCAAGAAATGGTACCCTCCTAGCAAAAAGGCTGAGATTCGTGACAAGATCTATGAATTTAAGCAGCGACCGAGGGAACAGTTATATGAAGCTTGGGAGAGATTCAAAGAGTACTTGCAAAAGATTCCAAATCATGGTTTTCCGGAGAACATATTAATGGAGAAGTTCTACCGAGGGCTGGATCCAGTGACTCAATCAGTTGCTAACAATGCAGTTGATGGCTGTTTCATGAATAAATCTTACCGACGAGTGACCAACATGCTCGATAGGCTGACTACTAACAATCAGGCTTGGCACTCAAACAATGCTGATGTTATGCCTTACGGTAGTGCTATGATCCAGAAAATGGTAAAGGAGAATCTAGATACCCAACAAACATTGGCTGAGCTGACAACAAATATTTCATTGCTAACAAAGAAGTTTGATGAGACCCAAATTAAGAAGGTGAATGTTTGTGAGGATGATGCAGGTATGCCAAAAGGAATGTACCAGACTCAAGAGGGTCCGTTTCATGATGGACCTCCCATGCAGATGGAAGATGCTAACTATGTGAATAACTCTCAAAGGGGTTATCAAAGACAGAACTATCAAGGTGGTTAGCAGAATCAGAATCAATGGAGACCTCAACAAGGTCAAAGTCCTTATAACAACTCAGGGAACTCCAACAATAATTATGGTGGTGTGAACCAAGGGAGCTACAACAACAGTAACAATTTTGGGAACAAGAGTTTCAATCCTTATATACCACCGAAAAGGCAGTCAACAGAGCAAGGTAGTTCGAAGGTTGAAGCAATGCTTGAGAAGATTCTGGTAAATCTGGAAAATCAGTCTAAGTCTGAGAGGACTTTATCTGGGCTGACAGAGACAGTGAGTTCCCATACAGCGGCTATTCAGAAGCTTGAGTCACAGATGAGGGATATTTCTAGAGAGCAACACCCTACTAAAAAGGGAGGACTTCCGAGTGACACTATTCCGAATCCAAAGAATGAGGGAGGCAGTGTAGACCGTGTCTTTGCCATCGCTACTAGGAGTGGTAAAACACTCCGAGGGGCTGATAAAAAAACTATTGATCTTGATCCGTTAGATGAAGACGAAGAGGTGCAGTCTAAAGCGCAAATTATTGTTGATGTGAATCCTACTGACAAGAAGGTTGTTGACATTCCAAATATTGTGAAGGAGGTTGATGACACGAGCAAGCAGCCTGTGAAAGGGGCTCTCCGCCCTTTGATTCAGCTTTTCAAGTCTAAACCTCCCTTTCCTCAGAGGTTGGTAAAGAAGAAGGAAGATGCTAAGTTCGAGAAATTTTATGATCAGTTGAAGCAGTTATCTCTGAATTTTCCCTTCTTAAAAGCTGTCAAGGAGATGCCCGGTTTTGCTAAATATTTGAAGGAACTGCAGACTAAGAAGAAAATAGTGCAACATGAAACTGTGAGTTTGACTCACACTGTGAGTTCCATCATCTCAACTACTACTGTTCAGAAAAAGGGCGATCCTGGGGCATTCACCATTCCTTGTTCTGTTGGGCACCATGATTTTACTCGTGCTTTGTGTGTTAATGGGGCGAGTATTAATTTGATGCCTTTTGCTATATACAAACAATCAGGTTTGAGGATGCTAAGGCCAACTACTATGAGGTTGCAGATGGCTAGTAGGTCTATCAAAAGGCCTGTTGGTGTGGTTGATGATGTGCTCGAGCGGGTTGGTGACTTTATGTTGCCCGCTGATTTTGTGATTCTTAACTGTGCTGTTGATCGGGACATTCCTATTATTTTGGGGAGACCCTTCCTTGCTACAGGGAGAACTCTGATAGATTCGGAGAAAATGAAATCAAGTTTCGAGTCAACGATGAAGAAGTTACTTTTCAGGCTAGCAAGGGGATGAAGTTACCAAGTGCTTACGAGAGCATTTCGGTAATTGATTCGTTTGATGTTGTTGATAAAGCGGTGGAGTTCAAGATGGAAGAAGAAAGTTTGGATGAAGCTCTAGCTGGTATTCTTGTGAACTTTGATGCTGAAGACATGGAAGGTTATATGGAGACAGTTAATTCACTTGTTGGGTTGAATTCATATTCTTACCACCCAAAGAAGCTAAATCTTGATCTGGAAAATAGAGAAACTCCTCTAGCAAAACCTTCGATCATTGAGCCACCTAAGTTGGAGCTTAAGCATCTCCCATCATATCTGAAGTATGAGTTCCTTGGTCCGAACAATACATTGCCAGTGATTGTTTCAGCCCTACTGACTGAGGAGCAGATTCTACAGCTTTTGGAGGTATTGCGTGAATATAGGCGTGCTATTGGTTGGACCATAGCAGACATTCAGGTAATTCCATCTGGGATCTGTGAGCATAAAATCCAGTTGGAGGAGGATAGCAAGCTGAGTGTAGAGCATCAGAGGAGACAGAACGAGAATATGCAAGAGGTCGTCAAGAAAGAGATCATCAAATGGTTAGATGCTAGAGTGGTTTACCCAATTGATGATAGTAAATGGGTGAGCCCAGTCCAATGTGTTCCTAAGAAGGGCGGCATCACAGTTGTGCCCAATACAAAGAATGAGCTGATTCCGACGAAAACTGTAACCGGATGGAGAGTTTGCATGGACTATCGTAAGCTCTACACTGCCACATGCAAGGATCACTTCCTTATGCCTTTTATTGATCAAATGCCTGATCGGCTAGCAGGGCGTTCTTATTTGTTACGTCCCGTATTTTTATACATTGGGACAACCCGGATTAACTATGACAATTAAGGGCCAAGACTATTCCGGGATTTGAAGTCGGGACTTTTGACCATTAGATTTTATTTTGAGACATAAGTTGAATATGAAATTGAGGGCATTGGACACTTAGGAAAAATTGGGACCACAATTCATAAAATTGGAATTTAAAAATCTTGCACCAAAAGCCATGGTGGCCGTGTGGACTTGAAATGGTCCCACACATTGTGTGGCCAATTTTAATTGGTCCAACACATGTGTGGGCCATAAACAAAGGGAGATATTTGTGGATACTTAAAAAAAAGAAGACTAAGTCATCTTTCTCATTTCCCACTTCTACACTTAAAGAAAAATAACAAGACTTGGAGAGCCTCCACTCCCCCATGGTTCTCGGCCACAACCAAGAAAAATCAAGTCCCATTTTTGCCTCTCTAAAATTATTTCTTTGGTATAAACCCACTATTTAGAGGTCCCTAAGTAGCGTGGAAGTATTGTTTGGGTCATTCAACCACTCATTTTGCCCATTTGCAAACCCTAGCCTATTGGTGGATTGGAGAATAAAGGTGAGTTCTAATCTTGTTTTTGGAGTTATAAATGTTGTATGCATATTGTAGTATGCTAAAATGGATAAAAATCATGAAATATGAAATGTTGAAGTTGGGTCTTGTGTTGGGTGTGTTGACCGTGTGAAGTATATGTGTGTGGTGTGGTATTGGGTTGATGAATTAATTGCTTGTAGCATATTGATTGTCGTAGAGTGGAGAAGAGAATAAAAATCATCGATACATGTATATGTGTAGTGTAGCCGTGTATATAGCCTCCAAATGGTAGCAAAGAATGAATTAATATCGCTTAGCGTCGTAATGGTTGTTGTGATGATTTGTATGTTGGAAATGAGAGTTAAATGTCCCGAATTGATATAGTAAGCGTTGTGGACTGATTTGGAGAACTTTGTGCATTTAATGCAATCCTTATATATGAGAACCATTAACATATGAATATGTGTAGTGTGAACGAATGTGAGTCATAGATTATGCCGAATATCGCATTATTATCGCTTAAGCGCTTTCGTGTCGTCGTTACGAATTCTAGTTTGGAATTGAGCATTTAATGACTTAAGATTGATGTTGAGATTGTACGGGCTGATTTGAGGGTTATTGTGCGTTGATGTAATTTGTATATTTTATGAAAATGGTATCGTTATATTGTGAATTGTGATACAAAACATGAATTGAAAGTCGGAAGTGTGCCCAGTGGGCTGCTCACGGGTAGGGGCTGTTTTCGGCCAAAAATTTGGAGAAATTGTGGATTGTTGGAAAAATTATGTGAATTGTTTAGAATGTTCTCGAATGTTGTTAGTATGAGTTTGGGTTAATAATTGAATGTACGAACGATATTGTGGCTTGAAAGTAAGCCATTGAATTGAATAATTGGAAAGTTGTCGAATGGTGTAAAAGAGAGCTACTATTATTATTTTGCCTTTCGAATTGATTATCGATGTTGCTAGGTTGGTTATTGTGGTTGTTGTTGTTGATTTTGAGCGAGTTAAATTCTCGGGATGGCCTATTTACAGGGGAAATGCTGCCGAATTTTCTGTAGAATTTAATGTTAGTTGGAATAAATGGCTTAAGTGCCTATGTTTAATATTGGATATTCGTTGGCATATTTGTAGACCTTGGGGAGCCCGAGGCGTAGATTGGAATTTACTTTAGATTGGCCATCTTGGAGTGCGTACGAGGTATGTAAAGCAACCTCCCTTCTTTTTGGCATGTCTTAGTTTTACATAGGCTAGATTAGAGCCTTAAGGAAATTCCAAATCCGAAATCCGAGCATGATATGGTCTATATATGTTCCTTGGCACTCTTATGTATGATTTGATGAAATATGAACCTTTATGTATTTCAAATAATCGCTTTCCGAACTTTGCGCAAAAAGGTTTCACTTTAAAGAACTTCGAAATTTCTGAATGCCATACATTTCACATAAATGCTCGGATTGCTCCAATATTTTTATAAAAGTTTGCATTATGTATGATACGTATGTTTTCCATAGGCGGGCCCGACTTGGGTAAATACCCGTCCGTGGGTCCCGCGACTTTCCTTTATGTAATTCAGAGAATCTTTGAAAGAATTTGGTATGATTATTATTCCGATTTCAAATATGATCATTTTACTTATGTTTGAATTTATGATAATGATTTTATGCATATGACTACTCACGACTCTACTCGTGCATTCTGTTATTCCTTTCCCGAGTCCCGGGCCGGTTCTGTTGTCGTGCGCATTTTGATATACTCCGGAGTTATGCTGTGTTTATGGTTCACCGAGCTACTCGCAAAAGAGGGTCGGGTTCCACCTATATTTGGTGTTATGCTGTGTATGGCGTTATGTTGTGATGTGATATGTGACGGGGATACGGAGATTTGAAACTTTCTGGTGTTATGTTGTGTTATGGCGCCATCGACGGGTGGGCGACCATATTCTTCTGTACCCTATGCATTACTTACATATTTTTGAAAGTAAGCAAATTTTGATATGTTGGATTTGCACTTATGTTTGGTACTTCCATTTCGTTTATGTCTCAGATTTGCTTTCTGTATATTCTGCTTTGCATACTCAGTACATATTTCGTACTGACCCCCTTTCTTCAGGGGCTGCGTTTCATGCCCGCAGGTACAGACGCACAGTTTGGTGATCTACCCATTTAGGACACCCTCTTCTGCTGTTTGGAGTGCTCTTCTCATATCAGAGCACACATTTCGGTATATATTCGTTCGCTATGTATATATGTATTTGTTCAGGGGCACGGCGGGGCCCTGTCCCGCCATATGATTCGGTTTGTCTGTTTAGAGGTCTGTAGACGTATTTGTGGGTGTGTGTGCCTACTTCTGTACGGATGTGTTTGCATGACTCTATTCGTTATGGCAGCCTCGTCGGCGTGCATTTTGTATATGTTTGTGGCAACCTTGTCGGCGTGCATTTGTATATGCGTTTTGGGTCGTTGTGCCATTTGACAGCCTTGTCGGCTTTTGACATATTTGATAGCCTTGCCGGCTTTTGACATATTTGATAGCCTTGCCGGCTTTTTGATATATGTGCATATGTTCGGCGATGTATATTCCGCTGCCTCTTCTGATTCTGATATAATGTTTTGTACGCGCAATCGCGCAAGATAATATTCGTTCTCAACTCTGTTTAAAAACGATGATTTAGTTTGTATGTCCGTTTGGGTGCCCAAGTAGGGCACCAGTCGCGGTCCACGGGGCTGGGTCGTGACATTATTATTGCTTCCTTGATAGTTATTCGGGATAAAATCAGATCAGCATTGCGTTGGAGGATCAAGAAAAGACGACGTTGACTTGTCCTTATGGGATGTTTGCGTTCAGCCAGATGCCCTTTGGGTTGTGTAATGCTCCAGCCACTTTTCAGAGGTGCATGATGTTGATCTTTTCTGACATGGTAGACGACTACTTGGAAGTGTTCATAGATGACTTCTCGGTTGTGGATGATTCATTTGAAGATTGTCTTGGCCATCTGGGTCAAGCGCTGAAAAGACATAAGGAGACAAATCTCGTACTAAATTGGGAGAAGTGTCACTTTATGGTGAAGGAAGGGATCATCCTCGGTCACAAAATCTCTAAAAAGGGAATTGAGGTCGATCAAACGAAAATAGATGTGATCGCAAAACCTCCTCCACCTATCTCAGTCAAAGGTGTCCAAAGTTTCTTGGGACATGCTGGGTTCTACAGGCGCTTTATCAAGGATTTCTCCAAGATTACTAACCCGATGTGTAAGCTTCTTGAAAAAGAGGCTAAGGTTGTGTTTGATGATAAGTGCCGGAAGGCGTTTGATGAGTTAAAGGAGCGCCTCACTACTGCTCCTATTATTGTTGCTCCTGATTGGTCTTTGCCCTTTGAATTGATGTGTGATGCTAGTGGGTTCGCGATAGGTGCTATGCTTGGCCAGAGACAGTAAAATTATGCACTCGATCTATTATGTAAGCATAACACTGAATGCTACCCAGATGAATTACACAGTGACGGAGCAAGAGCTGCTTGCAATAGTATTTGCTTTTGAGAAGATTTAGGCCTATTTGTTGGTGTCCAAAGTCGTGGTATACACTGATCATGCAGCATTGAGATACCTTATGGCGAAGAAGGAAGCAAAGTCGCGACTGATCTGATGGGTGCTATTGCTGCAAAAGTTTGACTATGCGGTAAAGGACCGCAAGGGCACTGAAAATCAGGTTGCTGACCATCTCTCTCGGCTTGAAGAAGCTGGGAAACCTTCTGATGAGTTAGATATAGATGATGCGTTTCTAGATGAGAGGATGTTAGCTGTATCGATGGAAGTGGCGCCGTGGTGTGCTGACATTGATAATTATTGGTAACAAGCATAGTTCCAGAAGAGATCAAAGCTTACCAGAAGAAAAATTTATTGCGGGATTCTCTCCAATATTATTAGGAAGAGCCTTATTTGTTTCGAACATGCGCTGACAACATCATTCGGCGTTGTGTTCCTGAAAGTGAAGTGATGGTGATTCTAAAGGCGTGCCATGACTTTCCTGTTGGGGGTCATCATAGTTGTAACCGAACTGTGGCTAAGGTTCTTGAATGTGGTTATTACTAGCCGACTATCTTTCATGATGCAAATCTATTGGTGCGGTCTTGTGATCAATGTAAGAGGCAAGGGAATATAAGCAGAAGGCAAGAGATGCCTATGAATTTTATGACGGAGGTAGAAGTGTTCGATCTCTGGGGGATTGACTTTATGGGACCCTTTGTGAGTTCTGGTGGGGCATGAAATATATTTTAGTTATTGTGGACTATGTGTCGAAATTAGTAGAAGCGGTGGCTTTACTTAACAATGAGGCCAAAAGTGTCTTGATGTTCCTTAAGAAGAACATATTTACTCGATTTGGTACTCCGAGGGCTATAATCAGTGATGGTGGGTCTCACATTTGCAATAGAACTTTTGCGGGATTGATGGAGAAATATGGTGTAAAACATAGGGTGGCAACACTTTTTCATCCTTAGACAAGTGGGCAAGTTGAAGTATCCAATCGGGAGATTAAGAGTATTCTAGCTAAAACGGTGAATGCAAATAGGACTGATTGGGCCCGTAAGCTCGATGATGCTCTATGGGCATACCGGACTGCTTTCAAGACTCCGATCAGGACTTCACCCTTCAAGCTCATTTTCAGAAAAGCTTGTCACTTGCCGGTTGAACTTGAACATAAGGCTATGTGGGCTTTGAAGAAATTGAATATGGATTGGGACGAGGCGACCAAGGTAAGGTTGTTTCAACTCAGTGAGATGGATGAGTTTCGGTACCAGGCATATGAGAGTGTAGCACTGTATAAAGAGAGGATGAAGCAATATCATGACAAGAAAATCCTGAAGTCAAGGTGGTCTAGTCTATTTGAGATGGTAGGTGTTTCACCTCATGGAGCGATTGAGCTGAAGTCCGAAGATGGAACTCGGACATTTAAGGTGAATGGGCAGAAGGTGAAGCATTATCACATGATGGTTTCGGGAGATAAAATTGTTGACCGATACCAGTTGAATCACCTCGGAACGAATGCTGACTCGGTGTTCGCTGATAAGGAGTGAATGGGTACCACCGTCCTGCCGCGAAGTTAACTCAAGCGCTTCTTAGGAGGCAACCCAAGTGTAATGTGTATTTTTCTTTTTGTTTTTTATTGCATATAGGGTAATGGTTGTTTTGGTGCAGGAACATATTGCAGAAAATATTGATGAATAGCAGGTAAGTTAAGTAATCAGAGAGACTATTTTACGACATTGCAAAATGCTCCTGGAGTTTACGGACCGTATTTCACAATACGGGTCGTAAACCAAGGGCGTATTTAACAATGTCACAAAACAGTAGCACTGTTTTGAGACATGAAAAATTACGACCATGGATTATGGACCGTATTTCAAAATACGGCCCGTAAATCTGGTTGCAATCCTTCATGACACAATACAGTGCACTACCCAAAGAAATATCTCTATACACGGGCCATAAATCACTTTGCGGCCCGTATTTCGTTAAAAAAAAAAGAAAAAAAAAGGAAAGGGGCAGTCATTTAAATCGTGGGCAGAGAGAGGAACCGTTTATTTCCCACCACTTCAAAAACATAATTGAGCCTTCTCCACCATAGCCCCACAACTTTTGCACTTCAAACGCATCATCTTCCACCTCTTAAACTGCATAAATACACCAATCCATACCATATGAAATCCACCCACTCTTACCCAATTCGAAAAAGTCGTAATCTCTCTCTGTCGTTGGTTTAATTGTTTGGTGTTTGGTTGTTCTCTCAAATCTTTCAAGTTATCATCTAGTATTCATCATCACAGGTATGGTTGACACTCTTCACTCTTAATTTAAGAAATTTGGGTTTGCAATAGTTGGTGGGTGTTGATTAGCCTAGGGTGTTTATGCAATTAAGTATGAACATTTCTTGGTTAATGATCTTGTGTGGGGATAATAATCTTTAACTTTTTTTTTTATTCTCTTGGGAAGTTTGTTATTAAGACCCAAATGGGTTGGAGGGCATTCCACACTTTGGATTTCAAAATTTGAGGTTTTGGTATGCCCACCAATAGCATGACTCATGAGAAATTAATGAGAATTTGGTAAAATAAAATAAAAAATTAGGTGAAGTCTGAGTAACCCAATCCCCACTACAATGTGAAACCAGGATTTGCAATGAACTTCAACAACCAAAACATGTTCTATGTCTTTGACTGTGAGATGCGCGAAAGCGATCTCAGTTTACGAACCGTATTTCAATTTACGGTCAGTATTTAAGCATTTAACTGAGGAACAGAAAGGTCATCCAAAGAACAAGCAGTTTACGATCTCAGTTTATGGACCGTATTTCAGTTTACGGTCCGTTTTTTACATTTACGGTCACAGACAGAACACAGTTTTTGTGTACAGCTATTTTGTTTTTGTTTTTGATTGGTTGTTCCATTGTAGCTAATATGATGTGTCTTTTGCAAGAATGGGTCAGAAAAAGAATGCAAGGAAAGTGGGGGCCAAATGCAAAGGCACAAGAAAGAAAGTGCGCTCGGTTAGAGATGACGACGACACTCAGTTAGTATTCAAGGAGGGTGAGTCACTAACATCCAAAAAGTATCCTACCTTTCCCTAAGCCTACATTAAAAGCCAAAACAAGTCCTACTGTGATCACAACCGAACGAGCCTCGGATGAAAACATAGAAAATAAGGGCAAGCCTATGGTATTTGCATATGTAGATATGAATTTCTTTGTGAGTATGAGTGTTTTTCTCTTCTCTTTCGTCTTCGTCCCATTCTTGTTGTATATATGTGTGTTGGGACATTCTTTGGTCTATGTGAGGGCATAAGGATGAAAATTGAGCAAAATAAAGTGACCGCCTAAAGTAGCATTTGTGTGCATCATAATATGTTCGATAACGTAATGTCATGCATTGAAGCATCATCGTTAGTCATAGCATTCTTGAGTTGTGTATTACTTTAAATAGAATTTTTTTTTTTTGGGGGGGGGGGGGGGTCCTTGGAAGAAAAACATGCAGGCCGGTAGTTTAGAATCAAAACCAATGTAGACACTATTACTTTGTGATATCTAGGTATTAGATTGAGTCGTTGTATTGTATGGCTTGCTTGAGGACAAGCAAAGACTTTAAGTTGCGGGTGTTGATGTACCGGGAATTTATGGCACATTCATGGCCTTTTTACGAGAAGTTTTACTTGTTTTTAAGCAATTTCGTGTCTATTTAATGTGTTTTTAGTGTTTTTCATGTGATGGAATAGATTTGGAATGAAAACAGTTAAAAGTGCATAGATGGTTGTAAACTCTGTTTACGGGCCGTATTCTCAAATACGGGCCGTATTCCATGGGCGTATTTAAAAATAAGAAGAATCAGAAAGGCAGGCTAAGGAAATGATGATTTATGAACAACTTTTACGGACCGTATCCCACTTTACGGTCCGTATTTCAAAGCGTATTTAACCATTCAAGCATCTAGCAGAAAGTCGAAGTTGAAATACGACTATGCAGAAGACGGACCGTAAATCAAAATACGGTACGTATTTCAAGAGATTGCAGTTGATCAAGTCTTGCAGGAAGACCTGCTCGCAAAACTGGTTTACGGTCCGTATTTCAATTTACGGACTGTATTTTGTATCGACGGAGACCAAAGTGCAAATCTGTAACTTTTTCGCTTTCAGAACCTATAAATAGTCATTGTAGGGTTTTAATTGGGGGAGTTATTATATTTTTTTGTCTCTTGACTTAGAACATCAAATACTCTCTAGTTTTTTAAGATCAAACATCAATTCAAGTATTATCAATTCCTCTTTTCTTCCAAAGTAAGCAGTTATGAATTCTTCAATTTCTTATTTCTTGTTCTTTATCATGAGAAACTAAATTCTCTTACTAGGGTTGTGAACCCAATGATGGGTGTTTTGTGATTGATATACACATAATGGATTATTAGGGTTTATTTATTCTTCATTCTTCATTCATAATTAATGGTTGTGAACATTGATTAAAACCATAAACCTTGATTTATTTGGAAAAATAATTAGGATTGGTAAGAATAAATAACAAGGACTCAAAGCTTTAAACTTTGTTTAATAAATTCACTTAGGAATAAGAAGAATTTACTTGGCATAATTAACCGTTCTTCATAGTTACTTTCTTGTATTTCGGAAAATCATAGAAAGAGATAATATTTATTTATTGAAAAATAGTAGAGATTTATATAGAGGTTAAGTGCATTCATATAATGATCCATTAGAAGTATATCAAGATCAATACCTATGATCATACACCCAATCTAAAGGGGACACAACCTTGGTTTCTTTTATCATAAATTACAACCCAAAGCAATTAGTTAGCAATTAGCCATAAAAACTCAACTTTTACAAAAATCATCGGATTAAGATATTAGACCTAAATTAAGCATTCTACGAGTTTAGTAACCTTTTCACATCATATTCCCTGTGGGATTCGACCCTAACCTAGTTGGGTTACTATATTTGACATTGTCCGCGTTATGCCATTAATAGGTGTAATTTGAGCGTATCACTTATTTCTAAATCAATTTCGGCATTTAAAAGTACTTATTAGCTATTTAAAATTAGCGAAGCCAAACGGGCTCTAAATATTTAGTACTCCCTCCGTCCCAAATTGTTTGACGCTTTTTGCTTTTCGAGAGTCAAACGAGTTGTTCTTTGCCATAATTTTTTCATACCTCTTTTAAATATTTTAAATTATTAATTATAGTGATTTATAGTACTTTTTATGTAGTTTCCAAATATGCAAATTTTATTTTCGAAAAATTTAAAGATTCAATGTTCAAACATACAGTCAAAATTAAGAAGTTTGACTCTCGAAAAGAAATGTCAAACAAATTGAGACGGGGGGAGTATTAATAAAAGAAAAATACTTTTAGTCCGAAGGATTTTAGGCCTTTTATTAGTTTATATTTAGAATAATTATGTTATGATAGGGGAAATCACATTTTTAGTCCCTGAATTATTGCTATATTGTGCTTTTAATCCTTGTGTTATCTAACTCACCACATTTGACCTTCAATTAAATCCTTTAAATAATGGAAATTAGAAAAACTAACAGAACATTCACTGCACTAGAGGACAATATTGGTATTTAAATTCTTGATTTGCTTGTACATCAAATTGTTTCCTGCGAGCATGGGTTTATGCACATGGTACTAAATGACCTTTGTGTTGTCTTCAATTTAGCTCGCATGAGCTTGTATTCTCGAAAAGAAGTGTCAAACAAATTGGGACGGAAGGAGTATTAATAAAACCAAAATATTTTTAGTCCGAAGGATTTAGGCCTTTTATTAGTTTATATTTAGATTAATTATATTACAATAGGGGAAATGACATGAATTATTGCTATATTGCGCTTTTAGTCCTTGTGTTATTCAATTTACCACATTTAACCTTTAATTAAATCATATGTGTGCTTTTAATCTTTTAAATAACGGAAATCAGAAAAACTAACAGAACATTCACTGCACTAAAGGACAATATTGGTATTTAAATTCTTGATTTACTTGCACATCCAATTGTTTCCTACGAGCGTGGGTTTATGTACATGGTACTAAATGACCTTTGTGTTGTCTTCAATTTTGCTTGCATGAGCTTGTATTCTGCAAAGGAAAAAGAGAAGGGAGAGAGGGTGGGGTTTGGGGGTTAGGGAGAGGATTGTCCTCTCCCTAAGAAATAAATAAATAAAAATTCTATGGCATAATCATCTTCGACCTTAAAGTATCGGAAATAACCACCCCACACTTAAAGATATGCACTGTCCTCAATGCATGCGTAAAAGAGGAAAAAAAAATTAAAAAAAAGGGTGAGAAATACTCCCTTAGACCCTCTAGGGCCTAGCTAGCAACATAATCCTCAATATCAAGGGTCGGAACGACTCCACACTTAAGCCCAAACATGCTCCTTAGCTTTCAACTTCAGGTACTCAGACTTCCCTTAATCTGTAAAACAAAAATAAAATAAAACGTGACATTATAAGAATAAATAAAATAAAAATAATATACAAGCTGGGTTGCCTCCCAACAAGCGCTTGATTTAACGTCACGGCACGGCACGGCTCGAACTGATTTTTCCCTCCACCGTGAACTTATGAATTGTACCCCTAAC
This sequence comes from Lycium barbarum, assembly GCF_019175385.1. Classification (NCBI taxonomy): domain Eukaryota; kingdom Viridiplantae; phylum Streptophyta; class Magnoliopsida; order Solanales; family Solanaceae; genus Lycium; species Lycium barbarum. The sequence continues at coordinate 121,526,498 of NC_083339.1, read as the reverse complement.
AGGGCATCCAGTCTGCGACTATGCTCCTTTGGTGGGGGTACAAAGATAAATAGGCCAAGTAATAAATTTTTCACTCTGCACTTCTTGGCCTTTAGATGAGGAATGTAATTTTCACTTTTTGGTACAACAAATTGAAGAATATAGGCACTCTCATCCTCACCCTTTGCCTCCCCCATAGGCTCAGATGGCTTGATTACCATCTTACTATCTAAACACAATGTGGAAAAATGATTGGAATGAGGTCTAATGCGCCCTAACTCATGAATTGTATGACTATTTACATCCTCATATATACATACACTAAAGTCTCCAAAAGTAATGTTATCTACTCCCTCACATGACTCTAGAGCACTCTTCTCAACATTGGCACCATCAAGAAAAATATGGTCTAATGATTGGTAATCTCGTCTTAGCTCCTCAATTTGGCCTCGAAGATTTGTTTCAGCTTTACACAACTCATCACTAAATTGTTGGGTGTTACACGCAGCAACCTTTGCACTCAAATCTGCATCCAAGTTGTGCACAGCCAAGCCAAAGCTGTCAATTTCTTGTGCAAGATCATCTATGTCCTTAGACCAATCATTCACAAACTTTGTTAGAAAACAACGTCGTTCTTCATATTCCCTTAATCGATAATATTCTTCACAATACCAACACTTGCTCCCATATTCATATTCACACTTCCAAGATGCCAGGTCACGACAAGACCAAAAATACGGGCCATAAGAGTCTTCCGTCAACCAGGCGTATTCATCAATGACCTTACCTCCGTATATTTCATCCCAAGATTTCATGCTGAGAGAACTAGAAACACACTAAGAGAAAAAATCAAATAATTACAAAAATAAATATATTTACAAAAAAAAACTTGTAAAAATAAAAGTAAAAGTCTAAATTTAAAAAATGGTTAATTTTTAAGTCCCCGACAAAGGCACCAAAATTTTTTCGCTCCCAGAGGCACACGCAAGTATACACAATAGTACAAGTAATATAGGAATAAAGTCTTGATATCGTACCCACGGTGACTTATGATTAACAATTTTCTAAATTAAACTAATGCTAATTATCTAAACAAGAAATAAAACCAAAGTTATATTTATAAACTAACTAAAAATAAAAGAAAACAACTAATGAACTTCAACCAAGAAAGATCGGATTTTTATCAGAGAAGAGATAGATCTAAGGTTATGACCACTAACAATCCAATTGAGTCTTTCAATTGCTATACCTATTTTATTTCCTGGGTTACTAGTTAACGGATTGATGTTAACTTTATGATATTCTTTCGAACTACTCACGAGCCCGTAGATACTACTCTTAACGTCTATATTTCTATGATCGGAAAAAGTAACAAGAAAACATTTATATTTCCGTATCTAACTAAGTAGGGCTAAAAAGGTATATTTCTATCATCAACAGCGAAACGATTAAATAGAATAAACTCTATTTATTCTTATTACGTACGTGAATTCCCTCTTTCAAGTCCAACTCACGACCACAGACAGTGTCTAACTATTGGCCAAATATCCAAACAATTAAGCACAAGAATAAATAAGCAACACAAAGATGTAAATTCAATAGATATAAACAACAATCAAACGTCAACTTTCATATTTGTGTCAAAATCCTAGAACTAAAGAGTTTAGGTCCACATAGACATGGAGCAAAAATAACAAATCATCCGAATAAAAACGTAAAAATGAGTATTACAGAGAAGAGAACATAAAACTCTGTAATTACGGCCCCCACAGCTGTTCCAAGCTCTCTCTAGGTCCAAAATTCTAAACTCCAAATTTTAAGTTATCCAAATTTATGTAAAAAACCCTTTCTTTTATTTATGGTCTAGAGAAAAGTACAAACAAAATAATTGAATCTTGTTGTAAATATTATATTGTATGTCCATTTTACTTGGCCACAATGTTAGTTTGGTCATTAAGTTTTTATGGCTTGTCTTAGAAGCCTTTTTCAACTATGACTTGTCCTAGAAGCATTATGGCTTGTCTTAGAAGCCTTTTTCAACTATGGCTTGTCTTAGAAACCTTTTTCCTTTTCTATATATAGAGGAGCTTGTTTGTATTGGAAAATATAGAAAGGAATACACAAAACAAAAGTTAGAAGAAACAATTGATATAGTACTATTGTTTCCTATCTCTCTCTCTCTCTCTCTCTCTCTCTCTCTCTCTCTCTCTCTCTCTCTCTCTCTCTCTGTATATCCTTTGCCTTTTAATTTGAAGCTTAGTATTTATTTTATATCACGTTATCAGCACGAGACTCTGCCATCTAGAGCAAATACTTTAAAAGCCTCGAAGAATCAATGGAAATTCCTCAAATTTTATTTGGATCAATGATCAATCATGAAGATATTTATGTGATTGATAGTGGAACAACGCATGCCATATTCAAAGATGAGAAATACTTTTCTCACTTGCGTAGAAAAAGGAGAAATATTAATACAATTTCTGGCAATTCGAAATTGATTGAAGGCTCTGGAAGAGCTACTATATTTCTGCCTAAGGGGACAAAACTTGTTATAGAAGATGCATTATTCTCTTCTAAATCCCCAAGAAACTTGTTAAGTTTCAAAGATATTCGCCGTAATGGGTATCACGCTGAGACATTAAACGAAATAAATGATGAATATCTTGCCATTACAAAGAATGTCTCCAGCCAGAAATACGTTTTGGGGAAATTACCAACTGTCTTTTGGTCTGTATTATGCAAAAATTAGTACAATTAAAGCACACTCGATCGTAAATCAGAATTTTAATGATTCAAGTACTTTTGTACTTTGGCATGACCGAATAGGTCACACTGGATCAATAATGATGAGACGAATTATTGAAAATTCAAATGGGCATCCACTTAAGAACCTGAAGATTCTTGAAAGTGGTGAATTTTCATGTGCCGCTTGTTATCAGGGTAAATTGATAGCTAAGCCATCACCAATGAAAGTTGACATTGAATCCCCTACCTTTCTAGAACGTATACAAGGGGATATATGTGGACCTATTCATCCACCTTGTGGGTCATTCAGATATTTTATGGTCCTAATAGACGCATCTTCAAGATGGTCTCATGGTGCCTCCTATCGTCTCGCAACCTGGCATTTGTGAAATTATTGGCACAAATAATACGCTTAAGGGCACAGTTTCCAGATTATCCCATTAAGACTATACGCCTCGATAATGCCGGAGAATTTACGTCTCAATCTTTTGATGATTATTGTTTGTCAGTTGGGATAAAAGTTGAACATCCTGTAGCACATGTTCATACCCAAAATGGCCTTGCTGAGTCATTTATTAAACGACTACAATTGATAGCGAGACCACTACTTATGAAGACACGGTTGCCCACTACCATCTAAGGTCATGCTATCTTACATGCAGCATCTCTTATTGGTCTCAGACCGACTCATTATAATAAATACTCCCCGTCACAATTAGTATTTGGTCATGAACCAAATATTGCTCACCTCCGAATCTTTGGTTGTGTTGTATATGTACCGGTAGCACCACCACAGCGCACTAAGATGGGCCCCCAAAGAAGGTTAGGAATATATGTTGGGTTTGAATCACCCTCTATTATTCGCTATCTTGAGCCATTAACGGGAGATTTATTCACTGCCCGATTTGCAGATTGTCGATTTGACGAAACAAATTTTCCACAATTAGGGGGAGAGAGAAAAGAAATCAAAAGAGAAATTGCGTGGAGAGTTCCATCACTGTCTCATTTTGATCCACGTGCCCCCATATGTGAACAGGAGATCCAGAAGATCATTCACTTGCAAAAAATAGCAAATCAAATGCCAGACGCATTTACTGATTTGAAAAGGATAACTAAGTCACATATCCTTGTAGAGAATGTGCCTATCTGAATTGATATCCCAAAGGGACAATCTACTAGTGTCATAGCCTCTGAATCTCATACACGCTTGAAGCGTGGTAGGCCATTGGGTTCTAAGGATAAAAATCCTAGAAAAAGAAACGCGAAAAATGATCAAAATGACACTATGAAAGAATATCATGAAGATATTCAAGATCTGATTAATCCTGATATTCCTGAAGATATTAGGGAACCCGAAACTCAAATGAATAAAGAACTATCATTGAGTTCTTCTGGTGATGGGATAGATTTGAATCGATCGAAGATTATGGTGGATAATTTTTTTGCATATAATGTTGCACTAAATATTATGAAAGACATTGAGGATCAAGAACCTCAATCTGTCGAAGAATGTCGACAAGTATATGATTGGCCAAAGTGCCAAGAAGCAGTTCAATCATAATTGAATTCACTTGCCAAACGTGAGGTTTTTGGACCTGTAGTCCAAACGCCTAATGGTGTAAAACCAGTTGGCCACAAATAGGTTTTTGTGCGGAAAAGGAATGAGAGAAATGAAATTGTGAGATACAAGGCACGCCTTGTTGCACAAGGATTCTCTCAACGACCGGGTATCGACTATGAAGAAACATATTCACCCGTTATGGATGGCATAACATTTCGATATCTCATCAGTTTAGCCGTACATGAAAAACTTGAAATACATCTGATGGATGTGGTGAAAAACTTGAAATACATCTGATGGATGTGGTTATAACTTACCTTTATGGCTCACTTGATAATGAAATCTATATGAAAATTCTTGAAGGATTTAAAATGCCTGAAGCAATTAGCTCAAAGTCTCGGGAGATGTATTCAATCAGATTACAAAGATCGTTGTATGGTCTAAAACAATCAGGGCGCATGTGGTACAATCGCCTCAGTAAGTACTTGGTAAATGAAGGTTATATAAATGATGCCATTTGTCCATGTGTTTTTATTAAGAAAACAAAATCAGAGTTCGTTATAATTGTTGTTTATGTTGATGACATAAACCTAATTAGAACTCCAGAAGAGCTCCAAAAGGCGATTGAATATTTAAAGAAAAAAATTGAGATGAAAGATCTCGGAAAAACAAAAGTTTGTCTTGGTTTGCATATTGAACATTTGACAGATGGGATCTTTATCCATCAATCTGCTTATACCGAAAAGGTTTTAAAACGATTTTACATGGACAATGCGCATCCTTTAAGTACTCCAATGTTTGTTCGCTCACTTGAAGTGAGTAAAGATCCGTTCCAACCTCAAGAAGAGAATGAAGAGCTTCTTGATCCTGAAGTACCATATCTTAGTGCAATTGGTGCACTTATGTATCTTGCTAAGGCTACATGACCTGACATAGCGTTCTCTGTTAATTTGCTAGCAAGATATAGCTCTTATCCTACACGAAGACATTGGAACGGAGTTAAGCATATATAGCGATATGGGTCTGTTTTATACTAACAAAGGTAGTACAGATCTTGTTGGTTATGCAGATGCAGGTTATTTATCTGATCCACATAAAGCTTTATCTCAAACAGGCTATCTGTTTACATGCGGAGGTACTGCTATATCATGGAGATCGACAAAGCAGTCCATTGTTGCTACTTCTTCAAATCATGCTGAGATAATCACTATTCATGAAGCAAGTAGAGAATGTGTGTGGTTGAGATCAGTGATACATTTCATCAGAGAAAGATGTGGCTTGAAGTGTGATACAAAAATACCCACAGTATTATATGAAGATAATGTTGCATGCATAGCTCAATTAAAAGGAGGTTTCATAAAAGGAGATAGAAAGAAGCACATTTCACCAAAGTTATTTTTCACACATGATCTCCAGAAGAATGGTGATATTGATGTGCAATAAATCTGTTCAAATGACAATCCTGCAGATTCGTTCACCAAATCTTTGCCAACTTCAACTCTTGAGAAGATGATATTCAAGATTGGAATGCGAAGACTCCGACATGTGAATCTTGGTCTTCGTCAGGGGGAGTGAAATACGCGTTGTACTCTTTTTTCCTTAACTAAGTTTTGTCCCATTGAGTTTTCTTGGTAACGTTTTTAATGAGGCAGCTCTCAAAACGTATTACTAGATATGTGTACTCTTTTTCCTTCACTAGGACTTTTTCCCACAGGGTTTTTTCTAATAAGGTTTTAATGAGGCACACCGTCTATTAATGGACATTCAAGGGGGAGTGTTGTAAATATTATATTGTATGTCCATTTTACTTGGCCACAATGTTAGTTTGGTCATTAAGTTTTTATGGCTTGTCTAAGAAGCCTTTTTCAACTATAGCTTGTCCTAAAAGCATTATGGCTTGTCTTAGAAGCCTTTTTCAACTATGGTTTGTCTTAGAAGTCTTTTTCCTTTTCTATATATAGAAGAGCTTGTTTGTATGGAAAAATATAGAAAGGAATACACAAAACAAAAATTAGAAGATACAATTGATATAGTACTACTATTTCCTATTTCTCTCTCTCCGTATATCTTTTGCCTTTTAATTTGAAGCTTAATTTTTATTTTATATCAAATCCAAAATAAAATAGGAAAAAGTAAATTCCAAAAATTGTTTCTCGCGTCACGTACAAGCACTTTTCCAGGAAACTCTTTTTCGCCGCTTTGCTGTTGCTCAATTTCAATTTTTGTTTTTCATCTTTTTTTGGCCGCCCACAATTTGGGGGACAAACACATGTTACGTGTACCCCATGTGGTCCCCTTCTGTTTCTCTGTTCTTTTCTTTTTTCAATTTTTATTCCAATTTATCTTCGAATTACTTCACCTTCAAACCGTTTTATTTCTACACATTAAAAATATAATATTAAACACAATCATCATAGTTAATACTCAAAAAATAATTAAAAGTATTAGAATGTGAGACAATAATGGGTAAATATATACATTTTTGGCCGAACATTAACTCACCTGATGTTTGAGCAAATCTCTGGTAATGGTTCTTGACTTCTTGTGTGGTGCTTAAAATTTTGGTAATTCTTCGTTTGAGCAGAAGTTTACAATTAACCGAAATCTCACTTTGGAACAATGTTAGAAGCAGGATGCTCTGCCCATATGGCCTATTGTAATCGAAATTACCTTGGACCTGATCAATGCGTGTATTTAGAGTCACTTTTTTTCATGTAAAGAATTTGCAGATCATCAAGAAACAATAGTATAAAGGATTTCCTAGTATATATGTTTTTAGAGCGTAGTTTCATAATTGGTTCCACGCTGGACAGACCTGGGACTTTTTTGCAATAGAGAAGCCTCAAATATTGTGCTTGTTTAGTGTACGTAATTGGAGAATGGTGATTTTTGTAATGTTCTGATGAAACTGGAAATATTTAATTCCAAAATTGTACTTTAGTGTACTTAATCATCTGCTAGTTTTTCTGATTTCCGTTATTTAAAGGATTAAAATACACATATAAAAAAATAAGATCACACTTTTAGGTCCTGATCTTATTTTTTTAAAGTCAATTTATTTTTTATTCTAATGGTCTACTTTTCAAAAGCTGTTGATTCTCCTACCGTATTTTTCCTCTTCTTTTTTTCTGGGTTCTTATTCGGTGCTCGGTATCTGCACTAGAGCCCGATTAATCTGGATTCACATTGCATAATAGGGTTGTGCATATTAAAGGTTAAACCAATAACCCGAACCGATTATGGGGTTAATGGTTCGGGTTAATGGATTACTGGTTCGGGTATCGGGTGGTGCCTTGTGGTTATTGGCTTATTGGGTCAAGTCACGGTTTGACCATTTTTGTTAATGGGTGAACCGATAACCCGATAATCATTTATTTAATTACAATTCTACCTTTTTATATACAAAGTCACTTGACTAAATTTAGGGTTACTTGATTTCCACTTCAGAAACAGTCTCTCAAGTCTCACGCGGCGATTTTACTTGACTAGTAAACATTATTTTGCTTTACCTTTGAAAGAAAAGAAGTGGGTCTCTTTTACATCTTCTACATTCTTTTCAATTCTCACTCTTGTTTTTGTATTTTTGTATTTCTCTTTCGTTCAAAACCATGCATGGATTCTTTGTTCTTGAAAACTTTTTGTGTGAAATCTTAACGGTTAAACCGATAACTCATTAACCGATATCTTAACGTTTTTTTAACGGTTTAACATATGTACAAACCGATAACTAATAGGTTAAACCGATAACTTTAAAACCCGAATCAAACCGATCGATATGCAGCCCTATTGCGTAGGGCTCATTTGAAAGAAACGCTCTTTATCAAGGGTTTTTCATACTCAGGCTTGAACCAGAGACCTTTGATTAAGGAAGGAATAACCCCATTTGTTGCACTTTATTTTCTCTGTTGCTTTCTTCTATTGATCTTATCTATTAACCTAAAAATAGTAATTTCTTCACTAGATTCTTGCTTGTTGTTGCTCTCTCGTTTACTCCCTTTTCATTTGTTGATTATTACAGATTTTTACATGCATGCATTTCTTTTACTTTATATTTGTATTATGAAATTTGAGAATTTATGAAAATTCTTTTACTTAGGTGTAGGCATTTCTTTTACTTTATATTTATACTTTAACGAGCTCATATGTGTCTAATTTTTTTTAAAGTCGGTCAAGATTAGGTTATCTTTAAAATATCTTGTTTAGTTAAATATAATTAATCTTTTCAACACAAAATAAGTTTGAAGCAGGGCAGAGTTAGAGTGTCGGCTACCGATATGGTCGGATTCGATCGCACTTTGGTTCAAATTATGTATTTATCTTAAAAGTTCATTAAATATGTATAAATTATTAATTTAGACCTACATTACTTCAAAAATTAGGATTCAGACCTTATAAACTTCAAAATCTGAATCCGCATATGATTTGAAGTAAGTAATTTCATCAAAACGAAAGTTAAAATACTAAAAGAGTGTTATGAAATTTTTTCTTTTATATATGAAAAATAAACTTATTTAAATTTAATCATTACTAACATAAATTATAGTATTTCTTTAATTAAAATATTTATTTAATATTTTAAATAAGCCCGGGCCTCTTGGAAATAGTATAGTTAAGGGCATCTCCAACCCATTGCACCATTTTTTGCACCAAAATGGTGCAAATTAACTCCAGCCCATTGCACCATTTTTTGCACCAAAAAAAAAAATATTCCTTTTATATTCTTCTCTCTCTTTTATATTATATTATTTTCTTTTACTTAAATTTTATTTTTAATTTCATAAAAAAAATCCTTTCTTTTTTTTCTTTTTTCTTTTTTACATATCCATCCCATGTAATTCATAATCCTTTGTTATATAATCATTTAATATAAAATTATTTTATACCATAAAATTTTAAATAATATAAATTGTAAGCAAATGTTATACGTTATACATATTAATGGATAATTCAAATAAAAGTGAAATCATTGATAAAATATAATTAAATAAATACTATTACATTAAGATAGAATTTATTTTAATTTCTACATAAATATTCAACTTCCATGATTAGTACGTTGCTCCCATAAATGCTCTACTAATGCATTACGAAGTGCAAAATAAGCATCTTTGTTCTTAATTTTTTTGTGTCGAGCTAAAAATTGTTCAAATCGATAATTTTCATCGACTACCATTTCTACTGTTGGAGTTGGACCTTCCCAAGCATCTTGAATTGGTGCATTAAGATCACGCTCATCCTCGATTATCATGTTGTGCAGTATAATACATGATGTTAATATATCATGTAGCACTTCTTTTCTCAAAAAACGTGACGGCCCTGCAATAATTGCAAAACGAGATTGCAAAACTCCGAATGCACGTTCAACATCTTTTCGACATGATTCTTGTTTCGTTGCGAAATATTTCTTCTTTTGAGATTGTGGCTCATGAATGGTTTGCACAATTGTAGACCATTTTGGATATATACTGTCAGTTAAATAATAACCCACATCATATTCGTTTCCTTGAATAACATAATGGACGGGAGGAGCAATACCTTTAGTAAGATTGGAAAACAGATGTGACAATTCTAAAACATTAATGTCATTATTAGTTCCGGGCATACCAAAATATGCATGCCATATCCAAAGGTCATAATCAGCTACAGCTTCAAGAATTATTGTTGGGGATCCACTACAACCTGCATATTGTCCAGCCCATGTTGTTGGACAATTTTTCCATCTCCAATGCATGCAATCTAAACTACCTAGCATTCCTGGAAAACCACGTTGCTCACCGATGTGAAGAAGCCTTGCAACATCGTTAGCTATTGGTGATCTCATATACTGCTGGCCAAAAACCTCTACGATAGCTCGACAAAATCTCTTCACGCTTTCAATTGCAGTTGACTCTCCAATTTTCACATATTCGTCAATGGCATCCGCTGGCAAGCCCTATGCCAACATTCTAAACACAGCTGTGATTTTTTGTACAGTAGATAAACCAAATCTACCCATCGCATCAGCACGTTGTTCGAAGTACGTATCATGAGCTTTAATTGCATCAACAATACGAAGAAACAAATTCCGGGACATCCGATATCGACGACGAAACATACCATCATTATAGCGTGGATTATCTGAAAAATAATCGAGAAATAAATTATTATCAGCTGCTTCACGATCTCGATTGATTACTAAATGACCTGGAACAGAGCCAACTCTGAAAACTTCATTATTTTGATATTCTTGCAAATATTGCAACATATAGTTGTTTATGCGAATATTTTGCAAGATTACTTGCTGCTCTTCTGCAATAGTATCACCTAAATCTAAAGATGATGATGATGAGAGGAACTTTCATCATTATTATTAGAAGAACCTCCAGTATAGAAATTCATTTTCAGAAGACAAATAAGAATGTTTGATTTGATTTTGAAATGAATTGGAAATCCTGAGTTATTTACCTAAATGATGTTCATTTTTGTAGATTAGGATGAAATCCTATTATTATCCGGTTGAGATAAGGATGAAATCCATCCGACAATTGAGATTAGGATGAAATTCATTCAACGGTTGAGATCAAGATGAAATCTATCATATTATTCTCCGGTTGAGATAAGGATGAAATCCATCCGACGGTTAAGATTAGGATGAAATCCATTCAACGGTTATTATCTCCTAACTTATCATCATGTGTGGGATATGATGAAGGATTTTGAGAAGTTTAAAGATGTCGATGCTGGAAGTAAAAAAGTTCGAAAGCAAGGCTCTTCTTATATATCATCGGAGTCTGAGACTCCTACTCCTGATTCACTTCTAGTATCATCTCCTAACTTATCATCATTTCACTAAATTTGAATGAAGATGTTGCAGGTGATTCCACATCATCACAACGACCTATTGGGGTGAAGAAAGCAAAATTGAAGAGAAAAATTGAAGAAGGTTTTTCATCTGCTATGCAAATGGTCTAATCAGAAAATAATCGGCTTGTTGAGTTGTTGGCAAAGTCAGGTGCCGACAGGCAGCGAGATTTGGAGATGAAAGATAGAACTTTGAAACTAAAAGAATTTAGAGAAGAAAATAAAATTTTATTGTTGAATTTAGATTCTATTGGTGATCCAAATATTCGTGAATTTATTCGACAAGAACAAAAACGAATAATGGATAAAAGAAGTCAACAATTTCAACAGTCACAACCACAACAATCCTCTGCCCCATACACTCAATATTTTAATGATATTGGTGGATCTGGAAATGACCTACCAGAGTACTAAATTATTGTTATCATTTTCTAAATTATTATGTTGTTTAATGTATTTTCAATTTTAATGTATTGAACATTGTTATGTTATTGATCATTGTGTTGTTATTGAACATTGTGTTATAATTGTGTTATATATTCGAAATTATTATGTTATTGAACATTGTGTTATTTATTAACAACATATTATATTTTATATTTGCACTTTTCATTTTTGTGATGGTTATATTTTTTAATACAATTATAACTTATAATAAAATTAACTTACAATTTTATATAAAATAATATATACGAAAAATGAATTTATAAAACTTACACTCCAAAATTAAGATGTAAAATTAATATTATAAGATATTACATAACAAATAATTAGGTATATTAGGAATCTAAAATTATAAATTAAAATTTATAATATGTTAAATTAAAAGTGCTATATAATAAAAAATAATAATAAAATATTAATGAATAGTAATGGTGTAGATGAATAGGTATATTAGCAATCTAAATGTAAAAATTAAAATTTATAATATGTCAAATTAAAAGTGTTATATAATAATAAAAAATTATTCATAAATAGTAATGGTGCAATGAATAGTGTTGCACCAAATTTGGTGCAATACTATTCATGCATCAAAATGGTGCAAAAAATAGTGTAAGATTAGAGCTCTAAAATATTATTTTTTGTATTAAAATAGCATTTAATGTAAAAAATGATGTAAGGTCGGAGATGGCCTAACTACCGCCAAATTGGCGCAGGCCGGCCCCGTTGTAGGGGCCATATATTACATTAAATTTGAACTTTCTATTCATTGTTCATTGCCGTGTTTTTTCTCCCATTGACGTTTACTTGGCTTTGCATACTGACAAATTAATATTACCAAATTAGAGAAAATGCCTCTTGTTAATACTAATTCACATCTTGCACACGTCCGGGAATATCAGAATCACTTTTTTGAAGAACCAAAATTCAGCAAAACAACTGAGAAATTTCTTCCTTCGAGCATCAACTACACATAAATAGACTCTTCCTTACCCCTTTTAGAGGTACGTTACTATTGTTAGTGACTATACATTTCGTCCCTTTTATGCACTGATCATAATATATTCATTGGGTATTTGGGTTCCCCATTATGTATTCGATAATTGTCTCATAGATTTGTACTCTAGTGGAGCGACATAGTACTTAGAGTTCTGTGTAATTAACTTTATTTACCAGCTATATTAGACGTACGTTCGTTTTCCTTCCCTTTTTAATTATTTGGCAGAATATGTGGACGTGCCCTAAACTTGACAGTAAATTTCATTTAGACACTTGAACTGTGGCCTGTTCCGATTGAGCACTTGAACACATAATAAAGTATTCCTATTAACTAAGTTTTTTTTAACTTATTTACGTTATAGGTGCTTGAGCACACGCCCAAAAGTTTTTCCAAAATTTGAGTCGGAAGTGTCTGGTAGGAACACTTTTATATCTTCAGGTGCTCAATTGGACCATATCATATTTTGAATGTTCAAATGAAATTTACTGACAAGTTTAAGGGGTTGTCCAGTCTTTCTCCTTTTAATTATCTTGAAAACCAGGTTTTTGCATGATAGAAAAGGTTATTGCATCAGTTAATGATCACAGAGTGATTCCAGGAATTCTGCATTTTGTTTCTTTGTTATTAGCTCTCATCTTCTTTATGTATGCATCATGACACTAAATTTTAGGTGTTTTGCTAGGTTGTTTTTAAAAAAAAAATTGTAAAGGAAAATAAAGACTCCTTATACCAAAATCATGCTAAAACATAGAGGTAAATACTAACATGACTAGGAGACTTATAATGTCTCTTTATTTAAAATTTGATTTGCGTCTACGAATTGATAGTGGCTGCATTGATTTCTACATATATACATTGAGGATAAAATAAAGACCAAAAACTGAATAAATTTGCAAAAAGAGAATCAGATAATTGAGCATTGATCAAGAAGATCAAATAATCTAACCTACTAAAGAAATTCTGATTATATTTAGTAGGGTGGTTAAGAGATTTTAGGAAGGTTGAGGGAGATAGGTTGTCGCATCTGGTGTTTGTATATTTGTGTTTTCAGTAACTAGTTTCTTATAAGTCAGAGACATTAACCGAGACACTTTCTTTGTTCATACAAGATATTTTTGACATTAAACTGATAAGTAGTAAAATGTTTACATTATCTTTACCTGAATTTAAAATCAAAATTTGAGTACCGAAATACAACTGTATGAGACACTCTTGAAAATTTTGCATTGATGTTGTGAAGATGGAAATTGATGCAGGTATTACTGTCGGAATTTAACACAGAGATCCAGTCTTTACATGTTATCGGGAAGGGCTAAAGTTTGGCTATCTAATGAGCTAGCATAAAGGAGGATTAAGCGATTTGGCTTTGCTTTTGCCTTCCTAATTGTGATATCATGCCAGAGGATCCATCCACTGAAGTTGTCACTGAGATGACTCGACTTATATTTGAAACAATAGAGGCTGCGAATTATGTTGTTGTGCAGAAGGAGAACTTCAATAAATTTTCAAATTTCTTGGAGAAGATTGCTCTGGTCCTAAAAGAGTTATCTAAGTCTGAAACTAGTAAAATCAATAACTTAAGTCCTGTTTTTGAGGATCTCAAGTTGGAGATAGAAGTGATTAAGCAATTAGCTTTGGACTGCAGAAATAGGAACAAAATCTATCTCTTATTAAATTGTCAGAGAATAGTGAAGCACTTTGAGAGTAGTACACGGGACATTAGTCGGACTTTGTTGCTGATAACTTCGGAACCTCTGAATGTTTTACCCGAAGTCACTGACCAGCTTAAATATCTATGCAAGAACATGCTGGATACTGAGTATGAAGTCTCTATTGAGGAGGAAGAAGTTTCAGAGAAAATTGAATTAGGGATACAAGAGAGGAATATTGATAGATCCTATGCAAATGATTTGCTCATTTGTATTGCAAGAGCTGTCGGAATAGAAAATGAGCAATCACAACTGAAAAAAGAATTTGAAAAATTCAAGACAGAAATTGCAAGTAGTGAACAAGGGAAGAACCTAACGGAGACATTACGGATGGAAGAGATCATTTTATTGCTTGGCAAGGCTGACTTGCTTACAACTGCAGAAGAAAAACAAACGAATTATTTGACTAAAAGAAACTCTTTGGGCAGGCAACCATTAGAACCTTTGCAGTCATTTTACTGCCCAATTACTGGCGATGTCATGGAAGATCCTGTGGAGACTTCTTCTGGGCAGATATTTGAAAGGACAGCGATCGAGAAGTGGTTAGCAGGTGGAAATAAGCTGTGTCCTTTGACCAAAAATCACTTGAAGAAGTCAGATCTTCGGTCCAATAAAACACTGCGTCAGTCAATTGAAGAATGGAAAAACAGAAACATCATGATCACCATCGCTTCCCTAAAACTGAAAATTCAGACAGACAATGAAGAGGAAGTGCTTCAATCTTTACAGAAGTTGCTGGAGTTTTGTGTAAGGAGTGAGTTGCAGAGAGAATGGATAGTGATGGAAAATTACGTTCCAGTTACTATAGATCTTCTATGTGCAAATAATACTGAGATACGAAAGTATGCTTTAATGATACTTTATGCTCTCGCAAAGGATAGTGAAGAAGGCAAGGTATTGTTTAGTATACATTTAACAATTCTCTGTTCCAATTTCTGCTCCAGTCAATAATGCATATACATCAGTAGCAGTGAACACACAACTGGTCCAGCTATCTGTAGTAATGTTATCAAATGGATACGTGTTCTATTAAATGTTTGACTTTAATAATAGGAAAACTTTTGGGTTTATGCCAAACGATTTAAATCTAATTTATCTTGTTGTCCTGGCAGGAAAGAATAGGTACAGTAGATAATGCTATTGGGTTGGTGGTGCGATCCCTTGCACGCAAACCTGAAGAAAGCATATTGGCTTTGCAACTGCTTTTGGAGCTATCTACAAGTAGTATAGTTCAGAACTTGATTGGCAGTGTCCAGGGTTGCATCCTTCTACTTGTTACTTTCATGAATGTTGAGGACTCTATAGCTGCCAAGTATGCAAGTGAGATCTTGGAGAATCTTTCGTTCCTTGATCAGAATGTTATTGAGATGGCAAGATTAAATTATTGTGCACCCTTATTACAACATCTATGTTCAGGTATTTGCTTAACAACCTATCAAATTTTACAGTTGTAAAGAAGGATATTTTTAGACCAAGGGTTACTGCATAATTTAGGCTATGATCATTCTTTTTTGTGCTTTTGGATGTTTTCTTGCATAACTTGTGTGTGGCAACTGGAGAACATTGGTCATGATAGATGATATATCTACTGTTACCTTTGATCCACTTTAAATCAAGCCAGCAAGCCCTGAACATTATTTGAGCATTTATGTGCTATTTTAGCTACCAATTCACTTATAAAGAATAAAATATGTTATAGACATGGTTTAAGCATTCCTGAACAGTCTTGGAGACCTTGGGATGTCTGCAATTCATGGCAATCACACGGTAACTAACCGTTTCAGTTTGACTGGATGAGAAAACTTATCTATTTTGAAAATTAGGCCAACATAAAGAACTAATACAAGAATGTTGGCACTAAGTTAAAGCATCTAAAAAGGGTATGAACCAATAAGTTATGTGGGTTGGAATGACATATAATTGAAGAATGAAATCCTGATGTCAGGACAACAAATATAGTGATGATAGATGATATGGTTGGTGAATTTGAAAACGTAAATTTCATCATTATGATCATGGTTGTTAGAATACGGAACTACTTCCAGAAGCTGTAAACACAATTTTAAAGGTCTATCTCATTGGTGCAGGAACTGAAAGTAAGCGTATGATCATGGCTAAAACCTTGTCGGACATCCAGCTGAGCGACCAGATTAAGCTGTGCATCATAGAAAAAGGGGCACTGAAGCCACTTCTTGAACTTCTCTGTCATAGCAATACAGAGATGAAAAGCATAGCTGTCAAAGCACTTCAAAGCCTTTCAACTGTCCCACAAAATGGTCAGCTGATGATTAAGGAAGGTGTCAGTGACCTGCTATTTGAACTACTTTTTTCTCACACCTTGTCAACAGAAATACGGGAAAATGTTGCAGCAACAATTATGCAACTTGTTATGTCAAAAAATTCCAAAGGATCAAAAGATGAGCAGGTTTCATTTTTGGAGTCTCATGACGATATCTTTAAACTCTTTTCTCTTGTATCGTTGACGGGCTCTAATGTGCAACAAAGCATTCTTCGTATCTTTCAAGCAATGTGCCAATCTCCTGCTGGTTCTGAGATCCGGACTAAACTGAGACAGGTGCATAAATTCTGATAAATTATCTTTTATATTTTTGCACAAGCTAACAGAATTGAATATATTGTCACACTTATTATAGCTAGTCCATCCCCCAAGATATAAATTTCTAGGAGAATACAATTCCCTCTAAAGATATCTACCTTACTCAAACTGTAAACTGATGGTCCTCATTAGGAAAGAGGCATAGAAGTTTTGTGTTATTTATAAGGGAAGGAGGTTTTGAATTAAGGGACTACCAAAATCTGAAACATTATCAAGCTGTTGGTAGCATTTTGGCTCTGATGCTTTAGTTTCTCTAAGATTTTGACCGACTTGCTAGTAGGTAGAAGATCTCCTTTTTATATTAAGTTCCTGAAATGATTTCTCAATTGCTCTCCTTTACATCTCCTCAGCCACAAGTTAGTGATTGGCAGTCCTTGAACAAGTGCTTCTTCCTTTACAATCAATTAACTAGATTTCACACTATGGTCAGATCTTGATGTTCATATAGATAAACACAATTTGACTTCTGACTTCAACTGTCATTTCAATAATTGTTTCATTGTCAGATTTCTGCAATTAAGGTACTAGTCTACCTATGTGAACTTGATGACCGTAAGGTACGGGCTGATGCGGTGAAACTCTTCTATTTATTGGCAAAAGATGGTAGTGATGATATTCTGTTAGAGCATGTAAATAATATCTGCATTGGGAACTTGGTAAGGATCATCAGAACTTCAGATAACGAAGAAGAGACTGCTGCTGCATTGGGAATAATCTCCTATCTTCCTAACGATTGTTCAATGTCCCAGCACCTTCTTGATGCTGGGGCGCTTGATGTCATCCTAGACTGTTTGCATGGTAGAAATGACCACGCTTCACTAAGAAATGAAGTTGTAGAGAATGCTGCTGGAGCTCTCTGCCGTTTTACTGTTCCAACAAATCCAGAAATACAAAAACAAGTTGCTGAAGCTGGTATTATTCCTCTTCTAGTATCCCTACTAGCATCAGGCAGTTCTTTAACCAAAAAAAGTGTGGCTACTTCTTTAAAGCAGTTTTCAGAAAGTTCAATTAAGCTGAGCAAGCAGCCAGCCAGGAAAAATTGGATGTTAAGCTGTTGTATTGCCTCACCGACACGGGGCTGTCCAGTGCACCTAGGATTTTGTAGTGTGGAATCCTCATTCTGCCTTTTAGAGGCTAATGCTCTCAGACCCCTCGCGGAAGTGCTAGACGAGCCAGATCCTGCAGCTTCTGAAGCTTCTTTAGATGCAATCTTGACAATAATTGAAGGTGAACAGCTGCAGAATGGTTCTAAGGTACTTGCAGAAGCTAATGTCATCGCTCCAATCATAAAATTGTTGAGCTCATCCTCCATCATATTGCAAGAAAAAGCTCTCAAGGCCTTGGAGAGGATATTTCGATTGATAGAATTGAAGCAAAAATATGGGACGTCAGCCCAGATGCCACTTGTGGAAATCACTCAAAAAGGAAGAAGTGACATGAAATCTTTAGCTGCTAAAGTTCTAGCTCACTTGAATGTGCTTCCTGAACAGTCTTCATTTTTCTAATGGAGGCATTTACTTGAGCATGAAGGGGAGCCTTGGCGTAACTGGTAAAGTTGCTGTCATGTGACCAGGAGGTCACGGGTTCGAGCCGTGGAAACAGCCTCTTGCAGAAATGCAAGGTAAGACTGCGTACAATAGACCCTTGTGGTCCGGCCCTTCCCCGAACCCCGCACATAGCGGGAGCTTAGTGCACCGGGCTGCCCTTTTTAGGCATTTACTTGAGCTGTTGAATACTCATATATTTTGGAAAGGAATCTGTTCGATATGAATGCTAGTCTTGTATGTAATGTTTATTGTTGTTTCTAGGCCTGTGTGGACTCATGGTGTACTAGAAAATATGAAGATCAATGAGTAGTTGCCATTTTCTGTTCCAATGCACCAATTTATTATCTTTCCAAAAATGAGTATGATTTGGTAGTTCTCATGTTATGACTTGATACCTTAGCTTTTCTGTCAAATCTAATTAGGTTTTTCTTGTTCTTTATTCGGGGGAAAATGGACAACGACTTACTTTTTCCCTTCCTCATCTATGGCTATTCTAGTTACTCACGTTTAAAAACTATAATAAATTTAAACAGATCACCATTTGAGTTATAGAAACAAGGAGATAATTAAAGATTAGATCCATTTATTGGTACTTTTTATATCGAGTATATTTTACTTGATCTCCTTAAACTATTGTGTAAAGGATGCTTTCATCCTTCAACTAGGATAATCATTTATTGACCTATTAAAAATGTCCTTCGGGTTATATAACCCTTTTCACATGAGATCGATAGAGTCTTTGTACGGACCTTTTTTCTTCTATTCAAGTGGTAAATGGTCATAGGACATTACAACAACAACAACAACCCAGTGAAATCCCACAACGTTAAATGGTCATAGGACATTGACTCCTCAAATTAAAAGGCCACAGGTTTATGATGACAAGACTCCAGAGAAGAATCAGCAGACAGAACAAAAGAAAGTCATGTATGAAAAATGCTACTACTGTAGTATAGCCTAGAAATATTTGGAATCTTAATGAACTCCTAAATTAACAAGTGCAAGTTCACGGAAGACTGTACAAGATGTTGAAAAGACTGATGAGTTCATGAACTAGTATAGAAATTAATGACTTCATGAAATACTGCAAAAAAAATTATAATGTGGCTGGACATCCTTTAGCAATAACCCCTTTAGCCGTGGGACAAGCAGCCAATGGACATCCATCTACATTATTTCCCCACCAGTCAACACTGATATCTTTCGATTGTAAGGCAATGAACAACAAGACCGCGATGAATGCAGTTCCAGCATCCAGGCCACCGGATAAAACATAGTTGTAGCGTTGCCACAAGTGAGGCCACCGTCTGTAAACAACATAGCCAGAGAGGAAAGCCAAAATCAGCCAACTCGTGTAGTTCACCGAGCTTGCTGGAGGCATCATGGCTGTTGCGCCTAATAGTACGGGCATGTGTATGAGGCGAATCCATTTCTGCTTAGGGAAAATCTTGTGTGCAAACCAAACTAGTATGGGGGCAATGGCTCCTCCCAGAAAGAACCAATTGATATTGACGTAAACACCACGTGGTCCAAATATTCTCTTTGGCCCAATGAGCCCCCAGATAACAGAGGCGTCGTAGAAAACGCGGTCCTGTGGACATTGCCACGGGCTGTTGTCTGGTAGAACAGAGATGTCACAGAGATTTGGCACTGTATCCATGAGCCACCAAGCAGTAATTGTGTATACGATTATTGCTATGAATGTGCCCAGTATCTGAAAAGCAAATAGTCAAACATTCAAAAAAACAATCCAAGGGAAATAATTCTCCTCGTCTGCATCAAGAATTATAACCTGTTTGGCCAAGCTTGTGCGAAGCTAAAAGTGCTTATTTTAGAAAGTTAGGGTGTTGGGCCTAGCTTCTAGGGAAAGAATAAGTTCATTTGAGAAGAGCATAAGCAGTTTTTCAGATGCTAAAAAAATAGTTTTTCCCTATAAGTACTTTTGGGACATTGGTCAAGCACAAAGTACTGCTCTAATATTGGAAAAAGTGTTTTTTCAATTGATTAGCCAAATACAAACTGCTACTATCCAAAAGTATTTTTTCAAAAACAACAAAAAACAGTTCTCAGAAGCAAATTTTGGAAGCTTAGGCCAAATAGGCAATTAGTATAAGAGGACCTAATTACCTGAGCCATAAACATTGCCCTTGGAGGAATTTTCATGTAGTGGCCAAGCTTGAAATCATAGACAAAACTAAGAGCTTGGGACATGCTAATGTACCCATACACCTTGAACAGCATGTTAGCCACAGGGTAGCCAGGGTATATCAATCCGAGAACATACTCTGTGATGATATTAAGACCTGGTTGCTGATTCAAAGGAAATAAAGTCAAAACGACACGAACACGGCATATTAATTTGCACATAAAAGAGATTAAGTTTTCCGGTGATTGAGTTACCTGGTTTGTAGTGGCAGTAATTATTCCAATGGGCAGAGTGAAAAAAAAAGCTATAGCAAAAGCTAGCAAGACATACCACCAAGGCAATTGAAATGTTTCAAGATAATACTGACAAGTAAAGAGGATTAGTCCCATGTTCACCACAAGAATAATATAGAACCACCACTTAGGGACCTGCTTGTAATTTTTCATTAGCCTTGTGTGCACATCTGGTTTCTTTTCCTGTCCCAAGCATCCAAGTGATTCTCTTAATCGACTCCACACTTCCCTGTAAAATGTCAAAGTTTAGATACCCTTCTTGATGCCTTAGAGGATACTTTCAATCAAGACAACTTACATAGAAGCCAAAATTGAATGACATTCAATTGAAAGTATTATAACTATAACAATCAAACGATGTAATAGCTATACAGAGATTATATTTAATCAGGTAATGCATACCTTCCATGGAAAAGAGTAACGTGGACAAGAGTAGCACTAAGACCAGCAAATCCAAGACCATATGTCATGGCAAAAAATGTGCTCAAATGCAATTTTCCATATTGATTATAGGCAGCTTTATCAAGCTGAAAGTGCGAATCAATGACTCCCTCAGTGTTATATTTCGTCCCATTTTGAGTGAAGAGACTGGATGAGAAAATTGGGAAAGTCTTGGCGTTGTAAACGTTGTACCAATAAGTTAAGGGAGTCATCAAGTACATTACAAGTACAAAACCAACTGCAACATTGGCGCTAGCAAACCATGGACTAGCCAGAGGACTTCCGAGGTACGATGAAATCGTTGTCCAATCGAATCCTAAGGCACCAATGCCAAGGCCGCGCATGCCAGAGCCCAATTGTTGAACAGAGATAGATTTGGGGGCCAGCCAACAGAGCCAAGAAAATGAGGACAATATCTGGAAAAGATAACCAGGGAAAATGTAGTATGCAAAGCTAAAAACTAAGGCTATGAGGAAGAATTGTATCCGTGTTGTACCACCCTTTGATCTAGTCTCCTTTTCATGCAGAGCCCTGCACAATCATAAAATGGTGTAAATAATAAGTCGTACGCGTACGCGTGTATAAAATATTTACACAATAAGATTACTTGCTATAAATTATTACATACAAGTACACACTAACATTGTAACAAAAATTTTATACTTATATGTGTGTGTGTGTTTTTTTTTTTTTTTTGAAAAGGTAACATTTACTTATATGTGTGTTTTAACATGTCGTAACATGTAATCTATCTTATTTTCAAGGTTGCTAGTACCACTTTTAGTGATGGTTACTTGTAATTATCTTTAGGCCATCTGAGAATAGTACGTATCAAATTTAAACTCAAATTTATGTATAACCTGGTAAAACGAGTAACTAATCTACTATTAAAGGCTAAACTATAGTGATGGTGCAAAATAAATTAATACATAAATACCTGAATAAGGAGACCTGAACCAAACAGCCTGGCCACCACATCTCTGCTGGCTCAACAAGTTGACGCCGGAAAATACCAGCCCAACCAAAACCTAACATCTGCCATTTGTAGATTAAAATATATAAATAACTAGTACTATTTTAAGGGGAAAATAATGGAAGAATGTAGCTTTAGTCGACTTATATCAATCAGCTAGTAAATTATCATTATTAACTCATAAAAATTTCAGACTGGTTAACAACAACATATCCTGTAAAATTCCACAAAGTGGGGTCTTGGCATATTTCAGACAAGGTTAAACTACAAATTCATAAAACAAAGTCAACCAATTTAAAAACAAAGTCAACCAATTTAAACATGTGGGTTCAACCTTAAAAGTTTTTTTGAAGGCCGAAGACATTGTATTATTGAATTATGAGTTCATTATTCAATATATTCGTGTTGAAAATAACGGTTCAGTAGAACCCATTAAATATTAGATTGAAATTGACTCTACTTTGACTTTTTTTTCCAGAGGACTATCAGAAGCATGTACATATAGTATCTAAAAAGAGGTTATTTAGTACTCCGTCCGTCTTAATCAAGGGTCAAACAAGTCTTTCTTTGACCATAATTTTTTCATATGCCTTATAAATATTTTTAAATTGTTAATTATTGTGACTTATTGTACTTTTTACGTAATTTTCAAATCCGTAACTTTTATTTCAACAAAAATTAAAATTCCATATCTGAATTCATAACATAAATTGGAACACGCAACAACTAAAATTAAAAACTTTGAGTCTCGAAACGCAGCTGTGCCACATAAATTGGTGCAGAGAGTAAAAAGAGTTACCTGAGTTGTGGCCATGATAAGCAATGCAGGAAAAAAACTAAGTGGCCTCTTATAGTAAAGCTTAACAGCACTCAATATATGAGTAGCATAAACACTTCCAGCGCCCGCATTAGCAAATATGGTAATCAACACGTGCTCTTTAACGTTAAATGGGCCCGGATTGAGCGTAAATGACCAACCCGTGCCCTCAAAAAATACCCTTTTTGTTATGATTTTCGCCATGAGGTGTCCAATGGGCACCACGGCAATCTGAACCGCTGTTGATGAAATCGACAGCGGTTCAGTACGGTACCAAAAAAATTGGTTCACAAAAGATAACATAACACAAGAAGTGATTCCAAGGAACAACATTCTAAATGTTAGGACGGGTATTGTAGGGTCATCAGTTTTTGGCACTGTCATTTCAACTTCCTTAATAGGACACTCATCATCATCATCAACCTCTTTAGGAAAATTCATTTTGTTCACTTGTATTTCTGCCATTGAATATTATGGGTTCTCTGAAGACCCTTATTCTAAAACCCCTAAACAGGAAAGAAAAAAGTATTTATATTGAAGGATTTGTGAAGAAAGAGTTGGTATTTATCATTTGATGGATAAGTCGTATATTAGTCAAACAAATAAGGTAAAAGGTTTGTTCCTAATATAATACGTACTTGGTTACAAGTACGGCTTGGTACAGAATCTTAACTGATATAGAAAAAACTAGAAATTGGATATATATAGGACTTTGGAGATACTGAGGGATCTTCTGTATCCAAATTCAAAATATGGATGTTTATGGGGTTGAATGGTCCGATATATTTGCACGCATTTAGACCCCCAAGTTCGGACTTAGACGCATGCGGACGAGGGCAGTGTCAAGGGCTTGTACATTGCCCCTTGACATGGGCCTATGTGGTTGTTGGAAGCAATGTGCAGGGTTGCATGCCTATGGCATGGTGTGCAGCTAAGCCAAGGTTTTTGGGTGTTGGCAAAGCAGCTTGACGAATGTCAGTGGCACGGACAGACGCATGGCACCAGACGGGCATGCGTGCAGGCAGTAGGTTGGCACAGGCAGACATGGGCATTGACATGGGCTGGCTGGGGCCAAGGCAGATGGGAAAGGTAAAGGGTTGGCATGGTGTTGGCATGGCATTGGCATGAAGATGGGCGAAAAATATTCTAAGTGTTGGGCGAATCTATGAGGCGAAAATCAGGCTAAGGCACGCGCGAGGCACATGAGCGAGGCATGCGCGCGGCACATGCAGAAGGGCCATGTAACAGCCCAGGCCACCGCTTGTAGAAATTGTCCGCTTTGGAGCCTTCGCCCCTCACGGTTTTAAAACGCGTCTACAAGGGAGAGGTATCCAAGCACTTATAAAGCA
The DNA here is from genome assembly GCF_019175385.1 of Lycium barbarum. Lineage (NCBI taxonomy): Eukaryota > Viridiplantae > Streptophyta > Magnoliopsida > Solanales > Solanaceae > Lycium > Lycium barbarum. The sequence continues at coordinate 121,502,040 of NC_083339.1, read as the reverse complement.
CTCTTCGTTCTCCTCCCCAACCGATGTGGGATTCGCCTAAACCGATGTGGGATTTGCCTAAGGCAAGCCTTACACTCACCCCCCCCCCCTTGGGACTCAGCGTCCTCGCTGAGGTTTGCCCCACCACCGAGTTTGCCCCACCACCGGCCCGGCACCGGCTCTGATACCAACTGTAACAGCCCAGGCCACCGCTTGTAGAAATTGTCCGCTTTGGAGCCTTCGCCCCTCACGGTTTTAAAACGCGTCTACAAGGGAGAGGTATCCAAGCACTTATAAAGCACTCTTCGTTCTCCTCCCCAACCGATGTGGGATTCGCCTAAACCGATGTGGGATTTGCCTAAGGCAAGCCTTACACTAAAAATTTGGACAATTTCTCGATTTGTGCGTGTCATCCTTGCGCAGGGGCCATGCTAATCTTCTCTGTATCGTTCCAATTTTATCGGATGTTATATCCCGTAATTTTATACGTCGAGTTATTCGCAAAAGAATCGACTCAAGTTAAAGACGGGATCATTTTCGGGCACGAAGTAGAAATCTTTAATTTCCGGTTTCTATTAGAACATGAATTGCTTATAAATTTTACTTAGTGTATAAATATTAATGGAGATTAGGGATTAATTAACCATGATTAGATTATTAAGTGGGATTAAAAATTAATTATTCACTAATTAGGCACTAGTGGTCGTGTGGGCCCCACCAAGACATGTGGCCAAATTTGATTGGCTCAAGCCATGAGTGGGACATGTGTCCAACTAGTAGGCATGATATTTAAGTCAAATTGATGACTAAGGAACTCATTTATCATCTTTCAAACTTGAGAAACTTAGAGATAGAGAGAGGAGCTCTCAAACCTAAAGAGAGAGAAGGTCACGGCCGCACTGTTCACGGCGGCTACTGTTCACGGGCGGCGCCACTGTTCACGGGCACTGTTCACGGCGCCACTGTTCACGGCCAGCCCATTTTTGCCCCCTTCTACACAATTAATTGGAGAGATTTGAAGATCAAGAGGAGGAAAAAGATGGAGATTATGGTAGCCATGGCAACTCACGGCCATGGCTTTCTTGAAGACATTTCATGGTGAAAAATTAGAGCTTGTCTCTAAGGTAAGATTTAATTCTTTTCTACATGTATTGGAAGTGGATTGAATGTGTTGTAGTATGGATAAATGGATGAAAATCATGAAGTTGTTGGAATGATGTTGAAGCCGTGTAAGGGGACTGTTTTGTGCCAAGTTTTGATTGTTGTTGTTATGTACATTGTGGTGTATTGTATGCATGTTGAATATGTGAATTGAGGTGTTAAATAAACGAATCATGTTGAAGTATATAAGCAGTCCAAAACCGTGGACTGTTTTAAGGTTAGAAGTGAATTAGTGTATGTTGAATGTTGTTATGAACATATAGTGAAAGTGAAGTGCAATGATTCAAGTTGAAATTTAAATGATTTGGGGGTTGTTGTAAGAATAAAAATGATGTTAAAACAGTTCCAAGAATCGTGAAAGTAATGTTATTAAACGTGTTGTTGTCGTTGTAAGTTAAAACTGGAAAATTGCTAAGTGAAAATAGTATTGTGGTATGTGTTGTTTGGCCGTGAGTTTGGGACTAATTTGAATGATGTGCAAGCTGTCCAAAGTCCCCTAAGTCATGTTAAACAAGTTTGGAAATGAGAGTTTAATGTCCCAAATTGATATGGTGAATGTTGCGGACTGATTTGGAGAATTTTGTGAAATTAATGCAATCTTTATATTTATGAGAATTATATCGTTATAGTGTGGATTGTTGATACAAATCATGACTTAAAATGAGGAATGTGGTAAAGGGGCTGCTCTCAGTTTTTTGGGCTGTTTTCGGCCCAATTTGGAGAAATTGTTGAATCGTTGGAAATATTATGTGAATTGTTTAGAATGTTCTTGAATGTTGTTAGTATGGGTTTGGGTTAGTATTTGAATGTATAGGCGTTGATGTTGGCTTGAAGGTAAGCCGTTGAATTGAATATTTGGAAAGTTGTCGAATGATGAAAAAGAGAGTATTAATGTAATATTGTCTTTCGGATTGGTTATTGGAGTTGCTAGGTTGGTTATTGTGGTTGTTGTTGTTGATTTTGAGCGAGTTAAATTCTCGGGTTGGCCTATTTACAGGGGAAATGCTGCCGAATTTTCTGTAGAATTTAATGTTAGTTTGGAATGAATGGCTTAAGTGCCTATGTTTAATATTGGATATTCGTTGGCATATTTGTAGACCTTGGGGAGCCCGAGGCGTAGATTGGGATTTACTTTAGATTGGCTATCTTGGAGTGCGTACGAGGTATGTAAAGCAACCTCCTTTCTTTTTGGCATGTCTTAGTTTTACATAGGCTAGATTAGAGCCTTAAGGGAATTCTAAATCCGAAATCCGAGCATGTTATGATCCGTATATGTTCCTTGGCACTCTTATGTATGATTTGATGAAATATGAACCTTTATGTATTTGAAATATTCGCTTTCCGAACTTTGCGCAAAAAGGTTTCACTTTAAAGAACTTCGAAATTTCTGAATGCCATACCTTTCACATGAATGCTCGGATTGTTCCAATATTTTTATAAAAGTTTGCATTACGTATAATGAGTATGTTTTCCATAAGCGGGCCCGACTTGGGTAAATTCCTGTCCGTGGGTCCCGCGACTTCCCTTTATGAAATTCGGGAGCTTTTGAAAGAATTTGTTAAGACTATTATTTCGATTTTCAAATATGATCATTTTGCTTATGTTTGAATTTATGATATTGATTTTATGCATATGACTACTCACGACTCTATTCGTGCGTTCTGTTATATCTTTCGCTGGTTCCCGGGCTGGTTCTGTTATCGTGCGCGTTTTGATATACTCCGGAGTTATGCTGTGTTTATGGTTCACCGAGCTACTCGCAAAAGAGGGTCGGGTTCCACCTATATTTGGTGTTATGCTGTGTATGGCGTTATGTTGTGATGTGATATGTGACGGGGATACGGAGATTTGAAACTTTCTGGTGTTATGCTGTGTTATGGCGCCATCGACGGGTGGGCGACCATATTCTTCTGTACCCTATGCATTACTTACATATTTTTGAAAGTAAGCAAATTTTGATATGTTGGATTTGCACTTATGTTTGGTACTTCCATTTCGTTTATGTCTCAGATTTGCTTTTTGTATATTCTGCTTTGCATACTCAGTACATATTTCGTACCGACCCCCTTTCTTCGGGGGGCTGCGTTTCATGCCCGCAGGTACAGACGCACAGTTTGGTGATCTACCCATTTAGGACACCCTCTTCTGCTGTTTGGAGTGCTCTTCTCATTTCAGAGCACACATTTTGGTATATATTCGTTCGCTATGTATATATGTATTTGTTCAGGGGCACGGCGGGGCCCTGTCCCGCCATATGATTCGGTTTGTCTGTTTAGAGGTTTGTAGACGTATTTGTGGGTGTGTGTGCCTACCTTTGTACAGATGTGTTTGTATGATCCCATTCGTTATGGCAGCCTCGTCGGCGTGCATTTTGTATATGTTTATGGCAGCCTTGTCGGCGTGCATTCTGTATATGTTTTGGGGCCGTTGTGCCATTTGATAGCCTTGCCGGCTTTTGATACATTTGATAGCCTTGCCGGATTTTTGATATATGCATACGTATATGGTTGCGCTGAAATGTGTCTAATACAGTTTGATATAGTTTGGGACGGCATATAGTATTTATGGCCGCATATGCTATCTGTTTGTGATTCGATTTGGATAAGTGTGTTACGATTTGATATGTTTGTCTGTCTGGGTGTCCAAGTAGGGCACCAGTCGCGGCCCACGGGGCTGGGTCGTGACAGGCCATGCGCGCGGCACATGCGTCGGTTACACAGTGTGCGCGGCACGTGCGACGGTTAGGGTCAGTTTTTGAAGGCTTTGCCCACATGGGCGAAATGTTAGGCTTAGGATCTATATGTCATTATCCCAATGTAATTGCTGGCACATGCCATGCATGCCCCTCCCCTTGTAACTGCCCTGACAGGTTTGTAAAGTAGACAGAATTTGGCTAAGGCATTATTCAGTTTTGTAAGCCTCCAAATTCGTGAGTCCTTTTGTATATCTGAGAGATAATAAAAAGGTTGGGCATTGCCTGTAAACATTGTGTGTTCCTTTCATTGTGTTTGACTCGAAATTAAATCTAAATGTCAAAGGTGAGTGTGTGTGCGAAGGCTGAAGTTGGCTGTGATGCTGACTGCCGAGCAGTGGTGACGCTGAAAAAAAATCACCCCTGTTTCAGGTACCGGCAGAAGTAAATCTACTAATTTTACAGCTTTGGAGGACTAATTTGGTAGAAATTTGTATATCTAAAATAGGTGAGGTGCTAGCAATATGGTTAAGCCAAGTGGCAAGCTAATAACAAGCCACTTGGCAATTTTAAAACAAAGATAATGAGAATTATGACAAAGTTAATAACAATTGTAATTAAAAAAATGAATTTAAATTTGAATTAAAAGATAAAACTTAAATTTCAAGATTAAAATAGTTTCAAACTCTATCCAAATTCAAAATATGGATGTTTATGGTGTTGAATATTCAAAAATATCTGCACCATTCATCACGTTTACTCCCCCTCCCTTTCCCTTTTGCCTGCAAATTGGGGTACTAGCAGAAGTAAATCTGCTAATTTTACAGCTTTGGAGGACTAATTTGATAGAAATTTGTATATCTAAAATAGGTGAGGTGCTAGAAATATGATTAAGCTAAGTGGTAAGCTAATAACAAGCTACTTGGAAATTTTAAAACAAATATAATGAAAATTAGGACAAAGTTAATAACAACTGTAATTTAAAAAAAAAATGAATTTGAATTTGAATTAAAAGATAAAACTTAATTTTCAAGATTAAAATAGTTTCAAACTCTATCCAAATTCAAAATATGGATGTTTATGGTGTTGAATGTTCGGAAATATCTGCACCATTCATCACGTTTACCTCCCCTCCCTTTCCCTTTTTCCTGCAAATTGGAGTACCAGCAGAAGTAAATCTACTAATTTTACAGCTTTGGAGTAGGGCTGCATATCGGTCGGTTCGGTTCGGGTTTCAAAATTATCGGTTTAACTTATTGGTTATCAGTTTGTAGACATGTTAAACCGTTAAAGAACCGTTAAAATATCGGTTAATGGGTTATCGGTTAATCGGTTGTTGTATGTTATCGGTTCGGTTATCGGTTTAACCGTTAAGATTTCACACAACAAAAAAATGGCTTAACCACCGGTGGAACCTGTTTGTCTGTCAACAATCAGTTATACTTTCTATTGCTCCCAAATAAACTATGGGATGGCAACCAAAGAAGCATTTGATCCAGCAGATATTATGAAGCACAGAATGGAACTTTGTTAGCACAGGTAATTAGAAAATGAGGAGTATATACTGAGAGAATACTTCTTCCACCTCATCTATTAGATCAAATAATCATACGGATCTCTATTTTTCTTTTGTTTTAAAACTACTTCCTTTGAACATTGATATTAGACTCATACATCTCCTAATATTGAATCAAGCAAGATACTTAAATGACAATTTAACTGAATACTTCTTTCCGGCCAGTCTGCTCTAGGCAGCATATGAAATAATAATACGAGTATCACAGGATGATACTTAATATATATGAAAGGGTAGAAGTGTAATTAATTAAATTGTTATCGGGCTATCGGGTAACCCGTTAATAAAATTGGTCAACCCGCGACCCGACCCAATAAGCCAATAACCCAAAAACACCACCCGGTACCCGAACCGGTAATCCATTAAACCGAACCATTAACCCAATAACCAAATAATCGGTTCGGGTTATTGGTTTAACCGTTAACATGCACAGCCCTACTTTGGAGGACTAATTTGATAGAAATTTGTATATCTAAAATAGGTGAGGTCAGTGGCGGAGTCAGAATTTTCACTAAGGGGTGTCAAAATACAAAGAAGTAAATTTACGAAGAAGTGAAGAAGTGTCAATATGTAATATATATAGATAAAAATAAAAAAAATTACCTAGCTACACAATGTAATTTTCCGACGAAGGAGTGTCGGTTGACACCCCTCAACTACATGTGGCTCCGCCACTGGGTGAGGTGCTAGCAATATGGTTAAGCCAAGTGGCAGGCTAATAATAAGTCACTTAGCAATTTTAAGACAAAGTTAATAACAATTGTAATTAAAAAAAAAAATTGAATGAAAGATAAAAAAAAAAATTGAATTTAAATTTGAATTAAAAGATAAAACTTAATTTTCAAGATTAAAATAGTTTCAAACTCTATCCAAATTCAAAATATGGATGTTTATGGTGTTGAATGTTCGGAAATATCCGCACCACTCATCACGTTTACACCCCCTCCCTTTCCCTTTTTCCTGCAAATTGGGGTACTAGCAGAAGTAAATCTGCTAATTTTACAGCTTTGGAGGACTAATTTGATAGAAATTTGTATATCTAAATTAGGTGAGGTGCTAACAACATGGTTAAGTCAAGTGGCAAGCTAATAACAAGCCACTTGGCTATTTTAAGACAAAGATAATGAGAATTGGGACGAAGTTAATAACAATTGTAATTAAAAAAATGAATTTGAATGAAAGATTAAAAAATTGAATTTGAATTTAAATTAAAAGATAAAACTTAATTTTCAAGATTAAAATAGTTTCAAACTCTATCCAAATTCAAAATATGGATGTTTATGGTGTTGAATGTTCGGAAATATCTGCACCATTCATCACGTTTACTCCCTTTCCCTATTTCCTGCAAATTGGGGTACTGGCAGAAGTAAATCTGCTAATTTTACAGCTTTGGAGGACTAATTTGATAGAAATTTGTATATCTAAAATAGGTGAGGACGTGAGGTGTTAGTAATATGGTTAAATCAAGTGGCAAGCTAATAACAAGTCACTTAGCAATTTTAAGACAAAGATAATGAGAATTAAGACAAAGTTAATAACAATTGTAATTAAAAAAAATGAATTTGAATGAAAGATAAAAAAAATTGAATTTGAATTTGAATTAAAAGATAAAACTTAATTTTCAAGATTAAAATAGTTTCAAACTCTATCCAAATTCAAAATATGGATGTTTATGGTGTTGAATATTCGAAAATATCTGCACCATTCATCACGTTTACTCCCCCTCCCTTTCCCTTTTGCCTGCAAATTGGGGTACTAGCAGAAGTAAATCTGCTAATTTTACAAGTTTGGAGGACTAATTTGATAGAAATTTGTATATATAAAATAGGTGAGGTGCTAGCAACATGGTTAAGCCAAGGGATAAGCTAATAACAAGTCACTTGGCTATTTTAAGACAAAGATAATGAGAATTGGGACAAAGTTAATAACAATTGTAATTAAAAAAAATGAATTTGAATGAAAGATTAAAAAAAATTGAATTTGAATTTAAATTAAAAGATAAAACTTAATTTTCAAGATTAAAATAGTTTCAAACTCTATCCAAATTCAAAATATGGATGTTTATGGTGTTGAATGTTCGGAAATATGCTGGAATTAATCATACATTTATTTTACATAAATTATACGTTAATTATACATTTATTATACACATATTATGCAATAATGATATGGTTTTTTTTTTACATATACAATAGTGATACATATTATATACCACAATGATACGGTTTCTATTATACATTTTTATACGTATGGTACACTTTCTATACAAGACTGATACCGTTTATACACACATGCTGGAATTATATATACACTTTCTATACAAAAAATGATACAATTTTCTATTCTATACAGGACAGTTGCACTGTGCTGATACACATTATATACACAAATGATACATATTATATACAAAAATGATACATACCTTAGTGATTCATATTTTATATAGTTTCTATACATTACAGATAAGTACTGATACATATTTTATACACAAATGACACATATTATATATAAATTCGCCTCAAACATTTTTTGTGTTTGGGTTTTTATTTGAAAATTGTCTTATTTAAATTTTGGCAAATGGATGAGATTAATTTAGTAAGTATAATTTGGATTTAGGAAAAATTGGATTAGAGGATGGGATTATTTATGGCCGACCGGCCATATATGTCCTTTTCCCATTCAATAACACGTAAGTTAATGTTAGATTTTATTCTTCTCTTTTTGTTGTTGGTAATAGATTTATTTGTACTCATCATATCTATATTTGAAGCAAATAAATTATATTTTGTCACGTAGGTAATGATAGAAAACGAACCTTACAGCAAAGTTGAGAGTAGAAGAAGATCGTTTTTTCAAGTAAAATTTTCACAAATAACTACCTTTTAGCTCCTTCTAACAACCTATAATTACATGTCCTACATTTACAATTCGTAGCTGGAGGACCCTATATTTAGCTAGTAGACGCGTCGACTTAAATATAGGATAAATATAACGAAAATACACACGCTGAGAAAACTGAAAGTGCTATATTTATGGAAACAAAATCTATTCCAATTTAAATTAAAATCAGTTTTTAATGTTCCTTGATTCACGCAAATATCCACTCATTCCATATCTGATCTCATATCTCATTCAAACAGCTAACAAGATGTTATGTTATATTGGTGGTTTAATAAGATTTGAAAAGTCTACTCTATATAAACTGATTTGACCTTTTGTTTTGGATTTATGTTTTAATAGTTGTATTTCGTATATATTTTGGCTATATTTTAGTTGCATTTTGACTGATATGTTAGATACTATTTATTCTGGTTTATTGTTAATTATATTTCATATATATTTTACATATATTGGGAGTGTATTTAGATGAAATTTTAACTTCTGTAACACACTGTACATTAAAAGTGGACTTATGGAATATATCTAAGTTATATTTGCTGTATATTTCGACTTTATTTAAATGGTTAAATATACTACAAAAAATTACAGTTATGGTGAAGAACAATAAACACGAATTAACTGAAGAAACATGTGAAAAAATAAATAATACAAAATATACTTAAAATGCACATAAAATATACTTAAAATGCACATAAAATATAGATCTAGTTAAGTCACAGATCTATAATAACTGAACTAAAAATTACAAACGAACAAAATATACTGAAAATACAACATATATATAGATTAAATACACGGTGAAACGTAAAAATCAGTATAGAATCTTACCTTTTTTGGGAATTAGATTTGAATTATGAGTGAAATTAATGAGTAGTTAATTAGAGATAAATAAGGAAGATGACCTATTGTAAAACTGACTTGACATTGGAGGAAATTAAGGGATATTGGGCATAATGGCGTGTATTTAGAGGGATAGGAGAGAGGGACGTTTTTTTTGCTTAAATTTAGGGGTGTGGGAAGTTATCAGATGAGTGGTAAAAAAGTGGTAGCTATAGGAAGTAAATATGTTATATTTTAGCTACTAAATATAATTATTATAAAGTTTAGTTATGTTTCATAAATAGGTAATAATGTAAGATATGTCAAGTAAATTTTACTTTTTTCAAATTACTACCCAAACCCAATATCGTTCTTGATGTTGTAAGCATTGGTTTAAAGCCCATATTATTTTGTTGTTATCGGCCTGATCAACTCCAAAAACTAAATTCAAAATTTTGAGAGTTGAACTTTGACGGGAAAATACATAAACCCCCCTCCCCCAACGTATACTTGGATTAATTATGACGCACTCAACCTTTGCGGGCGACCTATTACCCCCCTGATCTTATTTTTTTTGTATTTTTGTACTTTTTTCGGCTGACATGGCACAATCAAAATTTGATATCCAGTTGCATAGTGGAGAGTGTTGCACACTCTCCGCCACATTGGCGCTACGTCAGTGCCACGTCTTCTTCTTCTTCTTCTTCTTCTTCTTCTTCTTCTTCTTCTTCTTCATTTCAAGAAATCAACTAACTCATTTTCCTCCATTAACACACACATATTCAATTTCATCATCAATCATAAAAAACTTATTTTCAAGAAATCAACCAACCCATATTCTTCCTCCATTAACACACACGCACATTCAACCTATTTTCTTCCTTCATTAACACACACATTTAACCCATTTTCTTCCTCCATTAACACACACACACATTCAACCCATTTTCTTCTTCCATTAACACACACACATTCAACCCATTTTATTTCTTTTCCAATTCATCAAAACCATTATTTGCAAGATTTAACTCATCCTCTTTTTTCCAACTCAACACAACCATTGTTTTCAAGATTTAACTCATCTTCTTTTTGCAAAATAGGGAACCCCATATGAGAATTTTGGTCAGAAACTAATGCCTGGATTTGGGTATTGGATTCACTGGAAATTTCAAGATTGGCAAAATCAGGCATTTTTGGCTTGATGGGTAACCCCACAAAAGAACCCTAAAGATTGACACAAAGAATTCTTTGCATCAATTGTGCTTCAGTTTTGTGATTTGTATGTGTGTGTGAAAGAGAGAGCGAGAAGGGGGGAAATGGATTTGGGTGGAAAATGCAGTGGGCGGGAAAGCTAAAAAACTTTTATAAGATTTTTGTGGAATAAAAATGTTTAATTGGATCCCTATTACTGTTTCTTTAGCCATCAACACAATGGTTGTGTTGAGTTGGAAAAGAAAGAGGATGAGTTAAATCTTGCAAATAATGATTTTGATGAATTGGAAAAGAAAGAAAATGGGTTGAATGTGTGTGTGTTAATAGAGGAAGAAAATGGGTTGAATGTGTGTGTGTTAATGGAGGAAGAAAATTGGTTGAATGTGTGTGTTAATGGAGGAAGAATATGGGTTGGTTGATTTCTTGAAAATAAGTTTTTTATGATTGATGATGAAATTGAATATGTGTGTGCTAATGGAGGAAAATGAGTTAATTGATTTCTTAAAATGAAGAAGAAGAAGATGTGGCACTGACGTGGCGCCAATGTGGCGGAGAGTGTACTGTGCAACTGGGCATCAAATTTTGATTGTGCCATGTCAGCCGAAAAAAGTACAAAAATACAGAAAAAATAAGGTCAGGGGAGTAATAGGTCGCCCGCAAAGGTTGAGTGCGTCATAATTAATCCGAATATCCGTTGGGGTTTTTTTTTATGTATTTTCCCAACTATGAACTAGAGGAGCTCTTAGTGATTGCTAAAAGTGAAGTAAAGAACTGCAAATCATTGAATCACCGCTAATAATATTGATATATTTGTTTTGGTTAACGTTGTCTCGATTAACAATTCCTGTAATTTACTTGCCTAGCTAGATTTAGAGTAACTTGGACTCTTTATATAATTCGATTACTGCTATGGTACCATGTATAAGGTGTTAGAAGAATATGTTTGAGGTTTAAGGAGTTGCAATCGCTGTTAACAATATCAAGCTTTTCTCAGAGGCTTAAGGAGCATATGCCTTCAAATACTTTCTTTATTAATGCTTGTTTTGATAAATATGACACGATTTAATTTTATTTTATTTTTAAAAAAAAAACAAAGACGAATTGAATGCAATTGATACCTGCATGTAATGTGGGAGTTTTTGATATAAATATATCTAGCACATATGAATATTTGTGTGGATTTGCAATCAAATTCAATATGTGATTTTGCTTCCAAATCACATTACTCTATCAAAATTGCAAAAAAAAAAAAAAAAAAAAAAAAAAAGGAGGGAAGGGGGTGGGGGTGGGGGGTGGGTGGGGGTGGAATTTGTCATAGATCAATAATTAATAAGGATTGTATGATGAACAAGGTTATTCATAACAAGATTTGAATTTTTCGTTAAATTAATATAATATAATGTGTTCAAATAATTAAAATTATAATTCTATATTTCACAAATTTATTTAAATATGTCAATGCTATATAATAATTTTTTTAATTATATCAAACAAATAAGATAATAATTTTCTATGATTAGTTTCATTTGATACCCGCCGCGCATCGCGCGAGTACGGATACTAGTTAGAAAAAATGATGAATCATGATCTTAGAAAGTTACGTGTTTTAGAAAGGTAGGTAAATGAAATATTTTTTATGTTTAGGATTATGAAGATTGTTTTAGTAAATGAAGGTTACAAAAGCATATTATGTTTTAAGATCATGAAGATTTACTTTAGTTGTTTAAAGTAGAGAATAATCATTTTACCTTATTAGATATGAGATTGATCTTCTAGACAACTGTCAAACAATAAACAATTTATTAACGTGAAATACTTCAAGCCAAAAGAAAAATAATAAAAGCATTACTAGGTTGCCTGATTAAATGTTGCTTTAGTTATTCAAGGTATTAAATTATTAATTAGCCATTCTCCTACGAGTATTCAAATTGGATGTATGCTATTTTTCTATGTAGTCCTTTTATTTTTCTATACTCGCTTATTTACATTTTTGACAAACTGCCTTTAATTTGTGTAAAGTTTCCCCTGAATTCTTGCTGATCTGCTGGTGTATTGACTTACTATTTCTGGTAAAGATTTATCCACAGCAGCGTCTACACCAATTTAAGCAATTATTTTAAAAGTTAAAAAAATCAAGTAAAAATAAATATCCAAGTTTTATAGATTTTGGCTCTTGATTTAGCCCTATGATTGAATCTGAAAAAGGCTCACTTTTACACTATTATGTTGTTAAATCAATATGCTTTTATTTCCAACATAATAGAGCACCAAAAAATTCTTCTTCTTCTGCTTTTTCCTTTCCTTGCTGCAAATTAGAGTGAAATTTAAAAGAAAAATAAGATCGCCGGAGCTTTACAAGTTTTGATTCTATTTACTTGATGATAATGGAGAAAAATGCCGTAAATTTATGGTTTTTGTTGAACAATATCCCACACATAACATATTTGCCTACTTGAGTACTTGTTTGCATCGTCGAATTGGAAATTCTGACCTCCCTCTTTGTTTGGGTTTTAACTAATTGCTCAGGCCATTGAGGGCGCCCATTCTTCAAGAAATGTTTGAAGTATTTTTATTTTTTTAACGGCAAAGGCTTAAATATACCCCTGAACTATACGAAATTGTACATATTTGCCCGTCGTTAAAAGGTTGGTGCAAAGATGCCCCTAACGTTTTTTTTTTTTTGGCTATATATGCCCTTGAGTTAACGGAAAATATTGAAAGGCATATTTGTTCAGTTTCGCATAGTATAGGGGCATATTTGATCCATTGAAATTCGTGAATATTATGGTACAAAATATCATTGCATTCCAAAACATAAAAAAACATTTGTAATTACAATCCATCCACCATTGCATCACATCAAAATTATACAACTAAAAGAGCAGATGCAATTACAACCATCTTTTAAAGACTGTTTTCACAAACAAGAGCACCATTTTCCCTTTTCAATAGATTTTTTTTACTAATGATAATACCATTTTCATTTTTCAATTTGTTGATGATCTGGATAGTTCTTTCTGGATATTTTTCGTTTTCTCAGTCCCAATATCTACACGATAATGGATGCAACAATTGCCGCAATAAAACATAAACTTATGACACATGAAAAAATGTCTCCTGCAGTGCTAAATTTTTTGATAATAATAATAGAAAGAGTATCACATTTTAAGCATTTATACGATTTCTTACATAACATTCGATGTGATTTGACCCTTTCGCGAATTTCACGCATAATCGAAATTTAGTAGAATTATTTGAAGTCCATAAGTGAGATGGAGTGCAATAACTCCACGTCTACAAACCCTTCCACAACTCCACATCCACAAACCCTTCCACAACTATTTAAAGAACTCGAAGCTTCCGACATTTCATAAACAAGTGAAAGAATAAGAGAGAAAAATGAGGGGTTGTACGATAAGTGTGGAGTTTCAAAATGCAGTTGCAATAAATCATTGGCTAGCATAAAGTGCACTACAAAAAAATCTGAGAACTATTTGTGCCATAATATTCACGTTTCAATGGATCAAATATGCCCCTATACTATGCGAAACTGAACAAATATGCCCTCCAATATTTTCCGTTAACTCGAGGGCATATATAGCCAAAAAAAAACGTTATGGGCATCTTTGCACCAACTTTTTAACGACGGGCAAATATGTGCAATTTCGTATAATTCAGAAGCATATTTGAGCCTTTGCCCTTTTTTTATTTTTTATGAAATAAAGAAATGTTTGAAGTAATTACCACTGTACCGTCAATCTACAATGAAAGCCAGTTTTATGGTCATTTTTTCATTGTTATTTCTTTTTTCACACCTCATATTTTTCCAAATAGATCAGATTGGATAGTGATATTATTTACAACCACTAGCTTAGGGCATAATCTTTGTTATTGTTAATTTTCTTTTTTTGTTAGGAATAATTGGTGCCTATCATTTGGCGGTGGAGGCGACTCCAACCTAGTCAATCTCTATCGTCTCGTTTTTTTCCCATGTTTAATTTATAGCCTCGATGATTTTGCAACATATGCTTAATGTTTGATACGTCAGTATTCAATTTCGGAATCAATGTCAACATTATGTAGAATACGTTCTGGCCATACTGCAAACCTAACAAGTAAAAATATGTCCTACAGCGTCCTTTTTTCTTCTGTGAAATGTTTCCTTCACAACACCCTGGAGGTTTTAAATCAAAACTTTATGATAGTGTCAACTATAGGAAATAAGTCAGAGAAAATATAAATACACCAGGATACATCTACCGTGTTTGACATGGAGTAAAGTAATATTGGTGAAATATGGTGCTTTGAGACGGATAAACATGCTGCACAACCTTCGAGGACCACTGTCTGACATGCAAATATACGGAAAAACCTGACAGTCTCACTTTTTAACTCTGAACACACTAAGCAAACAGATCCAGCATAACCAACAAAATTAGACTTTACCAAATTGGCTCTGCAGACAATAAAAGGCACTATATGCACCAAATGTAGAAAGCAAACATTGTCACACCAAGGCAGATATAGTTGTATACTTGTCTGGTATACGCATTGATGATAACACAAGATTGCACGTCTATTAATCCCTTGCCTTCAGAATCATAGACCTACTACGAAAAGGTCCGAATAAATGCTAGACGAGGAGTACTCTTGAAGCACAATCCTGAGTGCTGGACACCAAATTCTATTTTTAAAAGATCGAGAAATCACCGAGGACCAGTTGCGCTCGGAGGTTAATTGGTCTGCCTCTCTACCCTTCTCCACTTAAATACTAAGATTTTATATGCGGCAAGGTTCAAAATGCGCCTAACCCATACATCTAAGTGTTGCGCTTTTATTACTAGAACAAAGCTCTAGGGGCATTGCTAGAGTCCAAATTAGAGCTCAGACCACCCCCACCGACCGTCCAACCCAAATTATAAAAAATAAAAACAAAAATAAAAAAAAATAAAAAGCCAAAAGAGTAGCTACGCCGGTTGTCCTAATTCCTAAAAGCTTAAGTTGAAATGTAACTAATACCATGAACAATCAGACATTGTAACACAAAAATCACCAAATGGAAGGAGGTACCTTCCTCCTGCTAATTTCTTCATTAACCTAAATTCCAGTATTATATCAAATATCCAATATCGACATGGAACACTAACCCGGATGGTTGTTTCCCGTGGTTCATTAATGTACCGTATGGTATGGTACAGTATGGTGTTGTATTGTATTGTGCTGTATTAATGAACACAATGTTTGGATAGACTGTATCGTTTGTTGTGGTTTAATAACATTTATATCGTTTGGTTTGACTGTGTGGTATTGTATAATAACTTGTAAGTTTACTAAAATACCCTTAACTCTTAATTAGAAATTAGTTTATATATATTAATAAAATTCAGGTAAAAAATAAAATAGGAACTTTAAAAAATAAGTAGGCAGTGAGTGGGGGTGGTGGAGGGATGGGTGGTGTGAGGTGGGTGGTTGTGGGATGAGGGTGGGGTAGTGGCTGGTAGGGTGGGGGTGAGTGGTTTTGGGGTTGGTAGTGTTGATGGGTAGTGGGTTGTGGAGGGGTGAGTGGTGTAAAGTGGATGGTTGTGGGATGAGGATAGCGTAATGGGTGGTAGGGTGGGGTGAGTGGTTGTGGGGGTGGGATTGGGTGGTGGTGAGGGGTGGGTGGTGTGAGGTGAGTGGTTGTGGGGTGGGGGTGCGGGTGCGATTGGATGGTAGGGCAAGGGTTGGGGTGGGTGGTAGGGTGGGGGTGGGGTTAATGGTAGAGGGTGGGGCAGTGGCAGGGTGAGGGTGAGTGGTGGGGTGGGATATAATGAGAAATGAAATACGTAACCACAGAAAAATCATCAAATCCGTGGTTACAAAAATTGGGACTTTTCATGGTTATATAACCATGTGATGAACTACGGATTTACACCACATAATTTTAAGAACAATAGAAACAAACATGGTTTCATACAAAACCATACATTAATGAACCACGGGAAACCGCCATCCAAACAGGGGTAAGCTTTTCTGTCATCAATCCAAGCAGAATTCAATAGCTAATCAAATAGAACCCTGAAACGGCTATCTAATAACTAGTTCGTTAGCAGATCTAATGATGAATTTAAAACAATTTACGACATTATCAAACAAGCAACTCTATGAATTAGTACAAAGCACCTCCCACTTATCATTACAATGGGAATGATAATATCCTAAGCGCCAGATGAAACTGAAAATATCTTTCATCAATCAGGAAATGAAATATAAAAACACACGTGCTCAGCAAAGGACGACGCAAACATTGACGCGGAAACAACAGCTAAATGCTAATATCCCATTACCTTCCCGTGCAAAGAGCAAAGGCTGATCCTAATTAAACCACCCATTTAGAGAGAGATGCCGGACACGAAACGGCAAAGCTGGCAAAACATCTAAATACGTAATCTCCAAAGTCAATTTGGTCCTACAGAGCAGGGTCGTTCCAAAATTTAGCCCGATCGATGAATTTTGTAGCATAGCCTTTGGTCGTTAGTAATAAAGGTCAAGCGCAAGAAGTCTAGCATGTCACCTGTACAGACGCATAATTCAACGGTTTCCGCGATGCCCACCACCTGACCTGGCACCAGGACGGCGAGCAAATTGTAGCCTTAAGTTGGCCGAATCAAGGTCATGCTCGTCGAATTTATAACCTGCAAGATTGGTATATACTATCTCACTCCGCGCACATCATTGACGATTTTGGTACAAACGCGCAAACATGTAATTTAGTGCTTGTTGTCTGAAAACTAGCATGGGATCTCCTTATAAAATTAATGCATACAACCAACCCATGAAATTTGCACTGGCATTCATCGGGCCATGCAAACTCGTAAGTATGTCAAAGCTATAAACAGTGCCTTTTGCAAATCTTCTGTTACCTTTAAGGAAGTCCAATTCCCTTTCAATTACTAGAAGAAAAAAATTTAACCTTGCAAGTCACTCAAAGAAAGACTACAGGAGAGGTGAATAAAAATTACTACACTCTCCTTGTTTGAGGCCAGAAAGATGAGAACCTAATTTCTCTTGGCAAAATCATTACTTTTTGGGCATGCTTCAATCAGAATGCAGATTTGCTCCCCACTTATCAAGAGGAAAGGAAAGGAATAAGACAAACGAAATATCTATTAAATTAGCTGGCTAGGGCTACATATAGAAAGAAACATAGCCATTTTTGTCTATGGAACCTTCTGTGTTCCACAGGAATGGCTGGAGAATCTTTCATGCTAGAAAAATAGAAGCTATAAGTCTGAGATGCAGGCAGCCGAATAAAGAGGGCAATCACAAAAGTCTACAATCAGATACATCTAGTGAAATAAAGCGAGCAAACACCTAAATGATCGTAAAAGTGCCACCAGCACTTAAGCTAGCTTTCACAGAGACTAAAGAGTACTACACAAGATAAATAATACTCCCTCCGTTCACTTTTACTAGTCCATTATGGACTTTGCACACCTCTTAAGAAATAATAAATGAAGTGTATAATCTACCATGATATCCATATTAATTGGTGCATATTTTTAATGGACTTGAAAAATGAATGAAATAAGTAATTAATACTATGGGTAAAACAGGAAAAAAGAAATTGTCTTATCTTGATATGCTAAAAGTGACAAGTAAAAGTGAAAATATATTTTTAGAATACTGGACAAGTAAAAGTGAACGGAGGGAGTAGTCATGATTTGCTGTCTTGACCAGGAAACTTGCAAGTGGTAGCTATTTTTCCTGACTTAGTATCTATGTTAACCTTCCATTTCCATTAAAGCATAACTTAAATGCCACGTAGTTCTTAATTTTATAGCCATCATAACATTACCCGATGCCTTATCAACCAGACAACTCTTCACTGCCTCCCACACTTCCTCCCCAATTGCCTTCTCCAGCCACTCCGTCTTTCGTGTTTAAATAGTATCCCTCCCAACTTTGGTCGTACCTCTCTTTAAAGACTGACTATATTACAAGCCTAAAACCAGAACAGTCAAAAGATTGATTTTACTAATGGTGGGTGTGGAAAGCTCACCTTGTAAAGTATCCATCGCAGTGGCTGCATGGGCTGGACTCACAAAATCAACAAAGCAAAGAACGAATTGATTCCCTCCTGGCTACATAAGTTGATGGAACAAAGAATTTCTAAGAAAAAAGCATAACAGAACTACGACTAGAAAGAAATATACATGCGTGTTCTTACGTGTCGTGGTTCCTTGATCACCAGTCTAACTTCTTTGTAACCTACAAATGGTCGAAATACATCTGCAAACTGAAGTCAAGGAAAGAACTAGAATGGTAAGTAAAATAGTGAAATGGAGAAGCAGTATAGAAGGATACGTGACACCTCTCTTCGGGTGCAATTAGCAGGCAACCCTTCCACAAACAATGTATTGCTAGCATCAGGTGGAAGACGAACTTCTGGTCTACCACCTCCAAACCCAACAGTCCTGCTTTTAGCATCAACTGCTTGTGATCCCACAGTACCCATAACACAGGGACCGCCAATAGGATGACTGGTTACTCCATTATTCATGGATCTCGCAGATTCACCACCAGCATAGGAGGAAGTTTGCTGATAAATTCCGAACAATATGTTAGACTAACACATCATTAAGGAACCAAGCATAAAAGGAAATGAGAATTAACCGCTCACAAAGTAACTAAAGATTAAGTACCCCGCTTCGCAAGTATCGTTCATAGGATGATTCAATAGGATCAGCATCTCTAATGACATGATGCATTCCTTGTACATTATTGCGGCTATAATTGCCAGGCACATCAGGACCACTTGGAACATCTATGGAGTGACAATATAAATTGATAAAATTACTTCTCAATAGAGATAACTCAGATAAGTCCACCCACAGTTTTGCTTGCAGAACACGCGTACAAACAAACAAGAAAGTGGTAACCTAAACTAGACAAGATGATGTTCAAACATTGTCAGAATCAACACAAAAGAACGGAATGAAAACCAAGTCAGCTACTTGGATAATATTTTTTTCTACTTTCCTCTTAAAAAATTAAAAAAAAAAACATTTCTTTTCAATTGCTAGCCTGATATATCCCCTCTTAAAGCACAAGAAAAATCAATTTAAAACCCTAGCTTTTGCCAACTCAGAAGAGAAAAACGACATAAAATAAATTAACAAACTTTAATCACTTCAAATAGCAATTGAAAGTAGAAGTATGTACCATATTGGGTCCGAGGGCGTTTTGCGGCGACCGGAGGAAGAGATACGGGCTGTATAAGGCCGTCGGTGACTCTCCAGTAAGCATCTGCCATGTCACTCTGATAGAAATGGTGGATTCAATTTCGATAAACTCCGAGAATGAAACGGATAATGTCCCAACACCTCTAAGATCGGAGTTATATCCCGATTTAACACTACTTCTTAAATCCGTCAAGGTTCTTTCGTCTTGTCTTTTTGTCACTAGTACGTCTGAGAAAACAACGTACGAAAGGAAATTTCCTTTCTTTTAATATTTTAAGGCTAAATGCATAAATAGCCCGTTAAAGAGTCCGGAATCAAAATGCCCCAAAAAAATCACTTTGAACCAAAATATTCTAACAAAAAAAAAGTTATCAAAGTACCTTTAGCGCAGTAAAATACTGCACTATATCACTTCACAGAGACGGAGCCGTTAAGTGCTATAGCGCAATATTTTACTGCGTTATAGGAAAAAAAAATTCTATTACTGCGTTATAGGAAAAAAAATTCTATAACGCAGTAAAATACTGCGTTATAGAAACAGTACCAAAAAAAAAAAAAATTAGCCAACTTTATTTTTTGCAACACTTAGTGTTATTTTCCATACTTTGACCAATGATCGTGTGTCAAGACTTCGAAACGTCAATATTTTATATAGAACATGATATTTTTTTCTGCGTACAATAATGTAGGCTCAATACATCAAGGATACGTAGACGTTCGGATCGTCATTTTAGGGGTTGAAAAGGTGCTCGAAGTAAGTTTTGTTTGTAAACTTTAGGTTTAAGTGTTCTATATACATAGACGTCCATTTTTGTTTGAAGACTCCGAAACGTCAATATTTTATAAAGAACCTGATATTTTTTCCTGCGTACAATAATGTAGGCTCAATACATCAAGGATACGTATACATTCGGATCGTCATTTTAGGGGTTGAAAAGGTGCCTGAAGTAAGTTTTGTTTGAAAAAACTTAGTGTTTGACTGTAAGGTTATTTTAGTCAACTTTATATGTCGAGAAAATTAGTCAGCTTTATTTTCAAAAATTGAAACCGCAGAAGTGAAATTAACATTCATAGCTACATTACCCCGGGATTTTTACGTTGAAATCTATTGCGTATCATCATCTTATAAGTAAATAAAACTGAAAATTTCATGCCAATTTGGGGGAAATTGAAATTGAATGGGATAAAAGGTGTTTTTTTAAAAAATCAGCTCGGCCAAACCGCCTAACGGCCGTTTGTCCGCGTAGATCTCGAAAAAATACGCAAGTTAAAAAAAACGCGTAAAACGGACGTCCGAGCGCAAAGTTATGACGACTTTACAACTAGTTTTTCTCCCTATATTTTTTAGAATTATATTTATATTCAAAATAAAGTTATGTCTTGATTAAAAAATAACACGCTTAAATGACGATCCGAATGTATATGTATCCTTGATGTATTGAGCCTACATTATTGTACGCAGAAAAAAAATATCAGGTTCTTTATAAAATATTGACGTTTCGGAGTCTTCAAACAAAAATTGACGTCTATGTATATAGAACACTTAAACCTAAAGTTTACAAACAAAATTTACTTCGAGCACCTTTTCAACCCCTAAAATGACAATCCGAACGTCTATGTATCCTTGATGTATTGGGCCTACATTATTGTACGCAGAAAAAAATATCATGTTCTATATAAAATATTGACGTTTCGAAGTCTTGACACACGACTAATCGTTGGTCAAAGTATGGAAAAAATACTAAGTTTTTTCAAACAAAACTTACTTCGGACACATTTTCAACCCCTAAAATGACGATCCGAACGTCTACGTATCTTTGATGTATTGGGCCTACATTATTGTACGTAGAAAAAAATATCAGGTTCTACATAAAATATTGACGTTTCGGAGTCCTGACACACGACTAATCGTTGGTCAAAGTATGGAAAAAACACTAAGTTTTTTTAAGCAAAACTTACTTCGGGCACCTTTTCAACCCCTAAAATGACGATCCGAACGTCTACGTATCCTTGATGTATTGGGCCTACATTATTGTACGTAGAAAAAAATATCAAGTTCTATATAAAATATTGACGTTTCGGAGTCTTGACACACGACTAATCATTGGTCAAAGTATGGAAAATAACACTAAGTGTTGCAAAAAATAAAGTTGGCCAATTTTTTTTTTTTTTTGGGTACTATTTCTATAACGCAGTATTTTACTGCGTTATAGAAAAAAAAATTTGGTACTCTTTTCTATAACGCAGTATTTTACTGCATTATAGAATTTTTTTTTTCCTATAACGCAGTAAAATACTGCGCTAAAGGTACTTTGGTAACTTTTTTTTTGTTGGGGTATTTTGGTTCAAAGTGATTTTTTTGGGGGCATTTTGGTTCCGGACTCCCCGTTAAACTTGGCACCTTTTAATAACATAAGTACTTAGGCTGCATTTATTTTCAATAAGATTAAGGCCCCTTTTGTCCATAGAAATAAAAAAAAAATCACTTTTTTTAGAATTTTGGAGTTGGAGTTAGCCATAGTTTTTGAAATTGTAGTTTTTGGTGAAATGTAGTTCTAAAAAGGTGAAAAAATTTGAAAAACAAGTTTTTTGAGTTTTTTGGTATTCCGGATACAACTTCAAGTTGTATTAGGAATTCTTATGGCCAAACGCTGAAAAGTGACAAAAAATTCCGGAATAAAGTGAATAATTCTTATGGCCAAACGCCTACTAAAACGTCTGAATCTGAATACGTATCTGAATGATTAAGACGTTGTCTTTATATCTGAAACCTGAATGATTAAGACTGTTTGTTTTTTAACATCTAAATATGCATAAGTTATTTATTTATTTATAAACATAATAAATATACAATTCAAATAAAAATAATAATTAAATATTTAAAAAATAATAATAAAATAATTTTCAAAATTAATGAACATAATCAAAACGAAAAAAAATACAATTTCAACCTTTAATTCTAGTATCCAAACACCTGCATATAGAAAACTCCCTACTGCCATAGCCTTTGTAGATCCACCAACAAATTCGAACTTTTCAAATATTCATTAAAAACCTTTTTTAAGCTTCAAAACTCAAATTTCAAGGAAGAACAAGAAGAAAATAGATTCAATTTTTAACTTATTACCAATCCCCAAATCCTACTCGCACTATTAGACCCACCATTTTTGCCGGTGCAACCCAACGAAATCTACCACTATCAAGGTGGTGGTGGGTCACCCCTATTCTACTGGGGTGGTAGGTGATTAGAGAAGCTATTAGCAGTTCGTTTTTGAAAGAATTCAAGGTCTTCTACTCTTGTTCATGGTTGTTTTCCATGGAATTTCTTTAGTTATATGTCATAAAAGTGATTTTTCTGATGTTGCATTTCGGTTATACGTATTTTTTGGCCTATGAGGGTGTCACGCCCCGAACCATGGCCTAGACGTAACACGGCACTCGGTGCCTGACTGCATGTGACCGAGCGAACCACATGGCTTGCTGAATCAGCATAATACATAACATAAGCGGAATATAACGTGAATGCATGATGAGCCTTTATAAAACATGGTAAGTCACAATACTAAATAAAATACTTGATTAAACATGAGTGAACCAAAATGGTTATACGACTCCAAATGTTTGACATGACATAACTGACTTGTCTAGTCTATGAAACCTCTATCATGAGTCTGTCTGGAAAACATACTTACTGGGACAAGGCCCCCAGCATACCTCAGATGCATAACTAATCATAAACAAAAATTAACTAAACCCCGAATGAGATGGGGCTCACCAATAAGCTGATACGTGCAGATCCTAATGAGCAGAGGCGTCGTCCTGTAAGTTCGTACCTGCATCGTGAAATGCAGGCCCCCGGGCAATAAAAAGGGGACGTCAGCACATTGAATGTACTGGTATGTATAGCAACTGAAAGAAATATCATGGGACATGGAATAACATGATGAGAACTGAAACTGCAAACCTGGACATGAACATGAGTGCATACATATACATATAAAAACACGGTAAAAATATCATAAGTAGGGAGAGCAATAACTTATAACCGATCCATGGTCTGGTGCTTGCGTCCCGCCAGCAGAACACTCAGTCCTTGCCAGGGAACATGAGATTTAATAAAATATGAAAGGATCCAGTCATTATGAGAGATCGTCCGGGACATGGGTGGAGCGATCCTCATCCTACGGTGGCTACGTAGTTTCAGGCTATCTGAAGCCCTCCTCGGTAATTAATGCAACTCCCAAAACATGAACATGAAAATAGTGGCACTTGCTGCCCATGGTATATCATGAATCATAACTTGCTTGTACATGGTTTCATAAAATAACTTGTCATAATCTTGCAAAAACATGTTTTTCGTTCATGAGTAATAACAATAGTTCGAAATCATATATATATATATATATATATATATATATATATATATATATATATATACTTGTCTTGAAAACATGCTTGTAACTTGCTAGATGAAATCATAAAGTTTCATATAAACATAATGAGAACGCATGAGGAAGAATTCATGATTCACGGATTTAGCTAGGATTCCTAATAACCGTAATGGAAGATTAGGAATACAATAACGAATAAGGATACAAACTTCATGTACATAAATACATAATTACGGGCTACCAATATTTAGGTTTAATGCCCTAGGATTTGAACTTCATGGATTTTACGAAGCGGATCATGGGGAAGAATGTAGAGATTCCCACATGTGGATGGAAGTTCTACTTACCTTAACCTCCGCCTTTGAGCGTATCACAATGTACTTCAACCCCTTCAACTTCAATCTATAGCAATACAAGTCATAGGGATTCTATATTAGCAATCATATCCATATTTTGTTCATCTAAGCATTTTATCAAACACTTGGTGGGCATGAAGCTCCACAACCTTCATTAATGGTGATTTCTTCACCCAATTCCCATTCTATTACTTCTAGGTGATTCTACAATCTTAATTAGATGTAACTAACATCATCCTTCATCACCCATATGAATACAACAATCCCAAGTCAACAATCCAAAACTCTAGCATTGTTCATATAATCCTCTTTATCAAACCCATTTACTATTCTCCCAAGAACTCATCAATTCACAACTATAAATGTTCAGAGAGTAGAAACATTACCTTTTCGAAGTCCAATCCTCTTGAGTTCGGGTTCTAGGGTTTTCACCTCCAACTATAATGTTCCAATCATAACTCTATAGATTAGAAGGGTTTACTCAAGTTAGAACGGGATTAGGGACTTGGATTCAATCTAGAATCATGATAGAAACTTACCTTGGAAGATCTTGAGATTTGGGACTTGTTCTCTATGAGTTTAGAGAGTATTTTCGTGAATGGGGAGGCTGGGGAAATAACCCCAAGTCCTAAATATAGCTTAAAACGCGTAAACCCGACTTTTGACCCGAAAACGTACTTAACGGACCAAACGACGGTTCAAACGACGAACCGTCGATCAGATCGACGGAGCGTCGATCTGCTCCGTCGAATTGGTCAAATTTCCAGTGAACAATGCACAATCGACGGTTCAAAGGACGAACCGTCGATCAGATCGACGGAGCGTCGATCTGCTCCGTCGAATTGGTCAAATTTCCAGTGAACAATGCACAATCGACGGTTCAAAGGACGAACCGTCGATCAGATCGACGAACCGTCGATCAGATCGACGAAACGTCGATCTTCCCGTCGAAGTCACCCATTTTCCAGCGAAGACAGGCTTCAGTAAAATGGGCATAACTCTTTGCAAAGATGTCCGTTTGACCTCCATAATATACCGTTGGAAAGCTATTTCAAAGGGCTACAACTTTAATCAAGGATGTTTTCCCAAATTCCAAATTAATAATGGGGTTATAATCGTTGGAAGTATGACCTTCTATAAACTCTCTTGCAAACATGCTCCGTAGAGTGGTTTTCAACTTTGCTTTGCCCAAAGACATTTCTTATGACTTAATTGGTTTTCAAAACACTTCCTATAATCCTCATATTGGTTCCATTATATTATCATCTTATGAGTCAAACTTTCGTCCGAAGTTATGAGGTGTTACAATATCTCCCCCTTGGGATCATTCGTCCTCGAATGATAACCATTCGGGATTCTACAAAAATTTCGCTAGAGTTTCCCCTGTAATAAGGCACTACCAACCTGTCACAAAAACCCATAATATCATTGCCTCACAGGGCTACATCACAATAGCATTATAAATTGGCCACACACGACCAAAAACATGAAAAGAAAGCTTCCATACCTCAAAATCTTGGTGCTTCATCATAAATCTCTTCTGCAGGCTGAAACAAGTGCGGGTACCTGGATTTCATATCCTCCTCGGCTTCCCATGTAGCTTCCTCAACTTTCTGACTCCTCCACAGGACTTTCACTGAGGCTACTTCCTTAGTTCTCAACTTGCGAACTTGACGATCAAGAATGGCTACAGGGATCTCCTCATAGGTGAGGCCATCCTTAACTATTATAGCATTAGCAGGAACAACCAACGAAGGGTCTCCCACACACTTCATCAACATGGATACATGAAACACTGGATGAACAACAGCTAACTCTTGTGGCAACTCAAGTTCATAAGCTACTAGACCAACCTTTCGTAGAATTCTGTAAGGTCCAATATATCTGGGACTAAGCTTCCCCTTCTTGCCAAATCGCATAACACCCTTCATAGGTGAGACTTTAAGGAACACCCAATCGTCGACTGAAAACTCTAAGTCCCTACGTCTCACATCTGTATAAGACTTCTGGCGGCTCTGAGCTGTTTTCAACCGCTCCTGTATTAATTTGACTTTCTCCATAGCTTGATAAACCAAATCTGGCCCTAACAATTCTGCTTCACCTACTTCGAACCAACCAATTGGTGATCTGCATCTTCGCCCATGCAGGGCCTCAAATGGTGCCATCCCAATACTAGCATGATAACTATTATTATAAGAAAACTCAATGAGTGGTAAGTGATCATCCCAATTACCTTTGAAATCCAAGACACATGCTCGCAACATATCCTCCAGAGTCTGAATAGTACGCTCTGCCTGGCCATCTGTTTGTGGATGAAAAGTCGTGCTGAGGTTCACCTTGGTACCCAATCCTTTCTGGAAGGATTTCCAGAAGCTCGCTGTAAACTGAGCACCACGATCTGAAATAATGGACACTGGTGTCCCATGCAACCTGACAATCTCATTAACATACAGTTTGGCATAATCTTCTGCTGAATATGTGGTCTTGACTGGCAAAAAGTGTGCTGACTTAGTAAGTCGGTCAACGATCACCCAAATGGAGTCATGTCTCTTAGCTGAACGAGGTAAACCTGATACAAAATCCATATTGATCATTTCCCATTTCCAGACAGGAATATCAATATTCTGAGCCAGACCACCAGGCCTCTGATGTTCGGCTTTCACCTGCTGACAGTTCAGGCACTTAGCTACAAAATCTGCTACATTCTTCTTCATATCGTTCCACCAGTAAATCTCCTTGAGATCATGATACATCTTAGTGGAACCTGGGTGAATGGAATACCTGGAATTGTGAGCTTCTGACATGATTCGCTCCCTGAGCCCATCTACATCTGGGACACATAATCTACCTCGATACCTCAAGGTACCATCATCTCCCCCTTGTTCGAAAGCCGTCGTCTTATGCTTGTGAATCCCCTCTTTCAGCTGCAACAAGTAGGGATCATTAAACTGTTTCTCCTTGACTTCAACGACTAAAGAGGAAAGAGCACTATTCTGAACAACCACTCCACCATCCTCGGAGTCCAAAAGTCGAACTCCCAGATTGGCTAAACGGTGGACTTCTTTTGTCATAACTCTCTTATCCACGTCCACGTGGGCTAAACTTCCCATGGAATACCGACTAAGAGCATCGGCTACAACATTCGCTTTCCCCGGATGATAGAGAATATCCACGTCATAATCTTTAAGCAATTCAAGCCATCTCCTTTGTCTAAGATTCAGCTCCTTTTGCTTGAAGATATACTGCAGGCTTTTGTGATCCGTGAAAATATCAACGTGCACTCCATACAAATAATGTCGCCATATTTTAAGTGCAAAAATTACCGCTGCCAACTCTAAGTCATGAGTCGGGTAATTCCTTTCGTGAACCTTGAGCTGACGGGATGCATAAGCTACAACTTTACCATGCTGCATTAAGACACATCCGAGACCAACTCCCGAAGCGTCACAATAAACCACGAATCCTTCAGTTCCCTCTGGCAAAGTCAAAACTGGAGCAGAAGTCAATCTCTTCTTCAATTCTTCAAAGCTTCGCTCACAAGCATCTGACCATTGGAACTTAACTTTCTTCCGAGTCAACTTAGTCAGCGGAGCAGAGATAGAAGAAAATCCTTCTACGAAGCGTCGATAATAGCCTGCCAGACCCAAGAAACTTCTTATATCAGAAACTGAGGTGGGTCTGGGCCAACTCTTTACGGCGTCAATCTTTTGAGAATGAACTCTAACACCTTCACCCGAGATTACATGGCCTAAGAATGCCACTGATTTAAGCCAAAACTCACATTTTGAGAATTTCGCAAAAAGCTCACGATCCTTAAGAGTCTGCAACACTATTCTGAGATGTTCTGCATGTTCAGCCTCATTACGGGAATACACCAAAATATCGTCAATAAAGACTATGACGAATAAATCGAGATAAGGCTTGAAGACTCTGTTCATAAGATCCATGAAAGCAGCTGGTGCATTTGTCAACCCAAATGACATGACAAGGAATTCATAATGGCCATAACGGGTTCTGAAAGCGGTTTTCGGAATATCAACTTCCTTAACCTTCAACTGATGATAGCCTGTTCTGAGATCAATCTTAGAATAACATTGGGCGCCTTGCAGCTGATCAAACAAGTCATCTATTCTAGGAAGAGGGTACCTGTTCTTAATGGTGACCTTGTTCAGCTGACGGTAATCTATACACATACGTAAGGAACCATCTTTCTTTCGAACAAATAAGACTGGTGCTCCCCAAGGCGAAACACTAGGCCTAATAAACCCCTTATCAAGGAGATCTTTCAATTGGGCTTTTAACTCCTTTAACTCTGCTGGGGCCATCCTGTATGGCGGAATAGATATCGGCTGAGTATCGGGAAGTAGATCAATTCCAAATTCAATCTCCCTGTCAGGAGGGACTCCTGGAAGATCTTCGGGAAAGACCTCTGGAAATTCATTTACAACTGGCACGGACTGGAGAGTTGGAGTCTGGGCATCTGAATCCCTGACTCGAACTAGGTGATAGATATAGCCTTTAGAAATCATTTTTCTGGCCTTTAGGTAAGAAATAAATCTACCCCTTAGTATTACTGAATTACCCTCCCATTCTATGACTGGCTCATTAGGAAACTTGAATCTTACCACTTTAGTTCTACAACATACGGTGGCATAACATGAAGCTAACCAATCCATACCCATGATCACATCAAAGTCTACCATTTCCAATTCCGCTAAATCAGCTACGGTTCTGCGGTGATAGACCAAAACTGGGCAACCCCTGTAAATACGCCTTGCTATAACAGACTCCCCAACTGGGGTGGACACCTCAAAGGGTTCATATAATTTTTCAAGTTCAATACCAAACTTGTTAGCAACAAAAGGGGTTACATAAGATAAGGTGGATCCTGGGTCAATAAGGGCATATACTTCCAAAGTGAAAACTGTGAGTGTACCTGTGACAACATTTGCTCTAGCCTCTGTATCCTGACGACCTGTCAATACATACAAACGGTTCTGACCACCGCTCGTATTGCCGGGCCTTGTCGGCCCACGCCCTTGCTGGGCCTGATTGTAACGAGGAGTTGTTGAATTTATGGACTGCGTCACATTACCTCCGGTTCCCTGTCTGGCTGATGGACAGTACTTCTGAATGTGGCCCTTCTGGCCGCAACCATAGCACACATTTGTACCCATACGACACTCACCTAAGTGTCTCTTAGTACACTTGCTACAAGCTGGAATAGTATAGACTGACTGACCCACATTAGCCTGAGAATGAGAACTCGATGGTCTAAAGTTCTGCTTCTTGTCATTTCTGAAATTAGGGACAGTGGCACTAGCTGCAGATGGAACGGGTCCTGCTGACCTGTTCTTAAAGAACCGCCTATCTCCTCCCTGACTAAAGTTACTTGAAGATTTAGCCCTCTTGTTGAATTCCTTATCCTTTTGTTTCTGCAGAGCTTCCTCCTCCTTCAGTTCAACTTCATTACCTTGCACAAATGCCAAGATCTTAGAGATAGTCATTTTATCATTCTGAGCAGCAGTCTTGGCATCTCTATGCAATTCGGGTTTCAACCCCAGTACAAATCTCCTAACTGTTGCCCTCATGTCGGGAACCATGTGAGGAGCATATCTAGACAACGAAATAAATTTGAGATAGTACTCTTGAACGGTTAAGCTACCCTGCCTCAACCTCTCAAATTCCATAGCCTTTGCTTCCCGGACCTCGATAGGCATGAAATGGCCAAGGAAAGCGTCAACGAACTCATCCCAAGTAGCAGAAGATGCTTCCTCCCCTCGAGATTGTTCCCATGTCTCATACCAAATTTGAGCAACATCTTGTAATTGAAAGGCACCAAACTCTGCTGCCTCAGTCTCAGTGACATGCATAACACGAAACACTTTCTGTAGGCCATCAATAAAATTTTGCGGATCCTCCTCAGCCTTAGTCCCTGTGAAAGTCGGAGGTTTCATTCGCAAGAATTCCTGAGTTCTTGAACTATTTGACCCAACACTGGCACTTAAATTAGGGGATGATTCTTGTCGCTGCGCTTGGTTGGCAACGATCTGAGTAAGCAGCTGGATGGCTCCTCTCATATCCATGTCCGGAGCGTTAGGAGGTGTAGCTGTAGGAATCGTGGGGACTGCTGTTTGAGTCGGAACAGTCTCTTCGTGAGCTGCTCCAGCTGCAGCTCTTTGACTGGTGGATGTGTTTCTCTTCTTGTAAGTTCTTTTGTAAGGCATTTTCTGAAAACACGTATACGCACGAATTAGGAAATCATCCTAAATATACTGCCCTACTGCACGATCTAGATTATGAAAGAATGAGACAATCCTGAATGTCTTGGTGGTCAACTGTTTATATGCGTGGGGCCCTCCCACATATAAAAGAGACCCCGCTAGACACGGTTTCATAGACTCCCTAAAGACACTTGAACCTAGGCTCTGATACCAAGCTTTGTCACGCCCCGAACCAAGGCCTAGACGTAACACGGCACTCGGTGCCTGACTGCATGTGACCGAGCGAACCACATGGCTTGCTGAATCAGCATAATACATAACATAAGCGGAATATAACGTGAATGCATGATGAGCCTTTATAAAACATGGTAAGTCACAATACTAAATAAAATACTTGATTAAACATGAGTGAACCAAAATGGTTATACGACTCCAAATGTTTGACATGACATAACTGACTTGTCTAGTCTATGAAACCTCTATCATGAGTCTGTCTGGAAAACATACTTACTGGGACAAGGCCCCCAGCATACCTCAGATGCATAACTAATCATAAACAAAAATTAACTAAACCCCGAATGAGATGGGGCTCACCAATAAGCTGATACGTGCAGATCCTAATGAGCAGAGGCGTCGTCCTGTAAGTTCGTACCTGCATCGTGAAATGCAGGCCCCCGGGCAATAAAAAGGGGACGTCAGCACATTGAATGTACTGGTATGTATAGCAACTGAAAGAAATATCATGGGACATGGAATAACATGATGAGAACTGAAACGGCAAACCTGGACATGAACATGAGTGCATACATATACATATAAAAACACGGTAAAAATATCATAAGTAGGGAGAGCAATAACTTATAACCGATCCATGGTCTGGTGCTTGCGTCCCGCCAGCAGAACACTCAGTCCTTGCCAGGGAACATGAGATTTAATAAAATATGAAAGGATCCAGTCATTATGAGAGATCGTCCGGGACATGGGTGGAGCGATCCTCATCCTACGGTGGCTACGTAGTTTCAGGCTATCTGAAGCCCTCCTCGGTAATTAATGCAACTCCCAAAACATGAACATGAAAATAGTGGCACTTGCTGCCCATGGTATATCATGAATCATAACTTGCTTGTACATGGTTTCATAAAATAACTTGTCATAATCTTGCAAAAACATGTTTTTCGTTCATGAGTAATAACAATAGTTCGAAATCATATATATATATATATATATATATATACTTGTCTTGAAAACATGCTTGTAACTTGCTAGATGAAATCATAAAGTTTCATATAAACATAATGAGAACGCATGAGGAAGAATTCATGATTCACGGATTTAGCTAGGATTCCTAATAACCGTAATGGAAGATTAGGAATACAATAACGAATAAGGATACAAACTTCATGTACATAAATACATAATTACGGGCTACCAATATTTAGGTTTAATGCCCTAGGATTTGAACTTCATGGATTTTACGAAGCGGATCATGGGGAAGAATGTAGAGATTCCCACATGTGGATGGAAGTTCTACTTACCTTAACCTCCGCCTTTGAGCGTATCACAATGTACTTCAACCCCTTCAACTTCAATCTATAGCAATACAAGTCATAGGGATTCTATATTAGCAATCATATCCATATTTTGTTCATCTAAGCATTTTATCAAACACTTGGTGGGCATGAAGCTCCACAACCTTCATTAATGGTGATTTCTTCACCCAATTCCCATTCTATTACTTCTAGGTGATTCTACAATCTTAATTAGATGTAACTAACATCAACCTTCATCACCCATATGAATACAACAATCCCAAGTCAACAATCCAAAACTCTAGCATTGTTCATATAATCCTCTTTATCAAACCCATTTACTATTCTCCCAAGAACTCATCAATTCACAACTATAAATGTTCAGAGAGTAGAAACATTACCTTTTCGAAGTCCAATCCTCTTGAGTTCGGGTTCTAGGGTTTTCACCTCCAACTATAATGTTCCAATCATAACTCTATAGATTAGAAGGGTTTACTCAAGTTAGAACGGGATTAGGGACTTGGATTCAATCTAGAATCATGATAGAAACTTACCTTGGAAGATCTTGAGATTTGGGACTTGTTCTCTATGAGTTTAGAGAGTATTTTCGTGAATGGGGAGGCTGGGGAAATAACCCCAAGTCCTAAATATAGCTTAAAACGCGTAAACCCGACTTTTGACCCGAAAACGTACTTAACGGACCAAACGACGGTTCAAACGACGAACCGTCGATCAGATCGACGGAGCGTCGATCTGCTCCGTCGAATTGGTCAAATTTCCAGTGAACAATGCACAATCGACGGTTCAAAGGACGAACCGTCGATCAGATCGACGGAGCGTCGATCTGCTCCGTCGAATTGGTCAAATTTCCAGTGAACAATGCACAATCGACGGTTCAAAGGACGAACCGTCGATCAGATCGACGAACCGTCGATCAGATCGACGAAACGTCGATCTTCCCGTCGAAGTCACCCATTTTCCAGCGAAGACAGGCTTCAGTAAAATGGGCATAACTCTTTGCAAAGATGTCCGTTTGACCTCCATAATATACCGTTGGAAAGATATTTCAAAGGGCTACAACTTTAATCAAGGATGTTTTCCCAAATTCCAAATTAATAATGGGGTTATAATCGTTGGAAGTATGACCTTCTATAAACTCTCTTGCAAACATGCTCCGTAGAGTGGTTTTCAACTTTGCTTTGCCCAAAGACATTTCTTATGACTTAATTGGTTTTCAAAACACTTCCTATAATCCTCATATTGGTTCCATTATATTATCATCTTATGAGTCAAACTTTCGTCCGAAGTTACGAGGTGTTACAGTTTTTAACTTATTACCAATCCCCAAATCCTACTCGCACTATTAGACCCACCATTTTTGCCGGTGCAACCCAACGAAATCTACCACTATCAAGGTGGTGGTGGGTCACCCCTATTCTACTGGGGTGGTAGGTGATTAGAGAAGCTATTAGCAGTTCGTTTTTGAAAGAATTCTAGGTCTTCTACTCTTGTTCATGGTTGTTTTCCATGGAATTTCTTTAGTTATATGTCATAAAAGTGATTTTTCTGATGTTGCATTTCGGT
This sequence comes from Lycium barbarum, assembly GCF_019175385.1. NCBI lineage: Eukaryota > Viridiplantae > Streptophyta > Magnoliopsida > Solanales > Solanaceae > Lycium > Lycium barbarum. The sequence goes on along the minus strand of NC_083339.1, from coordinate 121,468,392 downwards.
TATACGTATTTTTTGGCCTATGAGGGTGTGATTGAGAAGAAGAAATAGTTAACAAATTGAAGTTAATATCAGGAATTGAGAATTAATGGTTGTGGCCATTTTAATTTCGGATACAGAAATTAAATCTTGTGTCATTGTGCTAAAGATTAGATGATAGTTTCTTGTTTTTTTTAAACTGACAACGAAGGATACAAATGAATTGAAAAGGCAAGTGTTAGAATAAATCCTCAATCAGAAAATGCACATGTTAATAGTACACATGATGAAAGAAAGCTGCAAGTTAGGGAATCCTTTGCCATGGTTGATGTGCATATGCAGGGAGATGGATTGGAGAAGAAAGGAACATTTATAATAATAAAAATCTAATATTAATTTAAAAAGAAAAAAAGGGCAAGATAGGGTCTGAATGATTTTCAGACTTGGTTTTAGATCTGACTGAATCAGATGTATTTAGATGTATTAAGTGGCTAAATCTTAATAAAAAATAAATGCACTTAATGGGCTGAGATCTAAACTGTTACGCCCTATTTTGAACGAGTCCAATATAGTTTGCAACTTTCCGGTTATTCTAACTGGTTTTAAAAGGGTTAGAGTCGCCACCTTATTTTTTTAGGAAAATCAGGAAACCTATATGTACTTGTGTGTCTACTCCATTTTAGTCCACGAAACCTATGAGATTCTAGATAAGGATTTTATTTACCCCGAAGGGAAGGTATTAAGCATCCCTCAGAGTCTGTCCGAAGACAGTCTTTAAACTTAGTTTAACTGGACACTAGAGGGGGATTATCTATCTGTTTATCATTATTATTACCTGTTTTCAAAATGTTATGACTTCATGAAAAGCTACACTAAGTGATAATATACTAAGTATATACAGTGTATAAAAATGTATTTATATCAAGTATCAAGTATTCATAAAGAATGTATAGTAAAAAAGAATATATAAAAGAGTATAAAGAGAATGTACCTCGTAAGTATAAAAGTATATCTGTTAGTACAAAGAGTGTATATATATGTTAGTGTAAAGAATGTGTAACTATATTAAGAATATAAAAAAAAATGTAAGACTATGTAAAAAATAAATATATCAAGGATATAAAGAATGTGCGTCTATGTAAGAATGTATGGATATTAAATAAATAAAGAATGTATTTTCAAGAATAAAAGAGTGTATATCGAACATAAAATGTCTAAAGAATTGTATAACTAGGTATATTAGTCCATCAAGAATGTAAAAATAATCTACGAATATTCATTGGTGTAAAGATTTTATATAACGGAATTATTCAGAAAAGTGAAGTTTATTTGAATTGTTTCTACCGTTTAGTTAAAAAGATTGTTTGTTTAATGAATATCCTATCAAAAGAATAAGGAACAAAATAATTGTAAAAAGTATTGGTAAAAAATAAGTATAAGGAATTGTGGATAAAAAATGAGTGAAAATGTGTAATGCCTCTAAAGAATAAAAGATTTGTAAATGGACGACTTAATATTTGCCTAGCGTCAAAATGTGGATTTAACTTAATTAAAATATGTATTAGTGTACACGAAATAATATAAAATGTACGTTATATTGAGAGTGTATAAAGAATATAAAATAAAGAATGGACCAGTATTTTTGGCCTAAACGTCAAAAGTGTGAATTTATTTAACAAAGTATTTGTACTAAGTCAATTTAATACAGTTATGAAAGTATTAACGACCTAAGTCTTGCCTAAAGCGAATAACAATTTTAAGTTTAACAAACAAGGCGATAAGTAAATAAATATATCAACCCGTCATTCCAAAAATAAAGTTTCCACTATACGATGAGTTTATGTTTTGTATAGTTATATAAAACAAATGCGGAAAGTAAATACAAACAGTGATTCTGTTACACCTCGGAAATTTCTCCGTGAACGTACAATGAATAGACCAACGAAGAGTATGAGTGTACGATGTTTTACTAAGAAGGGGATGACTACTTATGAGTTTTGAAAATGCGAAAGTTGCAGATTTGCACTTCGGCCCAGTTGGTCGTAAAATAAAATACGGCCCGTAAAGTGGTTTACGGACCGTAAACTGCTATCGTCTTTCAATACTCCAAAACTTCAACTTTCTGCCGAATGTCTACATGGTTAAATACGACTCAGAATACGGACCGTAAATCGAAATACGGCCCGTAGACTGTGACCGTAAACCACTATGACTCCAGCAAACCTTTCTGGTTCTGTTATGCTTAAATACGATCGTGAAGGACGGACCGTAAACCAGAATACGGCCTGTAAACTGGGTTTACGGCCACTGTGCACTTCGACTACTGTTCATAAAAATTAGATTTTAAGTTAAGTATAAGGGACCCTTTTTCATTCCATTCATTTCATTTCATTTCCACTCCACACTTCAACAAACATCTAGAATACTCTCTAATATTCATCCACAAGAGAATCAAAGGAAAATCAAGATCAACAACACCAAATCCATGAAATCAAGAGTGTGAAACTCATCAAAGTTCATCTACACCAAGAAATTGCAAAGGAAGTGAAGTAGGGTTTGTGGCATAGAAGAGTATTGCTACTCAAGGCTTGTTCCTACCACATCTAAGGTAAGTTTTATGACTTTCTCATGATGATTGAAGTATTTATACGTTGAAACACTTGGATTATAGAAGAGTGTAGTAAATGGGTCATAAAATGTGAATAGTGCCATAGTTGAATGATAGTTGGATTGAATTATGAATGTTGATGAGTTGGGAGTATAAATATGTTATAAATGACATGTAGACCATAAAATATGTGTGATGTATGAGAAAATGTGATGATGAGCTAAAACCCATAAATGTGGAGAAATTGGAGAAAAATGATGGAATGTGGTAAATGTAGATAAATGACGATTGTTGATACGATATTGTGAGTGTTGTTGTGAATGTTTGGTAGTTGAAATGAAACATGGGAAAAGTAGTAGAAACAAAGGAAATGCTGCCCAATTTCCCCTAGAAAATAGTCACGCGTTCTTATAGTCGATTAACTGACGTTGATGCGAATTCTCTTGAAGGTAAAGACGCGAATATTGAAGAGGAACGATCAAGCGGTAGAATAGCTAAAGGAAAAGGTATGTGCGGCTTATCTTTTCTTTCAAAAGGCATGAATCCTTCAAGTCTTGTATAATCCTTCTACAAAACGAAGTCTATGAGTCCTTCAATATATTGAATTACATACGAATATGATGGTGATGATAATGAGCTAGAGTATAGTGATTCAAGAAATTGTGGCATGATGTTCCTATAAGGCTAATGATGTTATCTTTGTTAACACTCTCCTCATGCTCTATTTCCTTCAAGGCGAGGCACGATACTCATAAACGTTCATAATATAAGCGGGGGCTCTCGACCTTACGTCACCCCGACATTGTTATAGATTGTTGATAAGCCTCAATGCATGTCCTATGACCAATGTTTCGAGAAACTACGAGTCTATGTTCATAAAGGATTTCATGTGAGATAAAGGTAAGAGATACACTATAGAAATGATAATGGAAATGATGAGCTTAAGCCCAAAGATTATAAAGACTATCATACGATAATTATACGAAATTCATGCTACGAATATGATGTGATTTTCATAGATTGTCTTTAAATTTAAATGTGTTCATTAATGAAAGGTTACGATAAGCTTATAAGATGTATGTGATGACAATGATAATGATGATATATATTGATCCTTGTATGACGCATGTGATATGGTCGAGCCACTACGGGGCCGAATATGGAAGATATGTATGTGATATTGTCGAGCCACTACGTGGCCGAGTATGGATACTGTCGAGCCACCATGTGGCCGAATACGAATATTGTCGAGCCCTACGTGGCCGAATACGGATAATGTTTTATGTGTATGGAAAGCTACGGCACCACGATGATGAATTATATGACATGATGATGTATACGCCATGATGGTTCATGTACGACGATTATGTATATGTGATATATGTATGAAATGTATTCACCCTTAAAGGTCGCGCAGGTTTTTCCTTCACCTCATGACTTATGATTTCTCTATTATGTTTGTTTCATTCATGCCTTGCATACTCAGTACAATATTCGTACTGACGTCCGTTTTCTTTGGACGCTGTGTTCATGCCCACAGGTAGACAGGGAGACGACGCAGACCTTTAGGAGCTATTAGCAGATATACGTATGTGTGGGTTATATGGTCTCGCAAGGTCACTACTGTATATATGTAGATATGTGTACATTATCTTTTGATAGCCAAAGGGCTTATGTATATAAAAGTATTTATGTTCTTTAATGAAAATGATTTTCTTATGATTATGAGTTTATGAACGAAAAAAGGAGGCTTAATGAGTATGATGAATAGTAGAACGAGCGGTGCTCGGTGGTCAGCCCCGGGTACCCGTCACGGCCCCTAGCTGGGTCGTGACAGATTCGATGAAGTCTTCGGGTTCCTTACGAGTGTCGTCTTCGGATGTATCTCCGGGTACCTGTAGAAACACTTAGTAAAAGTATTAGTAAGAGAATAAATAACTATCTAATGAATTAAAGAAATGATAAATTAACTTAAACTAAAAACCCGTCTTTTGTACATGGGAGGCCTTGGAAATCGACGAAAATTTCTTCATCGGCCATTTGGGTGTAGTATTTGCAAATTAGTTTAAATAAAATGATACGAGGGGTGAAAGTGTCAATAACAATCTCGAGTAGCGCGATCCTAGCGAGTTGACCGAGGAAGATTAAACATAGTACCAATGGCCACCAGAGAAGTATTTTCCGGGCACAAAACCAATCTTTATTTAGCAAAAAATAACGTATAGCAATCCAAAAGAGCAGTGACACAGTGCAAATAGTAGCAAACAACTCAAAGAACATCACATAATGGAAATAACGGTCAACAAAGATAGAGCCAACGATGAGGGTCGTGAACAGTCGGAAAAACGTAAAGCAATGCACAATCAACCCAAAAACAACAATAATCAGCGGGTACAGTTAAGGGGGAGTCGTTGGAGGTCAAATGTCCCAAAAGAAATACTCAAAAATGTCGAGCAAGGCAGAGACGGAAGAGTTCGCCGGTCTTAATGGAATTTCGCCGGAATAGTTTCTCCGGCCAGATCTGAACATTCACAACCTGAAATAAAGCAAAAATAAAACGTGAAAAAGAGAGAAAGGGGAAGGGGAGCAGTGACTGGTTCGCGGTGGTGTTGTTGATGGTGGTTGACGGAGATGGGTTTCATGGAGGAAGGCAGTGTCGCTGCTGGCTGCTCCTCCACCACCTTTGATGGTTGTTCGCCGGCGTCGAGTAGGCAGTGACGGGTAAGAACAGAAGGGTTAGGATTGTTATCGTCATTGAAGCTTGCAGAACAAGAGAAAGGGGACGAATGGACTGCTCGTCGGAGCGGGCAGTGGGGATGGTGGTCGGCATTGTGGTGTGGTGGTTGTTGTTGGCTGCTCCGGTTCACCGGAGCTAGAAGCTCCTTGCCGGAGCAGCGAAGAAGACGAAAGAGAGGTTGTTTAGTTTGTGGTGTGAGGAAGAAGGAGTGGACTGGTGGTGGTGAGGAGTGTGACGGAGGGAGTAGAGGGCTGGTGGTTTGCGTCGAAGTTCACCGGAGCTCGGAGCTCCAGCGTGGAGGGGCGGCGGCTGTTTTTGTGGAGAGGAAGAAGGGAAAAGAAATTATATGTTAGGTTTTGAAGGATAAAAATCTGAAAATTATTTGTGTTGTGTGTGAAAAACATGACCAATGAAATTAACCCCTCCCTTTTCCTTTATAATACAAAATGACCCCTTATTTTGTCCAAAGAATAAAATAATGCACCCCCTTGTCCCCTTTACCTCTTTTAACTAACGTGTAAAGATACATTAACCAATGGATCAAGAACCCAACCCATCACCTCAAATGTCAACTTTTTAAAAGGTGACGAGACCTTGACTTAATCGAATTCTTGCTCCGTGTTTAAAAATTACTTGCTCCAATTTTCTCTGCACTGTCGGACTGTACTAAAATATAGTTCATTAATACATGTATAAATAATAGCGTAAGTATAAAATATAAATATTAATGTGTAAGATATAAAAATGTATTGCTATAAAATTAAGAAACAATTATTAATTGCACAAAAATGGTAGTATTACGTAGTACATGTGCAAAATAATGATTCTTGGAAAATGACAATAAATTGATAAAATTCCTAAAATAAGGATAATCATCAATAAATTATCGAAAAATGTAAAAATGTGTAAAAAATGTATTTCACGCTCTTTAACGAATCAGGACCCCCCTCCCCCCCCCCCCCCCCCCCCCAAAAAAAATATTTCTTTTAAGCACGTCGAGCCAAAATTAGGTGTCAACATAAACCATTCAGATTCAGACCTCAATTAAGTACAAACAAATGAGGCTTAAACTTACATACTGACTAGGGGCATTTAATTATAGGTGACCTTTAAGTTTTAAAATTGAGTAGAGGTGACTCAAGTTTTAATTTTTGAGTAGAGGTGACTCAAGTTTTAATTATTGAGTAGAGGTGATGATTTTTTATTAGTGATTAAGGAGTTTTGGACTTGCCCAATAGTTTCGTTTTTAACAGCTTGACCCTAAGCTTTATTTTTAACACTTTACTCCCAAGTTTTATTTTTAACACTTTGACCCAACCAATATAAACCCTAAAATACCAAAATGGGTCCCAAAAAAAAGGCGCCAATAGTCGCACCCATTTTTGCTCTTTTCCCTCCATTCTTCTTCTTCTTCTTCTTCTCCTCCTTCTCCATCCGCCTGTTCTCATTCTTTTTCCCTCCATTCTTCTTCATCGCCTTCCATTGCTGCTTCCCCTGCTTCTTCTTCTTCTTCCACTACCGCGCCATTTTGAAGAGTTTGCTCAACAAAAGAAAAAACAAAACCACCAAATTTTGCAATTTTGTGGCTGGATTTCGTTCATGTCTACTTGGGCATTACTTAATAAGTATTGTTGCTTCCCCAAATTTTGCTTAACAAAGAAAAAAACGAAACCACCAGATTTTGCAATTTTTTGCTGGGCATTACTTCATAAGTAATTTCCGCTCATTTGATAAGTAAAATATTGTTGTTTTGTTTCAATTATTTATCTGGTTTTTGCTGCTGATTTTCCAACAATTTACAGTAGCAATTGTACTTGTTGCAACAAGTGCTAAAGCTATTGTATAAGGGCTTCTAAATTTTTGCAGCAACTGTTGTAGTTTCTGCAATAGCTGTTGTAGTTTATGCAACAGCTATTGTAGTTGCTGCCACAATTACAACAGATTATGTAGTTGTTGCAACTTCTATACTATTGTTGCTAAATACGTCGTATGAATAAGTTGCAACAGATTTGTGAGTTGTTGCAAGTAGTTTACTACCTGTTGCAGCAAGTAGTTTAACTATTGCAACAACTCACTGATCTGTTGGATTCAACTTCAGTCTAATAGAACCCAAAAAACTGAAGCTGACTCGAACAGATTAGTTAGTTGCTGCAATAAGTAAACTACTTATTGCAACAGGTAGTACACTACTTGCAACAACTCACTAATCTGTTGGACATCTTCAACTGTCTTTGGATGAAACAGAACCCAAAAAACTGAAGCTGACTCTAACACATTAGTTTGTTGTTGCAACAAGTATAGTACTTGTTGCAACACCTGATTCATCTGTTCAACAAGTCATTAAGTTATTGCATTTTGTTACTATACTGTCATGACTCTTTTAAAAAAAATAAAAATATATATATATATATATATATATATATATATATATATATATATATATATATATATTCAAGTACCATTAATGGGGGACTCAATAACAATAGGTGTTGATTGCCATGGCGAATAAATCGAGAAGAACAATCGATTTATTTGGCGATGGAAGGGTAGTTACATGTTAGAGACGATAGCGATGACTGTCCAAAGAGATGTTGTGTTTGATGATTTTGTGAACTTAATCATCACCTATTGTGAATTAACTTGTGAACCGAAAGATCTTGCCATCACTTACATGCATAGCTCTTTTGAAAACCAGAGGGTCTTGCCTTTTAAGATAATCGATCAGGATCGTTTGGTACTTATTTGAATGATGTGGCTAGGACCATTTTAAGGGTATACGTGGTTGGAAGCCCGATAGAGAACCATAATTTAGGTCAAGACCAACAAGATGTGTTAAATGATAAATTGGATGGGGTAAATATGGGTATGGATATGGATATTCCAGATAATGGAAGTGGGGGTGATCCGATTCCCACACCCGAAGTTGCGAGCAATACACCGTGTGCCGCAGAATTGTCACAGTGCAACCATGTTCAAGATGATGAAACATGCTTTTATAAAGGAATGTCATTCAAGAACAAGGAACAACTAGCAACTATGTTGAAACTTGCTTGCGTAAAGAAAGATTTTACACTCAAGAAGGTGATTAATTCGCGCATTGTGTATTGCTTTAGATGTGTACATCCGGAGTGCAAGTGGTGGATGAGGGCTATGAAGCTTTTAAGTTCTGACAGATTTTGTATTACAACCTACGTAAAGTATCACACATGTGGTTCTGAGCATATTACTAGCCATAATCCATACGCCACACCCAAAGTCATTGGTGAATACTTCAAAGATAGGTTTCCCGACGGTAAAGACCCATCTACAAAAGATATGAGCCAATCATTGCGCACAGAATTGGGTTGGAAGGTTTGGAAGGGCATCGAGATTGCAAAGGCTTTGACAAGGGGGACACATGAGCACGGGTATACGGTGCTTAATAAGTACCGTTATATGCTTCGTTCCGCAAATCCAAGAAGTAAGACGGCATTGAAGGTTGATGCTAATGGGAAGTTCAAGTACTTTTTTATAGCCTACAAGGCTTAGATGCTTGGTTTTGCGCAAATGAGAAAAGTCATAGCTGTCGATGGGACATTTTTGAAGAGCAAGTACAAAGGAGTATTGTTGTCTGCCGTGGCACAAGACGCGGAGAATCATGTTTTTCTTGTGGTATTTTGTGTAGTGGACGAGGAGTATGATGCCTCATACAAATATTTTTTGAACAAATGAGAAGCTTTGTAGATGATACCACAGAGTTGTGCATAATTTCTGATAGGCATCCAAGTATCAAAAAGGCGATTTCAATTATCTTCCCTTTATCTCATTATGGTTGTTGCATAAAACACCTTGGGGAAAATCTCCGAACCAGCTTTCACAATACGAATGTCGTATCTCAGTTTTATAAAGCAGCAAAATCGTACAATATAGATGAGTTCAATGACCATTTTAATCAAATCAGGGATACTGTCCCTCGGGCCGCCAAACATCTTGAACGTGTTGGATTCCACAGATGGAGCAGGGTATACTTCCCTAGAAATAGGTATTCATACATTACTGTTTCCAACAAGTAAAACATCTGTTGGAACAAGTGACTTACTTGTTGCAACAAGTAAGTCATTTGTTCCAACAACTCACTTAGTTGTTGCATTTTGTTCTGACACAAAGACAATAACTGAAGCTGTTTCCAACAAGTAACACATCTGTTGGAATAATTAACTCACTTGTTGCAACAAGTTAGTAACTTGTTCCAACAACTCACTTAGTTGTTGCATTTTGTTACGACCCAGATGCAATAACTGAAGTTGTTTCCAACAAGTAACATTTGTTGGAACAATTAACTCACTTGTTGCAAAAGTTAGTAACTTGTTCCAACAACTCACTCAGTTGTTGCATTTTGTTACGACCCAGATGCAATAACTGAAGCTATTTCCAACAAGTAACACATCTGTTGGAACAACTAACTCACTTGTTCTAACATGTCACTTAGTTGTTGCAACATATTAAGCAACTGTTTGATATTTTCCAACAGCTATAATCGTTTGTACGTTAATGAAATACGTTATTGTTTATTTTCACAGGTATAATCTTATGACGTCAAACATTGCTGAGTCGGTGAACTCGATGTTCAATGTTGAAAGAGAATTTCCCATTACTGCTTTATTTGATGCCATAAACAGGAGGTTTGCGGAAAATTTTTATGAGAGGCGTATGGAGTTCATCGACTTACCAAACATCTCTGTTCCTTCAGTTGAAAAAAAATCAAAATTTGTCAACTTGGGGAATAAGTTAATCGCCCATCAAATTGCCAACTACAAGTTCAGCGTCATCGGTCACGGTGTAGTTGCGACAGTCGATCTACAAAGTAGATCTTGTACTTATAGAGTTTTTGACTTGGACAAAATACCTTGTCCACATGCAATGGCAGCGCTTCAGATCCAATATGATGACGATTTTGGAAGGCGGATTTATGACTACTCATCTCTATATTATAAGGTGGAGAATTACATAATCGCATATTTTGAGGAAATTTGTCCTATGCCTTCTAAAGAATCTTGGGAAGTTCCTTTGAAAATTTTAGAGAGAGAGAGATACCTCCTCCATATGTTGATCCACGCAAACCCGGAAGAAGGCGAACAAAGAGGAGGCGTGGAATTGGGGAATCATTTCCAACGAGAAAAAACAAATGCTCCTTATGCAAAATAATTGGCCACAAAAAAACAACATGTCCAAGCCTAAATGCTCCATAGTTGTAAATTGCATTATGTTGTAATAGTAGTTATCTGTTGAAACTTTATGACATTTTAATGTTATTGTTTCTTAGCATGGTAATTTATGTTCTTGGTGTTTGTGAACTTAGTTTATATGTTTATGATATGTTGATCTTGTTCAAATCACAAATGTGTGTATTCTTTATTAATAAATTGTTGAATAGTTTCCAATAAGTAATGAATCTGTTGCAACAAATCTGTAACTTGTTGGGTTTTATCCAACAAGTAACAGGACTTGCTGCAGCAAGTAGTAACTTGTTGCATTTTATCTAACAACTGATAGGCCTTGTTGCAGCAACTAGTAAGTTGTTGAACAAATTATAAAAAATAGGAGTTTTAAAGAAGTATCAAATCTGTTGCAGCAACTAAGTTACATGTTGGGGTTTTTTTTTTAACTAAGTTATCTGTTACAACTTGTGTTTTATCCAACAAGAGTAAGGACTTGTTCAACAACTTACTCACTTGCTACAATAGATACTTCCCTTGCTGCAACAGATATTACAGTTGTTGCAACAAATTCTACATGTGCTGCAATAGATACTATACTTGCTGCAACAAATACTACAGTAGCTGCAACTGATACTACAGTAGTTGCAATAGATACCACACATGGTGCAACAGATACTTCACTTGTTGCAACAGATACTACTTGGTTCACCCATATTTGGTGATAAACTACTTGATTCACCCATATTTAGTAATAAACAAAGGAAATCAAACATATTTAGTGATCAATATATATACTTAATCAATTTGATAGTGTTTTGAGTTAGGATAGATGATCAACTAAGTCCAAACGCACTAAATGGAATGATCATTAGAGTGAATTAATGTGAACTACTTGATTCAGCCATATTTAGTGACAAACAAGGGAAATCAACCATATCTAGTGATCAATATATATACTTAATCAATTTGATGGTGTTTTGAGTCAGGATAGATGATCAACTAAGTCCAATGTGCACTTAATGGAGTGATTATTAGAGTGAATTGATGTGAACTATTTGATTCACCCATATTTAGTGACAAACAAAGGAAATCAACCATATTTAGTGACCAATATATATATACTTAATTAATTTGATGATGTTTTGTTAATTTGATGATGTTTTGAGTCGGGCTAAATGATCAACTAAGTCCACTACGCACTAAATGGAGTGATCATTAGAGTGAATTGATGTGAACTACTTGATTCACCCATATTTAGTGACAAACAAAGGAAATCAACCATATTTAGTGATAAACAATGGAAATCAATCATATTTAGTGATAAACAATGGAATACTTAAGTCACAATGCAAGTACATTGTTGCAACAACTAAGTAAATTGTTGCAACAGAAGATCCATATGTTCCAACAGATTCCTTACTTGTTGCAACATCTTCAGCAGCTGTTGGATTATTTGCAACAGAAGATCTATATGTTCCAACAGATTCCTTACTTGTTGCAGCATCTTTAGCAGCTGTTGGATTAATTGCAACAGATTAATTATATGTTGCAACATATTATGCATCAGTTGCAACATATCACGTCCTGTTGCAAGAAATTCTAATATCAACTCTGGTTTTATCCAAAAGGTAGTTAACTTGTTGCAACAAATAGTTAACTTGTTGGAACAAGTAAGTATCTTGCTTTAGCAACTTAGTAACTTTTTCACATCTGTTGCAACATTTGCACCAGTTGTTTCATTTTTACTAACAGATTAGGTATTTGTTCCAACATATTTGCGACTTGCGTAAAACTACTGAAACAATATATAGGGGTACTGAGCATAGAATATATATTTAGCAAAATTACATTATGTGTTCATCCACCATAATTCAAATGCAAGCAAAGCATAAGAGAAATTATTTAATGCAAACATAGTTTAAGAGAAATTGTTTGTCCCCACATTAAGGCTCCAACACCTTATCAATAATTCCACAAGCCTACCTCCATTGCATCCTCTCCACAGTATTGTCACTCAATAAAGTATCGGGATTGGTCATATTCGTACGGGTAAGCAAAGCGTAAACAAAAGCAAGTAACTAGGAAGCACATGCCTTATTGGTCTCATTGCAGGGGATATCCTTCTTCCAATCAAACACCCATGATTCATTCAGCAAATTTTCAGGCAAATGTGAGAACATGCCACTCTGCTTTAGCAACTTGGGGAACAAATCCAATATCGGCTGCATGTGTTAGAAGAAAGCACTATCGTCGTTACATGGGATGTTGCAATCATAAATATTTATGATACCCTCCTCAATGATGATCTCAATAGTGACTAAATGGTTGTCATTAATATTCATGACAGCTACGATCTTTTTGGCACCAATCCACTCACAGCCACCTGGGTAGGGTACACTACCTCTGGGATAAGAGAGACCATCATCGTCCCACCTAAAGAGAGCAAGTCTTTGCTTATAAGGCACAACACCCACATGTGTAGCCTCATCGGCCAACTCTAAGTACCTGTTGCGAATGTGATGGTAGAAGTTGAGGTCCATGATTCTATCAGAGGAATCATAGTGCTCAGGGAAATTGAGCTGCCTCATACGCATCAGCAACAAGATTTCATCTACATACTGCAGTAAAAGTATCAAAACAGTCAGTCACTTGTTGCAACAGGTAGTTAACTTGTTGCAACAAATAGTTAACTTGCTGCAACAGATAGTTAACTTGTTGGAACAACTAAGTATCTTGCTGCAACAACTTAGTAACTTGTTAGAACAACTAGTTAACTTTCTGCAACAAGTTCAACAGATTGCAGGACTTGTTGCAACAACATACTAATTATATAAATATATACAAGTGTTGAAACTTACCCAATCCTCCCACCATATGTGCATGTCTGTCATAACCTTGAAGTATTCGGCCCCAAATTTATGCATTGAGTACATTGCTTTCCCACTCCTTTTGGATTTGATCAAGGTTTCAAGCCTTTTCTTTTTTGGGGATTTACACGCTTGAAAATATCTACCTTTTTAGCACTTGTGGCACAACTTCAGCAGGAGGAGTAGCAATAGACATCTGTGGAGTACTTGGTTTCCTTGCTCTACAATCAGAAAGTGCCTTGGAAATTGTTTTAGCCCTCTTACGAATCCCAATAGGAGTATAGGGTGAGCTAAGCTTCTTGGATGGATTGACACCCCTCTTGGACATCAAACTCTTTATAGAAAAATTTGTATCATTTTGTGCCTGAACTAAACTTTCAACCTTGTTTACCAAATCATCCATTTTCAACTTGCAAGTACTGCATTCACAAGCACAAGAAGACACCTTAGAGGAACGGGCACCAAATGAAGAATATCTACCCAACCTATATGGGATATTTGTGGTCTGCCCACCACCACCACTTTGGGGAGTATATCCACCAACTCCATCACCACCATCATCATAATCTCTTCTTTTATCAGCAAGACCTTCCACAGCTTGTCTTGCAACATCAACAACAATATTAATATCAACACCATTACTAACACCATCACCAATATCATCACCAACATCAACATCAACATCACCATCACCACTAATAACAACACCAGCCCTTATGATAATTGTGGCTCCAGTCACTTCATCTTTTATCTAATCAATCAATTTATCAAGCGCAGATTTCCCAAGCCCTAAACTAACAAGACATAGCATGTGCAACTCTCGTTTTGTCGGGATAAGCCGTGGGTGCACAACCTACAACAAACAAATAGATACATTCAAATGGTTGGAAGAATTTACAAAATGTTGTAATAGGTTGACAAGCTAACAATTTAACAAATAACTTGATCTATTGCAACAGGTGTTAAACTTGTTCAATATGTTCAAATAAGTGTGTAATATGTTGCAACAACCCCCACATATGTTCCAAAAACCTCCTCAATTGTTGCAGCATATTCTTCAGCTATTGGAAAAAACAAAAGAGTTGCCGCAGCTTCCTCTGTAACTGTTTTGATATTTTCCAACAGATTGTGAACCTATTGCAACAACTGAATCAGTTTTTCCAACATCTTCAGAGTTGTTGCAACATATTCACTATCTATTGGAAAATATCATAACAGTTGCTGCAGCTTCCTCTACAACTGTTTTGAATTTTCCAACATATTCAGAGGTTGTTGCAGCAGATAGATGTATGTGTTGCAAAAAGTAGTTACTTATTATAAAACTATTCAGGGATATTTTCCAACAGATTCTAACTTACTGCTTCCTTGGGGGAGGGGGGTTAAAAAGATTAAGATTCATTTTTTTGTTGCTGTTTTTGGCAGCCAACCATCTGAGAATTCTTGGAAAACAAATTTCTTCCGAGTAGTCCCTGACTTAACTCCGGAGGTGAGGAATGGCTTCAAATGCCCAAGCCTAGAAAAAATTATGCCACCTAAAATCAAAATAATCAATGAAGGAAAAGAATTAAAAAGATAAAACATTGAAGAAAGAAAGTTTACCATGAAGGCCCAAGGGAAGTCATAGATGTTGGAAGTCTTCACATTAGGGTTCAAAACTTTCGACAAATATTTAACAGTCAATTTAAAACTTTTATGACCCTATGGATAGTTATTGAATGCCTCATGATACTCCGAGAGTTTAATCAAACCAAGTTGTATATTTTTCTTTACATTCTTTGCCCAAAGAATAGAATGCACAAACCAAACTAAGCACAATGACTCCTTGTTCTTTCTTGACAAAGTTTTTGACTTCAAGTCTTCTAGCAAATTCTCTACCTTGTAGCTCTTTCCAACAACATCCACTAAATTCAAATCATCATCAACCTTGGCTTTACTTTTCTTAACTTTCTTGGCTGTCTTGGATGACTTGGGTGTCTTGGCTCCCTTCTTTAATATAATTGCAGAAAAAGGCTGAGAAGGAGCATGATACCTCAGTCCGGTGATTATGACAAACTCCTTGATGCCAAAACAAACTGGCGTGCCGCAATAGTTTATCCATATTTCATCAGTTTTGCTACAAATAATTCTTCGTTTGAGAAGACCATACACAATGGTCATTTGAAACCTTGCATTGTTGTCCTCAGGCAAATCTAGCTACATCCCAAAACATTTGGCCCTGAAGAAATCCTCCAAGTCCTCCTCTTAAAGTATCTTGCTAAAGTAATCAAAGGGCTTGCCCATGACTGATTTTACAACATGATCACCATTCAAATCACCAAGTTTATCCATCGGCATCTGCACACGAAACTTCTCAATACTGAAACTTTTGACAACTTCATCAGCGGAAGGTCTGTCAATATCAGTCCCAATAGAAAACTCAACAGCTCCGGTCGTCGACCTTTCAAAAGAAGCAGTTTTATCCTCTTTATTTTCTTCTTTATATTCTTCATTGTTAGCATTATTGTCATCATCATCATCATCATCATCTTCTTCTTCTTCTTCCTCTTCTTCCTCCTCTTCTTCCTCCTCCTCTTCCTCCTCCCCTTCTTCCTCTTCTTCTTCTTCTTCTTCTTCTTCTTCTTCTTCTTCTTCTTCTTCTTCTTCTTCTTCTTCTTCTTCTTCTTCTTCCTCTTCTTCCTCCTCTTCTTCCTCTTCTTCCTCCTCCTCTTCCTCCTCCTCTTCTTCCTCTTCTTCTTCCTCCTCTTCTTCCTCCTCTTCTTCCTCCTCTTCTTCTTCCTCTTCTTCTTCTTCTTCTTCTTCTTCTTCTTCTTCTTCTTCTTCTTCTTCTTCTTCTTCTTCTTCTTCTTCTTCTTCTTCCTCTTCTTCTTCTTCCTCCTCTTCTTCCTCTTCTTCTTCCTCTTCTTCTTTTTCTTCTTCTTCTTCTTCTTCTTCTTCTTCTTCTTCTTCTTCTTCTTCTTCTTCTTCCTCCTCTTCTTCCTCTTCTTCTTCCTCTTCTTCTTTTCTTCTTCTTCTTCTTCTTCTTCTTCTTCTTCTTCTTCTTCTTCTTCTTCCTCTTCCTCTTCTTCCTCTTCCTCTTCTTCCTCCTCTTCTTCCTCCTCTTCTTCTTCGTCTTCGTCTTCTTCTTCTTCTTCTTCTTCTTCTTCTTCTTCTTCTTCTTCTTCTTCTTCTTGTTCTTCTTCTTGTTGTTCTTCTTCTTCTTCTTCTTCCTCTTCTTCGTATTCTTCTTCTTCTTCGTATTCTTCTTCTTCTTCTTCTTCTTCTTCCTCCTCTTCTTCCTCTTCTTCTTCCTCTTTTTCGTCTTCTTCTTCTTCTTCTTCTTCTTCTTCTTCTTCTTCTTCTTCTTTATCTTCTTCATCTACTTGATCTTATTTACTTTCTTTGCCAGAAACTACTGCTTGAGAGGCTTCCTGTTCAGCAATTTGTTCAGAAAGAATATTTGCCTGTTCAGCAAGATCATCTAATGATGCCCCCTTGGCTCTTTTACTAACTGCAGATGATTCGTCCCCTTTTCTTTTTCGTGGAGACATTTTATCTGCACACAGGAGATAAACAAATACAATTTCATTTGATTTGTGCATCATTCAAAGTAAACAAATAATAATTTTTTACAACAACTGAAGCATATGTTGCAACAAGTTTGTAATATGTTGGAACAACTCAATCATATGCTCCAACAACTTCATCTGTTGTTGCAACAAATTAGACATCTGTTGGAAAATATCAATACAGTTGTTATAGCTTCCTTAGCAACTGTATTGATTATTTCCAACAAATGGATAATCTGTTGCAACAATTGGTGAAGTTGTTAGAACATATTATGGAGTTGTTCCAACAGACTAATCTGTTGGAAACCATCAGAATAGTTATTGCAACTTCCTTAGCAACTGTTTTAATAATTTCCCACAGATTGTGAATATGTTGCAACAACAGATTCACTTGCTGCAACAACCTCAGCAACTGTTTGAGTTTTTTCCAACAGATTACTCAGTTGTTGGGTAAAAACAAAACAAAGCCAAGGCCCTTTTTCCAAAGACTTACAAGGACAACAACATATATTTCATTATCAGCAACATCAGTGCACATTTACAAATACACAACCGTAAAAAAATGAACAAAATACACACCATTGAAGAGACACCCTACCCATGTTCTTTCTCTTCTTGTTTAACCAAAATTCATCATTTTTATACTTTAATTTCAAAACCCTAACTTTTGAACCAGAAAAAACATTTATTTCACCACAAACACACAACCATCACAAGTTAAACAAAATACACCAACCTCAACTGCCAAACAAGTGCTGAAGTTGCTGCAACAACTTACTTACCTATTGGAAAAAATCCAAAAAAAAAATCAAACTCTTTTTTCAAAACCCCAAGGAGAACAAGAACACAAACAATACCAAAAACCATAACTTCACAGCCACATACACTATTTAAAAACACACAAACCCCAACAAGTGAACAAATAGAGCAAATAAGGAGTTTGTCAACCCTAACAAGCCTTTTTTTCGAAATCCCAAGGAGAACGAGAATACAAACAACACCAAAAATCATAATTTCACAACCACATACTCTATTTACAAACACACAAACCCCAACAATTAGAACAAATACAGTAAATAACGGTTTCTCAAGCATTAAACAACAAAATAAACAACATTGAAGACAAACCCATGTTATTCTTCTTCTTCTCTGACCAAAATCATCATTTTCGCACTTTGATTTCAAAACCCTAACTTTAAAAGAGAGAGAAATGAAGAGCAACAGTGAAGACAGAGAGAAATGAGAGCAGCAGTTCGTCGATTTGGCTTTTGAAGAGGTTGATGAGGGACGGTTTTGAAGAAGCAGTTGACTTCCCAGTTCAATTCGCTTTGAAGGAGCAGTTTGAGTTGAGTTCGAGTTCGAGTTCAGTTCGTGTGTCTTTGAATGAGAGCTTTTGATTTGATATGGACCGATGTTGATTTTGATATAAATGGGGAGTTGGATTAAATGGATTGGGGTCTTTTTTGTATTTTGTAAAAGATTAGGAAGTTTGAAAAATACATTTTGAACCCCAATTTTCTTAATCCTAAATTTAATTGGATTTTGATTTCATGTGGTCCCCACAAGTCACTTGTGGTAATTTCACAACTAAAAGGTCACCTTTAGTTAAATTTTCGTAGTGACTAAATATATATTTGAACTGGGTAGAAGTGTATCTTTTAAATACCCATAGCTATCAGACAGACGCGTGAAAGCAACTGCATCTCACATATCAATTGAACCAATCAGGTATTGACACTTGTTATTTAAAGACTTATATCTAAAAAAAAAATAGACAATATAAAATAAAACAGAGTAAAAAGGAAAAACGTTCCCACCCATCTCCCAAACGCACAATCCCTTGCCTTTTTCTTTCTTCACCCGCCTATAATTATTCATATTCATGTTTATTCTAGGTTCTATTCAATTAAAGAGATCAATGGAGGTAAAATCAACTTAATCATGATGTCCACCTTAAATCTTATTCAGCTCTAAAGAAACAATTAATTCCTCAGGCAACCTGTCATGGTTTCCGATTGTTTAAAGATGGCCGGAGAACATGCATATTTGCCATAATTTCCGGCAATTTGAAGGTGGCCGGAAAACACGCAATCTGCTATAGCTTTCATTTTCATGATACCATTTTTTGGTTCCAGTTTCTTTTTCAATCCAAAAATACATATCCAGATATAAGCTTATGTTTACTTTAACAAATTCATCATTGATTATTGAATATTTTCCAGAAAATTGCTAGTTGCTTTCTCTGTACATCCATGGCAACCTGTGTCCAAGTTCCACGATCGGAAGTGAAGTGTTTTTATAAAATGGTTAAAGTATTGGTTCCATAAAAAAATTCCAAAAAGAAAGAAAGAGAAACAGAACAAGAAAATTTGAGGCATCCACTCGCTCAAGTATGTGTGAAACACACGAGACTTTCCATGTTAAGGTGAGGATCTACAAGATACACATTTGCCAAGTTCAAGTGTTTATCCGGTTACTATGTAAGTTTAAGTGTCTAACTTACAACTGTGCCAAGTTTAAGGGGCTATCTAGGTATTTAGCCATATTTTAAAAAGTTTTTTTTTCCAAAAGTGCTTTTTAAAAAAATACTTTGGACAAAAAACAGTTTGTATTTGATCAATTAATTTAAAAAGTATTTTTGAGCAGCAACTAATGTTTGGTCAAGCTTTTAAAAAAGGAAAAATTACATTGTATGTTAATTTGGGCAACAATGCTACCAAAATTGACCCATTTTTTTAATTCTTACAAAAAATGACCCAAATTTCTCTCTCTCTCTCTCTCTCTCTCTCTCTCTCTCTCTCTCTCTCTCTCTCTCTCTCTGCCTTCTTATATGTTTGTATATGTTGGTGTATATTGGTATAAGTGCCTGTATGTGTTTGTATATGTCTGTATATGTTTGTATATTTTGTGCTATTTTTTGTAATGTAACTTTTGGGCCATTTTTTTTACAATGTAAGTGACCAACTTGTATATTTCTGAAATTTTCCCTTTAAAAAAATGCTTCAAGTGTATTTTTTTCAGAAGTGTCTTTCAAAAAAGTGTTTTTGAGCAAAAGCTATTTTTTAAAATTTTTAAAAACTGTTTTTGCTACTCTCGAAATATTTATTTTCTCTCAAAAGCTTGGCCAAACACCTCTCTTTTTTAAAATAATTATTGAAAAATAATCACTTTTAGGGAAAAAATAAGCTTAACCAAACAGGCTAGAAATCATTTTTTCCGTATAAACTAAACAAATTCTTGTTAGTAGTATTAGAGTGTGTTTCATATGAAGGAAAGTGTTTTTCATGAAACCGCTTTCCTAGATAATAAATGTTTTCTTGGAAACAAGCATGTTTCTCGCTTATTTTCTAGTGTTTGGTAAGTAAACAAAAAAATTCAAGAGCATTTATATATAATCTGACAAAACACTATCGGGGTGGGATAAGGTAGAGACTAGGGGTTCGGGGGTGGTAGGGGTAGGATGATTAAGGGGTGGGGGAGGGGGCGTTGGATCGGTGGGGATGTGATAATGAAGTTGCAATATCACTTATAGAACTTGTTTTCCCTACTTCCATAAAGGAAGTCGTTTTCCTCTTTTTTTAATGAATTTGTTTTCTTAGAGAAAATGTTTGCCAAAAAATTGACCAACCAAACATCACAAAATTGAAAAACGTTTTTTCGTCGTACCAAACACACCTTTTGTATACATGATAAAATATAGTCTGACACATGGCATGACCAGAAAGGAACATGTGGCATTAGAAGACGAAATGTTGCTTAGTCGTTTAACTTGGTCGGAATGGGAGGCCCCGGTTAACCCCGGAGAAAACTTTCCAAGTCAATTGTTTCGAGTCATTAATTAGGGATAAACGTTGTGTGACCGGTCCGGGGTCGAAGCAGAGGTTACGATTTAGAACTAAAACAACATTTATTGTCTATTATTTCTCATTATTAGAATTTAATCACAGCTTAAGTGTTGAGGTATTTGTACTATAAAAGGAGCCTGAAGGCCTCTCAAAAGGATCATCGAATAACAACAACTTACACACATTCATACTATCCAATTTCTAGCAATTAAGTTTATTTTATCATTCTTTTGTACCGGGTTACCATTAATTTAGCAAGGCCAAAGCAAACAGTTGTTCCACCGGAGGAAAACGTATCAAAGGATTCACTCCAAGTATCAACATAGCCCAGACTTATTTAATTCATTATTGCTTTACAATATTTTACTAATTTATTCATTTAAATTCTCTAGTCATTATTGGTTTTATTATTCACTGTTTATAACAATCAATTCACATATCATTTAGATCTCAAATAAATTTAACTGTACTATTTGTGAGGGTAAACAGTTTGATGCCCGATAATAAGGATATTATTTTTTTGCTCTAATTACTTTACTTATTACTTTTTAATCTCTGTTACTATGTAGTTCTAACAATGATGAACACTAGAAACCAAATTGATGGAGTATTGAACAACATTAATGCACAGGAAAGAGATTCGGCAATAAGAGAAGTTAGGGTGGGGAATCATCAAGCCCAGATTTCTCCTCGTGGATCCAAGCATACGGGAAATGATTTAACTCCCAATTATGAGCACGAAGAAGAAGTAGCAGCTACAAACCCAGGGTTAGCAAAAATCCTGGACCTGTTGGAAAAGCAACAAAAGGCTATTGCTAAGTTACAAACATGACGAAATAATGTTGGAACAAACTTACCCAATACGAATACTGATCACGCGAAAAACAGTGGTGAGACCCGAGGTGACAAAGACATTATGCAATATTTGGAGGCCCTTTCTAATCGGCTTGAAAAAAATGAAAAAGAATTAAATAATCTATTGGATCAGAACGAAAAACAATTTAAGGCATTCATTTCCAGGAGAGACCAGATTCCGGGAGTCCCTCCGGTATTGAAGGGACCGGATGCGAAGAGATATGTACAGTTGCCGTATCCACCCAGTACAGTGCGCAAATTAATCCCGAAGAGGTTCAAAATGTCGGATCCACCTAAATATTATGGGACCATGGATCCACAAGAACACGTGATTGCACACACATGTGCATTAAAGGGAATGATATGCAGCCAGACGAGGTTGAGTCTGTTCTACTCAAAAAATTTGGTGAAACATTGTCCAAAGAAGCAATGACTTGGTATTCACTGCTCCGGAGCACTTGATTCATTCTTTCGAGATGCTTTGTAAATGTTTTTATCAAAGCGTATACCGGAGCAAAGAAGGTGTCAACAAGGAAGGTAGATATCTTCAAGATTTCCTAGGGCGATGCTGAATTGCTTCGTGAGTTTGTTATAAGATTCCAAAAGGAACGGATGTTGTTGCTGGCTGTCCTAGATGAATAGGCAGCAGAGGCGTTTGCAAGGGGATTAAACCCAAGAAGCTCGAGCGCCTCATTGAAATTAAAAGAAAGCCTATTGGAATTTCCCGCTACAAAATGGGCGAATGTTCATAAAAAGTATGAATCAAAAATCCGAATGGAAGATAATCAGTTCGGATTACTGGCTGGATCAAATGGCAGGAGTCGGACCATGACAGACCAAGAAAGAATGTTGATCACGATCCCAGTTATAGGAAAGCAAGGTATCAATCGTATGGTCAATAAGAGAAATCCCATTCAAGACTAGAACGAATCAGAATAATCCATATGAGAGGCTAAATACTGATAGACAAGGATTGCAGTCCAAACTGCCATAGTGGTTTCAGGTACAAATAATATTGAAAACCTGAGGTTGGCGGAATATAACTTCAATGTTGATTTGGTGGAATTGGTCGTAACATTAAGTAAAATTGATGGTGTGAAGCGGCCTGACTGATGAGGTCAGATCCCAATCAAAGGGATATAAGATTATTTTGTGATTACCATGGAACCAGTGGTTACCAGACCACTGACTGGGATTTGGTCAATCAAGAGTCTCAAACCAAACCACGTCACGTTATCAACATGATAATTGATGAACTCAGAAAAACCAAGAAAATCCCTCTGAATGGAACTGATGAGGTGACAGGAGTTTGTGGGAACCCTTGATCATAAATAAAAGAAAGATTTGTTGATTGGAGATAGAAGTGAAGAGGAAATTTTATCTCGACCTAGCGATTTGGTGATTTCTTCTTTGATTAATAGTCGCGTAGTTTCGGAGTCGCAGTTGTTCTGAGAAGTGCAGTGAATATTATTCAGTGGGGGATTCATAGAACAGTTAGCAATGATGGGTGAAATAGAGTTACCCGGAGGAATTCAGAAAGAAATTATAGAGTTATTAGTTGTCATCGGAGGCGGAGAGTGGAAGAAATTCATACCAAGAGATTGAATGTCAAAATTGTTTGAGGTAAGTTTTAAATTTTTTGAATGCTTTTTCTAAGGAAAATTCAACACTTATTGCAGGATAAAAAAAAAAGCGGATTCCAGCAAGAAATGAGTTCAGAGGCAAAGGAAGATTACAAGACTACCCGGAGAACTTAGAAAGCACATGCTGCACTCTTTTTCCCTTTGATCGATTTTTATCCTTGAAAACAAGAAAAGAATTTTTCCAGCAAGGTTTTTAATGAGGCAGCAACAAATGTGTTACCTCAAACAAATTGGATTGGTCGAATATCAGAGGCCTCAGGAAATCAAGAATGATTCAAAAGGTTTTTGAAAGGAGGTACCAAGACCAGATAATGGAGACTGACGAAGAAAATGTCATAGGAAGTCAAAGCTTTTAAATCAAAAGTGTGATACAGTTTTCTTAGGTGACTGTTAGCCAAGCTATAAGCCGGCCAGTCAAAAAACTATAAAAGTTTGATGGATTTATTTCCTAAAAGTTTGATGTTACAATAAAAGAAAAATGTATTAGTCAAATAGACTTTTTCTCTCCCAAAAAAGATTGTGATTGAGGGTTATGCATACTCGAATTATATGCAAATTATAAGTTTGCATTTAAGAAAATAATGGCCAAATGAATTAGAGATGTCTAATTCATCAGCATAGTTATAACTTATAAGGCCTCATTCATGAAAAGAAAATGGAGTCGGAAGTATCATTCCCTGCCGAGAAAATCAAATTTAAGGGTATATGAACCCGAGAAAATCAAATTTGAAGGGTATATAAGCCCAATAAATACAAATTCAGAGGTGTTAAAACCCAAGAAAGTTAAGCGCAGTAATGTTTAAGCATGATGAGATTATTATCCATTTGGAGATATTTAATTCGATGATTATAAGATAACCAAAGTAGAAAAGAGGAAAAAAACGCGAAAGTTATTTATCCAAATGCACTCAAGTGAGCATAATTTGCACTTATATGTTGTTTTCAAAATAAAAAGAAAGAGTCCATTTGCCTCAAAGAGAAAAGGAGTCTAGGTGAACGGAAGATTAAAAGCTAACTTCCGGTACAATGCATCCGGGTAAGCTTAGATTATTTATGTATATTTAATTTTACATTAGAATAAGGTATAGTTGTCGGAATTATAACAATGCAGTAGGGTGAAGAATTGTATTTATTAAGAGTTAGAAATACATGTTGGTAAATCGAAAAGGGCTACAATATATCAGCAAGTTGCTAAGTATCAAACTAAACATCAATCAAAACATCCATTGTTCTCATCAAAATTCCAGTAAAAATGAAGTGTTATTATTACTAGAAGACATAAAGACAAGCTCTGCCTGAATCACTTCAATGGAATAAACATTGAAGAGTGAGTAACACCACAGTAAAAATTCTCCTTGTAGTGAAAATTCTTCCTATATGATTACGGTGAAGTTAGCTTACGAGCTTCTTCTTCAAACCTCTCTGGAACCGTCTGCGAGGATGATCAGGGAACTGCTTGGCAAGACTATCAGTATACATGTCAAGAAGAGCATCGAGAAGCTAAACTTCTTAAACGTTCTCTTCTTTGGTTGCTGCCTTCTTTGGTTGCTGCCCAGTAACCTCGCTTTCATGCTCTGTTGAGAAAAAGCCTGAAGAAGAGAAGTGGCAACAGTGAAAAAATGGAAGACGTGATAGTGAAAAGTCCCGGAAGTAAAAGTGGAGATTTGATTAATGAAAGCAACTGGTTATCAAAAGAAAGAAATTTGGCCGTAGGCCATATCCCAGACCCACAGAAAGGGCCGGTTCCATGGTCTGCTTGGGTACAAATAAGACTTAGGAAAATTCCATTAAAAAATTGACAATCATTCGGAACAAAAAAGTAGAATGGAAATAACAATTTTAAAGTTTAGAGCAAGTACGAGAGCTAAGTGTTCGGTGCAGCTCTGGCAGCGAGTGGTGACTCAGAATCTTCACTCCCCAGTCTATCCACTTCTGGATCCTGGATGTCCTCGAGAGTTATCCTCACAGCCTCCAGAACGATTTTAGCTTCAAGCAGTGACATAGGAAGATCAACATAAAGAGCACATGATTCTTCAAGTGTGTCCCTCTGAGTTTTTAAGATGGCTAGATCACGACGAAGTCGTAATTTTTTGCATCGGGCTCGAAGGCACTCCCGAGAAAACTCAACACTGAAAAGCTGGCCCTGGATGTTGCTCAAATCCTTATCAAACTTGGCAGACTTATTCTGAAGACTTATATACGAGAAAGTCAGAATTTGAAGAGAATTCTCTCGGTCCCTTAGTGAATTAGTGTCACGACCCAACCGGAGGGCTATGACGGGTACCAGGAGCTCACCTACCGAGCACCTTTGAACATACATCTCATAACCATTTCTAGGTGGACCACAAAGATAGCTCCTAGGCGTCATACTCTGTATAGGCATATATCACAAGATAATGACACATCTCTATATAACTATCAACAACTATGCCCACTTCCGCAAGCCGATTATGCTGCCAAAATATTATACAACAATATGAACTAATAAGGTTAGAGAACATCTAGCTACATACATCTGTCTAGGAGCCTCTACATAGAATACAGGAATCCACAAGATGGGGCAGGACTCCGCCATGCCCAAGTATATACACAAAAGAGTAATACCAATAGACTGCAGCTCCGAAGCAAATGGAGCGCTCCTGAAACTCCACTGACGAAGCTCCTAAGGATTTGATTCGTCCCTCTGTCTACTTGCGGGCATGAACGCAGCGTCCACAAGAAAGGACATCAGTACGAATAATGTACTGAGTATGTAAGGCATGAGTAGTAACATGATAAAAGCATGAAGAATAGCGTAAGATAAAATAACCATGTTTATACCTCATGATACCTCTTAAGACATTGTCATGCTTACTTAACCTTTTTCTAGCAGAAACATTTCATATATCCACTTACATACCCATGCAATACAATACCGTACCCGACCATATAGACTCGGTATTATCTGTACCCGACCATAGTAAGGTTCGGTAGTATCTGTACTCGGCCATAATAGCACTCGGTAATATCTGTACTCGATCATAGATGGACACGGTAACATCCGTACCTAACCATACTAAGGTTCGGTAGTATCTGTACCCGACCATAATAGAACTCGGTAATATTTTTACCCGACCATAGTAGGACTCGGTAACATCCGTTCCCAACTGCAGTGGTATGCGGGTAATAAATATCATACCCGGCCATATAAGCTCGGTAGTATCCGTACCCGGCCGTAGTAAGGCTTGGTATATAAAATAGCTATATACATATATAATATAAATAGCATGCATGAGAGCCTAAATAAGAGCTACTACTTTATCAGAGTGACGTAAGGTCGGTAACCTCCGATTTATATTATGGAACAATCATCATCGCTATATCCCACCTTGAAGGAACAAGTAACATAAGGTGAGATCAACAACAATGAATAAAATTAAGAAAATAATGAAATAAACTCAATAATCTCATAATAGCATCAAATCCATAAGCTTTGGAATCTCTAGAAATGGAATCATCATCATCATCATAGAATCTATCTTAAGCATCACAAGAACTTTGAGAATCATGAACTTCTAGCTTTTTGGAAATAAGGACGTTATGGAAAACAAGTATGGGTTCATAAGGAAAGAACCATGCCTTTAGAAAGAAAGGGGACAGCCTTAACATACCTTTTTGATCTCCTATTACTTAACTCTTATCCTCCCAAGCTCATAAAGCTAAATTCAAGAGAATTCATACTATTGTTAGGCTTATCGTCATATGCTTATCGTAAGCTTTCAAATTAAATCCTTTTAGAATAGCCGAAATTCGGGCAAAATCTCCTCTGTATATCCCTAGCCCGAAATCACAATACCAACAACTAACAACAACAACAACACTAACATTAATAACATCATCCTCAATACCAAAATATTCCATAAAACATCCCACACGATGTTTATTCGATTTCTCAACCAACAAGTTCATTATACGATCATTTAATAACTCTATCTCCGTAAACCTAAATCAATATCAATAAGGATAGATTCTTACCTTATTCCCACTAGAGCCACAATATCTTCAATATTCACCTTGAATTTAAGCCAAGATCCACCGCAACACGATACTATAATCACAACTATACGCTATTCGAACCTAAATCCCGAGATTTCACTTGATTTGGGCTAAAATCTGATGGGTGGAAGTTGGGAGAATGTTCCAGAGGATTTGGGATATTTTTGAGGGGTGGTTTGGATGAAAATAAGGGGTAAACCCCCTTTTATGGTTTGCACCAACCTAATTTTTACCCTTCGCGTTCGCGCCACCTTAGGCGCGGTCGTGAAGAGTTGCTGTCACGACCCGACTAGTGGGTCATGACGGGTACCCGGAGCTGGCTATCGATCACCACTCACAATGCTATCTACCATACTCAACCTGAACAACTATCATTTTCAACATATGACTCGTTATAATCCAATTCTCGAATCTCCCAAAACATGTATATATACATACATATAAGCCCACAAGGCTACAAAATAATATACAAAAAACACTGAGGTGATCATGAGACATTTATTACCCCACATCTGTATCTACGAGCTTCTAACTGGAGTGCTAGAATCATAGGGACGGGACAGGACCCGGTCATGCCCCAAATATGTGCACAAAAGAATATACCAATAAACGGAAACTCTGGAGAAGTGGAGTGCTCCGATACATCAGCTGATAATGCTTCTAGGGATCTGGACTGTCTCCCTGTCTACCTACGGGCATGAACGCAGCATCCACAAAACAAGGATGTCAGTACGAATAATGTACTAAGTATGTAAGGCATGAATAATGACATAATAAAGAGATAAGCGACATGAGATAAATAGATAACCTGCCCATACGATTGCCTCTTAAGGCGGATACCATGCATGCTAACTTTTACTTTTAAAATCACATCATAACATATGTATATGTATATATAAGTAAGTTGTCTGAGTCATATGTCATTACTAGCCCGCATCCGAGTATCCCGTGTCCGGGATAGTCGTCTCACGCTGCCCACTGGTGGTGACTGCCTGGCCAATTAGGCCCGATATAACTATCATCATCCATAAGCCGCCCACTTACGCTTAGCGTAGTGGTGTCCGCCCGACCAACTAGGCCCGGTACAATCATACATAAAAATAAGCATGCATGTGAGCCCAATCAAAGCTACAATCATATCGGAGTGACGTAAGGTCGGTGACCTCCGACTATATTATGGAACATTCATCATCACTATGTCTCACCTTGAATGAGCTAATATCATGAGGTGAGACTACAATAAGAAATATTCTCAATGAATTCATGAAGTAAGATTGTCAAATCATAATAGCATCATCTCATAAGCTTCGGGATCACTAAGAAATAGGATCATCATCATCACCATTCTCATAGAAAATATCTTGTCTCTAGCTCATAAGGGACTCTTAATAAGCTTAGACTTTCAACTGGAATGTAAGAAGGTCATGGAAATTATAGGGAAAAAATCACAATGTAAGAGTCATGCCTTTGAAAGAAGGGAAAATAGCCTCACATACCTTTACGTCTTATTGGCGACTAAACGTTCTCCTTCCAAGCTCTCGACTCTACATCAAGAGAATTCGTACTAAATTAGCTCATTTAAAACATGCTCAAGTCTAAACTAAATCGACTAAGGGCTAACGAAAATTGGGCAGCAATTCCTTTGTTTCGTCAACTTTCTCCATACTAAACAACTCCCAAAATATCATAATCAATAGATTTCTTCAAATTAAGCTTTGTTTAATTCTCAAGACTACCTCTCAAAACCATCCATAATCATAGCTACAACACACATCATATCCCCTTTCATATAATACTTCCTCAACGTCATTAATGTCATTTACAACAAGAGTATAATCACGGCATGTCAAGAATTATGACTCAAGTCAAGTTACTATTCAAGAATATCATTAAATCCATGTTTGAGATTTGTATTCTTCTTCCTTCCTTCATTCAAGTTACTCCACAACCAAATACTCTTAATAACATAGAATAGATGTAAAACTCACCTTTTATTGTGTAGGGATGAACTTTGGATGCATATGCTTCACTTGAGAGAAAACCCTAGCTTCAACTTCTAAGAGATTCTTGACTTCTAGCAACCCTAGAAATCTTCCTTGCACTTGATTTCCTTGGATTGGTGATTTTGATCCTTGAGTTGCCTTGGATTTATGTTAATGAAATATGTAGAAGCTTCTAGGGGTCTTGAGAGAATTGGAGAAGTGGAAAGAATGAAAAATTTAGAAGTGGGAACATGTATTTATACTTGGATATTATTCAGCCCCGTCGGGACTTATACGGACCCTTATACGGTTTGTATAACATTATATGGTCCGTATAAGTGTCCTTATTTCACCATCAGGGAGAACGTATTTTCTGTTGGGTTATACGGACCGTATAAGTGGTCATATAACTCCACTTCTCTGAAATGATTTCCGTCGTTTCGTTTGATCTCTAATCCTTATGGAACCTTCTTAATACTTGTTTAACACTTCATTAGCAATATAAGGAGCGTTATAACTTTTCCTCAAGACATCATTAGATCAACGTTAGCTCGGTACTTGTAAAACTCTTTTGAAACACGACTTATACTTGACATTGTGCAACGACTTTTCTTCTCTTGCCTTAAATGTCTTTGGAATCTTAATGAGAACCGTTAAGTAACCTTTCTTACTTGTAGGGACATCGCATACATCTCACCCTGCGCTATTCTATCCATCACACGACGACATGAAATTTTTCGAAGTGTAACAGTTGCCCACTGGCTTCCCTTCGCATTCGCACCACTCCCAGGCACGTTCGCGCGGGGTTAATTCCTGCTTTGGCAGTCCGTCTTGAAATGCTCATAACGTTTGATTCCGATGTCGGATTGACGCGCGGTTTGTTGCGTTGGAAACTAGACTTACTAAACTTCAATTTAGGCTTTTGTTCCACCTTAAAATTCCTGATATACTAGGAGATATTCCTTTATCAAGTTAGACCAAAATTATCGTACGAAACTTTGCCCATCCTTTCTCTAAAGTTCCAACAAACTTACTTTCCTTAATTCACTTGCTCTCCAATCCTACCGTAACACACTAAGAATACTTTAAACACTCATAAATACAAGTTAAACATGTCCAACCTTATATATCTTTGAAACAAATCCCGGTGTACAAAATTAAGACAGCTAAAGTACGACGAATCTTAATGTAGAAAACTACAAGGTGTAACAATTAGCCGCATCTTCCAAGCGCATTTTCAGGGAAGCCTGGAGGGAATCCGAGTCTCGAATCTCAGCCTGTAGCCTCTCAACTTCATTCCTTAGAGATTTTTATCTTCTTGGAGCTTGACTTCTCCACGGGAGGGAGCAATCAATTGTGCAAATTCAGTAGTAAAGGTGGCAGCCGCATGACCCTGATAGAGGAACAAATAAGAGTGTCAGCTAGAAACACCGAAGACTCAAGGGTGAATTTACGAGGAAGGCAATATAGGTACCTGAACAAATAGATTAGCTGGGTGAGCTAGGGAGAATTCTAAATTGATCACCGGAGGTTCTGGACGAGAAGATAAGCCCGAGGTTTCGGCTTCAACTAGTGGAATGAAGCTTCTTTGTGATGATTGATAGACAGGAGCAGTAGGATTTCCTGGACACAATTCAGCAGAGAAAACCTTTGGTTCCCCGGATGCTTTGTTAGAATCATCATGCAAAGGGTCCTGGGGACTGCCAGCTTAAGGCCGCTCATTATCATCATCAATCAAAACCACCTTGGGCAATGTATCCTGTTGTGCTTTGCACCACACTTCCATAAGCCGGCGTCGGGTCCGTACTCTAGAACCAATTCCTATCGGAGATTTAACGCATCATTTGGCTTACGCTTTCGGATGGAAAAAGCAGTATTGACAATGTTGGACATGGCAGTTTTTTGAGTAGGGACTCTTTGGGAAGTGACCTGTCTCACAAGAAGACCTACAACGACAGAATTAATAAGAAAGAAAAAGGCAAAAAAAAAGGTGCGAAACCATATAAAAAAGAGCTAGCATACCGTGGCTTTTTCTCTTCCACCAATCGGAGGTCACACTTCTCCAAGATCGAGTCATGTTGGGTGTAGCATGCAACAGTGCAACAACCCATTAGAAAATCCCGACTAGGAGTTCAGGCTCTACAGGAACCGCTATGAAATAGCATACGAAAAGAGGGATTAAGCAAAAGGAAAAACAATAATATAGGAAGAAGAAAGGTAAAAATAGTAAACAAAAGGCTTATGAGTGTTATTCCATGCCTCCGAAAATGGTTCGGGAGTAATACATTGAAGATGGCATGTTCGGATCATTGCAAACCTATGAAGCCATTTTCGGTCAAAATCATCCTCCGGGTTGACTAAGCAGCGTCTTCCATGAGGATGTAAATGAACCAACCCTATGCGAAATAACCGGGGAGCGTACAAATACATCAAGTGGTATAGAGTGAATGTAATACCAGCCTGATCTGCCAGAATTTGAATACAATAGACCAGGCATCAGATTTGAGGAGCAAGTTGACCGATACAAACTCAGTATCGGCGGCAAAAGTCTTTAATGATTTGGGGAATTGGGAGATTGAAACCTATCGCAAAGGGATAGGTGTAAACTATGGAGAAACTTTCGAAGTGATGGTTCATCCTGGCTTCAGAGTTAACAACAAAAATTTCAACTTCGGGAGTGAAGTTGCAGTCCTCTTGAACTTGGGGATAGTATCAACATTTATGAAGGATTCGATTTCCTCAACAGATTGATGGTGGTTGACGGCTCTAAAATCTTCATGATATTTAAACCCAACAGGAAGAATATCAACAGCAAGGCAATTAAGGTCGACTTATTGGCTTGTTGGTGAAATTGGAGCTTTCCCAGAGCGACGTCCAGGAGATGGAGTGTTATTGGGGGATGAAGAAACAAACATAGTTGGAATCTTTGCAAGAAAGGAAAAGATGAAAATAAGGAAATTTTCATGAGAACTTTCTCTCGTTTTAGGAAAGGAAAGATTTGGCTGAATTTGGGCTTGATTTCTTGAGTTATGTACACTTAATTGAGGAAGACGAAGTGTTTGACATTCAAAGAGGCACAACTTTCCAGAAACGACAGTTTTATGTCAATCATTGTGATTGAAAGGTTGCCGGCAATTCGCTGCACAAGCATTGAATTCAAAGTTCGACAGTTGTCTTTTTTGAATGAATCGATGGGACGATTCATTTTCCCGCCATTAAGTGGAGATAGGTTTGGTGGCGTTTTAAATTCACTCCCTGGTGTCATTACTCTCCACCGAAGAGTGCGGGGACTATTTATATACATGATAAAATATATCTATATACATGATAAAATATAGCTTGACACATGGCATGATGAGAAAGGAACACGTGGCATTTGAAGACGAAACACTGCTTAGTCGTTTAGCTTGGTCGAATGAGAGACACTTGTTAACCCCGGAGTAAACTTGCCAAGTCAATTGTTTCGGGTCATTCATTAGACATAAACGTTGTATGACCGGTGTTGCACCCTATTTTTACCAAGGCAAAACAAAGTACAACTTAGGGGCTCTAAAAGGATTAATTATGTACAGAGTCGCCACCTAATTATTTATGGTGAATTAGGTCACCTAAAATTCATTAAAGTTAGTTTTTAAAGTTGATTTTATTTTAAAGTCTACGAAACCAAAAGATCTAGGTAAGGGTTCAATTAGTCTAAAGGGAAGGTATTAGGCATCCTTTAGAATCCACAAATGTGGTTCCCGGCTGGACCACTTTTAATTATACGAGGGATTGTGTAAAAAGGCTTGATTATTATTAATATGAATGTTCATGTAGTAAAAGGTGTAAATATTTACATATGTATAAAATACGTATTACATGATTATTTACAAGTGAACAAAGTGCACAATTACACCGACTAACAATTTTAGCTTTACATGAATATATCATAAAGGTAAATACTTAACAATGAACGAATATGACCGAACATAATGATTTTTATTTTCAGAAGCTATAACGAGTTTAAGGGATGTTCACAAATATTCAAGAAATTATTTCAAAAAGATGATTTAAGTTAACCAAAAAAATGTCAAGAATATTAACAGATATAGCACAACATTGTGAATGATGTGATATAAATAAAGAATAGAAGAAAAGTATAGCTTTGAAATGAAGTAATAACTGCCTAATATTAATTTGTCTAAAACACATAAAATTTTAAATCACATAAGCAGATCATAAATAAATACTACCAACCTGCACCCTAAAAAGTAAAGTTTCATTATATCTTATGCTTTGTATAATTTTAAGGATGTAAAAAAAAATAAACAAAGAATTTTAGAAGCTATTTGAACTTCCTTTGAGTGTCATCTTCGAGAAGAAACTCTGGATACCTGCATGAGACTTAGTAAAAATGTTAGTAAGAGAATAAATAACTATCGGATGAATTAAATAAATAATGAATAAACTTAAAATAAAAACCCGTCTTTGTGCATGGAAGGCCTTGGAAATCGACGGAAATTTCTTCATCGGCCAGATCTAGTAAATGGTGTTTCCCAGTGAAGCTTATCCGACAGTGCCAAAATGAAAAGAGAAATATAATCTATGTATATGTTAAGGTAGTATATACAATTCTATGTTTACATATGTAAATGTTTGTAACTGTGTATGTACAAAAGAAGTGTGTTTGTTTGAAGAAAAGAAGAGAATGAAAATGATTAAGGTGAGGGAATAATTCTGCCACAAGTGAAAAGAGATAGTTGGAGTTAGGAAAGGAATGGGGGGTCAGCTGAATGTAAACAAATGAAAAGGAGAAAAACATATTTTGCCAAAAAAAACTAAAGAGATGAGAATGAGAGAACTCTCCGGGGATCTCTGGAGGCTGGGTGTTAAATATCAAGGAGAAGAGGGGTGTGAGAAAAGTTCATCTAAAAGTCCAAACAAAATCCAAACAAATCCCTCAATTTGTGAAGTAAAATCTTTTCAAACAAATCTGCACAAAATTTCCACAGAAACATGTGTTTAGGGAGGAGACATAGATAAAAGTCAAAAAGGGAAGAAAGAGAGTGGAGCCCGCAAAGAAAATCAAAAAAGGGTTAAAAGGATAATGAAAGAAAAAAAATGTGGGATATCCACGCATTAAACATAACCAGGTAATTTATACCAAGTAATTTTGTGAATTAAGTATATTTGCCATAAACTCTGTATTAAAGTATAACTAATACACATATATAAAAAAAATGCAAAATGTAAATAAAAAATGTGGTTGGTACTTGAAAAAATGTATTGTGTTGAAAAGAGTTTAAAAAAAAATTATTTACTGAAACAAAATTGCAGTGGTGTGCTGTGTGTGTGGAAAATAATGAGGAGAGAGAGTTTTAGGGGAAAGATGGGGAGAAAAAATCAAAAAGGGGTAGGAAAGGCTCTGGAAAAATGAGGGAGAGTGAGGATAAAAAAGAGGAAGAAAGAGAAAAGAGAAGTTGAAAAAGGAAGAAAGGGAATTGATTTGGGAGATTGTATCGTTGAAAATAAATGGTGGAGGAGTGAATTTTGGGGATCAGTTGAAAAAATCAAAAGAGGAAAACGTGTGGGGCCTGCAGAGAAGAAAAAAGAGGAAAAGGAAATAATATGAGGGGTAGATGAGATTTAATTGTACATTGAGTGATAATTCTTTAATTTGCACAAGGTGAATTTTAAATATTTTTAATTAACTGTGCTTGCAATAAACTCTTCCAGCTTTCCGGTACTGACGGACTGTATTAAAATATAACTAATATACATATAAAAATGGGAGAATAAATATAAAGTTTTTTTTTAAAATGTAAATAAAAATGTGATTGATACTTTGAAAATGTTATGTGCTGTAAAGAAATAAAAATGATTATTTACTAAGATATAATTGTATTGTTGTGTTGTATCTGTACAGGTGACTCTGAAAAGGTAATGATTATTAAAATTAATTTAAATGACAATAAATTGATAAAAATCCTAATCTTTGCATAAATAAGGATAAGTATCAATAAATCGTATTAAAATTTAAAAAATATGTAAAAGTTGCATTTTTGTGCTATTTTGTGCTGAGACGTTAATTTCAAGAAGGATGAGCCAAAATTGGGTGTCAACAGCTGTCCCTCTTTGACCGGAGATGATGTAAGAGTCTTCGGACAAAGAAGTTGACATCGTGGCCAATTTTGGCTCGACCGAACAAACAATCATTTTGATAAAAATATGCTCGAACTCTTATTTCCTAGTTTCTACACACCTCGGATTGCTGGGATATCACGCCATGTAACACTTTTGCTTCGGCAGAGAATGCAGGTGCAGAAGGTAACGTCTTTGCTTCGGCGTGAATGTAGGCGCAGAAGATAACACCTTTGCTTCGGCGTGAATGCAGGTGCACAAGATAACGCCTTTGCTTCGGCATAAATGTAGATGAGGCTGTGTAGCCATGTGATATCTCCGGTTGTCTTCGGAGACTTGATGAAAATCCTGTAAAGTTCAGGACAAAGTAAAGTGAATGATGTCTCCGGTTGTCTTCGGAGATTTGATGCAAATCTTGTAAAGTTCAGGATAAAGTAAAGTGAATGATGTCTCCGGTTGTCTTCGGAGACTTGATGCAAATCCTGTAAAGTTCAGGATAAAGTAAAGTGAATGATGTCTCCGGCTGTCTTCGGAGACTTGATGCAAATCCTGTAAATTTCAGGATAAAGTAAAGTGAATGATGTCTCCGGTTGTCTTCAGAGACTTCATGCAAATCTTGTAAAGTTCAGGATAAAGTAAAGTGAATGATGTCTCCGGTTGTCTTCGGAGACTTGATGCAAATCCTGTAAAGTTCAGGATAAAGTAAAGTGAATGATGTCTCCGGTTGTCTTCGGAAACTTGATGCAAATCCTGTAAAGTTCAGGATAAAGTAAAGTGAATGATATCTCCGGTTGTTTTCGGAGATTTGATGCAAATCCTGTAAAATTCAGGATAAAGTAAAGTGAATGATGTCTCCGGTTGTTTTCGGAGACTTAATGCAGATTCCTGTAAAGTTCAGGTTAAAGTAGGTAAAGTTGGTAAAGTAAATGATAAAGTAGAGAGTAGAGTAATAGTGTAGCCGTCTTGCTTATGCATATGAGGCTGAATAGCCAAATGATGCCCCCGTGTCCTATTGTGGGGCTGGACGAGCCAATGCGGTGTCTTACTGTGGGGCCGGACGAGCCCGTGCAGTGTCCTACTGTGGGGCTAGACGTGCCCGTGCCTTTTCTCTCAAAATGCGCCATTGGTGGAATTTTTGAGGGCCCCCTCAAAAATTCTGTCCCAGTTTAGAAACAAAAAAAAATTCTCATACTTCTCGCGAAATGTGATGTGCCCTTGCAGAATTTTTTGAAGTTTACTCAAAAAATGTTGTCCTAGTTTCATACTTCAGCGGAGAAATATGATGATTTTTCATGGTGAGACCAGATGTCGATACCTTGCAGAGTTAGTAACAAAATTTGAACTATATTTACTGTGCAATATAAAAAATTAAGAAAAATAGCAAAATCATGAAAGCAAAATCTAGCAAAAGTGATTTTTTTTTATAATAATAACAATGATTGATATAACATGCCTTTGCTTCAGTTGTTACCAACAATTAGTATTGTGCATAAGAATCACCATTATTTATTGTCCGAGATCGACTTATTGGTAATTCCTACAGCTTCAAGTGGTACCTCAGAAATACCTAATTATCGACAAGATTTATTCGTCTTGCTTCGAGTAAAGGTTTTGAACTATACCTATCCTCATGTTTCAAGTGCCCTCACTAGAAAGAAAGTCCCTTTTTCACACATATTCAGTATTTTTTTTTAAACTTTGGGACTGTATACGGTAAAAATCGGACATATGTTAAAACCGGTAAGATCAGAGATTGAAGGAAAAGAGGGAAGATCATCATCTGGTCCGATTTCTCCATAATCGAACTGATCGTGGCCGTTGGTCCGTTTGACCGGGGCCGTTGGTCCGAATTGATCATGGTCGCTGGTCCGTTTGATCGTGGCCGTTGGTCCGAGTGGCCGTTGGTCCGTGTGGCCGTTGCAGGCGAGCTACGTGCCAGTAACGTCCAGTCATGGTCAACTACCCACCATGCGTGTGTCAGACGGCGCCGCCAGTCTAATCCCACCAAATCCGTGCAGAGCTGTCCTTGTTACTATTATTTTATTAATTCATATTGTATGAGAAC
Source organism: Lycium barbarum (assembly GCF_019175385.1). NCBI lineage: Eukaryota > Viridiplantae > Streptophyta > Magnoliopsida > Solanales > Solanaceae > Lycium > Lycium barbarum. The sequence goes on along the minus strand of NC_083339.1, from coordinate 121,430,916 downwards.
CATGGGAGTGACACCATAAATAGGGGACATCCCCCTCCTTTGTAAGGGTTGACTCCTTTACTTTTCAAGAACACTTGTAATAGAGAAGCTCATATATACAATCTCTCTATCAATATCTGATTTGGCCAAGGCCACTTGTTTCCATTTATATTGTGTTTCTTCCATCAAGTATTCAACATAGCTTCTAAATGTCCATGTCCGTAGCAAACTAAGCAAATTATTGTTATTATCCGTTTTATGACTACATACTCATACACTTGTTTTCCACTATCAAATATACATCAAGATCCAAGCACATATTCCATACCCGCGTACAAATTCAATTGGTTTCCCGAATCCGAGGTAAACAGTTTGGCGCCCACCGTGGTTAGAACCTCTCATTTTCCCCAGCAGAGTCGCCAAGCTGTTGCACCCTATTTTTACCAAGGCAAAACAAAGTACAACTAAGGGGGCTCTAAAAGGATTAATTATGTACAGTGTCGCCACCTAATTATTTATGGTGAATTAGGTCACCTAAAATTCATTAAAGTTAGTTTTTAAAGTTGATTTTATTTTAAAGTCTACGAAACCAAAAGATCTAGGTAAGGGTTCAATTAGTCTAAAGGAAAGGTATTAGGCATCCTTTAGAATCCACAAATGTGGTTCCCGGCTGGACCACTTTTAATTATACGAGGGATTGTGTAAAAAGGCTTGATTATTATTAATATGAATGTTCATGTAGTAAAAGGTGTAAATATTTACATATGTATAAAATACGTATTACATGATTATTTACAAGTGAACAAAGTGCACAATTACACTGACTAACAATTTTAGCTTTACATGAATATATCATAAAGGTATTTACTTAACAATGAACGAATATGACCGAACATAATGATTTTTATTTTCAGAAGCTATAACGAGTTTAAGGGATGTTCACAAATATTCAAGAAATTATTTCAAAAAGATGATTTAAGTTAACCAAAAAAATGTCAAGAATATTAACAGATATAGCACAACATTGTGAATGATGTGATATAAATAAAGAATAGAAGAAAAGTTTAGCTTTGAAATGAAGTAATAACTGCCTAATGTTAATTTGTCTAAAACACATAAAATTTTAAATCACATAAGCAGATCATAAATAAATACTACCAACCTGCACCCTAAAAAGTAAAGTTTCATTATATCTTATGCTTTGTATAATTTTAAGGATGTAAAAAAAAAATAAACAAAGAATTTTAGAAGCTATTTGAACTTCCTTTGAGTGTCATCTTCGAGAAGTAACTCCGGATACCTTCATGAGACTTAGTAAAAATGTTAGTAAGAGAATAAATAACTATCGGATGAATTAAATAAATAATGAATAAACTTAAAATAAAAACCCGTCTTTGTGCATGGAAGGCCTTGGAAATCGACGGAAATTTCTTCATCGGCCAGATCTAGTAAATGGTGTTTCTCAGTGAAGCTTATCCGACAGTGCCAAAATGAAAAGAGAAATATAATCTATGTATATGTTAAGGTAGTATATACAATTCTATGTTTACATATGTAAATGTTTGTAACTGTGTATGTACAAAAGAAGTGTGTTTGTTTGAAGAAAAGAAGAGAATGAAAATGATTAAGGTGAGGGAATAATTCTGCCACAAGTGAAAAGAGATAGTTGGAGTTAGGAAAGGAATGGGGGGTCAGCTGAATGTAAACAAATGAAAAGGAGAAAAAAAATATTTTGCCAAAAAAAAACTAAAGAGATGAGAATGAGAGAACTCTCCGGGGATCTCTGGAGGCTGGGTGTTAAATATCAAGAAGAAGAAGAGGGGTGTGAGAAAAGTTTATCTAAAAGTCCAAACAAAATCCAAACAAATCCCTCAATTTGTGAAGTAAAATCTTTTCAAACAAATCTGCTCAAAATTTCCACAGAAACATGTGTTTAGGGAGGAGACATAGATAAAAGTCAAAAAGGGAAGAAAGAGAGTGGAGCCCGCAAAGAAAATTAAAAAAGGGTTAAAAGGATAATGAAAAAAAAAATGTGGGATATCCACGCATTAAACATAACCAGGTAATTTATACCAAGTAATTTTGTGAATTAAGTATATTTGCCATAAACTCTGTATTAAAGTATAACTAATACACATATATAAAAAAAATGCAAAATGTAAATAAAAAATGTGGTTGGTACTTGAAAAAATGTATTGTGTTGAAAAGAGTTTTAAAAAAAATTATTTACTGAAACAAAATTGCAGTGGTGTGCTGTGTGTGTGGAAAATAATGAGGAGAGAGAGTTTTAGGGGAAAGATGGGGAGAAAAAATCAAAAAGGGGTAGGAAAGGCTCTGGAAAAATGAGGGAGAGTGAGGATAAAAAAAAGGAAGAAAGAGAAAAGAGAAGTTGAAAAAGGAAGAAAGGGAATTGATTTGGGAGATTGTATCGTTGAAAATAAATGGTGGAGGAGTGAATTTTGGGGATCAGTTGAAAAAATCAAAAGAGGAAAATGTGTGGGGCCTGCAGAGAAGAAAAAAGAGGAAAAGGAAATCATATGAGGGGTAGATGAGATTTAATTGTACATTGAGTGATAATTCTTTAATTTGCACAAGGTGAATTTTAAATATTTTTAATTAACTGTGCTTGCAATAAACTCTTCCAGCTTTCCGGTACTGACAGACTGTATTAAAATATAACTAATATACATATAAAAATGGGAGAATAAATATACATTTTTTTTAAATGTAAATAAAAATGTGATTAATACTTTGAAAATGTAATGTGCTGTAAAGAAATAAAAATAATTATTTACTAAGATAGAATTGCACTGTTGTGCTGTATCTGTACAGGTGACTCTGAAAAAAGTAATGATTATTGAAATTAATTCAAATGACAATAAATTGATAAAAATCCTAATCTTTGCATAAATAAGGATAAGTATCAATAAATCGTATTAAATTTTTAAAAATATGTAAAAGTTGCATTTTGTGTTATTTTGTGCTGAGACGTTAATTTCAAGAAGGATGAGCCAAAATTGGGTGTCAACAACCGGTCTAGGCTCGAAGCAAACGCTACGATTTAGAATTAAAACAACATTTATTGTCTATTATTGTTCATTATTAGAATTTAATCACAACTTAAGTGCTGATGTATTTGTACTATAAAAGGAGCCTGAAGGCCTCTCAAAAGGATCATCGAATAACAACAACTTACACAGATTCATACTATCCAATTTCTAGCAAATTAGTTTACTTTATCATTCTTTTGTACCGGGTTACTATTAATTTAGCAAAGCCGAAGCAAACAGCTGTTCCATCAGAAGAAAACCTATCAAAGGATTCACTCCAAGGATCAACAAAGCCCAGGCTTATTTAATTCATTATTGCTTTACAATATTTTACTAATTTATTCATTCAATTTCTCTAGTTTTTATTGGCTTTATTATTCAATGTTTATGACAACAATTCACGTATCCTTTATACCTCAAATAAATTTAACTGTACTCTTTTTTAGGGTAAACACCCTTAGCTTTTATTTTTTATTTTTAGTATTAGCCCCGGCATTAGTAGTACTGTATAAATAACCGTGGAGCTTTTTATTTTCACTAGAAGCCCTTGGGATTTATTCAGTGTGATAGTTGTATATGCGAGAAATAATAAATTTGATCCTTGTGTTTAGGAGTAAGTTTAAAATAGTCCTTAAATTGAGCATTTTACTCATTTAACAGCTAATGTAGAAGAAGATTTAACTAGAAACAATAGAAAAGTCATGTCAAATTTAAAAATTACGACATCAAAAATTACAAGACATCAAAAATAGATTAATATGCACCTCAAAAAATTTCACATCCAAATCCTAAAAAGAATATACTAAAAAGAAGGTACAAACTTGCTCTAGATTATAGTCAACCCCACTTTACCCCCTAACATTTAAGGGTTGGGAAAGGATACCCCTCACAATATTGAATGGGAATGATAACCCCCGTATACAATATTTTTCGGTAAATTTTTTCTTTTTTTGAATTAAGATTTTTTTTCTTTCTAGAATTAAAACATGAAATATTTAACTCTTATTATTGTCACATTCACCTATTCTGTTGAAAATAATGTACTCCATTTAGGATATAACAACTACTTGGAATAATCTGTTAATAAATTTCAAGCTATGTGACATTAGTTTTACCTGCATGCGCATTAAATTTTTGAGTTCTAATTACACATCAACAGTTGTTACACCTTGAAAATTTCCCCGCGAGCGTACAGTGGATAGGCTAACAAGGGGCATAGCGTGTACGCTGTTTTAATAAGAAGGGAACGACGTTTGACGACCCTAAGTAAGATTTCAAAGGCAATTGCAATAAGAGATAGGTTATGCTCCATAATGACTAACTATAGGTTCTAAAAATGTGGAAAGTTGCAGATTTGCACTTTGGCCAGTTGATCGTAAAATGAAATACGGACCGTAAAGTAGTTTACGGGCCGTAAACTGCCATGTCGTATTTCAACTTCCAAAACTTCAACTTTCTGTCAAATGCTTGAATGGTTAAAGACGACTTGAAATACGGCCTGTAAACTGAAATACTGCCCGTAAACTGTGTTTGTAAATCACCATGTCTCAGCCTGACTTTCTGGTTCTGTTATGGTTAAATACGTCCACGAAATACAGCCCGTAAACTGGAATACGGACCGTAAACTGAGTTTACGACCACTGTTGCACTTTCGACGACTGTTCATTTCAGATCAGATTTTGGGTTATTAAAAGGGGGACCAAGTTTATTATTTCATTCCCACATTTCACCCCTTCTCTCTAAAACATCTCTCTACATTTATTACACAAGAATTCAAGGATTATTAGTGATCAACAACATAAACCAAGTGAATCAAGTGTAAGAAAACCCATTAAAGATCATACAAGTCAAGAAATCTCATTGGAAATGAATTAGGGTTTTTGCTCAAGTGGAGTAAGGTATTATCAACCAAGGCTTGTTCCTACGACATCTAAGGTAAGATTTATGATATTTCTATGTTGTGTAAGGTATTTGAGAGTTGAAATACTTGGATTGTAGAAAGGTATAGAAAAATGGGTCATGAATGTGGAATAGTGCCATTTTGAGAAATAGCTTAACTCGAGTTATGATTCTTGATGTGTTGTGATGTAAATATGTTATAAATGATGTTGAGAACATGAGATGAGCAATGTATGAGAATAGACGTTGTCATGCGTTATGGCCATGGATATGGATGATTGAAAGTAAGTCTAGAAATATGGATAATGTGGATGAATAATGACTATCGTTATAGTATTGTGAATGTATTATTGACGTTTGAGAGTTGATATATGCTATAGAGGAATGTCATATAAATAGAGGAGAAGTTGCCCGATTTTCTCTAGTTTTTGTCATGTATGCTAGCTATCGATTCTAATGATAATATGACTTTAATGAAGGTAGAGACGTGAGCTTCGGAGGAGAACGTGCAAGTGTAGAATAGTTCAACGGAAAGGTATGTAAGGCTAACCCTTCTTTCATAAGGCATGGTTCTTTGGCCAAACGTCTAAATCTTCTATAAGACTATGATATCTTTCAAATGATTTGATCTTTCGAGCTTGTAAGCTCACGATTCTTGATACGCCACGATTGTTCTAAGTTCCTCGTATGACGAGTAAGCCTATAAAGATAGATATGATGAATGACGATAATAGTGACAATGATATGGAAGACGACTATGCGACGATAACGATGACGACGATGATAGTAGCTATAATAGTAAAGACGCTTATGAGCTATTATGCATATGTATCTATGTATGACTATTATGGAACCCTGAGCTTATGAGGCCGGGTAGGATATGTAAATAAATATGTATATGATTATGTAATGCGTGCATACCTCTGCAGATGGTACGGATAACCCTGACGCCTTGGTAGGGCCAGGTAGATATAACCCTGACGCCTTGGTAGGGCCAGGTAGATATAACCCTGACGCCTTGGTAGGGCTAGGTAGATGTAACCCTGACGCCTTGGTAGGGCCAGGTATGTGTAACCTTGAGCCTTGGTTGGCCAAGTATGTATGAAACACCGATCCTTCATGATTGGGTATGCTATGTATATGATATGAATGCAAATAAGGGTATGTATACGAATATGAGTACAAATATGGAACAGATACGATTATGGATACGGATATGGATGTATGTGCAAAAATACACATTAGAATGGAAAGTTCCTATGAAAGGCAAGTAAGTGCTTATGACGATGATATTACTATCTCCCATCCCGTGTTATCTTTCATGTTGCTTATTATGTTTCTATATTGATATTGATCATGCTTTACATACTCAGTACATTCTTCGTACTGACGTCCTTTTGTTTGTGGACGCTGTTTCATGCCCGCAGGTGCACAGGGAGACAGGATTGATCCATAGCTACATTCTCAGGGACTACATAGCGGAGCTCCATTTCATTCGGAGCTATAACTTTTGGGTACTTATTCTTTTGTGTACATAATTATGGGCATAGCGGGGTCCTGTCCCACTTATGTGATATGACATACTCTCCTTAGAGGCTCGTAGACATGTGTACGTGGTTAAATGTGTTTGGCCTTGTCGGCCTATATTTTGTATATCATTTTGTTAGCCTTGTCGGCTCATGTACATTGACGTGGTATAGATGCCAATGATGATATAAAGGCATTGTTGTCCAATAGGACTAGTATGACTGATGAATAGAAATGTATGTTTAATTATGTGGCTCACCTAGATGTAAGTGTAACTGCAAGCCAAGGGGTGCTCGGGTGGGCTAGCACCGGGCGCTCGTCGCGGCCCCCTAGAAGGGTCGTGACAACAGTCTACCTAATTCTCCCCCCCCCCCCCCCCCCCCCGCCCTTTTTCTAACATTACCTTTGGGTAATCTATGAATTCTTTCATTCATCCCTTCCATTGTTCTTGATTAGCTTATGCTTGTGTTTTCCTCCTTTTCGATGAGTCTAAGCTAAGAGTCAATTTTACTTTACTCTCTTAATATTTAAGCATTGGAAAAAACAATACGGCCTTCACACGTTAAATGAGAATAGTAATCCTGCCCCTTATACAATATTTTCCAGTGAGACTTTTCATTTTTTAAATATTGATATTTTTTCAAGAAAAATACTAAGATATATAGTAATTCTTATTTATTAGATTTAAGTTGCACATGCATTTGCATAAACATAAGCACTCAAATAAGGTGCCGATTGATTTCATGTAACAAAGGCATTTCGTCCATAACCCTCAAAGACTTGCTTATATAAATATAATTAGAAAAATATTTCATATAGGATAAAAATCATATTGATTTTCAGGAAAAAAGAAATTATTCGCTTAGCTCATCTGAGTGGTTTTGAAAATTAAAAAAAATGCTTGATAATCGATTTATCTGGAAATTGTTTTGAAATATATCTAGCGGATAAAATTAATTACTAGTATACAAAATATTCATAGATGACCCAAAGTAATTAGAGCGTGAAATTAGGTAGACTGTTGATGTGCAATTAGAACCCAAAAGTTTAATGCGCATGCATGTAAAACGAATGTCACGTAACTTGAAATTTATTAACAGATTATTCGAAGTAGTTGTTATCCTAAAAGAAGTACATTATTTCAACGGAATAAGTGAATGAGACAATATATTTTTGCATTTTAGTCCTAGAATGAAAAAAAAAATCTTTATTCAAAAACGAAAAATTTTACCGGAAAATATTGCATAAGAGGGTAATTGTTCCCTTTCAATATTTGGAGGGGGAATCGTTTCCCCCCTTAAATGTTAGGGGGGTAAAATGGGATGGACTCTAGATTAACACCCAATATTTATATTAAATCATATCAATTTATTTTATTTAAATAATTTGATGAAGCAAAAATGTATAATTAATTAAATAACTAATTAACTGTCATACTTCATAACTCAAAGTGATGGAATATTGGAGTTCCAGACTCGTATATGAAGGTCTTCCTTCCCCGCCATTAGACAAAAAAAGTCTCCAACTCTAATTTCCACCTCATATCCTCTATCGTTGTCAAGAACAACAAAAGAAAAGCTATCTTCCTTGCAAAGGTATTAGTACTACTTTTTCACAGCACAGAAGTGATGGAAAATAATAACCACATAATATTCACGACAAATAACAAGAACAAAAGAGTAACAAAGCATCCAATTTTTATTAAGGCAACAATTTTTTCAAGTGTATATTGGAGCTGAATCATATAATATTACTGCAGTGAGAAGTTTAATATTTGATAATCTCAAAAGACTACTACAAACCTGAAAGAAATAATACTCTTTTATTTCACACACTTTACTATAATAACACTCTCACTTTTTATTTTTTCTTACTAACTATATTTTTACATTGCTTTATCTTGAGCCGAGAATCTATCGAAAATAGTCTCTCTACCTCCCAAAATAGGGTAAGGTTTCTCAGACTCCACTGATAGAATTACATTGGATATTATTGTATGTTGTTATAGACTATATTCTTACACTGTATATAGATTACTCTCTCCGCGCAGTGCAGGCGAATTCAGAATTTCAAAAGGATGAGTTCACCTTAGATTTTTTTTTTTTTAAAAGACGCAATGGTGCATTTAGTGGGGTACGATCCCACAACCTTAAGGGGTCGTTTGGTTTAAGGTATAACATGGGTTATGCCGGTACTAATTTTTATACCACGTTTGGTATAAGGTATAGATTTATCCCGGGATTATTTTATACCTTGTACCAAACGTGGTATAAAAATTAGTGCTGGAATAACTCAACTTATACCTTCTTAACCCACTTATACTGGGATTATTTTATACCATCTTTCAGATGGTATAAAATAATACCAACAGATGGTATAAATTAGTCCCGGGATTGTAATCCCGGGACTATTTTGACCTCAAACCAAACGACCACTAAGGGATTAAAGATAGCACTTAGCCAGTGCTCCATTCGATCTAGTTTGAGCATGTGTTCCTTTAGTTAATATTAGATATATTTTACGGATTATATACATAATATACCGAGTTTAGTCGGGTGACCATGTGTTCACGTGACCCATTTTTTATACCTATATCCGCCCCTGGCGCAGTGTTGCTTCTCACTATTTTTGTCTGTATGTATTATGAGATGATGGGACACTTACCATTTATAGGGGATAAACTAACAATATATGTCCGTGTGATGCACGGGCCGAACATATTTATTCACTTTAATTAGCAAGTCTTTAAGGTTTGAATTTTGAAAATAACTTTTAAAAACATTCTAATTGTTATTATATATAGTAACATATACAAATGTATTTTATGTACAATTACTTTAGTTATAATTAGAAAATGGAGTTTAAATATTAAAAACATATGATGGAATTAAGTCTTTGAGATGGAAAGAGTCGAACTTTTTTCTCATTGTCATGACAATGAAAGTTGTCCATCGATGTGAAAAATAAAATTAGTAAGAATATGAGGGAAAATTAATATTTTGATTCTAGATTGTTTCTTTTAATTCTTTAATATCTTATATGTATACCGACAGCAGGTTAATATCCATCTCAATTAACTAATTGTTCTGATCCAAACATAAGAACCATTGTTGTATATATTGGATTTTTTAAAAGCAAAACTAATAAAATATTTTTATTAAATTAAATAAATATATATATATATATATATATATATATAGATAAAAAGAATCATTATAAAGAAATCAAAATTAGAAAGATATATGTTATATCGTAAATCACCAAATTTTAATTCCAAAATGAAAATATAAAGTAATAGATTTTATAAATGTAAAGAAACAATAATCAGAGAATGCAAAGGAGAGTAAAATAAGTAAAGTATTGACAAAGAAGGAAAACGGGGATAAAAATTACTCCCTCCCTTCACTTTTACTTATCCACGTTGACATATCAGGAGAAAGAAATATTTCTTCTTCTAATTTTACCCTTCACATTAATTACTCATTTTCAAATTATTTTCTAAGGCTATTCAGACTATACACCAATAAATATGGATATTATGATAAAATATATACTTCATTTATTAATTCTTAAAGAACGTGAAAATTCAAATGTGGACAAGTAAAAGTGCACGGAGGGAATAAATATGTATAGGAGAATTAAAATTGAAATGCATATGTGTATACATGAGAAGAGAATAAATACTCAGTACTGTGATATATGTCCAAGTGGGATAAAAAAGTAGTTGGTTAAAGTGTACAATGTATATAACTTTTGGTACAAATTTGCATTGCTATTGTTCGTCCTCTCTTCGAGTTTAAAGTGTTGACAAAGAAGGAAAATGGGGATAAAAGTCACTTCCTTCGTTCACTTTTACTTGTCCATGTTAACATATCAAGAGAAAGAAATTTTTGTTCTTATTATTAATTTTACCCTTCACATTAATTACTCATTTTCAAATCATTTTTCCAAGGCTATTGAGACTTACACCAATAAATATGAATATTATGGTAAAATATATACTCCCTCCGTCCCATATTACTTGCCACTTTCCCTTTTGCACGCCCCTTAGAAAATCATAAATAAAATATGTATTTTACTAGTTTACCCCTATCTCCCTCCAATAAATACATCTAATCAAAATTGGACTATTTTCAAGAATATTTATTACTAAGGGTAAGATGAGAAAGATTTAATTAATTGTATCTTGGTTTTATAAATGAACAAGTAATTTGGATATATATTTTTAGTAATGTGGCCAAGTAATATGAGACGGAGAGGGTAAGATGGGAAAGATTTAATTAATTTTATCTTGATTTTGTAAATGAACAAATAATTTTGACATATATTTTTAGTACTGTGGCCAAGTAATATGGGACGGAGGGAGTACTTCATTTATTAATTCTTAAAGAATGTGAAAAGTCAAAAGTGAACAAGTAAAAGTGCACGGAGGAAATAAATATATGTCGGAGAATTAAAATTGAAGTGCATACGTGTATACATGAGAAGAGAATAAATATTCAGTACTATGACATATGTCCACGTACGATAAAAAAGTAGTTTAATAATGTGGTCAAGTAATATGGGACGGAGGGAGTACTTCATTTATTAATTTATAAAGAATTTAAAAAGTCAAAAGTGAACAAGTAAAAGTGCACGGAGGAAATAAATGTGTCGGAGAATTAAAATTAAAGTGCAACGTGTATACATAAGAAGAGAATAAATATTCAGTACTATGACATATATCCACGTGGAATAAAAAAGTAGTTGGTTAAAGTGTACAATTTATATAGCTTTTGGTACAAGCATTCATTGCTGTGTTAGTCTCTCTTGGACACTGATATATAATAGAAAAATAGAAATAATTTATTAATTCTTAAAGAATGTGAAAAGTCAAAAGTGAACAAGTAAAAGTGCACAGAGGAAATAAATATGTGTCTGAGAATTAAAATTGAAGTGCATATGTGTATACATGAGAAGAGAATAAATATTCCGTACTATGACATATGTCCACGTGGGATAAAAAAGTAATTTAGTAACGCGGCCAAGTAATATGGGACGGAGGGGTACTTCATTTATTAATTCTTAAAGAACTTAAAAAGTCAAAAGTAAACAAGTAAAAGTGCACGGAGGAAATAAATGTGTCGGAGAATTAAAATTAAAGTGCATACGTGTATACATGCGAAGAGAATAAATATTCAGTACTATGACATATGTCCACGTGGGATAAAAAAGTAGTTTAGTATCGTGGCCAAGTAATATGGGACGGAGGGGTACTTCATTTATTAATTCTTAAAGAACTTGAAAAGCCAAAAGTAAACAAGTAAAAGTGCACGGAGGAAATAAATGTGTCGGAGAATTAAAATTAAAGTGCATACGTGTATATATACATGAGAAGAGAATAAATATTCAGTACTCTGACATATGTTTACGTGGGATAAAAAAATAATTAATTAAAATGTATAATTCATATAACTTTTGATACAAGTATTTATTGTTGTGTTAGTGTCTGTCGGGCACTTATATATAATAGAAAAACTTGGAGCCCAAGTACGTAAAAGAAAAAGAAATCATCACGTTAATCGTTTGGCCCCAAGCAAAATGTTGGCAGGCAAGCCATCTTGGCAAATAGACTTTTACCTATACATGGGTATAGACCCCACATCCTCAATTATTGTCAAAAACAATCACGAAGAAAAGTTATCTTCCTTGCAAAGGTACTACTTTTCAACACACAAATTAAAAGCTATGAATTTGGCATCTCGCGATCTACATCAGCTGGGGTCATGTCCCTTTATTTCTTGTTCCATTTCCTATATAAATAGTTACATCACATATAATCAGACTCAATCCCTTCTCTCTTTGTTTCCTTAATTATACATATACTCATTATCTCTTTGTTCTATTAATTACAAATGGCAGACGCTACTTCCTACAGCCACCCTTTGTTTAGCTGCAGGATTTGCCAGAATCCTATTGCTCTTCGAGATGATCTTCTCTCTAAACGATTTGTGGTTAGTAAAAAAAAAATGTTCACTAATCTTGATCCCTTTAATTTGTTTATAGTAATTCTATGTTGACTTCAATTGAATTGAACTTGTTAGGCAAAATCTGGAGGAGCATACCTTTTCAAGCATGCAATGAATGTAGTTGTGGGGAAAAAAGAAGATAGACAACTGATGACGGGTTACTTCAGTGTTGCTGATATATTCTGCAACAAGTGTGGGCAGGAGTTGGGTTGGAAGTATGTTAAAGCTTATAATACTGCCCAGAAGTACAAGGAAGGTCGTTTCATAATTGAGATTGCCAAAATTCTTAAGGAATATTGATCACCCATTATATATATGCACAAGAGCTCGAGAATTACTGTGTAAATTTAATAAAATTCTGGCCATGTAAATGGTGTTAAAAACACTCCTTTAAGCCTTTGTGTATTATCGTGGTGTTGATCTGTTTAAAAAAAGGTTAAGCTTTTTTATATACAAGAAGCAGTTTATGTCAGGGCAATTAAGCGTAATTAAAAATACAAGAACTTCCTTAATTTCCTTGTGGATCTATGCGTGAACGTTTTCCACTGTTATAATATGAAGAGAGGTCTGATATAGGCATCAGCATATATACAAGATAATAACGATGAGATGATAAGTATTTTAATTTGTGGCCTACTCAATTATATGCCATCTCTTTCTTTAAAAATGTGTTGATAAGGTGACATATTAAGCAACCTTGGGAGACTTGTTGAAGGTCTGATTAGTGGCATAAGATTCAAAATTTAGCTGAAAATGATGGTCTTCGTTTTGGACAACTAATTGGATAAACACAACTTTCCTGCTTTTTTTTTTTTTTTTCTTTTCTTTCGGTAGGCCAATGGACTTCGGTAGCACATCCTATTTTATGAGTTGATTTTCTCAGTAGTCAAGTTATATTTGCATTATAATGTGGGGATTGTCATCAAATACGTATTCAGTATCTAATTTTATGGTTAACTTTAGCTTTAACCCATTATATTTTTAAAATTATGAATTTATATCTACTATTTTGTTATAATTTTTACACATAAATTTATACTCCACATTGAAACTTTATTTGACTTAAACTCACGATATCCGTTGCACTAATAAAACATGTGACTAACTCGTTTAAACTTTTACGTATGACACTCTTTTATTACTGAAGTATGTATTCGACATAAAAAAGTGTTGATAATTGTAGGAAACTTTTATTTACTTAAAAGGTGAACATAATCTAAAGCAACTTAAAGTAAAGGAAATATCACAATCAATAGACACAAAATCAAAATTCAAAGTAAACGTTCTCAAAGGAAGAGCTATCAACTAGAGAGGGCGAAGTGCATATATACCCGATTTTGAGATTACTATTTAATCATACTCACGATACGTAAAAAGTGCAAAATTTCTCAAGACATGCGTGTCTGAAGTTGGTCTTGCCGTAGAGAGCTGCCTAAACGGGACTACTTATTGGGCTTTACCGTTGGTCCTGTCCATCAAATATATATTCAGCCCAATAAACATTAGGCCCAAAATCAACAGGCGGCAGGGCTGCCATGATACACAACAGGGAACTGTCTTCTTTCCAACAAAATAAACTCAAAACCAGGCGGAAAATATCCTCTTGACTGACCCCTTAATCATAATCAAGAATGGCAATTATGAAATAGTCCCCCACTAAACAGGTTAGTATATAATATTCAAAGCAATAATTAAAATAATAGCTACGTAATTGTTTTATCTTTATCTGTCCCCGATTTCTATACTGGTGGGTGAGTCTAAGCAAAGAATAATAACCCTTTACTCAATTTCTTTTTTCCATTTCTGCTTTTTCTTAACAAACATGATTTTGTTCCTCATTGATAATTGTGAGTTGGTTTTTACAGCTCAGATTCTTGTCATATCCTACATATTGTATTGTTTTAATTCATATATTTCTTTACTTGACTAATATTTTATCTTGATTTATACGTATTTTAAAAAAAATAATCCTATCTTTGTCACAGCAGCTTAAATTTCTTTCCAGTTTCGTGATTGGTACTTTATCCAAATCTCTTATAATCCTGCAAGTTAAACCTATCAAGGGTTGTAGTTATCCTTTTGGAGCAGAATTCTGGGTTGTACTCATTTTCTCTTTTAAGGTAATGAAAATTGTTTTTGTTTTTGCTCTACTTTCTCTGTGCAGCTTTATTGGTTTTTTCGTTTTTTTTTTTTTTGGCTCCCCAAGTATAAAGTTTTTATCTTTGTTGATTTTATCTTGGATACTCCTTTTGTGTAGGATTTGGTCATTTGGGTTTCTGGGGTAAGTGATTAGTGAGAATTTTTGCAAATGGATGAATTGGTTGGACCTCGCTTGTACAGCTGCTATAAATGTCGAAATCATGTCTCTCTTCATGATGATATAATTTCTAAGGCGTTTCAGGTGATTGATTTTTGATCCATCTGTGCCTTGTTAACTTATAGCTATTCTAATATCTAAATACAGTACTTTTCTGTTAGTGTTTAGTATATAGATGATTTATGGTGGTTTAAGTCATAGTATGTTTGCAATGGCTTCTGTTTGGAATCAGTTGGGGTCAAACTTTGCGTCTATCTCTTATTGTTCGGTACTAGTTCCGAGTTCTCACTAGTTTGTGATCACTGCTTTCAATTGAATTTGATTAACTAAATCCCTCATTTGTCTTGAACTCAAAGTAATGGATGGGCTTAACTTGTAATTAAGGAAAACCAAATGAGAAATGAGGAAAAATAAGGTGGAATCAGCTCACTCTTATTGATGCGTTTTACCACTTCTTGATTTCGGCCTTCATGGGATATAGTGATTGTTGTGTCTTATAGTCCAGGAATTAGTCAAAGCATAAACATTGAGCTGACAATGGGCAAGGAAGGACTAAAATTCTCTTTTTACTTATGTCTTATTAAAAAAAAAAAAAAATCTCTTTTGCACTTCAAGAATCAGATGATACAGTCAGACATCTCTATAACAACATTTCACTAAAACAACCAATTTTCTTTGGAACCTATTTTCATGTTATGTTATATGTACTTTACAATAGCATTTTGCTATAGCAGCCAAATATATGATGCTTTTATATAGTTAAGTTTGACTGTACTTAACTAGTTAGTTTCATTTGTGTTAATCTTGTTTCTAAGCCTTGTCCAAAGAAAACAAATGTATTGCTTTTCAGGGAAGGAACGGCAGAGCTTTTCTGTTTACTCATGTGATGAATATTGTGGTTGGGGCTAAAGAAGACAGAACTCTCATGACGGGTCTTCATACTGTTGCTGATGTACACTGTGGGGATTGCAATGAGGTTTTGGGCTGGAAATATGAACGAGCTTATGAGCCAACTCAGAAGTACAAGGAAGGGAAATTCATACTTGAGAAATCTAAAATCGTTAAAGAGAATTGGTAGCCGCCACCAATTTCTAGTTGATTCTTTATCTTTAATACTTAATGTAAGTAATGTTTATCCTATCTATATCAATCCCTGTACATAACATGCCGAACTGAATAGATTGCAAATGCTCAATTGAAGATTTCACTTTCTGTTGTTTCATGTAATTCATTGATATGCAACTCTGTTAGTAAACAATTGCCCATACTATCTTTAAGTGTTTTTTTCTTTTGTGATTGTTGAATTGTCCTTGAATGAAGCATGAGAAATTTAAGACATTTGCATCATCTTGTCTTATAAGTGAAGATAGAGGGTCTGTATCTAATGGCATTGGATTTAATAACAGGTTGAGTTTACGTGACTTTCTCATTTTTGTTAGTGCAACTTCATGTTTTTTGACCTTCAGTCATCTCTTCATAACCACCAAATAACATAGGTGAACAATGTTGTGATGGATTTGTTATTCCCTTAAAAAGAAAAGATGTCCTTCAAGTTTTG
Organism: Lycium barbarum; assembly: GCF_019175385.1. Classification (NCBI taxonomy): domain Eukaryota; kingdom Viridiplantae; phylum Streptophyta; class Magnoliopsida; order Solanales; family Solanaceae; genus Lycium; species Lycium barbarum. Next base: position 121,414,578 of record NC_083339.1, on the reverse strand, counting down.
CAGGGTTGTTTCAGTTTACCTGCTTCTGAGTAGCATCTGTTTAACTGATTACTAGGTCCAGTTATTGGTGCTACTAGGAACAAAGGAGATGCCAGTGATTCTAGAAAATGATAGAGATGCCAAGCAAAAAGCTTGATTACTATTAGAAAGTAATAACACTAGAAATTACCAATAGGATCTTCTATTTGGAATTTCTTTTTTCTTCTCAAACAAAATTCCAAATAGAAGATCCTACTTCAGTTCCAACATTGACTAATTCAAGACACAGTATAGTTAGAAACAATCCCGACTGACTTAGGCACAAAATCAGTCTCTCTCTAGCAAAAACTGGCTTGTTAGTTGAATAGCATAGTAGAGGTAGAAGAGGGAAAAGATGGGTCTTCCACGGGGGCAGCAGCATTATGGCTCCTGTTTACCATCACAATGTGTTGGTTAGGAGGGTGATTGTGTTGGCCCCTATAAGTTACAACCACTTTGTTTGAATCTGTTGAGCTTTGCTGAACATGTCTCCTTGCCGGACAATCTTGAACTTCATTACACCTATAGTAGCTCTTGAGAAAAGGCGAACCACCAGTTCGCTTCATCCCATACTTCTTCCATCTCCATTGATCTGCCTCACTCAATTTCTCAGCCAATATTTCATATCTTTCAGTGCTCTTCCCCCGATAACAAACACTCTTGCCTTCCTTAATACTTGAACTTTGCATCGAGTATCTCGCCTTCTTGTTTCTCTTCTTCTCCTCCTCATGTTCTACAAGCAGCAGTGGGGTGTTTGGAATAGTTTCAGTTTGGTTTTCTGAGTTGTGGGGTTCAATTCTTGAATTCTTGGAAAGACTGCAAACTTCATCTAACCCGAAATAACGCTTGTTTCCCATGGCGAACGAGTCACTAAAATCACCAACACAATCACTTTGGTCTGGAAGAAGAGTTGGTGTTTTTGTGTTATTAGCAGAGTTACCATGAGTAGGATCCTCATGGACATTGTGATCGACAAGAACAGAAGTATTAACGTTGTAGCAATTTCTTGTATCATCATGAACAGAGTTGTTCATGTTGGAGCACCTTCTCACAACTGCCCATAAATCCCAGTCGTTTTCGTTTTCAGCCATTGAAAAACTTTCTTGTAGGAGAAGGCTTCATTAATGCAGGGTTCTATATTTATGGACTTAGTTTGCATTGAAAACTGGAGTTAAACAAACTGTTTGGGTCCGTTCTCTATACGCGGCCAAGAGATTTATTGCTTTGGATTTGATTCTTGAACTATGTATGTAAAGAAATCTGAACGATTATGGAAACAAATTTAGAAACAATATATACATTATTTTTTAACTTTATTTTTTTTGGGAAATTATATATTTTTCGGTCAGACGGTTAGAGCCACCAAAGGTCAATTTTTCATGCACCTCTTACGAATTTATTCATAAAGGGTTGACTAGCAAGCAAGTTCCCATGCTCGCTGAATTAATACTCCGTAATATTGCTCTTAGATTTTATTTTACTTAATTCTTACTCCCTATATATAGCATATAAAAAAAACTAAGTTGTTGGGGTTAAAATATTGCTCATTCCAATCCATTTACTTTAGGTTTCATTGTTACTCCCTCCGTCTCAAAATATTTATCGTCCTTACTAAAAATACTTGTCTCGAAATATTTATTGTTTTATTTATCCAAGATAAAATTAATTAGCTTTTTCGCATTTTACTCTTGTATTAATTACATGATAAAATTAATTAGCTTTTTCGCATTTTACTCTTGTATTAATTACATGATAAAATTAATTAGCTTTTTCTCATTTTACCCTTGTATTAATTACATCAATGGGCTGAATTTGTGAGTTCACATACCAACATTTAAGAGGTTTCATCGTTAATGGAATAAATATTTATTGAGAAGAAAGAACATGATGAAATATGTTAAGCAGGTAAAATATTCAAAATACTACCGCTCCAATACAGTGTGCGATATCCTCATCAATATCCCAGTCTCCTTGAATTATGGACCCAAAATACTTGAAGCTTACTCTCTTGGATATGACTTGCACATTGATTTTCACTTCCACCTTCGCCTCATGAATTACATCACTGAACTTACACTTCGGATATTTTGTTTTAGTCCTACTTAACCTGAAACATTCAAAGTCTAGGGCCTGTCGCCAAACTTCCAACTAATCGTTAACTCCACCACGTGTCTCGTCAATCAATACTATGTCATCTGCGAATAGCATACACCAAGACACATTCCCTTTTAAATATGTCGTGTTAATTCGTTCATCACTAGACAAATAGGACAGGCTAAGGGCTTGATGCCTTGATCCCTGGTCTGAGGAATAACCTCTCTATTACTATTTATTGCATTACAATTCTTGTATTATCAATTACCGCGTAAAATAGTTCCTAGATAATAATATCTGCATAACTGATACCAAATGAACCTGAGTGCTAGAGAAACGTCTAATTTATCATATTCAATTTCGAGTTTATTTATGGTTCATCTTCTCACAAATTTATTAAGTTTGAAACTATACTTAATTTGTTGTCATCTGCAAAGGTTGCCACAAATTTAGTCATTACATGTTAATTTGTTAAAAGAAATGATTGGATTCAAGTCAGTCACACTCCAGGTAAAAAAGGGCAAAAAGAGACATCAGTTTGAAAATCCGAAGTTCATTACGTCCAACAGGCTACAAACCTCCGGCTAAAATACCAAAAGTTTCATTTTCATCGGGGAAAAGCTACATTCCCTCTATTTTAATTTATGTAATACAATTTCAATTTCAAGAGTCAAACTTCTTTATTGTGATTGTGAATTTGGACATACAATCTTTAAATTTTTTAAAAATAATTTACATGCTTAGAAACGACATAAAAAGTATTATATGTCACAATAATTAACAATTTAAAAAAGAGATAATGATAAAAAAAAAACACACCTTAACTATCACCTTTTTTTGAGTTTCCTACTTGAGCTATCAGATGTGAGAGTTTCCTACCTAAACTATCACCAATTAGTTACAAAACACACCTCAACTATAATTGTTCACTTTTCCTACATAAACTATCACCAACTGGTTTGCAAAACACGCTTCAACTTTCAGTAGTTCACTTTTAATGAGGTGTATTTTGCAAACTAGTTGGTGACAGTTCAGGTAGGAAAAGTGTATAAGTGAGAGTTGAGGTGTGTTTTGCAAACTAGTTAGTGATAGTTTAAATAGAAAACTCTCACAAGTCACGCCTTATAGTTCAGGTAGGAAACTAAAAAAAAATGATACTTCATATGTGTTTTTGACCCTTAACCTTTAAAAATATTTAAAGACATATGAATAAATTGCGGTAATTTTTTTTCTTATTTGACTCTAAAAATAAGAACTGTATCACATAAATTGCGACACAATGGTAACTTTTTTGGCCTTGCATCATTGCCACCAAATTTCAGGGTTTCCGATTTTGCTCCGACCATGTTAATCTGAGCATCAATATACAAATACATATTCTTCGTCATTTTGTATCGAAAATTATTTCAATATCACCCTAATTGCATGCATCAACAAGTGCATATTTATTGGATTTTACTTTTACTAAAGTGTAATTTTTTTTTTTCTTCCATAAAACATATTTTAACATGTGCAAATATTTATCCTTATTTCAGGTTTACACCCATTGACTATAATTATATATTGTGTTTTTATGTGATTTGATAGTATAACATTCTTTATATGGAGGATCAATTTATAAAAGTTAAGCTCTTGATAGTATAAGTGTATAACATTCTTTATATGGAGTATCAATTTATAAAAGTTAAGCTCTTGATAGTATAAGTGTATAACATTCTTTATATGGAGTATCAATTTATAAAAGTTAAGCTCTTATATATAATTTGTTATGAGCTTGAATTTTTCTTTTATAAGTGATAGTTTTCTTAAAAATTATAAATCCTCGTATTTATTAATAGCGCATTAAATGATAGTTGTAGTTTTCTATTAACTGTATATTACTCCAAATATTTGACCTCTCAGTATGAACGACGATAAAAATGCAACTAGCATGTTCCACACAATACCCCACCCCCGGCCCCCACGCCCTCCCCCCAATTCATTTCCGCGAGTTTTGGGTTAAAATTGTCCCTTATTTATGGGAGTAGGTTTATTTTGGTCCCTCAAATATTACTCTGATCATATTTGATCCCTTATATGTGGGAGTATGTTCATTTTGGTAGCTTAAATATAACGCTAAGCATATTTAATCCCTTAACTATGCTACAGAAGGACACTTTTGGTTCCCCTAATAGAACCCGTTTAAAAAATAACAGTGCTAAACCTATGTGACACTCACGTGACTTGTAAGAGGCTAAACCCATCAGACAAAAATACTAAATTCATTCGCCTTTCTCCCCAACTTCATATGAAGAAACACTTCACCGGAAAAAGCCCTAACCTCTCCGTAGAAAGATTTAATTGGCTGGAAGAAGAAGAAGCTGATTTTTTAAAACAGGCAGAAACTTTATCTAATATATTAAAATTTGCATTCACATGCTTTCGAAAAAATTTGGAGTGGTTCCACCAATTAAGATAATTTATAGCAGTTGTTAAAAAGATTTTTTTAATATTTAACAAAAATAACTTTATATTCACATGCTTCCAAAATAAGTGTAACGGTTCCATATGTGCTGCCAGATTACCGTTTAAGAATTGATTACCAACCAAATATTATGAGTTGCTTTGCTAATATCTTATATGAGTTACATTTTTTAGAGAAATGTCATTACTATGCTTTACATTTTATCCGATGAGTTTAGCCTTTTACAGGTCACGGGAGTGTCACATGAGTTCAGCACCGTTACTTTTTAAACGGGTTCTATTAGGGGAACTAAAAGAGCCCCACTTTAGTATAGTTAAGGGATCAAATATGCTTAACCCTTATATTTAAGGGATCAAAATGAACCTATTCTCATAAATAAGGAATCAAATATACTTAAAGTAATATTTAAGGAACCAAAATAAACCATACAATTTTAACCAAAAACTCTCATTTCCGCTAAATGAAAGGGGAAAAACCGGAAAAACAGAGGGCGAAATTCAATTTGCCCCTTCAACACAGAGGTGGGAAGACGGTGAAGACGGGAGCTAGGATGTATCTGAAAGCCCCATTTTGGAGCAAAGATTCCAACACTGAATCTCAGACGGAATCTCCCTCAGCAGTAACGGAGCTAATCAGCTCGCTTGAAAAGCAGAGATTATACAGGGAGGTTACACTCGCACTCCGCTCAGGTCTCAGTGATGCACGCGCCGAGTTCTCCTTTCTCCGTATTCGTGGCCTACGTGTCATCCTCAAGTTTCTCCGATCCGTTGCTGAGTCCGATACTACAATCAACCTCTTCTGTCACAGCCAATCCATTCCCGATCTTCAAGGTACACTCCTTTCTCTGCACCCTAGGGTTTCGATATTGAATGTTACTCCCTCCGTTCCAAAATAAGTGTCACCTCAGGAATTCAAGATAAAAATTGGCATGTGTTCCAACTATGCCCTTAGCATTAATATTGATCAGTTCTCAAAAAGCATCTAATAAATAAGTGTAGTTTAGTAAACTCCACATTGTATTTATTGATTTCTTAATGGGCGTGATTTTTGCTAAGGTGACAGTGACACTTATTTTGTGACGGAGGGAGTATCTCCTATTGGTTAACCAATTTTGATATGAAAGTTGGTTGTATCAGTCGGCCTCAGGGTAGTTGTGAGTGTACAAATTCTGATAATGACATTAATTGCAAGTTAGGGAAAATGTAATTGAGGTTTGTTTTATCTTCTGACAAATGTGCTGCTACAGGAAGGTTAGGAAAATAGAAGTTTTGCTTGTTTAAAAATCATATATACCTCAGATGAACTCGTATGGAATTGGGTTTGGCTTCGTCGGGGCTCTCGGTTAGGTTTTATGTCAGCTCATTAGAAGATCATCAAAATTTAAAGCTGAATTTCATTTTCTTACTGCGATGTGTTGTATCAACTCTGAAGCTTTCAAAAGGTATTATTGTCATAAGTCGTTCATTTAAGCTTCAATCTTTTTGTATGATTATATGGACAACTGTGTTTTCTGGTTACAAACAAATGTTTGACAGCTTTTCGAGTTGGAATGCTAGTTCAGCATTGATGAGAATTTAGGTAAACTGATAACTTGGGAACTGTTATCATCACTTTCTGATGGACTCTGTAGCGAATAGAGATATAGGCTAAGTTTTATTATTTCTAGTTTGACCCTTCTTAGTTTTTACTGCTACAGTTTAGCCTCACTTTATAATCTATTTTCACGTGTACCCCTGTTAGGTTTGCTTTATATACTTTGTAAACAGAACATTGTAGGGCTATCTTGAATGAAAATCTGAATTTTATCTTTTATTTCTTTTTCTCTCTTTCTCTGTTTAATTACTTTATGCTTTCATGACAATTCCGACGTGGGAATTGTTACAATTGGTATCAGAGCCGATGATTCTCGGCTATTCATCGGTGTTAATGGCGGACAAACAGAAAAATAGGGATTCCGGGGGAGGTCCGTATCAGTTGGAGCAACAGATCCAAGCTTTTATTGACACATCGAATAGAAGAATGCAGCATATGGAAGAATGGAAACAACATCTTTCCTGGACTTCCCATAGTTCACCATGTCAGTACGAAGTTCAAAGATGTTACAACGAGCAGCAGATTTCAGCCGAACAATGTGCTTACCATACAAATCTTATTCCAGCACTTTATGGGGTTGAGTATTGTGGTGCAGATTTCAGTACTCATCCAAATACTTACGGATTTGAGTGTATCTCAGCAACCATGGGTATTTCAAGAGACTCTAAGCACCAAAAATGTGCCACCGGTGGAAAGAGGAATGCTTGGAGGAAGAAGCACAAATATGAACTTCGTCGCCAACCAGCTAACACTAAGCTATCAAGTAACAAGATAGTTAGACGAGTTCGCGTGGGTGGTGGCAATGCCAAATGGAGTGCAATTGTTCAAATCGGTGCTACTGCTGAGGAGATACAACGTGGAAATACATTGATGGATGTCGAAGATGAGAGCTCAGAAATTAAGGAGGACCAAGTGTTTGACAATTGTCCCCATCCAGAGGCAATTGCTAATCAACTAGCTTCCAGTAGCACTGAGAAAAAGTTAGAACCAGATGCGGATAAAGTGTTTGATATAAGTCCTCAACAGAACGAAATTGATGTAGATGAGCTTCAATCAGTAAAAAGAGATGAGGAAGAAGAAGAAACACTGCTGCGATTGGAATCAGGAAACCCCGAAGAGGAGAAGTTAGAAAATAATGAATATCAAGTTCTTGATCAAATTCTTCAGATGTATGGAATCAATATAACGGATATACATTGGGATGACAGTGTAGGAGATGAGCCTATTGAACTTGAATATAGCGAGCGGAAATCAGAAATTAAGGAGTACCAGGTGTTTGATATAAGTTCTCTTAAGGACGACGCTGAGGTTCTAGATGACGAGCAACTGCAAGCAGCTGGATTCTCTCTCGTAAATCCTATCTCGCTCTCACTAAATATGGTTTCCAATGATATGGTATAAACTCATGAAGAGGTTGGAAATCTGGACATTACTTTCAAATATGAAATAAAAAATGCAAATGTGGAGCTTGTTTTGATTCTTGATTGCGATAACTTTTGTGGGACTGAGGAATTTGCCCAAACTGAAAATTTCACCACTGTTAAAAGAGTATATCTACATGGTGATTCTGTTGCAGCAGTTTCTAAACCAACAAATTGTACTGCTAGTGTGGAAGAGATCAAGAAATACCCTATCCTTACTCACTATCTAACTAGTGATGTCTTTGGATATGCAAGTCAAGCTGTTGAGGTTTCTAGAAATCTCATTCTGACTGGGAATAATGTTCATGTCGACACTGGTGCACCTGACCTCGTCTTTACACTCGAGGTACAATCTCCTAGACTTTTTCTTCCCAAGGTATTGTTAAATTGGGCAGCAACTTAAGCTGATGCTTCAAAGGTGGATCATCTTGCCTCACTAGAAAAGTATTCTGAGATCATTATTGTACCATGTACACCTTTTTTGGCAACGGAAGTGGAAGGGTCGAAATCTATCAAGACAGATTTTGTGGTATCAGATGTTGTTTCAGTTGCTTGTTGAGTAGCAGCTGATGCTGGAAGTCCATCTCTTTGTGCGACCAACATCAAACGAGACTTCATCCATGTAGAGTATGTAGTGGCAGCTACAAATCATCATAACTCAATAGTGTGGCAAATTTCAAGAGACAATTCTCATTGTAAATTTCTTATTCGGCTAACACATTATTGTCAATTACCTGCTTTTCAAGATGTATTTTTCGTGCCACGGGTGGCAAGGAAATTATACAATTGTCACAAAGAGGTTTGAAATGAATTTGGAAGTGGAAAGGATGTGCATGTGGTAATTCCGAACCTTGGCAGGCAGCTTGCAGTTTGGAAGTTGGAGGAAAACACTATTACTGCTAAAGAACTTGTTAGAATTCTCCTGACTAGTCACTCTGCTGGAATAGTTGAAGCCATTGTTGTGCCTCTTATTCACTATTTTTCTGCCAATGTGTTTAGCTATTTGAAGTTGGAGTACTTGCATATCTCACTGTTTCTACTTAGTGTTCAACAAGGGGATCGATTTGGTAACTTTTTCTACCTTCCTTATATCTATACGAAGAGAGTTACTGGTGGCATTGGGTTCCCTATTTTTACAAATGAGCGCGCTCGGATGATCTATCATGTTGATTTTGTCTTCTCCATTATCCTTGTGATTTGGTTACTCATGTTATTCCTTTTCCGACTGGATATGAGTGGTTTGGAATTGCATATCAGTGCAGATGATGTATTAAATTTGTCGGAAGGAAGGGTGGAAACTGTGGTGAAGGTTAGTAAGATGTCATTTCTTGGTAGCATTATGGCTTGTAGTCAGGATAGGAGGATAGAACATGTACTGCTCGAATAGAGTGGAGTAAGAGTGAAATTGTGACTCAATTCCTTGAGCTTTTTCAAAAGGATTACTTTATTCTTTTGTAAACAAAAAAATTATTATTCAGTAAATAGAGGATTTCCTAATTCAATTATTTTATATATCAATCAGAAAAGCGAAGAGATTGGAGCAGATTCATGATCTTGGGCTATAAAAATTAGTTAGTTCCTTATGAAAGTTTGTTTAGATTATTACTTCATGTGCATACAGTTATATTTGCTGAAATCAATGTGGTGTCCTCATTTGTGTTTCGGACAGTAACTTTGATTTTTTATTTGAAGTATATCATCATGGGGCTTGAAAATGTTGATAGAGGAAATGGAGGCACATTTATCTTGTATTCCCTGTTTCATAATCATGCCAAGGTTATTTCCTTGCTCAATGATCAGTTTACAGAAAAGAAATCCTCATGCCTCAAGCATGATATGACGAGCTTTGGAAGGATAAGTCATGATCCTAGTCAACATGTCAATGCTGCTCAAAGCAGTATTTTTCCTCTTAAAAATATTGCTTCAAGAAACATACAACTAGATGTTTTTTGGAAAATTTATAAGGAAAGAGAGTCCTTTAAGGAAGTGCTACAAGCTCATGTCATAAATGCAAAGTTCATAAGTCCTTGTGGAGCTCTCGTGGGAATTCATCTGAAGTCTTTCAGAATCATGATCGAAATAACTTCACTGGCTGCGGTTATTGTATGAAGGGAGCATCATATTTTGATGTTAATCGGGACAAAGTACGACCTGCAGATGTTGTGGTTTCTCCTGGTTTTAAAGTAGTATTTCAGCAAGTGCAAGGGAAGACAACATTGAAAAGTCTTGGTGATATGAAGAACAAATGCTTATCTAGACTTGATAGGAAGAATACTAGAGTATTGCACTGTCTACAAACTCAATTAGATCGGAAAGGACATCACTGTTGCGTTCAGTAGCTTCTCTTGGGCTTGACTGTTTGGCTAGGATGCCAGTTCAAATAATGAGCATTATTTTTTGGCTCTGAGCAGCTTGAAGATTGATGCATCAGCAAATAAGTGAAGCATCACTGGACTCCTTATTAGTGGGGTGGACTCCCCTTTCATTTTCAAATCATTTCCTAATCTTGAGGGCAAGGTTGTTATAAGGGGGGCGGATGTAGCGAATAGAGATATAGGCTAAGTTTTATTATTTCTAGTTTGACCCTTCTTAGTTTTTTCTGCTACAGTTTAGCCTCACTTTATAATCTATTTTCATGTGTACCCCTGTTATGTTTGCTTTATATACTTTGTAAGCAGGACATTGTAGGGCTATCTTGAATGAAAATCTGAATTTTATCTTTTATTTCTTTTTCTCTCTTTCTCTTTTTAATTACTTTATGCTTTCATGACGATTCCGACGTGGGAATCGTTACAGACTCAGAGGTTTTACAATTTCTTCTGAAGTATAATTGGAACTAAAAGGACTTACAGTTTATTATTATGAAGTTTCTTGTATCTCTTTTATGTTAAAATTGGTCTTTGCATGTAAGGGTAGCCTGTTCAATTCATTTCCAGTTCAAACGACGTTGTCTTTTCTGACTTGTTCCCATTTGAAAAGTGTCTGAAACTTCAGCTGAATACAGATGAAGCCACAATTAGCTGTGAAGTGCAATAACAGCTTATTAATCTTGTAATTTTAGGGGCATTGACACCTCTGCCTTTTGTGTACAATCATATTCGCCATTGATATTTATTCTGTGACTCTTTGGGTTAAAAGCTTCCAGTTTCTGTTATATGGTTGAAACTTACAGTAGTATAGTTCTTATTTTCATGATTCTGATGCCGGTTTATATGGATATAATGAGAATATGTACTTCGACATTACTTTGCTTAATTTAGAAAATGGACAGGTTATTAACCATGATCTATGCAACAGTGGTTCCCGTTCTTTTCAAACATTCCTTAAGAGATATGGAGGACCAGCATGTTACCAGTCTAGACCACATATTTACTGTGGAACCTATGGAAATAACCAGCCCGTCAACTGATTCTGAAGTTTCCCTAGCGCTTCGAGTGCTGGAAGGTTGTTGTCTGATTCATTGCGAGAGTAATGTTTTGGCCCATCAATACAAGGCAATCCCGGTAAAGTTCCCCTGTTCATCTTATCTTCTCACCAGAATCTGATCTGATGCCTTTCTTCTTCTAATCATGGCCCAGTAAGCTGGAAACCATAAGCTTCTTCAAATGATTCTGAAATTATTTGTACCCCGACATTTTTGCAGCTACTTTTTGTAGTTGGAATTGAAGCTTAGCTTTCTGTTTTTGATCCATTACCTTTGGAGATTATTTATGCCCTCATAATTTACGGTTTCATGAAAATAAGCAATTCAAAACGATGACATGTTTAACTTGGTTGGAAATAAGCAGGTGTTGATGAACATATTGTCGACTCGAGGGGTACTAGGACAGGGAGCATGCTTGGATGCTTTAATTGCTATAATGCTGGATTCATCTGCCAATCAGGCGGTAGATATCTTTTCTTTTGACTTATTATTGACAAAAGTGATCTAGAACCAGTTTTTTACCTGTAATACTCATTTGAAAAAGAGTTTGGTATGAGAAGTTTTCTATATTCAGTTAGCATTGGGGAAATCATCCAAAACAGTGTTAATAAGTAGCCACATCTGGATATGTTTCCTCATTTAACTGGAGGATACAAGATGAAAAATACTTGTGGTTTTGAAGAAGTAGGTACAATTCAAGATTTATGCAGTTCCATTCTATTTTATCCTTAGATGATCTGTACTTTGTTTATTTTATTGATTCCTTCTTTTAGTAATTAAGCCAATATTTTAATCCACTGGCTGGTGCTGCACTAGGATTTCGAGGCTTGCAATGGCATTGAGGAAGTTGCCATACTGATTAGAGACAAACAAGTAGATGAAAAATTGAGGTATTTCATCTCTTCAAGCTCGTTTTTTCTGATAAAATCTCTTGCAATGTGCATGGCATTCTAACATGATCCACCCTTTAGGGGAATAAAACCTCTCACGCCCGGTTCACGCTAAAATGTTCATACACATATCTATCATGACTATAATACTTAATAAAGGGATTGTCTTACCCTTAATAAGGCAGTATTATAAGGCAGCGGCTGTCGGCATTGATCAATTTGGTATTGCTGGCAAATGGAAATGGAAATGTTGGTGTAATAGCTCGTATAATAGATTTATTGGCTCTAGCTTTCTCATTGATATAATTCCGTATAGTACGTCAGCATGGAGGAGAAAAGATCGAATTCCTAATAGGTTTTATTCATCTTTATCCTATGATTTTCATGGATATTGGGAACGTTTAAGAAGTAGCATTGATTCTGTTAGATGGAAAGAGATTTTTCCTGGTTCTATCTATGCTTCAATGGAATTTTTATACCCATACCCTAGAGCTATTGATTGTGAAGTTTTAACATTAGCATTCATACAATTACTCGAGCAGTATGCTTACAATTTGGTTCTGCGTATTTGAAATTTACTATCGGATATACAATGCAATTACCATCATCCTGTGATATCTCATTTACTTTAGGTAAGGCCATTCCTTTGTGTGATCAAATTGGTAATCGTGTTCCAAAAAAGATGATATATGTGATGATTGAGCAACTAGTGAAGTTATATGGTGAGCAATATCAGGATGCTGTGATTAAAGGTATCTTTATTCGTATGTATTATGATAAAAAGGATTCCCCTCAATTAATAGACTTTCCTAATGAGATATCATCAGATATTCTTACTCATATTAACCAAGTTATGGAGTCAGAAATGGAAAGTTGTGAACTACCAGATGTTAAATCACTGAAGTATCAAAGAAGTTGTATTCCCACTAAAATAAACGCAATCAAAGGTAAGGGAACTGAATGTAGTTCTTTCATGGTTGCCGATATAGAGACTATACTAGTCAATAGTGTTCATGTACCTTACGCTGCTGGTTACTTAGTGGTGAATCCTGGTGATGATCTGACTTCCATACCGTCATATTCTATCAAAACCTTTTTCAGTGAAAATCACATTCCTTTCTATCCTAACTTTGAAGATAGGAGTTATAAAATGTTATTTGATTTTCTATCACATTTGGAAATATATGTTAATAAAAAATCTCGTCTTCAAACAGTTTATTTCCATAATTTTGCCCGATTTGATGGAATTATCGTTCTTAGGTATTATGCTGATCGTGGTAATAAGTATAGAATTAAAACATTGATGAGGAATCATAAACTTTACGAGTTGAAAGTCTATATTGATGTAAGCTCTTATTACGTTTCAGAGATTCATGTTTATTGTTCCCTAGCACTCTTGAAGCATTGGGAAAGACATTATGTCCTGAATTAGGTTCCAAAGGTTCTGTCCAACATTCTGAATTGGAAGTGTCTAATCTTCAGGGTCATAGTGAGGATTTGATAAACTATCAGTGAGGATTTGATAAACTATCTTCGACAAGATATCCTTCTCTTAGATGGAGTGATGTCGAAGGCCCAAGAGATATTTGGGAAAAGTATCATACTGATATCGTGATTGTGATGACATTGTCATCGCTTTCCCTTAAAATCTTTCGTCAGAATTATTTGGATGATGAGGCCTTTCGTATTCATTTACCTACAAGGAACCAAGACACCTTTATTAGGCGTGGCTATTATGGTGGTCATGCAGATGTCTATAAGCCCCATGCTGAGGATTGAGTCTTTCGCTTATCCCTATTCATAGTAGGTACACTTAGAGTAACCCGTCGTCTCTTTTTGGTAGTCCTTTCATAAACCATTATCTCTTCTTTTACGAAAGACATATGATCCTGTTTTGTAGTGAAATATGGTACACTATAGACAACTGCTCTATCCATTACAGAACAAAACCCACTTCATAAAATCGACTATGTCTGGATATTTATGTATCCAAAATTCATTGCTAAGTTTTGTGAGGTTATAGCTATCCTTTCGACTAAGTAATTCACCATATTTTAGCCTAATATCCTTTTCCATGCTGTTCAATGTCTTCCCAAAGATCAATGGCATGAATAGACTTTTGATGAGCCTTCTATCTAACTTAGATTCAATGATTTCCATCTGTAATTTATCATTTATTCGATGATGCAAAAATTCCTTAAAATCATGGAGCAAGTACATGTATGCACCTTGTATTTTCCCATCAGGGTGGGGAATAAGATTCGTTCTCCTAGCCATTTCTTCGTTAAGCAATAAATAACTCATGATCTGATAAGCACTGGCAGCAGCATCTTGAGTTATTGGTATCCTATTATATTCTTGAACTGGCTATGAACTGAAATGGATCACTAGCACCCTTAGCGAAGCATATTAAACTCTCATCAGAAGCATAGATCAAACTCTGGTTTTCCTTATACCATTTAAGAGCATCATTATAAAGATGGAATTTCTTAAAGGCAGCTGATGTGGCTACTATGTCCTTAGCCGACTGGTTGATTCCTTGTTGATTATTGTAGGCAGAGACTATTAAACTTCTAGCTAAATCACGCTCATGAAAATGCAAGATATCACTGCAGTAGATTCTACCACGGAAGTCCATAAAGGCAGGCAGATAAAAGACATAACCCTCGTATGCGGAGCTAGCCTGATTATGAGATCTTCATACCTAGCTGTCTGCACCCTATTAGCTAATTCCTTTACGAGATAACTAAGGCTACAAACGTTCTTTATATCCTTATTCTGGAAATAAGATTTCCTCATAAGATCGTAGACTTCATTCAGATTAACGTGTGCTAGTATTCCTGGCATAAGAAGACCTACTTTTTCTAAAGTAGCACGATGATTCTTAATGAACTCCAATATATTAGGATTTATCTGAAATCCTTGTTTCTGAAGCCCATTCAATATGTTGCACATTTCCTTATACCTATCATCATCTAATTCTATATTGAAATTGCTTAGGTTACGGGATGATATGAGACTAAACCTATTATTGAAGGATGATATCGGACTAAATCTATTATTTAAGGATGATATCGGACTAAAACTGTTATATATATCTAAGGTAGGACAGCTTAAGTAACCACCTACCATATCCGATAACACATAAGGCTTCCTTAGCTCAAAGTCAAAACGAAATCTTTTTTCCGATATGTGTTCCCAATTTAATGGCTTGCAAACCATTGGAAGATTGAGTTTCAATGGGATATGACTGAAGTCAAAATCACATACAGCGAATAAATTGGATTCTAAATAACCCTTCCTTTCTCTTTCACTACAGCTTTATTATCGTCTGCTGAAAGTCTCTCAATATAGATCAACTTTCTTTCAATCATGAACTTGAGCAATCCGTTACCTATTTCATATTTTTTACCTTTGATATCAACTCGACTACTTGTTGCTGTACTACCAACTTTGTTTTTCTTATTGATATATTAGCTGATTATATTAGCCTGTGTTCGAACTGTGCTGTCTAACTTGTCTAACAATGTAGATACCCTCACAGCCGAGGAGTCTTGAATACAGTTGTACAACAGCCCCAGGACATATATAATGATAGCCTCCAGCATATATTGACTGAACTGATCTATAGTACTATTATAAAGATGTTGAGGTAGGTATTTATATAAATAGGATTTAGCGCTTATACGATCCTTTCCTATCAATAGTTTGATTAAGTTAGGAGTTTCATTAAATATACTATATTCATCGAATTTAGTAGTTATATCTTCAATCTTCTTCTGTAACTCAAGTAATTTTTTATCCGAGATGTCAATTGTATTATTAATGATCTCTTTATCCTTCTTGTACTCATTCAATAATATCATTACCTGTTTATTATACCTTGCTGCATCTTCTTTTTCTCTGCTTTTATCTTCTATTTCCCTGTAAAAATTATCCCAAAACTCATTAATGACAGTATGAGTAGATGTACTATACTCCTTTCTATCAATGAGAAAGCTAGAGCCAATAAATCTATTATATGAGCTATTACACCAACATTTCCATTTCCATTTACCAGCAATACCAAATTGATCAATACCGACAGCCGCTGCCTTATAATTCTGCCTTATTAAGGGTAAGACAATCCCTTTATTAAGTATTATAGTCCTGATAGATATGTGTATGAACATTTTAGCGTGAACCGGGCGTGAGAGGTTTTATTCCCCTAAAGGGTGGATCATAGTCTTTGTTCATTTTTTGGGTGGATCACTGTCTTTGTTCATTTTTTATTGACGTTCTTTTGCTTCAAGATCCTCCTGCATGCTAATTCTACTGTTTCCAACATTTCCTTCTCTCATCATGAAGTTGGAGCTGATTCCCCCTAGGAAGTCTGAGAGTTTCATTTCAGCCCAGAGAAGGAAAAAAAACCTTGACATAAAGACCTGAATTCACATAGTTATTCTGCTTGAATTGTCTAAGAATTATTGATTTTTCCAGGCTCAAGTGTGGAGAATTTCTACTGCTTCTCATTGGACATGTAAATGGGAGGGAAAGGCCTCCCATGGCAACAATTCATGAAGACATAAGGCGATTTCTAGGTGAGAAATCTGCATCATTGATATGGGCAGCTAGCCAATTTGGTTCAACCCTTGATCCAGAACAGAGATTGACAGCTTTGCAAATTCAAGCCCGTAGAGTACTAGAGTCCATAGACCTTTATTGACTATAAGGTTGCAGCATTTTTTGTCCTTGTGTGATGTCCAGAAGCCTCAGAGAGGTGGCAATTTCACTGATATCCTTGCAACAAGGATCGACTAATAGGCTATCCAGAAGGTACAATAGGAAGATCAGTTAATTTCTGGCGACATTACAATATCACAATGTGAATGTAAATTGTTTGTTCTATACAAAAGTACAATGCTTTCTATTTTTCTACTCTTATTTGTGTTGTCAATATATTTAGTATTTCATAAATCTCATCTGTTCTTTGATGGGATGTATCGCATGCTACAAACACGTGTATTTCACCTTTATCTTCAATCCAACTACATCCAGGATTTTTGTGCATTTTCCTCTCATTGATGAGTTGTCTTATTTTGGCAAGATCACCCCATCTGCCTACAGAAGCATATAAATTTGCTACCATGACATAGTTTCCAGTATTTCCTGGTTCTAGCTCTATGAGCTTGTTTGCTGCAATTTCACCTACCTCAAGATTCCCATGGATAACACAGCCTCCAAGCAAGGCACCCCAGATCACTGTATCAGGATCCAAAGGCATCTCTTTAATGACCTTCAATGCTTCATTTATCTTACCTGTTCGACTTAAAAGGTCAACCATGCATGTGTAGTGTTTTAACGTGGGTTTCACATTACAAGATCTCATCAGATTGAAGAATTCAAGCCCCGTCTCTATTATTCCTGCATGGACGCACGAAGAAAGTGCTGACAAAAAGGTTATATCGTCTGGTATGAATCCATTGTCTAGTATTCCGCGGAAGAATGCAATTCCTTCCTCCCCATATCCGTGCATAGCATATGCAGTAAGCATTGCATTCTCCGTGACCAAGTTATACTTTTTAATGTTATCATAAGCCATTCTAGCATGCTTGATACATCCACATTTTGCATACATGTCCACAAGAGCCGATCCTATGTGGGTGTCTGAGTCATATCCAAACCTAATTGCATAAGCATGAATCTGTTTTCCACGGTCAAGAGTCGCTAACCTTGAGCAGGCAGGTAATATGGTCCCAATCGTGTAAATATCAGGTCTCAAACCTGAGGATTGGATGTCCGAAAACAACTGCAAAGCTGATTCATTATGGGCATTCTCAACATGGCCAGCAATAATACTGTTCCAAGTGTACATATTTGGATCAAATGCGTCTACCTTCATCTTCTCGAGAGTGCGTTCAACATTAACCATGTCATCAGAGCGAGCATAGCTAGATATTAAAGCATTCCATGTTGGTATATCCCTCTCATTTACTTCATCAAAAGCTTTCTGAGCAGCACCGACATCTAGACACTTGCTATACAATTCTACAAGTGCCCCACCAACAAAAGGATCTGTTTGCAGACCCCTAGAAATTGCATAAGAATGTATCTCCTTCCCACGCCGTAACAAACCCATATCTGCACAAGCAGCAAGGGCACTGCCAAGGGTGAAGGAATCTGCTTCAATTTCTTCCTTCCACATTACCTGGTGAAACATATTCAAAGCTTCACTGAACATAAAGTTGTTTACATAACCTGAAATCATCGAATTCCATGAAATTATATCTTCACACTTTCCTTCACGTTCCATTTGATAAAACAGCTCTTGAGCCTTTGAAATTTCTCCATTCTCAAAGTATCCCACTAGCATGGTGTTGTAAGAGACATCATTTTTCATCGAATACATTGAAAATACTAGGAGGGCATTATCCATATCCCCACACCTCCGGTAAACATCAATTAAGCCATTAACAACGAAAGAGTTAGACATCAATTCATGTCTGGTCAAATATCCATGGATTTCTTTCCCCAAATATAGCATTTGTAATCTACCACAAGCAGGAAGTACACTAGCCAAAGTTTGGGCATTTGGTTGGAATCCAGCAGCTTGCATTTTGTAGAGATTTTCAATAGCCTCTTCGTCGTATCCATTCTGTGAAAATCCACCTACCAAAGCACTCCAAGAAATAAAATTTGGAGTAACATGATCCTCAGCAGTCATTTTATTAAAAACTTCAAGCGCTTCGCTTAACATTCCGTTGGCAGCAAAAGCAGTAATAACTGAATTCCAAGAAACACAATCCCTCTTCAACATGTTGCTCAAAAACTTTTCTGCATAATCCAAACTCCCACATTTTCCATACATATCAATCAAGGCATTACCCACGTAAATATTCGATGCAAATCCATACTTTATCACTGTACCATGTAATTGTTTGCCCAACTCAGCACCACCATAACCACAACAAATCTTCAGCACAACCGGAAACAAGAAAAACTCCAATTCAAACTCCTCAAATCTCACCTGCCCGAAACACTCAAAAGCTTCCTCGTAAAACCCATTACTTAAAAACACATTAAGAAGAGCATTCCACGAATACAAGTTTCTTTGACGCATTTTGTCGAACAAGTGAACTGCATCATCAGAACAGCCACATTTCCCGTACATCTGGAGCAGCTTAGTTTCAACAAACTCGTGTCCGTTGAACCCATTTTTGAGTGCTTGTGCGTGGACTTGTTTACCCAGCTTGGGACATTTGCAGGAATCAAGAACTGAAGCATAGGTGGTTGAACTTAAAGGGTCGTCCAAAGGAGAGAATTGGGCCGGGCCCCGGCCCGTCGAGATGGGCTGTGGAAATTCACGTCGCTGAGGTGGATTTGATTTGTGAAAGGTAAGCTTAGAAGCATTGAAATCAAGGGACTCATGACTTGGTGGCTGAGCTATGGGTTGCAACAGGGAGACCATTTCGAGCATAATGTGGCTAGATTCTAAGGACACATTTATTATAATTGGATTAAAAAAAAAAAAAAAGGAATTTTGTACTACCGTACACAACAAGCAGTGAATGCTACAATTGAAAACTATCACTAGTTTTATCTTTTTACAAATTTCAGACAGTATAAGTACTGCCTAAATATATTGTGTTATGTGTATACATGATTTGATTTAAGGTAGAGTTTGTTTTACTTCAAGGTAAAACTCTGTTTTAAGGCTTAGTTTTTGCTTGAATAGGCTTAATTTTATTATAAAATTCTGCCTTGAGTTTTTTTTTAACTGATCTGGTGTTCGAACTTTAAATCTCATATTAGGCGAAGAGCCAAAAATTAAAAACTAGCAATTTGAGGGATAAAAATTAAAGACCAGTGCCTTTTAAGGACAATCCGCAAAAAAAAAAAAAAAAATTTTTTTAAGCCGCCTAAAAAATCTCAAATTAAAGAAGAAGATGGGGCTCGATTGGGCCAGTTCGCCATGTGATTGGCCTTCTACGACTGAACAGGGACCCGAAAAATCTCAAATCTTTTTTCGATGAGGAACTTCTTTGTAATTTGGGCATGCTACATCTTGATCACTTCTTGTTGCACCCCGTCTCGCGAATACTGAAAAGGTGAGTCCGCGTTTTAAGTGACACAAAAAAAAAAATTGGAATCAAAATAACACAAAAAAAAAAAAAGTTACAAAAGTAGGTTTCACGCACGGAATCTGTGCGTGAAAGGAACCGTTTGTGCGTGAAAGAGGCTATCTTTTTTTTTAAGCTGTCAAAATCACATTTTTTTCATACTTTGGGCAAAGATTAGTCATGTTTCAAAACCCCGAAATATCAATATTCTATATAGAACTTAATATTTTGTTTGTGTGTACAATAACATCGGCTCATTACATCAAGTATACCTAAACGTTTGGATCGTCGTTTCAGGGGTTGTAAAGTGCCCCGAAGTAAGTTTTGTTTGTTTGAAAACTTATCATCTTTAGATCTGAGTGTATGTTTTATAAGGTTTTGGTTTAAATGTTTTATTATTTAGTCAAGTCGAATGTATAAATAAAAATATTATATTAAAAAATAATTCATCTAATACTAGAGGTTCAACCAAGGTATAATATATCTCATTTAATGCTCCCACCAAGGTTTGATCCCATGTTGTTGGCATAAAAAAGAGAGGCAAGTAAAAAAGAGAGGCTAAACCACCAAGCCAAATTGGTGAAAGCAACAAAATAGACACTTTTTATTTTTTATAATGTTCACTAATGCTATCTAACTCGTTTTCATAAATTGAATTTCGAACCTCGAAATTGACATTCAAAACATCATTACCACGGGATTAGCGTCTCAAAATAGATTTTTTATCATTAGATTTTTACTAAAGGTGAATGAAATTTTTGCACAAATTTGGGGAAAAATTCAAATTGAATGGGATAACAAGTGTTTTTTTAAAAACCGGCTCAGTCAAACTGCCTTGCGGCATTTGCTCGGCTAGATCTCAAAAAAATAGCCTGAGTCAAAAAAAAATAAAATCACGTGAATCAGACATTCAAGCGCAAAGTTATGACCATTTAAAGTTTCAACAATTTACAACTAGTTTTCTACCTATGTTCTTGTCCTTATTTTTTATTTACGTCAAATCTTCTATGATACATAAATTAATTAAGGTCATGCCACAACATCAAGGGTTTGGAGCTACTCAAATTTAACATTTAACATGGGAATATATCAATTTTTTTCATCCCATTGTAAACACAATTCAACATTTGTTTCCATTAGGAGTCATAAAAATGCAAATTTGTCTCCCTCTATTTGGATAATTTTCAATGTGTATACCTCATACGTATGGGCAACACGTTTTTTGGCCTCTCATTTTTTGGCATCTCGTGTGGGCAACAAGGCCATGGTGGTGCAAGTATGTCTCGTGGTGGCAGAACATCTCGGAGTAAAAGAGCCTCTCGTACTTGGAGTTTTATTTTGAATATTTTGTTATTGTAAAAAATGATGTATTACTTGATGCAATGAATTATTTTTGAATTATTTTGATCGAACCTCTCGTATTGGATGAATTATTTTTTAATATAATATTTTTATTTGTACATTCGACTTGACTAAATAAAACACTTAAATCAAAACCCTATAAAATATGACAATTAGATCTAAAGATGACAAGTTTTCAAACGAACAAAACTTACTTCAAGGCACTTTACAACCCCTAAAACGACGGTCCAAACGTTTAGGTATACTTGATGTAATGAGCCGACGTTATTGTATGCAAAAAATAAATAAATATTAAGTTCTATATAAAATATTGATATTTTGAGGTTTTGAAACATGACTATCTTTGCCCAAAGTATGGAAAAAACGTGATTTTGATAGCTTAAAAAAAAAGTAGCCTCTTTCACGCATAGAATCTGTGCGAAACCTACTTTTGTAATTTTTTTTTTGTTTTTTTTTGTTCCAATTTTTTTTTTTTTTTTTTTTTTTTTTTTTGTCACTTAAGTCGCGGACTCTGAAAAGGTCCCTACTGAAAATCTACTTTGATACATTTTGTTCCTACAAGATTGTTTGGTTACAAGGATAAGAGATTATGATCTTAGAATAAAATATGAGATTATTTTATCTCATCTTTGATAGAATTTTTAGTTCTGGGATTAGCAAGATCGAGATTGTTTATACCACATTTCTGTGGTATCATTGTTATACATATTCTATGTGGGATAACAATCTCATGTAAGCCTTGCCTCTTTTGTCACTGCTATTGGCAATACCTTTTTATTCTGCTCTTTTTCGTAATCCCCAAAATTGTGTTCTGCTCTTTCAATTTTCAGGAGATTAATGACTTGCCAAACTTAACAATGTGTATATCTTAAAATAGATCTCCGGTATTGGAACATGAAGTCCAGTCTAAATCATAATGTGCATGAATCCTATTTTCCTGTTTTCTTTCATCATTGCACGAAATCCTGATGCCTTCTTCATGCACCACAATCCACCATGTGATCATTTTTGGGCATGCATAAAAATTGACCTGACGCCTGCTCCCCAAATGAAATGCTGTCATTGTCATTGAATTTTTACTAAATGTGGACCAACATTAATTTTATTTTTATTGTTTATAAAACGTGTTAAAAAATATAATCGATGAACATGACTTAAGCCGCTTATAGTACTTCATGTATTGATGTGAAATGAAAGTAGCGTAGACTTTTTGAAGATCTAATAAAATTTGTCACAAGAAGAGTCATTAATATATGATTAGGTCCCTTTTGTTAGAAAAATAATGCTTTCTATTTAAGCAAACTGTGCATTTTGTGTATTCACGTGTATTTGGGCGAGACTCTCCCTTGCCCGCCCTTCAGATATAAGACACTCAGGCCAAATACATATGACGAAATACAAGAAATGTTGTTGGCCAGGTTTGAACCTGGGCGGGCGGGGTGAGAGACTCGCCAAATGACCACTTCAGCCACTCCAACTTTATGTATTTTGGTGTAGCTACTAATGGTAATTTACAAATCACTGTAGCTGCTAAATATAAATAAATTAAAAAATAGTTATTATGAATAATTACCTCTTAGAAGAAGTTACACCAAGTAAAAATTCCTTCTATTTAATAGCTCAAAAATAAAAGGACTATGCTTAACAATCATTTGACTTTGGTCTTTGAATTCAATATAAAGACCATTGAATACTCTTTATATTATAAGCTTAAATATGAGATTACCGTTTCCTTGTGAGATTAGTTTTAATTCTCCTTTAATCATATTTGAAAGACTTGAATAGCTATCATAAAGTGGTCATTATTTTGGCAAACGTTGAAGGCTATTAAGAGATAGCCATTGGATTTTCCACTATATATATCATCTAGTTCTTTCATCCGAGGAGAGAGATTAAGTATAACTCTTACTCATATATTTTGGTATTGGTGGGTTTGTATAAGATAAATATTTGTTAGATTCTGGCTTCTAGTTTTATATTAGAAGAGCTTGTTGAATCTTGAGGGATACATTCATACCGGGTGAAATATCCTTAAGGACAGTGTCTTAATTGACATGCCTCAAGCTTTCAACAATTTCTCTACAAGAATTCGTGATCAAGTATTTTTCCGACAAGATTCGTAATAAAGTATTTTTCGTAAGATTTACAACAATCTTAAGGATATTTTAACTTTGATCTTATGGAAAATTAATTACAATGATGTTGATGCTGTCCCAATCACTTCTGTAATTCCATTCTACTGTACAAGATTTTCACTCATTTCCTTTTCAAAGGTAAAGGTATGTGCTCAAATTTCTTGACATATGTGTGATAATATGGTTGCTGTTGCTGATTTTGAAAATTTTGGCATGAATTAGTTTTTGGTTATACCATGTTATGTGCATTAGTGGTACATGTATTTAAGTAATTTTTCGTTAATCACCTTTAACGGTCAATGATATATGGAAAATAATAGTTACCCTTATGGTTGCTAAAGTTAAAAGAGTAACAAAGTTTTTATCTTCTCTTCTCTAATTTTTATTTGTACACCAACAAAACAATGTCTATTTATACCTACACGAGTCTGGTTCTCGTTACACTTAAGGAGAGTTTGTATATATGATATTGGATGACCCCTTGCATTCCTTCGTGTTCAAGTTAAGACAAATTTTCAGTATATATTGCATTTTACCCATTTAGAATAAGTATTATTTTTATTTGTAAATTGTGGATAATCAATTATGGTTGAGGGTGTCCAAGTTAAAACTGATTTTGGATTAATATTTCTCTTAATGGATTAATAGTTATGTGAGAAATTAAAGACCCCTCTTATGAGATCTCTGTTTGAAGTTGATGTATGAGTGGTGTTCTTGCACCTTGATGGATCTTTGATCATCTACTGTAGATTCTCAAAATTGTCTTGCTTGGGTATATGGATAAAGAAATATTTTAATCTCGACATATTTATGTGAAAGTCAAACTCTTAGTTGTGCTGCTTTTACATTTAAACTATTTTGTGTTAGGCATATTAAGCCATCAATGCCCCTAAGTGCAGAAGAG
Source organism: Lycium barbarum (assembly GCF_019175385.1). Taxonomy (NCBI): domain Eukaryota; kingdom Viridiplantae; phylum Streptophyta; class Magnoliopsida; order Solanales; family Solanaceae; genus Lycium; species Lycium barbarum. The sequence continues at coordinate 121,390,174 of NC_083339.1, read as the reverse complement.
GAATGATAATCCCGCTAAGCGAAAATAAATTTGAGTAAGCGGATAATATAATTATTGTGGTCACAAGCGAATCTTGTGGCTAATCTAAAATATTGGATGTTAGATGATTGCGGTGCTACTAAACTTCTTTGTGCTTACAAAATAATTTTGTGTTATACACCTAAATTGAAGAAGAAGAAGAAGAAGAAGAATGTTTATTTATTTTGGTAATTCGAGAACTTAAGTAGCCGTGGAAAAGAAAAAGTTCTTTCTAAACTCTCATATAAGGTTGTGTCAACCAAAATAATATTTTTGTGAGCAATGAATATTGTAATCATAATTTATATGTGTCTGCTATTTTTTAAAATAAATGACGAAAATATTAGTATGGATACCTACTCCTTTCTTAAAATACTAACAATATATGCCCGTGTGATGCACAGGCCGAACATGTCTATTCACTTTAATTAGTCAGTCTTTAAGGTTTGTATTTTGAAAATAACTTTTAAAAATATTCTAATTGTTATTATATATACAAAATGTATTTTATGTACCATCACTTTAGTTGTAATTAAAAGTCTTTGAGATGGAAAGAGTCGGACTTTTTTTATCATTATCATGACAATGAAAGTTGTTCATTGATGTAAAAGAAAATTAGCAAGAATATGAGGAAAAATTAATATTTTGATTCTAAATTTTTTCTTTTTAAATTCTTTAATATTTTATATGTATACCGACAGGTTGATATCTATTTCAATTAAGTAACTATTCAAATCCAAACATAAAAACCATTTTGTTGTATATATTGGATTAAAATATTTTTATTAAATTAATTAAAAAATATATTATAATTTTTTATATTAATTGTCACAAAGAAATCAAAATTAGAAAGATATATGTTATATCATTAATCACTGAATTTTAATTCTGAAATGAAAATATAAAGTATACATTTTATAAATGTAAAGAAACAATAATTAGAGACTGCAAAGGAGAATAAATAAGTAATGTATTGACAATGAAGGAAAATGGGGATAAATGTCACTCCCTCCCTTTACTTTTACTTGTCAATGTTAACATATCAAGGAAAAAAAAAATCTTCTTCTTATTTTATCCTTCACATTAATTATTCATTTTCAAATCATTTTCTGAGGCTATTGAGACTATATACCAATAAATATGGATATTATGATAAAATATATACTTGATTTATTAATTTTCAAAGACCGTGAAAAGTCAAAAGTGAACAAGTTATGTGTAGTAGCATTAAAATAACTTTTGGTGCAAATTTGCATTGCTATTGTTCGTCCTCTCTTTACGTTTAAAGTGTTGACAAAAAAGGAAAACGGGGATAATAGAAATAGAAAAGAAGATAAATATAAAATAGAAAAATAGACATATATTTTTAGTAATGTGGCCAAGTAATATGGACGAAGGGAGTACTTCATTTTTATTAATTCTTAAAGAATGTAAAAAGTCAAGTATAGTAATGTGGCCAAGTAATATGGGACGGAAAGAGTACTTCATTTATTAATTCTTAAATGAGAAGAGAATAAATATTCAGTACTATGGTATATATCCACATTAGATTTATTAATTGTCAAAGAATGTGAAAAGTAAAAAATGAACAAATAAAAGTGCACGGAGGAAATAAATGTGTCGGAGAATTAAATTTAAAGTGCATACGTCTATACATGAGAAAGGAATAAATATTAAGTACTATGATACATGTCTACATGAGATATAAAAATAGTTGGATAAAGTGTACAAATTATATAGCTCATGGTACAAGAATTTAATGCGGGTACAATTCGTGAAACAGTGGATACAAGGAGGGACTGCTGTGTTCGTCCTTCCATGGCACTTGTCAAAAGTGAACAAGTAAAACTGCACGGAGGAAATAATTATGTATAGGAGAATTAAAATAGAAGTGCACACGTGTATACATGAGAAGAAAATAAATATTTAGTACAATGGCATATATTCACGCGGGATTTATTAATTCTCAAAGAATGTGAAAAGTCGAAAGTGAATAAATTAAAGTGCACGGAGGAAATAAATTTGTGTAGGAGAATTAAAATTGAACTGCATATGTTTATCAATGAGAAGAGAATAAATATTCAGCTAAATCCGAAAAGTTAAAAGTGAACAAGTAAAAGTGTACGGAGGAATAAATATGTCAGAGAATTAAATTTGAAGCGCATACGTCTATACATGAGAAGAGAATAAATATTAAGTACTATAATACATGTCTACGTGGGATTTAAAAATAGTTGGATAAAGTGTACAAATTATATAGCTCATGGTACAAGAATTTAATGCGGATACAATTCATGCAGCTTTTGGTACAAGCGGGGGGAGCCGTGTTCGTCCCCCCACGGCGCTTAGTATATATAGAAATTTGTTGATGACATAGTGTGAGTAATTTTTTATATAATTATTTTGGGTGAAGTTATATTAGTTTGTTATTTATAAGATGAAATGTCTTATGAGAAATTAGTAATAAGTCTTATGCGTTATAAATTATTATTTCCCTATCTTACAATTTTAAAAATGTTGGGGATAGGGCCTCTTACTAAATTTATGTTGAGAGAATATTTTACGTGGTCTTGTTGTTAAAAATGATTTTGAAAATGACAATTTGTGGAGAAAAGAATAAGTACAAGGACAAAAAAATATTTTGGTGAAAGTTTTTGTACTTATCTTGTTGATAATGATCCTAAATATATTATGGTGTATTTCTTCTCTTACTGTATTATTTTGGAGAGAAATAACTCATGATAAAGTGTTATGATGAATTAATATTTGTTATAGTAGAGGGTACAATAATGCTAAGTGAATCTCAAAATCCATTAGTGATTATGTGTTTACCAATTGTGAGGGTGTAATAATATGAAAATCAACCAAGTAAACCATAATGAAATATGAGTTCATGGTTTGGAGTTGGCTAGTAATGAGGCTAAGATACTTCTTAGTGAGTATTGAGGTTGAGATAAAACCAACGTTATTGTGGTATCCAAGCAGCATTAGCTGTACAACAACAACAACATACCCAATGAAATCTCACAATGTGGGGTCTAGGGAGGGTAAAGTGTACACAGACCTTGCCTCTATCTCAGAAGATAGGGAGGCCGTTTTCAAAAGACTCTCAGCTCAAGAAAAAACACAACGAGAAAGGTTAGATAAGCACAAAAAATAAAATTTTCAATAGCAATAAAACACATCTGGTTGAGACATAAAGTGATAAAACAGCGTTGTTGTGAGACAGAATTATTTCTATGAATTATGTGATGTCTGAGGTGAAGTTGACTGATTCACAAGACGAAAGGAAAGATCGAGGGGAATGGGACTTTGTCAATTTGAGAAGATCAACAGTGATGGTAACCCAACCTATGTGATTAGAGATCCCATGAATTAAGTTCATATGGGTAATAACAAGTCATTAGTTGATCAAAAGTGCACTATTAAATTATGTCATTTCCTATGGTGTGTGAATATAGTGCAAAACTGCAAAGCAAAGTGAGGTTGAGCTATAAACTCTTAATCCACTACCATATCCTTTATAGGTGGTGTATTGCTCTCCAGAATACACTTGATGGGTGGAACTATATGAGTGTGGAGTGGTGCCGCTCCTATGAAATTGTGACAGATTTCTAGAGCACTTATGAATACTAGGACACGCGCATGGCCTCTTAACGCAAAACCGTGATAACGACAAAGATTGTGCAAGTATAATGTGATAAAATAAGACCCTAGGCTTACAAAAGAGTTGTTGGTTCATAGAAGTTTTAAAATTCACCAATTGTTTTGTAAGTTTATTCTTGTTTTATCTAGGTCTGGTTCATAGTCTACGAGACACCAGAGTCGACGCATTATGCTTATATTTGAAAATCCAACAAAACTTCTTATTTCATTTCTTTTATTATTTTTGAGATATATGAGAGATTTTTAGAAAAATAATATTTTCTATTTAATATCTCAAAAATAAAAGGACTATCCTAACGTTGCTTAATAGATCATTTGACTTTGGTCTTTGAATTCAATATAAAGACTATTGAATACTCTTTATATTGTATGCTATAAATATGAGATTACCGTTTGCTGATGAGATTGGTTTTAATTCTCCTTTACTCATATTTTAAAGACTTGAATAGCAATCATAAGTGGCCATTATTTTGGCAAACGTTGAAGGCTATTAAGAGTTAGCCATTGGATTTTCCACTATATATATCATCTAGTTCTTTCATCGGAGGAGAGAGATTAAGTATAACTCTTACTCATACATTTGGGTATTGGTGGGTTTGTATAAGATAAATCTTTGATAAATTCTGACTCCTAGTTTGTTGAATCCTGAGAGATACATTCATACCGGGTGAAATATCCTTAAGGACAGTGTCTTAATTGACATGCCTCAAGCTTTCAAGAATTTCTCTACAAGGATTATTCGTGATCAAGTATTTTCCGATAAGGTTCGTGATAAAGTACTTTACGTAAGATTTACAACACCTTTCCTCTCATCAAATCCTGTCAATGGCGCATTCGACTGTCATCTGTTGGAAGAGTAATTAAGGAGAGGAAGACTTAGTCAATTTAACCTTATTTCAAGCGTTTCCGCATGGATGAACAATGGTTGAACGGTGTTTACCCTAAAAATGGTTAACAATTGAATTTATAGACGAAGCCAAGGATATGCGGTTTAATTTAATACAATTTATAGTTTTATAGCTAATAATAGTACAAAATCAGACTACAAATCTAGTTATGGAGGGCACCGGTTGACCTCGAATATCAGGGTCGAGGTCAATGTACGGGGCCGAATGGCAAATTCCGAATAGTGAAATAAGGAGGATGAACAGTGCTAATGATGTTATTGCTTGTTTGAAATATGAATATGCTACTCTCTTTCTGGGGAAAAAACCTAGCCAAAATAAAGGGGGGCCTCTCCTTTATATAGTAGAGGAGTCCCAACCTTTGCACAACACTAAATAAGGAATAAAATCGAATAAAATCTGTTGACAAATGTTGGCATGATCGGTGCCGAAATATCCGCCATCAGCCAGATATTTCGGTTTTATTTTCATGGTGACTAACCGCCACTTCAACCTGCCTCAATGTCCAAATTCTGCTCGATCCCCGATCAGATCGATCTCATGTCGACTGAGCATAGTTTTCATGTCGGGAAACCGGGGATATCAGTTATCTCGGTTTAACCCGTATACAGATAGTCCCCCCATTTCCCGAGGTCAGGTACTGACTAGGGGAAATGGAACCAGATGAAGCTAGATGAACAATCCCGATCAGCCTAGGACAAGACGTCTTCTCAAAGTTTCCGGACTCTGCCCGATGTCCGCTCATCATTATTCCAGCCGCCAAATCTTCTTTGGGAAACCTCATTTTGTCAAAGTCCTTGATATGCTACAGGACCCTTTGATTTCTCTTTTATATAAAGCCCATGTATTTTCTTTTTTTTATGCATCTGCGCTCTTCAAATCTAAAACTTGCTTCTCCCCAAAACCTTGCTGCGATTTCCACACCAAGCCCATAGCCTACCTCGAACTTTGAACCTTCTTCCATCAGGGTGTGATCGTCCATTGTTAGGTTATACCTGTCACAGTTATGGCTTATGTTCCATTATTAACCCAAGGTGAAGATCATTCTTCGTTTCTATCGCCAACGGAGGCCGCCGGTTCTGACATGGAGTTAGAATCTCTCGCTGCTGATATCCTTTCATCGGGATTTAAATATGCGAACGACTGCAAAATCTCTTACCATCTGTTGACACCTAATTTTGGCTCGCCGTGTTTGAAATTAACATTTCGGGTGGTCATGATTCGTTAAAGAGCACGAAATAGCTTTTTACACATTTTTTTACATTTTTGATGATTTATTGATAATTGTCCTCATTTTAGGAGTTTTATCAATTTATTGTCATTTTTCAAGAATCATTATTTTTGCACATGTACAGCGAATACTACCATTTTTTTGTGCAATTAATAATTGTTTCTTAATTTTATAGCAGTACATTTTATATCTTATACATTAATATTTATATTTTATACTAACATTATTATTTATACATGTATTAGTTAATTATATTCTAGTACAGTCCGTCAATGCAGAGAAAATCGGAGCAATTAATTTTTAAATGCAGAGCAAAAATTCGATCAAGTCAAGGTCTCGTCACCTTTTTAAAAGTTGACATTTGAGGTGATAGGTTGAGTTCTTGATCCATTGGTTAATACATTTTTAAAGGGGACAAGGGGGTGCATTCTTTTATTTTGGATAATAGTAGGGGCTATTTTATACTATAAAGAAAAGGGAGGGGCATTTTATTCCACACAACACTTGAATTTTCAGATTTTTGCCTTCCTCTCTCTAAACATTATTCCTCTTCCCTTCTCCCTCTTCACAAAAAACCGCTGCCGCCGCCACCACACCAGAGCTCTGAGCTCCGGCGACGCACCAAACCACCCCCACACCTCCTTCTTCGTCTCCCAACCACACCACCACGACAACACCTCCATCACTTGCATACTACTTCACACACATTTTTTCTTCTCTCTACACTCTCTAGATTTTCTTTCTATAGGAAGACTAGCAAGGCTAGCACTTTCTTCCTCTTTCTATATTTTTTTTAATTGTCTTTATATTTCATTCATACATTGCTTCTTTACTTATTCATAAATATTGTCTTTACATTTATTTACTTGCATTGTCTTTATATTTTTTATATACATTGCCTTTATATTTATTTATCTATAGTATTTTTACATTTATTTATATACATTGTGTCTTTATATTTCTTCATATATTTTTGTATTCTATATACATTTTTCTTTACATTTTACATACATTTTATACACATACGTTATATAAAGATACATGTACATATTTACATTACTTAACTACAAAGAAAAGAAGGGAGAAACTTTTCATTAAAAGGAATGCACTTATTGTCTCTACATTTTTATGCACTATCTTTATATTTTTTCTATATTGTCTCTACAACTTTATTTATTTTCAATACATGTATACATTGTCAAGTATTTTTCTTTACACTTTTGTCAATACCATCACACTACATGCCTATTTTTTTCTATATATTTTGCTATTTGCATTTACTCTACATTGGCTATACATCATATTTATATTTACCTATATTTTCATTTTTTATTCTTATGTTCTTTTTACATACATCATTCACCTATACATTTGTTACATTACATACACTACACTAATCTTAGGGTCAAATCAAATTTCATCATTCTTTTGTCTAATCACTTTTTCAAAAACTTCATGTCAAATCATCTTTTCAATAACTTTTTGTCAAACTACTTTTTCAAGGAATTTGGTCACATTACTTTTTCAAGGAATTTGGTCACATTACTTTTTCAAAGAATCTTTATCAAATCACTTTTTAAAGACTTTATGTCACGTATCTTATTTTTTGACTTTTTCAAATTATTTTAACTAATACTTTTTCTTTCATCTTGCAATTTATTACAAATACTACACTCATGGCCGATGAAGAAATTTTCGTCGATTTTCAAGGCCTCTCATGTACAAAAGACGATTTTTTTTATACTAAATTTATTCATTATTTCTTTAATTCATTCGATAGTTATTTATTCTCTTACTAACACTTTTACTGAGTGTTTATACAAGTATCGGAGATACATCCCGAAGACGACACTAGGAAGGAACCCGAAGACTTCATCGAATCACTGTTTGTATTTACTTTCCGCATTTTTTTTATATAACTGTACAAAATATAAACTCATAGTATAGTGAAAACTTTATTTTTGGAATGACGGGTTAATATATTTATTTACTTGTCGCCTCGTTTGTTAAACTTAAAATTGTCATTCGCTTTAGGCAAGACTTAGGCCGTCAATACTTTCATAACTAGATTAAATTGACTTGGTATAAATACTTTGTTAAATCAATTCACACTTTTGACGATTAGGCAAAAATACTAGTCCATCCTTTAATTTAGATCCTTTATACACTCTTAATGCAACTTACATTTTACATTGTTTCGTGTACACTAATACATTTTTTAATTAAGTTAAATTCACATTTTGACGCTAGGCAAATATTAAGCCGTCCATTTACAAATCTTTTATTCTTTAGAGGCATTACACGTTTTCACTCATTTTTTATTCACAAGTTCTTATACTTATTTTTTACCAATACTTTTTACAATTATTTCGTTCCTTATTCTTTTGATAGGACATTCATTAAACAAACACTCTTTTTAACTAAACGGTAGAAACAAATCAAATAAACTTCACTTTTCTGAATAATTTCGTTATATAAAATCTTTACACCAATGAATATTGGTAAATTATTTTTTACATTCTTTATGCATTAATATACCTAGTTATACAATTCTTTATACATTTTAGATTTGCCGTACACTCTTTTACACTTGAAATATGTTCTTTATATGCTTAATATACATACATTCTTTTAATATATACATAGGCGCACATTGTTTATATCCTTGATATATTTATTTTTACATAGTCTTACATTTTTTTTATATTATTAATATAGTTACACATTCTTTACACTAACATATATATGTATATATACACTCTTTGTACTAACAGATATACTTTTATACTTACGAGGTACGTTCTCTTTATACTCTTTTATATATTCCTTTTTTTTATTAGACATTCTTTATGAATACTTGATACTTGATATAAATACATTTTTATACACTGTATATACTTAGTATATTATCACCTAGTGTAGCTTTTCATGAGGTCATAATATTTTGGAAACAGGTAATAATAATGATAAACAGATAGATAATCCCCCTCTAGTGTTCAGTTAAACTAAGTTTAAGGACTATCTTTGGGCAGGCTCTGAGGGATATTAATACCTTCCCCTCGGGGTAAATAAAATCCTTATCTAGAATCTCATAGGTTTCGTGGACTAAAAATGGAGTAGACACATAAATACATATAGGTTTCCTGTTTTTCCTTAAAAATAAGGTGACGACTCTAACCCTTTTATACCAGTTAGAAGAACCGGAAAGTTGCAAACTATCTTGAACCCGTTCAAATAGGGCGTAACACTATCTTGATTCGGTAGAGAATTTCGAATCTTGTATCGACGATGCCACCATTATCGTAGTCAGGGAAGACAGCAACTTAGGCGCAGATGTTGACGTTCGCCCTGTTGGGAATGGGGTAAAAATAAATAACCATGTTGTTGGTTACTCGTTGTCATACGCTTATCCTTTCGCCATCGGGTTAACTCTCCCTGTTCCTCGAGTGATCGAGGACTTTTGTCGTCGGTATCGGGTATGTATCGGCCAGATCGTTCCACAGACTTGGAGACTTGCGTGCTGCATCGAGAAGTTGGCTAATATGGCCGGGATTGCCTTCACCCTTGACCATTTACTTCATATATACATACCTCGGGTGATCCGAGGGGGGATTGTTCACCTACTTCCTCGGGGAAACCGAAACCTGATTGACCCCGAGGATGATTATGACCGGGGGTGGCTTCATCGGTTTGTGATGATACGTACAACTCAACTTCATCGTCCATCATCCACCGATTTTCCTGAGATGTGGAACCCATCACCTAATCCAATTGAACCTAAGCTCGATACAACTATCTTTAAATGGGTGGTTACCCTTCTCCGAGCTTCTTGTAACTTAGGTCGTTCCTAGAGGAGAATGGCACCTGAAGGGTGGAAAGGCAAAAGCCATAATAATTTCTTAATCCGATCGCTCGACTTTCATTTCTCTGTGTTGTATCTTAACCCAATATATTTGATTTTTAGGACTTCCGACGAGAAAAACTTCTAAGGGAAAAACCGTAGTCGAGGATGTCATTCGAGGAAGAAACACATCGGCGCTGCCGAGAATACCTAGACGCAAAGATACTGGAAGCTTCCAAGTTAGACATTCGGGCATTGGCTCTCGGGTCCGAACTCGTCATATTATGGAGAACCGTCGGGAAATGCCTCTTGGCGAAACCCTGCTGACAATAGTACTTGATGAAGAGGATTTACCGGAGCCGAGTATTCTCGATTCATCTGCTTCCAGTGAAGGTTTTGGGGATATCTAGATGGTGTCACGTACCGTCGGATCATCCCACAGGATAGGCCGGAGTTCTCAACCTTCGGCTTACTACGCCGGTTAGGGGTGTTGCCTTTTTTCTTTCTTTCTTTTCTTTTTCAGCTTATGGCCATAGAGTAGGGCCTTTTACGCTTTTCTGATGGACCAATGTATCCGAGAAAGTCGGGATTTTGCGAAGTGGAACAATTTTAATAGAATTTTGCGGATCGGTTTTTTATCGGACTTCATTGAGTATTCTATTTGCGTTGTTTGAACTTGCGCTCTTGTACAAGTTTTTGCAATATTTGATCAATTGTCATTTCGTTCTATAGTACACCCAATATTGAAACGCCTCGCTACTAACCACCACGTTTGCATATTTTACTTTTTGTACTCGACCGTAATCGATTCGGAACCACATCTTTTGTGGTCGAATGGTAGCTTTACCTGATCAAAATAGTAGCGGGCCAAGGCCCGACCTGGGTCTCATCAGGGCTTCAGGAAAAATGGGGCTTCAGGAATTTATTCGGGAAACAGGATCGAAAATGACCGGGTTCGTATGCCTTGGCAATCTAAAGAGGTGATTCGGTTCCTTCTCCTGTACGCTTCCTATGGGTAGATAAGATCAAGGTCATATTTGTCACATCGTTTTGACATCGGCACGTGTCGAGACCCGGTGGTCGCGAAGACGGTTTTGGAATGTGAACCGTCTCGGCCCCACTCTATAAAAGCAAACCTCCCCTTTTCACTTTTTCACTTTTCTGATTTTTACCAAGAAATTTTTTTACCTTCGTGTGCTTGGATATGCAAACCTTCATATCTTCATACCTTCATACCTTTTCTTTATCTCATCTTCAAACCTTTATACAAGTCTTCATACCTTCATATTTCCGTAATAATGAGCAAATCTTCAAAAGCAAAAACCGCCGAGACCTCCTCGGTCCCAAAATCGGAGCCAGTATTGAAAGATTTCATTCCACAAGATTATGCGACCATCAGGGATTTCAAGGTTGAGAAACCTTCTCAACAAGGGGATCGAGGTGCCGATATATCGAACTATTTCTACACGATACCCCCGAGTAAACTTGAACAGGTCAAGGAAGATTGTTGGTGGAAAGGTATGGAGGTCGTTATTCCCGATCAAGCTGAAGCTGTAACGATCCATGTGGAAGGGTGTTTAAGCTTTTATACCTAACCTTTTACGTTTAGCACACTCGATCCCGGGGTAGTGGATTTTTGCAAACTGTATGATGTTTGCCTCGGCCAGATTCATCCGTCATTTTGGAGGATCGTTGTACTCCTCCGTTACTTTACTACGAACGTGAATATTCCCTTTACGATGAACCATCTACTCCGACTGTACAGTCCCCGTACTTTTCGAGGGGGTATGATTAAACTCACCAAACTAGCCAAAAAGCTCCCTTTTCCGGTCTTGATGAAGATAGAGACCGAGGCTGGCAGGACAGATTTGTCCCAGTCAGAATAGGGGATCTGATTCCTGTTGAAAAGTTATCATTCCCCGAGAAATGAAACCCAACCCGTAAGTAGCTTTACTTTGGTATGGTATGATCATATGTCTGAACCTATACTGACCCTTTGATTTTACTCGTATGTTCATAGCACTTGTTCAAACCCTCAGTGCGGTTCCAAATATTAATGAATGGATCGAGAAGATCTGTTCCCAACTTACCTATGTTGACCGCAACTGGCGACATTTGTCTCGGTCCCGATGGGAGGCCGGAAATCACGGTAAGTCCTTCCACCAGAGTGCTGCTCCATTTTTTTTATGTGCTATATCGCGCTTGATAATTTTAACTTGTTCTTCTTTCCTTTACAGGTCTTTTAAAGGCCACCAAAATCCGGGGACAAGAGGTTCCTGAGGCCTCAGCCGATGAACAAAACATCGAAGCTCCTGACCAAGGAGACGAGGCTGAGAGGAGGAAAAGACGGTCCTTCGAGTCTTCTTGAGCTCCTTCCGAGACCAGGAAAAGAACGAGGCTCACAACCAGAGAGACCTCTTTGGAATATGTCACGACCCGGGCCCTGGACGTCGATGTTGTTGGTCAACTAACAAATCATTCCGATGATGAAGACTAGGTGTTGGCCAGGTGCTGGCTTACCAACGAGAGCATCAACCAAGAGTTGACCGGCTCTATAGAAATTACTCCACTATTGGTGGAAAGCTCAAGTCTGATGCCGGTGGGCTCGAGGGATATCCCAAGACCGACAAATGTGGGGAGCGTCAGGTTGAAAATCGGGATGTCCGAAGATGCTACTATCGAGTCCACACCTACTCGAGGCTCGGGGGGCCTCCGACCTCAGCAGCTGGATCGAAGGATGCTCCCTCTGTACCGGGTTCAAAGGTACATTACATTCCGCCTTTATATGGCATTGGTTCTGTCCTCCCGATACAAGCTGTGGCTTCGGCTGAGACCATTATTTGTATACAAGATTCACCCCCTCGATTAGTGGATATTCCCACCGACAATGCTAAGGCCAAAGGCAAAATGACCGAGGGGCCAACAGGGCTAGAAGGGACAACCAGTTATGGAAATTACGAAATACCTGCATCAGGCATGTTGGGCTTTGAACACTTACCTATTCCCATGGCCAACCGTTTCAGGGTTAACTCTGGTCTCAGATTGGAGAAAAAATTTCCTACCCCTAGTGCTGACCCGAATCGAAAGAGGTTGATCTCTTTTAAGGTGCAACCGATATGAACATGTTGTTGGACCCAAGAGGATCGGAAGAAAATGGCTGAAGTCAGCGAATGCTGCCTTTTCAACGAGGATCAGCAGGCTTTGAATCGAGTATGTCCAGTTCTTTCGTTTTTGCACTTAGCTCTATTTTCTTGCCTCATCTTAAAAACTGCTTCTCTTTTTCTTATAGGCCTCCGTGCTACATCATGAAAACTTCCATCGATTTAGGTCGGAAGTGGGTTATCTTAGGGAGGAGCTTAGGAAGATAACTAAGGAGGTGGATGAGCCCAGGGATCTTTACGGGCAAAAGTTGGAATATATCTCGACTCTCCCGGATTTCTCCACCCTTAAATCAGATTTAGCAGTAGCTCGAAACGAAGCTATCGAGGTCAAGCGGGAACGTGCCCGGCTGGCAGAGAAGGTAAGGGCTTTCGAAGTTTATAATAAGCCTTTAATAGTCGATGTTAATGCCACTCTCTCTCAGGCCAGGGCTTATGTTAGCCGAATTGATCAGCTTCGGGAGGAGCTTGATGGGATCAGATTCGAGCTCAAAACCTCCAAGAAATGACAACTGGTGATGTTGCTGAGTGGGATGCTCTTAAAGAGCAGCTTCGGGTGGCGATGGAGCAAGTTAACGAACTCAGGTCAGCACTTGCTGCGGCCGAGGCAGAGCAGGATAGCCTTGGCCGGGACATTATCGATCTGCGGGTTGAACATAAAAAATCCCTTGGCTAAATCTCGAGCTGCGACGGTATGTTGGACCAGTATAAAGCCGACGTGACTGCTGCCGAGAAGGCTAGTGATCTTCGGGCTGAGTACGTGCGGGGTTTATCTCGAAAAGATGCCTTCGAAGAAATTCAAGCCACCGGAGTGGATTTATCAGATCTAATCGAGGATGCCAAGAGGCTTAAGGCAGAGGCGAAAGCTGTGTTCGATCCTGAGGATTCTGATAGAGACCTCGAGTTAGCCGAGGGAGAGACCAAAGGTTCGGGTGAAGATTAGGCTTAGGAACCTTATGTTTCTTTTTTTTATGGCCATTTGTTTGAGCCTTTATAAATCCTCTATATATATATATATATTAAAGATTTTCGTTCGGCTTATTCATCGCCTTTCGTTTCCTTTTATAAAGTGTTCCTCAGTTTGATGTTTGTTCGATTCATGCCATTGCCTCGACTTGCATTATTGTTTCAGCAAGAATAAAATTTACAGTGGAAATGACTCGTGGTCGAGTGTATGCGGCATGAGAATGACCTTATTTGCAAACTTAGACGTCTCCAAGTAGCGTGATCTGATCGAATTTTTAGTCCATGTTGACTTTGATCATTGTTTTATTTATAAATGGCAAGATGAAACGGATCATAATATTTTTGTGTTTTTAGACTGTAGTCTTTAACTGTAGACTGTAGTCTTTGGCTGTGGACCGTAGTCTTTAACCGTTTAGACCATAGTGGTTTTTTAGACCGTAGTCTTTAATATTTATGTACTTCGCATATTTAGGAGTTTGGTCCGGCGAAATGCAATATGGCAATACTATGTTATCTTGATCGAGACAAGATTTTTATTGATGAACCGAAGATGTAATTACAATCATTGCTGTTGCAAGAACCAACTAATTGGACACGATTCAATCGATCGTTTGGTCCTTACATCTGATCCTATCGTTGAAGCCTTGGCTTTACATTGTTTTCACTTAGCTCAGGCCATAGTAGTCCCCTAGTATTCGAGTCCGAAATGTGAGGGCTCGTGTACTATTAGTCCGCTATGTGCAATCTCCAGTCCCGGTCTTTGATCGGGTTGCTCTATTTGCGTAGCACACTGTTCGGCGCTGCCTCATTAAAAACCTTGCCGGAAAACTCACTACGGGACAAAAACGGTCGAAGGAAAAAAGAGTGTAGCACATGCTTTCAGTCTTAAGTCTATGACTCTCCCGGTTTCCATTGTGCTGCTCCCGATGCTCATTAAGTTGTATGCCTGCATGGTTAGATTTCGAGAAAAAGAAGAAAGGTTAATTTTCAACTGTTTATCGTTTTCGTTCTCGAGCTGATAGGAACCTTTCCCGGTTATTCTGGTGACTTGATATGCTCCTTCCCAATTCGGGGCTAGTTTTATTTTGTGGGGGTTCTTGGTGTGGAGTGTGACTTTCCTCAGCACCAAGTCCCCAATCTGAAAGTGCCTGAACTTAGCCCTTCGGTTATAATATCTTTGTATCCTTTGTTTTTGTGCGGCTGTCCGGATATGAGCAGCTTCCCTCTTTTCGTCCACAAGATTCAGACTAGCAGACATTGCTTCACAATTCGAGTCCTCAGTGGCATATTGGAATCTTAAGATTGGTTCACCAACTTCGACGGGTATTAGAGCCTCGGCTCCGAATACCAGGGAGAACGGAGTTTCCTCGGTGCTTGATTTTACCGTCATGTGGTAGGCCCATAAAACCTCGGGCAGAACCTCCTTCCACCGGTTCTTAGAGCCGGCTAGTCTTTTCTTTAGATTATGCAGTATAATTTTATTGGTAGATTCAGCCTGGCCATTCGCGCTTGGGTGATACGGGGTGGACAAGATCTTCTTGATCTTGTATTCTTCGAAAAACTTACTGCCTATGAACTGCTTCCCGTTATCGCATGTGATTTTTGCGGGTATCCCGAATCGACAGATTATATGGTCATAAATGAAATTAATAACTTCTTTCTCCCTGACTTTCTCGATTGCCTGTGCTTCAACCCATTTAGAGAAATAATCAGTCATAAGTAAAATAAATTGCGTCTTACCTAGGGCCTATGGCAAAGGCCCCACTATGTCCATACCCCATTTCATGAATGGCCAGGGAGAAAAGACCGGACGAAGTTCTTCCCCGGGTTGGTGTATTGACGGAGCGTGCCTTTGGCATTCGTTGCACTTTTGAGCCAAGGCTTTAGCGTCCTTCTCCATCTCATTCCAATAGTAACCTGCCCTGATCAGCTTGCGGACCAGTGAGTCGGCTCCCGAATGGTTTCCACAATTTCACTCGTGAATTTCCCTCATAACGTAGTCGGGGCCCTAGACATCTGGCCAAGGGGTCGTGGAACGACCTTCGGTATAACTGGCCATCGACCAAACTAAATCTAGCTGCTTTGGTTCAGAGGGCCCTTGATTCTCTGGCATCGGATGGTAGCTTCCCTGTTTGAAGATAGTCTATGTATTTATTCCTCCAATCCCAAGTGAGGCTAGTCGAGTTTATCTTGGCGTGTCTGGTCTCGATGACCGATCTCATCAACTGCACCACAGCTCCAGCATTGAACCCATCTGATTCTACCAATGATCCCAAGTTTGCAAGGGCATCTGCCTCATTATTTTGATCTCGAGACACGTGTTCCAATGTCCATTCCTTGAACCGTCGAAGGACAACTTGCAGTTTTTCTAGGTATCTCCGCATCCGGTCGTCCTTGACTTCGAATGTTCTATTCACTTGGTTGACCACCAGGAGAGAATCACACTTAGCCTCTATGATATCAGCTCCCAAGCCCTTAGGCAGTTCTAAACCTGCAATCATAGCCTCATACTCGGCTTCGTTGTTAGTCAAATCAGCAGATCTAATAGATTGTCTTATTATGTCAGCCGAGGGAGGTTTGAGAACTATCCCTAACCCGGACCCCTTTATATTATAAGCACCGTCTGTGTAAAGGGTCCAGATTCCCGAACTAGTCCCCGAGGTAAGAAGCATCTCTTTATCAACCTCGGGGATCATGGTCGGCACAAAGTCGGCCACGAAGTCCGCCAGCATTTGGGATTTGATAGCAGTTCGTAGTCTATATTCGATATCATATCTGCTAATCTCTACAACCCATTTTCCTAATCGGCCTGCGAGTTCGGGTTTATGCATGGCATTCCTTAAGGGGTATGATGTTACGACGCATATGGGATGACATTGAAAGTAAGGTTTTAATTTTCTAGATGCACTCAATAAAGCCAAAGAGTGTTTTTCTAAATGCGGGTACCGGGTTTTAACGTCACCTAGGGTTCTGCTTACATAATAAACTGGGTATTGCGTACCTTCTTCCTCTCGAACCAGGATACCACTTACCGCTATCTCAGACACCGCCAAGTACAGATACAACTGCTCGTTCGCTTTTGGCGTGTGGAGTAAAGGCGGGCTTGATATGTACTTCTTGAGTTATGCTAAGGCCATCTGACATTCGGGGGTCCAAGTAAAGTCGGTCTTCTTCTTTAGCAACAAGAAAAACCGATGACTTTTGTCCGAGGATCTGGAGATGAATCAGCTTAGGTCAGCTATCCGCCCGGTCAATCTTTGTACCCCTTTGATGTCATTTATCACGGTGATGTCTTCAATTGCCTTTATCTTATCCGAGTTGATTTTTATCCCTCGATTCGATACCATATATCCGAGAAACTTACCCGAACCAACACCGAAGGCACACTTTTCCGGGTTTAGCTTTATGTTGTACTTCTTTAATATACCGAAAGTTTCCTGCAAATACTTTAAATGGTCCTCTGCTTGCAGGGACTTTACAACCATGTCATCTATATAAACATCTATTGATTTCCCTATTTGGTGTTCAAACATGCGGTTGACCAGCCGCTGATAGGTGGCACGGGCATTTTTTAGGCCAAAGGGCATTACATTATAACAATCGTGCCAGACCTAGTTATGAAAGAGGTTTTTTCTCGATCCTTCGAGTCCATCTGTATTTGATTGTACCCGGAGTAGGCATCGAGAAAACTCAGTGTATCGTGACTCGCAGTAGCGTCGATCATGCGATCGATGCTGGGTAAAGGAAATGAATCCTTTGGGCAAGCCTTGTTTAAATCTTTGTAGTCTACGCACATTCTAAATTTATTTTCGTTTTAGGCACTACTACAACATTAGCTAACCAGTCTGGGTATTTAACCTCTCGAATGGATCCTATGTTAAGGACTTTAGTTACCTCGTCTTTGACGAATGCATGCTTTACCTAGGGCTGCGGCCTCCGCTTTTGTTTGACGGGACGAAAACTTGGATCCAGACTCAACTTGTGTGTTGTCACCTTCAGTGGGATACCTGCCATGTCTAAATGGGACCATGCAAAGCAATCTGAGTTATTTTTAAGAAATTCAACAAATGTTTTCCTGAGCTCGGGGGTTAGCCCCGTGCCCAGGTATACCTTCTTGTCTGGTAGATGAACGAAGAATATGACTTGCTCGAGTTCTTTAACTGTGGATTTAGTGGCATCTGAATCATCGGGCACCACAAAGGTCCTCAGAACTCTGAACTCTAACTTTTCATCTGGTGTGTTCCTATTCCGATCTTCCGAGGACTCCGGGATCGGGGTCTGTGATTGCTACTTGGCCTTTCCCTTTCGTTCCAAATCGATATCTTCGTCGTCTTAATAGATTCTTTGACCGCAAACATTTCCTTTGCGGCCTGTTGCTCACCATGAACGGTTTTGATCCCCTCTGAGGTCGAGAATTTTAACGCCTAATGCATAGTTGACGGGATCGCTTTCATGAGGTGAATCCACGGTCTTCCCAACAATGTATTGTATCCCATGTCTCCCTCTATCATATAAAATTTGGTTTGCTGCGTAGTTCCTGCCGTGTTGATCGGTAAGGTGATCTCACCCTTCGTTGTTTCACAGGCCATGTTGAATCCGTTGAGGACTCGTATTACTAGCACGATCTGATGTAGTAGTCCCAACTGCTCGATAACTCTTTATCGGATGATAGTAGCCTAGCTACCTGGATCAGTTAGCACACGTTTAATTCTAAATTTATTGACAAGGACAGATATTACCCGTGCGATGTTATGCGGCTGAACGATGCCTTCCATGTCCTCATCACTGAATGAGATGGGACCGTCGGGGTCATAATTTCGAATACGCTTTTCTCTTGTTATGGAAACTTTGGTGCGTTTCACTACCAGCCCCAGGGGAACGTCCGTTCCTCCCATGATCATGTGTATCACTTGCTATGGCTCTTCCGGTCTATCTTGTTTGTTGGCGCCTACGTTCTTGAAGTGAGTTTTTGCTCGTTCACTTAGAAATTCTCGAAGGTGTCTCAAATTAAACAGATGGGCAAACTTTTCTCTCAGCTGCCGACAATCTTCGGTTCGATGGCCGTGAGTGTGATGATATTTGCAAATAAGGCTTTTATCCCGCTTTTCTGGATCCTATTGGATTGGCCTTGGATGCCTCGTTTCTTTATTATGGATAACGGCCGCTGCTAAGTTCTCTACATCGACGCAGAAATTATACTCGGATAACATTGGAATTTCTCTATTTCCCGAGGTTCTATCAACAATATTTATGTTCATCAATCCACGATTACTTGGGTCTCGATCGTTCTTGCTTGATTCGCTGTTGCGCCCGTTTCCCCTTCGATCAGGTGGGTAAGGTTGATACCTGTCATATGATCGTCTTGAATCTCGATCTGTCGTTCTCCTCGATCGATCATTCCCTTTATCGGAATGCCATGATACTGAGGCAGCTTTCAGAATCTTATCATCTTCGACCCTGATCTTCGATTGATACCTGTTGTGTACATCAGCCCAAGCGATTGCCGGATACTCTATCAGATATTGCTTTAGCCCCATAGATGTGACCGAGATTCTTGAGTTGAGCCTTTGAGTGAAAGCCTGAACGGCCCAATCATCAGTGATCGGAGGTAAGTCCATGTGCTCCATTTGAAACCGGGCCACAAACTCGCGGAAGGTTTCGTCATCTCGCTGCTTAACGTTGAACAAGTCCGATTTTCAGGTTTCGACCTTGATGGCTCCTGCGTGAGCTTTGACAAAATCCGCGAGCATGGAAAATGAATCAATTGAATGTTCGGGCAAGTTATGATACCATATCATTGCTCCCTTGGACAAGGTTTCCCCAAATTTCTTAAGCAGCACTAACACCCTTTCATCGTCGGCGAGATTGTTGCCTTTAATAGCACATGTGAATGTCACGGGCTACCTTCATTGTGCCTTGGCGCCCATAACCCCTGCACGCCCCGAGTGGGCCAAACGAGTGTCAGCCCGCGCAGGCAGTGCCAGCAGCACAGGCAGTATCAGCCCACAGGCAGTGTTAGCCCCGCAGCAGTGTCAGTCGTGCGGACTGCGTGCACCCACATGGGCTCCGACAGACAGGAGTCTACAATCATCTTAGATATGTTGCATTGTCTATCCTAAGAGTAGCAAGGAAGTTTAGCAAGGATCTGGGATGAGCCCAGGGGTCGTCAACGGACGAGCGGCCCCGTGCGAGCTTGAGTGTCAGTCCCGAGTGTTTTCGAGCTATGGATGGAATCTTGGGATTTCGGGTGAAAACACCCTTCCTAGGATGTTATTGAATATTCTTACCAAGTTTGGCGACATTGGAACATCATTTACCTAAGGGCTTGACTTAGCCAAGAAGCAGTGTCACTGTAAAGCTTCCTAAGGCTATATCTCATTCCACAAGCATGGGGATAAGATGAAACTTCACTGAGGAGTGAAGGAAGTCAACAGAAAGAGTTAGGAACAGACGGCGCCTCATTTGGAGTTCGAATCATTCAGAAAGGCCAAGTGTGATTCTCGGGCAGAATCATGTCTAGTGCTAAAATTTGGGCTTTTCTTTTTAAAGCATATATAAGGGGGGCACAGGTGTCTCAAGCTCAGCCAGTCTCCTCCGTGCGTGCCACCATCAAGCCGCACCAAGTGAGCAACCTTGAGGGCCAACCTCAAGGGCCTGCCTAGGCATCCCCAAAGGGTCCTAGGTACCCATACGAGTTATGTAACTCAATGGGCGGCGCTCGGCCACAGGCCAGCGTTGGGCTCCTAACGTGGGCCGGAGGCTTGACGTATGGATCGACCATGCCCTGCGGGCTATCGTTGGGAATGGATAGCCCTACGTGCTGATGGAACACTCGAGGCACCTCTCTTAAGAGTCTCGTGTGTTGACTTGTGAGCTTGGCTTAGGTTCGGCCTCGCGAGCAAGGGTCCGTTGGCCTAGAGGTGCAGTCGTAGGGCGACGCTGCACCGTGAATGATGGAAGTATGTCGCGAGGGATACGTTTACCAATGCCGCATCATAGGCATAGTACAAAGGACACACATGACAAAGGCCAAGGATTCAGGAGTTGCCCGGGCGCCGCACCGGCCACGTGCATAGGCACCAGGCCAGTGTCAAGCTTGAGGATTGGACTGTGCGTGCACCAGCGACACTCAACGCTCGGCGAGGGACTGTCATGTCCGTATCCAACCCCAGGTGTGCGTGCAGACAAAGGCCCAACATCTGAAACAGGCCACGAGGCATACTAGTAAGGCAAGGCCAAGGCCTTGACATCGACCCAGCGGCACCGCTGAAGCTAAGCCTCCGAAGCCATGTGCACAAGGTCGTGACATGAGTCCTGGGACTATCATTAGGCTGGCTCGTAGTCTGACTGGACTAGGGGTGCCACACGGGCCATTAGTGTACCGCTGACACTATGAAGGAGGCGGCCCGTGACAGTATACAGTCACATATTCGTTTGGGTCCGTTACCCTGTTATACTTCGGGATATCGGGAATGTGAAATCTCGTAGGGATTTTCATTGGCGCAGCGCTTTGCGGAAAAGGCATTTGGACGAATTTTTTCGAATTCGGTCCCTTCAACACCGGAGGTGCCCCAGGAATCTGGTCGACCCTTTCATTGTAGTTCTCCACCTTCTTATCGTTCGCTTCGATTTTCTTTTTGCCAGATTCGACTCGTTTCATTAATTCTTTGAGCATCCTTATCAGCTCAAAACTCTGCCCAAGATAGTTCTCGTTATTTCGAGCAACGAGCCTTTCTTCCGTTTTCTCGATCTGTTCTGATGGAGCAACATTGGGTGCTTGATTTTAGTTTTGCAATTGTGCTATAATCTCTTCCTAAGCGTGCAGTTGGGCCATAGCCATGTCCAACTGGTTTTGGAGCTGTTGCAGCATGGTTCCATTATCCCCACCGGCCGGCACGTTGCCCACCGATGACCCGACCTGGTCTGGATTAACTTGGGGTACGTTGTTGTTAGGTACACCCTCATCGTTGTGCTCGTGATATCTTGAATCATCGTGAAAATTGATAGAATGGGAGTCCGACATGTCGGGTAGACCTGAAATCAAACCTCAAAGAACAAGTGTAAAATATCAAGTATAATCAGAACTTGTATTAAACCACCACTATTATCCCAGGCCCCACGGTGGGCGCCAAACTGTTTACCCTAAAAATGGTTAACAATTGAATTTATAGACGAAGCCAAGGATATGCCGTTTAATTTAATACAATTTATAGTTTTATAGCTAATAATAGTACAAAATCAGACTACAAATCTAGTTATGGAGGGCACCGATTGACCTCGAATATCAGGGTCGAGGTCAATGTACGGGGCCGAACGGTGAATTCCGAACAGTGAAATAAGGAGGATGAACAGTGCTGATAATGTTATTGCTTGTTTGAAATATGAATATGCTACTCTCGTTCTGGGGGAAAAACCTAGCCAAATGAAAGGGGGTCTCTCCTTTATATAGTAGAAGAGTCCCAACCCTAGTACAACACTAAATAAGGAATAAAATTGAATAAAATCTGTTGACAACTATTGCCATGATCGGTACCAAAATATCCGCCATCAGCCGGATCTGTCGGTTTTCTTATCATGGTGACTAACCGCCACTTCAACCTGCCTCAACGTCCAAATTCTTCTCGATCTCCGATCAGATCGATCTCATCTCGACCGAGCATAGTTTTCATGTCAGGAAATCGAGGATATCAGTTACCTCGGTTTAACCCGTATACAAACAGATAGGCGTCTAATCTCGTCCTTTTATGGTATTTTGAATATATGCAATCAGTTTGACTTGATGTAAATTTATTTACATCTAGATCATCCAAGGGTACTCGAAAATTAAAGTTTCAAATGTTAATTAGAACATCGAAAAGATTTTGTGCTGCAAATTGATGTAAATATCTAATTAGCGACTGAGATTTAGATTTGGACCGTAAGTAGATTTACACAATTTCAATAATACTTTTATTCCTTGATTTAATAATTAATTTTAACAACATTTGATAAATAATAATGATCGATGTTTGGCAAAGTGAGGTGCATCACATATTCACATAAACTGGCTAACGTATAAAAAGGTCTGGTGACCCGGGACATTTAATTATACGTGACTCTTAAGTCTTTTTTTTTTTTAGTGGAGGTGACTCAAGTTTTAATTATTGAGTGGAGGTGATGTTTTTTGATTAGTGATTAAGGGGTTTTGACCTTGCCCAAGTTTTCATTTTGACACTTTGACCTTTAATTTTATTTTTAACACTTTACCCCCAAGTTTTATTTTTAACACTTTGAGCAGCCAATATAAACCCTAAAATACCAAAATGGGTCCAAAAAAAAGGGCGCCAATAGTCGCACCCGTTTTTTCTCTTTTCCCTCCACTGTTCTTCTTCTCCTTCCTCGGTTCGTTCTACCTTCTTCTTCTTCTTCTTCTTCTTCTTCTTCTTCTTCTTCTTCTTCTTCTTCTTCTTCTTCTTCTTCTTCTTCTTCTTCTTCTTCTTCTTCTTTTCCATCCGCCTGTTCTCATTCTTTTTCTCCCTCCATTCTTCTTCCTCATCTTCCATTTCTGCTTCCCCTGCCTCTTCTTCATCCATTGCTATGCCATTTTGAAGAATCTGCTCAACAAAAGAAAAAACTAAACCAACAGATTTGCAATTTTTTTGGCTGGATTTTGTTCGTGTCTACCTGGGCATTACTTCAAAAAATCGATGCTTCCCTTGCTTCTTCTTCTTCCATTGGTGCGGCATTTTGAAGAATTTGCTCAACAAAGAAAAAAATGAAACTAGCAGATTTTGCAATTTTTTGGCTGGGCATTACTTCAGAAGTAATTTCAGCTCATTTGGTAAGTAAAATATTGTTGTTTTGTTTCAATTATTTATCTGGGTTTTGCTGCTGATTTTCCAACAATTTACAGTAGCAATTGTACTTGTTGAAACAAGTGATAAAGCTGCTGTATGAGAGCTTCTAAATTTTTCCAACAAATGTTGTAGTTTCTGCAGAAGCTGCTGTAGTTTATGCAACAGCTATTGTAATTGTTGCCACAATTACAACAGATTATGTAGTAGTTGCAACTTCTATACTAATTGTTGCTAAACACGTAGTATGAATAAGTTGCAACAGATTTGTGAGTTGTTGCAAGTAGTGTACTACCTGTTGCAACAACTCACTGATCCATTGGATTCAGCTTCAATCCAACAGAACCCAAAAACTGTAGCTAACTCCAACAAATTAGTTAGTTGTAGCAACAAGAGTATTAGAGTACTTGTTGCAACAACTCACTAATCTGTTGGATATCTTCAACTGTCTTTGGATGAAACAGAAATCAGAAAATTGAAGCTGACTCCAACAGATTAGTTAGTTGTTGCAACAAGGATAGTACTTGTTGCAACATGTAATCCACTTGTTGCAACACCTGATTCATCTGTTCCAATAAGTCATTAAGTTATTGTATTTTGTTACTATACTGTCATGAACTTTTTTTTAAAAAGCAAAATATATTCAGGTAGCATTAATGGGGGACTCAATACAATAGGTGTTGATTGCCATGGCGAATGGATCGAGAAGAATAATCGATATATTTGGCGATGGAAGGGTAGTCATATGTTAGAGACGATAGCGATGAGTGTCCAAAGAGATGTTGCGTTTGATGATTTTGTGAACTTAATCATCACCTATTATGAATTAACTTGTGAACCGAAAGATCTTGCCATCACTTACATGCATAGCTCTTTTGAAAACCAGATGGTCTTTCCTTTTAAGATAACCGATCAGGATGGTTTGCGTACTTATTTGAATGATGTAACTAGGCCCATTTTAAGGGTATAGGTGGTTGGAAGCCCGGTAGAGAACCGTAATTTAGGTCAAGACCAACAAGATGTGTTAAATGATAAATTGGATGGGGTGGATATGGATATTCCAGATAATGGAAGTGGGGGTGAGCCGATTCCTACACCCGAAGTAGTGAGCAATACACCATGTTCTACACAATCTTCACAGTGCAGCCATGTTCAAGATGATGAAACAGGATTTTATAAAGGAATGTCATTCAAGAACAAGTAACAAGTAGCAACTATGTTGAAGCTTGCTTGCGTGAAGAAAGATTTTACACTCCAGAAGGTGATTAATTCGCGCACTGTGTATTGCTTTAGATGTGAACATCCGGAGTGCAAGTGGTGGCTGAGGGCAATGAAGCTTTTAAGTTATGACAGATTTTGTATTACAACCTACGTAAAGTATCACACATGTTGTTCTGAGCATATTACTAGCCATAATCTACACGCCATAGCGAAAGTCATTGGTGAATACTTCAAAGATAGGTTTCCCGACGGTAAAGGCCCCTCTACAAAAGATATGAGCCAATCATTCTGCACAGAATTGGGTTGTAAGGTAAGTTATTGGAAGGTCTGGAAGGGCATGGAGATTGCAAAAGCTTTGACAAGGGAGACACATAAGCACGGGTATGTAGTGCTTGATGCGTGCCGTTATATGCTTCGTTCCGCAAATTTAGGAAGTAAGACGGCATTGAAAGTAGATGCTAATGGGAAGTTCAAGTACTTTTTTGTAGCCTCCAAGGCTTGGATGCTTGGTTTTGCACAAATGAGAAAAGTCATAGCTGTCGATGGGACATTCTTGAATAGCAAGTACGAAAGAGTGTTGTTGTCAGCCGTGGCGCAAGATGCGGAGAATCATGTTTTTCCTGTGGCATTTTGTGTAGTGGACAAGGAGTGTGATGTCTCATACAAATATTTGTTATAACAAATGAGAAGCTTTGTGGATGATACCACAGAGTTGTGCATAATTTATGATAGGCATCCAAGTATCCAAAAGGCAATTTCAATTGTCTTCCCATTATCTCATTATGGTTGTTGCATGAAGCACCTTGGGCAAAATCTTCGAACCACCTTTCACAATACGAAGGTCGTATCTCAGTTTTATAAAGCAGCAAAATCGTACAATATAGATGATTTCAATGACCATTTCAATCAAATCAGATATACCGTCCCTGGGGCCGCTGAACATCTTGAACGTGTTGAATTCCACAGATGGAGCAGGGTATTCTTCCCCAGAAATAGGTATTCATACATTACTTTTCCAACAAATAACACATCTATTAGAACAACTACCTCACATGTTGCAACAGGTAAGTTAGTTGTTCCAACAACTCACTTAGTTGTTGCATTTTGGTATGACACAGAGACAATAACTGGAGCTCTCTCCAACAAGTAACACATCTGTTGGAACAACTAACTCACTTGTTGCAAAAGGTAAGTTAGTTGTTCCAACAACTCACTTAGTTGTTGCATTTTGGTATGACACAGAGACAATAACTGAAGCTCTCTCCAATAAGTGACACATCTGTTGGAACAACTACCTCACTTGTTGTAACATGTAAGTTAGTTGTTCCAACAACTCACTTAGTTGTTGCATTTTGGTATGACACGGAGACAATAACTGAAGCTCTTTCCAATAAGTAACACATTTGTTGGAACAACTAACTCACTTGTTGCAACAGGTAAGTTAGTTGTTCCAACAACTCATTTAGTTGTTGCATTTTGTTATGACACAGAGACAATAACTGAAGCTCTTTCCAACAAGTAACACATCTGTGGAACAACTAACTCACTTGTTCTAACATGTCACTTAGTTGTTGTAACATATTTAAGCAGCTGTTTGATATTTTCCAACAGCTATAATCGTTTGTACGTTAATGAAATAAGATTATTTTCATTTATTTTCCAACAACTATAGTCGTTTATTTCACAGGTATAATCTTATGACGTCAAACATGGCTGAGTCGGTGAAATCAATGTTCAATATTAAAAGAGAATTTCCCATTACTACTTTATTTGATGCCATAAACAGGAGGTTTGTAGAAAAATTTCATGAGAGGCGTATGGAGTTCATCGACTCACCAAACATCTTTGTTCCTTCAGTTGAATTTTTTTTTTTCAAAACTTCCCAACTTGGGGAACAAGTTATTGGCCCATCAAATAGCTAATTACAAGTTCAGCGTCATCGGTCACTGTGTAGTTGCGACAGTCGATCTGCAAAGTAGATCTTGTATTTATAGAGTTTTTGACCAAGACAAAATACCTTGTCCATATGCAATGGCAGCGCTTCGTGTCCAATATGGTGATGACTTTGGAAGGTGAATTTATGACTACTCATCTCCATATTATAAGGTGGAGAATTACATAATTGCATATTGTGAGTAAATTTGTCCTATGCCTTCTGAAGAATCTTGGGAAGTTCTTTTGGAGATTTTAGAGAGAGAGATACCTCCTCCATATGTTGATCCAAGCAAATCCGGAAAAAGGCGGAAAAAGAGGAGGAGTGGAATCGGAGAATCATTTCCAACTAGGAAAAACAAATGCTCCTTATGCAAAACAGCTGGCCACAAAAAAACAACATGTCCAAGCCTAAATGCTCCATACTTGTAAATTGCATCATGTTTTAATAATAGTTATCTGTTGGAACTTTATGACATTTTAATGTTATTGTTTCTTAGCATGGTAATTTATATTGATCTTGTTCAAATGACAAATGTTTGTATTCTTTGTTAATAAATTGTTGAATAGTTTCTAGTAAGTAATGAATCTGTTGCAACATCTCACTAACTTGTTGGGTTTTATCCAACAAGTAATAGGACTTGCTACAGCAAGTAGTAACTTGCTGCAGAAGTATCAAATCTGTTGCAACAACTAAGTTACATGTTGGGGGGTTTTCAACTATGTTATGTGTTACAATTTGTGTTTTATCCAGCAAGAGTAAGGATTTGTTCAACAACTTACTCACTTGCTGCAACAAATACTACCATTGCTACAACATATATTACAATTGTTGCAACAGATTCTACATATGCTGCAGCAGATACTACACTTGCTGCAACAGATACTACTTGGTTCACCCATATTTAGTGATCAACGACTTGATTCACCCATATTTAGTGATAAACAAAGGAAATCAACGATATTTAGTGATCAATGCATAATACTTAATCAATTTGATGTATTTTGAGTCAGAAAAAAGGATCTCCTAAGTCAGCATGCACTAAATCGAGTGATCATTAGAGTGAATTGATGTGAACTACTTGATTCACCCATATTTAGTGATAAACAAAGGAAATCAACGATATTTAGTGTTAAACAATGAAAATCAACCATATTTATTGATAAACAATGGAATACTTATGTCACAATGCAAGTACATTGTTGCAACAACTAAGTAAATTGTTGCAACAGAAGATCCACATGTTCTAACAAATTCCTTACTTGTTGCAACATCTTCAGCAACAGCTGGATTATTTGCAACAGAAGATCCATATGTTCCAACAGATTCCTTACTTGTTGCAATCTTCAGCAACTGCTGGATTATTTGCAACAGAAGATCCATATGTTCCAACAGATTCCTTACTTGTTGCAACATCTTCAGCAGCTGCTGGATTATATGCAACAGATACCTCACATGCTGCAGCAGATACTACACTTGCTGTAACAGATACTACTTGGTTCACCTATATTTAGTGATCAACTACTTGATTCACCCATATTTAGTGATAAACAAAGGAAATCAACGATATTTAGTGATCAATGCATAATACTTAATCAATTTGATGTATTTTGAGTCAGCAAAGAGGATCTCCTAAGTCAGTATGCACTAAATCGAGTGATCATTAGTGTGAATTGATGTGAACTATTTGATTCATCAATATTTAGTGATAAACAAAGGAAATCAACGATATTTAGTGATCAATGCATAATACTTAATCAATTTGATGTACAATTTGATGTATTTTGAGTCAGCAAAGAGGATCTCCTAAGTCAGCATACACTAAATCGAGTGATCATTAGAGTGAATTGATGTGAACTACTTGATTCACCAATATTTAGTGATAAACAAAGGAAATCAACGATATTTAGTGATCAACGTATAATACTTAATCGAGAAAATACTCAAAATACCCCCCAACGTTTGACCAAAATCCCAACTACACACCTAACCTTTGCGGGGGTCCTATTACCCCCCTGGACAAATTTTTTCAGTATCAAAATGCCCCTTTTTTGCTGACGTGGACAAGAGCGTGAATGCACCGCTCAGTGGCGCGTTATAGCCTTCAAAAAACTGCATCTGACGTGTTTTGGAGCTCCAACTAAGCTGCCACATAGATAAATTTAAATTCCCTCCATTTTTAGGCTACTTCATCTTCTTCTTCACCCTATTTAATACCCATCTCCATTTTTTTCTTGTCAAAATAATACCCATTATAAATTCATAAATTAAACTCTGTTGCTACTTGTTGCTTGGTTGGAGATTCTTTGAGTTGATTTGGGGAGAAAATTAAACTCCATTGTGGTGAAAGCTAGGAAGAACACCAAGTGAGTTTCTTTAAATTCTTGATTGTTTGATCAAATTAATGGATGAACTTTGTTCTACTTGGTGTTAGGAAGATTCCTTTCACATTTGGGTTTGTTTGGATTATAATCACTGTTTTCCCAAATCAAATTCAAAAAAAAAAAATCTGAAGAAAAAAAAAATGAAAAATCTGGCAAAAGAAAAAATAAGGTTGAAAAATCTAATCTTGTTAAAGAAAATCTGATTGGAATTTGCTTGTTTGGAGTTGCTACTTGTTGCTTGGATGGAGATTCTTTGAGTTGATTTGGGGAGAAAATTAAACTCTATTGTGGAGAAAGCTATGAAGAACACCAAGTGGGTTTCTTTAAATTCTTGATTATTTGATCAAATTAATGGATGAACTTTGTTCTACTTGGTGTTAGGAAGCTTCCTTTCAAATTTGGGTTTGTTTGGATTATAATCACTGTTTTCCCAAACCAAATTAAAAAAAAAAAAAAAACTGAAGAAAAAAAAAACGAAAAATCTGGGGAAAAAAAAACCAAGGTTGAAAAACCTAATCTTGTTAAAGAAAATCTGATTGGAAGTTGCTTGTTTGGAGTTGCTACTTGTTGCTTGGTTGGAGATTCTTTGAGTTGATTTGGTGTGATTTTTTTTTTCAACTCCTAATGAAGACGATGATGATGTGGCACGTGAGTCAGGCACGTGTGGACAAGCGCCTGTTAATAATTGGGAGTTGTCATATTAGACTGTCACATCAGCAAAAAAGGGGCATTTTGATACTGAAACTTTTTGTCTAGGGGGGTAATAGGACCCCCGCAAAGGTTAGGTGTGTAGTTGGGATTTTGATCAAACGTTGGGGGGTATTTTGAGTATTTTCTCATACTTAATCAATTTGATGTATTTTGAGTTAGCAAAGAGGATCTCCTAAGTCAGCATGCACTAAATCGAGTGATCATTAGAGTGAATTGATGTGAACTACTTGATTCACCCATATTTAGTGATAAACAAAGGAAATCAACGATATTTAGTATTAAACAATGGAAATCAACAATATTTATTGATAAACAATGGAATACTTATGTCACAATGCAAGTACATTGTTGCAACAACTAAGTAAATTGTTGCAAGATCCATATCTTGCTGCAACAACTTAGTAACTTTTTTCACATCTGTTGCAATATTTGCACTAGTTGTTTTATTTTTACCAACAATTTAGGTATTTGTTCCAACATATCTGTAACTTGCGTAAAACTACTGAAACAACTTAAACAATATATAAGGGTACTGAGCATAGAATATATATTTAACAAATTTACATAATGTGTTCATCCACCATAATTCAAATGCAGGCAAAATATGAGCGAAATTGTTTAATGCAAACATAGTGTTGACACTCAATTTTGTCCCGCCTCTCCTCCGAAATACGTATTTACGCTTCTAATATTTTTGGTAAATTAAAAAATATATTTGTATTTTATAGCCTCTTATCAGTACCGGCGTTTCATCATTCTATTACAGTTACTAGCTATTATGATTATTATTATTATTATTATTATTATTATTATTATTATTATAATAATAATTATTATTATTATTATTATGTTACCAGTACTATTATAATTCACATTTTTTATCATTGCAATATCTTTTTACCAGCTTACGCACACACATCGCATTTTACCTTTGCATAATTAAATAATAGTGTTTATTTATTGTGGATTTTCAGCTATTACATCGCCATTTTTTTTATTATCTGAGCACTAATAATTGCATATTTTATATTGAACAATATTTTAACACCAGTTATTTAAATAAGTCTTTTATTTAAATGTAGTAGCCCAATCAACTCATACAATTTTCTGACCAGTCCACATTTTATTCTCAGCCCACATTTTAATTCACCCCAGCCCAAATAATTACACAACCAGCCCATATTTCAGCCAACCCAGTCCTTAAATCACCGACCCGACCCGACCCGCCCCTTTCACGTAACAAAGGAAACGGGTTTCCTTCATTTTTCTCCTTCAAGCCGCCACCCCCATCGTCTTCTCTCTCCTCTCCCTTCCTCTTTCTCTCCCTTCTCTCCTCACCCCACACCACGCCGCTCCACCCACTTTTTTCTGTTCCCTCCACCTTCTCCTGTTCCCCACTCCTCTGCATCCTCCACCTCCGTCTGTCCCCCCGCTCCT
Organism: Lycium barbarum; assembly: GCF_019175385.1. Taxonomy (NCBI): domain Eukaryota; kingdom Viridiplantae; phylum Streptophyta; class Magnoliopsida; order Solanales; family Solanaceae; genus Lycium; species Lycium barbarum. Next base: position 121,358,870 of record NC_083339.1, on the reverse strand, counting down.
CTCTCTCTCTTCTTGTCAAACGAAAATCCCTAAAAGTTTCCTATAAATACTCACTTTTTTGATCCAGTTAGGGGAGGGTTTTTTTCGATTCAAGAAATTCCCCAAGAACAGGTCGGAGACGGAGAAATCCCCTGAAAATTAAAGTTCTGGAATCGCAAGCATTCCCCTACAAAACAAGTTTTTCCAGTGGCCAAAAATCCCCTGAAAATTATAAATTCTTGAGTTGTTAAGATCCCCTAAAGATTAGAGTCCTTTATTAGCCGCCTTGATTTTCTCTAAAAAATTGATATTTTGCAATTTCAATATTTCTGATTTTCTCGTTCGAAAATATTAAGCCATTCATTTTTATTTAGTTGGGTTGTTATTTGGTAGTGTTCGAGTGTAGATCGAAGATTCGCACCCACTTCGCTGCACCCGAAGAAGGTAACTCTCCCTTTCCATATTGCTGTTTATCTACATTTCGTAATCGATGTGAAGGCTGTAAGGTATGCTGGTTGGTTAGATTAATTTAGCTTAATGGATAAGCTTGTTGTGTTTGATACTAATCCGGGCTTAATCAGTTTTGCATGATGGTTTAGTTGTTAAATTAATTCTGTTTATGCAATTACGCGTGTTAGGTATGGAAGTTTGGTTTTAGCCGGTTTAAATGTGTGAGTCTGCTAGTTACAGATTAGATGAATAATTTCCCTTCCTCGCTACCTTGATTTAGTTCTTTATGTCTTACCTATCCGATACAGCTTGCTATGTCAAACTTAAAATTGGTTGTTAGCCCAGCATATTAGATTAGCTCCCTTAAAATGTCATTCATGTCATTGGCCATGTCGAGTAAGTATTCCATGTAGATTATTTCAGTTGTAGTTTCAAACCTGGTTGCTAAATGAGGAAATAGTTCAAGTTCTAGCCCTTCGTTTGTTTAGTGTATAATCTTTTTGTCGTTCTTATTAAATCTGTGTCCACGATATGAGTCTAGGTCGATTGGTTTGGTATTCCAACATCACATAATGTGTGTAGAGGCATTGTTATTGCAGCATCTGTGAATCTATCTAGTGTTCTGGGAAATTCATGATACATGTTTGAGGTCCTATTTTGGGTCGAATTTGATGAATACATGTCGTATCCCCTTTCTTTAGAATGCCTTGTATATGTCTTGGAATGATGTCTTAAATGTGTCAATGAGTTGAATTTTGCCGCTGTTCTATGCCCCTCATTGTGTCTGTCTCTGTTAATTGCTAGCTGCTATTATATGATGTCAATACTATGCTAAGTGAACCAGTGGTTTTAAAGGAAACAAATGCTTTTCATTTGATGAGAATGCAGTGTTAAGCCTAGCTGCCACTGTTTCGATATCTCCATAGTTGAGTTTCTGTGTTTAGCATAATCAGCTGGTTAGAATATTTTCAAGGCACCTACAATTGCTTCAATGTTGTTAAGGCAGTGAGGGAAGCGGGTGACTGTTGCCTCCATATATGTAAAGTTTTATGTTAGAGCTTCTTTCAGTTTATTTGAAAATGAACCAGGTCTCTCCTTTAAATTTTAAAGTCTCAATTCTGGCCATTTTGTGGGTGTTAGTCTGGTTCCTTACATGTTTGGTTGAAGGATATTCTCAGCCTGCTCTAGCTATAGGATTTGGTCTAGTTTGCATTCAAAAATTGCTTGTTTTTTGTTATGTGTGTTAGTTATTTAAGTGGTGACCTGATTAAAGAGAATACTGAATCCTTCCAGCAGTAAACTTTTTTTTTTCTCTTTATTTTAATTCTCATAGTTGCGGAAAATGTCGTTAGTTCTCGTTGTTTTTTTTATTTTATTTTTGTTAAACAAATATCAGTATGTTTATGTTTAGACTTTGGTGCTGCCCATTTGTTGAATCGACATTCTCTGCACCTTAAATCATGAAGTAACCTAAATCATGAAGTAACCATGTTTTAAAGATCTTAGCAATTTTATAGAAATAAACAACTCTGTTTTGTTTCCTTTTGAGTATTTAAATATTGAATGAACTAGTTTGAGTACCCTTATTTGTTATCTGATAACGTCCAAATCCACCCTATTAATTAGAATGGGCACGGTCGTATGCAAATATAATTTACCCAACTATGAGTCGGGGTCGAATCCCACAGAGAACAATATGTAGGTGATTTAAGCAGATTAGGAATTATCACTAACAATAGCTATGCCCGAACGCATCAATGGTGGTTTTTTTATAAGGTTTTGATAAAATACGAAAATATAAATTCTAATCTAGAAAGCAAGTAAATTGATCAATGGCAACAAGAATGGAAGGAGGGAAACTACTTCTCAAGTAACCATCCAATCTATTTCACGAATTGTAAATAATAGCAAGTTTATGTTATTTAGCCTCGGATAATGACTCTAAATTAACTTCTTCCGAAGATTAACTAGACTACCCAATTGAAGATCCCTCAAGCAATTAGGAGCATTAAGAACACCCGAATATGGCTACAAGTGGTATTGCCTATTCCTAGGTCAACTTCCATTAGATGAGGGTTAACGCCCCAAATTCATGTTAATTATCCTATCCCAACTCCGTTTTTCCTCTTCCGAGTTTCAAACAAAGTAAATGGGCGAGTTCAAAGGTTAGCTAATCCCTTGAAAACATTCATGAACAAGAATAATTAAAATAGCAAAAACTTACTTGATTAAGAACAATGCAAATGAATAAATAAGCACAACAAGAGTGTCAATCTTAATTGTCACCAAGAGATTTCCATCAACAAGGATTAAAAAGAAGAAAGAACAATTTGTGTAGGAACCCTAGCTTCCAACTTGTGGGAGCTGCCAAAGATAATCTGATATTTTGCCCTAGTTTTCTATTTATATGAACTGGGGTGGAAGGCATCGTCAACTCCCAGGTTCTGGTTGAAAATTGCCGAAAATCCTTCATCGCGATCGCGCCATGTGTATGCGCGATCGCGTGGATGACGTCAGCTTCCCCTGCTCCCTTAATCGCGATCGCGTGTAGCTCCTGCGCGACCGCGTGGAATTAACAACGCGCGTAGGCGCGATCGCGTTACATTCCAGCGCGATCGCGTGGAGTACAATTCCCGCGTGGGCGCGATCGCGTGGGTACTCTGCGCGATCGCGTAGAGTATTTTTCCACGGCTCTTTTCCAGAACTTCCAGTTAATTCCAGTTTTGCAACTTTTTTGCTTGTTTTCCACACTTAGGCTCTAGGGACCTCGTATTACCTGAAACATGACAAAAACTACGAAAAATGACATAGACTTGCTTAAAAACAAGTAAAACTTATAGTTAAAAAGCATCGATTGTGGCGTAAAATCACGCCACATCAACACCGCCAACTTAAAGTATTTGCTTGTCCTCAAGCAAGCCATACAAAACCATGACTCAATCTAACACCTAGATATTATAGAATAACAATGTCTACATTGGTTTTGACTCTGAACTACCGGCATGCATGTTTTCCTTTAAACGACCACCCCAACTTTCTACTTTAAAACAATATGCATAACTCAAGAACACTACGACTAACAATGAAGCTTCAATGAATGACATTACATTATCGAACATATTATGGTGCACACAAACGCTACTTTAGGCGGTCACTTTATTTTGTTCAATTCTCATCCTTATGCCCTCACATAGACCAAAGAATGTCCCAACACACATATATACGACAAGAATGGGACGAAGACGAAAGAGAAGAGAAAGACACTCACACTCACAACGACAATTCATATTTACACATGCAAATACCATAGGCTTGCCCTTATTTTCTATGTTTTCATCCTAGGCTCGTTCGGTTGTGATCACATTAGGACTTGTTTCGGCTTGTAATGTAGGTTTAGGGACGGGTCGGATACTTTTTGGAAATTAGTGACTCACCCTCCTTGAACACTACAACATCTTGTCACCTTAATTCGCCTCTTTTCTTTCCACCCCTTTATTTTCTTTCAGTTTTCGACCTCGATGTGGTTTTACTTCTAACCAACTTACAATTCTTTTTGCGTTACAATTTTCTGATTTTTTTTTTTTTTTATATTTATACGCAACTACCACATCGAATCTCCACTAGCAAACTCCACCACCCCCAACTTATGTTTTTAACATGTACTCCACATTTAATTCACCCCCAACTTAGGGATTTTGCCTCATCTAACTAGTAGCATCAAGGAGGGAACGGGTGCGAAGATGGATTAATTTCACAAAGGGTAAGGTTTCATAATTTGCTAGCCAAGAAAAAGGTCAAAAAGGCTCAAAAGGGAAACTAAGGGTATTTAACACTTTTGGTAAGGCTTATTTAGGCAAAGTGACTATTTCAACAAAGAAAGCCTAAGATCATTTCACAACCAAACTAACTTTCGTATTTCAAACAAGACCAACCGGGCAAGTTCTAGATTATACATGCATAAACAGAATCAAACTAACACTTCACACACACATCGGCATAAGGACAATAATTTTTACACTTGTGACTTCCTAAGTAGTAATTCATCACACACAACACCCCAATAATCACAATGTCATATAAAGAATCAATCATGTCAGACAATAACTATTCTAAGTATGCATTTTTCAACTTTTCGAGGGGTCCAAAAATTTCAACAAAACACAATACATGCCATTAGTTGCCAAGTAGTACCAAATAAAACAAAATTACTCTATTCAACCTAAGTAACATCCTAAACATGCCAGTTTCAACAAAATAAAACCTCCCTCAGGAAAAGAACTCTGGCAAGGAAAAGCCGAGGAGGTTTCTACCCCTAACCAAAAAAACTTGCAGTGTCCTCACTGCAGTACATCAACACAGAATTTTTTTTTTTGTTTTTTTATTTTTTTTTCATACCTCCTAGCACTACGTGCTATGGTCATCTCTGCTCACCCTCTGAACAGGAGCTGCTGGGCTCTGGCAGGACAAAATCATCCTCATTTTCCTCCTCTTCATGTTGTGCGCCGCATACACTCCTCAGAATGCTCATCATTTTGTTCAGGAATTTGCTTTGCTTCTTGGCGTGCTCCCTTGCCTTTTTCTGCCTCCTCTCTATTTTTCCCTGCTTTTCTTTGATATGTTTCATGTCCTCCACAATACCTGCTAATGTTGGACCAATAGGAACAGAGGGAGCTGTAGATGTGCCTTCTCCATGTGGGCCCGCAGGGAGACTAGCCACTAGCTGCTGAAGCCGATTGTCCATCCCATGGACCTGGGTGGAGATATATTGGAAAGGCCTGGCGGCTTCTTGCAGTGGTGGCAAGATTGGTATAGCCATGGGAGGGGCTGATGCCCCACCAATAGAATCTGATGCAGTAGATGTGAACTGCTCAAATGATGATTTTGCTATATCAATCTTCCTCTTCTTCTGTACATTACCAGGCCCTCTCTTTTTCAACGGATAAATCGGTCCAGCAGGCCCTTTTTCTCTGTCGCCTGGTCTCGTGGGCACTCCATCAGTGGAGCACAAGTAAGTGATCAATGATGGGAAGAATAAGCTCTTGGTCCGTTCAAGCACCACCTCCCGGATTTCCTGCATAATGAGTCTCCCCACGTCAACAGGCAATCCTTCCATCACAGCACAAATTACTTTAGCCCTCTCAAGCGGCACCTCTGAATTATGTTTTGAAGGCAGCACCCTGGATGTGACAATATCAAGCCAAGTTTTGGCTTCAGCGGTGAACTCTGCAGAGTCAATCCTTTTCTGCATTGTGTTTAGCCACTTTGGTTGTTCCCCACCGTGAAGGTGGGTCACAAACCATTGTTGCCGCAGGTTTTCGTACATCTGTGCCATCTCGCTGTTGTCACCATCCTGCAGATTATAATAGGCATTGATTCTTGAGGCATTGCACAGGACATCCACACCTCTGACTTTGACAATTGCCCTATGTGTAATGTCTGCCTCTGCAGCATTTGCGTAGAATTCCCACACCAGGGTATGATTTGCCCTGATTGGTTCATCTGCAAAGCGTATCCAGCCGCTTGTCACCAACCTTCCATAGAACTCGGGCATCTTTTCTTCCAAACTTTCTGTTACAAAGCCCCTCTCTTCAATGAAGCTCTTTCCCAGCAGTCTATCATATAGCTTTGAACATTTTGCTGACTGGAAGGTGGTGGTGTCATAATATTCAATCAATGGTACTTGGGCAGCACTGGATGATGAAGCCATTTTTTGAGTTTAAGTACCTACAAAGCAAACACAATGCATATGAACACCTATAATGATGTATAATGAGGAGTTGGGTTAAGGACATTTGGGCACCCAAGTTTGGAACAGCTCTGTGCGAGCATTCTGTCTGTGAACTGGGACTTTTCCTTCAACGCGATCGCGTGACAAGGCAGCGCGATCGCGGCATTTTGCGGTATTCCTCCAGCGCGATCGCGTGATGAACTGGCGCGATCGCGACATTTTTATTGTCTCATTAACCGCGATCGCGGTTCAACATTACGCGTTCGCGTCAGTTTTGGTCATTTACTCAGCGCGATCGCGCCAGTACAGGCCGCGATCGCGCTGAATCGTTTCAGATTCAGCGAAGCATTTTCACAAACAGGTTATGGGCATCAATTTTGTGCCTTCAATTCAACGATTTTAAGCTTGTATTTTGCTCCATTTTTTTTTTCTTCATATCAACACCCATCTCTCAACTCACATTACTCACAACAAACAACACTTCACATGACAAGACATTCAGCAATTTCATCACATTTTCATGCTTAAACAAGTGGAAGAAAATTTTTCTTTCACAATTTCTAACATGGAAAGATGATAAAAACAACCCTAGGATCAAGACAATGAAAGAATCACATACCTTGTGGTTGCAAGTTGAAGAATTCTTCTTAAAAATTGAAGTTGAATTTGAGAGAAAATTGAGAGAATTTTTGAGAAAAAGTGAAGGAAATGATGGGTTTCTACCGTTTTGCCTTTCTTTACTCTGTTTTGAAAACTGAAAACGCGCCTCTGCGCGATCGCGTGGTGATGTGGCGCGATCGCGTAGAGTAATTTCTCTTCTTTTTTTTTTTACCGCGATCGCGTGGGTTCTTTGCGCGATCGCGAAGAGTAAAATTCGCCCAAATTTTTCCAGATTCAGAAAATAAGTACAGAAACCAGTCTAACAAATTACAGAAACCAGCAGCTACTGATTTGTGGCTATTCTGAAAACTCCACCTATTTAAAACAACTCCAAAAATTGTGAAATTTTGCAGATTAGTCACAAATCATAAACTAAACAATTCTAAAAAATCAAATTTCAAAAATGATTAAAAAAATTTAAAAACGATGGGTTGCCTCCCACCAAGCGCTTAAGTTAACGTCGCGGCACGACGGATACCAACTTTACCGCTTTTCTCGCCATTTGGAGCTTATGAATTGGGCACCTAACTTGGAATCAAGTTTGTGACCACGAGCAGTGGGGGGTGGTAAATATCTGATCACGCCAAGTAAAATATTGTTCATTCTACGCTTCTTGGCTTTCAAGTGAGGAATGTCATTTTGCCTTGTTGAATTTTCAAATTGCAGAATATAAGGCTCTTGAACTTTTTGAACTATGACATCCTCTTTTTCCCCCGGATTGGGGTCAACACCAACCATATTGTTCAGAACAATGGTTGACTCCCATTCATTTCTTTCTTTGGCATTCCCAATAAACTCATCTTCATGATTTACCCTTTTATCTTGAGCATTGGGTAGTTCATAATGATTTGCCCGTGGAGGATTTTCTTCTTCTTTCATCAAACCAAGTTGGAGACTAGTTTCCAAGTACTCTTCAAAAGCTTTTTGGTTTTCATTACCCTCACCTAGTAGACACTCCATCATGAATTTGAACTCACCAATTTGGCCATGCTCACAATAAAAGTCATTACTAAACAAGTTTTCATGGAAAGATGCCATTTTTATTTTTATTTTATATAAAATAAAACACAGAAAACAACAACACAAATATTTACGGGTTCGGATCAAAGCAAGTTAGCTTATTTCCTAGATTAGCCAAAATACACCAATTGTTCCCCGGCAACGGCGCCATTTTTGATAACGTCCAAATCCACCCTATTAATTAGAATGGGCACGGTCGTATGCAAATATAATTTACCCAACTATGAGTCGGGGTCGAATCCCACAGAGAACAATATGTAGGTGATTTAAGCAGATTAGGAATTATCACTAACAATAGCTATGCCCGAACGCATCAATGGTGGTTTTTTTATAAGGTTTTGATAAAATACGGAAATATAAATTCTAATCTAGAAAGCAAGTAAATTGATCAATGGCAACAAGAATGGAAGGAGGGAAACTACTTCTCAAGTAACGATCCAATCTATTTCACGAATTGTAAATAATAGCAAGTTTATGTTATTTAGCCTCGGATAATGACTCTAAATTAACTTCTTCCGAAGATTAACTAGACTACCCAATTGAAGATCCCTCAAGCAATTAGGAGCATTAAGAACACCCGAATATGGCTACAAGTGGTATTGCCTATTCCTAGGTCAACTTCCATTAGATGAGGGTTAACGCCCCAAATTCATGTTAATTATCCTATCCCAACTCCGTTTTTCCTCTTCCGAGTTTCAAACAAAGTAAATGGGCGAGTTCAAAGGTTAGCTAATCCCTTGAAAACATTCATGAACAAGAATAATTAAAATAGCAAAAACTTACTTGATTAAGAACAATGCAAATGAATAAATAAGCACAACAAGAGTGTCAATCTTAATTGTCACCAAGAGATTTCCATCAACAAGGATTAAAAAGAAGAAAGAACAATTTGTGTAGGAACCCTAGCTTCCAACTTGTGGGAGCTGCCAAAGATAATCTGATATTTTTCCCTAGTTTTCTATTTATATGAACTGGGGTGGAAGGCATCGTCAACTCCCAGGTTCTGGTTGAAAATTGCCGAAAATCCTTCATCGCGATCGCGCCATGTGTATGCGCGATCGCGTGGATGACGTCAGCTTCCCCTGCTCCCTTAATCGCGATCGCGTGTAGCTCCTGCGCGACCGCGTGGAATTAACAACGCGCGTAGGCGCGATCGCGTTACATTCCAGCGCGATCGCGTGGAGTACAATTCCCGCGTGGGCGCGATCGCGTGGGTACTCTGCGCGATCGCGTAGAGTATTTTTCCACGGCTCTTTTCCAGAACTTCCAGTTAATTCCAGTTTTGCAACTTTTTTGCTTGTTTTCCACACTTAGGCTCTAGGGACCTCGTATTACCTGAAACATGACAAAAACTACGAAAAATGACATAGACTTGCTTAAAAACAAGTAAAACTTATAGTTAAAAAGCATCGATTGTGGCGTAAAATCACGCCACATCATTATCCCTTCTTGAGCTGTGAAATCCTTTAAGAGTGTGTTTTCGCCTTGAAGATTGATGACTTAATTTTTAACTTAGGAGAAGTGGTTTTTGGCCTTTAGTAGACTGTTGGGAATTTTCTTGCTCAAAAATCAAGTCTGTCTTTTCAAACCTCCTTAAGTTATGGAGCATAAGTGAGTTTAAGAATTGAAATGATCACTGGTCCTAGAGGTTAATTGTTCTTTCTTGTTGGATCAACATGAGATTAAAATGTGCTAGCTTATGTGCTTTCTTTAAAAGTGTTTGTTTTAAAAAAAATGACGTTAGAATATATTTGTTTTCTAGCTACTACTAGTTCATACCCGAATCTGAGCTTAAACTTTCCTTACTACACAAATCAGTAGTTAAGTCGAGGTTAAGATAAAGTTGTGATCCCCTTTTTGATCTTCCTAGTTATATAAATACGTATATTGAGACTGTTAGTGTCCATTTTCAATCTGAGAATGATGGTTTCAATAAACAACTCCATGTGCTATAAGGTGACCTCTCCTTCCTTTATTTAGTTACTGTCATTGTTTGTCGCACCATGGGATAATTTCATGTTTTTAAAAACCTAGCCAGGTAATTCCACCATCAAGTGTCGATGATGTTAGATTCCTTTCGCTATTCGATGGACCCCTGTTCAAAATGTAGGCTATGATTTTGCTGGGCTTAAGTTATTCAGTAATATGAAACAAGTCACATGGGCTTCAGTTGTTTTCTCTGTCTTATTTGAGTTTGAACATTTTTCTCGAATTGTCCTATTATTGTGTTATGTGCTAACTCAATTTGCGTACTTAGTTTCTTTATTTATGTCTTAGCCTTTTATTATATACTAATCGTTTTTTTTTTGTTTTATGCATGACCATCGCGTACGAGTCTGAGGGACTCGTCTTCTTCCGCATTCGGTGTTAGGCTAAAAGCCCAACGAAATCTTCTCGGGTCATCCCCATCAGTTCTATCCGCAGCAATACAATAAAATATTTTGGGTCGAAGCCCAGCAGCAGCTGATCGTAACAGCCTTTAAAAATGGGCTGAGTCCATTCCTGATCACAGCAGTCCTAAAATGGGCTGAGCCCATTTAAATTACATCTACTCCTCTATTTTACTTTTTGTGCATTTAATTTGTATATATGACTAACATTTTGCTTTGTTAATTTAGATGAACCTTAGTAAAATTAGTGGGTTTAGCTTTAGCATATTGGGTAGTAAATTTAAGAGAGATATTAACATTAGTTCCATAAGTTTCATTCCCTTTCTTATGTCAAAATTATTTATAGTATTTACTTTTTTTTAGAATAATTGATTTGCAAACTAGCATGCCTACATATTTTGGGTTAAAGTAATCATTTTTTCTTACTATCTTAGGAATTTCAGAATTTCACTAATACGCAAATATATTTTATAAATAACTCTTTAAGTTTTGAGTCAATTACGCATATCTTTAAGCATAGTTAATAAAGGGATAAAGAAAGCTCACATTAGTTGTTTTTTTTTATTTTGTTTATGCTCTTAATCGCAAAATCAATTAATATCTCACCATTTGAGTTGTTTCAAATATTTATTAAAACATTGCACAAATCCGCGTTTTCTTCTATTTATATATTTTTATGCGAATCTTACTTTAAATAGCATTATTATTTAAAGTCTTTGCGACATTTATAAGTTTATTTTAAGTGGCATTTGAAGTTGCCTTTTATGCAAATTATTATATTTTCTACAAATCTCATTCTAAGTACCATTTTTATTTAAAGCCTTATCAACTTTTAGAAGTTTTATTTTAAATGGCATTTAAAATTTTCTTTTATGCAAATTATTATATTTTCTCTAAATCTTATCTTAAGCAACATTCTTATATTTTTCTTAAAAACCTTAGCAACATGTTTTAGCCCTTTTTCTTAAAATTTCAAGCATCTTGTTTAACATTAATTAATTAACCTAAGTTTGGCCGGATAACCGTAGTTAACGGATTCTAAAGGATGCCTAACCCCTTCCCTTTAGGATAATATAGAACCCTTACCTAGAATCACACTGATTAAGCAGACTATTAACGGAGGTTTAGCCAGCTTTACCTTAGTTAATAATTAGGTGCCCTAATTCACCTTGAAATCAATTAGGTGGCGACTCCTTAAAATAAAGCATTATAGGAATCTCCAATATGTTGTACTCTAATTTAACCCGGTTAAAATGGGGTGTAACAGCTTGGCGACTCTGCTGGGGAACTAGGTTCTTAACCATAACAACTTAGGTTAATAATTAATTAATTGGACGTTTTGGGTTTTTAATTTTATTTTGCCTTTATTGTTGCTTTTATTTCTTATGTGTTTTAAGTAGTTGTTTTATTATGTGAAAATTTTCTATGCAACAATATGTTACTGCTTTCCTTAAAATGGCATTCCGTTCATATTTCCTCCACTCCTGGAAAACTCACACAATTTCACACACTTAAAGCGGTTTCGCGGTTCGCGGCCGTGCACTACTAAATTACCCTTTTAGTTGGATCGATCTTGTGGATTTAGTCGATCGGCGGTGCAGTCGGCGGCCACGGACTTTCCACTCCCAAGTTGTCCGCTTGGTGTAGCCTTGAGTCATAGGAAAACCACTTTTAATCTACCTAGGTAGAGCGAAAACCAAAACCTTGTAAGGACATACATCATTTTAAACCTAGGAGGCTTAATACCCTTGGTGTATTAAGTTCATTAGTCAACCTTACCAAATGTCCAAATGAGTCTATGACTCTAAGTGACACTATTCACTATCTATGTGCATTATTTGAAGGACAAATGTGTGGAATATGTGGACCTAGTACTCTATAGATAAATATTTCAGGAAAACTGACATTTTGTTGCAGGTTGTCGTGGAGCATCCAATTAATTCCGGAGGGTTGAAGACAACTAAAGGAAATCAGTGAAGATGAAGTATTAGATATCTTAAATTAACTTTGAATTGTATTATTAATTGACATGTAATAAATTTTCATTATTCTTGTAAATTAGTTTTAGAAAGAGTTATGGAATGATACATAAAAAACATGTTTGTCCTTCAAATGTTCGTTAGGCCTACCTCTGGCATAAAGAGGTCCCTTGCATTATAGAACGCGATGTATTATGTGAAATAATGTGTTTATGTGCAATAATATGTCCTTACCGTATACTGACTCGTTTTCTTTTTTCTTTTCTTATTTTATTTTTTTCTTTTAAACTTATTTTCAAAACAAAAAGGTTGACTTGTGCTAAAGGGGAATTGGCGGAGCATCCATATTTCACACGGTCTAGAGCCAAGAAAGCAGACTCTGACTTATCACTAATCACCTGGTTAACTAAAAAGACTCGTTCTAAAATGGAACAAAGTTTGATCAATGCAACCACTTCATCTGAGCCATCTCTTAGTTTACCGATCACGAGTGATCCCACATCCTCTAATGAACCATAAACACATTTGGAGATCATTGCTCGTCTGGAGCGACGAGTTGCTGAACTAAGTCACATGGTACTTCAAAATCGGTCATTTTCTCAAACACCGCCACATATGACTCCATCTCATGGGGTTCGTCAGACTTTGCCTATGCCACCTCCATTCCCAAATTTGGATGAACTTAACCAAGCAAACTATTTTACCACTTCTCAACCAATTCGTTCCGAAACCCTTGCCCACCTAGTTACTCAAAATGCCCCTCTTTTGTTTACAACCGCTTCTTCAAAGGCTCAGTTCATACCGCCGACACATGATGTTACCAATGCACATCAAGTTCCGTCGGTATATACCTATACCACAGCTCCACCCATGACACAAACCCAAGGACAATGTCGCACAGATGTTGATCATTATGTCGAAGTCGAAAATGAGGCAAGGGAAGTTAATGATGAAATGATAAATAGAAAGCTCAAAAGTTTGGAAGATGCCATGAGGAGTTTGCGTGGACTCGGTAGTAACCAAAGCGTGGATATGGAGAGTTATGTGCATTTACTGAAGTAGAATTGCCACCAGGTTACAAGATTCCAAAATTTGAGAAGCTTGATGGGTCGGGAAACCCTTTCTTCCATCTGAAGGTCTATTGTGAAAAGTTGATTGGTGTGGGGAAGAACGAAGGGATAAGAGTCAAACTATTTAATCAGAGTTTGAGTGGAAAAGCTTTGGAATGGTATTCCAAACAAGATACAACCAAATGGCGTACTTGGGATGACTTGGCAAATGCTTTTGTGGATCATTACAAGTTTCATGTTGAGATCGCTCCTGACAGAATCTCAATTACAAAGTTAAAGAAGAAGTTAACCGAATCATTCCGAGAATATGTTATACGGTGGAGGGAAGAAGCATCTAGGGTGCACCCGCCCATGGAGTAAACAGAAATGGTTACTTTCTTCATTCAGGCACTAGAACCAGAGTACTATGAACGTTTGGTGACAATGGGCGGAAAAACTTTTGCAGAAGTGATCAAAGCTGGGGACATGATCGAAGATGGCATTAAGACAGGGAGAATAACAAGTCTAGCAGCATTGCAGTCTACTAGTAAGGCCATACAAACTGGTGCTCTTGGAAATGGAAAGAAAGAAGAAAAGGACGCGGCAGCGGTAATGGCTCTGGGAAGCACCTCATACCGCCATCAACAACCTCCGCGGTACCAATCTAATGCTCTCCACTCACAATATTTTCAATATTCGTCACATCCATACAACCAATCTTTGTCATCTTACCAACCTCAATCACCACAAATTTCCTACCCCGTCTATAACACACAACCAACATACCGAGCTCCACGACCACCAACACACCAAGCTCCACCATCACAATCTCATCATCCAAACAATGCATCCGCACCTCGCCCAAATAGACCTTTCCGCAATTTTACACCGTTAGGAGAGCCATTGAGCGTTATTTTTGAAAGACTGCAAGCTTCAGGCTTATTGTATCCTGTGGAAGGTAGAATTCCAGATCCACTACCTAGAGGTTTTGATCCCACTAAAACATGTGCATATCATTCGGGGGTAAAAGGCCATTCCACTGATCGCTGTTACGCATTGAAACACAAGGTTGAAGATCTTATTGAAGCAAAACAGATCATGGTCAAACAACCGGCACCAAACGTGGTTAACAATCCACTCCAGACCCATGATGAGGCCACGATAAATATGATTGGAATAGATGAAAATGATGACGATCCAGCCAAATTCATAGTACCTGTGAATAGCGTGGAAGATCATAGTCTTATAGCCGTTGCTTCTCCGGCTATAGTGATAACAGGTTTTGTGCCTGTCGAGATATTAGGAGCTTCGTCAACACCTGTGGAGGTAGTTCAAGCGCCAAATCAGTTACCAGTACTCGATACCAAAGCCGTACCATGGAATTATCAACAAGCTGTGATGGAATGTCGAGGAAATGAAACGATCACTGACAAGACTAAGACGTCAGGAATAACCAGGTCCGGAAGGTGCTACACCCCGGAAGAGCTAACTAGATTGAGGCAAACTAAAGAAAGCAATGTGTCTCCCAAAAGGGTTGTGACAGAAGCCGAGGCAGAAGACTTTTTAAGAAAAATTAAGGCCAGCGAATACTCAGTTGTGGATCAGTTGAAAAAAACCAATGCCCAGATTCCTATCCTCTCTTTGCTTTTGAGTTCGGATGTACACAGAAATTCACTCTTGAAAATTTTGAGTGAAAGGTATGTTCCAAGCGAAACAACTAGTGAGACGTTAGCTGGAATAGTTGGGAGCTTTCTTGACAGTCATCGAATCAGCTTCGATAATGAAGAACTGCCACCAGAGGGATGTAGTCACAACAAAGCACTCCATATAACTGTCAAGTGTCGTAACATGTTTGTGTCTAAAGTGTTGATTGATGGGGGCTCTGGACTTAACATTTGTCCACTAACAAGTCTGAAGAAGATCGGATATAATATTAGCGAGCTTAAGACAAGTGATATGAATATTCGAGCATTTGATGGGGCTCAAAGACGTCCTATTGGAGAAATAGAGCTGAATGTGCCGATTGGACATGTTAAGTTCGTTATGGATTTTCAAGTACTTGATATCTCCACGACATACAACATGCTGTTAGGAAGACCGTGGATCCATCTGGCTGGAGCTGTACCATCTACTTTGCACCAAACTGTCAAATTTGAGTGAGATCAACAACAAATATGCATACATGGAGAAGGTGACACGTCTATCTATCGAGAGCAATCCATCCCATTCATCGAGGCAACAGGAGGGTTCGATGGAACAACTTACCATGCTTGGGAGGTTGTGAATGTTACTAGAGTGGGTGAAGTGTGTCAAACTCAAAAATCAAAAAGGTCATGCGCCGCAATCATGGTTGCAAAGGAAATGCTAAAAAATGGGTACCAACCTGGACTTGGGTTAGGGAAGACATTAAATGGGCGGGTTGACCCTGTAGTTCTCCCTGCACAACAGTTCACATTTGGTTTGGGATATGAACCAACTGAGGAAGAAGCAAAGAAAGCACGAAAGAATAAAGGAAAGGACATTTTCTTGCCAAAACCCATTCCTACCATTGATCAAACTTTCACAAAACCTGCCATCTCCAAAACTTCAGATCTGACTGTTGAAGTTGCCTATGATGATATTGTGGAAGGGATCAAGAACTTGTTCATGGAAGATGAAGATGATCATGCTGGGGTAATCGAAGACTTTGCTAAAACACAGACCTTATAGGTTGCCGAGCCAGGACCTGACTTGAAGAATTGGACTTTTATCTTAGCCCCGGTTCGCCGGGAGTTTCAGTAATTTAAGTTTAAATTTCCTTTTATAATAGGCCGGAGGCATAAGCTAGAACCTTTATTTTTTGTCATGTCGCCTCTATGTTTTGTTAAGTCCTTTCTAAATTAAGACTTTGTCAGTTGTTGTAATGAACTACGTTTGGCCTGACTTCCTTTTGGATACGTAGGCAGCCCATATCGGGTTCGGCCACTCTTTTCAAAATATTTCAGTGTCTTTGTTTTGTAGGTAATGAACTACGTTTGGCCTGACTTCCTTTTGGATACGTAGGCAGCCCATATCGGGTTCGGCCGCTCTTTTCAAAATATTTCTATGTCTTTGTTTTGTGGGTTGGAACTACGTGTGGCCTGATTTCCTTTTTGATACGTAGGCAGCCCACATCGGGTTCGGCCCTCCTTTTATTAAAAAAAAAAAAAAACTCAAAAGTTTTTATTTTTAATCACGAACTACGTCTGGCCTGATTCCTTTGGGATACGTAGGCAACCCGAGACGGGTTCGGGCCGTCTATTTTAAAATTTCCAATATTTTCGGTTTGTCCAACCATTTTGGTCCCTATGAGATACATAAGGATTTTTATATAAAATTTTGGTCTTCCCACTGTTTAAATTCATGTGTCCTAGTAACTTGAAACTGGGACAAATTTTTTGAAATCGGTCAAATCGCTTCCAAAAACTTTCATTATAAGTTCTCACTTTCAATTGTTTAGAACCAAACGCCTCCAGGACTGGAAACTGGGACAATTTTTTAGAAGTAGCACAAAAGTGGTCTTAAATGTTCAACAACTTTAAATGAGGGTCGTCCATGTCTTTCTAAAATGTTGATAAGTTTGAATTCGAGTCTTCACAATCATATTTAGAGCCACTAAGTATTTCTCTTCGAAGTCATCCAAGTCTCGTTACTCTTACTTTCAAAATACACTTTTTATTACTTATAACCGAAACTCCTTGGCAAAGCAAAATATGTGGTGAAGCATTGAAGAACGTGGACGCGATTGAGACAAGAATCAATTCAAGGACCAAGTTCCCCAACAAGCACAAGTCAACCAATTTTCTTTAAACTCACAACTTTTCTTTGATGAGACAGGTTTCAATTAACATAGATGTGGCGCATATTTGACTCTTCTTCAAATTTTAGTTATGGATGTGAACAAAGAGCTAGCCTTCTGCAAAAGGCAAATATTCTTCAATGTGGATGTAGATTTAGCTTGCGCTAGACGGTGGATGTTGTTCCATTCTTCATGAAATTTTGATCGCAACAGCAGACATGAATTTATCTTCTCAACCAAGGGCTGTAGGCGTAATTCTTTCAAACCCAGCTATTTACATATTCTTACCACTAACAGTTGTTTTAGCTCGTGGCATTTCTCGATGGATCAAGGACGCATAATCGTGGATTTAACCTTCTTCGAAGTGGATACGAACATGGTCACCTGATTATCGGTTTAAATTCCTTAACTTTATCATCACTTCATACATATTTATTTATTTCAAGTCGCTAACAAGTTCTTTTTTTAGAATGTAGTATTTAATGAGATGACAGGATCGAAATCTTGCATCATATGTTAAATCGTGGGGACAATTGTAGATTTAACTTACGTCACAACAGGATGTAAATTTGGATGTGGAATTATATCTCTTCACGAATAGTTTTGTGGATGTGGACAGAAACATGGATATACATTTCTACATTACAAATTGTGAGAGCGGACATGGATTTATATCTCAATTATAAACATTATGGATACTGTGGACGTCGAAGTGGAATTATCTTTTTACATTATAAATGTTGTGGACGTGGACGTGGACGTGGATTTATCTTTCTCGCATTATACAATTTGTGAAAGTGGACGTGGATTTAAATTTCCATGCTATGAATCTTGTGGACATGGACATGAAGTTCTACATTATAAAATTTTTAGAAGTGGATGTGGATTTATATTTTTTACCGTGGATGTGGACGTGGAAGTGGATTTATATTTTTACATTATAAAATTTGTGGAAGTGGACGTGGATTTATTTTCTGCATTGTGGATATTGTGGACGTGGAAGTGGATTTATCTTTTACATTATGAACATTGTGGACGTGGACGTGGACGTGGATTTATCTTTCTTGCATTATAAATTTTGCGAAAGTAGACGTGGATTTATCATTTTACACACGAATGACTTCGTGGATGTGGACGTGGATGTATATTTATATTTTTACATTATAAAATTTATGGAAGTGGATGTGGATTTATATTTTTGTACCACGAAAGTGGACGTGGATTTACATTTTGCACCGTGGAAGTGGACGTGGATTTATATTTTTGTACCGTGGAAGTGGATGTGGATTTATATTTTTTGTACAGTGAAAGTGGATGTGGATTTATATTTTTGTACAGTGGAAGTGGATGTGGATTTATATTTTTTGTACAGTGGAAGTGGATGTGGATTTATATTTTTGTACAGTGGAAGTGGATGTGGATTTATATTTTGTACAGTGGAAGTGGATGTGGATTTATATTTTTGTACAGTGGAAGTGGACGTGGATTTATATTTTTGTACCGTGGAAGTGGATGTGGATTTATATTTTTACACCGCGGAAGTGGATGTGGATTTATATTTTTTGTACAGTGGAAGTGGATGTGGATTTATATTTTAGATTTCCTTAAAATAAACGTGGATGTGGATTTAGATTTCGTTAAAGTGGATATCAATATCGACTTAATTCTTCTTCAAGTAGAAGCCATAAATTCAATCTCCAAAGTATGTTGCGGATTCAACTTTCTGTTACACCTCGGAAAATTTCCCGTTGGTACGCAAGTGAACGAACTAATGATGTGTGCGAGGAGGGTTAGTGTATATTGTTTCATGTGCGTAAATGGACGAGAATGATTAGAATAAAAAGTCGAGAAATGAGAAAAATTGAAATTTGGCAAAACTGCCCAGTGGTCGTATAGTGCAAAATACGGACCGTAAAGTGCAATACGGTCCGTAAACTTGACGTCGTAAACTGGCATGTCCAACTTCAACTTTCTGCCAGCTGAGGAAATGGCTAAAATGCGACCTGGTGGACGGACCGTAAAGTGATTTACGGCCCGTAAACCATGGTCGTAAATCACCATGCATGCAGGCCAAAGTTTCTGGTTCTGCTTAAGCTTAAAAACGACCACGAGGGACGGTCCGTAAACTGAAATACGGACTGTAAACCTCCATGGACGACCACTGTTCACCCAGCACAGATTTTTCAATTCATTAAATATGAGGATCAAGACTTGTCTTATTTCATTTACAACATTACACCACTTCTCTCTAGAACTTCTCTCTACATTAATTATATGAGTTTTTAAGGATTATAAGCCATCAATAACATTAAGACAAGTGAATCAAGGATAAGGGAATCATCAAGGATCATCCAAGTCAAGGAATTCAAATGGAGAAAAACTAGGGTTTTGCTCAAAGAAGAGTATTACCAACCAAAGCTTGTTCGTACAACTTCTAAGGTAAGATTCATGATTTTTATAAGATGTTTAAGGTATTGGAGAATTAAAATACATGGATTGTAGAAAATGTGGTCAACTAGGTCATGAATGATGAATAGTGACATTTTGAGAAATAGTTTGAATTGAGATATGAATGTTGTTGTGTTGTGATATGAATGTGTTATAAATGGTATTAAGATCATGAACTAAACACTTTAGACGAATGGACGAAGATGGGTGTTATGACCATGAATGTGGGTAGATTAGAGGCAAATTGAGGAATCTAGATAATGTGAATGACTAATGGCCATTGTTATGATATTAATGAAGGTATAAACGCTAGCATTGGAAGGGAACGTGCAAGTGTAGAATAGTTCGACGGAAAGGTATGTAAGGCTAATCCTTCTTTCATAAGGCATGGTTCTTGGCCAAATTCCTAAATTCCTCTATATGGGTATGTTGTCTTCACATGGTTGACATTCCGATCTCATAAGCTCACGACCCTTGATATTCACTATGATTGTACTACGTTCCTCGTATGACGAGTAAGTCTATAATGTAAATGTAACGATAATGATGAGGATAGTAATGATGATGAGAGTAAAATGAGACTAGAGATGCTTACGAGCTATGATATATGTATATGTATGTCTATGAAGGGCTAGGATAAGACCCCGAGCTTATGATGCAGGGTAAGACTATATGTATATGACTATGTATAAAGTATGTATACGATTACGAAACGCGCGCACACCTCTGCAGAGGGTACGGATAACCCTGATGCCTTGGTAGGGCCAGGTATGTATGACCTTGAGCCTTGGTTGGCCAAGTATGTATAAGACACCGATCCTATTAGGTCGGGTATGCTATGTAAATGCTATGTATACGAAATGACTATGTATATAATATGAATATGAATGTGAAAAGACTATGTATAGGAATACGAATAAGGACATGTATATGAATATGAGCACAAGTATGGTACGAGTATTATTATGGGATACGAACGACGATGTATGCAAGTAAGCGACATGATGATGATATTACTGTCTCCCCTCCTATGCTATCTTCATATGATATCTATTATGCTTCTATATTGATGTTGATCATGCTTTACATACTCAGTACATTCTTCGTACTGACGTCCTGTTGTTTGTGGACGTTGCGTCATGCCCGCAGGTGCACAGGGAGACAGATTTGATCCTTAGCTGCCTATTCGGAGATTTCATAGAGAGCTTCATTTCCTTCTGAGCCATATCTTTTGGGTACTCATTCTTTTGTGTATATAATTATGGGCATAGCGGGGTCCTGTCCCGCTAATGTGATATGTTATACTCTTAGAGGCTCGTAGACATGTGTGTGTGTGGGTAGATGTGTTTGGCCTTGTCGGCCTATGTTTTGTATATCATTTTGTCGGCCACATTGGACCATGTATATTGATGTAGCATAAATGCCTATGATGATATAAATGTGCGGTTGTCCATATGGGACTAGTTGACGAATCAATGGAAATGCATGTATAATTATGTGGCTCACCTAGATGTAAGTATAAGAGTAAGCTAAGAGGGTGCTCGGGTGGGTTAGCACCGGGTGCTCGTCGCGGCCCCGAGTCGGGTCGTGACAAAATTGGTATCAGAGCAGTTCAGTCCTAGGATGTGTCTACGAGCCGTGTCTAGTAGAGTCTTGGTTATGGGTGTGTTGCGCGTCACACTTATAAACGAGAAGCTGCGGACATTTTAGGAATATATGGCCTTCTTTCTTCATAAGAATCGTGCGATAGAGCTATGATGTAAGAAATTCTTCTTCCTAAATCGTGTGTTGTATATTTCAGAGATGCCTAAAAAGAAAAAGGCTACAGCAGCCCAAAAGGGCAAGACGGTGGCAGAAAAGCGGGCTGAAAGAGCACCACCACTGGTAGTAGAGGAAGATGAGTCCTAGAGTGCGGCTCAATCTCAATCCTCCCAGACAGTGCCTATTACCGAGGAGCACGTGGGAGCCTCAGCCCCAGCTCCAGCTCCAGCTCCAGCTCCTCCACCGAATGCTTCGGGCCAAGATGTGAGAGAGGCCATTAATTTGTTGACTCAGTTGGTTGCAGCCCAGACTCAGAGGCCAAGCGCAGGGCAAGGTGACAGGACTGTTAGTGCAAGGGCCCGTGACTTCATTGCTTTGAAACCCCCGGAATTCTTTGGGTCGAAACTGGAGGAGGATCCCCAGGACTTTATTGATGGTATGCTAAGGACGCTCCGGTTGATACATGCTTCAGACACCGAATCGGTGCAGCTAGCGTCATATAGATTGAGGGATGTCTCGATCCAGTGGTATACAGTATTGATGGCTTCGCGGGGAGCCAATGCACCTCCGCCGGTATGGCAAGAGTTTGTCGATGCTTTTCTCCGTCACTACATGCCTCCAGAAGTTCGGCGAGCTAGGGCCGATAAATTCTTGAATCTGAGGCAAGGTAGCATAAGTGCTACAGAGTATAGTCTCCGCTTCAATTCCTTGGCTAGGTATGCTTCGGCCATGGTAGCGGATATGGGCGATCCGGTGCACCGGTTTGTGAAAGGCCTAGGGCCACACTTGATGGATAAATCCTTAACTGTGTCCCTTCAGGATGGCATGGATATTGCACGCATTCAGGCACATGCTCAGGAATTAGAGGAACACCTACAACAGCGGAGAAATGAACGTGAGCAGGAGAAGGGCCATAACAAGAGGGCCAGACCTTCGAGTTCGAGGAGCGAGTCCAGGGGCGGACACAGACAGCAGTTTCCAGCCATTCAGGCTATTCTATGACCAGTACACCTCCACAGTTCACGGGGAAGAGATTTGACAGATCTACTCATTCCGAGCCGAGTCAGGGTTATTCGGGGTCTCAGTTTAGAGGTGATTCAGGCCAGCCAAGGCCACCCGTACCACGATGTTCTCAGTGTGGAAAGTTGCATTGGGGTCAGTGCCGATCAGGATCAGACGCTTGCTATTCATGTGGTCGTCCAGGCCATATTATGCGTGATTGCCCCTCAGTACATGGTAGAGGTAGGACCCAGCCATCAGGGTCGGTATCCGGATCTTCGGCATCTGTACGCCCTACGGGGCCAGGTTCACATGCGCCAGTCGGCCATGGTAGAGGTAGAGGCAGAGCTCCCAGTACTAGCGATCCTCAGCACCGTATTTATGCTTTGGCTGGACGCCAAGATCTTGAGACTTCTCCTGATGTGGTCACAGGTATATTACCGGTATTCTCTCATGATGTATATGCTTTGATTCATCCGGGCTCCACATTATCATATGTTACTCCATATATTGCGGGTCGATTTATAATTGAGCCGGAGTCTATCAAACCTTTTGAGGTGTCTACACCCGTGGGTGAATCGGTAATAGCTAGCCGAGTATATAGGAATTGTGTGATTGTGATTTGTGATCGTCGTACCATGATTGATTTGCATGAACTAGAAATGGTAGATTTTGACGTTATTATGGGCATGGATTGGTTGGCTTCTTGTTATGCCAATGTTGATTGCCGAATGAAGATGGTTCGTTTCCAGTTTCCGGGAGAACCAGTCTTAGAATGGAAAGGGAATGCGGCATCACCAAAAGGTAGGTTTATTTCCTATCTAAAGGCAAGGAAGATGATCACGAAAGGGTGTATTTATCACCTAGTGCGAGTTCAAGATGTAGAAGCTGAGTCGCCGACTCTTCAGTCAATTCCGGTAGTGAACGAATTTCCGGATGTGTTCCCAGAAGAGCTTCCAGGCCTTCCTCCCGAGCGAGAGATCGATTTTGCGATTGATGTGTTGCCAGACACTAAACCCATATCTATTCCTCCCTATAGGATGGCACCCGCAGAGTTGAAAGAGTTGAAGGAGCAATTAAAAGACTTTCTTGAAAAAGGCTTCGTTAGGCCTAGTTCATCCCCGTGGGGAGCACCCGTATTTTACATCCGGAAGAAGGATGGCTCCTTGAGAATGTGCATTGATTATCGGCAATTGAATAAAGTGACAATTAAGAACAAGTATCCCCTCCCGAGGATTGATGATTTATTTGATCAATTGCAAGGTGCCAAATGGTTTTCAAAGATTGATTTGAGGTCCGGGTATCACCAAGTAAGAGTTAGGGAGAAAGATATCCCAAAGACAGCTTTCAGAACAAGATATGGCCATTTCGAGTTCCGAGTAATGTCGTTTGGGCTAACTAATGCACCGGCAGTGTTTATGGACTTAATGAACAATGTATTCAGGCCTTTTCTGGATCGATTCGTGATTGTATTCATCGATGACATCCTAGTGTATTCTAGATCCGAGGCAGAACATGCGGATCACTTGCGTATTGTCCTTGGAGTTCTTCGAACCCGAGAGTTATTCGCGAAGTTTTCCAAATGCGAGTTTTGGTTGAACTCAGTGGCATTTCTGGGCCACATTGTTGCAGCTGACGGTATTCGAGTGGATAGCCAAAAGATTGAGGCAGTGAAGACTTGGCCAAGGCCCACGACCCTTACGGAGGTTCGTAGCTTTTTGGGCTTAGCCGGTTATTACAGAAGATTTGTTGAGGGTTTCTCTTCTATTTCTGCACCGCTCACCAAGTTGACTCAGAAGTCAGCTAAGTTTCAATGGACAGATGCTTGCGAGCGTAGTTTCCAAGAGTTGAAAGGCCGACTGACTTCAGCCCCAGTCTTGACACTTCCAGAGAGATTGGAAGGATATGTTATTTATTGTGATGCTTCGAGCTTCGAGCGTCGGGCTAGGCTGTGTATTGATGCAAAATGGTAAGGTGATTGTGTATGCTTCTAGACAATTACGGAAACATGAGCAGAATTATCCTACCCATGACTTAGAATTGGCCGCGGTGGTCCATGCTTTAAAGATATGGAGACATTACTTATATGGTGTCCACGTGGATATTTATACAGATCATAAGAGTCTCCAGTACATCTTCAAGCAGAAAGAGTTGAATTTGCGGCAACGACGATGGCTAGAGTTGCTAAAAGACTATGATGTTGAAATCCTGTACCACCCCGGAAAGGCAAATGTTGTGGCTGATGCTCTTAGCCGTAGGTCGATGGGAAGTCTAAGTGATGTACGACCAGAAAAGAAAGAGATGGCCCGTGATCTTCAGCAGTTAGCTAACCTAGGAGTCCGAGTGGTGGACTGAGGTAGCAGCGGAGCTACTATTCAAAATTTAGTAATTTCATCGTTAGTAGCGGAAGTAAAAGAGCGACAATATGAGGATCACATGCTAATTTAGTATAGAGATACACTCCCTCCGAAGGAGGAGTCATCATTTGACATTTCGGAAGACGGAGTTCTCCGATGTCGAGGCAGGTTATGTGTTCCCGATGTGGCAGGTCTGCGCCATCAGATTTTGAGAGAAGCTCATTGTTCCCGTTACTCCGTTCACCCCGGAGCGATGAAAATGTATCATGATCTTAAGACTATATATTGGTGGAATGGGATGAAGAAAGACGTAGCAGAATTCGTAGCTCAGTGTCCTAATTGCCAACAAGTGAAGATAGAACACCAAAAGTCGGGTGGCTTATTGCAAGCTATAGAAATCCCAATTTGGAAGTGGGAAGTGATTAATATGGATTTCATTACAGGGTTACCCCGTTCTCGACGTAAATATGATTCTATATGGGTGATCGTGGATAGGCTCACAAAGTCAGCGCATTTCTTACCGGTCAGAACGACCTATATGGCAGAAGATTATACCAAGCTTTATCTTAAAGAGATAGTGAGACTCCATGGCGTTCCGGTATCTATTATCTCCGATAGAGGAACTCAGTTTACAGCCAAGTTTTGGGGGTCTTTCCAAGAAGGTTTAGGGACCCAAGTGCGCCTAAGCACGGCATTTCACCCACAGATCGATGGGCAAGCTGAACGTACTATTCAGACTCTTGAAGATATGTTACGGGCATGTATGATAGATTTTGGAGGAAATTGGGATGACCATTTGCCACTCATTGAGTTTGCTTACAATAACAGTTATCATTCTAGCATTCAAATGGCACCGTATGAAGCTCTATATGGGCGAAAGTGTAGATCCCCAATTGGGTGGTTTGAAATCGGAGAAGCCAAGTTGATAGGGCCAGATTTGGTCCAGCAAGCAATAGAGAAAGTCAAGCTTATACAAGATCGATTGTTAGCGGCTCAAAGTCGCCAGAAGTCCTATGCAGATAATCGTCGAAGGGACTTAGAGTTCCAAGTTAAGGATTGGGTATTCTTGAAAGTGTCGCCAATGAAAGGCGTTATGAGATTTGGCAAAAAGGGGAAGCTCAGTCCCCGGTATATCGGACCCTATGAGATTATACGCAAAATAGGCAAAGTGGCCTATGAGCTAGATCTACCTCCAGATTTGGAGTCAGTCCATCCAGTATTTCATGTCTCGATGCTTCAGAAGTGTGTTGGAGATCCTACGAGGATCGTCCCAGTGAATGATATTCAAGTGACAGAAAAGTTAACTTATGATGAAATACCCATTGCCATATTAGATAGGCAAATACGGAGGCTTAGAAACAAAGAAGTGGCCTAAATTAAAGTTCTGTGGAGAAATAACAATCGAGAGGAAATGACATGGGAAGCGGAAGAGAATATGCGATCCAAATACCCACATTTATTTCGGCCCTTGGAAGAAGTCCAAGATGAGACGTCAAAAATCATAAGGTATGCATGTTTTCCCTTTTCTACATTCAGGTCGTGTGTGGCCAAAATTCTAGTGTTGTTGTATTATTGCCCTGTGAGGCAATGTTATTGTGGGTAGTTGTGACAGGGTGGTAGTGCCACATTACAGAGGAAACTCTGGCGAAATTTTTATAGAATTCCCCAAGCCTTTAACATTCGAGGACGAATGTTCCTAAGGGTGGTAGAATGTTACACCTCGGAAAATTTCCCGTTGGTACGCAAGTGAACGAACTAATGATGTGTGCGAGGAGTGTTAGTGTATAATGTTTCATGATCAAGGTGCGTAAATGGACGAGAATGATTAGAATGAAAAGTTGAGAAACGAGAAAAATTGAAAGTTGGCAAAACTGCCCAGTGGTCGTATAGTGCAAAATACGGACCGTAAAGTGCAATACGGTCCGTAAACTTGACATTGCAAACTGGCATGTCCAACTTCAACTTTCTGCTAGCTGAGGAAATGGCTAAAATGCGACCTGGTGGACGGACCGTAAAGTGATTTACGGCCCGTAAACCATGGTCGTAAATCACCATGCATGCAGGCCAAAGTTTCTGGTTCTGCTTAAGCTTAAAAACGACCACGAGGGACGGTCCGTAAATTGAAATACGGACCGTAAACCTCCATGGACGACCACTGTTCACCCAACACAGATTTTTCAATTCATTAAATATGAGGATCAAGACTTGTCTTATTTCATTTACAACATTACACCACTTCTCTCTAGAACGTCTCTCTACATTTATTATATGAGTTTTTAAGGATTATAAGCCATCAATAACATTAAGACAAGTGAATCAAGGATAAGGGAATCATCAAGGATCATCCAAGTCAAGGAATCCAAATGGAGAAAAACTAGGATTTTGCTCAAAGAAGAGTATTACCAACCAAAGCTTGTTCCTACAACTTCTAAGGTAAGATTCATGATTTTTACAAGATGTTTAAGGTATTGGAGAATTAAAATACATGGATTGTAGAAAATGTGGTCAACTAGGTCATGAATGATGAATAGTGACATTTTGATAAATAGTTTGAATTGAGATATGAATGTTGTTGTGTTGTGATATGAATGTGTTATAAATGGTATTAAGATCCTGAACTAAACACTTTAGACGAATGGACGAAGATGGGTGTTATGACCATGAATGTGGGTGGATTAGAGGCAAATTGAGGAATCTAGATAATGTGAATGACTAATGGCCATTGTTATGATATTAATGAAGGTATAAACGCTAGCATTGGAAGGGAACGTGCAAGTGTAGAATAGTTCGACGGAAAGGTATGTAAGGCTAACCCTTCTTTCATAAGGCATGGTTCTTGGCCAAATTCCTAAATTCCTCTATATGGGTATGTTGTCTTCACATGGTTGACATTCCGAGCTCATAAGCTCACGACCCTTGATATGTACTATGATTGTACTACGTTCCTCGTATGACGAGTAAGTCTATAATGTAAATGTAACGATAATGATGAGAATAGTAATGATGATGAGAGTAAAATGAGACTAGAGATGCTTACGAGCTATGATATATGTATATGTATGTCTATGAAGGGCTAGGATAAGACCCCGAGCTTATGATGCCGGGTAAGACTATATGTATATGACTATGTATAAAGTATGTATACGATTATGAAACGCGCGCACACCTCTGCAGAGGGTACGGATAACCCTGATGCCTTGGTAGGGCCAGGTATGTATGACCTTGAGCCTTGGTTGGTCAAGTATGTATAAGACACCGATCCTATGAGGTCGGGTATGCTATGTAAATGCTATGTATACGAAATGACTATGTATATAATATGAATATGAATGTGAAAAGACTATGTATAGGAATATGAATAAGGACATGTATACAAATATGAGCACAAGTATAGTACGAGTATTATTATGGGATACGAACGACGATGTATGCAAGTAAGCGACATGATGATGATATTACTGTCTCCCCTCCTATGCTATCTTCATATGATATCTATTATGCTTCTATATTGATGTTGATCATGTTTTACATACTTAGTACATTCTTCGTACTGACGTCCTTTTGTTTGTGGACGCTGCGTCATGCCCACAGGTGCACAGGGAGACAGATTTGATCCTTAGCTGCCTATTCGGAGATTTCATAGAGAGCTCCATTTCCTTCTGAGCCATATCTTTTGGGTACTCATTCTTTTGTGTATATAATTATGGGCATAGCGGGGTCTTGTCCCGCTAATGTGATATGTTATACTCTTAGAGGCTCGTAGACATGTGTGTGTGTGGGTAGATGTGTTTGGCCTTGTCGGCCTATGTTTTGTATATCATTTTGTCGGCCACGTTGGCCCATGTATATTGATGTAGCATAAATGCCAATGATGATATAAATGTGCGGTTGTCCATATGGGACTAGTTGACGAATCAATGGAAATGCATGTATAATTATGTGGCTCACCTAGATGTAAGTATAAGAGTAAGCTAAGAGGGTGCTCGGGTGGGTTAGCACCGGGTGCTCGTCGCGGCCCCGAGTCGGGTCGTGACACTTTCAAACAGGGGTTACAAGTGTAAACTTCTCCAACCCTGTCTTATTTACACATATATTTCTTTATTGCTAACAATTATTTTTAGATTGTGGCTTTTGACAATATTAAAGTTGGCGTCACACATCAACTCGTGGAACTATTTCTTCGGCAGCGAACTGGGGCAATTTGTTGGGAAGGATAATCAGACTTCTCGACAAGGGTCAAGGATCTACCTCGAACACTCATCTCCAACCCCAAATATTCCTCTTGCATTCCAGCAATTCAGTTTTCAGAATTCCCAAGTTCTATCATAATACCCAGTGTCATCATAATTCGACACTGGGACAATTTTGCAAAGATTCGCGCCAATCGGGATGCGTTAGTCATGAGGTGTCGTAGTTATCCCAGAACTACACCCGGCCTGATTCTCGGGCGGCCAAGATATGTAGGCAACTCGGAGACCGGAGTTCGACCATAATCCTCAAATTTCCTTTAGCCGGGACAAAATAGGCTACTGAGTCAATGTCTTTGCCCGACAATTCTTTTCATCATTACCGGGCAAAGAGGGAAGAGTTGTTGACACCCAATTTTGTCCCGCCTCTCCTCCGAAATACCTATTTACGCTTCTAATATTTTTGGTAAATTAAAAAATATATTTGTATTTTATAGCCTCTTATCAGTACCGGCGTTTCATCATTCTATTACAGTTACTAGCTATTATGATTATTATTATTATTATTATTATTATTATTATTATTATTATTATTATTATTATTATGTTACCAGTACTATTATAATTCACATTTTTTATCATTGCAATATTTTTTTACCAGCTTACGCACACACATCACATTTTACCTTAGCATAATTAAATAATAGTGTTTATTTACTGTGGATTTTCAGCTATTACAACGCCATTTTTTTATTATCTGAGCACTAATAATTGCATATTTTATATTGAGCAATATTTTAACACCAGTTATTTAAATAAGTCTTTTATTTAAATGTAGTAGCCCAATCAACTCATACAATTTTCTGACCAGTCCACATTTTATTCTCAGCCCACATTTTAATTCAGCCCAGCCCAAATAATTACACAACCAGCCCATATTTCAGCCAACCCAGTCCATTAAATCACCGACCCGACCCGACCCGCCCCTTTCACGTAACAAAGGAAACGGGTTTCCTTCATTTTTCTCCTTCAAGCCGCCACCCCCATCGTCTTCTCTCTCCTCTCCCTTCCTCTTTCTCTCCCTTCTCTCCTCACCCCACACCACGCCGCTCCACCCACTTCTTTCTGTTCCCTCCACCTTCTCCTGTTCCCCACTTCTTTGCATCCTCCACCTCCGTCTGTCCCCCCGCTCCTCTCTCTCTCTTTTTGTCAAACGAAAATCCCTAAAAGTTCCCTATAAATACTCACTTTTAGTGATAAATGCATAATACTTAATCAATTTGATGTATTTTGAGTCAGCAAAGAGGATCTCCTAAGTCAGCATGCACTAAATCGAGTGATCATTAGTGTGAATTGATGTGAACTATTTGATTCATCAATATTTAGTGATAAACAAAGGAAATCAACGATATTTAGTGATCAATGCATAATACTTAATCAATTTGATGTACAATTTGATGTATTTTGCGTCAGCAAAGAGGATCTCCTAAGTCAGCATACACTAAATCGAGTGATCATTAGAGTGAATTGATGTAAACTACTTGATTCACCAATATTTAGTGATAAACAAGGGAAATCAACGATATTTAGTGATCAACGTATAATACTTAATCGAGAAAATACTCAAAATACCCCCCAACGTTTGACCAAAATCCCAACTACACACCTAACCTTTGCGGGGGTCCTATTACCCCCCTGGACAAATTTTTTCAGTATCAAAATGCCCTTTTTTGCTGACGTGGACAAGAGCGTGAATGCACCGCTCAGTGGCGCGTTATAGCCTTCAAAACACTGCATCTGACGTGTTTTGGAGCTCCAACTAAGCTGCCACATAGATAAATTTAAATTCCCTCCATTTTTAGGCTACTTCATCTTCTTCTTCACCCTATTTAATACCCATCTCCATTTTTTTCTTGTCAAAATAATACCCATTATAAATTCATAAATTAAACTCTGTTGCTACTTGTTGCTTGGTTGGAGATTCTTTGAGTTGATTTGGGGAGAAAATTAAACTCCATTGTGGAGAAAGCTGGGAAGAACACCAAGTGGGTTTCTTTAAATTCTTGATTGTTTGATCAAATTAATGGATGAACTTTGTTCTACTTGGTGTTAGGAAGATTCCTTTCACATTTGGGTTTGTTTGGATTATAATCACTGTTTTCCCAAATCAAATTCAAAAAAAAAAATCTGAAGAAAAAAAAAATGAAAAATCTGGCAAAAGAAAAAATAAGGTTGAAAAATCTAATCTTGTTAAAGAAAATCTGATTGGAATTTGCTTGTTTGGAGTTGCTACTTGTTGCTTGGATGGAGATTCTTTGAGTTGATTTGGGGAGAAAATTAAACTCTATTGTGGAGAAAGCTATGAAGAACACCAAGTGGGTTTCTTTAAATTCTTGATTATTTGATCAAATTAATGGATGAACTTTGTTCTACTTGGTGTTAGGAAGCTTCCTTTCAAATTTGGGTTTGTTTGGATTATAATCACTGTTTTCCCAAACCAAATTAAAAAAAAAAACTGAAGAAAAAAAAAACGAAAAATCTGGGGAAAAAAAACCAAGGTTGAAAAACCTAATCTTGTTAAAGAAAATCTGATTGGAAGTTGCTTGTTTGGAGTTGCTACTTGTTGCTTGGTTGGAGATTCTTTGAGTTGATTTGGTGTGATTTTTTTTTTCAACTCCTAATGAAGACGATGATGACGTGGCACGTGAGTCAGGCACGTGTGGACAAGCGCCTGTTAATAATTGGGAGTTGTCATATTAGACTGCCACATCAGCAAAAAAGGGGCATTTTGATACTGAAACTTTTTGTCTAGGGGGGTAATAGGACCCCCGCAAAGGTTAGGTGTGTAGTTGGGATTTTGATCAAACGTTGGGGGGTATTTTGAGTATTTTCTCATACTTAATCAATTTGATGTATTTTGAGTTAGCAAAGAGGATCTCCTAAGTCAGCATGCACTATATCGAGTGATCATTAGAGTGAATTGATGTGAACTACTTGATTCACCCATATTTAGTGATAAACAAAGGAAATCAACGATATTTAGTATTAAACAATGGAAATCAACAATATTTATTGATAAACAATGGAATACTTATGTCACAATGCAAGTACATTGTTGCAACAACTAAGTAAATTGTTGCAAGATCCATATCTTGCTGCAACAACTTAGTAACTTTTTTCACATATGTTGCAATATTTGCACTAGTTGTTTTATTTTTACCAACAATTTAGGTATTTGTTCCAACATATCTGTAACTTGCGTAAAACTACTGAAACAACTTAAACAATATATAAGGGTACTGAGCATAGAATATATATTTAACAAATTTACATAATGTGTTCATCCACCATAATTCAAATGCAGGCAAAATATGAGCGAAATTGTTTAATGCAAACATAGTGTTGACACTCAATTTTGTCCCGCCTCTCCTCCGAAATACGTATTTACGCTTCTAATATTTTTGGTAAATTAAAAAATATATTTGTATTTTATAGCCTCTTATCAGTACCGGCGTTTCATCATTCTATTACAGTTACTAGCTATTATGATTATTATTATTATTATTATTATTATTATTATTATTATTATAATAATAATTATTATTATTATTATTATTATGTTACCAGTACTATTATAATTCACATTTTTTATCATTGCAATATTTTTTTACCAGCTTACGCACACACGTCGCATTTTACCTTTGCATAATTAAATAATAGTGTTTATTTACTGTGGATTTTCAGCTATTACAACGCCATTTTTTTATTATCTGAGCACTAATAATTGCATATTTTATATTGAGCAATATTTTAACACCAGTTATTTAAATAAGTCTTTTATTTAAATGTAGTAGCCCAATCAACTCATACAATCTTCTGACCAGTCCACATTTTATTCTCAGCCCACATTTTAATTGACCCCAGCCCAAATAATTACACAACCAGCCCATATTTCAGCCAACCCAGTCCATTAAATCACCGACCCGACCCGACCCGCCCCTTTCACGTAACAAAGGAAACGGGTTTCCTTCATTTTTCTCCTTCAAGCCGCCACCCCCATCGTCTTCTCTCTCCTCTCCCTTCCTCTTTCTCTCCCTTCTCTCCTCACCCCACACCACGCCGCTCCACCCACTTCTTTCTGTTCCCTCCACCTTCTCATGTTCCCCACTCCTCTGCATCCTCCACCTACGTCTGTCCCCCCGCTCCTCTCTCTCTCTTCTTGTCAAACGAAAATCCCTAAAAGTTCCCTATAAATACTCACTTTTTTGATCCAGTTAGGGGAGGGTTTTTTTCGATTCAAGAAATTCCCCAAGAACAGGTCGGAGACGGAGAAATCCCCTGAAAATTAAAGTTCTGGAATCGCAAGCATTCCCCTACAAAACAAGTTTTTCCAGTGGCCAAAAATCCCCTGAAAATTATAAATTCTTGAGTTGTTAAGATCCCCTAAAGATTAGAGTCCTTTATTAGCCGCCTTGATTTTCTCTAAAAAATTGATATTTTGCAATTTCAATATTTCTGATTTTCTCGTTCGAAAATATTAAGCCATTCATTTTTATTTAGTTGGGTTGTTATTTGGTAGTGTTCGAGTGTAGATCGAAGATTCGCACCCACTTCGCTGCACCCGAAGAAGGTAACTCTCCCTTTCCATATTGTTGTTTATCTACATTTCGTAATCAATGTGAAGGCTGTAAGGTATGCTGGTTGGTTAGATTAATTTAGCTTAATGGATAAGTTTGTTGTGTTTGATACTAATCCGGGCTTAATCAGTTTTGCATGATGGTTTAGTTGTTAAATTAATTCTGTTTATGCAATTACGCGTGTTAGGTATGGAAGTTTGGTTTTAGTCGGTTTAAATGTGTGAGTCTGCTAGTTACAGATTAGATGAATAATTTCCCTTCCTCGCTACCTTGATTTAGTTCTTTATGTCTTACCTATCCGATACAGCTTGCTATGTCAAACTTAAAATTGGTTGTTAGCCCAGCATATTAGATTAGCTCCTTTAAAATGTCATTCAGGTCATTGGCCATGTCGAGTAAGTATTCCATGCAGATTATTTCAGTTGTAGTTTCAAACCTGGTTGCTAAATGAGGAAATAGTTCAAGTTCTAGCCCTTCGTTTGTTTAGTGTATAATCTTTTTGTCGTTCTTATTAAATCTGTGTCCATGATATGAGTCTAGGTCGATTGGTTTGGTATTCCAACATCACATAATGTGTGTAGAGGCATTGTTATTGCAGCATCTGTGAATCTATCTAGTGTTCTGGGAAATTCATGATACATGTTTGAGGTCCTATTTTGGGTCGAATTTGATGAATACATGT
The DNA here is from genome assembly GCF_019175385.1 of Lycium barbarum. Taxonomy (NCBI): domain Eukaryota; kingdom Viridiplantae; phylum Streptophyta; class Magnoliopsida; order Solanales; family Solanaceae; genus Lycium; species Lycium barbarum. The sequence continues at coordinate 121,324,727 of NC_083339.1, read as the reverse complement.
CGTATCCCCTTTCTTTAGAATGCCTTGTATATGTCTTGGAATGATGTCTTAAATGTGTCAACGAGTTGAATTTTGCCGCTGTTCTATGCCCTTCATTGTGTCTGTCTCTGTTAATTGCTGGCTGCTATTATATGATGTCAATACTATGCTAAGTGAACCAGTGGTTTTAAAGGAAACAGATGCTTTTCATTTGATGAGAATGCAGTGTTAAGCCTAGCTGCCACTGTTTCGATATCTCCATAATTGAGTTTCTGTGTTTAGCATAATCAGCTGGTTAGAATATTTTCAAGGCACCTACAATTGCTTCAATGTTGTTAAGGCAGTGAGGGAAGCGGGTGATTGTTGCCTCCATATATGTAAAGTTTTCTGTTAGAGCTTCTTTCAGTTTATTTGAAAATGAACCAGGTCTCTCCTTTAAATTTTAAAGTCTCAATTCTGACCATTTTGTGGGTGTTAGTCTGGTTCCTTACATGTTTGGTTGAAGGATATTCTCAGCCTGCTCTAGCTATAGGATTTGGTCTAGTTTGCATTCAAAAATTGTTGTTTTTTGTTATGTGTGTTAGTTATTTAAGTGGTGACCCGATTAAAGAGAATACTGAATCCTTCCAGCAGTAAACTTTTTTTTTCTCTTTATTTTAATTCTCATAGTTGCGGAAAATGTCGTTAGTTCTCGTTGTTTTTTTTATTTTATTTTTGTTAAACAAATATCAGTATGTTTATGTTTAGACTTTGGCGCTGCCCATTTGTTGAAGCAACATTCTCTGCACCTTAAATCATGAAGTAACCATGTTTTAAAGATCTTAGCAATTTTATAGAAATAAACAACTCTGTTTTGTTTCCTTTTGAGTATTTAAATATTGAATGAACTAGTTTGAGTACCCTTATTTGTTATCCTTTCTTGAGCTGTGAAATCCTTTAAGAGTGTGTTTTCGCCTTGAAGATTGATGACTTAATTTTTAACTTAGGAGAAGTGGTTTTTGGCCTTTAGTAGACTGTTGGGAATTTTCTTGCTCAAAAATCAAGTCTGTCTTTTCAAACCTCCTTAAGTTATGGAGCATAAGTGAGTTTAAGAATTGAAATGATCACTGGTCCTAGAGGTTAATTGTTCTTTCTTGTTGGATCAACATGAGATTAAAATGTGCTAGCTTATGTGCTTTCTTTAAAAGTGTTTGTTTTAAAAAAAATGACGTTAGAATATATTTGTTTTCTAGCTACTACTAGTTCATACCCGAATCTGAGCTTAAACTTTCCTTACTACACAAATCAGTAGTTAAGTCGAGGTTAAGATAAAGTTGTGATCCCTTTTTTGATCTTCCTAGTTATATAAATACGTATATTGAGACTGTTAGTGTCCATTTTCAATCTGAGAATGATGGTTTCAATAAACAACTCCATGTGCTATAAGGTGATCTCTCCTTCCTTTATTTAGTTACTGTCATTGTTTGTCGCACCATGGGATAATTTCATGTTTTTAAAAACCTAGCCAGGTAATTCCACCATCAAGTGTCGATGATGTTAGAATTCCTTTCGCTATTCGATGGACCCCTGTTCAAAATGTAGGATATGATTTTGCTGGGCTTAAGTTATTCAGTAATATGAAACAAGTCACATGGGCTTCAGTTGTTTTCTTTGTCTTATTTGAGTTTGAACATTTTTCTCGAATTGTCCTATTATTGTGTTATGTGCTAACTCAATTTGCGTACTTAGTTTCTTTATTTATGTCTTAGTCTTTTATTATATACTAATCGTTTTCTTTCGTTTTATGCATGACCATCGCGTACGAGTCCGAGGGACTCGCCTCTTCCGCATTCGGTGTTGGGCTAAAAGCCCAACGAAATCTTCTCGGGTCATCCCCATCAGTTCTATCCGCAGCAATACAATAAAATATTTTGGGCCGAAGCCCAGCAGCAGCTGATCGTAACAGCCTTTAAAAATGGGCTGAGTCCGTTCCTGATCACAGCAGTCCTAAAATGGGCTGAGCCCATTTAAATTACATCTACTCCTCTATTTTACTTTTTGTGCATTTAATTTGTATATATGACTAACATTTTGCTTTGTTAATTTAGATGAACCTTAGTAAAATTAGTGGGTTTAGCTTTAGCATATTGGGTAGTAAATTTAAGAGAGATATTAACATTAGTTCCATAAGTTTCATTCCCTTTCTTATGTCAAAATTATTTATAGTATTTACTTTTTTTTAGAATAATTGATTTGCAAACTAGCATGCCTACATATTTTGGGTTAAAGAAATCATTTTTTCTTACTATCTTAGGAATTTCAGAATTTCACTAATACGCAAATATATTTTATAAATAACTCTTTAAGTTTTGAGTCAATTACGCATATCTTTAAGCATAGTTAATAAAGGGATAAAGAAAGCTCACATTAGTTGTTTTTTTTTTATTTTGTTTATGCTCTTAATCGCAAAATCAATTAATATCTCACCATTTGAGTTGTTTCAAATATTTATTAAAACATTGCACAAATCCGCGTTTTCTTCTATTTATATATTTTTATGCGAATCTTACTTTAAATAGCATTATTATTTAAAGTCTTTGCGACATTTATAAGTTTATTTTAAGTGGCATTTGAAGTTGCCTTTTATGCAAATTATTATATTTTCTACAAATCTCATTCTAAGTACCATTTTTATTTAAAGCCTTATCAACTTTTAGAAGTTTTATTTTAAATGGCATTTAAAATTTTCTTTTATGCAAATTATTATATTTTCTCTAAATCTTATCTTAAGCAACATTCTTATATTTTTCTTAAAAACCTTAGCAACATGTTTTAGCCCTTTTTCTTAAAATTTCAAGCATCTTGTTTAGCATTAATTAATTAACCTAAGTTTGGCCGAATAACCGTAGTTAACGGATTCTAAAGGATGTCTAACCCCTTCCCTTTAGGATAATGTAGAACCCTTACCTAGAATCACACTGATTAAGCAAACTATTAACGGAGGTTTAACCAGCTTTACCTTAGTTAATAATTAGGTGTCCTAATTCACCTTAAAATCAATTAGGTGGCGACTCCTTAAAATAAAGCATTATAGGAATCTCCAATATGTTGTACTCTAATTTAACCCGGTTAAAATGGGGTGTAACACATAGTTTAAAAGAAATAGTTTGTCCCCATTAGGGCTCCAACACCTTATCAATAATTCCACAAGCCCACCTCCATTGCATCTTCTCCACAGTATTGTCACTCAATAAGGTATCGGGCTTGGTTATATTCGTGCGGGTAAGCAAAGCTTCAACAAAAGCAAGTGACCAGGAAGCACATGCCTTATTGGTCTCATTGCAGGGGATATCCGTCTTCCGATCAAACTTCCATGATTCATTCAGCAACTTTTCAAGCAAGTATGAGAACATGCCACTCTGCTTTAGCAACTTAGGGAACAAATCCAATAACGGCTGCATGTGGCAGAAGAAAGCACTATCTTCATTACATGGGATGTTTCAACCATAAGCATTTATGATATCCTCCTCAATGATGATCTCAATAGTGACAAGATGGTTGTCATTAATATTCATGACAGCTATGATCCTTTTGGAACCAATCCACTCGCAGCCACCTGGGTAGGGTACGCTACCTCTGGGAAAAGCGAGACCATCATCGTCCCACCTAAAGAGAGCAAGTCTTTGCTTATAGGGCACGGCACCCACATGTCTAGACTTATCGGCCAACCCTAAGTACCTGTTGTGGTAGAATTTGAGGTCCATGATTCTATCAGAGGAATCATAGTGCTTAGGGAAATTGAGCTGCCTTATACGCATTAGCAATAAGATTTCATCTACATACTCCAGTAAAAGTATCAAAACAGTCAGTCACTTGCTATAACAGGTAGTTAGAGTTGTTGGAAAAACTAGTGAACTTTCTGCAATGGGTTGTTCACTTGTTGGAACAACGAGTTAACTTGCTGCAACAAGTTAGTAACTTGTTGTAACAACTAGTTAACTTGCTGCAACAAGTTCATCGAATTACATGACTTGTTCAAACAGCATACTGAATTATATAGATATATATAAGTGTTGAAACTTACCCAATCCTCCCACCATACGTGCATGTCTGTCATAACCTTGAAGTCTTCGGCCCCAAATTCATGCATTGAGTACATTGCTCTCCCACTCTTTTTGGATTTGATCAAGGTTACAAGATTTTTCTTTTTTTTGGGGGGTTTACACGCTTGAAAATATCAACTTTTTTTAGCACTTGTGGCACAACTTCAGCAGGAGGAGTAGTAATAGACTTCTGTGGAGTATTTGTTTTCCTTGCTCTACAATCAGCAAGTGCCTAGGAAATTGTTTTTGCCCTTTTGCGAGTCCCAACGGGGATATTTTCCAACAAATTCTGGCTTACTACTTCCTTGGGGGGGTTAAAAGGATCAAGATTCTTTTTTTTTTTTTTTTTTTTTGGTAGTCAACATCTGAGGATCCTTGGAAAACAAACTTCTTCCGAGTAGTCCCTGACTTGACTCCGTAGGTAAGGAATGACTTCAAATGCCCAAGCTTAGAAAAAATTATGCCACCAAAAATCAGAATAATCAATGAAGGAAAAGAATTAAAAAGATAAAACATTGAAGAAAGAAAGTTTACCTTGAAGGCCCAAGGGAAGCCATAGATGTTGGAAGTCTTCACATTAGGGTTCAAAGCTTTGGACAAATATTCAACAGTCAACTTAAAACTTTTATGACCCCATGGATTGTTATTGAATGCCTCATGATCCTCCGAGAGTTTAATCAAACCAAGTTGTATCTTATTCTTTACATCCTTTGCCCAAAGAATAGAATTCACAAACCAAACTAAGCACAATAACCCCTTGTGCTTTCTTGACATAGTTTATGACTTCAAGCCTGCTAGAAAATCCGCTACCTTATAGCTCTTTCCAACAGCATCCACTAAATCCAAATCATCATCAACCTTGGCTTTGCCTTTCTTGGCTGCCTTGGATGACGTGGGTGTCTTGGCTCCCTTGGATGGCTTGGGTGTCTTGGCTCCCTTGTTTAATGTAACTGTAGGAAGAGGCTGAGAAGGAGCATGACACCTCAGTCCGGTGATTATGGAAAACTCCTTGATGCCAAAACAAACTGGCATGCCGCAGTAGTTTATCCATATCTCATCAGTTTTGCTGCAAATAATTCTTCGTTTGAGCAGACCATACACAATGGTCATTTAAAACCTTGCATTGTTGTCCTCAGGCAAATCTAGATACATGCCAAAACATGTGGCCTTGAAGAAACCCTCTAAGCCCTCCTCTTGAAGTATCTTCCTAAAGTAATCAAAGGGCTTGCCCATGACCGATTTTACAACAAGATCACCATTCAAATCACCTAGTTTATCCATCGGCATCTGCACACGGAACTTCTCAATACTGAAAGTTTTGACAAGTTCATCAGTGAAAGGTCTATCAATATCAGTCCCAATTGAAGAATCAACAGCCCCAGTCATTGACTTTTCAAAAGATGCAGTTTTATCCTTTTCATTGTCATCATTATTTACATCATCATCATCATCTTCTTCTTCTTCTTCTTCTTCTTCTTCTTCTTTTTCTTCTTCTTCTTCATCATCATTTTCATCATTGTTTTCTTCTTCTTCTTCTTCTTCTTCTTCTTCTTCTTCTTCTTCTTCTTCTTTATCTTCTTCTTCTTCTTCTTTATCTTCTTTTCTTTTTTCTTCTTTATATTCTTCTTTATCTTCTCCTTCTTCTTCTTCTTCTTCTTCTTCTTCTTTATTTTCTTCTTGTTCTTCTTCTTTATCTTGTTCATCTACTTGATCTTCTTTACTTTCTTAGCCAGAAACTCCTACTTGAGAGGTTTCCTGTTCAACAATTTGTTCAGAAAGAATATTTGCCTGTTCAACAAGATCATCTAATGATGCCCCCTTAGCTCTTTTACTAACTGTAGATGATTCCTCCCCTTTTCTTTTTCGTGAAGACATTTTATCTTCACACAGGAGATAAGCGAAAACACTTTCAATTGATTTGTGCACCATTTAAAGTAAACAAAATTTTACCACAGCTGAAGCATATGTTGCAACAAATGTGTAATATATTGGAATAACTCCATCATATGTTCCAACAACTTCATAAGTTGTTGCAACAGATTATACATCTGTTGGAAAATATCAATACAGTTGTTGCAGCTTCCTCAGCAACTGTATTGATTATTTCCAACAGATGGATAATCTATTGCAACAACTGGTAAAGTTGTTGGAACATATGATTGAGTTGTTCCAACAGACTAATCTGTTGGAAACCATCAGAATAGTTGCTGCAGCTTCCTCAGCAACTGTTTTAACAATTTTCAACAGATTTTAAATTTGTTGCAATAACATATTCACTTGCTGCAACAACCTCAGCAACTGTTTGGGTTTTTACCAACAGATTAGAAATCTATTGCAACAGATTACTTAGCTGTTGGGTAAAAACAAAAAAACAAAAAAGGCAAGGCCCTTTTTCCTAGGCCTTACAAGGACAACAACAGGACAACAACATCTATTTCACTATCAGGGGGCAATATCAGCGTATTACAAACACACAACAGTCAAAAATTGAATAAAATACACAGCATTGAATAGACACCCTGCCCATGTTCTTCCTCTTCTTCTTTAACCAAAATTCATCATTGTCATACTTTAATTTCAAAACCCTAACTTTTGAACCAGAAAAAACATTTGTTTCACTACAAACGCACAACCATCACAAGTTAAACAAAATAAACCAACCTTAATTGTCAAACAAGTGTTGAAGTTGTTGCAACAACTTACTCAGTTGTTGGAAAAAATCCAAAAAAAATTCAAACCCTTTTTTCGAAATCCCAAGGAGAACAAGAACACAAACAGTACCAAAAACCATAATTTCACAACCACATACACTATTTAACAACACAGAAACCCCAACAAGTGGAACAAATAGAGCAAATATGGGTTTTGTCAAGCCCAACAAGCCCTTTTTTCGAACTCCTAAGAAGAACGAGAACACAAACAACACCAAAAACCAGAATTTCATAACCACATACACTATTTACAAACACACAAACCCCAACAACTCGAACAAATACAGCAAATAAGGGTTTCTCAATCATTGAACAACAAAATAAATGACATTGCAGACAAACCCATGTTATTCTTCTTCTTCTCTAACCAAAATCATCATTTTCTCACTTTGATTTCAAAAATCCTAACTTTAAAAGAAGAAAAAATTGAGCGATTTTACCTAAGAGAAATGGAGAGCAGCAGTTCGTTGATTTTGCTTTTGAAGAGGTTGACGACGGATTCAAGAAGCACATTTAGCAGTTGAGATCAGTTCGTGGGTTTGAAAGTTTGAAGAAGAAGTTGATCAATCGTGTGTTTTGAATGAAAGTTTTGGGATTTGATATGGACCGATGTTGAATTTGAAATAAATGGAGGGTTGGATTAAATGGATTGGGGTCTTTTTTTGTATTTTATAAAAGATTAACAAGTTCGGCAAAATACATTTTCAACCCCAATTTTTTAACTCCAATTTTTTTAATCCCAAATTTAATTGGGTTTTGACTTGATGTGGTCCTACAAGTCACCTCTAGTAATTTCATAACTTAAAAGTCACCTCCAGTGAAATTTTCGTGGTGACCCGGCCCCTCAAGTGGAGTCGAGAGCAAATAGTGATAACATATTTAATTAAAATAATGTACATGCGTTGGACATACATAATGATCACAAGCGATAATTTTGCTCGTGATGAAGGAAAAGTAATTGGAAATTAGCATATCTTAAAGAGAAATCGCAAATAAAACTTAGCGATAAAAGGTAAAAAGAAATATAATTAAGGACCGTTCTGTTTCTTTCCATTGTTTTCGTAATTACTGTTAATTTGAAGCATCCAAAATTATATATTAAGAGGAAATTAAGAAAAAATGAGGCATTTCAACTCATAAAACTTGTGATAAATGTAAAGAATTTTTGTGTGATCTATATGTTTCGACTTTGAGCAATGGAATAAATAATTGATGTTTGCATCACGATATGATGTCTATATTATAGACAAAATACATCAAAACACCCCTAAACTATACCCCAAAAGTCATTTTCACACTTAAACTATCCTGGCGACTCATTACACACCTAATATATGAAAAAGTAATATTTTTTACTCCTTCATATAATATGACCAGTTGCACTAGGGGAGAATGTACACACTCTCTCCCCACATCAGCGCCACGTCAGTCCACATCAGCGCCACGTCAAAAAATTCTCTAATTTTTAATTTTATATTTTTTTCCTTTCCCCACCTCCCCCACCCTTCCTTTATTCTTTATCCCTATTCCCTTTCTTTTTCACATTTTCAGCTCAAATATGAAATTCATGCTAAAAAAACAAGTTCAACCTCTACAATCCATGAATGTCATACCAAAGATGAAGAAGAGAAGAAGAATGTAACCATGAAAGATCATACCTGGAACGAGAATGAGGCAACGGCAGAAGAGAAAAAGAAAAAAAATTGTTTGGCTGCTGTTCTTTTGTCCCTTTTTGTGCGTTTTTGTATGCTTGGTGTTGAGTAGTGGGCGAGAGATCGGGGAGTTGGGCAAGAGCTCTTTTTGTGTTTTATGGAATGGGAAAAATATACAGAAGGGTTGGGCAAGAGCTCCGCCAGCCGTGAAGGCAGAGGAGAATGGAGGTTGGAGCGGGCGAGGGTGGTGGTGGTGAAATGAAGAAGAAGGGCTTGGGGTTGGGGTAGGGCGGCGTGATGGTGGAGGAGATGGGAGGATAGGGTGGCGTGAAGGTGGATGAGACGGGAGGGTGGGGTGGCGATGGCGTGAAGCTGGAAGAGAAGGGGGTGGGGTGGGGTGGGGGGCGCAGTTGTGGTGGAGGAATAATTTTTTTATTATTTAAAAAATATTTTTTATAATAAATTTTAAAAAAAAATGGTCTCACTCTCCTATTATTTAAATATAATTCCTTTTTATGCCACATCAGCTTTGGAGGGGTAAAAAATTTCACTTTTTCATATATTAGGTGTGTAATAGGTCGTCAGAATAGTTTAAATGTGATATCGACATTTTGGGTATAGTTTAGGAGTGTTTTGATGTATTTTGCCCTATATTATATAATACTACCTTTTGGGGTGCGACTTTTTTCAATTTCTACATGAATGTACAATTCTTGATAGACCGAGCTGACTTTATTAACCTAAGGCGCTAGTTATATAATAACCCTCATTGATTCCTTTTCCTGTGAATCGACAGTACTTTAGCTGACCGACAAAAATGTAGAACAAAACTGTTCACACGTTGTTTCTTCTGTTACGCAGCCCTTTGGACACGGGTCCGGAATCAAAATGTCCCAAAAAAAATCACTTTGAACCAAAATATTCCAATAAAAAAAAAGTTACAAAGCTACTTTTAGCGCAGTAATTTATTACGCTAAAACAGTTCACGGAGACGGAGCCGTTAACTGCTTTAGCGCAGTATTTTACTGCGTTATAGAAGCAGTTAAAAAAAAATCTATAATGCAGTATTTTACTGCGTTATAGATACCAAAAAACAAACAAAAAAAAATTCTATAACGCAATAAAATACTGCGTTATAGAAACAATACCAAAAAAAAAAAAATTGGCCAACTTTATTTTTTGCAACATTTAGTGTTTTTTTTTCATACTTTGACCAATGATTAGTCGTGTGTCAAGACTCCGAAACGTCAATATTTTATATAGAACCTGATATTTTTTTCTGCGTGTAATAATGTAGGCCCAATACATCAAGGATACGTAGACGTTCGGATAGTCGTTTTAGGGGTTGAAAAGGTGCTCGAAGTAAGTTTTGTTTGAAAAAACTTAGTGTTTTTTCCATACTTTGACCAATGATTAGTCGTGTGTCAAGACTTCGAAACGTCAATATTTTATATAGAACCTGATATTTTTTTCTGCGTACAATAATGTAGGCCCAATACATCAAGGATACGTAGACGTTCGGATAGTCATTTTAGGGGTTGAAAAGGTGCCCGAAGTAAGTTTTGTTTGAAAAAACTTAGTGTTTTTTCCATACTTTGACTAACGATTAGTCGTGTGTCAAGACTCCGAAACGTCAATATTTTATATAGAACTTGATATGTTTTCTGCGTACAATAATGTAGGCTCAATACATCAAGGATACGTAGACGTTCGGATAGTCATTTTAAGGGTTGAAAAGGTATCCGAAGTAAGTTTTGTTTGGAAACTTTAGGATGTTTTATTTTTTAAGATTTTGATTTAAGCATGTTATTTTTTAATCAAGACATAACTTTATTTTGAATATAAATATAATTCTAAAAAATATAGGGAGAAAAACTAGTTGTAAAGTCGTCAAACTTTAGATAGTCATAACTTTGCGCTCGGACGTCCGTTTTACACGTGTTTTTTTTTAAACTTGCGTATTTTTTCGAGATCTATGCGGACAAACTGCTGGCTGAGCTGATTTTAAAAAAAACACCTTTTATCCCATTCAATTTCAATTTTTCCCCAAATTAGCGTGAAATTTTCAGTTTTATTTACTTATAAGATGATGATACACAATAGATTTCAACGTAAAAATCCCGGGGTAATGTAGCTGTGAATGTCAATTTCACTTCTGCGGTTTCAATTTTTGAAAATAAAGCTGACTAATTTTCTCGACATATAAAGTTGACTAAAATAACCTTACAGTCACACACTAAGTTTTTCAAACAAAACTTACTTCGGGCACCTTTTCAACCCCTAAAATAACGATCCGAATGTATACGTATCCTTGATGTATTGAGCCTACATTATTGTACGCAGAAAAAAATATCAGGTTCTATATAAAATATTGACGTTTTGGAGTCTTGACATACGACTAATCGTTGGTCAAAGTATGCAAAAACACACTAAGTGTTGCAAAAAAAAAAAGTTGGCCAATTTTTTTTTTTTTTGGTACTGTTTTACTGCGCTATACAAAAAAAAATTCTTGCAGTTAAAAACCTTTTGGCAACGGCTTTATTTTCAATAAATCTAAACCCTAAAAATAAAAAACCTTAAGCTAATGACAACAAGTCTTCAAACAAAAATGGACGTCTATGTATATAGAACACTTAAACCTAAAGTTTACAAACAAAACTTACTTCGGGCACCTTTTCAACCCCTAAAATGACGATCCGAACGTTTACGTATCCTTGATGTATTGAGCCTACATTATTGTACGCAAAAAAAAATATCAGGTTCTATATAAAATATTGACGTTTCGGAATCTTGACACACGACTAATCATTGGTCAAAGTATAGAAAATAACACTAAGTGTTGCAAAAAATAAAGTTGGCCAATTTATTTATTTTTTATATTGTTTCTATAACGCAGTATTTTACTGCGTTATAGAAAAAAAAAAAAAACTGCTTCTATAACGCAGTAAATTACTGCGCTAAAGGTAATTTTGTAAAAAAAATTTGTTGAGATATTTTGGTTCAAAGTGATTTTTTTAGGGGTATTTTGGTACCGGACTATTGGACATGCATATAACTTACTCGAATATGCAGCTCCTTACATATCTCTCGTGTATGTACAAACAAAATTTTGATATATCTGTCAACAAATGAAACACAAAAAGCATGCTTTATATGGTATATTCGTTCATTGTATTAAAGTATCTGAAGTTTCGTACGTGGCAAAAATGACCGGACTACCCGTAACCAACCCTTTCCACAGTCATATAGTATATAATTTTGACTTGCTTTTTTGCAGATTAATTTCCAACCAAGACGCCAAACCCATTGATTTCTTGCACGTATATATATAACTGACTGACAAAGATATCTAATGTTAGATTTGAAGAAAACGACACTCTTGTCCTGTCCCTCAAGAAGAAAACTGGTTACACAACGAAAATTTACTAGTGTCATTTAGGTCCAGTCACTAAAGTATGGTCTATAGATGCTCTCTTGTAGGTCTTCTATATGTAATCAGTACAGGCAAAAAGTAATCACATGCAAAAATTTACAATGACAAGGACATTAAGCACCACATAACTCAAAATAATTCTCTCCTATTTCAAAATATTAAATTGCGTACTTCAAAATATATATATCAAAAGAAACTTAATAGTAGTATTAAGATACTCGCTCTGCACAATTTTACGTGTTACTTTTACTTTCTCCTTTTTGGTAAAAAGAAAGTAGTGTTAAATAAGGGATTAATTATTTTCTTTTAAATTTATCGCTATTTAGATAAGTAATTTTTTATGTAATTACCAACAAACTATATTAAATGAGTATTATTTAATTAAGAGTAAGTTAATAAGGGCACTTCTTATTTTGTAAGACTAGGAGCCTGTTTGGAAAGCCACCTGGTAATTGGAAAGTGTAATTATACTCAATTTTCACCTAACTGTGTAATTACATGATCAAACAAACAGATCAAACTGTGTAATTACACCCAATTACACTCAATTCCAATTACCTGGTGGCTTTCCAAACAGGCCTAGGATTATCCAAGCTAAAACCATTATTTAATATGAACAGGAGGAAGTATTACTCCCTTCGTTTCATTCTTGAATCTCGAACTTCAATGGTTACCAAGTTTTAAAAAGTTAAAAGAGATTTTTAAATCTTGTGACTTTAAATTAAGTTATATGAAATTAAAAAATATTTTAAAATATAAATAATAACAGTATTTTTAAACACACTGGAAAGAAAGTAGTAGGACACAGAAATTTAAATTTACAACTGTGAATTGAGTATCCTTTTGCTAAAACCGTCCACCGGAAGGGGTAAAAAATATTTAGGCGAACTTGCAACTGTGATATTTGTCTGCTTCAAAATATTGAATTGAAAATTTTACTCTCGATTTTCCAGAATTCTTTTAACCAAACAACAAGAGTCAAAAGTTGAAAACTGCAAAATGAAAGAACTTTATAGAACAAAATTTTCAAATTTTGAGATAAACGAACTTTCAAGAAAATTCGGGTGTCAATGTCTCCTGGTGCTCTACACCAAATATTACTAACGGATAATGAAGAAATGCATCCAGTGTCGAAAGGCCATACAGCAAACATTACAGATAATAATAAGAAATGTGCATCCAATGACAACCCACTAAACGAGAAAGAAGGCTTTTGCTGAACATAATTGACTACTAGTACAATTTTCCGGCATTGTTAACGAAGAGAATGTTTGTAAGTAGGTCCCATTCATGAATTAAAAAAAATGGAATTAATGCATTGCACTCAACCCCTTTGTTTATTTTATTACTACAACATTATTCTTCCAGGTGCATGGTGTATATAATATAGTGTCAGGATAATTGGGTAAAGAATATGACACAAAAGTAAAGGTAGCAGCTCAATCGCATCATTCATGGAAACATGTCATCATTCGACTAAATGCTTCCATTAGTGGATTACATACTACTATGCAGATCATCATATGCCAAACTAGTTCATTTTAATTTTTCATTTGAGGTTATGTTATCTAATGATTTAAATATAAAAAGCGTGTTAGCATGTGATAAAAGTATGTTCCTCATGTTACCTGGCTAGCTGGTTGCTATCCTTAGAAACAATATCCTACTTTTAATCAAACATCAGCAAAGGTGATTAGGTGATTGGCAAAATGCGAGACACAAAACTAAAGATTATAGAGTTGGAAAGAACTGACAATCCTCAGTAACTGACCTGTCGACAAACTCAAAAGTAAGGAAACTAGACTAGTGTTGGGATGAGGATTAGATAAAATTAAGCTTGTATATATAATTGATAGAAAAAAGTAACTAACCATGATAAGTTTGATAAACAATATAATTAATAGATAAATATTATATTCTATCTAATAATAGTTTAAACTTTTTAATAAAATGGCCACACTCTTCTGCACAATATTCATGTGAAGATTATAATTTCGAAGCACAACCCAAAAAAAAAAAAATACATGTTTGGCCGTGAAAAGGAATTAGACTTGCATGTGAGGAAAGCGCGGTGCCAATATAATTAAGTAAATAAGAATACGTTACTATCTATCGACTTAAACTTTAGCACTTCCCAATTTCAGAATTCATCGTCAACCAGAAACTAAAAATTATTGTCAATCTTCACTTATTGAATTAAGACAATTTTAAATGTATGCTCTCAAGAAACCAAAAGGAAAGATCGATCCAGATTACAAACATGACATACAATTCAAAGTTGTGCAAACGAAAGAGAACAAAAGTCCCATAGCACAAAAGAAATGGAGGGTTAAAAGAAAACAAAGAACACATACATAAATATATAGATACATATCCTATCTGTTAGCAGTAACACTAGTAGCAGCAGTAGAAGTTCTGATTATACTGGAAATTAAACCAACTAAATATGTCACTCAGCCTGCGAAAATTACTTTGAAAACACAAACTAAAAAAAAAAAAAAACACCTTTATAATTTCCTTCATGCTTTTCATTTACCAGGATGATCCTCCTCCTCCGCCCAACATTCCATTCCAAAATCCATTAGATTGATCAGGTGCTTGCCCTCTATTTTCTTCAAACTGATCATTAGCCGTTGAAACATTAATCTTCAAATCATCCATAGGGAAAAACAATTTTGCCCCATGAGCAGTCTCTTGATGATCAGCTCCTCCATACCCATTTTCAAACCCATCCAAAGAAAAATTAAGGCTACTAGGCTTCAAATCATGCAAATTAGGAAGCCCAGTTGATGATGAGTACAAATTATTTGGCATAAATGAAGATGTGGAATTAGGGTTCATTAAGGGTAAGGCCATAAACTCAGAAAAGTTGCTAAAATTGCTAGCAGCAGCAGTAGTAGTAGTGGGAATTGGATTATAAGTCAAATTTAGGTCATGTGGGTCGTTAATTATTTTAGGGTTTGCGAGATCTGAAAGAAGTTTTTTGGATGATGATGATGACGTGGAAGAACTATTAGATGAAGAAGAATTGTTGTTATTATTATTAGATCTTTTGTTTTTTCTGGAACCACCACCAACGGGGACATTTCTTAAAGAACCCCCTTCAGTCCAGTACCTTCTACAAGTCTTGCAAAAATACCTTGGCTGAGAGAGACTATAATTGTTGTAGTAACAGAATTTTGTATTTGTAGAATTGCATCTTGGACAATTTATTGCTTGTTCCTTTTGTGGTCTTGGCTTTCGTTGATCTGGCACTACCTTTGAGGGTTCCACACCTTTCACTACTCCTATGCCCTGTATGTTTAAAGAGGCAATTTAAAAAAAGACAAGAAATTAAAGCAACATAGACTAGATGATCAGAAGGAAAAAGTAAGCAATACCAAACAAAACAAATGGGAACAACAAAACAAATTAAAGTGATAACTAGTGCTGTACACTTTCAGGCAGAAGTAGAAGAAGCGGAAAAAAACAAATGAAACTGGCTTTTGAGGCAACTTTATTGGAAGGTGGAAAAAATAAAAAGGTGATATGAAAGATCACCATCAAAAGGATGCATGGCACCTAATTAACACCATATCGTGATATTGAAAGATTATTTAGATGAATAAAATAGAAATTAGCCTAGAAAATCCAAACCCTAGAAAGATGTTATGATGATAGAGTGGAAGTGTTTGAAAGAAAACATGGTAACTTTACCTGTGGCCACTGAGAAGTATCCATATGAGCAAAGAAAAAGCGGAGACGAAAAAATAAAGCAAATGGGAAAGAAGAGTCGCCAGGCAGATGATGAAAACAACCCACTTTCTAACACATGAAGCCGGTCCTAAAGCAAGAAAAAAGAGCCACTTAAAGATGTCTCTTTGGCGGTTCCATATATCGGTTAGCTACATAGAATAACATTCGTAAAAATTAACGTGGACTGATAAGTACCTCTTCATTTTTTATCAAAGCTTTTATATTTGAATTTTAAGAATAGAAAAGATTCAAATGTACCTTTAAAATATTTAAAATTTATGAGTTAATACATTTTTTATTAATAGTTTAGCTCATATATGTGTTTAACTTTCAATAGTTGATTCAAATGTTTTTAATTTAACCGAAGCTCCAACTAATCTAATTAGTTGATTAATACTTTCTCCGTCTCAAATTATCTGTCATGATTTTAAAGTAAGTTGTCTCAAATTATTTATAAAACTTCAAGAAAACATTAATTATTTTCTCATTTTACCCTTAATATAGTAACTGTTCTTGAAGATTATAAATACATTAATTATGAGGAGATGAAACATAAATAGAAAAAATATTCAATAAAAAGATTTTCGATCCCTTGTAAATGTGAATTGAATGAATAAACGGATGAAGTCAAGAAATAATTCAAGTATTCAACTAACAGTTCAAACCAAGAATGAGAAATGGAAGAACGAAAGTCGTATAGGTCCATAACAACTCAATGGCTAAAAAGTAAAAAAGATACATCAAAGTTGTTTTGATGATCAAATCTTATTACTTCAATCCGAAATTCAATAGCTTAAGACGTAAATAAGGATAAAATAGTAAAAAAAAATATCTTAATTAGTATTTTCTTAAGGGTCGTGTAAAAGAGAAACACGAAGGAAACGAAGAAGATAAAATATAACCCTAAAGTATGCGAAATTGACAAAAATATGCCTTTCGTTGACACCATCTTTTGAAAAATTAATGCTCCTTCCTTCTCAAAGTATATTCTCTTCTTTCTTTAGTTCAATTCGACACGGCTAATTTTAGGAGTAAAATAAATATGATTATGTTGCTTGTATAAAAAAGAAAAACTTTAGTATAAAATATGATTATATTGCTTTTATAAAAAGAAAAACTTTAGCATATAAGACCTAAAATTAAACCAATTGTATTTCATAATGGCAAATTTAAGAGATTATGAGTATATTCTTTCTCGAATGCGATGGATCGTTATAATAATTTTTTGTATTGTAAATTATGACTATAAAGTCCAAGTGCAGTTCATGATTCGACCATTAAATAATGAAAAACTTTAAGATCTTTCACATTTTTTCCAACTCAGATCGTCAGCCTGTCTATGTTTTCTTAGCTCCATATCCAAAGGGTGAGGCATCGAATTGATATCTTCTCAAAAATGATATTGCTTTTTCCTCAAACTCCATTTCTTTGTTTCGTTCGTTAAATGCTGCGTACATGATTATTTTCAGAAGTAAAATGTATGAAACATAAATAGACTAAGTAGGCGTTTGGCCATGAAAAGCAAATACTTTTCACTTTATTTGGAATTTTAGTAAGTGTTTGGCCATAGAAATTAAAAACATTTTCACTTTTTTTGAAATTTTGGAGTTGGAGTTGTGTTTAGCGATAGTTTTTGCAAGTAATATTTTTTGTTGAAATGAACTTGTTTTGGTTGGGAAAAAGGTGAAAAACTTGAAAAACAAGTTTTTTTCATGGCCAAACACTAATTTCTGGAAAAAAAAGTGGAAAAAAAAATGGAAAAAAGTGAATAATTCTTATGGCTAAACGGGTCACTTGGAGTTGAAGATGGAGTTCTGTCTGGTTATAGTTTTTGCAAAGAATATTTAGTTGTTTGAATGTAGTGAAAGTGCAAAAAGTGAAAACAAAGGTTTTAGGTGCTTTTCAAATTTTAAATACAACTTCAAGTTGTATTTGAAATTTTCATGGCTAAACATTATTTTTAAATAAAATGAAATAATTTTCGGGAAAAAAGTGAAAATTCTCATGGCCTAACGGGTCCTAAGTATTTCTTACAAAAAGAAAAGAAAAAATAGCATGCAACTTATTGCATTTTGACGTTACTTTTTTCTCATCATTTGGAAATCGCTGAAAATGTTCGAATATTACAAGAATACAACATATCATCTTTAAAGATGAAACAAAGACGTTGCATTTGAAACAAACTAACAAGCAGTACTAATTAGATATAGTAACGGAGCTAAAAAGTTTAAATAAAGATATTCAAGAATTAGAAAAAATATTGAGATAATTGACAAAAGCACACCTCAAGTATTACTTTTTTGTGAGTTTCTTATCTGAACTATGTGCTTGCGTTTCCTACCTAAACGTAACTATCACCAACTATTTATCAAAACACACCTCGACTAGTATTTGATGGTGCGTGGTGTACATTCTCTTTTTTTGTTATTAAAAATTGTGCCAAACGACACTACATGGGGATAATTAAAAGAATTAATTGGAAAATTAAAAAATATTAAGAGATAATCGTCAAAAACACATCTAAAGTATCATTTATTTATTTTTGCGAGTTTCCAGCACCATCAAATACTAGTCGAGATGTATTTTGATAAATAGTTAGTGATAGTTCAGGTAGGAAATGCAAACATTTGATAGTTGGGATGTGTTTTCATAAATAGTTGGTGATAGTTCGGGTAGGAAACGCAACACTTGATAGTTCAGGTGTGTTTTGATAAATAATTGGTGATAGTTCAGGTAAAAACACAAACACCTGATAGTTTATTTAGAAAAATCACACAAAAAAAAATACTTGAGTTATGTTTTTTTACCATTATCTCAAAAATGTTATATATGAAAGTTTTTTTTATATAAGGAAATTCATTAATATATATATATAAGACTAATTTTTATCTTATTTATATAGTGTAATTTCCAAAGAAAAGGATTCAATTAAACTCATACTTACCTTTAGCTCTGATCAGATATGATCCGTTATGAAGTGCTAGTGTTTTACAAAATTCTACTACAGTAGAAGAGTGGGTAAAAGTATTTGGATCGTCGACATGTAGGCAATTTGGTCTTTTTACCTTTTGCTCATCTCTTATACACTCTGTTCAAGTTTGTACTTTTTCATGTGGACCCTACGTCCCCTGCTCTTACAAAACCATTTCTCACCTTGGCATATTTCAACCAGATCTTATTGTGAAAAATTAAAGTTAATTTTTTGGAAGAATAAATATCATAGATATTTAGAAGAGTTTCTAGAAAGCTATAATGTAATATCTTTGATATATATTGTATTTAGGAAATGTTTAGAAATTCTAAACACTTAGATATTTATAGTTGATGATAGAATTATCTAGATCCTTTTGTATCCAGAATAATATCAAGATATTCTAGAGTAGTGATAGGAGATAAAGATAATTAGATTTTTCTAATAGATGTATCTAGAAGTATTTCTGGAACCATCCCTACACAAGTATAAATAGGGGTGGTCTTAGTCATTTGTAACTAACCCAATTGTAAGTCATTCAAGCCAATTCAAGAAAGTCTTCTTCAACCAAATTCTCCTTTTCATAACTTCCTCTTTTTTAGTTGAATCTTCCGATCTTAGGCTAGCAGAAGGTTTCTCCGATTTACTTTTCTTCTGCTATATTTTCTTTACATGGTATCAGAGCCATAACCGTAGTTGGCTTCTGGATTTTATTTCAAGATCAGGTTAGTGGTAGATTCAATTGATTTCTCTACATGAATTTAAGCGGTTGTGTTAATGGACTGGGGATAGAGTTGTTGAATCAGTCCAACTACAATGTATGGAAGACATGTATGGAGTCATACCTTGTGGGAGAGGATTTGTGGGATGTTGTTAATGGTAGTTACACAAGTCCTCGTATTGACGGACCTGAAAATAGCAGCCATACAAGAAGTGGAACCAAATTAATGCGAAGGCGGAGTTCATCCTGAAGAGGTCATCTCATACAACTTGTTTGATCATAATATAAGGTGCAAATCAGCTCATGAAATTTGGAGGACCCTTGATCGTTTGTTCAACAAGAAAGATGAAGCCTGGCTTCAAATATTGGAGAATGAATTGGCGAACACCACTTAAGGTAATCTTTCTATTGCCGAATATTTCTTGAATATTAAGAACTTATGTTCGAAGATCTCATTATTAAACCCCGATGAGGCTATCTCTGAAGCACGAATGAGAAGAATTATCATTCGTGGTTTGAAGTCAAAATATATTCCTTTTGTTACATCAATTCAAGGATTGGCTCAACAACCATCCTTGGAGGAGTTTGAGAATTTGTTGTCATCACAGGAGCTACTAGCCAAACAGATGGTTGGTGTGTCGATCAAAGAAGGGGAAGGAAATGCTCTTGCAGCTAACCGAAGGAATCTTAAAGTAAGGCAAAAGCAAAATGGCTCAAGAGAGATGGCATATTCTCAATTCCAAGAGGGTTCAAGCTCGCCAAGACAGAAATACGGGTCTTCTAATTATGGTACAAAGTATATTAAATGTTACCGATGTGGTGAAGTAGGACACATAAAATGATTTTGTCGAGCCAAAGAAAGCAACATGGCACAAATCGAGAAAGCTTCTGAAGAAGAAGACTGGGGAAGGTGCTTTGTAGCTGAGACTCGAGTAGTAGACGCCTTGGCTTCCCTTAATTTCGAAAGAGACTGGATTGTGGATTCAGGATGTGGACACCGTCTCACTGGAGATGAATCTAAATTTTTCAACTTCCGAGAACATAATGATTGTGATATAATTGTGACGGAAAATAATACGGTCCATCACGTGGAGAAGGAAGGCAGTGGTGACATCAACAAGAAGCAAGAAGATTTCAAAGACATTCAAACTAGTGATGTGGTAGCTGCTGTTGAGGTAATCAACGAACCAGATGCTGAAACTGGTAATCAAGGTCTGGACGTGAAGGATGTTGAAGTAGAACCTAACCAGGCAGTGTCTGAAATTATATATGGCAATAGTGACCATTCTGAAGAAAGCATTGAGGGAATTGTGGTGGAAGTTGAAGTCTCTAGTTAGTCATTTGCCGTATCAGAGTCAATGACTACCTCAGATCAAATACTGGAAGCCGATGGAGAAGCCGACGGTCAAATAAAGGAAGAGGTTGACATTGAAGGCTCAATTTCATATGGAGACACAAACGGTATGATTTTTGGAAGCTCTGAAGCTGCCAAACAATTTATTGAGGAGCTGGAAAGGGAATCTAGTGGTGGATCTTATGCTGGTATTGAGGCTTTAAAGGAAATTCATGGTCAGATCGTCACCGACTCTGGTGCTTCTCCAGATAACACAATTGTTAAGGAGCTAAGACAAAGCGGGAGTCCGGAAACTCAAGAATGTGAAATTCAGCATGAAGATGATTCACGTGGTTTGCAAAGGCCAAAAAGAAATAGTGGCAAGTCTGCCTGCTATAGAGATGAAAATTTTATCAAGACGTATTCATGTTTCTTTGGAGGCCCAATTATCAGCGGAAAACCATCATCATTTGAAGAAGGAAGAAGTGTCGGGAAAACATTGCTGAGATCTTCACCAAGGCACGTTCAAAAGCTTCGTCTGAGTTCTTCCGCAACAAGTTCAGGATAGCTTCCAAAAAATTACTTTAAGGGGGAGTGTGAAAAATTAAAGTTAATTTTTTGGAAGAATAAATATCATAGATATTTAGAAGAGTTTCTAGAAAGCTATAATGTAATATCTTTGATATATATTGTATTTAGGAAATGTCTAGAAATTCTAGACACTTAGATATTTATAGTTGAGGATAGAACTATCTAGATCCTTTTGTATCTAGAATAATATCAAGATATTATAGAGTAGTGGTAGGAGATAAAGATAACTAGATTTTTCTAATAGATGTATCTTGAAGTATTTCTAGAACCATCCCTACACAAGTATAAATAAGGGTGGTCTTAGTCATTTGTAACTAACCCAATTGTAAGTCATTCAAGCCCATTCAAGAAAGTCTTCTTCAACCAAATTCTCATTTTCTTAACTTCCTCTTCTTTAGTTGAATCTTCCGATCTTAGTTAACGATCTTGGGCTAGCAGAAGGTTTCTCCGATTTACTTTTCTTCTGCTATATTTCTTTACACTTATTTAATATGCAAAAAAATTCTCTATATAAACTGTTGAAACCAGTGGCGGAGTCAGAATTTTTCACTAGGAGGTTCAAAAATATAAAAGAGTAAGAACGAAGAAGCCAAGGGGGCTCAACATCTACTATTTATACATAAAAAATATTTTTAACCTCGTGTGTACATGATAGTTTTTGGCTGAAGCAGGTTCGGGTGAACACCCTGACCACCACTTGGCTCCGCCCCTGGTTGAAACCATACTTAACATGCAACTCTCTCTACCATTATATAAGAACTATGTCATTAATTTTTTAAACTGTGTAAATTAAGTAACTTTTTTTCTATTAGTGAATTTTTTCGTTTGTCAAAAGTACCAAAAACGGCCAGATGCCTTTTCCGTATCGGTAGTATTCAATTTTATGAACTTAAAAATACTTTAAAATATAATTAACTACTAATCTCAAAAATACTCAAAAGAAAATTGTCCTACACACTATCCAATCTCAATCACGTAAAATAAGACTTAATGATATTACAACTTTGTTCAAGATCTTAATAATTAAGATATATTTAGACCAAATAAGTGTTTAAATCTTAATGTAAATGCACTTAATGACCTGAGGTATGAATCATTCAGATTCAAACCTCCATTAAGTTTTGACAAATGAGAGCTAAGAAAAAGCTGAGAGGGATCACCTTATTAATTTTCCAGTTAAGTCAATTTGAACTTTTTTAACTCAATATGATCAATTTCTAGAGCAATCGATTCACTTTTAAATGGCCTAATAAAATTTTTATTAACAATAAAATAGCCTACAAGCTTAAAACCTTATAAACTGCACAACATATATATCTGATCTGAAATCTAGACTTTTTTTTATTCGACAATTTGAAAAAAATACAATTAATTAGGCCCATAATAGTAATATGAAACAACTCAATGATTAGTAACATCTTTCAATATTTAGGATCAAATAATACAATGTGATCTCTTGCGCAATAATAATGCAATTGTTATTGGCATGGATTTTTTATTTTTTTTACAACGATAGAATACATTAATTCTATTAGGATAAATGTTTTAATTTGTAATAGCTTGAATGATATAAAAGAAAAGAGATAATCACGGAAGAAAACTTAGGAGAAACATAGGGATTCAAAGTGAAAGTTATAAAAGTCAAAAAGCATTTAAAGAGTTAAAACCTATATATTTGACTAAGGAAGACAATGTATTAAGGATGACAATGTATTACCTTCGGACGCAGACTCTTCAAGCAAATACTGAGGAATACCATAAAGAATACAAAGTATATAGGACTAAGATATATATGTATAAGTTAGTAGTTATTTAAAAAAATATAAGGCTACAACAAATGTTAACACGTGAAAGTAGTTTTCAATATCGCTAGAGACATAAAGAGATGATAACATAAAACTTGATAGAAGAAAATATTTCAAATCTTTCCACCGAGAACCAAACTTTCAACATAAGGGAGAGGCAAATAAAGTAAAATAATATACTGATATTTTGAATTAATTGATTTATACTAATTGCTTTTCTGTAATAAAAATGTACTCTTTTTTTGTTGGGCCCGTGCTAGCAATTGCTGTAATAAAAATGTACTCTGTTTTTGTTGGGCCCGTGCTAGCAATGACTTCCGTCATCTAGTACTAAATAGAACTAGTGGGGGCCATTCTTATCCTTACTTTTTCATGGTCTTCGAGGATATATAAATTGGCGCCTTCTTTAGGAGGCGATTGACATGAAATTTGAACTTTAAATTTGAAGTTTTAATTTAAAATTTATATTTGTTTATTGCTACATATTGACGTGGCAGCTTTCACCTTTCCGGTTCTCGTGTCATAGCGGACGGACAATTTACCGATGTATTATAAGGGCTCCAAATATGTGCACTTGGTTTACACGTGATCAGACACCAAGGATGGCACTGCTAGTGCTCAGCCTCCACCCTAGCCATTTGATGACGCTTTTGAGGTACAACCTCCTCTATCAACTCAAGTGTCAAGTGAGGCATTACAGATGTCGATCCCTACAGTCCGATTAGCTTCAACTCGTTTCCTCTCGAACAATTTTCTGGGGAGGGGGATTGCAGCATATGCTTGGAATTCTTCAAGGTCGACGAAGTCATCCAAGTCGTTCCATCATGCCGTCATCGTTTTCATGATCGGTGCATCTGAGGCTGGACGAAAACTGGGAGTAACTAGTGTCCTATTTGTCGTTGGCTCTACGAAGATATTGAAGTATAGTTTGTGTCAGTGTAAACGCTCCTATCCTCTGGAAAATAGTACTTATTTTTTCCCTCATACTGAATATGCAACTTCATTCTGAAAATTCAAAGCGTTTGGCAGTTTCGGCATACTGTAATTAGCTTTTGTCTAAATTCAAGTAACACTGAGGTAGAACATAATATTTGTTAAACTTTTGTCAGTTCCTTTTATCTCTCCTAATGAATAGCTGGAAGAATTAATTGATCCAACTCAAATTTGTATATTTTGAATTCAATGTGTCATGATCAAGGCTTCTTAATTAATAATGGTTTATGTTACAAGGGGAATATTTATCTTTTTTTATTGTAGGGTATTTTCTATATACTTGGTTTACACGTGATCCGACACGTCAAGATGTCACTGCGACTGCTCAGCCTTCCCCTAGAAACTTAATGACACTTTTGAGGTACAACCTCCCCTATCAACCCGTGGGTCAAGTGAGGGTATCGATGATGTCGACCACCATAGTCCGAAAGTGTCAGCTTATTTCCCCTCAATCATTCTCTGGGGAGGGGTGGTGTATTATATGCTTGAAAAAATTTAAGGTTGGAGAAATAGCATCATCGTTTAATTTTGAGTTTGTACTAATTTTCTTTTACTTTAGATGTATATACGTCACACACATGTTTAACAATCATATATATGTGATTTTAAATTAATTTTACTAATTAACACGAGATGCATGTGCGGCGCACGCAGAAGCTAATTTTTTTGTATATATTTGAGACTTTCTATTAAGATTTGGCTTTAGGCCACCAACTTCATTGAGCCGCCCCTGCTAGTACCCTTTTCCGATAACTATTTATTCGCACTAGGTTTTTTGCATTAATCATATATTAATTTATTATTACTCCCTTTATCTCAATTTATGTGATACACTTTCTTTTTTAGTTTGTTCTTAAAAAAAATAATACATTTCTATATTTAAAAATAATTTAACTTACAACTTCCCCTTTTACCCTTAATGAGATGATTTACAACCCCATAAATATCTATTGCTACTTATTTTAGACCACAAGTTTCAAAAGTCTTCCTTTTCTTCGCTTAAACTTTGTGTGAATCAAACCCTATCACATAAGTTGGCACGGAGGGAGTATAATTTAATGAGATAAGAATAGTTTTTAATTACTTATAATGAAGTGATTAATTTTATCTGCTAACATATATGTGCATCTATTCACATAATATAAACAACAATAACAATAATAATATACCGAGTGTAATCTTACAAGTGGGGTCAAGAAAGGATAGAGTGTACGTAGACCTTACCCTACCTCAATGAAATAATGCGACAGGAAAAGCAGTACATAGTATCCCAGAAAAAAACAATAACAACAACGAAATAATGCGATAACCAAAGTTCCAAAAACTTGATATAAACACCATACACAAATAAGTATTTATCCTCTCTCTTTCCGTTGCTACTATAACTAGCATTGTACTTGTTTACGAGGGAGCCAAGTCACGGAATACAATTAGTCAGCGTTTTCCAAATTTGGATTTGAATGGAACAATGTAAGTCCACTATAAAGTTATCCAATCTGGTAGTAACTTGAACATGTTCATTAAGTATGTACAAATCCGATAAATTCTGCAACAAAAGAAGAAAATGAAAGTCTAGTCCATTGAATTTAACTTGCTTCGACCAATTTGTACTTATCATCTTTGTCGAAAAAGAGAATATGTATATATTTAATGTCTTTAAGAATAAAGTTAAAATTATGCATAAACGTCGATATAATTGATGGAAAAAGGTTTGCCAAAATGATAAAATTTAGTAAAGGTATTATTTTACGGAGAGAGCTGTCCAACTCTTATCCAAGTGCGAAACAAATTTTAAACTAGAAGTATTGGACTCTATTTTGACCTTGCATGCACGACACCACCAATAACTTAGAAATTGTGCAGAAGAAAGTCAGATACTCGTTAATCTTATTTTATTCTTTAGGCATAAATCCAAAAAGAATACTTAGAAATTGTGTAGAAGAAAGTCAGAAACTTGTCAAATCTTAATTTATTATTTTAAGCAGTAAAGCCAAATATTAACTATTTGCGACATTGTATATAAGAAAGTATGAAATTGCATCTTAATTGACGGCAATATTCCTATTCTTATTTGTTCTGTTTATTCCCTTAGAATATAATTAGGTGAGTGAACAAGAAGACGACAAACTCATATGAAGCGTTAGCTATGAATGGGGGTCACTGCTTGACATTTGGATAACAAAGCAAAAGTTCCTTGTCGATCGACTTTAATTTATATTGTTACTGTACAATTAATTTGACAGCAATTCAGTTCAGAGTTGTCAACAATTACTTTAATACGACGCTTTCAGCTGCTTCATCTGCTTCTGCCCCACAAGTAACTCTTTGGTTATTTTAACCAAAAAAAAAAAAAACTCTTTGGTTATTTTATTTTTATTTAATGTGTACAACAAAAACAAACACAATAATTCAATTCCAAACAAGTTTGGATGATATAAATTTTTTATGTCCACCTGTTTATTAATAAGCCTCCTCTGTATTGAAAGGATCCATTATAAATTAATTAGCGAACTTAACGAGCTGTCACATCTTTTATCTTAGTTGGACGTAATAATATGAGTTAGTTTTTTTTTTTTTTTTTTTTTTAAATCTACCTGGCGTTCAGTATTCATATTATCAATGAGTTTTCCTCTCGAACTAAGTTCTATATGTGGTTCATTACCATAACTTACAGGTCAATTTTTGAGATTAACTGTGTGCGACCCACATCGTCTGAATATTTATGGCAACTGAGGCCCGCGGCTAGCTCTTTTTTTTTTTTTTTTTGGTATATGTGTCATCATCTGTCTTCGTCATACTTGTCCCGCTAAACCTGAGCTCAGTACCAGTTGTTGTAGCTCAAAAAATACTCTTAATAATATAGTTGATAATGTTCTCTTTGGGCCAAGTCCGCACTTTTTTCCTCAAAAGATCTCATACCATTAAGAGATCATATACCTTGTATGTAGCTTCCTAATCCTTCAAGTATTCAACTATTAATGTGAAACCACACGCTCGTCACTTTAATTAATATTGACTCTGCGGTCGGTAGGGGTGTACAAAGTAAACCGACAAACCGCACCAAACCGATAAATCGAGTCAAACCGAGAAAAAAACGCGACTAGTGGTTTGGTTTGACTTGGTTTGGTGTTGAAAAAACAAATCCGACCATAATTGGTTTGGTTTGGTTTTAACTAAAAAAAGTCAAACCGAACCAAACCAACCCGACATTACATGTATTCAATTTTTAAAATATTTTATACATAAAAATATTTATTTGTAATGTAATTTATAAATATTTCTTAAATTTTTTCGTAGTTTTTATCTATTATCATATTATTCAAGCTTGAACTTAGAATTTTGAACGTCAATAAGTTTTATATCCTATGGATGTTAGTAACTCAAATAAGGTCCAAACCAAAACCAATTCAACACTAATGCTAACAAAAGAAATTCAATTTACCATTAGGAATGACAATAATGTTGGATATCTATTCTTTAGTTTTGCATAATTGATTTAGAGAGTGAAAATACATAACTTAAGTTTTTTTCTCTGTCATGTAATTAATACTTATTTGTCGTACTTATTTTAGCATGACTTAATATTTTTAGATTATGGTCATTTTCTTTATGGCTTGTTAATTAGCAATATTTATTTTAACCGATTTTATTAGCTTTTGTTAAATATTTTAATACAATGTCATCACTCTTCTCACATTTTGTGTTATTTTCTTAAGAAACACCTTAATTATATAGTTGTATCTTATTAGGACTAAAGAAATATTTGAAGTAAAAGTTATATGTTTTGTATCAAGACTATTCCGAAAAAAAACCCGAAAAACCCGAGAAAACCCGAGGTTGAAAAACCCGAATTTTATTGGTTTGGTTTGGTGTATAAATTTAAAAACCCGACGCAATTGGTTTGGTTTGGTGTTTAAAAAATCCGAACCAACCAGGTCCATGTACACCCCTAGCGGTCGGTAAAAGAATCAAAGTTTCTAAAAGACAAAACAAATGGTGTAAGACAAAAACGCAGCGAGGAGACGTGATGGTGCGAAGTGGGGGTGTACATGAACCGGGTTGGTTCAGATTTTTTAAATATCAAACCAAATCAATTGCGTTGGGTTTTTAAATTTATACACCAAACCAAATCAATAAAATTCAGGTTTTTCAACCTCGGGTTTTCTGGGGTTATTCAATTTTTTCAGGTTTTTCGATTTTTTTTTCGGGAATAGTCTTAATACAAAACATATAACTTTTACTTCAAATATTTATTTAGTCCTAATAAGATATAACTATATAATTAAGGTGTTTCTTAAAAAAATAACACAAAATGTGAGAAGAGTGATGACATTGTATTAAAATGTTCAACAAAAGCTAATAAAATCGGTTAAAATAAATATTGCTAATTAACAAGCCATAAAGAAAATGACCATAATCTAAAAATATTAAGTCATGCTAAAATAAGTACGGCTAATAAGTATTGATTACATGACAAAGAAAAAAACTTAAGTTATATATTTTCACTCTCTAAATCAATTATGCAAAACGAAAGAATAGATATCCAACATTATTGTCATTTCTAGTGGTAAACTGAATTTCTTTTGTTAGTATTAGTGTTGAGTTGGTTTTTGTTTAGACTTTATTTGAGTTACTAACATCCATAGGATATAAAACTTATTGACATTTAAAATTCTAAGTTCAAGCTTGAATAATATGATAATAGATAAAAAAAAACTACAAAAAAATTTA
Organism: Lycium barbarum; assembly: GCF_019175385.1. Taxonomy (NCBI): domain Eukaryota; kingdom Viridiplantae; phylum Streptophyta; class Magnoliopsida; order Solanales; family Solanaceae; genus Lycium; species Lycium barbarum. Next base: position 121,295,990 of record NC_083339.1, on the reverse strand, counting down.
AGAAATATTTATAAATTAAATTACAAATAAATATGTTTATGTATAAAATACTTTAAAAATTGAATACATGTAATGTCAGGTTGGTTTGGTTACATGTAATGTCGGGTTGGTTTGGTTCGGTTTGATTTTTTTTTTTAGTTAAAACCAAACCAAACCAATTATGGTCGGGTTTTTTTCCAACACCAAATCAAGTCAAACCAAATCACTAGTCGGATTTTTTCTCGATTTGACTTGATTTATCGGTTTGGAGCGATTTGTCGGTTTATTTTGTACACCCTGGTGCGAAGACAGTTCTCCTAAACTAGTCTGAAAAGTGAAAATCTGAGTGGTCCTTCCCCTGGGAAATGAAAATTGTTCAGACATACTCCATATAAGTCCATCAGACTGACTAAAATCTCTAGACGCAGATAAGAGGTTACTGTTCGGCTGAATGGTGTTTGTCCTTTCTAAATTAGTTTTGACATGTAAACTTTTAACCAGTATTTAATTAAGTATGAGATTAAAGTTGACCCTCCAACAATTCCAAGAGGGAACCGACGTATTCATTAAGCTAGGTAGGCGTTAGATATTTGATTTGGTCCTTTTAAAGTTTCGATTTGATAATTCGGTAATAGGATATTGAAAGAAGAAATCAAATACCGAATGGAAAAAGCTCTATTCGATTCAGTAAATTAAACTTTAATGCAGTAAATTTCAGTATGATATTTGCAATTTATCAATTAAGAGAGCAATGATTAATAATAAAACATTATTTACTTCGGGAGTCATGAGTCGTGATGAAATTATTCAAGAGACATTGAGTGAGGCATACTAGTCTAAGGGACTACGTTTACTGAAGTTTATTTATCTTAAAGCTAAAAGAATCTTATTTGTGTTTCCTTCAATATATGTCACACTACTTTAAGCTATCCACTTCACGGTAATAATTCAAATATAAATATGAGAGTTTGCCTATTTGAGAAATTTGAGTGTGTATCTATTTAGGTTGTTTGATCCTTAATTTCCGGGAGAAATGGTATTTCGGTCCTTTATATTTTTTTAGTTTTTTTAGTTTTATGACTCTTTTGCAAAAAATCTTCATTTTTTACATATAAAGATCTAGAAAAAACACATAAGAGATCTGAAAAACTCATTTTATTCTATTCAAATTGTAAAAGGTCAAAAGATCTTATTTCCTCTTAATTTCTCTCTAGGCTTCCTAAGAATCAACTTAATTTCTTTTAGGACTTTGTTAGTAATACTAATACTGATGGCATTTAATAAATAATTTGATATTCGAGAAATGCTGAACGGTACTAATGTCTCGTACCAAAATAGTACCCGAATACTGTAATTGTAAAATTTTACGCTCAAATACCGTACCGAATGCCAAATTACAGAAATTTTCGATTTGGTTTGGTTTTTTGTAATGATGCCCAGCCCTACATTAAGTTACTACTGGCCCGTTTTAATTTTTGTGATACAGTTCAAATTTCAAGAGTGAAATAAGTTTTTTTTTACCACAATTTTTTATATGTTTTCTTAAATTATCAATTATTATGAGGTATAATATTTTACTTAGTTTCTAAATATGTAAATATTATTTTTTTTAAAAAAATTAAATGTTTCATTTTCTAAGTCCCAGTTAAAATTAGAACGTTTGAGTCTCAAAATTCGAATTGCCACATAAATTAGAACGTAAGGAGCATTTTACAAGAATATTTTGCAAATCTTGTTCAGTGATTTTGTACGGGTACGTACATTTTAAGCTTAATGAAGTGGATCTTTTACCTTCTCCATCTGATTATATACTTTTAAATATTATAGTTGTATTTGAGCGATATTATAAAGGTCAATTAAAATAGACACTCCGGCCTTTCCAATTTACAACAACAACAACAACTCAGTGAAATCCCACATCGTGGGGTCTGGGGAGGGTAGAGTGTACGCAGACCTGACTCCTACCAAGGTAGGACGACTGTTTCCGAAAGACCCCCGGCTCAATAAAAGCATAAAAAGAAGTCAGATAAGGTTAAGAGATTCGGATAAGAGATTTAAAGCGATATGGAAATGAAATAATGCAAGCGACACAGATAACACATGATAATCAGAGCACAGGAAATAACAGATAATAGCAGAAATCGGAGCAGATGACACAAGATAACCAAAGCACAGGAAATAACAGATAATAACAGATAATAGCAGAAATCGGAGCACAAGAAATTATATTGCAATAATGCGACTACTAATAAGAACGGATAACGAGACTATCTACTAGCCTTCTACCCTAATTTGGGTCCTCCAAACCCTCCTATCTAAGGTCATGTCTTCGATAAGCTGTAATTGCGCCATGTCGTGTCTAATTACCTCTCCCCAATACTTCTTCGGCCTACCCCTACCTCGTCTGAAACCATCCATGGCCAACCTCTCACACCTCCGCACTGGGGCATCTGTATCTCTCCTCTTCACATGCCCAAACCATCTCAATCTCGTTTCTCGCATCTTGTCTTCCACCGAGGCCACCCCCACCTTATCCCGAATATCCTCATTCCTAATCATGTCACTCCTGGTGTGGCCACACATCCATCTCAACATTCTCATCTCGGCAACTTTCATCTTTTGAACGTGAGAGATCTTAACTGGCCAACACTCCGCCCCATACAGCATAGTCGGTCTAACCACCACTCCGGCCTTTCCACTTTATGTAACATATTTGATTCTGTACCTGTTGAGTTTTTCTACGTAGGTGGATAAGTGGTCTTTGGTCTCTTTATATGAATTTGAATAAAAATCTCCTCATGAGTTAATTTTTGAGTTGAGTTACGCTCAAAATTCATTCTTTACCGTACAAGATTTATAAGAAAAATAATGCCACATAAATCACTCTTCACGACATTCTCCAAAAAGTGTCACACAACAAAACGAAACAAAAGAACCCTATAGTCCACAGTAGCTTACACACAATAAGATAACCGCCATGGACATAACCAAAAACCTTGGAAATTATAGCCACGCCTCTTGCGGCAACAGGAAAAAGCAAGAGAAAAAATGGGGCCAACTTGGTCAGCCAATGGTAGCACGAAACGTGCAGACAAAAACGTGGAGGAAGAATATTTAGATTTGCGAGGAGCCGAAAATAAAGCTTTAAATTGTGGCCAGAAGAATCCGGGCAGGCGGTGCTGATTTGACGGCCGTCTTCGAATAACAATGACGATGTCGCAGTATCATAAGTCTCGTACGTGGGGCGGCAACTCATGGTGCGTCCCACATCACTCGAACCTTCCTTGTCCCACATGCCTTCACACTTTCTTGAGTTGTGACTTTTCACTGGCGTCCACTTAAAGGGGGAAAATGAAATGTCAATAAAAATCTTTTTTTTTTTTTCCTGTGATCGTTGATATCGGATGTTCATTGATTCGATTAAGTTAAAGTACAGTATTTTGTACCATTCCTTTTAAAGGAAAAACTCTTCCTAGCGATCTATGTAGGTGTTTGGCCATAGATTTTAAATATTTTTCAATCTAATTGATTTATAAAGTTGGAGTTGAAGATGAAGTTGTGTTGCAAAAGATAGAAGAGAATAAATTATTTTGAATTTATGAAGACGGAGTTGGGAAACATATTTGGAGCACTTTTTTAAACTTGGAATCTTAAATTTTTTATCACTAAACACTCATTTTAAAATAGCTTCGTAAAAGTTGATAAGTAGTAGCAGCATTCAGTAGCGGCAACTGGCAAATAATGGGTTGAATCAAATTGAACGAGTTGAAAATGAGTTGAACAAAATCATAGAAAAACAAACTCAAGCATATTTTAGGAAAATGAGTTGATTAAGAATTTTCCTCCAACAACAATTTTGGCCTCTTAATTTTTTTAATTAGGTCTTCAGCTTGGGTACTCATAGCTTTAGCTTTATTTGGTAAACACCATTAACAATCCACTATATAATTTTCAGCTAAAAAATTGTACCACATATATGTTTCAAAAAAAGAAAATCATGTCCATTACGTGTCCTAAAGCGAGAATTGCAATAGAGTTCCAGTTGTTGAAAATTTTAAATCTTTGGAAGACGTCCATACGTTATACTAAGTTTGCATCCATTTAACATAAGAGAGCGAATGTAATGGAACTCCACACAAACAAATCTAAAATCTATATGAGCCTCCGTCCTAAGAAACCTAAAGTAGTTAACTTACTTTCAGTTCTGTATAATGAGATTATATCTTTTTGAAGTTTAGTAGGTTGAAATATTAAAGAGTAAGTTGACTTGCACATTACGGGAAAAGTTCAAATTGCACATTATGTTCTTAATCAAGAAAGTCGTGTCCTTTACTGTGTGCTCGCTTTTATAAATTAGAAGAAGAGAGCCAAGAAAGTAGAACTAAGAAGGATCTAAGTGGGTTGAATTGAGTTACGTTTATTATTGACGACAAGTTGGTTACTTGAAGTTTCCCACTTTCTTCTTTGCGGTTGATAATGCTTTCCATCTCGTTATTATAATATCCCATTGGGCAATTCTAATCTTTTGGGGCGGTCTTTAAATTTTGCCCCTCATATTTGCGGTCTTTAAATTTTGCCCCTTATATTTGTGGTCTTTAAATTTTACCCTTAGCTTGGATACCTGAGGTTCTGGGTTCGAACCCCCGCTCAGGCATAAAATAAAAAAATAATTTCGCAAGGTAAGGCTGGAGGGAGTGTATGCCGGATCCGGCATAAAGTCCTTAAGGAAAAACTAAAGTTATGCCGGAGGGGGCATAACTTTTCCTCAAGGCATAGTTTTAGTTATGCCTTATGGGGCAAAACTTTTCCATAAGGAACTATGCCTTATAGGGTAGATTTTTAATTAAGGCATAACCAAAAGTATGTCTCATAAGGCCGAATTTTTCCTTAAGGCAAACTTTTAGTGTTGCCTTAATGAAAAGTTCCGCCTTTTGGGGCATACTTTTAGTTATATTTTATGGGGCACACTTTTAGTTAAGGCATAACTAAAAGTATGCCCCATAAGGCGGAACTTTTCCTTAAGGCATAATTAAAAGTTTACCTTGAAAAGTAAAAAAAATAAAATATATGCCTTGAGGAAAAGTTATACTCCCTCCGGCATAACTTTAGTTTTTCCTTAAGCATTGTATGCCGGATCCAGCATAAAGTCCTTAAGGAAAAACTAAAGTTATGTCGGAGGGAGCATAACTTTTCCTCAAAGTATAGTTTTAGTTATGCCTTATGAGGCAAAACTTTTCCATAAAGAACTATGCCTTATGGGGCAGACTTTTAATTAAGGCATAACCAAAAGTATGCCTCATAAGGCAGAATTTTTCCTTAAGGCAAACTTTTAGTGTTGCCTTAATGAAAAGTTTCGCCTTATGATGCATGCTTTTAGTTATATTTTATGGGGCACACTTTTAGTTAAAACATAACTAAAAGTATGCCCCATAAGGCGAAACTTTTCCTTAAGGCATAATTAAAAGTTTGCCTTGAAAAGTAAAAAAAAAAAAATATATGTCTCAAAGCAAAATCTGCCCCCTCCGGCATAACTTTAATTTTTCCTTAAGGATTATATGCCGGATCCGGCATACACTCCCCCAGCCCTGCCTTGCGAAATTACTTTTTTATTTTATATCTAAGCTGGAGTTCGAACTCAAAACCTCAGGTATCCAAACGAAGGACAAAACTTAAAGAACACAAATATAAGGGGCAAAATTTAAAGACCACCCCAAAAGAAGGACAATCCGTGCAAAAAAATGTATCCCATCAGTCACTTTATGTTCCTAGTGCTTTGACGATGTAGCAAAATAAAATATAAGTAAAAACCCACGCTTAAAGATACTTAAATCTTATGTGTCCAATTATTTGTTAGCATTGTGCCCTACAGTCAATCATATCAAACAAAGGTAATTTAAGTTCTCCACTCCAGTATTCTTAATGGAGTGATTTAAGTCCGTACATACGGTCATTTAGCACAAAACTTTTCTCTCTTTTGCAAATATTTGGTCAAGACAAAAATAGTTTTTAATAGTGGGACGAGATTTTGTGGCCGTTTCATTTTCCATTCCTTTTTGGTACCTTTCACTTCATAAGAAGAATAAGACAAACCTAATTAACTTTTACAAAACTTGCCCAGAAGTGATGCCAAAGTCATTTTCTTGATGCCTTCATGCATAGAAAAGGACGCAATTTAAAAAGCACTATAAACTTACAGGAAGCAATATGGCATATAGTTCAAGCAACTTAGGTCAATTGCAGTTCTTTTAAAGTAGCCAGTATGGTTCAGTTACATATCATAAATCATAAGCAGATAAAATCAAAAACCGCTGGCATTTCCTGAACCAGATAGCACATCTGATGAGGTATGCGTAGAGAAATGAGACGAATAAACGAAAGATTACAACAATATTCTCATAGCAATAGTTCACAAGGATCCTGGCAATTTCAGTCATTCAGCTTGCACACATCAACAAACTTTTGCACAGCATTGTGGTATTGAGTTCCCTGCAATAGCATTCAAGTGACAGAGAAATCACGCTATAAAGAGAATGAGGGGAAAAAACCAAAGAAAACCAATCTCTGCGATTTATGAGAGTATGGGAAGACAATTGGGAGGGCGGGGGGTTGCATAATAGACAGCTCTCCCAACACACAGAATAATGACACAATCGTTTAAATATACATCCAATACATTGAGTTTTCGATTCACTGATCTAATGAGAACATGTAATTTAGGACTCTAGGAGAGTGAAAAAGTTATCTTATTTTCTCAAAAACAGAAATATATCTTTATTTATGTAATTAATCCAAACAGAAAGAAGAACACCCATGGTCTTCGAAAGCAACTGCTGATGGCAAAAGAATCCTTTCTTCTCATTATTGCAATTATTTTTTGGAACTGCATAATTGAAATTATTTATTAGCATAAAAACATTATGGGGGAGAGGGGGAGGAAGGGGGCATCGGAGAAATCCCTTGTGGGCTTCTGATTCTAGTTGGCGCACAGGTTCAAAACTCTACGGAGTATTGGTCAGCTCCTCTACTTTTCCTCCCAACTTAAATACTAGGCTTTGTCTATAGTAGGATTTGAACCTGGGACGTGCACCTAACTTGATACAATTCGAGCAGCATCAAGACCTTTTACAAGGAGCCAAGCGAAGGAACTTCAAGCGATGCAAGCATTGTTCATGAGGAAGGACATACTTGAATACACTCTAGCACCTTCCCGGGGATTTCAAGTGTTCATGATAGCATGGGAGGATGGTTTAGAGAAGAAGTTTGAAGATGACCATACTTGCAATGTGGCCATTACTTGAAGATTTGCAAATTCAAGCTTTGTTCCCAAAAGAAGACACCCAAACAAGGCCCTAACTTCATTAAGGGTAAAAGTGTAATAGTATAGTTGTCTTCTTTTGAGCCTTAGTATAAATAGTAGTTTCTTTCATTTAGAAGACTTAGTCTATGTTGAATATTGATATCTTGAAATTGTAAACTCTTTTTGAGTGTTGAGAGCTTGCTAAGCTAGAGATTGTGAATCTTGTGAGAGGATTGGTTATTAGGGTACCAAATCCCTATTGGTCATCCTAAGAGTTTGGTGCTCTTTAGTTCCTAAATTAGAGGTCAAGTTAATTTAAGAACTTTGGTTGCTAATTTGGGTCTTGAGTTGTGTCAAATTATCTATCCTTTATTTTTCTTGTCCTTTTTTCTTCATTTTCGTTTTGAATATTGTATCAATTGGTATCAGAGCTTAGTTTAGATTTGTTCCACCAAATCTAATCTTGGGTTTTGATTCAACAAAAAAAAAAAAAAAAAAAACATCGAATTTTCTTGTTGATTTTGTTGAATCTAATGTTAGATTAGAGTTTCTTGGTGTTTGTAGAGTCTAAATCTTCAATTTCGAATCCATTTGGGGTTAGGGTTTGTGTTCCACCATTGTTGAGCTTCAAAACTTCAAGAACTTGAAAGTGGGTCTTGTTGAAGAAGGTGAAGTTGAAGGTTGAAACCTATTGGGCTTTGTTCTCTACATTAAAGAGAACTTAAATCCGAAATTTGAGCCAATTTGGAGTTGATTTGAGGGTAGTTGAATTTTTGACTTGTTCTTGTGTTCTTGAAGACCTTCAAATCTTCATAAGGAAGAAGACTCTCCAAAGGGTCATTTGATCCAAAAGTTGTCAAAGAAAGTTGTGAAAAAAGTGTTTGTGGTCCAACAAAAACAAAAAAAAAATCAGAAATACTTGGTCTAAATTTCTGATTTTTGCAAAAAAAAAAAAAAAAAAAAAAAAAGAATCGAATTGGCCCATATGCGACACTACATGCGAGTCGCATGTTGAACCTGCGAGTCGCATGTTGAACCTGCGAGTCGCAGGTTGTGTCGCATCTTGTGACAGAAAGTTGACAAAGTTGGTTGCCTCATATGCGAGACGCATCTCACCATCACATGTAGAACATGCGAGTCGCACATGGTTTCGCATCCTGTGACAGAGAGTTGACACCTTGGTTGCATCATCTGCGAAACGCAAATCGCCCTCGCATATTGCATATGCGAGTCGCATGTGATGCACAGGCGTAGCATGTTGCGCATTTCAGGTTTTTTTCAACTTTAATTCTCTTTGATTCCATTTCTCAAAACAAAAATTTCTTGATCCTTAGTTGATGGTCTTGTGTCCCTAATCCTTTGGTAGGGAACAAAAAAAAAAAAAAAAAGTATAGAAATTTAAAATTTTCCGTTATTTCAAATTGATACCTTGGATCACTTGGGGCTTCCCGGTCGTGTTTTCAAGTTATCACCTACCCGGGCCCGAAATTTTAGTTATTTTTCCGATTTTTGCAATTCCATTTTCTTGTCTCTTAACTAGTAGCCATTTAGTAGTTGTTCCTACTTGTGTTTGCTAGTTCTTGTGTCCGCATTTCTTTCATGCCAATTCTTTCGTGCTTTTCTTTTTTTTACTTCGTTGTTCATTTCTTGGCTCAAGTGCGTTTGTTTTATTGAGTCGTCCTCGTTCTTCTTGATAACAAGAATCTATTCCGACCAAGAGTAGAATTTGAACCCTTGTGACTAGTCAACATTAACAAGCACACAATCTTTGGCGGAAGCAATTTGTGAGGCAATCAAAGGTGCGCCTACTTGGGCGATTGTGAGTTGATTTTACTAATCTAACGCGTTTCCTTGTTTTGTTGAGTGTCTTAATAGGTACCATGGCTACGGAGGATGAAACTCGAGTTCCCACCGGGGAACTCACACTAGTTGATGTAATGAGAGCCTTACAAGCCTTGAACGATAAGGTGGATAGTATGGGTGGTCGAATGGAAAACTTGGGAAGTAGGGTGGAAGCAATTGAAGGAGGTAGTAGGGAGGTCTCATATTCGCCCCAAGTGCAATACCAAGGTGGCACAAGTGGAGCTACTCGAAGCACTTCACCTACATTGTCACCCGGCACCTTCCATCATCTATATAACCCCACTCCCCAAAACACTCCTCAAAACACGACTCTCACCCCACCAAACAACATTCCCATAGGCCAACGGAACAACCCACTCCCACAAGATCAAAACCCAAATGACCCACCCCTAAATGCACCAATACCACCCCAAAACCGTCCAAACATCCAACAACCAAATGAGGAAGAGATAGAGGAAGCTATACTTGAGCACGAACATTATGGTGACCAAGGTTGGAGGCCACGAGGACAAGCACAAGGAGGTTATCGAGGGAGGGGTGGAAGGCATGGTCCTAACCCTCACATGGGAAGGCAAAGAGGGTACCAAGCTCGTGAAGGGTACCAAGGTCGTGACCATCAAGGTTATGATGGCGATGGAGATGTCAATGGGAATCACGGTTATGGGGGAGGGCGAGACACGAGTCTCAATTCCATTAAGGTTACTCTCCCAACCTTCAAAGGAAGTAGTGATCCCGATACATTCCTTGATTGGGTGATGCATTGTGAAAGAATCTTCTTGACGAATGACATGTCCGAGGTGAAAAAGGCGTCTTACGCCATTGCTCAATTCGAAGGTTATGCCTCCACATGGTGGGAAACTCAAGTGAAAGCAAGAAGAATTATTGGACTCCCGCCCACACCTACTTGGGATGAATTGAAGGAGTTCATGCGGCGTAAGTATGTCACCGAACGCTACAAACAAGAACAACTCAAGAAGGTGTACACCTTAAGGCAAAACAAAAAGAGTGTGGAAGAATACTATGATGAGTTCCAAATTGTCAAGATGAGGATCGACTTTGACGAGGATGAATTAAATGCTATGACTCGGTTCCGAGCCGGGTTAAGTGGTGACATTGTCTCCCAAATGAGACTCCACAACTATGGGAGCATTGAAGAGACCCTTCAAGCGGCTATTGAAATAGAGGAGGGTCTCAAGGAAGACAAAATCAATAAGTCAAGGGGCTATGTGAGTTCATGGAACAATAACAAAGAACGAGGGGCTTTCTCCTCCAATTGGCAAAAGAATAAGGGCCCCGTGCAAGAAGTCAAGAAACCAGTTGTGAAGAATTCCCAAGTTGAGAAGCAAGTCGACCAACAACCTCCAAAGTTTGCGCCAAAAGAAGGAGGTACGAAAACTCCTATTCAATGCTTTAAATGTCATGGCTTCGGTCATAGAGCAAGCGAGTGCCCTAATCGTAGAGCGTTTATTTTGAAAGACACTTATAGTGAGGATGAGGAAGGAGATGATGAGTGCGATCATGAGAATGAACAACATGATAGTGAAGGGGATGGTGTTGAAGGTGATGATGATCCTATTGTACCTCTCTATGTGGTGCGAAGGACCATGATAAGCAAAGCAATGGATGACCTAAGTCAACGGGAAAATCTTTTCCATTCCAAGTGCATCATTAACCAAAACACTAGCATCATGATCATTGATAGTGGGAGTTGTGCCAATGTTGCTAGTACCACCCTTGTTGATTTCTTGAAACTTACCACCACCCACCATGCAAACCCTTATAAACTTCAATGGTTCAATGAATGTGGTGAATTGAAGGTGACTCGACAAGCTATCATCAAATTCACAGTTGGGAAGTATCACGATGAGGTGTTATGTGATGTTGTTCCCATGCAAGCGTGTCATCTTCTACTTGGCCGACCGTGGCAATATGACAGGTCCGTCAACCATAATGGGAGAACTAACCAATACACCCTTGTCCACAATGGTGTCAAACATGTCTTGAATCCCATGACCCCCTCCCAGGTGGGTGAGATCTATAACAAAATGAGGGAGTTAAAGGAGAAGGGTCATAGTGCATTGCAAAAAAAGAATGTGGGGGATGAGGGAGTAGAGGAGAGTAGTTCTCAAGAGGTGAGTGCAAAGAAATGAGAGCTTAGAGGAAAAACCAAGGTGTCACTTTTGGCGAATTGTGGGGAAATTAGGGAGGAATTGGGGGAGCGTCAACTGGTGATTCTCCTCATGCATAGGGACTATGCATTGCACACTAATGAACTAACCCCTTCTTTTCCTAGTTCTATTTCTTCTCTTTTGCAGGAATTTGATGATGTGTTCCCAACGGAACTCCCAAAGGGGTTACCACCCTTGAGGGGAATTGAACACCAAATTGACTTTGTCCCGGGGTCTCAATTGCCAAACAAACCGGCTTATAGATCCAACCCGGATGACACTAAGGAGCTTCAAAGGCAAGTGGATGAGCTCCTTGAAAAGGGAGTTGTGCGAGAAAGTATTAGTCCTTGTGCCGTGCCCGTGATCTTGGTGCCAAAGAAGGATGGATCATGGCGCATGTGTGTTGATTGTCGAGCCATCAATAAGATAACGGTAAAGTATCGTCATCCCATACCTCGTCTTGACGACATGCTTGATGAGTTGAATGGTTCATGCATATTCTCTAAGGTAGATCTTAGGAGTGGGTATCATCAAATCCGGATGAATCCCGGAGATGAGTGGAAAACCGCATTCAAGACCAAGTTTGGTCTATATGAATGGTTGGTGATGCCTTTTGGTCTCACTAACGCTCCTAGTACTTTCATGCGTTTGATGAATCATGTCATGAAACCTTTTATTGGCAAATTCGTGGTTGTTTACTTTGATGATATTTTGGTGTATAGTAAAACCATGGATAAGCATGTTTTTCACTTGAAATGTGTGTTTGAAGTGCTTAGACAAGAACAACTTTATGCTAATGTTGCTAAATGCTCTTTTTGTGTTGATGAAGTTGTTTTCTTGGGTTTTGTTGTGAGTTCAAGGGGTGTTGAGGTTGATGAATCCAAAATAGACGCTATTAAGAATTGGCCAATTCCTAAATCCATTGGTGATGTTAGAAGCTTTCATGGATTGGCTAGTTTTTATAGACGGTTTGTTAAGGGGTTTAGTACCATAGCCGCTCCTTTGACTGAGGTAATCCGAAAGGATAGACCTTTTTCTTGGGGTGTGGAGCAAGCAAAGGCTTTTGAAACTCTAAAACAAATGCTTAGCTCCGCACCGTTGTTGCAATTACCCGATTTTGACAAAATCTTTGAAATTGAATGTGATGCTAGCAAAGTAGGTATTGGTGCCGTTTTGATGCAAGACCAAAAACCCATTGCCTATTTTAGTGAAAAGCTTAAGGGTGCGACGTTGAACTACTCCACCTATGATCTTGAATTGTATGCTTTGATTAGAGCTTTGGGTAATTGGCAACACTACTTGTGGCCTAAAGAGTTTGTGATTAGGACCGACCATGAGTCCTTAAAACATCTCAAGGCCCAAGGAAAGATGAACAAAAGGCATGCGAAATGGGTTGAATTCCTTGAAACCTTCCCTTATGTAATCCAATACAAAAAGGGAAAGGAGAATGTAGTGGCGGATGCCCTATCAAGGAAACATGTTTTGATTAATACCTTGTCTTCCAAATTGATGGGTTTTGAAAGCTTGAAGACATTGTATCCCGAGGACCCCGTCTTTGCCAAAATCTTTCTAGATTGCAAAGAGTGGGAAAGGGAGAGGTGGATTAGGGATAGGTCTTCTACTCCCTATTCTAGGTTTGATGGTTTCTTGTTCAAAAACAAGCGTTTGTGTGTGCCCATGAGCTCTTGGAGGGAATTATTTGTGAGGGAGGCACACAATGGGGGATTGATGGGACATTTTGGGATTGATAAGACTTTGGGAATTCTTGAGGAGCAATTTTATTGGCCTCATATGCGGAGGGATGTGGCTAAGATTTGTGGCCAATGCATTGAATGTCGCGGCGCCAAGTCTAGACTCCTTCCCCATGGTTTGTATACCCCTCTCCCCACCCCTCAACAACCTTGGTTTGATATTTCGATGGATTTTGTGTTGGGTTTGCCTAGAACCAAAAGGGGTAAAGATAGCATCTTTGTTGTGGTTGATCGATTTTCTAAAATGGCTCATTTCATTGCTTGTCATAAAGTTGATGATGCTCCTCATGTTGCCTCTTTGTTTGTTGAACATGTTGTAAAGTTGCATGGTATTCCCAAAACCATTGTGAGCGATAGGGATCCAAAATTCCTTAGCCACTTTTGGAAAGAATTGTGGGGACGACTTGGGACTAAATTGTTGTTTTCTACCTCTTGTCACCCACAAACCGATGGCCAAACCGAAGTTGTCAATAGGACCTTGGGTTCTATGCTTAGGGCCATGGTTAAAGGAAAATTAGCATCTTGGGAAGATCAATTGCCATTGGTTGAATTTGCTTACAATAGAGTCATTCATAGCACTATTGGCATGTCACCTTTTGAAGTGGTTTATGGTTTTAACCCCCTAACCCCTTTAGATCTAACCCCTTTATCTCAAGATGTTGTGTTGAGTTTAGATGACAACAAACGAACCGAGGCCATGAAGAAGTTGCATGAGAAGGTGAGGCTTCACCTTGAGAAAAAGAATCAAGAAACGGCCAAGAGAGCAAACAAGGGTCGCAAACGAGTTGTGCTTGAACCGGGTGATTGGGTTTGGGTACATTTCCGAAAAGAGAGGTTTCCCAACAAAAGAAAGACCAAGTTGATGCCTCGAGGAGATGGTCCATTTGAAGTACTTGAACGACTCAATGATAATGCCTACAAAATTGATCTTCCATCCGAATACCAAGTTCATAACACCTTCAATGTTTGTGATCTCTCTCCTATGGTGGTGCAAGGTGATGATCCCTTAAATTTGAGGACAAATTCTCTTCAAATCTTCATAAGCTAGCTATGGAGAGTCTTCTTCATAATCTTCAAATTCTCTTCAAATCTTCCTTATGAAGATTTGTTGGACCACAAACACTTTATAGGACTCTTCTCAATCTGCAACATCATTTAGAAAGGCCCAAGGAGAAACAGAAATCCTATGAGCACCCCGACAACTAAGATGAGGACCTAGGAAAAAAGAAAATGGCAAGGGCATAGCAGCAGAGTGGTGTCTTTCTCAGACTCAGTTCGGCACTCTGCTGTTCTGGTATATACTATATGTATTTACATCATAGTGACGGTAATAAACTTGAAGTTGATACTGGGCTGATAACCACACACCAATATCAGATCTCACATTGCGTCATCTTCTCACAACAATGAAATGGACAAATATAAATCGGATAATGGTTATCAATTTCTAAACCAACTTTGTTACCTCAACGAACTAACCTCACTAATGAGACGCAATATGACCTAAATAAGGTCTACTTGGAGAAGGCCTCTCACGGAAAATTAATGCTATTTAGTAATTTCCTTTTATCTTTATAAAAATCTGATGAGGGTGGTGACAGGGCCAGCTTGTGCGCGTGCCACCCAGTCAATCCATCAAGCAGCCTGCTGCAACTCACAAATGCAGGTGCCTATAATCATAACCACCAAGACTCGGCAAATGGACTCTCACTTATTATTCTAGCTAGGATCCAAACCTGGGATCTACGAGTTTTTATTCCTATGCCTCAACCATTCATCCATCCCATCGGAGACAAGCTCCAACTAGCCCAAAGATCAGATAGAATCCAATTTATCACAGTGCCAACTTTATAAATGCGACAATATTCTTGATCGATTATGGAGAACTCTCTTTTCCACTTGCATGTGTACCTCATCCGAAAAGAAAATTTTGTAGGGTGCAGATATCTTTTTCCACCACAAACTTAAAACAAAAAAAAAAAAAAAGACTAACAGACCCAGAACTTTGCATAGCTAAGAAATGTCACACATAAGAAAAGCTTTCATTATGTAAACATGCTTGATGGTAGCATAAGACATGAAAATTCCTCAACATGCAAGTCACGACACAATCCACTAAAAATCAATTCCATTTGAATATATCTCTATTTCTTTATAGTAGGGACACAAGCCAACAAAATCTGCAGGGACAAAATAGCAACTGAAAGCCTACCTCCCAGTAAAGTTGCTTGCAATCCATGCATTGCCAGAATTCCAAGTTCTTTTTAAACAAGCAGTTTGGAATCACCTGAAATCCTTTAGCTGCCTCAACAGCTTCTTCTGTTGTCAGAGGTTTTTGGATGAACTTACCGTTGCATTTTGTGCACCTTGACATCAACCGGTCCTCAGAAATTTCCAATTGGAAAGTTTCTATTACCTGTAGATATGCAAGGTAATATTGCCATGAGCAGAGGGCCAACAAACTGTTGACAATGCCGTTCGCTTGCACTCCTGCCCCCCTCATTTCATTCATCAATCACTTCAAAACATTTTTATTTCTAACTGTAGGCCCTACAATTTGAAGGCATTCATTTTACCTCAACCAACTGATCATTCTTTAGAAGACTCTTCACCCGGTATATCTGATTTTTTAAGAGATAATCATGTCTCAGGAGTTTGGCATCTCGTGTTAAGAGTACTCTCTTCTCTTTACAGGCTTGTTCTATTAAACCCCTGAAGAAGAAAAAAATCCGAATATATATCATAAGGAACACCATCTAGGAAAAACAGATGGCTATTGGGTTTCCACTAATAAACAACAAGGTCAAGAATCGAAAATCATTCAGAACCTTGTTTCAGGCTTCTTTGAGTAAGGAACAGCAGCATCAATGCCAACACATCTTAAATGTTTTGCCAATCCTTCAACCTGAAATATTACCACAACCCTCATAACAACCACAAAAACAAGCAAAAGGTGCCATACTTTGGCCTCCCAAAGAAAGAGAAACGAGGAGAAATCTCCACCTTACTGCAAGAGAGGGCACTAAAGAAGCCTAGACGTATCAGTTTTACAGAAAAGCAATATTTGTAACTAAAATGTGGTATCTCACCATCACATCACATAGAAACTTAGGGCACCCATCCCCACCGGAGGTCACATCCCAGGGTGGTGGACCTTGCCATTCTTCACCACCCTCCGTTCGACTGCGTGTGTTTGCTACTCTACCAGATGATTTCTTAGCTTTCTTTCTCGAGATCTTCGGTTTTCTATCAGATTCACTTAACAAAATTTTATCACCATACTTCCTGACAATTAGCGAAAGCACATCATCCATCTGATTAGCTTGATCTGGTGACAGCGCAGTAACCTCTTCATCTGAGATGGGGGCTGTTTTACAAAAATCAGGCGGGATAGCTTGCACCATCTCTAAAGCTTCACCAAATTTGATACCGCACAATTTGTTAGAGTTTTGTTGTGTGGCAAGTATCTGCTTCAACCCAAGATCCAGATGAGACAACTGGAGACCAGTTACACTTTCGACAGAATTCCCTGAAATGGACGCGTTACCAAATGTAAAGAGGACAAACAAGATAGAGATAATGCAGTAAAAAAGGAGTTTCTTTTCCCATGTGATGGTATATAGCTGTAAAGAGGACAAACAAGATAGAGATAACGCAGTAAAAAAGGAATTTCTTTTCCCATGTGATGGTCTATAGCTCCTGATGGCTGAGGTACAAAGTTAGGGAATTAATCTGTCATCTATCACCGCACTGCTGCAAACACTTAACACAACAAAGCTTCTTTCAGATGAAAGGGCATACTTTATTACCCTCGAGAGGCAGAGCCAGGATTTCAACTTTATGAGTTCGGAAACGATTTCAAGTAGTAATAGCTGTAATTTAATATTTGTACATATTTAATGAATTTCTTAACACAAACACCACTCCCCCCCCCCCCCCCCCCAACACAGACACACATTCAGACAAGCACACCCACTTTTCTTGTTCAAAAGGAGATATACTCCAATAGAAAACCTAGTGAGCATAATCAAGACACCTCTTTCTAGAAAGAACTATCTTTTCAACCAAGGAAGTTGGTTACTGATGTATCAGAGCTACTTCATGGAGGTTGCAACACGTGGGCATGCACTAGAGAGGATGAGAAAGGTACTTCAACAACCTTCTGTCACAACCTTAGCCTTGAAGACTTCAAAGATATGAATCAAACAGTGAGCATCAACTGCTGCATATTGCATTTGCTCTTCTGTCAGAGGACGCTGTGACCAATCACTGCATTGGAGTTCCTGCACTCAAGATACCAAAAAAGTAAAAACAAAATATTTTTTATAATTAATATATATATATATATATATATATATATATTACTGACTAACAAAATGCCAGCATCAAGATTGCACACCTTTGATAGAGAAATTCCCAAGACCTCCTGACAAACTGTTGCCAAGCTCTTTGTTTGCTTTGATAATCTTCTCCCCGGTTGTCTGGGTTGCAGGTTGTTGTATATGCTTGTAATATCTAAAAAGGGTTCCACCTAGTCACCAATTATTAGCTAGTATATGACAAGCATTACCCACACAAAACAGAAATCAGTCCTATATAAAGGTAACAGAACATAAGAGTGTGGTCTATAGAATGTGTCGATCGAACCAAGATTGCTTCAAGAGAAAAAAAGTCCAACTACTTTAGCAAATTAGAAAGATTAACTGCAGCAATGACAATGACATATTGATAAAACCAACAGTTATTTTACAATCTAAGATAGTTATTAAAAAAGCAAAAGCCAGATAAAGTTTAATCGAGCTGATGACATTCTTTAAGACAACAACAAGAACATACCCAGTGTAATCCCACAAGTGGGGTCTGGGAAGGGTAGAGTGTACGCAGACTTTTACCCCTACCTTGGGAGGTAGAGACGCTGATGACATTCTTTAAGAAACCAAGCAAAATCAACCTAGAGCATATACCCAGGGAAAGAAAAAATTACTCCATAATCAAACACCAAAAGTAGGCCTATGCACAAATCGGTTCAACCCGAATTTCCGAACCGATTCGAAGCAATTCGGATAATTCAATTTGGATAATACAATTCAATTTCGGTTTACAAATTCAATTGTCAAATATTATGGTTTCTCAGTTCGAAAACGATTGGGTTCATTTATAAACCGAACTGACCGAACAAACCGAATTGGGTATATATCACTAATGACTAATAGTCTAACTCTAATGCACTTAATAGTTAATACTTTATATTTTATACCACAGGCCCAAATCCCAGTATTTTCTAGACCTAATATTCTAATACAGAAATACACTCACTCTCTTTCAGTACTGTCTTCATTCTTCTCTTCTCAAACTCACTCTCTCACGAGCTCCTAAATCCTAATACCTTCTATTCTCAAGTTGTCAAGCTATTGTTTGCTATCTATTTGCCATTATGCTTGCAAGTTTATGGATTTTTCTTGGTTAATGTCTTGGTTATAAGATTGCAAACTTAGGATCTTATTACTTTCGATTATATTTGCTCTAAAACTGAAACGAAAATAGTTGCTTGGTTAAATTTCGAACAAATCGATTTGTGTAACCGAATCGAAATAATAAAAAACAAATCGGATTGAACCTACAATGGATCGAGTATGGTTGAGAATTTTAGAAGGTCGAAATTCAAAATTTCAACATGATGATGGCCAAAACCGAACCGATTCGTGCACAGGCCTAACCAAAAGACAATCAGCTTTTATAATCTCAATATGGCTACAACCATCTCTAGAGTGGGAAAAAAAATGCAAACTTTGCCGGTTCACGCTTTGGGATGAAACTCCAACTTCCATTAGGCAACTAAATTAAACCATAACTTGTTTTTTCAGGTTGTGATAAGCTAACTCTGCAGGAACTGAGAGGTAGATCAATGATAGACCGCTTACCCCTTCTCAGGTACATTGTTTTACCCTTTCCCTTGCCCCTTTTTCCCTCTCTTAGGACTCCCCAATAAAATTACAGAATAGAAACTCTAGCTCTATATTATAAATGCTCGGCCTATGCACAAGATAACAAGCGCAGTAAACAAATATTAGCAATCTAGAGCCTATAGGAGTACATTTTTTGAAATATTTTCTTGCGCTCACAATTAATCCTTCCGTTTCAATTTGTTTGTCTTACTTTCCTTTCCAGCCTGTTTAAAAAAGAATGTCTCATCCCTTATTTATTTGGTAACTCTGTAATTCCAACTTTCCATATGACATGTTTAAGAACACAAGTATTCTTTTCTTAAACTTCGAGTCAAAACCAAACAAATAAATTGAAACGGAGGGAGTAAATATCTCTAAGCAAAATTATGCAAGCTAAGCTCTTTAATCAATATCAAGAAACTTCAAAAGCACCAAAATTTACAGATCATTTTATAATTTGAAGTCATATCTGAAAACTGAGAAAGCATAACCATAAACGCTTCAACCATTGTACTGTAATTCGAATAAGCATTTACTAACCCTTTCAAAACCAGGTTCACATCCATAAGCACAGAAAGTAGAAGACAAATACACTAAATCCTGTTTGAACCTAAATCCCAATTTTAATACATCCGGCGAGGCAAACGCGTCCTTAATGAGGTGGTAAATTGACTGTAAGGGGATTGAGGCCAGGTCAATTAAGAAGACTGGCGATTCGTCTGTGAGCTGGCAAGCGATTTGAAGAAGTGAGACGGTTGGGAAAGTGGATTGGTGGGTTCGAATGGGTTTCCATTCAGCGTCGAGTCCGATGACTGAAGAATGAGTTAATGCATGAGTTAGATGGTTGAACTCGGGTGAGTCACTGGATGAGATTAGGTGTATGGTTATTGGATTCTCTTCCGACTCCATTGTTCGGTGAAGTCTGTTTCTTGGTGAGCTTAAGTAGATGGGTTTGCTATATTTGTCAGACTGCTGCTGAAAATTTGACTTTACTAATATACGGTTGAAGAGGGTGAAATACCTATACTGCTATAAAACTATAAATAATACTTCCTCCGAATTAAAAAAAAAAATCGCTTAGCCTGCACACCCCTTAAAATACTAACTCCTAGATAAAAATAAGTAATTTGACTAAACTATTCTCAGTTAAATAGTCATTGGGATTTAATCATATAACACTTAATAGGGGCAAATTTGGAAAAACAAGTTTAATTCTTTCTTATTTTGATAAGTGGACACTTTTATTGACCCAAAAAAAATGCTAAGTGGACACTTTTTTTAATTCGGAGGGAGTACTTTCTTTTCTCCGTCTCAGAAAGATTGTTTTAGTTTGACATGGCACGAAGTTTAAGAAAGACTTGAGATGTGTGGTTCAAAACAAGTCTTAGATATTTGTGTTGCTGTAAATAATCACATAAAGTTAAATTATTTTTAAATATAAAAATGTGCCAATTTTTTTTAAAACAAACTAATAAGGAAAGTAAGACAATCTTTCTGTGATGGAGGAAATAGTTAAATATTTTATTAATGATTAATAATGATATAAGTATTAATAAAATCATAATACTAAGTTAAAAGTAGAGTAGCTATTATAAAGTAACTTATGTCTACAACTTGACTAGCTTTTTTATTAGCAGTAAAACATTTATGCCATAACAAACACAAAATGGATGTACATTTTTATTAAGAACTGAGTTTGTTATAAGTGGTTAGGATCTTAGCTGTATATTAGCTGTCAAAAGTAATGATTAGTAGTTAGTTAAGATTCAGTTAGATAGAGCACATGTTGTGCACATGAGTATGTAGCATACAGGGGTATATATACCCATTTTGTAACAGATATACATTATATACAAAAACTGCCTTCTTCTTCAAAGTTCTCTCAATGCATTCTAGTTAGAACTTAGAACTCAAATCCAGTGATTAAATTCATTGATCAAACACTGAATTTAACATGGTATCAGAGTGGGGATCCTAAGGAGACTCGATCAAAGCAAAAGAGAATATAGAAGTAAGCACAAAATCGAAGAAACTCAATACAATCAACAATGGTGGTTAGCGACGCTACAACACATTCAACAATGGCGGTTAATGAAGTTACAGCACTTGATCACAATCATCCTCTTTATCTTCAAGCTTTAGATGCACCTGGTGTGGTTCTAATTCCGATAAAACTCACAGGACCAGAGAACTATGCTCTGTGGAGCAGGTCTATGAAATTAGCACTTAGAGGAAAAGGAAAATTAGGATTCGCTGATGGAAGCTATGTCAAAAGATGGGAAAAGTGTAATGCGATAGTACTTTCATGGATAGCAATCACAGTTGCTGGAGAGTTGTTACCATGTATCATGTATGCTTCAAGTGCAAAGAAAATTTGGCTAGAATTTGAAGAAAGGTTTGACAGATCTGACTTGACCAGATCCTATCAACTTTGGACCGAGATGGCAACTCTGAAGCAAGGTAATGACTCAGGTACTACTTATTACTCTAAATTGAAGGATTTATGGGCTGAAATGGATATGATGATTCCTTTGCCTGCTTGTGAATGTGATAAATCAGCAGCATAGGTTGTTCATTTGAAGTCATCGAGACTACTTCAATTCTTAATGGGCCTAAATGAGAGTTATGGGAATATTAGGAGTAGCATTTTGGCTAGGAAACCAATTGTATTTGTAAATGAGGCATATACTGTAGCAACACAAGAAGAAAGCTAAAGAGCATTAGGTGTTGCTGATAAAACTAGAGAGGCACTAACATTACTTCCAGGAAGAACACAAGGTTACAGACCTGGTCAGGGATACAATGGTCAGGGATATAGACCTAAGAATTTCGAAAATAATGGAGCACCTTATAAGGTTTGTGGTTATAAGGGACACTTGACAGTTAATTGTTACAGATTAGTAGGTTATCCAGTTGACTTTAAAAGCAAGAAGAAAGGAGTTGGTGACAACAGAATTGGTGGAGAATTCAAACCTGCAGCAGCAAATTTCACTAAGGAAGCTGAAGCAAATACTAGTGACATCAAAGTTCCAATAAATCACTTTACTGAGGAACAGTATGAGAAGCTGGTGAGCAGGATGAATAGGACAGGAACAGGAGGAGAATGTTCTTCAAACATGGCAGGTATTACTCCAACATTATCAAACATCATTCATACATGTGAATGGATAGTTGATAGTGGTGCAACACACCACATAACACCTAAGAAAGAAATCCTCAAAGCCATTAGAAGAATAGATGACTATCATCATAATCAAGTCCAAGTCCCTACAGGAAATAAATGTCACATCCAAGGAGCAGGTAATACTACTATATTAGAAGGATATGAAATCAAAAATGTACTGCATGTACCCGACTTCAAATTCAGTCTGTTATCTGTACCAAAACTGACAAAGGAATTGTGTTGTTCAGTTTCCTTTTATCCTGATTTCTTTGTGTTACAGGGACTCTTCAATAGCAGGGTGTTGGGGATTGGTAGGCAAAGAGATGGATTATACATACTTAGTGAGCAGTTGAAGCCAATAATAAATGTAGTACTTACAGAAAATACAGAAAAAGGACATATTGATGGCAAGCTATGGCATTTGAGATTAGGACATGCATCCATCAAGACAATGTAACATATGAAGACACTACAATATATGGCAGATAAGAGCATGCATGATGAATATGGAATTTGTCCCTTAGCTAAACAATGTAGATTGAAGTTTCCTGCTAGTACTAGTGAGACTAAGCAAGTGTTTGATTTGGTGCATGTTGATATTTGGGGTCCATATAGAAAACCTACACATGACAATAAGTACTATTCTGTTACTATAGTTGATGATTATAGCAGATATACATGGATATGTTTGATTCATTCAAAATGTGAAGTCACTGTAGTACTTAAGGATTTCTTAGCCTTAATAAAAAACCAGTTTGCCTTGTCTGTAAAAATCTTGAGGACAGATAATGGTACAGAATTCTATAATGCTTCTTGTTATGATTTATTTGCTGCCAATGGGATAATACATCAAAGTAGTTGTGCATATACACTACAACAAAATGGCATTGTAGAAAGAAAACATAGACAGATTTTAGAAATGGCTAGAGCATTAAAATTTCAAAGTTCTTTACCTATACAATTTTGGGGAGACTGTGCCAAAATAGTTGTTTACTCGATAAATAAGTTGCTTACTGATGTTCTTGGAGGTAAGGCACCTTATGAGGTCTGATTTGGGAAATCTCCTAAGTATGACCACCTAAGGGTGTTTGGGTGTTTGTGTTATGCAAGTAAGCTCCCTAGAGGTGACAAATTTGCTCCAAGAGCAAGGAAAACTGTGTTAGAGGGGTACTCAGAAACTCAAAGGGGGTACAGGTTGTTTGACCTGGTGGATAGAGTTTTCTTTGTTAGCAGAGATGTCAATTTTAGAGAATTAAATTTTCCTTATAGCAATGATCAATCATCAGATAATGTTTGAGATGGTGGAAGTCACAAATCCTGGATATGTCCTTGATCATGAGCAAGATAGTGCCTTGATGTTGAATCTTACATTTGTTGTAGAATATGCAGATGATGTTGTAAACACTGCTCAATATACAGCTGGTAGTATCATCAACACTCAAGTTGATTTAGTTGTTTTCACTGATACACAGGCTGATGCTGTACCCACACAAGTGGCAGAAGATGATCCAGTTGTTGTGGATCAGGTACAAGCTGTGATTCCTCCTTTAGTTGAGATCCCTCAAGACATACCAGCACCAGCCCTACATATTCCTATCCCTGAACAACCAAAAGAGTCCACTAGACCTACAAGAGCTACCAGACCTTCAGCTTGGCTTCATGACTATGTCAAATCCCACTTCATTTGCCCACTATTCATATCATCTGTCTAATTTTCTATCTTACTCATATTTTCCTACTCCTTACCAAGCTTACTTGGGTGCTATTTTCTCTAAGGTAGAACCAAAATCCTTTAAAGAAGCCTCTCAAGACGCCAGATGGATCACTGCTATGCAGGATAAAATTTCAGCACTAGAGAGCAATAACACTTGGAAACTAGTTGACTTACCCCTTGACAAACAGGCTATTGGGTCCAAGTGGGTTTTTAAGATCAAGTATAACTCAAATGATAGTGTTGATAAATATAAAACTCGTTTGGTGGCAAAAGGCTATGACCAATAAGAAGGTCTGGATTACCATGAGACTTTCTCACCTGTAGCCAAAATGGTTACTGTGAGAATTATCATTAGCATTGCAGCAGCCAAAGGCTGGCCCTTGATCCAAATGGATGTCAACAATGCTTTTCTCCAAGGTGACCTATTTGAAGATGTTTACATGGAATTGCCTCAAGGTTTTCACAGCCAGGGGGAGACAAGAGTATGCAAACTGATGAAATCTCTTTATGGTTTAAAGCAGGCCTCTAGACAATGGAATATCAAACTGTCTAGTGCCTTGGTTGAAGCAGGATACAAGCAAAGTTCTTATGATCATTCATTGTTTACTAAGCAAGCAGGAGATGACATAGTGATCATCTTGGTCCATGTTGATGATCTCTTGATCACAGGAAGCAGCCAACCTTTGGTTAAAGCAGCACAACAGACCTTACATAAAAAACTCAAAGTTAAAGACTTGGTACAGCTTAGATTCTTCTTAGGCATTGAAGTTATGAGGTCCCATAAGGGAATTCTTCTCAATCAGAGAAAATATACACTTGAGTTAATTTCAAGTGTTGGATTGACTGGTGCAAAACCTGCTTCTGCACCAATGGAACAAAATGCTAAGCTCACTACAATGGAGTATGACACATTGATCAAAAGGACAGATGATTCACCTTTGAAGGACATACATGGTTATCAGCAGCTCATAGGAAAACCGATATACTTGACAATCACCAGGCCTGATATATGTTTTGCAGTTCAAGTTCTAAGCCAATTTATGCAGCACCCTAAGAGATCACACTGGGAAGCAGCATTGAAAGTGATTAGATATCTAAAAGGTTCTCCAGGCCAAGGCATCTTACTAAAGAACAGTCCCATTGACAACTTGACTGTCTTTTGTGACTCAGACTGGGCAGCTTGCCCCAATACAAGAAGGTCAGTAACATGCTATGTGGTTCAACTAGAAGAGTTTCTAATTTCATGAAAGTCAAAGAAGCAACACACAGTAAGTAGAAGTTCAGCAGAAGCTGAATACAGAAGCATGGCAGCAGCAGTAGCAGAAGTCATTTGGGTAGTTGGTTTGTTGGAAGAGTTAAAGGTGTCTATTGACAGACCAGTCAAGCTTTGTTGTGACAACAAAACGGCCTTACAAATAGCTTCCGATCCCATGTTCCATGAGAGAACAAAGCATATTGAGATAGTCTGTCACTTTGTGAGGGAGAAGCTTGAAGATGTTCTGATCAAACCTGAGTTCATTGGAACTAAGTTTCAACTGGCAGACTTATTGACAAAGGGATTGGGAGTAGCACAACATCAGTTTCTATTAATCAAGCTGGAAGTACTTGATGTTTTCCATCCCAGCTTGAGGGGGAGTATTAAGAACTGAGTTTGTTATAAGTGGTTAGGATCTTAGTTGTAAATTAGTTGTCAAAAGTAATGATTAGTAGTTAGTTAAGATTCAGTTAGAAAAAGAACATGTTGTGCACGTGAGTACGTAGCATAAAGGGATATATATACTCATTCTGTAACAGAATTATATTATATACAAAAACTGCCTTATTCTTCAAAGTTCTCTCAATCCATTCTAGTTAGAACTCAAATCCAATGATTAAATTCAATCATCAAACATTGAATTTAACAATTTTCAACCGACCTTTACTTTTACATTTTTCATCTTATGATAATATTGACATGAACTTAACGATTTTATACCTTCTTTAGAAATGCTCTTGATATGTTGGAATACAAACGGGATTGCGCATAGATTGATAGATTTTGAATCATCAAATCGAAGTTAAAAAAAAAAATCAGTAAATCTTATTTTTTTAATTAAATTTAGCTCAAAAGGGCATTTTATTTATTTCAAATAAAAAAAAATTAATAAAATCCAAATAAAGAAATAAAATGGCTCCGACCCAAATGCAGATCCCACCTAAGAACAAAACAAATTAGGAAAGTGAATGACCATGGACAACAAAATTTCATTTGATCTTTGTCTCTCGTTCTTGTCAACGATGGAGAAATCCACCACTCTTCATTGATCTTGTTATCACTTGACGGTTTCTGCTCCTCCATCTGCTTCTGCACAGGATGTATCATCCTTGTCGCTCGTATGATTCTCAGCTAGTAAAAGGTAAGTCCTCAATGTTTCTCCTCTTGAATCTTCCCAGTTCTTGCCTACTATTGTTGATATAGGTTTGTGCTGATTAAAATTCATGTTTTCTAGCTCAAATTGTGATAGATTTGGTGTAGGTTTGAGTTGAATATCCTCTTGAGACTTGAATAGTTTTTGGTTTGCTTTCTTGGTTCTTGTTCTTTGCATGCTTGATTCCTCTAATGTTCTTGTACTATTATGACCCGGATATGACATTTATGCTTCTGCTTATGTATTCTCCTTGTATTTGTTGCCAAAATTTGTTTCTTTGCATGTATTGATTTCAACATTTATGTGCTCTAATCTTCAAATATGGAATCTATGATTTAGCACTATTGAGTATTATCCTCTGTTCAACATCTAGATCCATGAAATTTTGGCATCTAACCTCTCCCTTATCCTGATTTGCTCGGGCGTCAGCTAGTTTATTTTCCGTCCCTGAATATGTGTTTGTATTCCACCTGTAGTCCTCTACTAATCTTCTTTATTTCCTCTATCCATACAACTATGTTCCAGAGTGGTTTCCATCCTTCTAATAAAATCTGTTGAGCAAGCTTTGAATCTATCTGAGATAATGCAATTGAATTGCTTGTTGTTACAGTATTCACAGCTTTCAAAATTGTCATTGTTTCTGCTTCTATGTTTGTTGAATGTCCCATCTTCTCTGCTTGAGCATAGATCAATTTCCCTTCTGAATCCCTCACAAAAACCATAAGCACCTCTTCCTGGATTTCCCCTTGAAGCTCCACCTGTGTTACAGATTCAGCCTGAATTTGTAGTTTTCCAGCAATTTGATCATCTCATTCCACTTATTTGGGATGTTCTTAATTGAAGGATTCATGAACTTCACAATCCTCTGAATAATTGCAAAAATCTGATATATGCATCTTCATATTGATCTGGTCTCCCCATGCTTGATTGCATTACTTCTTTTCCAACTCCCGCATACATTAGTAACTCGTCATTTGATTTAGAATTTTAAAATTTTCAGTATTTGCTATGATATGGATATATTGAAATACTGAATATCATATCGAAATAAATATTTACATACGCGATATAAGTTATAACATAAATATAAAAGTCTAATTTAAATATTCTTATAATAAGGTTTCTTTTTCTGATCCTCTTAATCAATCAAATGAAATTTTCTGTAGTAGTATAGTCAAACCTCTCTATAATTGTTATTCGTTATAACAACGTTTCACTATAACGTCCTGATTTTCAGCAGAACCGATTTTTCATGTTATTTACTTTTCTATAATAACATTTTACCTATAACAATAGTGACATTCATTATAGCGGTACACTCTTTGTAAAACTATCTCTCTCCCGGGGCGAGCCCCGGGTGTGGGCGTACCAAAAACACACCAGGGCGCAAATTAAAGACGTAGATCCGTAGGGCGTACGTCCCGAGCGCAAAAGCATAAGCCCTGGGCGTAAAGGCGTACACCCCGGGCGTTAAATTTGATTTTTATTGTTTTAAAAGTATTTTTACTATAAATTATGATTCTATTATTGGTATAATGATATTTATACTTTATGTTATCATATTTTCATGTTGTATTGATTTTTTCTAAAATATATAAATAAATAAAACAACTCTCATAGAAAATAGCACTGCCATAAATAGATATTTTTAGATGATTATGCCTAAAATTGATATGATAGAGATTTCATACCACCATGTTCCTGAAGCAACTTTATCCATTTTTTGTCATTGCTCTTACACTTTCTGCCCTTCTCCCTCTTTGAATATAAATAAAAGTTGAATGAAGATTTCATTTTACAGAGTATCTAGGCTATTATCATTTTTTGTGTTGTTACCTTTCTCAAATAATATTTATAATAATTCTTTTTAAATTATTGGTGATTTATTTGCAAATTTTAATAAAAACTTTGCTTTTGCTTATTTTTTAGTAATAAAATTATAAAATTAAAGATACATGAGACATACGCCCCGTAGATCCATATGACTTACGCCCCGTGTCTCAGGGCTTTCGCCTCGCCCCGTGCTACGTAAAACGCCTCGCCTCGCGCCCCTTCCTCTTAAAACACTGGTAACGATCATGCTCAAATATTGTGTAAAAATATTTTGTAAGAAATATATTTATATAAAAAAAATATTATAATATCCATGGTAATCGTCATTAATGTCATGCACATAATAAATTTCAAGTGCGTATATCTAAAAGGAAAAAATAATATTTCTCATAGTAATCTGATTTAGTCTTGCAAAATTTCAAAATCACCTATTTCCTATCCATTGGTTTTGTATAAATTTGAATACTTATGTCGTTAATTTCATATCTATGAGAGCCTCAACCTACTCCTACTTGGGGTGAGATAGAAGAGATAACTATTAAGCTCTTAGACAGCCTTCGGGAATAGCTATTGAATTCTTTTTTGCTGAAATATTAGACAAAAATCTTTGTCAATGCAATCTTATATTGTCACTAAGAAACTAAAATTACGAAATAACCTACAATTGTAAAATTCTTACGTAAAGCTTGAAATATTTAAAATTTCAATTATTTTTAAATGCATATGTTCGTAGATTTTGATTCTTTGTCGGTACGGTACAACTAGTTTTGGATTTATTAGTACTTTATTAGTCTTTTCAATTTTTAATTAATGAAATTTGAAATTGAGATTTTAAAAGTATTATGCTTTCCTTTATAACATAAAAAGATACTGAATATTTTTCCCCATAATTTTGTTTATAACAGCTAAATGAGATCTAAACATTAAATATTATTATGCATACATAACAACAAATCACTATAGCAACCATGAAATTTTCAGACAAATATTGTCATTATAGAGAGGTCTGATTGTATATAAAGTGTTGTACAAAATTAAAGATTGACTCATAGGTTACAAGTATACCTAGTGATACTTCTTTTTTTTCCTATTTCTATCAAATTTAATTATGTTCATGTGAATGATTGGGGTAATTTGTGTGATTTGAAGTTACTTTTATAAATCATAGTGTAGCGTACTTCATCGAACATTTGTCTATTATTTTGGTTATTTATTCTCAAATTAGTGGGGATTTATTATGGTGTATTCTTGTTATGTCATCCCCCGACCTTTAAAGACACAAAAAAAGATTACAATTCTTTATTCAAATTGAACAAACCGAAGAAATTTAATTGGAGAAAAAATAATTAGACCTTTGATATTAATATAAAATTAAAAAAAACCCCAATACCAAAAATCAAATTGATTTTTTTGAAAATTGTATTGCATCGACGGACGATGAGTACAAACTCTTTCTCCTGGCCTTACTTTTTGGACATATGTTTAGTGAATGATCCTCTTTTTATTGATCTTGTAACTTATCAACTTTTTAGACCACGGTCTAAAGATCTCTGTTGAGCAACTGGAGATCTTATGAGATAATATTACACCATGGTTTAAAATTTTGTGAGTTATTACCGACGTTAGACGACAATCTAATGTATTTTCTATAAGGTTGAGCAATATATGGGCAAATACTAAATCCGCGCATAACGTTGTCTAGATTGGTAATTTTCTTTTTGGTAATTTTATAAAATATTACCATACCAACAAACAAAAATAATACACATAAAAATCATCCATTCTCACCCAAAATCAGTATGCCAAATTGGTAATTGTTCCAAAAGCTAATTTGTACAACTTTTAATATAAGGACAAAATCTAAATGGCACGCTAAAAAGGAACATTTACACATTATTACGTTTCCTTTCTAGGGTTTCTCTCTCTCTGCTCTCTGCCACAAGTTATGCTAACCTGCGTCGGTTGGCGTTCATGGCAGGGAAAAAGGGGAAAGCTCGTGCTCCCGCTATAAGGAAAGGGGGGAAGCGAGGACGCCCTAGAAAAATACCAATTTTGAGTATTGATAGCTCGGTAAGCTCACGTCCACACATTTTTACCCCAGCTCTGACCATTAAACATGAAATTGTTACACCTCTAGTCACAACGTTATCAATTGTTGCACCAGCTTCAAGGAATTTGCAAGCGGAGACCTCGACGGGTGCGATTAAGAAACTGCAACTAACTAATCCATCTACTCAAGGAAACAACTTATCCCAATCCATAGATTTGGGGATGATGACACCACCTCCACTAACGGTACTGTATCAAGCTACTGAAACTCTGCAATCTCTGATGGTTCCATCATTGACAGCTGCGATTACAGTACAGACCATTGTTCCGTTGATGGCTTCACCTCCGAAAATAACGCTTCTGCTACCAAAATCTCTTATTGCTGATCTCCAGGCTATACCCAAGCCAATGTGGGCTAGTTTGTTTTACATGTAATTGCTCTTCGAACAATGGTATGTCTTTAAATTATATAACTTCTGAAGTAGTAAAAGGTAACCTTGTGGCAAAATTAGATAAACAAGAAATTGAATATAAAGCTCAATTATGAGAATCTTCCCTCATTACATATGTAGTAGGGGAGATGTCTGATTATAAACATATGGCTAGGTATATTAATCAAACTTGGTCTAGTATTGCAGAATCTGTTTTGTATATATATGAGGAGGGTTACTTTGTTGTCAAATTCTCTAGTATGAGTGATCTGAAAGAGGTGTTGATTTCAGGACCTTATACTATTAATAACAAACCTATTATCCTCAAACAATGGAACCCCAACTTTGATGTTAGTGCTGAGTTTCTTACTGAAATCCCTTTATGGCTGAAGAATAGCAAGCACTATAGGCATCCTTTTATTTGCGGATGGATGCACAGCTAAGAAGACTCGCATCTTCTTTGCAAGAAGGCTAGTGGAAGTAAACGTCAACAAGCTACTTCTGAATTTAGTCAAAGTTATGGATCCAAAAGGGAATGTCTTTGAGCAGCGAATATTGTATGACTGGAGGCCCATATTTTGTGAAAAATGTATGCAATTAGTACATAGATGTCGTACTGAGACAAAGGCTCTAGTCTAGCAACCTCAACCTAGGAGAAGAAGGAGACCAGCTCAATATACAGAAACTTGGATTTCTAAATCTACTGATCAGCCTACTCTGCCAGTACAATCTCAGCCAGATCCTACGACTAGTACTCCACCTGAAGCTCCAAACCAAGAACCTGATGATCTTTCTCAACACTCACATCCTATTGTAGACAAGAATCCAAGGCTACCTCAGGGTGCTAAGGATAAACAGAATGTCAGTGACCATAGAACTCAAACAAGCGATATCTAGAAGTACCACCATTGTATATGATCAAGATATAGAGAATATTTTGGTCTACCAGATCACTCATGTGTTAATCAGCAGGCTACGACCAGCTACTCGAAAGAACCGTGGCAGCAGTGTGAACAAGTAATAGCTGTTTTCTTCCCCTTTGAAGAGGGAGGAGGATTTCAACTTTATCAATGAACTGGCTAGCCTGGAACATCAGGGGACTCAACAAAAGCCATAAGCAGAAGAAGTTGAGACTATATCTTAAAGAGCAAAAAATCAAAATAGCTGGTATTGTGGAAATAAGAGTCAAATAAGCAAAGGCTGACAGAATCATTACTAAAGTGGTTCCTCATTTGAGTGCTATTTATAACTATGATTATGCCAGGAATAGCAGGATATGGATATTATAGGATGACGTAGTTTATGAGATTACTCTTATTCTTAGGAATGCACAATTCATTCACTGTAAAGTCACATGTAGATTTAGTAGAAGAGTCACCCTTCTCACTGTCATTTATGCTTATAATTCTGTGGAACAAAGGCTGGAATTGTGGCAACAATTACAACTCCAAGCTCAGCAAAATGCCACACCATGGTTGATTTGGGGAGATTTTAATGTTGTTATATGTGCTCAAGATAGATTATATGGGACTTCAATCACAACTGTATAAACTCAAGATTTCCTTAATTGTGTTCAGGATCTTGTGTTATCAGAACTACCTTGGAGGGGACAATATTATAATTGGACTAATAAAGAAAGGGAATGTGATAGGATATATAGCAGGCTAGACAGGGCTCTGGGAAATGATGAGTGAATGGTTCAGTATGGTTAGTTACTTGTTGAGTACAAGCTTCCACATATCTCTGACCATTCACCCATGCTATTGACAATGTGGATGGATACCCAGACTATAAAGGCCCTTTTCAATTTCTTCAATTTCTAAGCAGATCACCCTAGCTTTGAGAACCTGGTAGCATATAGGCGGAGAACTAAGCAGGATAATCACAGTATGAAAAACATTTGGTTGAAGCTTAAGACTCTACGATCAAAATTTAGACAACTGAATGATGAGGAACATATAGGAGTCACAGGGAAAATCATCAAGGCCAGAGCAGGCCTGGTAGATATACAAAAGATATTGGTGACTGATTATCCAGACAGGCTAGCAGATTTAGAACAGTCCATTTTACAACAGTTAGAGAAATGGTCCCTTATTGAAGACAATATATTGAACAAAAATCAAGGGCCACCTAGATCAAACTTGTAGATGCCAACAACAAATATTCCTCTGCAGTGATAAAAGTGTTACACCTCAAAATTTTTTTCATTGATGCACAGTGAATAGACTAACGAAGAGCACGAGTATATGGTATTTCAATAAGTAAGGAATGATTTTTGATGACCCTAATAAAGATTTCAAAGGCATTCGAGATAAGAGAAGAAAGTTTGCCAAGAGAAGGCAAGGAATACGATAGGTATCGAAAAGGAATTACGAGTACCAAGTTAACGATGATTTAATGATGCTTTGGAGAAGAGTTATAACGTCCCTTATATTGATAACGAGGTGATAAACAAGTATCAAGAAGATTCCATAAGGATTGGAGATCACACCAAGTGACAAGAGCAAGATCAGAGAGTAGATGGGTTCCACGACCGATTTTACGGTTCGTATAATGTTATACGGTCCGTATAATGGTCCGCAGAATTATCACAGTGAAGTCCCTCACAGGTGAGATTATACGGTTGATAACGTCCAAATCCACCCTATTAATTAGAATGGGCACGGTCGTATGCAAATATAATTTACCCAACTATGAGTCGGGGTCGAATCCCACAGAGAACAATATGTAGGTGATTTAAGCAGATTAGGAATTATCACTAACAATAGCTATGCCCGAACGCATCAATGGTGGTTTTTTATAAGGTTTTGATAAAATACGGAAATATAAATTCTAATCTAGAAAGCAAGTAAATTGATCAATGGCAACAAGAATGGAAGGAGGGAAACTACTTCTCAAGTAACGATCCAATCTATTTCACGAATTGTAAATAATAGCAAGTTTATGTTATTTAGCCTCGGATAATGACTCTAAATTAACTTCTTCCGAAGATTAACTAGACTACCCAATTGAAGATCCCTCAAGCAATTAGGAGCATTAAGAACACCCGAATATGGCTACAAGTGGTATTGTCTATTCCTAGGTCAACTTCCATTAGATGAGGGTTAACGCCCCAAATTCATGTTAATTATCCTATCCCAACTCCGTTTTTCCTCTTCCGAGTTTCAAACAAAGTAAATGGGCGAGTTCAAAGGTTAGCTAATCCCTTGAAAACATTCATGAACAAGAATAATTAAAATAGCAAAAACTTACTTGATTAAGAACAATGCAAATGAATAAATAAGCACAACAAGAGTATCAATCTTAATTGTCACCAAGAGATTTCCATCAACAAGGATTAAAAAGAAGAGAGAACATTTTTGTAGGAACCCTAGCCTCCAACTTGTGGGAGCTGCCAAAGATAATCTGATATTTTGCCCTAGTTTTCTATTTATATGAACTGGGATGGAAGGCATCGTCAAAATCCGAGTTCTGGTTGAAAATTGCCGAAAATCCTTCATCGTGATCGCGCCATGTGTATGCGCGATCGCGTGGATGACGTCAGCTTCCCCTGCTCCCTTAATCGCGATCGCGTGTAGATCCTGCGCGACCGCATGGAATTAACAACGCGCGTAGGCGCGATCGCGTTACATTCCAGCGCGATCGCGTGGAGTACAATTCCCGCGTGGGCGCGATCGCGTAGAGTATTTTTCCACGGCTCTTTTCCAGAACTTCCAGTTGATTCCAGTTTTGCAACTTTTTTTGCTTGTTTTCCACACTTAGGCTCTAGGGACCTCGTATTACCTGAAACATGACAAAAACTACGTAAAATGACATAGACTTGCTTAAAAACAAGTAAAACTTATAGTTAAAAAGCATCGATTGTGGTGTAAAATCACGCCACATCAACGGTCACTTATACAGATCGTATAAAGTTATACGGCCCGTATAATGTGCCGTATAATGGTCATAGAGGCAAGATGTAAAAGAGGTGATTTTACGGTCACTTATACGGACCGTATAAAATTATACGGCCCGTATAAAGTGCCGTCAAATGGTCACAGAAACGAGTGATTAAGGGGGCGATTTCACGGTCACTTATACGGACCGTATAAGTGTCCGTATAATTTCCCGACAGATCAGATTTTCACGTTATTAAAAAGGGACCAAGTCATTATTTCATTTCATTTTTCATCCAACACTTCAAGAACTTTCTAGAAACCCTCTCCACTCTTAATCCATAAGAACACAAGAGATATTTATGATTCACTTCATCAAATTAAGAAAATCAAGTGTAAGAAACCCATTAAAGTTCATCCAAGGCAAGGAATCCAAGTGAAGGTGAAACTATGGTTTTGCTCAAGTGAGGTGTTTCCACCCAAGGTTCATTCCTACACCATTTAAGGTAAGATTTATGGTATTTCCATGTTGTTTAAGGTATTTTAACGTTGAAACACTTCGAGATGGGGAAACCTAGCAGCTGCCGGTCGGGGCGGGGATGAGCTTACTTCTTTTGTAGAAGGATATAGAAAGAATGGGTCATGAATGTGGGAATAGTGTCTTTTTGAGTAATAGCTTGGGTTGAGTAATGATTCTTGATATTCTATGAATATAATAATGTTATAAATGATGTTAAGAACATGGTATAGACGTTGTATATGAATGAATGTAATCGTTTGTTATGACCATGGATATGGATGATTGGAAGTGAATTGAGAAATATGGACAATGTGGACGAATAAAGACTGTTGTTATGATATTGTGAATGCATTATTGACGTTTGGGAGTTGATATATGATATGGAGGAAGTTGTATAGATAAAGGAGATGCTGTTCAATTTTCTCTAGCTTCAGTCATGTATGCTAGCTATCGATTTCCTAATGGTACTATAATTCTAATGAAGGTAGAAACGTGAGCATTGAAGGAGAACGTGTAAGTGATAGAATAGTTGAACGGAAAGGTATGTAAGGCTAACCCTTCTTTCATAAGGCATGGTTCTTTGGCCAAATATCTATTCTCCTATAAGCCTATGATGTCCTCCAAATGATGCCATCTTCAAAAGCTACTAAGCTCATTGTTGACACCCAATTTTGTCCCGCCTCTCCTCCGAAATACCTATTTACACTTCTGGTATTTTGAGAATTTGATAAAATATGCATTTAGGTTTTACTATTAACACCCACGTTTTATTATCCTACTGCAATTATTATAATTATTATCATTATTATTATTATTATTATCATTATCATTATTATTAATTATTGTTACTGTTCTTAAATTATTATTATTACTAATTGTCATTAATTATTATTCTGGTTATTTCCATTAGTATTATTATCATTACTATTATTATTATTATTAATAATTAGTATTATCAGCGTTATGGTGTTATTAATTATTAATCATCATTATCATCGTTGTTTTATTATGATCATTGTTTTATCGACAATTGTTATTTATTATTATTATTATTCTATTATCATTATTATCATTATCATATTATTTTATTATTGCCATTATTATAATTAGTAATTATCACTTTTGTTATTATCAATAACTATTATTCTTTTATTATTATTATTATTATTATTATTATTATTATCGTTAATTTATTATCATTTACTGTTATTTTATTATCGATAATTATTGTTTATTATTATTATTATTATTATCATTTATCTCTTATTATTAATCACCATCTTTAATATTATTATTATTATTATTAATTATTATCATTATTATTATTGCTACTTTGTTATTAATCATCAATATTTGTTATCCACTATTGTTGTTATTATTATTGTTATCGTTATTATTATTATTATTATTATTATTATTATTATTATTATTATTATTATTATTATTATTATTATTATTACCACTACAATCGTTATTATGGGCATCAGTATTATCATCATCATTTATCATTATCACTGTTATTGACTATTAATACTATTATTGTTATTACTATTACTATTATTATTATCATTATTTGCGGTACTATCGCCGCTAGTTATTCGTTACGGTATTTAGTATCATTGAAATCGACACTTCTCGGCATTTTATCAACTACCGCATACACATCGCATTTATTCTCGCGCATTTAAAATGATAGTTTTATTTATTGTTAAAATTTTGTCACACGGTCATTGCAACAACATAAATTTCATTATCCGGGTCTTTTTACAATCGCACATTTTTTCGTACCAGGTGATATTCTGGCACCCTTAGTACATCGTTGACCTAAATCGGTCTCTGATTCAAATTTAGAAGTCAAACTATTTCTTGCGCTCGGTTCGTATTTTGACTTACCGGACCCCAAATCAAAGTCCGATTAATTCCTAATATTTTTTTGGACTAGCCCATGTCGTTTATCTCAATTTTTTAGACCAGCCCATATTTTAATTTACTAGCTTTTCTTTTAATACCCAGTCTAAAAATTGACCCGGTCCACAAATGGACCGGGTCCGATCCATTTTTATCCAAACAAGGGAAACCCTTTTTCAGGGTTTCCCCTTTCATTTCTTCATTTCCATCGCCTCTTTCTCCGCCTCCCTTCCCCCATTTCTCTCTTTCTCCGCACCGCCGCCTCCATCAACTACGACATACCTCCACCTCCCACTCCGTCGCCTCCATCACCTACACCCATACCCCCTATGACACCCCACTAACTCCACCACGCCTCACTTCACTGACACCTCACCACCTTCGTCACACCGCACCCATCTCTGACACCCGACACCATCGCCACTACCTCCATCTCCACCACGTGACTCCTACTTCATCTGTGACACCTCCACTTCTTTCGTCACGCCCATACCCCTATGACACACCCACACGTCCCATACCTCCCACTACGCACTGTTCCCCACCTTCTCCTGTCCCCTGCCCCTCCTTCTCTTCTTCAAAAGGAGTCTACAATATAAAGGGGGCTTTAAGGACGAGTTCTCAAAAAAAAAAAAAAACCCCTGAAAAGCTTCATAAAAAGATCGGTTTTTTTTCTTTTTCCGGCAAAAAATCAGAATCTTATTTTCATCGAGCCGAAATATTAGGTCCCGATTTGTGTTCGTTTGTTTCGTTTGTTTGCTTTTGATTCGAGCACCGCGAACTGGGATTTAACGAGTGTTCGAGGTAAATCGGATATCACGCACCCACTTCGCTGCACCTGAAGAAGGTCAGTGACTTCTTTTTTTTTCTTTTTTTTTCTTTTTTTTGCGTTTCTCTGTTTGTTTTCCTTAGTTGTATGTAGTCGATTATGTGCTTGGTTGACAGGTTTAGGGTTGGGCATGTTTTAAGCTGTTGTTAACGTTAGTTATTAGGTAGCATAGATTGAATGTTGTTAGTCTTGAACTCTATTAAGTACATGTTTAGTCTTAGACCATCCGAATCAAATCGCATATCTCAGTTCATCTAATAGTCTGGAATCAACTTGGATATGCTTCTGTTTGGATTCGTGTGAGCCCCCTGTTGATGAGTGTCGTGTAATCATGAATGAGGGTCTTGTTTTTTTTTTTGAACCCTTTTAGAGTTTCTCGAAAAGTGCCATCCAATCATGAAATGAGAATCCTTATGTTGAACCTGTTAAACAGTTTGAAGAGTTTTTCCCTTTGTCTGAATCCCATCTACATATGTCATTTGAAAGTATGAAACTTAGATTGTGTTATAGATTGCAAATTTATCGCTATTATACCCTGAATGTACATATGCCTAATTGAAGATTTATTTGGCTGAAACTGTCTAAATTCTATATTCGAATTTGTGGCATTTTCCATACCCATTTTAATCTTTCTTCCTGCACCTGCCTATGTCCTGTCTAA
Organism: Lycium barbarum; assembly: GCF_019175385.1. Taxonomy (NCBI): domain Eukaryota; kingdom Viridiplantae; phylum Streptophyta; class Magnoliopsida; order Solanales; family Solanaceae; genus Lycium; species Lycium barbarum. The sequence goes on along the minus strand of NC_083339.1, from coordinate 121,257,593 downwards.
GGCCAGCTCGTGTATCCCAGTATGTATTCGTATGTGTGTTTAAATTATCCTATCTGAAAAAAAAAAACAATGAATCTGCCATTTCCCCTCACTTGAGCATCTTTAGTAGGCTTAAACTGGATAAGTATGGGCCCTATGTTAGTCTAAGAGGCCTGATTAGTTGTGAGCATATCAAAGATGCATATCTGTTGGAGTAAGGTTTTTTTTTTCCCCTTTCAGTATAGACTAAAATCTCTAGCACTTGTTTGGACCGTATATGTTTTACATACAATTATGTCATTGGTTTCGTTGACTCAGTCCTGTTGTTAGTCTAGATATTGGAAGTTTTCTTTTGTTTCGCTTAAACTCAGCATGAAGTTAAGTATCTCCATATGGGTTTGATGATATAGTGAGATTATTTTGCTATGAGTTAACAACAATCTAAGTATCAATGTCAGTCTTGTAGCAGCATATCTAATCAGTTGCTAAACATGTGTAGTCTTGAAATCACATGTGCATGTCCAGTGCCAAACATATTCTTTAATAAATCTTAGTTTAAACATCCATATAGGTTTAATGATGAAATCAGTTTAGCTTAAGATACAATCATTTGTGTAGTCTCCTTATGCCCCTGTTGCTGGCCAACTTTAGCATTAGCATGAAGACCTCCTAATTTAGTTTCAATTATTCGGTTGTGGGCAGTGTGTTTATCTCGGCATCAAAGATTCTTGCAGCATTAAATCCCAAAGTCTTTTAGTATTATGTGTTATTGCTATATGATATGCATGGGGATACATGATATACATAGCCTGTTGCTCTATCTCTTTTTTTTTTTACACCTTATATATCTGAACTTACTCATTGACGGGATACTAATCTTTTTCCTTTTATCTTTTGCATGACCATCGCACACGAGTCCCTCGGACTCATCTTCTCCACTTCTGGCGTCGAGCCTAAGGCCCAACGAAAAAATGTGATTTATCCTCTGCCCAGTTCCGTCCATAACAAAAAAAAAATAGGAAAGATTCTGGGCCGCAGCCCAACAGCAGTCCAAAAGGGAGACTGCTGGGCCGAAGCCCAGCAGTAGCCCAATAACAGAACAGCAGCAGTAGCAAGCCTTAAAATAGGCTGAACCCATTTCATTTTACTTCAGCCTTTATTTTATTTTGTGCATTTAACTTGTACTATGCGACTAACCCTTCATATTGCTTTATATTTCTTATTTTTAGCCGAACCTTAACAATTAACGGGATTTAGTCTAATAGTGGGTAGTTAAATCAAATAATCAATGCCATAAGATTCACCCTCTTTCATTGCTGTATTTACCTATAATATACGTAGTATTCACCTTCATTAGGTCAATTAATCTTTAAAAGAGCATGACCACGTATTGGAATTAAAGGAAACCTGATTTTTACTATTTTTTCAAACGTCATTAATATGCCAATATAAATCCTGGTATATTCTAAACTTTTCAAGTCAAATTAATCATACTTATTTAGCTGAGTATATCTAATAAGGAATGATAAAAAGGGATAGAGTAAATTCGCCAGCTATTTTGTATTTCACTTATCTTTCTAAAAAAATGCAAAGTTAATTCATACTTCGTCATTTTGGGTTTGTTTTCAAATATATATAAAACATTGCCTTAACCCGCGTCTCCTTCTATTCTTTATGCGAATTATCATATTTTCGTAAAACTAAATTTTGAATAGCATTATTCTACTTCCATTTAAACCGTTACCAACATTTACAACTTTATAGCACTTTAGAATCTCCTTTTATGCAAATCGTTAATCTCGTTAGGTAGCGTTATTATTGGAAGCTCTTTTACAAGCCATATCATAAATAGCGTTTGAAACCCTTTTATTACATTTTGTAAGTCTCAGTTTTAGATAACATTACCATCCTCATCCAAAGTTTTAACAACATTTATAATTCTTATTTTTAAAAAGCATTCTCTTTATGTAAGTTATTATATTTTCCTACAAGTCAGTTCGAATAGCATCATTATATTTTATAAGTTATTTTTCTTAAAATTTCAACACTATATTTAACCTGAATTAATTAACCTGAGTTTTAGTCGGATAACCGTAAGTTAACGGATTCTAAAGGATGCCTAACCCCTTCCCTTTAGGATAATATAGAACCCTTACCTAGAATCACACTGGTTAAGCAGACTATTAACAGAGGTTTAATTAGTTTTACCTTAGTTAATAATTAGGTGCCCTAATTCACCTTAAAATTAATTAGGTGGCGACTCCTTAAAACAAAGCAATTTAGGAATCTCCAACATGTTGTACTCCGCTCTAACCCGGTTAAAACGGGGTATAACAGCTTGGCGACTCCGCTGGGGAACTTTTAGGTTCTTAACCATAACAACTTTGGTTAATAATTAAATTTGTTGGATGTTTGGTTGTTTTCTTTATTTTTTGCCTTTATTGCTTCTTTATTTTTTATGTTCTTTTAAGTGATTGTTTTATTATGCAAATTTCCTATGTAATATGTATGTTATTGCTTTCCTTAAATTGGCATTCCGCTCATATTTCTTCCATTCCTGGAAAACTCACACATATTCACACACTTAAAGCGGCTTCGCAGTTTGCGCCCGTGCACTACTAAATTACCCCTTTAGTTGGATTGGTCTAGTGGATTTAGTCGATCAGCGGTGCAGTCGACGGCCACGGACTTTCCACTCCCAAGTTGTCCGCTTGTGGGAGCCTTGCGTCATAAGAAAACAACTCCTACTCAGCCTAAGATAGAGCTAAGCCAAAACCCTTTAAGGGCATGCACGAACCTAGGAGGCTTAATACCCAGGGTGTATTAAGTCCATTAGTCAACCTCTTCCAAATGTCCAGGTGGGTCTACGACCCCGAGCGACGGTTATCACGTTATGTGCTTTGATTTGAAGGATGAATGTGCGTTATGTGGACCATGTGCTATTTAGGTAGAACTAACCATTTGTGAACGCAGGTGACCATGAGTCAACACAATACCTACCCGAGATTCAGCATGGTTTTGAGCGTCTCTTCCCAACTAACAGCATGGTGGGTTGATTTGGGGGATTACGGACAGCGGGTTGTACGTGGAGCATTGGGACACTTACCGTCTTTGATGGATATCCAGCCTTGCAGAGACATCATCGAGGCTGCAACCGTGTTTTGGGATGAAAAGAGGGTCGTGTTTAGATTTGGCAACATTGAGATGACTCCGTTGTTAGAGGAAATAGGAGGCTATATAGAAAATGTGGCATTATTACGTAAACCGAGAAAATGGCAGAACTGTGGCATGATTATTCCAAGGCAACCTTTACCAAAAGAATTTGCTGACAGCTTCGGGTTCAGAGAGGGTAAAGGTGTGGAATGTTTGCAGAAGTCTATGATACCACTCGAGTATTTGTATCACAGATTCGGTTATCAAAGGAGTTTCGTCGATCATCAGGATGAATTCTTCTCATATGACTCTTGGAAGCAGAAACGGTGCTTCGCTTTCGCAGTATGTTTTTTAGGGACTATAGTATTTCCTAAAGGAACCACAAAAGACATTCACACACATCTTGTTATTGTAACTAAGGCTCTTTTTGGTGGCATCGACGGGAAACACTACACTCTGGTCCCTATGGTCGTGGCAGATATCTACCGAGCATTAGGTCGTTGTAAACACGGGTATAAACATTTCGAAGGATGCAACTTGCTTCTGCAAATTTGGTTAATGGAACATCTTCGGAAAGTCAACGGGGGTCTAGAATTCCGGAAGCCGACGGGTGAGAATCACGTTCTGGGTCACGTTCCAGGTGCTATCTTAACAGCAAAATCATTTGAGAAACCAAAGTGTGTGAAGGAGTGGGTTGAATTTCTTAGCCATTTGAACGATGACTCGATGCAATGGATGTTCAGTTGGTTTCCGTCCGAGGTTTTGGTGTTTCGAACGAAGATCATACCATTTTTGGTCTTGATAGGACTTCGAGGTTTGCAGCCTTACGCCCCGCTGAGAGTTTTGAGACAATCATGGAGGAAGCAAAACATACCTTTAGTGGCAGATATGAATCACTACTGTGCTGACTACAAAGAAGGGAAAATTCCTTTTGCAAAAGAGGTTATTTGCATGTGGAAATTGAAAGAGACTACAAAAGCAGATTCAGTGGAGCCAAATAGATACCAAGCCGGGTGCGAGGACAACTATATGGAATGGCTGGCCGCTGATTTGGAGGAATCAATCAAACCCGGCGTTAGTCTGAAAGATCGGATTAAGGATGGGGAAGCCGAAGCATTCATCTTACTCCGACAATTGCGTAAGAAAAATCTTGTTTCTGAAATTGAGCATCATGCGCAACTTAAGGAAAAGGAAAGGGAAGTAGAGAATTGGAAACAACAAGCACTTAGCTACGAGCAAAGCATGCAAGAGCTGGATACACTGCTGGCTGAGCAGGGCGATACTTGTATCAAAGAGGGCATCAAAACAGGGGGTGTTCTAGCTATGTCATACCTTGCCCAGAATCGCCGAAAGATTGATCAGTCAATTCGGGCAACCAAGAGACTCAAGAGCGACGGAGGGCCATCTTCATTTTAGTTAACTTGTTCAATAGGCATTGTAATAATTTCTTTTGCATTGGGATTTTAAGCACTGTATTCGTTTTTGGGCCTTCAATTAATAGCGCACTGGAATGACGCATGACTACATATTTTATCCTTCAAATCCACGCTAAGCCTACCTTTGGCACAAAAAGGGTCCCTTGCATAATAGGACGCATTGATATGTTTTGCTGTTCAATATATGTTTGTTTGCTATATGCGTTTCGTTTGCTACACAATATACGTTGGTTCGACATGCAATATGCGTTTCTTTCAACGTTATTTACTAAATTTTCACATTAATTTCAAAGCAAGCATTTGCCCTGTACTAACGCAGTTTTCTTCATTTTTGAAGGTTATTTTAATTCTTATTATCCCCCCAAAGGTTGATTCGCGTTGACTGCGAACTGGCAGACCATCCATACTTCACGAGATCAAAAGCACGAACATCCGGCAATATGAATGATTCAGGGGCATCCGAACAAACTGGCCTGGGACTCGTCACTCTTCCAAGAGAGGAACCTGAGGCTTCGGGAGGGGGAAATGATGAGCTCATTGCCCAATTGTTGCAGCAAATGGCCAATATGCAAACCGAAATTGAGCGACTGCGGAATCTCACCAATCTGTCCATCACCCTGAACGCCCCTCACCCTGAACAAAGAACAAACGCGACAATTCCACCATCCTTTTCGCCTGTCGATTCGCCCGCTCCACAACCTTCTCCCTTAAACCCTCCGCTTTACACAGTCCACCCAAATACCTCCAACCCCCAACAAACTAACCAACAACAATCCACTTCACAACAAGCGAATCCACAACAAGCCATTCCACACCAGATCCACCCACAACCAACCATCCCGCAACAAACTGTCCAACAGCAAACAACCCCGCAACAAGCCAACATACAACAAACTACCTCACAACCAAATGACCAGCAACAAGCCAACTTCCAACAAACTAATTCGCAACCTTTCACTACCCCTTACATTCCTCAACCTGCAGTTACCCAAATTAACCCACATACCCAAAACTACCAAGCAGTTCAACATACACCACTGGCGCGTATTGCTAGCCATAACACGCAATATGTGGCAGAAGCTCAGCCTTTCACTACCCAGATACAGGCCTTGCAGCATCCAGAGGTTGACCCTTATGAAGAGTTAGAAAGGGAAGCCAGGGCAAGAGCAGACGAGGATGTGGCAAAAGAGCTTCGCAGTCTGAGGGAAGCTGTCAGAAATATCCAGACCAACAGGGGATGTGAAGGGCTTGAATATGAAGATCTGTGCATTCACCCTGACATTGAATTACCCGCTGGGTATAAAGTGCCGAAGTTTGACATGTTCGACGGGAAGGGAAACCCTCGGGCTCATTTGAGATCATATTGCGATAAGCTTGTCGGAGTGGGTAAAGATCAAGCTATCAGAATGAAACTATTCATAAGAAGTCTAACAGGAGAGGCACTCGATTGGTACACATACCAAGACCCGCAGAGGTGGCACAGTTGGGGAGATATGGCCCAGGAATTCATGGACAGATTCAGGTTCAACACTGAGACTATCCCGGACAGGTTTTATTTAATGAAGCTGGAGAGAAAATCAACAGAAACTTTCCGGGAATACGCTATGCGCTGGAGAGCAGAAGCTGCGAAAGTCCAGCCTCCAATGGTAGAGAGTGAAATGACGATGCTTTTCGTACAATCTCTGAAGGACCCCACATATTATGAGAGAATGTTAAGTGTCATTGGGCAGAAGTTTGCTGAAGTCATCAGGATGGGGGACTTCATAGAAGAAGGGATTAAAACAGGGAGAGTTACAAATCTTGCGGCCTTGCAGGCCACAAATAAGGCCATTCAGGCAGATCCTGCTAAGAAGAAGAGAGACGGAGTATCCCCGGTCATGGCCATCCAAGATCAAAGACCAACCCAAAAATTAACCCGCCAATATTCTTCACCCCAGCCCTCACACTACAGCCAGTACACCCAAACACCTCAGCCTTATTACCAACCCCCACCTACCCCCCTTCCCGTCTATCATACTCAACCAACATACTATTCACCCCGGACCCCTCCCTACCAAAACCCACCACAACACCGTCCAACCTTCGCAACGCAACCCCAGTACCATCCGCCAAACCGCCCACAAAACACCCCTAGACCACGCCCAAATGTCGAAAGAAGACAAATCAAAACTTACACACCATTAGCCGAACCTTTAGCCCAACTGTACGAGAGGCTGAAAATGGCAGGGATACTCCAACCGATTCAAGGAAGAACTCCTGATCCCATCCCGGGATGGTATGACGGGACTAAACATTGTGCATATCATTCGGGAATTGCAGGGCATGATACCGGAAGCTGCTTTGCTCTCAAGGATAGAGTTGAGACATTAATCAAGGAAGGGGTCATACAGCTTAAGGAAGCTCCCCCGAACATAAACAACAATCCACTGCCGAATCACGGCGATGCAAATGTGCACATGATCACCCTTGATGAAGATTGCAATCTGGAGGGGACTATCGTGCCAGTTAAAGAAAGGGAGGAGGTTGAATCGTCAGCTTGTGTTGCTCCAATAATCACAGTTCAAAAGAGGGCTCCATTCGAAGTTCTCACTCCGGGGCCCAGGATCACAGCTTTCGTTGCCCCAACACCTTCTCGCAACACCAAAGCGGTCCCTTGGGATTATCAATCCGGTGAGAGAGATAAAGGGAAAGGGAGAGTGGTCGTGGAAACCATTGCCACCGGAATGACTAGGTTTGGACGGTGCTATGCCCCTGAAGAGATAGCACGAGGGGCGTCAAACAAGGAGAATGGTCCGAAAAAAACTGTTACAGAAGCTGAAGTCGAAGAATTCTGGAGGAAAATGCCGACGAAAGAATATTCTGTTATAGAACAATTGAAGAAAACACCAGCTCAGATTTCCTTGTTTGCATTGTTGATGAACTCTGAAGCGCACAGGAGTGCCCTAGTGAAAATACTAAGTGAAGCCTATGTTCCCGCTGAGACTTCCAGTGAGAAACTGTCGGCCATGGTGGGGGAAATCCTTGAGGCCCATCGAGTATCTTTTCATAATGACGAGTTGCCACCTGAAGGTTTGGGGCATAATAAAGCATTGATCATCACCATCAGATGCAGGGATAAGTTCATCTCCAAAGTATTGATCGACGGAGGCTCAGCTGTCAATATATGTCCTGTCGCTACTCTACGAGCCTTAGGGATCGATGTCGGGAAACTCCGCGGCAGTCAGGTCAGTGTCAAAGGTTTTGACGGAGCCCAAAGAGATGTTGTTGGAGAGATTGATCTGTTTCTGGAGATTGGGCCTGTGGAGTTCACAGTGAAGTTCCAAGTGATGGACATATCTACTAGCTACAACTTGCTGATCGGGAGACCATGGATCCACATGGCTGGCGCGGTTCCTTCCACTTTGCACCAGAGTTTAAAGTTCGTGTGGGATTATCAAGAAGTAGTAATCCATGGAGAAGGCAATAATTCTCTATACCCGGAATGTTCAATTCCTCCTATTCAAAGTGTGGAAAGGCTAGACGGATCTGTTTTCCATATCAAGGAGAACGTGTGCACCGCTCAAGTGAGGAAGATGGAATTGCCACAGGTACTTATGATGGTGGCGTGGGAGATGCTGAGAAATGGCTTCCGACCCAGTCAAGGCCTCGGCCCGAACTCAGATGGAATTGTGGAACCAATTCAACTGCCTGGGCACAAGTATACTTTCGGGCTCGGATATGAGCCCACCCCCGAGGAGATTGCTTCAGCTAGTCTCAGAAGAAAGAGCGACGTTCCCTTGCCAAAGCCTGTTCCTCGCCTGAATCAGTCATTTTCTAAAGCTTCCGATGCTCAAGCACCACAGGAGATATTTGAGAATACCCTCCTGGAAAGTTTTAAGAACTTGTTCATCACTGAAGAAGAAACCGAATGCAACATGGTTTCGGACGGTTGTTCTGAAGATTCGACTATTCGGGATGCAGAGCCGGGATGCCGCTTGAACAATTGGACTTGTACCCCGCCCCCGTTTCTTCGGGAGTCTTGGTAGACTAATTGTATTCAGCATTTGATGAAACAGACACGATTTGAAATTGAGGCCTGAATCGTGCCTATGCTTTTGTTATCTTTGCCTCCAAACTTTCAAAGTTTAAATGCAATTTTCAAGTCGTGCTTTTATTTATATTCTTCCTGTCTTTGTTTAATAAATTTCTTTTACTTTTCAGCAATCAAATAAATAAATCTGCCGATACTGCGAATGTGACACATAATGAAACAAGCAAGCCCGTAGGAAATGCCGAGCAAGATTCTGAAGAATATGAAGAAGATATGCAACCTGAAGGATTAACCAAAGATTTCGAACATTTTGAGAATAAGCCAAAACCGAATCTGGATGAAACGGAAGTTATAAATTTGAGTAATTCAAAAATTATGATGGAAGTGAGAATCAGTGTCCATTTGACCCCGTCGCAGAGGGAAAAATTGATCAAACTGTTGAAAGAATATATAGATGTGTTTGCTTGGTCTTACGATGATATGCCCGGACTAAGCACTGACATCGTCTCGCATAAGTTGTCTCTTGATCCATCCTGTCCTCCGATAAAGCAAAAGAAGAGAAACATTAAATCGGATTTGAGCTTGAAAATCAAAGAAGAAATCTCCAAACAGTTTGATGCGAAGGTCATTCGGACTACAATGTACCCCACTTGGCTAGCCAATATCGTTCCCGTACCAAAGAAGGATGGTAAAGTTAGAGTATGCGTGGATTACCGGGATCTCAACAAGGCTAGTCCAAAAGACGATTTTCCTCTCCCGAATATACACATGCTCATTGATAATTGTGCGAAGCATGAGATGCAGTCTTTCGTGGATTGTTATGCAGGATATCACCAGATTCTAATGGACGAAGAAGATGCAGAGAAAACAGCATTCATCACACCTTGGGGAGTGTACTGTTATCGGGTAATGCCTTTTGGGCTCAAGAATGCAGGAGCTACCTACATGAGAGCCATGACCACCATTTTCCATGATATGATCCATAAAGAGATTGAAGTCTATGTGGATGATATCATCATCAAATCGCGAAAGAGCTTAGACCATCTAACAGATTTGAGAAAGTTCTTCGACAGGTTGAGGCGATACAATCTGAAGTTGAACCCCGCAAAGTGTGCATTCGGTGTTCCTGCAGGGAAATTGTTGGGTTTTATTGTGAGCAGAAGAGGCATAGAGTTGGACCCCTCGAAGATAAAAGCCATTCAGGAATTGCCTGCTCCAAAGAGTCGGAAAGATGTGATGAGTTTCCTCGGGCGTCTCAACTACATCAGCCGGTTTATAGCACAATCGACGGTGATATGCGAACCAATAATCAAGTTATTGAGGAAGGATGCTCCTACCAAATGGACTGAAGATTGCCAAAGAGCCTTTGACAAAATCAAAGAGTATTTGTCTAGCCCGCCTGTTTTGGTACCTCCAGAAGCTGGAAGACCTTTGTTATTGTATTTGTCCGTATCAGAAAACGCTTTCGGATGCGTATTAGGACAACATGACGAAACAAGAAGGAGGGAGCGAGCAATATACTACTTGAGCAAAAAGTTCACGCCTTACGAGGCGCGATACACGTTATTGGAACGCACATGTTGTGCTTTGACTTGGGTTGCACAGAAGTTGAGACATTATCTGTCTGCATATACTACTTGCCTCATCTCAAGAATGGACCCACTCAAGTATATTTTTCAGAAGCCTATGCCTACCGGAAAGCTAGCCAAATGGCAGATGTTGCTGAGTGAGTTCGACATTGTGTATGTTACCCAAAAACCTGTCAAAGGGCAGGCGATAGCAGATCATCTTGCAGAAAATCCTGTGGGTGGGGAATACATACCCCTTAAAACTTATTTCCCGGATGAAGAAGCGTTGTTCATCGGGGAAGATATCGCAGAAGAGTACCCGGGGTGGAGACTGTTCTTCGATGGGGCGGTAAATTCTAAAGGAGTCGGCGTTGGAGCAGTCTTGATTTCAGAGTCAGGGCAGCATTACCCCATTTCAGCAAAGCTCAAGTTCCCGTGTACCAATAATATGGCAGAATATGAGGCTTGTATTCTTGGCCTCAGAATGGCCGTTGACACGCATATACAAGAGCTTTTGGTTATAGGCGATTCAGATTTGCTGGTTCATCAAGTGCGAGGCGAATGGACCACTAAGAACCGGAAGATACTCCCGTACTTGCACTGCGTGAAAGATTTGTGTAAAAGATTCATCAAGGTAGAATTCAAACACGTTCCAAGGACACAGAACGAGTTCGCTGATGCGTTGGCCACTTTTTTCTTCTATGATTCAGCACCCAGACAAGAATCGCATAGATCCTATCAAGGTAAATGTGCACGATCAACATGCTTATTGTTTCTATGTGGATGAGGAACCTGATGGAGAACCTTGGTACCACGACATTAAGAAATATCTTAAGACAGGAAACTATCCGGAAGGCATAACCAGTGTTCAGAAGAAAACACTTCGGAGATTAGCAAACCATTTCTTCCTAAATGGAGAAATCCTGTATAGGAGGACTCCGGATTTAGGGCTATTAAGATGTGTTGATGCTAAAGAAGCAGCCCGTTTGATTGAAGAAGTGCACGGCGGTACGTGTGGGCCTCATATGAATGGCTTTACACTGGCCAAGAAAATCCTTCGCGCAGGCTATTTCTGGATGACTATGGAATCAGATTGTATCCGTTTTGTGCAGAAATGTCACCGATGTCAGATTCATGGTGATTTGATTCGAGTTCCGCCAAATGAATTGAATGTGACGAGCTCTCCGTGGCCTTTCGCAGCTTGGGGTATGGATGTCATTGGTCCCATCGAGCCAGCCGCCTCGAATGGACACAGGTTCATTTTGGTAGCCATTGATTATTTCACAAAGTGGGTGGAAGCATCTTCGCACAAGTCGGTAACAAAGAAAGTGGTAGCAGATTTTGTTCGGAGCAACATTATTTGCCGATTCGGAGTCCCAGAATCAATTATAACGGATAATGGAGCTAATCTTAACAGTAATCTGATGCGGGAGATTTGCGATACATTTAAGATTACCCATCGCAATTCCACTCCTTATCGCCCTCAGATGAATGGGGCAGTTGAAGCAGCCAATAAAAACATCAAGAGAATACTGAGAAAAATGATCGATAATTACAGGCATTGGCACGAAAAACTGCCGTTAGCTCTTCTCGGATATCGTACTACTGTGAGGACTTCAACGGGGGCAACACCTTATCTTTTGGTCTATGGGACAGAGGCGGTGTTACCTGCTGAGGTAGAAATCCCATCTCTGAGAATCATCCAAGAAGCTGAGTTAAGTGACGCTAAATGGGTACAGAATCGGTATGAACAATTGATGCTCATTGACGAAAAGAGATTGAATGCAGTTTGTCACGGGCAGCTCTATCAGAACAGAATGGCCAAAGCTTTCAACAAGAAAGTAAGACCGAGACAATTCAAAACGGGGCAATTGGTACTGAAACGCATATTTCCATGTCAAGATGAAGCTAAAGGAAAATTTGCACCTAACTGGCAAGGACCTTATATGGTCCATCGAGTATTGACTGGAGGAGTGTTAGTCTTAGCAGAAATGGATGGTGAAATTTGGCCGAAAGCTATCAACACAGACGCCGTCAAGAGATATTATGTTTAGGAGTTTTCTATTTATTTGTATGTAATATTCCGCAATACTTTCCATGTAATGGCACTACTCTCCCGTGGCGGGATGCGTAACAAACCTACACCGGGTTGGATTTTAAGATAAGATTTCCATCTTTTTGCTTGTAAATATGAACTACGCTTGGCCTGATTCCCATGGGGGATACGTAGGCGGCCTGCATAGGCCTCGGTCATATTATTAGAAAATCCCATTTCATTCTTGTTTGTAATATGAACTACGCTTGGCCTGATTCCCATGGGGGATACGTAGGCGGCCTGCATAGGCCTCGGTCATATTATTAGAAAATCCCATTTCATTCTTGTTTGTAATATGAACTACGCTTGGCCTGATTCCCATGGGGGATACGTAGGCGGCCTGCATAGGCCTCGGTCATATTATTAGAAAATCCCATTTCAGTCCTGTTTGTAATATGAACTACGTTTTGACCTGATTTCCTGTCGGATACAGGATATGTAGGCAGCCTATATAGGCTCGGTCTCGCCATTTTAGAGGCTCAATATCCCTTGTGCCAGAAACTGGGACAATTTTTTAAAGAACGTCGCCGCAAGATGACATCGAGAGACTTGGAAGAATATTGTTTCAACAGAGTCATCGGGCAGAGGAAAACATTGGAAAAGGGGCATTCGCTTTGTTTCACAATGTGTCACAGTTCCGAGTTCAGCAGAAACCATTTATCGCTATACACATATTTTACTATGTCTATTTTACTTTGAAATAATGTGATTGTAATCAGACTGTTTACCAGTTGGCCAAGACTTAAAATGAGCGGAGGTTACAAGTTCAGACGAAGTTGGAGGCATGAAGCGCCAAGAGCCGGATCCTCCAAGTCAACGCGAATCAACCCCCTCCCCAAACTTACAAAATTTTCTTTGGATGCAGGTTTCCAAGTTGCAGAAGCTAAAACATGTACAGCCTTGTAAGGATGGCGCGTCGAACGGTTTGAGAGTTCTTCTATCAATTATGCCTTTAAATGTCAATAATTTTCGGCAATCATAATGAGCTAATCTTGCAAATTATCCTTTTCAAATATATATCAACGCACAAATATTTTCTATTGCCTTCGAATACATTGCTTTATTTATTTTTAAGTACCCCTGCGTATGCTCGCCGTTTCCATATCAACTCACCCTTTCATATGATGCATGAGTTGCGCACCGCTCTTTGCATCGCTTTCATATATTTACTGGGCCATGCACCGCCCTTTTAAATTTCTGCATAAGGCCATGCACCGCCTTTCATATGATGCATGAGCTGCGCACCGCTCTTTGCATCGCTTTTATATATTTACCGGGCCATGCACCGCCCGTTTAAATTTCTGCATAAGGCCATGCACCGCCTTTCATATGATGCAGCAGCTGCGCACCGCTCCTCGCATCGTTTTCATATATTTACTGGGCCATGCACCGCCCTTTTAAATTTCTGTATAAGGCCATGCACCGCCTTATATATGATGCAGGAGCTGCGCACCGCTCCTCGCATCGTTTTCATATATTTACTGGGCCATGCACCGCCCTTTTAAATTTCTGCATAAGGCCATGCACCGCCTTACATATGATGCAGGAGCTGCGCACCGCTCCTCGCATCGTTTTCATATATTTACTGGGCCATGCACCGCCCTTTTAAATTTCTGCATAAGGCCAGGCACCGCCTTACATATGATGCAGGAGCTGCGCACCGCTCCTCGCATCGTTTTCATATATTTACTGGGCCATGCACCGCCCTTTTAAATTTCTGTATAAGGCCATGCACCGCCTTACATATGATGCAGGAGCTGCGCACCGCTCCTCGCATCGTTTTCATATATTTACTGGGCCATGCACCGCCCTTTTAAATTTCTGTATAAGGCCATGCACCGCCTTACATATGATGCAGGAGCTGCGCACCGCTCCTCGCATCGTTTTCATATATTTACTGGGCCATGCACCGCCCTTTTAAATTTCTGTATAAGGCCATGCACCGCCTTACATATGATGCAGGAGCTGCGCACCGCTCCTCGCATCGTTTTCATATATTTACTGGGCCATGCACCGCCCTTTTAAATTTCTGTATAAGGCCATGCACCGCCTTTCATATGACGCAGGAGCTGCGCACCGCTCTTCGCGTCGTTTTCGCACATTTACTGGGCCATGCACCGCCCTTTTAAAATTTATGCATAAGGCTGAGCACCGCCTTTTCATGACGCATGGGCTGCGCACCGCCCTTCGCATCCCTTTCACGTATTACATGGGCCATGCACCGCCCTTTGCATCGCATTCATATATTACATGGGCCATGCACCGCCCCTTGTGAATTCCTGCACAAGACTGAGCACCGCCTTGTACGTGGGCCATGCTTCGCTCTTTTTAAAATTTCCATATAAAGACATTGCACCGCACCTTTCCTGTTTTATTATTATTTTGATAATGCTCCGCATATGCTCGCAGCCACATTGCGCCGCGCTTGCATCGTTTTATTTCAATATTTTTTTTCTTACTGACTATTTTCATCTAGTTTAAAGTTTCGCAGGAGTTTTATCGCAACGTGGAACTATTTCTTCGGCAGCGAACTGGGGCAATACGTCGGGAAGGATGAGCAGACTTCCCGACAAGGGTCAAAGATCTACCTCGAACACTCGACTCCAATTTCAAAATTTTCCATTCGCGTCCCAGCACACTCAATTTTTAGAGCTCTATCACAATACCCAGTGTCATCGCAATTCGACACTGGGACAATATTTTGCGAAGATTCGCGTCAAATCGTGAATGCCAGTCATAGGTGTCGTAGTCTTCCCAGAACTACACGCGGCCTGATTCTCGTGCAACCCGAGATATGTAGGCAATTCGAAGACCAGATTTCGGCCATAATTTTTCTTTACCCTTAATCCACCATCGTCCTTTAGCCGGGACAAAATAGGCTACTAAGTCAACGTCTTTGCCCGAAAATTCTTTTGAATTACCAGGCAAAGAGGGACAAGTTGTTGACACCCAATTTTGTCCCGCCTCTCCTCCGAAATACCTATTTACACTTCTGGTATTTTGAGAATTTGATAAAATATGCATTTAGGTTTTACTATTAACACCCACGTTTTATTATCCTACTGCAATTATTATAATTATTATCATTATTATTATTATTATTATCATTATCATTATTATTAATTATTGTTACTGTTCTTAAATTATTATTATTACTAATTGTCATTAATTATTATTCTGGTTATTTCCATTAGTATTATTATCATTACTATTATTATTATTATTAATAATTAGTATTATCAGCGTTATGGTGTTATTAATTATTAATCATCATTATAATCGTTGTTTTATTATGATCATTGTTTTATCGACAATTGTTATTTATTATTATTATTATTCTATTATCATTATTATCATTATCATATTATTTTATTATTGCCATTATTATAATTATTAATTATCACTTTTGTTATTATCAATAACTATTATTCTTTTATTATTATTATTATTATTATTATTATCGTTAATTTATTATCATTTACTGTTATTTTATTATCGATAATTATTGTTTATTATTATTATTATTATCATTTATCTCTTATTATTAATCACCATCTTTAATATTATTATTATTATTATTAATTATTATCATTATTATTATTGCTACTTTGTTATTAATCATCAATATTTGTTATCCACTATTGTTGTTATTATTATTGTTATCGTTATTATTATTATTATTATTATTATTATTATTACCACTACAATCGTTATTATGGGCATCAGTATTATCATCATCATTTATCATTATCACTGTTATTGACTATTAATACTATTATTGTTATTACTATTACTATTATTATTATCATTATTTGCGGTACTATCGCCGCTAGTTATTCGTTACGGTATTTAGTATCATTGAAATCGACACTTCTCGGCATTTTATCAACTACCGCATACACATCGCATTTATTCTCGCGCATTTAAAATGATAGTTTTATTTATTGTTAAAATTTTGTCACACGGTCATTGCAACAACATAAATTTCATTATCCGGGTCTTTTTACAATCGCACATTTTTTCGTACCAGGTGATATTCTGGCACCCTTAGTACATCGTTGACCTAAATCGGTCTCTGATTCAAATTTAGAAGTCAAACTATTTCTTGCGCTCGGTTCGTATTTTGACTTACCGGACCCCAAATCAAAGTCCGATTAATTCCTAATATTTTTTTGGACTAGCCCATGTCGTTTATCTCAATTTTTTAGACCAGCCCATATTTTAATTTACTAGCTTTTCTTTTAATACCCAGTCTAAAAATTGACCCGGTCCACAAATGGACCGGGTCCGATCCATTTTTATCCAAACAAGGGAAACCCTTTTTCAGGGTTTCCCCTTTCATTTCTTCATTTCCATCGCCTCTTTCTCCGCCTCCCTTCCCCCATTTCTCTCTTTCTCCGCACCGCCGCCTCCATCAACTACGACATACCTCCACCTCCCACTCCGTCGCCTCCATCACCTACACCCATACCCCCTCTGACACCCCACTAACTCCACCACGCCTCACTTCACTGACACCTCACCACCTTCGTCACACCGCACCCATCTCTGACACCCGACACCATCGCCACTACCTCCATCTCCACCACGTGACTCCTACTTCATCTGTGACACCTCCACTTCTTTCGTCACGCCCATACCCCTATGACACACCCACACGTCCCATACCTCCCACTACGCACTGTTCCCCACCTTCTCCTGTCCCCTGCCCCTCCTTCTCTTCTTCAAAAGGAGTCTACAATATAAAGGGGGCTTTAAGGACGAGTTCTAAAAAAAAAAAGAAAACCCCTGAAAAGCTTCATAAAAAGATCGGTTTTTTTCTTTTTCCGGCAAAAAATCAGAATCTTATTTTCATCGAGCCGAAATATTAGGTCCCGATTTGTGTTCGTTTGTTTCGTTTGTTTGCTTTTGATTCGAGCACCGCGAACTGGGATTTAACGAGTGTTCGAGGTAAATCGGATATCACGCACCCACTTCGCTGCACCTGAAGAAGGTCAGTGACTTCTTTTTTTTTCTTTTTTTTGCGTTTCTCTGTTTGTTTTCCTTAGTTGTATGTAGTCGATTATGTGCTTGGTTGACAGGTTTAGGGTTG
The DNA here is from genome assembly GCF_019175385.1 of Lycium barbarum. NCBI lineage: Eukaryota > Viridiplantae > Streptophyta > Magnoliopsida > Solanales > Solanaceae > Lycium > Lycium barbarum. The sequence continues at coordinate 121,240,240 of NC_083339.1, read as the reverse complement.
GGCATGTTTTAAGCTGTTGTTAACGTTAGTTATTAGGTAGCATAGATTGAATGTTGTTAGTCTTGAACTCTATTAAGTACATGTTTAGTCTTAGACCATCCGAATCAAATCGCATATCTCAGTTCATCTAATAGTCTGGAATCAACTTGGATATGCTTCTGTTTGGATTCGTGTGAGCCCCCTGTTGATGAGTGTCGTGTAATCATGAATGAGGGTCTTGTTTTTTTTTTTGAACCCTTTTAGAGTTTCTCGAAAAGTGCCATCCAATCATGAAATGAGAATCCTTATGTTGAACTTGTTAAACAGTTTGAAGAGTTTTTCCCTTTGTCTGAATCCCATCTACATATGTCATTTGAAAGTATGAAACTTAGATTGTGTTATAGATTGCAAATTTATCGCTATTATACCCTGAATGTACATATGCCTAATTGAAGATTTATTTGGCTGAAACTGTCTAAATTCTATATTCGAATTTGTGGCATTTTCCATACCCATTTTAATCTTTCTTCCTGCACCTGCCTATGTCCTGTCTAAGGCCAGCTCGTGTATCCCAGTATGTATTCGTATGTGTGTTTAAATTATCCTATCTGAAAAAAAAAACAATGAATCTGCCATTTCCCCTCACTTGAGCATCTTTAGTAGGCTTAAACTGGATAAGTATGGGCCCTATGTTAGTCTAAGAGGCCTGATTAGTTGTGAGCATATCAAAGATGCATATCTGTTGGAGTAAGGTTTTTTTTTTCCCCTTTCAGTATAGACTAAAATCTCTAGCACTTGTTTGGACCGTATATGTTTTACATACAATTATGTCATTGGTTTCGTTGACTCAGTCCTGTTGTTAGTCTAGATATTGGAAGTTTTCTTTTGTTTCGCTTAAACTCAGCATGAAGTTAAGTATCTCCATATGGGTTTGATGATATAGTGAGATTATTTTGCTATGAGTTAACAGCAATCTAAGTATCAATGTCAGTCTTGTAGCAGCATATCTAATCAGTTGCTAAACATGTGTAGTCTTGAAATCACATGTGCATGTCCAGTGCCAAACATATTCTTTAATAAATCTTAGTTTAAACATCCATATAGGTTTAATGATGAAATCAGTTTAGCTTAAGATACAATCATTTGTGTAGTCTCCTTATGCCCCTGTTGCTGGCCAACTTTAGCATTAGCATGAAGACCTCCTAATTTAGTTTCAATTATTCGGTTGTGGGCAGTGTGTTTATCTCGGCATCAAAGATTCTTGCAGCATTAAATCCCAAAGTCTTTTAGTATTATGTGTTATTGCTATATGATATGCATGGGGATACATGATATACATAGCCTGTTGCTCTATCTCTTTTTTTTTTTACACCTTATATATCTGAACTTACTCATTGACGGGATACTAATCTTTTTCCTTTTATCTTTTGCATGACCATCGCACACGAGTCCCTCGGACTCATCTTCTCCACTTCTGGCGTCGAGCCTAAGGCCCAACGAAAAAATGTGATTTATCCTCTGCCCAGTTCCGTCCATAACAAAAAAAAAATAGGAAAGATTCTGGGCCGCAGCCCAACAGCAGTCCAAAAGGGAGACTGCTGGGCCGAAGCCCAGCAGTAGCCCAATAACAGAACAGCAGCAGTAGCAAGCCTTAAAATAGGCTGAACCCATTTCATTTTACTTCAGCCTTTATTTTATTTTGTGCATTTAACTTGTACTATGCGACTAACCCTTCATATTGCTTTATATTTCTTATTTTTAGCCGAACCTTAACAATTAACGGGATTTAGTCTAATAGTGGGTAGTTAAATCAAATAATCAATGCCATAAGATTCACCCTCTTTCATTGCTGTATTTACCTATAATATACGTAGTATTCACCTTCATTAGGTCAATTAATCTTTAAAAGAGCATGACCACGTATTGGAATTAAAGGAAACCTGATTTTTACTATTTTTTCAAACGTCATTAATATGCCAATATAAATCCTGGTATATTCTAAACTTTTCAAGTCAAATTAATCATACTTATTTAGCTGAGTATATCTAATAAGGAATGATAAAAAGGGATAGAGTAAATTCACCAGCTATTTTGTATTTCACTTATCTTTCTAAAAAAATGCAAAGTTAATTCATACTTCGTCATTTTGGGTTTGTTTTCAAATATATATAAAACATTGCCTTAACCCGCGTCTCCTTCTATTCTTTATGCGAATTATCATATTTTCGTAAAACTAAATTTTGAATAGCATTATTCTACTTCCATTTAAACCGTTAGCAACATTTACAACTTTATAGCACTTTAGAATCTCCTTTTATGCAAATCGTTAATCTCGTTAGGTAGCGTTATTATTGGAAGCTCTTTTACAAGCCATATCATAAATAGCGTTTGAAACCCTTTTATTACATTTTGTAAGTCTCAGTTTTAGATAACATTACCATCCTCATCCAAAGTTTTAACAACATTTATAATTCTTATTTTTAAAAAGCATTCTCTTTATGTAAGTTATTATATTTTCCTACAAGTCAGTTCGAATAGCATCATTATATTTTATAAGTTATTTTTCTTAAAATTTCAACACTATATTTAACCTGAATTAATTAACCTGAGTTTTAGTCGGATAACCGTAAGTTAACGGATTCTAAAGGATGCCTAACCCCTTCCCTTTAGGATAATATAGAACCCTTACCTAGAATCACACTGGTTAAGCAGACTATTAACAGAGGTTTAATTAGTTTTACCTTAGTTAATAATTAGGTGCCCTAATTCACCTTAAAATTAATTAGGTGGCGACTCCTTAAAACAAAGCAATTTAGGAATCTCCAACATGTTGTACTCCGCTCTAACCCGGTTAAAACGGGGTATAACACTCATGATTCTTGATATATTACGATTGTACTAGATTCCTCATATGACAAATAATCCTATAAGGATAGATGTAATGAACGATGATAATAGTGATAATGATAATAATGACGACGATAATGGTAATGATGGCGATGAAAATAGTAGTGATGCTTATGAGCTTTTATGTACATGTGCCTACGTGTGGCTATTATGAAACCCCGAGATTATATGGCCGGGTAGAATATAAGTATATATATATATATATATATATATATATATATATATATATATATATATATATATATATATATATATATATATATATATATATATATGACGATGCGCTCGCACCGCTGCAGTTGGGTACGGACAACCCTGAAGCCTTGGTAGGGCCAGGTATGTATGATAACCGAACCTAGCCATGGTCGGGTACTCGAAACACCAAACCTTCGTGGTCGGGTATGCTATGTAAATGCTATATATATGATATGGATATGTATACAATATAGATATGAGTATGAATACGAATATGATATGAACATGAATAAGAATTTGTATATAAATACGACTATCGATACGGAATGTAAATGAGTACGGATATGAATACGGATGTATGTACACAATCTCGCATTAGAAATGGAAAGTCCCTATGAAAAGCAAGTAAGTGCTTATGGCGATGATACTACTATCTCCCATCTTTTGCTATTTCTTATGTTGCTTATTATGCTTCTATAATGATGTTGATCATGCTTTACATACTCAGTACATTCTTCATACTGACGTCCTTTTATTTGTGGACGCTGCGTTATGCCCGCAGGTGGCCAGGGAGACAGACTTGATCCATAGCTATATTACTCAGGGACTACTTAGGGGAGCTCCATTTCATTCAGAGCTGCAGCTTTTGGTATTGATTCTTTTGTGTACATATTTATGGGCATAGCGGGGTCCTGTCCTGCCTATATGATATGACAGACTCTTCTTAGAGGCTCGTAGACATGTATATATGGTTAGATATATTTGGCCTTGTCGGCCTATATTTTGGATATCATTTTGTTTGCCTCATCGGCTTATGTACATTGATATGGGCATAATTGTTGTTCAATGGAATTAGTATGAATAATTGATAGAAAGTATGATTTAGCTATGTGGCTCACCTAGAGGTAAATGTGAAAGTATGTTAAGAGGTGCCTAGGTGGGTTAGCACCGAGTGCCCATCGTGGCCCTCCGGTTGGGTCTTGACAAAAATAAAGGAAGCAAAGAAAACACATCACAGTTTTGACTACTTTGTCAAGAACCAGATTAACTGATCCAGCTATCATAGCAAATGAAATTATCATGTTCTAAAAATCACTTATGGGTACTTCTACTACTATATTACATGTTGTCAATATGGTTACAATGAGAAAAGGGCCTATACTAAACCATCAGCAACAAGTGGAGCTATGTGCTGATATTAATCATACTGAAATCTATACAGCTCTATATAGTATAGGAGATGACAAAGAACCTAGGGTGGATGAGTATAATGCCTTGTTCTTCAAGAAAGCATGGAACCTGATTAAAGATGATGTGAATGCAGCTTTTCTAGAATTTTTTCACACTGGCACACTCTTTAAGGCGGTCAATGTACTGCAATCACACTATTGCCCAAGGTTCCTGCAACTGTCGACGAATATAGGCCCATTGCTTGCTGTACTATCCTATACAAGATCAATACTAAGGTTCTAGCCAACAGAATGCAACAGGTTATACCAAGTGTCATCTCTGAGGCGCAATTAGGCTTTATACCAAGGAAGAAGATAACTAATAGTGTCCTGTTGGCTCATGAATTGGTGAAATCATACACTAGGAAACATCTTTCTCCTATATGTATGATTAAGCTTGAACTTCAGAAAGCTTATGATTCAGTGAATGGCCTTATCTCCAACAGGTAATTGAGGGGCTAGGCTTTCCAGCAAGGTTTATCCAGTGGATTTTTTGATGTGTCACCACAGTTAAATATCCCATAGTTATAAAGTGTGAACCCTCCAAACACTTTGATGCAGCCAAAGGACTATAACAATGGGTTCCCATCTCCCCTATCTTTTTGTCATTGCTACGAAATATTTGAGTAAGAGCCTTAATAAGCTTCAAGAGGATAAAGGATTTAAGTATCACCCGAGATGTGCAAAACATGGCATTACTCACCTTTATTTTGCTGACGACTTACTATTGTTTGCCAATGGTGATTATAATTTTGGTCTTCAGGAAAATTGTCTAAGAGTTCTGTGTATGTAGGTGGCATGCCTGCCACTTTAACTCAAAGAATTCTTGCTCACTTAAACTGTGTGCAGGGTGATCTGCCTTTTAAGTATCTGGGTGTTATACTTACTGCCAAGATGCTTACTATACTTCAGTTACAGCCTCTAATTGACAAGGTGATTGCCAAGATCTCTTCTTGGAAAACAAAGAAACTTTCCTATGCTGGGAGGATCCAACTGGTGAAGATAATCATTTTTGATGTACACTTATTGGGCTTAACTGTTTGTTCTTCCACCAAACTAATGATGGCTATTAATGCAATTGTAGGAGTTATATACGGTCAAGAGTCAAAACTATCACAAAAAAAAAACCTTTGGTCTCATGGAAAAAAATGCGTCTCTCATAAACAGCAGGTAGTATGAATTTATTTGATCTAAAATAGTGGAACAAGGTTGCAATTACAAAAGTCTGTTAGGATTTAGCTAGAAAACAGGATAAGTTATGGATTAAATGGATCAATACCTATTATATTAAAGGGCAACAATTGGAGCACATTAAAATACCTCAACAGGCTTGTTGAATGGTAAGGAAAATCATTGGTGCAAGGGAGTCTCTGCAACTCATCCAGGTTCCTGATAATCATACTTGGAGTGTGATCAAACATGTGTATCTACAGATGATTGGCAATTATCCTAAAGTGGAATGGAGAAATCTGCTCTTCAAGGGCTATATTTCTAATGTGGTTGCAACTTCAAAGCAGGCTACTAACAGCTGATAGATTGCTAAAGTGGAATATGCAGATTGACATCAACTACAAGCTGTGTCAAGCTGGTATGTTTCATGAGTATAATTTTGTTAAATATGTTTGGGGAAGACTGATGAATTGGGTGAATATTATATGGCCGGCTAAACTTACTTTGCAGGGTCCAGTTTCAACATATACTGAAGGCAACTAAAGGGAAAACTGAACAAGTTGGGCTGCTTAAGTACCAATATGACGAATTTGTGTGGGGTGTTTAGATTGAAAGAAATTATAGGATCTTTGAAGGCAAGGTGACACAAGGAGATTAAATTGTGAAAGAGATTGTCTGTATACTGTTGTCCCCCGAATAGTGGATAACAATTAAATTTGTAAGTGGTGCATAGGATATGTGGCTAGATTTAATAATAATGCAAGATAGTACCGAGTAGACAATGTTATATATTAATAAGTAATGGCAATAGAAACTAGAGAGGAAAGAGTTATCCAATGTTGTGTGTTGGTCCGGTGTGGAATGAACTTCCTTTAACCGAGACAAATTACTTGAAGAAATTATTCTGATCCTTAGCTGATTACAATTTTATAAATAGTGAAAAAGCTAACCTAAAAAAAGAAGGGGTTGCCCTCTATTTATAGGTAATCATAGATGGGCCTTAATACAATGCCAAAAAAGCCTTTCCAGAAAAACCCTAAAATGGATAAGGTTGTCCTTACGGTCTGACACTCGTATCGTTGTCAGTGCAGATGGCGAAACGGTTTGGTGACGCGTAGCCGCTCCATAACTGATTATTCGGTCTTACATCGGATACTCTCATTTGGGTTCGTATATACCGTGCTCGATAAAATACCTTCTGTTATACCCCATTTAAACCGGGTCCAAATTGAGTACAACATATTGGAGATTCCTATTTATTTATTTTTAAGGAGTCGCCACCTAATTGATTTTAAGGTGAATTAGGGCACCTAATTATTAACTAAGGTAAAGCTAATTAGACCTCCATTAATAGTCTGCCTAATCAGTGTGATTCTAGGTAAGGGTTCTAATTATCCTAAAGGGAAGGGGTTAGGCATCCTCTAGGATCCGTTAACTACGATTTACCGGCCAAATTTAGGTTAATTAATTAAGATTATATATAGTGTTAAAAATTTAATAAAATGACTTATAATACTACTAAGGTGAAAATATAATAACGTTGTTTAAAATAAGACTTAGAAATATGCTAAGGCTTTAAATAAATAAACAAAATGCTATTTTAAAATAATACGTATAAATGCTGCCAAAGCTTTAAATAAGATGCTTATTTAAAATAAGACTTGTAGAAAAATATAATAATTTGCATAAAAGAAGACTTCAAATGCTATTAGGACTTATAAATGTTTGAAATAATTTAGATGGTGAGATACTAATTGATTCTTGCAGTTTAGGAAAATAGACAAGATGTGAGTTTTTTTTTTATTATCTAACTATACTTGGCTAAAAGGATGCATAATTGGGTAACTCTTGAAAAATTGTTTGTAGAATATACTTGAACTCATATTTGCGATATTAGTGCAATTTTTTAAAACAATATTCTAAGGTAGCGAAACACGATTCCTTTTACTCCAAATATGCTATTAAAACCAACTGTTCTAACAAAATAAGTATTATAGATACTTTAAATTAACTGTCCATCATATTAAACTAAGTTCCATGCTATTCCCACTATAATTTATCTAAGCTAAGTAGGGATAAAAAAAATAAGATAAAGGTCAGTCATACAAGGCAAATCAAATACACAACAATAAAATAAGGTAGAGAAGAAAAAGATGGATTGGCCCATTTCTAGGGCCACTGTTGCGAATTGCTGCTGGGAATGGGCTCAGCCCACATATTTTGTATATATTGGCTGCGGACAAGGGGCTGGACAGAGAGAGGATACGTTGGGCTTTTAGCCCAACATCGAACGCGTAGGAACACGAGTCCCTTGGACTCGTGCACAATGGTCATGCACAAAAACAAAAGAAAAGGATTAGTATACACTCAACGAACAAGGTAAAACATGTAAAACATAAACTTAAAATAGATCAGTTAGATGATGTATATAATACGTATATTTGAGTATACTTCGTATATATACACGATTTAGCCACTATATACTTATGACATAGACAAACAAGGCAACACTCAAACGTAGACAACATCAACAGTGTGATATTTATTGTACTTATACATGTGCAGGATTTGGACCTATGCAACGACTGATATACACATAATATTCAGAGTATATGTGGTATACCCGAAAGGTATACACTAATATACGACCTTTGTATACACTTGATGTATACTAAGGTTTATATACTATGTATACTTCGAGGTATATCATACCATAAACAACAACCAGATAGGGAATATGAGGAGATAAGCCAACATGATCAGATTTGAAAAACGCAAAGGAAAAAAAAAGATAGAAAGGAAATTCATGGGCATCTCGTATATGTCGAACAGACATACCAAAGCGAACACAATGAAAAATTATGACTAGAAGGAATTCCCAGATATTTGACATGGTTCAAAATAGATAAATAGCAAACCAAAAACACTCTATTAACACATGCAGACTTGGTTTAGAATCAGAGGTAATCATACAAGGTAAACCAACATATGGAGAACTAAAGCAAGTACACAAAACTGAGTAACATTGATAACACTTAACATACATCTAGGGGGGGGGGGGCTTGACAGTAGCAGCACGTTAAGACCATGACTATTTCCAAATCTACACCTACTTCACAACTTGCAGCATGGACATGACCAGATGCAAAACTAAGAGAATAAATACATACTCCTAGATGGGTAGTTTCAGACATATGTAGGCAAATTATCAAGAGGCAACGACACTTCTTATTTCTAAGTGAGACATATTCAATCCATTACCAAATTCTTCATTCACTTAGGGACTTCCAACCTCTTAACTGAAGCAACATCCTAACTAACCATGCATTTTAAACATACTAGCAAGTGTACACAATCTGTATTGAATTTATGTATGTAACTTGGACTGATGCAAAACTGTCTATGGCATAAGCTAGACTCAAAACAGGACAAGCTGGATTACTAACAGGGCAGGGTCATAGCTCTCACATTTTAAACAAATTACACTAATTATCATACATGAACATACTTATCCACACAAACAGACTAACACAGAAAAATGTTCAACTGAACTATTATACAGGACTAATTAAATCCTAACTACTACCAACATACAAACGGACTTATCTATCAGACTAAGTTAACATGCTTTAATCACAAAATAACAAACTAAAATAAAACAAAGCCAACCCGAGAATGCAAAAAATAAAGGTAGGGAATGAAGAATTACCTTCTTCGGGTGCAGCGAAGTGGGTGCGGGGGGGGGGGGGGGGGGGTCGATGTCCACTCGAACACTACAAACCTCCGAACTTACGCGCGCTTGGATTCGAAACAGTAAAAGGGGAATAAAATACTTAGCGTTTTTGAATCAATATCAAGGAAATTATGAAAAGACTAATATTTTGAGAATTTTGGGCGGCTGAAAACTTGTCCTGCAAATGATTGAAAAAGGATTATTTATAGGAGAAGATTAGGGTTTCTGAGTTCAAAGATTTGGGCGGGATTTTTGGTCAAGGAAAATACTTTTCAAATTAAACGTTAGGGGGCTTTTTCTGTGTAGATTAGAGACAAACGAAGAAGAAAACAAAACCATTAAACTCGTACCCGAAAAAAAATGAAAAAGGGACTAATGAAGAAAGCGATTTTACTTCACAAATGGACGAAGTCCATTAAAATGCTCTCAGATTTGGAAGCAGAAGACTGGAAAAGAAGACAAAATCCAAACCTTTAAACGTTGACATTCTGGACCGATCATTAAATTCTTTCCTAAGATGGCCATGCATGGCCTGGAGGAACGAAAGACGCCTGCGATTTTGCCATTTTGGTCGAGAAGCGTAGGGGAGATAGAGGGTAGAGAGAGAGATGAGGGGGCAAAAACAAACAATCCTTTGCACTGAAAGGGGAATGGACAAACTGTCCACGGCGAAAGGGCAGCAGGGTTATGCTATGAATGGTGAGAGGAGAGGAAGGAGAAGGGCAGGGGAGGGGGGTTGCGGCGCTGTGGAGAAGGGGGAAATGAAACCCTAGTGGTTTCATTTCTATTTTGAACGAGACAGGTCGGGGCTGGTGGGTTTTGGGATGGTCTGAAAAATTGATGGTTAATTGGGCTCAAATTTGGGTTCTAAATTAAATAAAAGCCCCCCTTTTCCATTAATGATGTATATTAATGTATGCTAAATGTTACTTAATGCGTATTTATTAGCGCTCGGATAAAATAAGATTATACGATAGTCGTGCAATAATATCTTGAAAATTCAACAATAAATAAACGCCACCATTCAATTGCGCAAAGTAAATGCGATGCATGTGCGTAAGATGGTAAAATGATTATAATGCGAATTGCAATGATACCGGTAATAATAATAATAATAATAATAATAATAATAATAATAATAATAATAATAATAATAATAATGATAATAATAGAAATTACAATAGCTGGTGAATGCAATCGAATAATGAAACGCCGATTTTAATAAAAGCTAATAATTATAGTAGATTATTATTTCTTAAATTGCCTAAAATACTAGGGATGTAAATAGATATTTAGGGAAGGCGGGACAAAATTGGGTGTCAACACCTTCGATGCTGAAGCAGAGTTGAACGCATTTGTACCCATTCGGCCCTGTCTTTTTACTCCGTCCCCACCGGATGCAAGTTGATCCGGTTTTTACCTTATACAGATAGTCCCCACACTTTTCGGATCAGAGTTTCACCGAAGTGACGGAAAGTGGAAAAGACTCCTCCGGTGATTTCCTTAACAAATTCATTCTTGCCTCGAAAATAAGCGGGAACTGTAACATCTCTTCACGCCTCGTCCTTCTGACTTCGGCCACGTGTCACATGCTGAATGGCCAACTTCGGATTCCGCCTCAGGCTCACGTCGCTTCAAATCACATCTCATTAAATGTTGGACACGTCTCATTTCTCGCGTGGCTGGCTTTGGTAACCGTCACGGTGATCCGTCTATATAAGGGAGTTCGCATTTTTTACTTTTCACTTTCATCTTTTCTAAACTTCGCCTCTTTGCTTAATCCACTCCGTGATCTCGTAATCTCCTTATCTTCTACCATCAAGTCTTCAAATCTTCATCCTTTTAAAACTAAACCTTGATATCTTTCAAGCCTAGGCCTTCATACCTTCATCCCAACCTTCAAATATTCATCCTAAGGCTTCATATCTTCATCCAAGCGTTTAAATCTTCATATTCACCGTTCATAAATTCATACTCGATCAAAATGTCGACAAACACCGACTCTGCTTCCCAGAACAAACCCTCGGTTTCTTCACCGAATGCCGAACCTGTTACCAAACTAAGGGGTAAAGTACTTTTTCAACCGACGGCCAAAGACATAATACCATCAAAGCCCAATTTTAACCATAAATTTGCTGTTGAAAAAGCAATGCAGACTTCAGACCGGGGTTTTGATGTAAGACGTTATCCCTTATCGACCACATAAGAGCATTTTCCCCGAGTTCGGGCTGAGTGTGGCTGGGACAACCGCCCCGTATAACTTTTTGCTCCTGGTGATGATGAATCCATCACAGACTTCAAAGAAGGGTTTCTATACGTTTATAGGTATCCGTTCACGAAGTTCAACCCTCCGATTGATCCAGTTATTCTTGAGATGTGCCGAACATATAATGTGTGCCTTGCCCAGACTGGCTCGAATATCTGGAGGGTCATGGCCTGTCTTCGTTTTTTGGCTAATAATGTCAATCAAGAATTCACGTTGGCATACTTCATTCGGTTATATTGTCCGAGAATCTTTCGCGGGGTGTGATAAAGGTCTCATAACGAGGCAAAAATCCCAATTTTTCCAGCGTTGACGAGGACAGGGATAGAGGCTGGCTCAAGCGTTTTGTCCTGGTTAGGACCACGGACATTAAATCGGCCGATTATATGCCTTTTCCTGAAAAGTGGAACGACAAACTTAAGTTCCTTAGATTTGCCTTTTCCACGTACCTTCGAGCGTTTCTTCTTCACCTTTTTTATTAATTTTTTAATTTTTTCAATATTTCAACCGAAGCGTGGCTTCCACCCACTATTCCGGGTTTTGACGAATGGATCAAAGCAATCATCGATCAACATTTACATGAAGAACGGAGATGCGCAGATTTGTCCCGTGACCGGTGGGTTGCACAAAACCACGGTAATCTTTCCTTTCTTTTGACCCTTGTCATATTTTTCCTCTCTAGTCCTTTTTTCATTTAATCTTCCGATACCCAGGCTTGGGTAAAGGTTCTATGGAACCATGATCGACACCAGCGGACGAACCCGCAACATCGGGTGAGGATTTTGACATAGCAGGGTCAACTCGGCTTATTGCTGTGGCTGAAAAGAAAAAAAGGAAACCCTCAACCAAGGGCCAAAAGAAGAAGAAAGGGTGGAGGGAAGATGTTCGAGGTCTGAGGGACGAGACTGAACCCGACATAATGACTCGAAGAGTCGAGTCAAGACCCTTCGTTGCTGCTATTACCGGGTTCAAGACTGCTCCGGTCGAGGTTTCAACTCCGATTACAGGTGGGGAGGATGAGGTTCCTTTTCCTTCAGTAACCGAGTATATCTAAGCTCCGATTCCACTAAGGTCTGCTGAATTTATTGATATTTTAGGTGATGCCTCACCCGGGGTAGCGCCTTTGGTAAAAAAGCCTAGAAGGACTGGCCCAACTTCAGGGACCGAGACGGCCAAAAGGGTTGAAACGGCTCAAGAGGTCGAGATTACAACGGCTACCGACTTACCGCCAAGTGTCGAACCAGCTACTGCGGCCGAGGCAAGGACAACAGTTAACACAGCTCCGGTTTCATCTCCTGCTCTTTCTTCGGGACAGGAGAACCTCGATGATATGCTCGCCGATACTCCTCCCACTACGAGAGAAGCTTCAGGGTTTGGTCACCTCCGTATTCCTCGAGCAACGAGGGTTGCCAGTCTGTCTACTGAGTCAGGTTCGAGATCGAAACTTGTTGATATTTTTCGGGCCCCGTGTGTAGAACTGAGGAGGACGAGGTCAGCCGTAGTCACCGTCCCCGAGGACTGCAACTTTTTATCTCGTCCCGTGGGGGTCACTAGTTATCTAATACCTCTTGTTTCATATTCGGATAAGGAGAAGATGGAAGGACTCCCTTGGCAATGCCTTATAAACGAGGGCATGAATGCTGGCAATATGGTAAGAATTTTTACGACATCGATGTACGATTCTTCATTTTCGTCTATTGATTTTTATAACTTCATTTGCCGATTTTTATAACTTCCTTTGTTTTACTTTTGCAGAGTGTTGTGCTCGTGAATGAAGGCTTCGTCCGAGACCAACACTTAGTGGATGATTTGAAGGCCCAGCTGGATGCTCAGGGTCGGAAGATCGAGAAGTTCAAACTTCTCTTGCAGGAAAAAGAAGATCAACTGAGCGGAGTAGTCGCTCCCCCGAATCTTTAATCCGAGCTTGAGGACGCCAAAGCTGAGAATCTCCATTAAAGGTTGAACTCGACGATGCAGTTGAACAGATGAAGGTCCTGGATGAGGATAAGAAAAACCTTAGCCGAGAGAACGCTAATTTTTCTACCAAACTCGGTGAGTTTGAGGACACTATCGCCTAGCTAAGAGGAGCGCTTAACTCGGTTAAAGTCGATACCGAGAAAGTGATAGAAAGGTCCAGGTAGCTCGAGGTTGAGAGGGCCATGGAGAAGGAGAAGTTGAGGTAATTGAGGAGAAGGCCGAGAAACGAACTCGGGTTAGTGAGGAGCTTAAGAGTCAACTCGACAATACTATTACGGCCAACGATGCTCTTCATACCGAAGTGGCATCCGTCAATGAGGTTCGACTACTCTAATTGACGTGAAGTCCGAGTTAGAGGAGAAGCTGAAGAAAGCTCAGGCTGACCTGGTGGAAGCTTGTAAAGATGTAGAGGTCGCCGAGGCTCGTTCTACCCTTCTAGTTGAACATGAGCGGTGGAAGTCCCGAAGGGTTACACTCGAGCAGGTTGGACGAGATTTGGAAGATATCTCTGCTCGCATACTCGATGCGAGGATGATCGAGGTAAAGCTAAGAAAGCTCTCGAGGATAGCTTCAGGATGATTCAAAAAAGACCATATCTGGGAACTAGGGTTCTTCTCACATTGAGTAAAATAGGGCCTGTACGAGCCTTTTTTGTTTTTCATCATGTAAAAAAAAATCCTAAGTGTAAAGCTTCGGTTTGCTATGCCATATATGAAATGCATATTTCCCTATTACCATTATTGTTTTCGATCTTTGAGTTGAATATAATTTATGATATTTTCATTGTACGTTTGCTTCGTAATGAGTGACCGAGACTTGGCCCTAAGCTTTTTATCTGAATTGAGCCAATCTTAACTCATCGGTTATGGGATTCTGTTCGGTTTACCTCTTGACCGAAGTCTTATAGATGGTTTTCCCACGGGGCCTTTTTATGCTTCTTGACATCGGACGTCTCCGAATCACCTCGGGCATTTAAGTCGAGGTCTTTAATTATTTGACCTTCTTCCAAATTATTTGTTTTTAGTGGGTTAGGTTCAGGTACCATAACCTTTGTGCCTTTGTCACTTTTATGACGGCAGTCCCCATTCGTGTGTTGAAAGGGAATTGGGCTCGGTTAACTATAACCTTTTTCCCTTTGTCGATCTTATGACGACAGTCCCCAGTCGAGGGTTATATTTAATCAAAAGAAAAAATTTAGGACATACTTTTTTGAAGTATTTATCTTTATATTTCAGATGCTTATCTCGTACAAAACTACGGATTTCACCCGATCCTTTCAGCTCTTTGTCATAGCAACACTACCCGGGCACGATTCGTTCGATCATTTGGCCCTTACATTGAAACCTAACACAAAAAGATTCGGTATTTAGAAAAAACAAAAATTGTTCGGGTCTTGACTTCGTTTCGATGAGGTCTTCTTCGGTCTTAGTGGGGATATAGTAGTCCCCTAGTGTTTTTTGGAGAAGTATGGACAGGGAAACACTATCTATTCCCCAGTGTTTATCTAGCTTCAGACTTTCGGGCTCTTAGCCTCATCTTCATAGGGTAACACGCTATACTTGTTGCCTCGTTAAAACCCTTGCCTAAAAACCCACTTCGGAATAAAATCGGGCTAAGGAAATGAGTGCAACGCGTGCTTTCAGACCTAGTTCTAATACCTTCGGAATTTATCTCGATATGACTTCTGCAAAAAAGGATAGGTGAGAATTTTTAAATTAATCACAAGTGTTAATGGACCATACCTCAGCAATAATATTTCTTCAAATGAGCCATGTTCCAGTTGTTATGTAGCCGTTGACCGTCTATGGGTTCCAACTGATACGATCCCTTGCCCGTTATTCCGGTTACCTTATATGGCCCTTCCCAGTTCGGGCCCAATTTTCCATCATCGGGGTTCGTAGTGTGCAGGGTAATTTTTCGGAGTACTAAGTCCCCCACTTGGAAATGTTGAATATTTGTCCTTCGGTTGTAGTACCTCTCCATTCGCTGCTTTTGAGTTGCTAAACGGACCATCGCATTTTCACGTACTTCGTCCGTTAAGTCAAGTCTTACGGCTGTAGCTTCTTGTTTGTCCCGTTGGTGGCGTATTGGAACCGCAGGCTCAGTTCACCAGCTTCTATAGGGATTAGAGCCTCGGCCCGGTAGATTAATGAAAATGGCGTTTCTCATGTGCTTGACTTTGACGTTGTTCTGTAGGCCCATAATACCTCCGGTAGCACTTTCTTCCATTCATGCTTTGACGTCTCTAACTGTTTCCTTAGATTTTGAATTATGATTTTGTTCGTGGATACCGCCTTTCAATTTGCACTCAGGTGATACGGAGTTGACATAATATTTTTGATCTTCAACCCTTCGAGGAAGTTATTAACTTTATTTCCAATGAACTGAGGGTCGTTATCACAAGTTATCTCGGCCGGAATGCCGAACCGACAAATGATATGATCCCATATGAAGTTAATAACCTCCTTCTCTCTAACTTTCTCAAAAGCCTGCGCTTCAACCTATTTCGAAAAGTAATCAGTCATAAATAAAATAAAACGAGCCTTACCTGGGGCCCATGGAAAAAGACCGACGATATCCATTCTTCACTTCATAAATGGCCAAGGGGACAAGACCGGGGGCAATAACTCCCCCGGCTGGTTTATCATCGGCGCATGTTTTTGGTACCCATCACATTTACGGACAAAGCTTTTCGCGTCCTCCTCCATTTGGTTCCAATAATACCCTGCTCTGATGATCTTCTGAACCATGGCTTTGGCACTAGAGTGGTTACCGCAGGTTCCTTCATGGACTTCTCTCATCACATAGTCAGTTTCTCCGGGTCCCAAGCATTTAGCCAGGGGCCCGAAAAAGGACCGGAGATATAACTGATCGTCTACCAAACAGAATCGGGCCGCTTTGGTTCGAAGAGACCTTAATTCTTTTGGTTCGTTTGGGAGTTTTCCATCGCGCAAGTAGTCGATGTATTTGTTGCGTCAATCCCATGTCAGACCCATTGCATTTATCTCAGTATGACCATTTTCCACTACCGAGTTCATCAATTGGACGACCGTGCCAGAATTAAACTCTTCTGCTTAAACCGAGGAGCCTAAGTTGGCCAATGCATCAGCGTCGTTGTTCTGCTCCCTCGGTACGTGTTGCATAGTCCATTCTTTAAACCGATGCAATACTACTTGAGCTTTTTCCAAGTATCTTTGCATTCGTTCATCCTTGACCTCGAAGACTCCATTGACTTAGTTTACGACCAAGAGAGAGTCACATTTTGCTTCGATCACTTCGGCCCCCAAACTTCGAACCAATTCTAAACCTGCAATCATAGCCTCATACTCAGCTTCATCGTTAGCCAATTTTATAGTTTTGATTGATTGTCTAATGACGTCACCGGCGGGGACCTTAAGAACAATGCCCAACCCGGAACCTTTTAGGTTCAATGACCCGTCTATATGCAGAGACCAGATAGCCTAAGCCTTACCCGAGGTTAACAAAAGCTCTTTCTCTACCTCGAAGATCATGGCGGGGGTAAAGTCTGCTATAAAATCGGCTAAGATTTGAGATTTAATAGCTGTTCTAGGCTTATATTTGATATCATATCTGCTAATCTCTACGGCCCATTTGGTCAACTTACCCGATAACTTCGGTTTATGCATGACATTTTTAACGGGTAAGTAGTTACTACACATATGGGATGGCATTGAAAGTAAGGTTTTAGCTTTCTCGAAGTACTCACCAATGCCAAAGCTAGATTTTCGAGGTACGAATAATGGATCTCCGCATCTCCTAATGTCCTACTCACATAATAGATTGAAAATTGCGTACCTGCTTCCTCTCGGATCAGAACGCCGCTTACCTCCACCTCGGATACTGCTAAGTATAGAAATAGTTGTTCATCTGCCTTCAGTGTGTGTAGAAAGGGCGGGCTAGACAAGTATTGCTTCAATTCTTGCAAGGCCTTTTGGAATTCCGGTGTCCAAACGAAGTCATTATTCTTTATTAACAGGGAGAAGAAACTGTGACTTTTATTTGATGACCTCGAGATGAACCTTAGAGCTGTTATCCTTCCGGTTAGTCTTTGTACTCCCTTGACATTGTTTACAATTTTGATGTCCTCAATGGCTTTGATTTTGTCCTGATTAATTTCAATTCCTCGGTTTGATACCATAAAGCCCAAAAATTTACCGAATCGAACTCCGAAAGCACACTTCTCCGGGTTTAGCTTCATGTTGAATTTACGGAGTACATCGAAGGTATCCTGCAAATGTTTTAAATGGCCCTCTGTTTCCAGGGACTTGACTAATATGTCATCAATGTAAACTTCCATTATTTTACCTATCTGTTATTCGAACATTCAGTTAACTAGGCGTTGGTAAGTTGCTCCGATTTTTTTTAACCCGAATGACATGACATTGTAACAATAAGTCCCATATCGGGTAATAAAAGAATTTTCTCTTGATCCTCCGGGTTCATCCGGATCAGGTTGTACCCGGAGTAAGCATCAAGGAAACTTAACATCTCATGCCCGGCTGTCGCATCAATCATTCTATCGATGTGAGGCATAAGGAACGAATCCTTTGGGCATGCTTTGTTTAGATCTTTATAATCAACGCATATTTTAAATTTGTTACCTTTCTTCGGCACCACAACGACGTTAGCTAGCCAGTCCGCATATTTTACCTCTCGGATAGAACCAATTTTCAAAAGCTTCGTTACCTCATCTTTGATGAAGGCATGTTTGGCCTCTGCCATCGGTCTTCTTTTCTGCTTTACCGGAATAAATTTTCTATCGAGGCTGAGCTTATATGTTGTTACTTCTGGTGGTACACCTGTCATGTCTATATGGAACCACGCAAAACAATCGGCATTAGCTTGAAGAAATTTAATTAATTTTCTCCTGAGCTCCGAGCTTAACCCCGTGCCTAGGTATACCTTTCTATTTGGAAAATGCATAAATAAGATGATATGTTCCAACTCTTTCACGGTAGATTTGGTTGCATCCGAATCATTCGGTAATACGAACAACTTGGGCATACCGAAATCATCCTCTTTACTACCCAGGTCCGTTTTCTTCTGCTCCCCTTTCGAGCCCGCATTCTTTAATTGCTATTTGGTGTTCTTATCTTTATTTGGCTCGTTATCTCTTTGAACTGGTTTCTTTGAAACAAAAGGAGCTTCTTCGACCGCGAACATTTCCCTTGCTGCGGGTTGCTCGCCACGGACAGTTTTTATCCCTTCCAGGGTGGGAAACTTCAACATTTGGTGTAATGTCGATATTACTGCCCTCATGCTGTGAATCCATGGTCTGCCAAGTAAAGCATTGCATTTCATATCCCCTTCGATGACGTAGAACACTGTCTGCTGTATAGTCCCGTCAATGTTGACCGACAAAGAGATTTCTCCCTTCGTAGTTTCACTTGCCATATTGAATCCACTAAGCACCCGAGCTACCGGAACGATCTAGTCCAGTAATTTTAGTTGCTCCACCACTCTCCATCGGATAATGTTGGCCGAACTACCTGGGTCAATCAAAATACGTTTAACCTGAGATTTTAAGAAAAGAATTGAAATTATCAATGCATCATTGTATGGCTGAATGATGCCTTCTGCATCCTCGTCGTTGAAGGAGATGGAACCCTCGGGCGTGTAATCCCGGGTCCGTTTTTCTCGTACAATCGAGACCTTTGTTCTTTTCATCACCGGTCCTCATGGTGCATCCGTTCCTCCGATTATCATATTGATCACATGTTATGGTTCCACGGGCTCGGCCCCCTTATGATTTTCCCTTCCTTTATAATGGCTTTTGGCTCGCTCACTCAAGAATTCTCGAAGATAACAATTTTTCATCAACCGAGCCACCTCTTCCCTTAGTTGGCGACAGTCCTCGGTCCATGACCATGAGTCTCCCGGTACTCACACATCACGTTCAGATCAATTTGACCTGGGTCGAATCTCAATAATCTTGGCCATCTGGCTTCTGTGATACGACCGATAGCCGAGACAAGGTATGATGTGTTGATGTTGAAGTTGTACTCTGATAACCTCGGTATATCTCCATTGTTGACCGAACTACCGCCATCACTTTTAAATAACAACCCTTGAATGTTTGACCCACGGTCAGTTCGTTTATCGCCTTTACTCGAGAGATGGCTGGGGCCGCTTCTTGTTTTATCCGACCTAAAACTGGATTTCTCCAATTGAGACTATGGTCAATATATTTCCCTCGATGGCCGTGACTCCAATTCATTATTTCTCCTCGACCTTTCAGAATTTTTGCTTCCATTTACTGGACCCGGGGGGAGATCAAGTTGATCATCTTCTACCCGAATCTTGGACTCGTACCTGTTATGGACATCGCCCAAGTTACTGCCTTGTGTTCCAACAAGTTCTCCTTAAATTTGAATGAGGCAGTTGAGCTTCGAGGATTGAGCTCCTTAGTGAAAGCTTGTGCCGCCCATTCTTCCGAGACCGGGGGAAGTTCCATCCGTTCCCTTTGGAACCGATTCACAAATTCACGTAGCAGCTCATTATCCCTTTGGGCAATCCTAAAAATATCCGCCTTTCTGGCCTGTACCTTCTTGGCCCCGGCATGGGATTTAATAAACGCATCTGCGAGCATCTCGAAGGAAGTGATGGAATGCTCGGGCAGATGGTCGTATTAAGTCAATGCCCATTTGGACAGTGTTTCACCAAACTTTTTCAGCAATACCGACTCTATTTCATCCTCTTCAACATCGTTGCCTTTTATGGCACAAGTGTACGAGGTCACGTGCTCCTACGGGTCTGTGGTCCCATCATACTTTGGAATATTCGGCATCTTGAACCTCTTCGGGATTAACTTTGGGGTCGCACTCGGAGGGAAAGGCCTTTGAATGTATCTCTTTGAATCCGGTACCTTCAAGATCGGGGGTGTTCACGGGATCTGATTCACACGAGAGTTATATGTTTCCACTCCTTTCTCCGTTGAATCAACCCGCTTTGCCAAAGTCTTGAGCATCTTTAAAACCTCAGTAGATGAACTAGCTCCGGATCCGTTGCTCTTGACTATCCTTGCTTCCTCCCGCCTTGGTTCGGTAACCCCTTTTGGCTTTGCTGAAGCTGCTCTGTCGTCTTTGCTCTGAAGTTGAGCTATGGCAACCCCTTGTTCGGCTATGGCGGTCCCTGGTTCCTGCAACATTTCAAATATTAAACATAAGTTATTCTCATTTGGCATATTCGGTGTTTTCCGGCCTTGATCCCGAGACAAAGTAATTGAGTTATGAGTATTCAAAGGATCTGTAGCCGGAAGGGCGGCATTTTCCTGATTGACGGTATTCTGCCGGTTGAGGTCTTCTCTCGAGTTGACAGCATTTGGGTCGGCTGGATCCGCAGGTGGGTTTCGTAACCCGTTGTTGTTCTCGTTTTCAGCAACTATCTCGTTGTTGCTCACATGACCGGAGTGACCGCTGCTTGCTATTTCGTACGTTTTCTGTGCAAATCTGCAAATTCTTCAAACAGTAAGTGAAAAAAGAAGTAGCAAAGATTAAACCACCTCTATTATCCTAGGCCCCACGGTGGGCGCCAAACTGTTTCCCCCCAAATAGTGGATAATAATTAAATTTGTAAGTGGTGCATAGGATATGTGGTTAGATTTAATAATAATGTAAGATAGTACCGAGTAGACAATGTTATAAATTAATAAGTAATGGCAATAGAAACTAGAGAGGAAAGAGTTATCCAATGTTGTGTGTTAGTCTGGTGTGGAATGAACTTCCTTTAACCGGGCCAAATTACTTGAAGATATTATTCTGATCCTCAGCTGATTACAATTTTGTGAATAGTGAAAAAGCTAACCTAAAAAAGGAAGGGATTGCCCTCTATTTATAGGTAATAATAGATGGGCCTTAATACAATGCCAAAAAAGTCTTTCTAGAAAAACCCTAAAATGGATAAGGCTGTCCGTACGGTCTGACACCGTATCGTTGTCAGTGCAGATGGCGAAACTATTTAGTGACGCGTGGCCGCTCCACAACTAATTATTCGGTCCTACATCGAATACGCTAATTTGCGTTCGGATATACTGTGCCCGGTAAAATACCTTCAATGCTGAAGCAGAGTTGAACGCGTTCATACCCATTCGGCCCTGTCGTTTTACTCCGGTCCCACTAGATGCAAGTTGATCCGATTTTTACCGTATACATATACGCAATCAATCTTCGAGCTTCAAGAGATCCGCAACAAAAACTGAAACACTACCAATTCAACACCAATCTCACATGATAGTTCCCAAATGTATATAGTTTTAAACTGTTTCCTCTTTTGTTTATGTATAGTCACGACTTTGTTAGAAAAGGTTAAGTGTTAGAGACGGGGCAATTCGCAGTAATGCCCTTATTTTGGGGTGGTCTTTAATTTTTGCCAATCAAAATGAAAGTATTTCACTTTTGCCCTTTGCCCAAAACCTCAGGGTTTCGGATTCGAACCCTTGCTCAGGCGAAAAAAAAAATCACTAGGCAGAAGTTGCCCACAAACTCTGCCTCATCGGGCATAGTTTGCTAATTTGCCTGATGGGGTAGTGTTTGCCTGCAAACTATGCCTTAAGGTTTGCAGGCAAACTATGCCGTAGCAAACTCTACCTGATAAGATATAGTTTGCAAGAAACTTTGCCCCATCAGGCATGCAAACTTTGCCCCATTAGTATAAGTGTTAGTTTGCAATCATCTGTCATAATCCCATAGTAGTCCTCTGCATTGAAGATAACTATCTTGATCTGCAAGGTAGTTAGGTTATATTATACTAATGTGCATACGAGCCAAAATTAAATATGTTCGTTCGTACACTATACTTAAACAACAGCTTAACAAATCCCTCAATTAGATAGTTATACGAACCAACATGGGTACAAGATAGTCATACACTTATGCCTTAATTTTGCCTTCAGAACTTTCCCTTAAGGCAGAATTTTACGTTCAGACAAATTATGCCTTAAGGCAGAGTTTTGAAGACAAAATTCTGCCTTGCGAATTCAAATCTCTGTCTTGCGATTTTTTTTTTTTTTTACTGAGCTGGAATTCGAACCCAGAACCTCGGGGTATTAGGCGAAGGGTAAAAATTAAAGACTACCAATTTGAGGGGAAAAAATTAAAGACCGCCCCAAAGGAAGGACAATCCGCGCAAAAAAAATATTAGAGACGAGTAGTGTTGAGCAGGAGGGCTGGGTTCAAAGCCTTACTTGTTTTGTAATGCTCACTTTGGTAATGAAATAAAGCCCACCAGTTAACCCACTATCTCGTTGGGCTACCTTTAGCAACAGTGGCATGGGCCCAAAAGGCCTTAATCAGCAGTGCACTGTACCCCATGACCCGCGTAACATTTTTGGCGCTAATCTGTGTTTTCCCGCGAACAGTAAAGAGCGCGGGAAAAATTGATTCCTCCTAGGTTATTTCAACAGTCGAGAAAATTAGACAGCCCTACTAAAATCCCAATCCATTTCCTCTATTGTAACTAACATTATCAAATTTTCATTTTCAACAATGGTTTCTTCAACAACAGTTGTTTCAAGGAGAAGAACCCAAGCTCTAAGACCCGCAAGAAATAAGTCCAAATCTAGGAAAATTGTGGAAGATGAATTAAGTGATACGTTATGTGAGAAATGTGGATCTGGAAATTACCCAGCTCAGCTTTTGCTTTGCGACAAATGTGACAGTGGATTTCATCTGTTTTGCTTAAGGCCCATTCTTCCATCTGTGCCTAAAGGCTCTTGGTTTTGCCCCTCTTGTGATGACAACCAAAATCTGACAAGTATGTTCACGAATTTTCATTTTTCATTCGTTAGCATTTTCCTTCTTTTTTTTTTTTTAAATCTTATTTGGTTGTTTTCAACTTTGCTAGATTGAAGTTTGATGTTGGTTGCCTAATCTTTCGTTGTTTGGTGATATGGGTTTTATAGCCTAATATTGTTTGGCTTAAGTAGAGTGAATTTCATCTATTTGATTTCTTGGTATCTAAAATTATGAGTTGACTAATTGATTTCAGAAATTGGTCAGCAAAGCAACTCCCATTGTTGAGAAAAATGTTAATAACCTCTATTGTTAGAACATCCCATTATTGATATTGGAGTAGAAGGGTCCAAATGAAGTGAAATGGAGATGGATGATTCTTATAGCTTTCCCAATTCCCAACTTGTTTGGAATTAAGATGTAATAGTAGTACTATTTATTAATACGAAGTAGTAGTGTTGAACAGAAAATAAGTTGGACAGAAATGATCATCACTGTTTTACAATGCCCTGGTCTCTGCACATGATTATTAAGATTAAATTTGGTACATGTAACAAAATGTGGTCTTCCTTTAAGGAAATAAGGGGGATCCAATGCTTGCTCATACCTAATTTATTAGTGATTGATAAGGTGCTCTTTATCTAATGTGCAGAATTTCCTCTTGTACAAACAAAGATAGTTGATTTTTTCCGGATTCAGAGACCATCAAGCTCAACTAATGAGCTTACTCCGGGCAAAGGTAATTTTTTTTTTTTGAAGAAAGTATCTAATTTATTTGCTCTTAATACTTGAGATCTGATGTGTTGCTTTGTTTTTTGGTTGTTTTTTTTTTTTTTTTGTTAGATTGCCAGAAAAAAAGAAAGCGTAGTAGTAGCTTGGTAAGAACAAAGAAGAGAAGAAGATTATTGCCCTTCAATCCTACTAAGGATCCTACTCGGAGATTGGAACAAATGACATCTCTTGCTACTGCCTTGTTAGCAGCTGGAGCAGAATTTAGTAATGAGCTTACTTATATGGCAGGCATGGCCCCACGATCAGCTAATCATGCAGCACTTGAGCGAGAGGGAATGCAGGTAACATTAAAGAATAAATCTTTAACATTTTAATTGATCAAATGTGTCAGATTTAATCAGACTGGCATGCCAATGCTGAATATGATTCTTAAGAGGGACAATCCTCTAATATCACATGATTCATTTGGCTGACCTCAATTAACTAGACTGAGTATGCTTGATTGACTGAGGGGGAATCCAGAATGTTGCTTGCCATATAACCAGGTTTTTCTATGAAAAGAGTTGAAGTGGCTTACATGGCATGTACCTTTTGTGCGATGCTCAAAATTTTCAAAAGATAATATTTAGCAACTTCGTATGCCCACTGCAGAAAGGATAAAACTACAAAAAGAGAAATTGTGGAAAGATTTTTAATTTCTTTGTATTTAGAAAAAAAACTCAAGTTCTTTAGCATGAACTTTGAATTGCCTATTTTTCAAATCTTAAGGCTTCTGTTATTAAACTCCAGGTGTTATCGAAAGAAGATACAGAAACTTTACATTTGTGCAAGAACATGATGAAGCAGGGTGAATGGCCACCGCTCATGGTTGTTTTTGATCCCAAAGAGGGGTATGTATTTGAACACTACTTTGCTCTCCTTATTCACAAATTATCATTTTTTGTTAATTTCAATATGGGATTCTTCATTTATCTATTTGTTTTCATTTTGTCAGATTTACTGTTGAAGCAGATGTGTTCATAAGAGACTGGACAATAATTACAGAGTATGTTGGAGATGTTGATTACCTGAAGAATCGTGAAGATGATGATGGAGATAGCATGATGACTCTTTTAAGTACTAATGATCCTTCAAAGAACCTTGTGATTTGTCCTGATAAGCGCAGTAATATTGCTCGTTTCATCAATGGGATAAACAATCATACTCCGTATGTTCATCTCCATCAAACATTTGTGTGCTTTTTGAACTTACTATGATATCTCATGTTTATAAATCATATCAATCACACATCATCACTCAGTCCAGCATCCAGGTGTTCTTTCTGGTGGAATGAAACTGACCTTTTCGTTACAAAATTATACAAAGTACTTGTCTTTGAATATGGAGAACTTAAATTTTATAGCAATTCATAATGTTGCAAGCAGTTTAATCTAAAACTGGAGGCATAAGTTAACCATAAGCATGCTAGTGTTAAATTCAAGTATCCCTCGTATATGCATCGTGTTGTTTTTTCTTTTCTTTTGAAGAGTTATCAATGGTATATATTTCTTCTAATGCAGTGATGGGAAGAGGAAGCGGAATGTGAAGTGTGTGAGATTTGATGTTGATGGTGAATCCCGAGTTTTATTGATCGCAAGCAGAGACATTCGAAAGGGAGAGAGGCTATATTATGATTATAATGGTTATGAAAACGAATATCCAACAGAGCACTTTGTTTGACCTCATAGGATCCAAAAATCTGTTAACTGATTTGTCCAGATTTTGTTTCTAAACTTTTTGATTTATTGATCTGCGGTGCCATGTAAACACAAGGGCAAGGTGGAGGGGTATAGGGGAAGGATTGTCTTGGGTGCACCAAATGTAAAGGATTCCTTGTTTTTGGTCTAATGATCCATTCTCACATTATTCAAGATATTTTGTGGCCTCATTAACTTGACAAGTCGAGAAAGCTTTTGTGTACAAATATTAGCTACCATTTGATTCATTTTGTAATTTCTGCAAGTTAATCTACTGATTTGTCTTGGTCCTGGTGTTCTCATAAGATGCTGATCGTTTTGTAACTCAGAAGTTCCTTAAGCTCTCCAAGCAGAAATTCTATTGTTGAACTTTAACATTTTGATTAATATCATAGACTTGTTGAATACACCACAAGTTTCATCTCTACTTAGAGCCTGTTTGGATTGGCTTATAAGTTGGCTTATAAGCTGTTTTTAGCTTTTTTGAGTGTTTGGCTGACCAGCTTAAAGTCATTTTGTGTTTAAAATAAGTTCAAAAAAATAATTGAGTCCATTTGACTTAACTTATCTAAAGCAGCTTATAAGCTGAAAACAACTTATAAGCCAAAAAAAATAAGTTGGACTACCCAACTTATTTTTTTTGGCTTATAAGCTGTTTTCAGCTTAAAGGCATAAGCCCATCCAAACAGGCTCTTAGTATTGTTTCATCTGAACAACTGAACAATCATTGCAGCCATCTTTTTGTGAAGCTTAAAGTTAGACATGTCAAGCATATGCATAGACATGCTTCTGGTTAAATGCCCATGTAATTGGTTTTGTGGCCTGGTTCTTATTGTTTTTTCGTCCTTGTGACATCAAAGTGGTTCTCCAGTGAATACATGAGGTGCATCAGTAAAAGAATTCATTCCATGTTGAGAAGGAGAGAATTCTTCTCTTAAGAGTTCCTTTAGTTCTTGCAACATTTCTCGGGCAGATATACTGCATTACCGGACCAGATCTTTTCCGTGCTGTCTTCATCAACCAACTTATACATTCTGTGCACATGACTTGCCCTTTATATTAGTTTTAAGATTCATTTACGTGGGGTTATTGATTTATATTTTGATTTATGTTTTATATTTATAAACAGCAATAGAAACTGTTGTATTATATGACTTATCCTATTTTTGTAAGTTGTTAGTTCATGACTTCATTCTAAGTTACAGTTGATTCTTAGTAACCTGACATTGTAAAACTTTTTTGTGTAGGGGATAAAATTCATAAATGGCCATTGTTATGCAGTTTCAATACTTTTAGAGAGTGGTTATTTTTCAAAGATAGGGCCGAAAAGTCTTTAGTGGACATCATTTCTACAGGCAGATTGAGGTTCTGAATTGTGACATCTAATCCATCTTCCCCTTTTTAGACTTGAATGGGCTTTCAAGCCCAGAATGAGTCTGAAACTTTTGTAAAACTCCAAGTGCATGGAGCCCAATTGATTGCAAAACAATTTGATTCTTTGGAAAAATTCACCAGATCCAAGACAAGTACTGGGCAAAATGTACCAGGATAAGAAGAAGTTGGGGCTCAATGTCAGTAGTCCATAAAAACGCTTTAAACCTATGATTATAATGATCTATATATATAACTGCATGCAGAAAGGACCACCCTATGGCTCTGAATGTTTTAAAACCGAACCAAACAGAAATATAGAATAGAGTGGTGAGTGGTCCTTTATTAATTAATAGCTTACCATAATCAGTCACCACTGTAGCTGGACTTCACACAAACATAGACAGAGACAAAGTAGAAGACAGCATAGAACAGTTGTCTCATTTACTGCCTTTTACATCTTTATGTAACTTATAATCTCGATCCATTCTAATTTATGTGACACGCTTTTCTTTTTAGTCTATTCTAAAAGAATTGACACTCCTAAATTTAGAAATAATTTCTCATTTTACTCTTACTGTCAAGCTTTTATAACCACACAATTTATGACATACTAAGGCCATAAATTTCAAAAGTATTCATTTCTTTTCTTTAAAATCTATTTAAACTATCACATATAAATTGGAACGGAGAGAGTAGTATATAATTTTAAGCCGTTGATTTTGATCAGTGTTTGTGTTATTGTGCCCACAACAATTTTAGTACGTGGTCCAGAAGGAGTAATTTTTGTGTACTTCGATTCTCATGTTGCGTTGCCAGTGGGAAAAAAATTTCACCAGTGGACCAAAAAAAGAAAAAAGATCCCAGAGATTTTGTAATCAGAAAAAAAGCTCATATCCCCAGGAAGAAAGAGGACTTTGTCAACTATCATTACTCAACATATACATAATGCTCAAACAGCCCCCCTTTATGTTTTTCTTCATCCACTGCAGTTACTGTTATGTCCCTCATTATTTAATTTGTTTGTTTTCTCCTCTATCAGAAACTATATGAAAGAGTGCCCTCTTTTGTTGCTTTTCCCTTGTTTCTTTTTTGTTTATCTAGTAATGTACGTACATTGTTGGTTTCTTAAATTTTTCTGACCATAAATCATGATAGATTGTTCTTTGTACCTTTTTTTTTCCCTCCAGTTTGGTCTTGATTTTTTTTGGTCGAAGTTTAGTCTTGATTAATTGCTTCAGAATTGTATTTAAATTGGAGTATACATCTAGAGCATAAAGATTTTATGCATTAGGGGGTGTAACAATAATACGCGAATTTATCAAGGATTTAAGATATGTTTGTCTTTAGATACTTCTATAAGTTTGTTGCTAATACACATCACACATTCTATCCTGTCTAAAATAATACATGGATTCCCGTAAGTTATACCAGAATTAGTAATGCAACGTTAGGTTTTCAGTATTAAACAGCTAAACTCCAAATAATTAATAACTTCTGTGGAGTTTAATACTAATAACCAAACGCTAGATTATTATATGAGAATTAGTAGAGAATTTATAACTTTTGTTAATTAATTTTGTAAATATCCTTACTTTGTTCATGCATAGAATTAGTCATCACTCTTTCAGTGCATGGACATTTCATTTGCTTGCTTCAGTTTTAAGGCAAGATAATGCATAATGACATAGCTTATACAAATTACAAATTATACAATGCACAACTAATCACCAAGGAGGGTAAAAATCTATTCACACGGATGTTTACACGAAGTCAAAGAATGTAAAACATGTCTTACATAGACATTTATTAAGTCATGGTTATGGGATATACATTTTCACTTAGATTTGTTGAGATTTAAGGTTAATTATTTAGTTATGTGTAAGCACCCAGTACAAGTAAATATTTACCAATAAAGAGTTTATTTAGTTGTTCAATTGAACCTAAAAATATAAACATAAACCAGACACTTCAGTCACAGGACAAAACGAAACAGATAAGAGTTGGATTTAGTTGTCTCTTTATACATAGAGGTGAATTGCAAAAGCAAATTCAGGTTAAAAAAAGAAAAGGCCAGGCCCATGCAAATGCTTAAGGACAAAGTGGGTAGTGGGTAAACATCCTAATTAACATTCTCAGAGAAATGCAGCCATCAAAAAAGGCCCACCCAAAATCATCCACCACCCATTATCCCTTTGTTTGGTGGAAAACGTGTACGTTTCCACCTTCATTTCCACCTCTTTTTTTAAAACTGAGCTGCCGCTACTTGTATACAAAAATACAATTCACCTTCAAATATGATAAGCTTAAAAAGCCCGCTAAAAGAATATTAGAATTAGCTATAAAATTCATCGCTAATCTATCGCTAAATTCTAACAGGATTTTATGATAATTCATCGCTAATCTGTTGATAAATAGAATTAGTAACGCAATTTTACTATTTAGTGACATAAATTGTGCGCTGCTATTTTTTTTTTGGGTAGTGTTGTGTTACTATTAAACAACTAAAATATAAGAATTGAATCTTCTTTACACTATCTATATCTATTTATGGGTTGGCATTTTTTTGTTTTTGTCTACCTACTCAAATACAATTTTCTATAAAAACCCAAGGTCGCTTCATTCAATGTTTAGTTGGTTCTTTTGTTTGCTCATTTCTAGGCTTATTTTGACCCTTTCTCCCAAGAGGATCTTGGGGGATTTTCTACTCTTATAAACTATAGAGTATATACCAATTATATCCCAAAGTCAACTAATAATTGGACTTGGATTTTGGCAGCAATGTTCATTGCATAAGGCTCTCATGGTTAAGTTTCTTGGTTCAATTCATCTTAGCATTTAGAGTAGAAAATTGAATTATCCCATCAAAGAATGTCTTGGGATCCACTTATACACAAAGGTAGTTAAACCGGTTGGCCTTGTTAAATGTCACTAGAATCTTGCATGAATGCCGACTGTAACAAAGACATTATATTCTTTTCTAACTGCTGCATGAACATTTCGATATTATGGAGTTGTAAATAACTAATTTTGCACGGTTGGACAATCCAATTAAAAAATAACTAAGGTAAAGGTTCATATTTTCCCTTAAATTTTATAAAACAATTTAAATTTGTTATCCGTTAATAACTGGATCAAATCTACGTACCCTTACAGTTTGAAAATTTGAGCTAGATTTGTCCTTATTGACTAATAGCATAGACTTTTCCAACACGTGGACCTTCTTACAAAAGAAATATTTACTCCCTTCACACATATTGCATGTCTTTGCTTGATTGAACATGAAATTTATGAATATAAAGAAGATTTTTGAATATTATAGTTTTAAATTAAAGCTCCATCGAACATATCAAAGATACCCTTTGTATATAGTAGTTTTAAATATGACAGTGTCATTCCTTTATATGAAGGAGCCTTATCAAGAGTAAAATGTGAATGTTAGAAATTAAGAAAAACTTACTAAATATAGAACGGTTATATTTGTTTTAAACATACTAAAAACGAAAAGTACAACATATAGAGTATATATTCAGTGCAAGTGACTAAGTTATGTCTCGATGGTCAAAAAATATAACACAATCAAATCACTTATTAGGTATTTATACATCAATTTTCATGAAATATATATGTTACTATTTGATAAGGTAAAATTACTACTCCCTCCATTTCTAATTATGTGTCATTGTTTAAATGACACACAGTTTAAGAAAGAAAAAAATACTTTTAAAAATTGGGACTAAAACAAGTTATAGTCTTTTGTGTAGCTATGAATCATCTCATTAAGAGTAAAATGAGAAATTTAAAGCTAATTTTCTTTAGATATAGACTGATGATGTTTTTTTGGGGACATACCATAAATGAAAGTGCATCACATAAATTGTGATAGGTAGAACAATTATTTGTTATCATAATAAACTATACCGCTGGTATAAAAAGAGTTTAAGTAATATATATAGTCAGATAAAATATTTTTATATCATCATATTATTTTCATCTGTTGAGAGAAATATATTTATTTTTAAGATTTAAAATCTCATAATTGAAGGGGGCGGACCGCGGACCTATAGATATTATTTGGACAACCTAATATTATAAAAGGCAAAGGAGTGCCCTCGGTGGAAGATAATATGTGGGAAGCAAGACTGAGATAGTTTGGGCATGTGAAGAGGAGATGAACGGATGCCTCAGTGCGGAGGTGTGAGAGGTTGACTGTGAACAGTTTCAGGAGAGGCAGAGGTAGGCTGAAGAAGTATTGGGGAGAGGTGATTAGACAGGATATGACACAGGTCTAGCTTACCGAGGAAATGACATTAGATAAGAGTTCATGATACGGATTAGGGTAGAAGGTTAGTCGGTAGTTGAACATTGTCCTACTTATCCTTTCATACTAGTTGTCGTAGTGTTGCTGGTAGCTGCTTGTCCATCAATTTCTGCTACTATCTACTGTTTCTTGTACTTTGATTATCATTTTTTTTTTGTGGTAGTTACCACTACTTGTTTTGAGACAGCTTTATCATGCCTTTTATAATATTTTGCCATGACTTTTTATACTATTTTGAACTACTTGTCCTTATGCCAAGGGTCTATACCGAAAACAGCCTCTTTAGACATGAGATTTTATTAGGTATATTGTTGCAGTAGTAGTACAATAGGAGTACTATTAATTATAGTTGTACGGTGAAAGTAGACAGTTCCCCTGAGCGTATGACATGTGACTGACTTTGTTACTTGTAAAAAGCGTCGGCTGGCAATTAGAAAAGAACAAAAGGCATGCGTCACATCACGTGACGTGGCCATTCCCCTTTTCTCTCCCCACTTCACATCTGTTTTCTATACAACCATAGCATATCATCCATAATGAAAAATTCTCCCTTTTTTACCCCCTTCATGATAATCCCACGAAGGAGAACTAGTTATAAAATCAAAAGTATCCATCATGGACAAAATACGCTAAAATTCTTCAAAAGCGTGTTGGAGAAATTTATGTAACATAATAATCTGAGGCGTCTTCCCATCTTTCCAAATCCTCATCTAACAACACATCTACTTAAGTGAAGATAGCTACTGCTCATTAAAATGATGACCACTAAATCGGCACTACTTACATAGATAAAGATTATTCGGGACCCTTAGTTAAATGGGAAAAAAGAGAACTTTGGCCATGTCTTAAATATCCCACCGCGCGGGGGGTGGGGTGGGGGGGGGGGGGGCGCGGGGGTTGAGATATTGTAGAATTTTCTAAGCAGAAATGGGTATATAACCACTTGTTGTGCAGTTAATTAGGTTTTAATTAGCGTTTCAAATTAATTACTTTTAAATATGAAATATTCATTTGGACGATCTTACCTCTAGATAGACTAGAACACAAAAATCTTTTAAAATTTTGAATATATATATCCTGCAAATTTAAAATATAGGGACTTCCGAAAAATGCTTCTGGAACTAGAGCTAAAATATTTATATTTCAAGAAAAATTCCGAGGAAGGGGTCAGGTTGTGGAATTTTCTGGCACTTTCAATGTTTAAATCCACATTTGACAACTATTTCTTATGTTTTAGTCTTCTCTGATGTAACGCAATTTCTTTAAATTATTTCTTTATTAATAAATTTTAGATTTTATTCTACAATAATTTGGCAGAATATAATGCCAGAATGTGTTAACGTTATGAATTACACTTATAAAATTAGCGGGTGGTGATCGTAATACTAATATTTATAACGTGATTTATGTAATGGTAAGATCCAAAATAATATGTAATAAAGTTGAAAAAGACTTGCCTCTGTAAAGACATGGGGTGCTTTCTCCTGTATACTATTCTTAGTTAAACAACACACTAAAAAATGAAAAAAAAAATGTTTTATGTTATGCCAAACAAAAATTATAAAAACCAAATCGGACTGCAAATTTGACAAACCTAACTACACCTACTCTGCAGTAATTTTTAATTTTTTTTGTGTGCGTGTTTTATATCCGCAATCCCTGAAAGTAAATAAGATGTCCACAGCTATCAGACCATGTATTTGGTAATTGAGAGTATATTTTTTCCAATTATTATTGTGAATATCTGTTTATTCTTTGTATGTACAGCCTTTTTTTTTCAAAAGAATTTAAATAATATATATTAATAATATAAAAATAAATTATATTACTCATATAATTTAATCGATAATATAATTTAATTGATTATAAAATATTGTGTTATTTTCTAGGTTTGCATATTAGAATATTTTATAGTGTACGAATGGCTCGGTTCTTCTCAGGCTCCAGTACTCCACCAGCAAACCTTTATCCGGTGTTATGATTTTCTTTCCTTAATGCATGTCTCTCTCTCTGTGGGCGGAAGAGGAGGAGTAAAAAGACACCAAATTACCTTTAGATGCTTATTGGCGTATATATAAGTATAGTTGCGCAGTAAGAACTTTTATTAAGGAGATTCAAAATATAAAAAAGTTTTTTTTTTTTATAAATATAAGAAATAAATACATGAAGAAGTCAAGAGGAATCAATATTTACTGTATTTTTTTTAATTTTTTTTAACTACATAGGGGTGGGAGAAGGGGAAATGCGAAAGACAATTACAACGTTGGGATTCAAATCCTCACCAACAAAATGAGAGTTCAGATAGCCAACCAACTGAGCAACTAAATTCCTACAATATCTACTATATTTATACATATTCGTAAAACAAAATCTTAACCTTGTCTATAGAATGTAATTTTTTTAATTAAGGTATTTGAATGAATCCTGTTACGATACCCTAACTCCGACCATATAATTAAGTTCAGCTAACACAATTGTGTTTTAAAATATTACATTATAAGTACTACACAAAAAATAAACTCGATAAGATAAAGGAAAAAAAAAAAAGAGGAGAGACACGTTGGTATGTAAAAGTTGGAACACATTGATAACGATTGAAAGTTGGTCTGGTCGGTATGATGATTAAAGCAGTAAATTAAGGCGCCATTTATTCACATTGCATGCAAACGTATCCCGTGAGCTCATTCATAACACCCTTCCAAGTTACAACCCCGCCTAAGAAATTCTTTCAAAAACTTTATTTTTTTCAGTTTGGGAGGTGGTTGTGTGGGTCGTTTTCTCTTCGTTATCAACATTCACTTTTTAATTTCACAAATATTACAGAAACATAATTTCTAATCAGGAAAGTCAAATTACAAAATGTTATTCCTATACTCCCTCTATCCCAATTTATTTGACACTTTTCGCTTTTTGAGAGTCAAACTTTTTAATTTTGACTGTGTGTTTGAACATAGAATCTTTACGGTTTTCGGAATAAAATTTATATACTTGAAAACTACGTAAAAAGCACTATAAGTCACCATAATTAATAATTTAAAATATTTAGACATATGAAAAAATTGCGGTCAAATAATAACTCGTTTGACTCTCGAAAAGCGAGAATTGTCGAACAAATTGGGACGGAGGGAGTATTTAGAAATTTCTCCAATGTTAAAGAGATTCAATGATTAATTATATAGTATACACTATCGAGTTCATATAATTGCTCCAACCACAAAAATCATTCTAGCCGGTTTTGTATATTTTCCGGTACCCCAGATTTAGCATGTATAACAGTCCACATGAACTTAAACAATCCAAAAAACAAAAAGAAAGTCTAGCTCGTTCCAAATCTATTGATACTAGTACTAATATAATACACATAAGCATTTTATTAAGAATAAATGGATCTTGGGTTGGGTGTCACGACCCAATTAGCCGTGAGTGGCACCCACACTAACTCCTCTAGTAGGCGAATCATCCCCTTAACCAATTACTTAATCATTTAAACAATCATAAATCAATAACCAGAATTAAATCATAAATCTTGTCTAATCACGTCATAAAAAAATAAACTACGAAAATTCTAACTATTACAACCCCAAAGATCCGAAAGTTATCGTACAAGAACTCTAAAACATAACTGTCTAAAGAAGGAACAACTGTCTGAAATAATAATAAATGTCTGAAATGAAATAGACATCCGAAATAAGAAAGATCTTCAGGCGGCATGGCATGGATAGGAGAGCTCGCCTTCGGATCTGATCAGGTTCTGCCCTCAAGCTAAATATGAGGTCTGGACGAAGTCTCTGGCACACAATTTGCACTCAAATAAAAAGCAGCAAAGTAGTATCAGTACAAACACTATGTACCGGTAGATATCATAAGCCGACTAAAACTAATATCATTCATACGTTCATAAAATTAATAAGATAGCACAACAGCACATAACCACATAATGTCATCAACAGGAATCAGACAACATAAGAATAAGATGAGTCCAGCCACAACTATCAACAGGAATAATCTAAGTCCGATGCAATGCAAATAAGTAATGATAGTATCTCAACTGTACACACACGCTACTGGCAATTTTCGCTCAATAGTCATGACCTGCAGGGGACCCATGGTGTCCATGTACCACTCGCTCCAAAACTGACCTCGGATCACGAGCTCATAACTAGGCCACATCCTCACCCCCTGTCAAATGTGCCTTTATATCTGTATCTGTATCTGATCATAATATGAACTCCAACGTATTTTCAGTTCAACAGTCAATATGGAATATGATCGGTCAACAAGTTCAATGTCAAGAATTACAAGGCACCATGCCACAAGTCATAACAAGACTCAGATAATTCAATTCAACAACAACAAGAATATCCAACCATCTCAATCAACAAGAAGAGTATCTATTGACTCCTTCCTTCTCAAAACACAACAATTTCATCTCAAGTTCCGGCATATGAAGAAATGGCAACAAGCCCACATAATCAGAAGAATTCATACCAACCAAATCATACTTTCTCCTATCAACTTTACTACATATACAATCAACTAACCCCCCAGATGCAGAGTTGGAACAATGCAAGCTACTCCGCAACAGCTTTTTCCTTCCGTAATGCTTCGGAACGTTCAAAGCCTAGTAAAGTAATGTTAAGTGAGTATTGAATCATCTACTCGAACAAGAACAATAATTAGGGGGGAAAACCCAATTACTTCTATCCTTTTTAAATGGGTGAACTATCACTTATTGCAATTTCATCATAATCTTAGTCCCAATGATCATACTATTCCCAATTCATGGATTTCTAATCATTTAATCCCTTTCAAACGGATTTTAGGCTAAAGTTTCTATTTTTATGAGAACCCTAAGTCTCAATAAGCAATTTCCACCATTAATAATCAAATTCTCATCCTAGAAAGTGATAATCTACACTTCTAGATGAATAAACAACAATAAAATCAACCACCCATCAATTATGTAAGGGTTTACAACTTTTAGGGTCCGACCCCTTTTTTCTCCACCATTAGAACTTTAGAAGACCTTCACGTAATATAGGAACTTAACATGAATAAGGAATGAACAATGAAAAGGGTTGAGACTTACCTTCAAAGGAGAACCCACCAAGACTTTAGGAATTTCGCGTTTTACTTTCTAGGGTACAGTTTCTGGTATAAAGTGGTGAATGACTTGAAATTCCACAATATAAAATCAGTTTCTGCCTTCTGTCTACCACTGTAGCGGTCAACATTTCGTTGCAGTGTTCTCGCTATAGCGAAATTTCTCCCTTTACGGCGGACCTTATTAATTCCCTGATCTCGGCGGCAGCGACCCTCGCCCCGCTATAACGGACTCGCTACAGCGGTCTTACACCCGCTGCAGTGATCGCATCTGACTGGTGAGCTCTGTTTTTTCACCAGATTTTCACCCAAAATCCCAACATCAATTTGAGGCCCTACAGACGCAAACAAAACATGCACATCAATGTAAAACACATGCTACGGACTCACCCGTGCCTTGGAATTCTCAACGGAGGTAAAATTTACTAAGTCACCCCCCAACAGAAAAGAAACAAGTTTTCAAATAATGCACAACATATACACAAGATAAAATCAAGGCCTCAAATTTTAAACTTCTAACTCTTTGAGTTTTCATTAAGCTCATTCTTAGTCTCAGAAGGGTACAGGTAGGTATAAAATAGTCAAAATGCCCATAACGACCTAGCGGGTCGTTACAATGTGCTAACTCAACTCCAAAAACTAGCTCGTGAGAAAAAGACTAAGGACACCATTTCACACCGATGCGGAACACCAACAACTCCCGAACGTCTGGATCGTGGACAATATAAGAGGGGCGGATTTACTCTTTGCCGAGGGTGTCATGTGACACTACTTCGTTGAAAAACTTCACTAAATATGTATATAAAATTGAAAAGTAGAAACGAAATAAGGATATAATGAATAAAATGACACTACTGGACATAGAAAGCGTTGTATCTCAGCTGGTCTTAGGTTCGAACCACCAAACTCTTAGAAGTTAATAAAGCATTATACCATTCAGTCTATAGATATTTTTGTATTCTTTGGCGGTAATTATATATTTTTGACAAACGATGCTGCTGTTTTCTAGATTTTGTGCTATTTTTTCTTTTCCTTTTTTTTTTGCCAACGAAATTGATTAAAACGATTGCGGAATAAAATGATTGATGAGTATTTTAGTAATAGTTTGGGGCATTATATACATATAAAAAAGCGTTAAAATACTATTTATAATGAGGTTATTTTAAATATATTTTAAAATATAAATACTGATGAGAAGGTTTATAGTAATATACGTGAGTTGCGTTTTATTTATATTGTACTCTCTTTCCTTAATTTGAACTTATAGTGCTTTATTTATTTATTTATTTATTTATTTATTTATTTATTCTCAATATAAAATGTGACACCGCTTACGAAAAATCCTGCGTACGCCACTGCTAACATCGAAAAC
Organism: Lycium barbarum; assembly: GCF_019175385.1. Taxonomy (NCBI): domain Eukaryota; kingdom Viridiplantae; phylum Streptophyta; class Magnoliopsida; order Solanales; family Solanaceae; genus Lycium; species Lycium barbarum. Next base: position 121,202,403 of record NC_083339.1, on the reverse strand, counting down.
AAAGAATTGGATGGACCTGACTCTGATACCATATTAAAGAAATGGATTTTGGGCTTAACTCAAACGATAGCATGACGGAAGGATTGCCTAAGACCATATCGGGCGAGAGCAAGGACACCATATCCCACCAATGTGAGACTCCAACACGTTTTCGAAATGAGGATGCACAATACTAAGAATGTGGTATTTTGGGGGGTTGGAGTGGGGCGGGAGGGGTCAACTATTTTGTGAAACTGTGATAAATTAAAACTATGATATCAGCCCGTATGCCAACACTACTAGTAGAAATAGGGTAAAAACAGTTGGGAGAATCTGGTGCTGTTTCGGAATAACAAAGCAAGCATATGCATGCAACTCCTTGAATAAAGAGAAAAATGAAAATAGACATGATTAAGCATAGAATCTTCGGAGCATGAGCTTTGTCATAAACTCGCAACGAAAATAATTTGTTGCTTAAGAAACAGGCAACCCTATTTAATTAAAAAACGTACCTATATTTCACATTCTTTAATTTTCCATTCTTCGTCATTTTTTGGGCATCAGGGTGATGCTTTTCTCTGCATTTACAGCTAGCTCAACTAATTACGCAACCTCCCAAGGTCCCTCGCGTTTGATAATTCCATAGATTGTGACTCCTTTGTATTTCTTCACATTCCTTTTAGATTTTTTTTCTTTTCAACTATTCGGCATCATCTATCTGTTAGGATTAATTGGAACATTGAGTATGTGAACAAAGTTTCATATTTATAATTAAGAGAAAACAAAAAAAAAAACAAGTTCTATGGAGTACGTAGAGGAATACTCATAATGGTGAGACTTTTTGAAAAAACCGTATTGACTGGCCATACAACAAAATCGGACAATATGGCAAGCCATGTTAAGAATATCTTTGAACTATCTTATCCTAACACACATGTTATACAATTCAGAGTTATATGCCAGCAGAATAATTGGAAATAATTTGAAAAACAAGATGACTATTAAACACTATTTGAAGGTCTAAGGTAACAACTGGTATGCGAAATCAATCACACACGAATTATAAAAAAGAAACAAAGACAAATTTGAAGAAGAAAAAAGTACCATCAACAATAAAGTTCAAAGTAATTTTCAAAGTTCAATTCCAACAACAACAAAAAAAAAGGTTCCAAGACACAATAATATTTCTCAGAATATGTCAAAAAACTTTATATGAAAAGGAATTAGAGGTTCTAATTTATTGGAACGTCTAATTATAGATCCTTACGAAATGTGGCCAAAAGACATTTGTCTAATTTATAGATCCTTAAAAACAAATAAAAAAACATCTTGCTAGACCTCAAATAAACATTTAAATAAAAATACATTTGGCCTTCGAGAAAACTTGACCAAACAACTGAAAACTATTGATAAATCAAGAATCATAAGAGATTGAAAAATATTCTATATATTTTCTGATCTACAATTCATGAACTATACACTATTTATACACAAATATCTACATAATTACAAGCATGATTCTAGGCGTATATCATGCACAATATCAAGCTATATCTTCCACAATATTAAGGATGTGATTCTGCATAATCAGAGAATATATAAAATCATATATGACAATAAAACCACAACTGATATGGTCAACATCCCCCCTCAAATTTATGCTACTTATCAAGAAGCGTTAATTTGGATAATAGGAATTGGTGTCGGCTCCTTGTCATTGCTTTTGTAAACAGATCTACCAATTGATCATGAGCACTGATATGTTGAAGACTAATGACTTGATCAACAACAAGTTCACGAATATAATGACAATCCACTTCGATGTGCTTTGTATTTTCATGGTGGACCGGATTTGTTGCTATCTGTATTGCACTGGTATTGTCAGCATGTAACGTAGTGGCGCGATCGACATGGATATGAAATTCTACCAGCAGCCGACAGCCGACGTATCCACCCAATTTCAGAGCAAGCAGCTGACATTGATCTATATTCTGCCTCCGTTGACGATTTTGAGATTCTTGATTGTTTCTTGCACTTCCATGAGACAAGTGATGATCTGATTAACATCTACCATCCTGTTGTAGACATTCGAGAGTTTGGGCATCCTGCCCAATCTGCATCTGCATATCCTTCGAGGTTTAGAGATGATGTTGAATGAAAGAATCAACCTCGATTAATTGTACTCTGAATATAGCAAATGATCTTGAGGAGGGCAGAAAAGTGGTGTTGGCATGGATATGCAACAAATTGGCTCAAGACTTGAACCGGATAAGAGATGTCCGATCTTGTCATTGTCAAATAAATCAGACAACCAATGAGCCTCCGGTATAGTGTTGGTTCTGCAAGAGGATCTTCATCATCATTTTTGTACTTCACATTAATCTCCATGCATGTGTGTGCTACCTTCTGATCACTAAGACATGCTTGTGTAACAAGATCTTCCGCATACTTCCTTTGACTTAGCATGATACCATCCTGCAAATATTCAACCTCCAAACCCAAAAAAATATGTTAACCTACCAAGCTCTTTCATTTTGAAAGTTGCATTATGAAGATACTTGAGCTGTTTAATCCCATTATCATCATTCCCGGTTATAATCATATCATCCACATAAAGTAACAGAATTGTCATACCAGTATTGGAGTGTCGGATAAATAATTAGTAAACTGAAACTGACTGAGAAAAGCCAGCATTAATGATAGTAGATCGAAACTTCTCAAACCATGCACGTGGTGCTTGCTTAAGACCGTACTGAGACTTTCGAAGACGACATACCATGTCAGGTTGGGCTTGCTTGTACCCTGGAGGAGGCTTCATGTATATAAATTCACATAATTCACCATGCAAAAATGCACTTTTCACATCCATTTAATGAAGTTGCCACTGTTTAATAGATGCAATAGTGAGCAGCACACGAATTGTTGTCATTTTTGCAACAGGGGCAAAAGTCTCCTCATAGTCCAACCCATATTATTGTTTATATCCTTGAGCTACTAGACGAGCTTTAAAATTTTCCAATGTGCCATCAGACTTTATCTTCACTGAATAAATCCATTTATTCCCAATAATAAAAGCTTCATCTGGTTTAGACACCAAATCCCATGTATGATTTTCTTCTAAAGCTGAAAATTCCTCTTCCATTGCCTTTTTCCAGTAGCCATGAGTCGATGCCTGTTGGTAATTAGTTGGGACGAAAATAGAATTCAAAGTAGCAAGTAAGGCATAAGATCGGTCGTATCTACCTAGAGAGTAGCCATATCGATTCGGGGTAGATGCTTTACGTTCAGAGTGACGGGAAGCAAAGAATTGGAGGATTTATTTGCTCATTAGGTACATGTTCACCATCAGAATTGTTATTGCTGTCAGATGAGTGAGCAAAAGATGTATGGGACGAACCAGGTTAAGAAGTACTGTTACCTGAATCATCCATTGTGAATGTATCAGATTGAACAGGATCATCAGTAATGCCATTAGGGTCCTCGTTGGGAGCTGCAGGACATTGCACCTGTTGATTCTCAAACTTGTACAAAAAGGAAAGAGAGTCGGATGTTGTTGATGAGGTTGTAGGGTAAGCAAACATATGCTCAAATAAAATCACATGTCTAGAAACCCTTAACTGTCATGTAGAAGAATCATAACAAAGATAGCCCTTTTGAACATCATTAGAACCCAGAAAAACACACCTCACGACTTTGGAAGATAATTTATGACGTTCATGTCTAGGTAAATGGACAAAACACACACAACCAAAAACTTTTAGATGGGAATAATCAGGGAGTTTACCAAAAAGAACAGAATATGGACTATCATCTTTGTTGTTGATATTGGTGTGTCTGTGTTACGTCCCGTGTTTTTACATATTGGGACAACCCGGATGAGCTATGATAATTTAAGGCCAAGATTATTTCGGGATACAAAGTCGGGATTTTTGATCTTTGATTTTATTTAAGTCATAAGTTGTGCATGAATTTGTTGGCATGGAACAATTAGGAAAATTTGGGACCAAAAGTGATAAAATTGGAAGTTGGAAATCATGAATTATTTGGCCCTTGGCCGTGTGGCATTAAAGTGGTGCCCACACAATTTTTGTGTCATCTTTTAATTAATCCAACACATGGAGTGGGCCATGAACCCTTGACCAAGTCTTGCTAGCATAAAAGATGACTACTAGTATTCATTTGCTTCATTTTTTTTTTACACTTAGAAAAAAAAAAGGTGAAGAACACCACACAAAGAAGGCTCTCGGCCAACTTAAAAAAAAAAAAAAAAAACCAAGTCCCATTTCTAGATCTTCCAAAATTAATTCCTTGATGTAAACCCACTATATTGAGGTCCCTAAGTAGCGTGGAGGTGTCGTTTGAGCGATCAACCCTTTATTTTTCATCCTTGGAAAACCCTAGCCTATTGTGGGATTGAAGAGAAAAGGTAAGATTTCTCTATGTTTTATGTGTTATAGAGGTTGTTTTTATCTTGTAGTATGTTAATTTAGATGAATATCATGAAAATGAATATGTTGGAAATGAGTTGTGTGTAAGGGGTGTGTGTTGTGTGGTGTTGGAATTATGAATTAAAGCTTGATTAGCATGTTGTGATCGTTGTAAGTGAAGAAATGAATGGGAATCATCTTTGTATGTTGGTGGGAGGTTATGGCCGAAGGTAGGCCATTATTGTAGCGAGAATTGAATTAATATCGCTTAATGTTTAGTCGTCGTCGCTATGAATTTTATGTTGGAAATGAACGTTTAATGACTCAAATTGATGTTGTAGTTGTTGCGGACTGTTTTGGAGGATATTGTATATTCAATGTAATTTTGTATATTGATGAATAGCATTGTTAGAATGTGAATTGTGGGTGCAAATCATGATTTGAAAATGAGGAATGTGTAAAGTGAGTGCCTCGGGTTTAGGGCTGTTCTCGGCTAAATTGGAGAAAATTTTGGATTGTTGGAAATGTTGTATGAGTTTCTTAGAATGTCTTTAAATATTGTTGGTATGGGTTCGGGTTAGTATGTGAGCATATAAGCGTCGATTTTGGGCTTGAAGGTATGTCGTCGAATTGAATTTATGAAAGTTGATAAATGATGGCAAGAGAGCTATTATTGTTGAATTACCTTTCGGATTAATTATTAATGTTGTTAGGTTGGTTGTTGTGGTTGTTGTTGATTGATATGACCGAGTTAAATTCTCGGGATGGCCTAATTATAGGGGAAGTGCTGCAGAATTTTTCTGTAGAATTTAATGATTAGCTGGAATGAATGGCTAAATGCCCTTATCTAATGTTTGGTGTTCGTTGGCGTATTGTAGACCTTGGGGAGCCCGAGGCGTAGATTGGATATTTACTTAAGATTGGCTATCTTGAGTGCGTTCGAGGTATGTAAGGCAACTTCCTTTCTTTTTGGGCATGTCTTAGTTTTTATAGGCTAAATTAGAGCCTTAAGGAAACTTTCAAATCCGAAATCCGAGCATGTTATGATCCGTATATGTTCTTTGGCACTCTTATGTATGATTTGATGAAATATGAACCTTTATGTATTTGAAAAATCGCTTTTCGAACTTTGCGCAAAAAGGTTTCACTTTAAGGAACTTCGAAATATCTGAATGTCATATCTTTCACATAAATGCTCGGATTGCTCCAATATATTTTTATAAAAATTTTGCATTACATATAACGAGTATGTTTTTCATAAGCGGGCCCGACTTGGGTAAATACCCACCCGTGGGTCCCGCGACTTCCTTTTATGAAATTCGGGAGATTTTGAAAGAATTTGTTAAGACTACTATTCGATTTTCAAATATGATCGTTTTGCTTATGTTTGAATTTATGATATTGATTTTATGCATATGACTACTCACGACTCTATTCGTGCATTTTGTTATTCCCTTCGCCGAGTCCCGGGCCGGTTATGTTATCGTGCGCATTTTGATATACTCCGGAGTTATGCTGTGTTTATGGTTCACCGAGCTACTCGCAAAAGAGGGTCGGGTTCCATCTATATTTGGTGTTATGCTGTGTATGGCGTTATGTTGTGATGTGATATGTGACGGGGATACGGAGATTTGAAATCTTTCTGGTGTTATGCTGTGTTATGGCGCTATCGACAGGCGGGCGACCATATTCTTCTGTACCCTATGCATGATTTACATATTTGAAACTAAATAATTTGATAAGATTGAATTTGCACTTATGTTTGATACTCCCATTTCGTTATGTCTCAGATTTGCTTTCTGTACATTCTGCTTTGCATACTCAGTACATATTTCGTACTGACCCCCTTTCTTCGGGGGCTGCGTTTCATGCCCGCAGGTACAGACGCATAGTTCGGTGATCCCCCAGTGTAGGATACCCCTTTTGCTGTTGGAGTGCTCCCCTCCCTTCAGAGCACATCTTTTGGTATACACTTTTGTTCGCTATGTTGTATATATTCGTTCATGGGTACGGCGGGGCCCTGTTCCACCATATGATTCGTTTGGTCTGTTTAGAGGTCTGTAGACTTATTTGTGGGTGTGTGTGCCTACTTCTGTACAGTTGTGTCCATATGATCTCCTTCGTTATGGCAGCCTTGTTGGCATGCATTTTGTATATGTTTATGGCAGCCTTGTCGGCTCGCACATGTATATGTTGTTCTGTTGGCCCTGTGTGGCCTTTGTTGGTATTTGCTGTGTACAGGGTTATTTTGGATAGTCCGAAAAGCAAAGGAAACTCTGCCGAAATTTTTCTGGAAATTGTCTAAATTTGAAATATAGCCTTGATGGCTTCTGCTATATACTTGAATGCGTTTGATAAAAATTTGAGATAGCATTTGATAGATGTGTTTGGGTGCTCAGATCGGGTACTAGTCACGGCCTACGGGGTTGGGTCGTGACAGAAGTGGTATCAGAGCGGTTTGTCCTCGGAATGTCTACAGACCGTGTCTAGTAGAGTCTTATTTATCGGTGTGTTGTGCACCACATCTATAAACAGGAAGCTACGGGACATTTAGGGAGTCGCTTTTCTTTGAATCTTAGATCGTGCGATAGAGCTGTGCTATTAGGATGATTCTGTTCTGATCTGTTGTTTTTTGTTTCAGTGATGCCTCCGAAAAAGGCGACGGCCGCCCAGAAGAAAAAGGGCGTGGTAGGAGAGACCAGCCGGGCTCAGAGGGGTACTCGAACCCTCGCTCAGATGATGCGTGATATTGCGTCCCGGCAGCAGACTCTGCTACGTCTTCATCGTCAGAGGAGTCTGGAGCAGCTTCACCATTAGCTCCAGAGGCTCCAGCTCCCGCGCCTCCAGCACCTCAGCCAGGGGCGGAGGATAGGACATTGAGAGAGGCTGTGCAGTTATTGTCCACTCTGGTAGCGGGACAGGCTCGCAGACGCGGGCAGAGAGATGATGATGATGATGACAGGCGTGACAGCCTGAGGGTTCGAGAGTTCCTATTATGTGGCCCTCCAGAGTTTTTCGGGTCTAAGCCCGACGAGGGCCCCCATGACTTTATTCGGGGGATGCGGCGCTCACTAGATTTGGGCAGGGCTTCAGAGACTGAGTCTGTTGAGTTGGCTTCGCATAGGCTACGGGATGTTGCTGCTCATTGGTATGAGTCCTGGGAGCTATCCAGGGGTGAGGGTGCTTCCCCAGCTACTTGGGACGAGTTCGTAGCTGCTTTTACCCGCCACTTTTTGCCCCAGAGTTACGGCGGGCGCGGGTTGACCGATTTTTACATCTGCAGCAGAGGGGTCGGAGTGTTCGTGAGTATAATATGGAGTTTGATTCCCTAGCCCGGTACGCACCTGCCATAGTAGCAGATATGGCCGATCGGATGCACAGATATGTGATGGGGTTAGACCGCTACTTGATTGATGGCTGTATGGCGGTGGCATTGCAGACAGACATGGATATTGCCCGACTACAGGGTTATGCCCTGGGTATGGAGGACCGACATAGAGCTGATTATTCCAGCAGAGATCGGGACAGGAGGCCGCCCAAGAGGGCCAGATCCGCAGGCTATTCTGGAGATTCTCGAGGCGGACAGCCTCAGCAGCAGCAGGCAGGCAGACATCTTCCTCCGTCAGGCCGGGGTACACAGTCAGCCGGCAGGCGATTTGATAGTGCAGGACCATCTGGGGCTGGTCAGAGTTCTAGAGCTTCAGGTTCACAGACAGCCAGAGGTCCCAGCCAGTCCAGACCACCCAGGCCCCATTGTTCTTATTGTGGTAAATCGCACCCAGGGGAGTGCTATCGAGCTACTGGGGCCTGTTTTTCTTGCGGCCGTCAGGGCCATATTATGCGTGATTGTCCGATGGCGAGCGGTTCTGGCAGTACAGTTCAGCCGACGGGATCAGCCGCAGGTTCATCTTGTACTCCCTCAGCTGTGCGCCCTGCGGGGCGAGGTATGCCGGTACAGGAAGGTCGCGGTCGAGGCCGTGGCGGTGCTTCAGGTTCTAGCGGTCCTTCGTACCGCATATATGCATTGGCTAGCCGCCAGGATCAGGAGGCTTCGCCAAATGTTGTTACAGGTACTTTACTGGTTTTCTCTCGATCTGTGTATGCATTGATTGATCCTGGTTCGACTTTATCATATATTGCTCCACTTGTTGCTAATGCGATTGGGATAGAATCCGAGCCGATAGAGCCTTTTGAGGTAGCTACACCTGTAGGGGATTCTGTTATAGCTAGACAGGTTTATCAGGATTGTTCTGTTGTCATATCGGATCATTGTACTAAAGCTGATTTGATAGAGTTAGATATGCTAGAGTTCGATGTTATTATGGGCATGGACTGGTTAGCGTCCTGTTATGCTAATGTTAACTACCAGCAGAAGGTAGTTCGTTTCCAGTTCCCAGGGGAACCAGTTATAGAGTGGTCCGGGAGTACAGCGTCGCCGAGGGGTAAGTTTATTTCATACCTCAAGGCTACGAAGATGATTCAGAAGGGTTATATTTATCACCTGGTCCGTGTGCACGATACTACAGCCGAGGCACCTACTTTGCAGTCAGTTCCGGTTGTCAATGAATTTTCAGATGTATTCCCAGATGAGCTTCCGGGTCTTCTGCCTGAGCGGGAGATAGACTTCGCTATTGATTTGTTGCCAAATACGCAGCCCATATCTATTCCTCCGTACAGGATGGCACCGGCAGAATTAAAAGAATTGAAGGAACAGTTGAAAGATTTATTAGAAAAAGGTTTCATCAGACCCAGTACATCACCCTGGGGAGCGCCGGTATTATTTGTAAGAAAGAAAGACGGGTCACTGCGGATGTGTATTGACTACAGGCAATTAAATAAGGTGACTATCAAGAACAAATATCCCCTTCCCCGGATTGATGATTTGTTTGATCAGTTGCAGGGTGCCAAATATTTCTCGAAGATAGATCTGCGTTCGGGTTATCACCAGGTACGGGTACGAGAGTCTGATATTCCGAAGACTGCTTTCAGGACCCGGTACGGGCATTATGAATTCAGAGTTATGTCTTTTGGGCTGACTAATGCTCCAGCGGTATTCATGGATTTGATGAATCGGGTATTTCGACCTTTCCTTGATACGTTCGTGATTGTGTTTATTGATGATATATTGGTTTATTCACGATCAGCAGAGGAGCATTCTGATCATCTGAGGACAGTGCTTGGCACTCTTCGGCAGCAGCAATTATATGCTAAATTTTCGAAATGTGAATTCTGGATAACTTCTGTGGCATTCTTGGGGCATATAGTCGGAGCAGATGGTATTCAGGTTGATACGCAGAAAATTGAAGCTGTACGGAATTGGCCTAGGCCTACTACACCTACAGAGGTACGCAGTTTTCTGGGGTTGGCCGGTTATTACAGAAGGTTTGTAGAGAATTTTTCTTCTATTGCGGCACCGCTGACAAAGTTAACTCAGAAGGCAGCGAAATTTCAGTGGACGGATGCCTGTGAGCGTGGCTTTCAGATGTTGAAGCAGAAATTAATTACAACTCCAGTTTTGGCTCTTCCAGAAGGTCCAGACGGGTATGTGGTCTATTGTGATGCCTCTGGTACGGGTTTGGGTTGTGTGTTGATGCAGCACGGTCGAGTCATAGCCTATGCTTCCCGGCAGCTCAGACCGCACGAGAAGAATTATCCCACACATGATTTGGAGTTAGCCGCGGTTATTCATGCTTTGAAGATTTGGCGGCATTACTTATATGGGGTCCACGTTGATATTTATACGGACCATAAGAGCCTCCAATGTATTTTCAGACAGAAAGAATTGAATTTGCGACAGAGGCGGTGGTTAGAGTTGTTGAAGGATTATGATGTTGATATTCTCTACCATCCAGGGAAAGCTAATGTTGTAGCAGATGCGCTTAGCCGCAAGTCCATGGGCTGTTTGATTGGTGTGCAGTCTGATAAGAAAGAAATGGTTCGTGATATTCATCAGTTAGCCAGCCTTGGAGTCCGTTTGGCAGATTCTGGAGATGCTGGAGTTTCTGTTCGAGAGGTGGCTAAATCATCCCTTATGAAAGAGGTTAAGCAGCGTCAGCTCGAAGATCCTGTTTTGGCACAGTACAGAGATGTGGCCCTTAATAAAGAAAAGACTCAGTTTGAAATTTCGCCTGAAGGGGTATTATTATGTGAAGGCAGAGTATGTGTACCTGACGTTGCAGGGCTGCGGCGACTAATTATGGGTGAAGCACATAGTGCTCGATATTCTGCTCACCCAGGGTCGACGAAGATGTACCATGATCTCAGATGCCTATATTGGTGGGATGGTATGAAAAGAGATATAGCAGAGTTCGTTGCTCAGTGTCCGAATTGCCAGCAGGTTAAGATTGAGCATCAGAAGCCCGGTGGGCTATTGCAGGAGATGGAGATACCGACGTGGAAGTGAGAGATCATTAATATGGACTTTATTACAGGTTTACCTCGCACTCCACGGAGGTACGACTCCATTTGGGTTATCGTTGATCGGCTGACAAAATCAGCTCACTTTCTTCCCGTCCGGACTACATCCTCAGCTGAGATTATGCCAGGCTATATATTAAGGAGATTGTGAGACTGCACGGAGTTCCTGTGTCTGTTATTTCTGATAGAGGTGCCCAGTTTACAGCTAAGTTCTGGAAATCATTCCAGGAGGGATTGGGGACCCAGGTGAGTCTGAGTACAGCATTTCATCCCCAGTCCGATGGTCAGGCAGAGCGCACTATTCAGACATTGGAAGATATGTTGCGTGCCTGTGTTATTGATTTCAGAGGAAGCTGGGATGACCATTTGCCGCTTGTTGAATTCGCTTATAATAACAGCTACCACTCCAGTATTCAGATGGCACCCTATGAGGCCTTGTACGGTAGGAAATGCAGGTCTCCGATCGGTTGGTTTGATGTAGGTGAGATTCAGTTAATTGGTCCGGATGTGGTCCAGCAGGCAGTCGATAAAGTCAAACTGATCCGAGAGCGACTATTAGCGGCCCAGAGTCGACAGAAATCTTATGCCGATAAACGACATCGACCGTTAGAGTTTCAGATTGGCGATTGGGCGTTCCTGAAGGTGTCACCGATGAAAGGTGTTATGCGATTTGGCAAGAAAGGAAAGCTCAGTCCGAGATATATAGGGCTGTATCAAATTATTCGTACAATAGTCAAGGTGGCCTATGAATTGGATTTGCCAGCTGACTTGGGAGCGGTTCACCCGGTATTTCATGTTTCTATGCTTCGTAAGTGTATTGGTGACCCTTCCAGAGTGTTTCCTGTAGGTGATATTCAGGTCACAGAGGAGCTATCTTATGAGGAGCAGCCTATAGCCATATTGGATCGTCAGGTAAAAAGGTTGCGGAACAAAGATATGGCCTCTGTTAAAGTGCTGTGGCGGAACAATAACCGAGAGGAAGTGACCTGGGAAGCTGAGGAGCATATGAGGAAGAAGTATCCTCATTTATTTTCAGAGCCTGCAGGTAATCCAATTCTCTATTTGACTATGTTGTTTGATAAATGAATCGTTGGTCAATGATTTGTATGTGATGGTTATAAAAGAAACTCCCCCGAATTTGAGTAAGATCCGTAGCATTAATTCAACATTCGAGGGCGAATGTTCTTAAGGGGGGGAGGATGTTACGTCCCGTGTTTTTACATATTGGGACAACCCGGATGAGCTATGATAATTTAAGGCCAAGATTATTTCGGGATACAAAGTCGGGATTTTTGATCTTTGATTTTATTTAAGTCATAAGTTGTGCATGAATTTGTTGGCATGGAACAATTAGGAAAATTTGGGACCAAAAGCGATAAAATTGGAAGTTGGAAATCATGAATTATTTGGCCCTTGGCCGTGTGGCATTAAAGTGGTGCCCACACAATTTTTGTGTCATCTTTTAATTAATCCAACACATAGAGTGGGCCATGAACCCTTGACCAAGTCTTGCTAGCATAAAAGATGACTACTAGTATTCATTTGCTTCATTTTTTTTTTACACTTAGAAAAAAAAAGGGTGAAGAACACCACACAAAGAAGGCTCTCGGCCAACTTAAAAAAAAAAAAAAAAAATAAGTCCCATTTCTAGATCTTCCAAAATTAATTCCTTGATGTAAACCCACTATATTGAGGTCCCTAAGTAGCGTGGAGGTGTCGTTTGAGCGATCAACCCTTTATTTTTCATCCTTGGAAAACCCTAGCCTATTGTGGGATTGAAGAGAAAAGGTAAGATTTCTCTATGTTTTATGTGTTATAGAGGTTTTTTTTTATCTTGTAGTATGTTAATTTAGATGAATATCATGAAAATGAATATGTTGGAAATGAGTTGTGTGTAAGGGGTGTGTGTTGTGTGGTGTTGGAATTATGAATTAAAGCTTGATTAGCATGTTGTGATCGTTGTAAGTGAAGAAATGAATGGGAATCATCTTTGTATGTTGGTGGGAGGTTATGGCCGAAGGTAGGCCATTATTGTAGCGAGAATTGAATTAATATCGCTTAATGTTTAGTCGTCGTCGCTATGAATTTTATGTTGGAAATGAACGTTTAATGACTCAAATTGATGTTGTAGTTGTTGCGGACTGTTTTGGAGGATATTGTATATTCAATGTAATTTTGTATATTGATGAATAGCATTGTTAGAATGTGAATTGTGGGTGCAAATCATGATTTGAAAATGAGGAATGTGTAAAGTGAGTGCCTCGGGTTTAGGGCTGTTCTCGGCTAAATTGGAGAAAATTTTGGATTGTTGGAAATGTTGTATGAGTTTCTTAGAATGTCTTTAAATATTGTTGGTATGGGTTCGGGTTAGTATGTGAGCATATAAGCGTCGATTTTGGGCTTGAAGGTATGTCGTCGAATTGAATTTATGAAAGTTGATAAATGATGGCAAGAGAGCTATTATTGTTGAATTACCTTTCGGATTAATTATTAATGTTGTTAGGTTGGTTGTTGTGGTTGTTGTTGATTGATATGGCCGAGTTAAATTCTCGGGATGGCCTAATTACAGGGGAAGTGCTGCAGAATTTTTCTGTAGAATTTAATGATTAGCTGGAATGAATGGCTAACTGCCCTTATCTAATGTTTGGTGTTCGTTGGCGTATTGTAGACCTTGGGGAGCCCGAGGCGTAGATTGGATATTTACTTAAGATTGGCTATCTTGAGTGCGTTCGAGGTATGTAAGGCAACTTCCTTTCTTTTTGGGCATGTCTTAGTTTTTATAGGCTAAATTAGAGCCTTAAGGAAACTTTCAAATCCGAAATCCGAGCATGTTATGATCCGTATATGTTCTTTGGCACTCTTATGTATGATTTGATGAAATATGAACCTTTATGTATTTGAAAAATCGCTTTTCGAACTTTGCGCAAAAAGGTTTCACTTTAAGGAACTTCGAAATATCTGAATGTCATATCTTTCACATAAATGCTCGGATTGCTCCAATATATTTTTATAAAAATTTTGCATTACATATAACGAGTATGTTTTTCATAAGCGGGCCCGACTTGGGTAAATACCCACCCGTGGGTCCCGCGACTTCCTTTTATGAAATTCGGGAGATTTTGAAAGAATTTGTTAAGACTACTATTCGATTTTCAAATATGATCGTTTTGCTTATGTTTGAATTTATGATATTGATTTTATGCATATGACTACTCACGACTCTATTCGTGCATTTTGTTATTCCCTTCGCCGAGTCCCGGGCCGGTTATGTTATCGTGCGCATTTTGATATACTCCGGAGTTATGCTGTGTTTATGGTTCACCGAGCTACTCGCAAAAGAGGGTCGGGTTCCATCTATATTTGGTGTTATGCTGTGTATGGCGTTATGTTGTGATGTGATATGTGACGGGGATACGGAGATTTGAAATCTTTCTGGTGTTATGCTGTGTTATGGCGCTATCGACAGGCGGGCGACCATATTCTTCTGTACCCTATGCATGATTTACATATTTGAAACTAAATAATTTGATAAGATTGAATTTGCACTTATGTTTGATACTCCCATTTCGTTATGTCTCAGATTTGCTTTCTGTACATTCTGCTTTGCATACTCAGTACATATTTCGTACTGACCCCCTTTCTTCGGGGGCTGCGTTTCATGCCCGCAGGTACAGACGCACAGTTCGGTGATCCCCCAGTGTAGGATACCCCTTTTGCTGTTGGAGTGCTCCCCTCCCTTCAGAGCACATCTTTTGGTATACACTTTTGTTCGCTATGTTGTATATATTCGTTCATGGGTACGGCGGGGCCCTGTTCCACCATATGATTCGTTTGGTCTGTTTAGAGGTCTGTAGACTTATTTGTGGGTGTGTGTGCCTACTTCTGTACAGTTGTGTCCATATGATCTCCTTCGTTATGGCAGCCTTGTCGGCATGCATTTTGTATATGTTTATGGCAGCCTTGTCGGCTCGCACATGTATATGTTGTTCTGTTGGCCCTGTGTGGCCTTTGTTGGTATTTGCTGTGTACAGAGTTATTTTGGATAGTCCAAAAAACAAAGGAAACTCTGTCGAAATTTTTCTGGAAATTGTCTAAATTTGAAATATAGCCTTGATGGCTTCTGCTATATACTTGAATGCGTTTGATAAAAATTTGAGATAGCATTTGATAGATGTGTTTGGGTGCCCAGATCGGGTACTAGTCACGGCCTACGGGGTTGGGTCGTGACAGGCTGTTTATTAAATAGACAGAGGTTTGAATGGCTTCAACCCAAAATATTTTAGGAACATTTGATGTATCGAGAAGAGCTAATGTGGTTTCCAGAACATGCTTATTTTTTCTTTCTACAACCCCATTTTGATCAGGTGTGTATGGACAAGAGTGTTGCGAAATAATGCCTCTTTCTTTGAAAAAATCTATGAGTTCAGATTTCATGTATTCCCCACCCAAGTCAGATCGAAAATTTTGATTCACTTGTTGAACCGAGTCTCGACATAGGTGACAAATTGTTTTATGAGTTTAAGAACATCACTTTTGTTTCTAAAAAAGAACACCCAAGTATATCGTGAGACGTGGTCAATGAACAAAATAAAATGTCGTATGAAGTAGTATTACAAGGAAAAGGCAATTTATGACTTTTAGATTTAGCACAATTTTCACAAGGCAATTTTGATGACAAATCCCATGATTTCTTATTCAAATGAAGACAATGTTGTAACATAGAGGAAAGTTTTTGAGCATATGGATGCCCAAGACGATGATGCCACAAGTACCACAATTTATTTGAGTTGGTGATGTCCTCTTTAGAGGCAGACAAAAAATATGCATGGTGAGGTGTTTCAGACGTGTACAACTGGAAAAGTCTCCCAACTTTACGACCCTTGGCGATCACCTTCCATGTCTCCAGATTTTGTACAACACAACCAAAACGTGAGAAAAGAACAAGACAATTTTGTTCCACCAACTGAAATAAGATTAGCTGTAAGTTTAAGGACATTAGTGAAGCAAGATGCATTTCCAATGCCGGAGGCAGGTAATGTATCACCATTGGCTGTGACAACAAGGTGATTTTCTGATGGAGTTGAGAAAGAGTTTAAATTATGGATATCTCCTGTCATATGGTTAGAAGCAGCTGAATCTATATGCCAAACTTTTGAATTCTTATTTAATGTCTTACTAGCATAGGCAATAGTGAGAGCATTGGAAATAACCCCTGGGAGAGCAGCAGCAACTGAATCTTGTATCATTTTTTGAAGTGCTTTTGGATCCAAGGCAGATGGTGGTGTGATCTCTGCTTGACTCATAAGCTTCGGCTGCTTGATAAGCTTTGTGCTTGGTTTGACGCGTGTTTGGGAGTCAATTGCACTCCAGAATTATATGGCCAGGCTTCTTGCATATATTTCTCTTCTTGCAATGTGACACAATATGACCATACTCTTTGCACTCAAAGCATTGTGGTCCAGACTTTTGAGATGAATTCTGAGTGTGGAATTTACCTTTTGATGCATACATAGCCGTGTCAACTGTGTAGGACGAATCCATTACTGCTTGAGTATTGATGCGCGTCTCCTCACGAATGAGTTCTCCGAAAACCACATCAATGTCCGGTAGAGTTTTCTCTGTTAAGAATGTTTGCTCTAATGGGTTCAAAGTCAGGCCTCAATTTCCTGAGAAATCGAACGACTTGAGTCTTTTTCTTCTCTAGCACAACTTCTTTGAGACCTGTGGAAGAAAGGTTTCCTCCAAAACTTTGGTCTTGTTCTGACCAGATCGCAATCAGTCTCGAATAATAACTCTGAATGTCTTTGTCTCCCTGCTTGTATTCTGAAAGAGTATGTTTTAATTCAAATCACGAGCATGGTTACATTGAGCATATACCTTTTTGAGATGCTTCCACATCTCCGATGCCAGATTAAACAGACGCAGACTAAGTGCAACATCTGTGTGTTCGGAATTGAGGATCCATGAAATGACCCGAGCATTGTTAGCATGCCAAACTAGTTTTACCTTATCTTCATTTGGCTGAGTTGTTGATCTATCCAACATTCCAAACAAGCTTTTCTCTTGAACAAAGATACGAAAATGAAATTCCCACATAGGATAGTTTTTTCCATCAAATTTGGTAGACAAAATATCATGAGAATGTGACTCCATTGGGAAGACAGAAAAAAACATAACTTGATGACAAAAATCAAATAGCAACAAAGTATAAGAAGAAGAGCAATTTCAGGAAAAAAATTAGGCTCTTGATACCATGAAAAATATTGATAATCAAGAATGATAAGAGATTGAAAAACATTCTATATATTTTCTGATCTACAATTCATGAACTATAGACTATTTATACACAAATATCTACATAATTACAAGCATGATTCTAGGTGTATATCATGCACAATATCGAGTCATATCTTTCACAATATTAAGGATGTGATTCTGCACAATCGGAGAGTATATAAAATCAGATATGGTTTATATAAAATCATATATGACAATAAAACCATATCTGATATGGTCAACAACAACTATTAATCTTTCTAAAACGTTAAATATTTTCACACAAGTTTAATTTCTCGGCCTAAGTTCATAAAACTACAACGAGTGTCATACATGGAAAGTGGGGGTCGGGGGATTTGCAATGCAGCGACATAAAGAATTTGGGAATTCTTAAGGTATGTATAATTCTCTGCATGGCTCACCTACTTTTTCCTGTTCATTAATTCTGCCAATTACAACCCAATAATTAAAGGAAATTAATGCCGTAATTGCTGTGTAGCTGCTCGTATAAATGTAGAGTTTGCCTGTGTCTTTATGTTTGCCGCCTTCTAATATATGTTGACTTGCATAAATCCATTTTGCTATCAATATTATATAATTAACGGCAGGTCAGCTTAAATTACTGAAAAAATTAAAGTGATAAAATAATGCACTGAGTTTGCTTAAATTACTGATAATGTGATAAAATAAGTTGCATTCAATGAGATCCATTTTATACTGTATAGCTTGTCCTTTTGGCAGTCAATAAAGACCTTTTTTGATATTTGGCTTAAGTAGATGAAGAATTTATCTGGTGATATTTGGCTTAAGTAGATGAAGAATTTATCTGGTGATATTTCGATTTTTCTTGGATTTGAACTCTGAATTCCAATATTTGGACTCACTCATTGAGTACTAGATCACTCCCTCGAGCGCAATATTCCTTTTAATTAATGTAACAGACCATATCAAACATTAAACTCATCCATTGATGATCCCATTATTTTTCCATAATTCTTTTAATGATAGTAATCAAAGCTTACTCATCCATGTATACATGCTATACAATAATTATACTGGCTAACACTTATACTTTGCTAAGCTGCTATATAGCGTAAAAATCCCAAAATGTTCAAGCTTTGCTTTTGTACATTGTTTCCAAGTTTCATATTAAGAAGAGAATATGGAGCAAATTAAACTGTGTACCTACCACATTTGACAAGTTTGACCAATGTTCTTTCCTCTTAATTCCCTTTTAATCCACCGTTTCCTTTCTTTTTTTCTCTTTTGATTGAGCGCACAATATACTTGACTTTGATTTAGTCTCATGATTAAAAAAAAAATGGCAAATAAATACCACGAGACATTAGTAATAATACTGCTGTAAAGTGGAGTGTAAAAATAAAGAAACAAGTCTGAAATGACATATTTTTGTATAATAATGTTTTGTCTGATTAACACGAGAATCAGAGAATGGTGAGTTTTTATGCATGATTAAGAGCACATTTGTTGGACAATAATCCACCTAACCTAGGATTCTACTAGTTGGAAACACGTGTTAGTACATGAATCTAATTATTTGTAGGAGACAGATTAAGATGGACAAGACCTCTGCATAATAGGAACTCAAGCATCTCGCCACCTTTATTGTTGGAATGTTTGCTTAAAAACGTATGATTGTTGGCATCGCAGGGTTGATTGTAGTATACTAATTTTAGTATAAAATTAAAGATAAAAACAACATAATATTTGATTAGTCATATAAAAATAATAATGCATATAATTAATTCATATTTGGTTGGTTGTATGAGAAAAAAATCTGCAAAATTAATGCAGCACAGTATCTTGTTGACAATGTATTAATAAATAATACTCGCATTGAATTATGTAAATATCTATATTTAATAGAATGGAATAAGAGAAGATGTGATTTAGCGTATGAGAATTGAACTATTTAAGGACAAATAAAACCGTATGGTTAATTATTTGGTTAGCGCAATTTCTTGCTGACATATATAGTGAAGGTAATATAGAATTAATAATCCCTCGATTATTTATAAGTATGTATGGTTTATTTGCTTTATTACATTAAAAATGATATACATATATAGTGTTTAAATTTTAATGGAAGCATGTGTTTGTTACCAAACGAGTCTTTTAAGTATAAATAATCTATCCATGTGTTGAAATAACTTCATTAATAATTATCATACAATAATTTCATCATTATTATCACCACATAATATTTTTAGTATTATTTACTAAATAATTCTTGTATTATAATTCTTGCATAATTAGTAAAAGGACTCTACGGCCCCCTAAGTTCCTCAATTTTGGAATACTTCCATAATTCATTTGCGATCTTAAAAGAACAATTCATATTACGTACCACAAACAACATGGACCTGCTATATTTCGTAATGAAAATATAATATAAAATATGAGAAATACCTCAAATATATTAAAGTCATAGAATAATGAAATTTATAGAATGTCGTCAAATGTTTTAAAATTGTTTTAGGTACAAAATCCTCATATGAATTAAAACAAAGAGAAAAATTACAATTAAAATCATATAAAAGGTGTGAGGGAAGTGTTCTATGATCGTTGTGTTGTTGAATAATCAAATCATCATAAATTAAACAAGAGAGAGAAATTAAATTACCACGAAAAAAATCATATAAGGTGTGAGAGGAAAGTGTGCAACGATTCCTAGTGGGACGGAAAGAGTATTTTCTTAATTAACTTAAAATGAGTTAAAGCAACCGTCAAAATGGGACTGGAAGAGTATTTACTATTTCGATTAATTTATTTAGGCCATGCAAGACAATCATAGTATTGACTACTTGTTGTATTCATTCTTTTGTTGTTGTTGTTGTTGACTGAATTAGATCAAAAGTTGTTAATTGATACTCAAACTTATACTTAGCTAAATTGAAGCAATTCAATGTTTCAATTAAAGTCAATCATAGTATTGACTATTACATTCACTGTTTTATTGATTGAATTAGATTTAAACTTACGGATTGCTACTCAATTCTATCTGATACTTAGCTAGATTGAGATAATTTTTATGTTTTAATTAAGGTCAACCATAGTGTTGACTACTTGTTACATATTTTTGTTTAAATTGATTGAATTAGATCTGACCTTGCTAATTGCTACTCATTTTATTCAATACTTAACTAATTGAGTTAATTCAATGTTTCAATTAAAGTCAATTATAGTATTGACTACTTATTACATCTACTTTTTTTAAAGAAAAATTAATTGAATTAAATCAAAAGTTACTATTGTTACTCAATCTTATTTAATACTTAGCTAAATTGAAGGAATTCAATGTTTCAATTAAAGTCAACTATAGTGTTGACTACTTGTTACATCCAATCTTTTAGTTTAAATTGGTTGAATTAGATCTAAACTTGCTAATTACTACTCAATTCTATTTAATACTTAACTAATTGAGATAATTCACAGTTTCAATTAAAGTCAACCATATTATTGACTACTTTTGTTGCATCTACTTTTTTATATAAAAAAAAATGATTGAATTAAATCAAACGTTGCTAATTGTTATCAATCCTACATAATAATTAACTAAATTGAAGCAATTCAATATTTCTATAGTGTTGACTACTTATTACATCCACTATTTTAATTTGAATTAGATCTAAACTTTTTAATTGCTACTCAATTTTATCTTATATTTAGCAAATTGAGATAATTCAATTTATCAATTTAAGTCAAAACCATAGTGTTGACAACTTGTTACATCCACTTTATTTTGTTTAAATTGATTGAATTAGATCTAAACTTACTAATTGCTACTCAATGCTATTTAATACTTAGAAAATTAAGAGGATTCAATGTTTCAAGTAAAGTCAATCATAGTGCTGACGACTTGTTACATCCACTTTATTTTGTTTAAATTGATTGAATTAGATCTAAACTTACTAATTGTTACTCAATGTTGTTTAATACTTAACTAATTGAGATAATTTAATGTTTCAAGTAAAGTCAATCATAGTATTGGCTAATTATTACTCAATTATATTTAATCTTTAGCTAAATTGAGATAATTTAATGTTTCAGTTAAAGTCAACTAGCCATGGCAACCATGGTTGCACCCTCAAGCCTTCACGTAGAGAGAGAAGAAAGCTTTAGGTTTTAGATTAGATCATGTTCTAATTGATTCATTTTTTCGTCTCAACCATAGTGCTGACTACTTGTTACATACATTTTTTGAAATTGATAGAATTAAATTAACATTTAGCAATTTTCTTACTCAATCCTAATCTAATACTAAGCTAAATTAAACTAATTCAATTTTGAACCGACCCACAAAACAAAACAGGCAAAAAACATCAATTTTTCAAGGACCATAAAAATTAACGAAGCATTTTAATCAGAATTAAAAAAAAATGAAATCTATACCCTTCTGTTATTCGGAAACCATCTGCCTCGTTAGCTGGTACAAATTTAGTGAGAAGCATCTGATCACCACCACAGTTATTATAAGAGGAAAAAAAATTTCTTTACGCATTGGATTGAGCTTGAGTTTCTTCAACATGTCAACAATACGTTGCATATGATAATTATCCTATGAAGACATTATTGGGGTAGTATTTGGAAAAAAAAAATAGGCATGCAAAAATATATCTAATCAATGTATTGGAAAGACAAGCATTAATCACACATTAAGGGGAGAGAGAGAGAAGGAAAAATAATAATTATCTTGAGGAGAGAGAGTGAAATTTGAAATTTCATCTCATCTTTTTTCATAGAAGATATTTTTGGTATAGAAAATATATTAAGTGACTATCATGTCCTCAAACGTCATGTAAAGTTACTTTAATGGCCTAAAAAATCATATAAAGTAACTTTAATGCCGTGTCAGTTTGTGCCAAAAGGATTTATGTCAAATATAATTTCCTTACATTAAGGATAATTATATTTGGCACAACCCAAAATGACACAATTTGGTACAACTTCACCTTTTTGGGGGTATTAATGTAAATTCAAGTGGACTTTTGGCTCAAATTGCACAAATGCCATCGTCGTGTTTTACGTTTATGCCCTTTCTAAAAATTTAATTTTTCCAATTTCAAATTCATTAAAATTTTACTCTCTTCACCCAAGATCATTATTACATTTTTCTTCCCAATGCCAATCACTAGAGAAAACCGTGCATTCTTTTTTAATGTATACTTTTCTTATACAGTATATATATACGTATTGGGTATTCCTATTTTCTATTTATTTATTTAATTTTCCTTGTCGTTTTATTGGTCATCAAATAGGTGGATTAAATTTAATTAAATGAGTCCTAAAATTAAAAGACCAAAACGATGCAACAGCTAGGATTTTTCCTATCTTTCTATTCTTCTCGCCTCTCTTGCACAGTTTGTGTCTTGAAAAATGTCGGAAAATAGCTCCTCGTCGCAGTTGAAGTGCC
This sequence comes from Lycium barbarum, assembly GCF_019175385.1. Lineage (NCBI taxonomy): Eukaryota > Viridiplantae > Streptophyta > Magnoliopsida > Solanales > Solanaceae > Lycium > Lycium barbarum. Next base: position 121,179,870 of record NC_083339.1, on the reverse strand, counting down.
ATTGTGGTTTGATAGCCAGCCATTTAACTTCAAAAACTCGTTCAAACCCTGGAAGGAAGTTCTTTAAGTGTCCTAAGCCAAAGGTTAGTTATTGTTGTTATTCATATTTTGATTGGTAAAGTGCATTATTTAGGTGTTACTTTAATTTTAATTTCTTGGACAGATTAATTCTTATGGTTATTGGAAATGGGAAGATGAAGTATTTTCGGATACTCCATTGACTGAAGTCAGAGGGTTAGTGGCTGCATTGGATGCTATTAAGGTTGAAATGGACAATTTGAGGAAAGAAGTAACTAAATTGGAGGCTATAAGTCAGTCTCAAGTGATTAAAGTGTCAACTTTGGAAGACAAAGTAACAAAAATGTGGATGATAATTATGGTTTCATTAGCACTGTTCGTGGGTGTCATTACAACTCCAAGGATGAAGTGATTGCCCTAACGAGACTAGTATTTATGTTATTGGTGTAACTTGAAAAATGTTTTGGTGTAACAATCTAATTTAGAATAAGAGAACCTTTCGTCCACCTTGGTTTTTAGTTGTTTTTCTTCATGCCTTCTTTGGCTAGCTGAATACCTTGATTTTCTTGGTAATTGTGTTTTTATTTCGTTTACCGGTAGACCTGGATTTTTAATTGTATTCCCTAAGTCATCTAGTTGGATTAGTATGAGACTAGTATCCAGTTTTGCTTTTTGTTTATCGAAGTCTCTCTGTTTATTAAACTAGCCACTGCAAATAGGTAGAGAACGGCACCTCTGTCTATTTAAGTGGGCTACGGGAGAAATATGCAGCTATATTTAGATTGTAATTTTTTCGAAATGGAGTTTAGATTGTAAAGTTATCATTTTCATCAAATCACTACTACTTGCTGTGCAAATTGAAGGATACATTTTAAGACACAAAACAAAATAACATAGCATAGATGGAATTAGATTGTACCAATATTATATCACTGAAATAATGAGAAGGGTGCATTTTATAGATGGGTTATGTGAATCTATTTTTGATCAATGAATTGGGTTTTTACTCATTTTTATAAACATTTTCCTTTTCCATTTTGAAGAGTAAAATGATAGTTAGGCCTAACGTAGCGACTAAAACTATTTAACGATGATTCTTAAACGCGGTTGATCTGCCCTAGTATAATGAATTCGAGTCTAGTACGCGCCTTTTAAAAAAAATTATAGTTTCCCTTGAGTTCCTAACCGGTGCAAGTGAAAATCTGTTTAGGTGACATAGAAAAGCATGTTCATATTTATGAAGTAGTGTTTTGTACTCATCTTTGTTATGTAAATCTGCTTTTGATCAATGGAATTGGGTTTTTACTCATATTTATGAACATTTTCCTTTTTACTACCTTGTTTTTTTTTCTTTTCCTCTTTTACATTGAGAGCATTTCGCCAATTTTAAATCAAGTTATCTAATATGCATAAAATAATAAAAAATATAAGAATCCGTAAAATCAAAATTAATTATTTTGTGTAGTCTAAACTTTTTCAAGTTAAATTATTCCATCGTGTTAGCTATTAAGCATAGAAATATTAAAAGAAACATGAATTGTAATTGCAAAACAAACATTTCATTCCAAACAAAGATAAAAAAGTTAAAACAAAACTAAAAACAAAGATGACATAGCATCTAGACAAAAACACAACAAAACTAAAAACAGAGATGACATAGCCTCTAGACAAAAACACCCGCACCAACCATTCCTACCAGTAATCTTGACCACCTCAAAGATCAAGAACCTTGGTGCATGCATCACCAAAAGCAACGTCCCTAGTATCAAGTAAGGGGCTATCCTTTGATGACTCATTGTCACCATCAGTATCATAGACTTGAGGGGGTTATTCTTCAGGAGCTTGTCATATATTTCATATGATTTGGTAAGGGGAAGGGGGTCAAGCGTATCATCTCAATAGAGTCTCTGCCTCTAAGCTTGATTAGCCTGTGTATTCGCTCAGTTAGTTCATCCTCCATGGTTTTGTAGTTTTCTTTTTTGGTATGGTACAACTTCTCTATGACATCCGGAGATGCACATAATCCTAAACTTACTCTTCTTCTCTTAGGTGTTCTCTCCACTTTTTTAGGTTACTGATAGCTTAGTACGTATTTAGCGTAGTTTTTGCATGCAACCCATCTAGTGATTATATAGTGATCATGCATTAGTTGATATAATTACTTTCTTACCTTGGGTGACCAAACCCACCCACGCCTAAACCCTTCACCAATTAGATTTGGTTACCCATTTCATTAGTTAAACTCTCATTGGCCAATTTAAGAGGTGGATATTGGAAATAAACAAGAGGGCATCTTGTATGCTGTGTTGTCAACATTATTATCCTTCTTGGAAATTTGTCAAAATTGTAAACGAATAGTCGTACGAAATTCAATTTTTTTTTTGTTTATATAACGTTCTTTAATTAATCACATACTATCAGTGTAAGTCTAAAAAATAAATTCATAGGACGTTTATACAACTTTCTCTAATTATACACATCACTGTAAGTCATAAGAAATAAGTTCTTATAATAATAAGGTTATCTCTATCAGTGTAAGTTATAAGTTCAAATGATGGTTCAAATAAAATCCATATCTGAGTAATTTTTGGCGAACAAACTAAAATTTTCATAATTTTATATTTAATATCCCAATACAAACCAAAACAACAACATCAATCCCCAAACATACTTATACTAACCCTGGCAAAAGATTCACATAGCCTTAGGAAAAGGTGGGGGTGAGGGGGGGTAAGACTTCATCAAGTTCTAAGCCAACGCCTCCGACTGTAGCCATGGCCATCGCCTCCAACTTCTCCGTCCTCACTTTCAACTCAGGTTGGTCGTCCATAATCTTGTCTAGTTTCTCAGCCATTTCCATCAAAAGAAAATGAATGTCCATAAGACGCTCAGTCATGTTCTTGGGCGGATTGATGAGGATTGTATACTTGCTATGTCCACCAAACTGCCGCTTGTCACCCATTTTTGCACAAAGAATAAATAGTATAGGGATTAATTGTAAGAAGGAGAAAGAAAGTTAAACTGTTTTTTAGTCTGAAAAAAAGAAAAGAAAAAGAGTGATGAACATATTTATTGTTAATGTAACCGTTCATATATTCTGGAACGATGTAAATGAAAAGTTGGAAATAAAGGGTTGTATAGTTGAATAGTCTTCAAATATGTGTGATAAATATCCATATTTATTGTTAACGTAACCGTTCATATATTTCCATATTTATTGTCGATGTAATTGATTCCATTAATAATAAACAATTTACAAATGCAAGTAGATGAAGAAATTATCAAAGTATTACATTAAGCCGAGTAATAATAAATTTTCAGTTTGAATATTTTATCATTAAGTTGAGTAATAAATTTTCAATTTGAATATTTTATCATTAAGTTGAGTAATAATAAATTTTCAGTTTGAATATTTTTTTTTATTCCCTTGACTCGCAAATTTAATTGTACACGTTATTTCCTTTAGAGGGAAACTGAAAGGTTCATTTGGCTCTGCTGATATAATATGTGAAATTACATATTCCATTAACTTAAATAAGAGTATTAATCCGATTAAAGAATCTAAAATATCTTGTATTTTATTTTACACTTTATATTTGTAACTTTCGTGATAGTTGTATTTAACAAATAGTACTCAAAAAATAATATTTAGCACAACATAAATTTAGGCATAATAAGACATAAGTTTTTATATATAATAAAATTAATTAACCCCCCCTCCCCCCCCAAAAAAAAATTACATAGACAAATCATCCCCCTCCGATCGAAACCAAAATAACAAAATCAAACCCCCAATACATACTAACCCTACCTAAACATTGACATGCAGGGTGGGGGGGGGGGGGGGGGCAACAATAAACCCTAATCATTCCTAAAATTAAGAAAACGGTTGGGTGAGGGGGGCAAGATCTCATTAACTTCGAGGCCAACGCCTCCGCATGTAGCCTTGCTCATCATCTCCATTTTCTCCTGGTTTCTTTTCAACTCAGCAATCTCCTCCATCATCTTGTCTAGTTTCTGCATCATGTCTACCAACAGAAAATGAACGTCTACAAGACGCTCATGAACAGATTTGGGTGGCCTGAGGATGTTTTCGTAAATGCTTGATGTAGGCCACTGTGCTTCGTCAGACATTTTTCTGCAAAAACAACAAGTAGAAAAGATTAACTAACAGAAGAAAGCAATTTATAAAGTTTATTAATCGACAAAAAAAAATGGAAGATGAACTGTTAGAATACCTTGGTATGTATCTTCTAAAAGGCACTTTACTCGAAAAGTTAGAAATGAGTGATCTTGTTGGAAGAATGTCATTTATATAGTTGTTGTGAATTAGAGAAAGGCACCGTTTGGTAAAATAAAAAATTAAAAGAAAAATGCTCATTTTTATCCCTGGTTTTTGTTACAGTCTAATTTTTTTTTTTTGAAGTTGGTTAATATGAAATCTCAACAGTTTAATATACTCATAAATTACAACCTTTATTAAGTTTGTTATGACCAAATCATGAATGATTTATTTGGAGTCATGACATCATGTACTAACAAATTGTAACATATGACTAAATTAATTATTTTACTGAAACATATTATTTTTGAATTAATTGACTAAAATTATTTTACTTTAACATATAATTGAATCAATTTGGAATCCACACACTTTGTGTTATAGTGAATTTATTCCACTATTCATTAGTGGTTCAATTGGATCAAGTTGTATCTCAATTCAATTTTTGTTGGATTTTGTGTTGACTTGCTTATGTTGGATCAAATTGATGATCAACAACACTTGATCTTGATATAATTAGAGCAACACCTTCATTCCACCAAGCATTGGTGGTCCAATTGGATCAAGTTGGATCTCATTGTTGACTTTTGTGTTGACTTGATTATGTTGGATCAAATTGAAGATCAACAACACTTGATCTTGATATAATTAGAGTAACACCTTCATTCCACCAAGCATTGGTGGTCCAATTGGATCAAGTTGGATCTCAATGTTGAAGTGCTTCTAGTCTCAATTCAATTTTATTGACTTTTGTGTTGACTTGATTATGTTGGATCAAATTGAAGATCAACAACTCTTGATCTTGACATAATTAGAGTCACACCTTCATTCCACCAAGCACTGGTGGTCCAATTGGATCAAGTTGGATCTCAATGTTGAAGTGCTTCTAGTCTCAATTCAATTTTGTTGACTTTTGTGTTGACTTGATTATGTTGGATCAAATTGAAGATCAACAACTCTTGATCTTGATATAATTAGAGTCACACCTTCATTCCACCAAGCATTGGTGGTCCAAGTAGATCAAGTTGGATCTCAATGTTGAAGTGCTTCTAGTCTTAATTCAGGGTTTAGGGTTTAGGGTTTAAGGTTTAGGGTTTGTTGACTCTTGTGTTGACTTGCTTTTGTTGGATCAAATTGAACCAAAATTAGAGTCACACCTTCATTCCACCAAGCATTGGCGGTCCAATTGGATCAAGTTGGATATCAATGTTGAAGTGCTTCTAGTCTCAATTCAGGGTTTAGGGTTTGTTGACTCTTGGGTTGACTTGCTTTTATTGGATCAAATTGAACCAAAATTAGAGTCACACCTTCATTCCACCAAGCATTAGTGGTCCAATTGGATCAAGTTGGACCTCATCAAATTTATTTTTTATTTTCTATATTTTATCTCAAAATCAAGTAAATAAAATAGAACAATCAACTTATAGTATAAATGATCACATAGATAATTGGTAACGTTAAAAATCAACATGTGGTAATTCCATATTAAACACTTTCCAAATGCAAGTAGATGAAGAAATTATCTAAGTATTTACATTAAGTGGAGTAATATTAATTTTCTGTTTGAATTTTATTTTTCAGATTGAAATTTTCCCTCTATGTTTTTTCCTTTTGATCCAAAACAACTTTTGAGAGGGAAATCTAAAAAATTTGATCCAAAAACAACTTTTGAGAGGGAAATCTAATGATGAAATTACCAAAAAAAAAGTGTTATTGGTGGAAAATGAAAAAAAGGGCAGTGAATGGTGATAATTACGATTATACGTATATCAGCGCACATTGATATGGGAAAAAAACAGATTTCCAATGACCCTTCTTCATTTACCAAGGAAAGTATCGAATTGCTATTGGCTAGGCGTGCTTTGTTCTTAATTTTTTTTTTAACCGTTCACTTGTATCATTTGCTATTAAAATCCTACTACATACAAGATCTTACCTCAAGCAATCCAGAAACCAAATCTCTGTAAGGCATCAAATCAAAATATTGAAAGGTATCATTACTACTCTTCATTTACATCCACCTAATATTTATCATTTTTTAATATTATTTACAGGTGAAAATGATGAGTAACACAGTGAATGTCCCTAACACTACTCGCCCCCAAGTCCATGTGTATCCGATGAACAATCCGCTTCAGTCGCTAGTTTGTCAGATTCATGAATTGAGAGTGGAAGTTGCTACGTTAAGTCGACGTGTGGATGGGTTGTGCCACAAACATGAGATAATGATAATGCGCATGGAAACTATTGCGACTAGGCTGGAGAGAACTATGTTTCCTTCTATCAACAAGCCTAACAATGAGCCTCAAAGCTCGTCCCTCCCCGATAAATTGTATTAGATTCCCCTTTTAAATGTATTTTCTGTGAGCACAACAAAGAAGAACAACTTTGTATAATTGTTATTTGAATTTTAATATCTGAACAATTTCAATTTTATGATGAATTGTATAATTGTTATTTGAATTTTAAGGTCTGAACAATTTCAATTTAATGATGAATTTGTGTTCAATTTTACAAGAATTAAATAAAATTAAAATTATAATATAAAATAATAATATATAATGGGAATTGGGTGTATTGCAATAAGTCCCAGCCATTAAATGCAATTCAGCCGACTGATCCGGTTGAAATGACATGTTTGGCCTATTTAAAGAAGAGAAACACTGTACGACATTCCTTATTCTCTTTGTTTACATACATTTCAATACTCTAGTCTCTATCAGCTCCAGGTATAGTTCTTTCATTTTCATCAACAAAGTAGTTAGACTAGGGTTTCATACATTCAACCTTAGGTAAAAAATTAATTTTTTGTATTATTATTTGCAGAAATAGAACACCTACTACGCCGCACTACGAGAATCATGCGTAAGTTGGATGACACAGATTTTTTGATTAACCGACGTTCAGATGCACTGGAAAATCGGGTCACTCTTACCAATGAGATGTTCATCCACCGTTTAAATGCCTTAGAATCTCAGTTGAACGAGGTTAGGTACCGTCACTCAACATTCATGGGACACCTTAGTGCAATTGGATAGAGATTGGAGAGGATGCTGAGAGCCTTATTCCGTTTTGCTAAGTTGAATGTAGATGATGTTGTTACTCCCCCCTCCACTCCCCCCTCCGTTTTAGTGGGTATTAGGTGCTTATTGTTAAGTTAATTTTTGTTATGGAAGTACTACAGTACCTTTATGTTAGGGTATGTTGTTTTTACATTCCTAGTCCTTTTATATTAGATAAGTTAATTATTAGAAGTATGTTACTACTTTTTTTAGTTGTTATGGTTTGTTATTATTTTGTATTCTTACTATTAACATGCCAATATTATACGTTACTATTAAATTGCATTATATTAGAAAAACTATTTAAAAACACTAGATTATGATAAACAAAGGAGTACATGGTAAGCTTCTTAAGAGAATAGTATTTGAAATTTAAAATTCAAAATCACACGGTAATCAAATTTTGTATTGGGCAAATAAAAAGAATAATTTGGCAGGTGAGAAGATCAACCAACATATTAAATGCTTCTACACCATTAAATACCAAACCCTAACAAGCAAAATCTATCACCTACTTTCACTTTCCTAAAACTTTCCGAAAAAAGATGTCTTCCCAAAACATAAGTTCAACTACTCAAGGTTCTTCGGATGATCCAGTGCCAGATCCAGTATGGGAGATTGCGGCTTTGAAGGCTGAAGTGAAAGAACTTAGGCAGATTGTGAGGAATCTTGGGAATGAACTTTAGGAGCTGAGGCACGGGTTTTGGGCTTACATTGAAGAAGTCAATAATATTGATCTTTAGTATGGATGATATAGTTTTTCTGCTCTAACATGTTGGTGGTTTAGTCGTTTAATCTATGTTTTGAAAGAAGTTGTTTTAATGTTGAGATGGCCTACTTCTGTTATATGTCTTAGTTTTTGTTTTGAAACATGGTAATTTGGTTAATATAGCAAAAGGCATGCGGAATGTAAGATTTTGGATCTATTATGTTGTTACTGTCTTTGTGTTCTTGTTGAAGGCTTTTTTTTGTTGGTTTGATACACAAAAAATACTTAAAGAAAGTCTAACATTATTATGTTGTTACTGTCTTTATGTTCTTGTTGAAGGCTTTTTTTTTTGTTGGTTTGGTACACAAAAAAATACTTAAAGAAAGTCTAACATTACTTGCAAAATCATCCATATTGAGTCACTATTAGAACAACAATCTTGAAATTATGATTGGTATTTAAATAGTCCAGGTTAATTATTTTATTTTTATTAAATTTAAAATAATCACGAATTTAAGTGACATTGTTTTTAAATTTAAGTGGCATTATTTTTAAAGTTGTTACAAATTTAAGTTTTTTCACAGGTGCAAAAACTTTTAAGAACTTAAAACTGCATTCTATAAATCCAAATTCATAAAATATTGATATAATTAGATATTCATAATTAAGAGCATACAAAGTTCAAAGACGTTTCAAACCAAAACGTCTGGTAATGCATTTACAAAAGCTACGAACAATGGGTCGTCATTAACAACCACAAATTTAACAAATTCATCAGAGCTCCTAAACAACACAAAATCCAGCACATCTCCTTCTTCAAAACTTGCCCCTTCAACGAATTCTTTTCATCCATCCCGGATTCTCCTTCTTTGATCACAGGGTACAATTTTGGCTGTCCATAAGACGTTGTGATGAACAATCCTAGTGGCAGTGACTCGAGGTGGAATGTATTGAGATACAACCGTTGGCAACCACCGTAAAAAAAATAAGAATTATAAATACAATGTAATTTAACAAAAAAATAAATAATGGAAAATGTGAGTACCACATCATCCAACGTCGCATAAGATCTACTCAGCCTTATTCTGAAACGGGGGTCGGGACGGTGACTGGGATGAACTTGAGTGAAATCGGCCATTTATCAACAAAATTTTTTGCTTTGCAAAACTACTTTGTATTGAAAATGTTTAGGGTAAATAATAAGGGGCTAAACGTTCTTAAATAGGAGTAGTAAATTGGAGTGAGAAGGCACCTTTTCACCTTTCCCTCCTAAACGTTTTTCAATCCCAAAAATTTTGGATTCCCCCCATTAAGAAAGAATAATTGAATTTTTCCGAATTTTAAAATGATATTTTACTATGTTTTCTCAGATTTATAATAATTTCTATTGAACAAGTAATATGGGAGAATTTGAAACTATTTTTTTTAAGGATAATTTTGTCAAAAGTTAGGCAGAACATTCTCAATTTTGTGATTAAATCACATGTTTGAAGTCAACAAAAATAGCAAACTTCTCTTTGTTACGCAATACATACAAAAAATTGCAATACTAACAAACAAATAATGCATCATCCAGTACATTAACATTTACACTATTTTGAAACACAAAATAAAACTTCCAATTCAATTAAACGACTGGTTGGTCTGTTTGAACATCCCCACCACTACTTCTATTATAACTACCGCCACTTCTACCACCCCCTACACCTCCACCTCTTGTTTGCACTCTCACGTGCAGTGTCTTGTTGAACTTGTACCACCATTATTATCACCTCCACCGGCATTGTCACCATTGACATTAGGTCCAGTTCTCGCACTCCCTCGTGCACTTCTTCTTCTACTTGTACCACCATTATTATCAACTGCATTAGCATGATCACCTCAATTCTCATTATTTTCATTGGCATTAGGTGCACATCTAGCCCTATACCCTGGCCCACCCCCTCGCCTAAAGACGTTTTCACATCCTCCTCTACGTCTATTAATTGGTGGCCTTCCACGTGGACGAGTCTCTCTTGGGTTTCTTATGTATGTGAAATTATCATCGTCTGAATCATCTCCCCCAACATCTGGCACTAGCATATCATCATCCCAATCTAAATAGGCAGCCAGTCTGGCTTGCATTACATTTTTAAAGTCTCTAATTTTCACTTCACTATCCAATGCAACATCGCAGACCCGTCAAACCATTTCTTCGTAAGCTTTCTTCTCCGCCTCAGCTTGAGAGCTCTTTTCTACATCAAGATCTGGCCCTTCCCCAAGGTAGGTAGGTTTATCCTCACTCGATCGACTCCGGCTATGGTGTGATTCCTGGCATATGTACACAACAGTAGCTAAGGTAACAACATATGATACCTTTTGAACTCATCAGTCATGGTTGGGTAGCCACCCGAAAAGAATTTCCTCAAGTGTGGACGAACAACATCTCTTCTCCACCTTCTAATTATATACCAATCAGGGATTATGTCAATCCTCTTTCTTGACATAACTTCTAGTATATGGCAACACAAAATATAAGTAGATTCAAAGTGTTTGCAATTGCATTCCAAATATTCACTGTTTGTTCTGTATTCCACCAAGAACACAAATACATTGCCATGAAAATCATTCTTAATTGAATAATCTGCAACGTCGAACTTCTCCACAGCTTCCACCACTTCAGCATTTTCATGATTGCTCATTTCACAGTGATACTTTTTCGCTACCTGGTCCATGAAAAGATCATATATTGTACGAGTGTAATGAGTTTGTATTTGTTCCTCCCACATGAATCCAGATAAAACTTTTGCTTCTGTATACCTAGAATTAAATTTAGAAGTTAACTCTTTATCAAATTTTGCTCTCAAGGCTATCTCGTATTGCTCAACAAACTGCTTTAGTGTGCTAGAACCACTGATATAGCCATCAAAGAAAGCATGCATACCCTCACACCTTTGTGTGGACAGCAAACCAGCCCAAAAATAGTGCTTTAGGTATACAGGAACCCACTTCTCCCTTTCCAAAAACAAATTAGAGAACCATCTTCTGTTTTGTAACTCATATTTTTGAATAAATGCCTCCTATTTTCCAACAAATTCATCAATAGTAATGCTATCAAAGATTACTGCTTTAAATTCCCTCTTGGAGATTTTAGCATTATGAACTCGCTTTAGCCTGAAAGGCAACTTTGTGAAAATGTGCCAAATACAATACATCTGGATTGCGTCTGGCATCACTACTCTGATAGCTGCCTTAATACTCTAGCATTGGTCTGTCATAATAGTGGTTGGAGCTACACCATTCATGGCTCTAAGACAAGTAGAGAAGACATATTTATAAGTGTTAGCATCCTCGTTTGTAATCAAAGCACATCCAAGAAGTATGGACTGCCGGTGTTGATTCACACCAATGAATGAAGCAAACGGCATGCGCCATTGATTCACAAGGTAGGTAGTGTCAAAATATATCACTTCACAAAATTCAAGATATGCATACTTAGAATGTGTACGAACCCATACACAGTTACGTAGCCTGCCAGAATTATCGTGGTCTACTGCATAGAAAAACTCCCTATCCTTAATCTGCATGTCAAAAAAAAATCTGTTTATTGCTTCTGCATCAGTGGACAAGGTTCTCAACCTCCTCTTCCGCAAAATGTAATTTCTGCAGTCCTTGGGGGTACATCCCAAATTCTCAGGACCACCAGCTTCAACTTCCAAGAGTCTTATGCTCTTTGAAGGTCTCAAACATGCAATGTCGTGAGCAACAAGCTGCCTCTTCAAACTCCTGCTCATTTCCCTGTGTGAGGGCATAAATCGTGATAGTCTAGCATCCAACACATGATTATACTCACTTTCAACCCTAGTGACACGCCATGATGATCCATCAACCATCACAACAGCATTAACACGAGCTTTACATTCAATCCTTTTGCTCGATTTCTTTTGTTGTCCTTTCCTTGACCTATCACAAGCATAGACAACATAATTAACAAAATCACAACGTTTTTTTAACGCTGTTTTTTTCACCACACCAAACCCTTTCAATCTGGCGTGCTCTCTGTAAAATGAAAACATTGAATCTTTACTTCCAAATGTCATCCCTTCAATAGGACCTTGTAAAAATTGTTCATGTGTAAATCTCTCCTCGTTCATTCCTCCTCTAGCTTCATCTTCATCTGTCACATCATGCTCATGTTCATATTCATCCGTCAAAGGATCCTCTTCGTATTCCTCAAAGTGATCAGGAGTATTTACCTCTTCCTTTACGCGGACCAAGTTGAGCCCTTCATCCTCGCTGTCAAAGTATGTGTCTGGACCACCACCATTGAAATCCTCTGAATCTTCATCTTCATCTTCTCCAACATTAGAGAGCAAACTGTCATTACCTGCGATCCCTAAAACATTATTCAAGGTTGCCCTTATATCACCGTTTCAATGTTGTTAATGACATTTTCACCGTTGTAATCATCAGTTTCACTGTTGTAATCAACGTTTTCACTGTTGTTATTATCAACATTGAAAATGTTTGGGTCCATTTTATGTTTGTGATTTCGGCAAAGGAAGAAGAGAAAATAGTAAGAGGCAACTGTTGTGGAAGATAAAATAAAATAAAAAAGAGGCACCTGTTGTATGTAATTAGGGATTTTTCGATTGTTTAAATGGTATACCCAATTATAAAATAAAATAAAAAAGGCAAAGTATAACGTATAAATGTATAATGTAAATGTATAACGTATAAATTTATAAAAACGAGATTGCTCATCTTCTCGAGGTGTTTGAAAAATGGAAAAATTGAGCATGCCTAAGTGTAATTATGACTTAGTCTTGGAGGGAAAAAAATAAAAAAGTATTTAGAGCCAAATATTCATTAAGGATAATTAGATCTTTTTAAGTGGATTGTGCCAAATTGTGTCATTTTGAGTTGTGCCAATTAGCAGCACCCTTACATTAACCAGCAAACTACTAATATAGGAATAAAAGTACACGTGGGACCTTTTGAAAACTTTATATAGTTATTGCCTTGTTCGGTGGTTGTCTATTTGTCTGTACTCAAGGCTTCAAATTGAAATGATGTGGTCGGTAATCAGTTTGATTAGAAGGAAAAGGGCAGGGTTGGTGGTAAAATAAACGTAATTAGACAATGTAATCAAAGGCATTGAATTGATATAAGCTAAGCTGTATGGTAAAATGGAAACAAGACAAACGAACTTTTTGACTTTGTAATTAACATTAACCGTCCTTGGGTTTTACGTCAGATTTCAGACATAGCCAAATTAGGCTTTAGCTCAGGATTAGTGCATTTGAGTACTGATTATACACCCACTACATCTTAATCGCATAGACTGTCTTTTCGATAATGGTGGCACTTTCCAGGTTCCCCAAATAAAGTCAAAAAGCAACCCGATACCACTAAAAATCGAGTATGAATTTCATCTGTGATCATTTTTGTTGTAGAAAACATTCTAACTTTGAAGTTTATTATACAATTATTTTTATTACAACAAAAGGAAAAGGAAATTCAAGTATTAATATAAACAACAACGGAGATTAGTATTACAAAGCGGCACATCGAGGGATAACAACATCATACTGAGTATATTCTCACAAAGTGGGTCTGAGATGTACGCAGACTTACCTCTATCTATTGAGGGAGATTTATGAAATTATGTGAAATGTAATTAATTTATTTTGGAGTGTCATGTTAAATTTCCGATGCAAAATATAAAAATTTAGGTGAAATTTACTTGTTAGCTAACTTTATCAAAGTTGGATAAATTATGTGACAAAACATAAAAAATGATGTTTGTATGATGAGACGGTTTTTATCACATAATTTTTGTGTGATAAACTATAAAGCTTGATGACTTTTTATGTAATAAAAATATAAAAATATTTTTTTGTGTTATAATCTCAAAGTTTGATGACCAGCGGTAATTTTTAAATTTGAAGCTTATAAACTTTTTACCACCAAAAGTCGCAGTAGGATGATAAATATTCTCATCTTTCTATTTTTATAAAAGATCTCGAGTTTGAATTCACAAATAAAATCGACATTCTAAGTTCCGCACGTATGGCAATATCTCTTGTTGGAAGCTATGTAATTTTTTATTCTCGAACTTATATTAAGAGTGTGCTCCTTAAATTAATTTTTGGGGGAATTTTCCATTGTTGTGAGAGACGTGTGCCATCTTCAACTTTAATTGCGCTAGCTTTTGTGTCTTGATTCATGTCTTGAAATGACATTACGAATATTCAAATAGTTTGTACATGACATTGTGGACTTTATGTGGTGAAAAAGTTATTGACAATAATTCGATAAATAGTGGAACGATTTTGAAACAGATAAGACTCTGTTGAACTTTTAAGAGGAGATGAGATAAGTTTAGTAGGTTAGTTCGACCTCAATAAGCGTTAATAATTAATTATCTCAAAGTGAGTTGTGAAAATATATGTAGACTTAAAAGCTTATTATATGTTACAAAATCATGTAAGCGGAGTTACTAATCTTTCTAGAACATTCACCTAAAATTTAATAGTACTCGGAGGCTGAGCTAGAAAAGTCCGTCTCTGCTGAAATCAATAACTTTGAATCAAATTTAATATTTATATTAAGAAAATTATTAAATATATATAAAAAATAAATTTAAAATCCGATTATTACTATCTCCTATCAATGTTCTAAAATTAAAAACTCATAAGGTTAATGTCCGGCATCAGCCTCTCCTAAATAGTACCACAAGAGTTATGTTGAATGTATAAGATGTCATCTTCCTTAACTAGAGATCTCGGCTTTGATTCCTCAAAATGTTTGGTAGAAATTATTTTTTTAATTGATCTTACCTGATAAAAATTTAAAAGAATTAAAATACCAAAGCTAATATCAAATACAGGATGGAAAATAACAAATTTATTAATATTAGGACATGGAAAAAAGAGAAGTGAATATGAAGGATGAAAATGTTGAAAGAAGGTAGGCAGGCAATAGGCAAAACCCATACCAATACAGAGAGGAGAAATGTCAGAAAAGTTAAAAGATTGATTTGGGGGTACAAGACCAGATGTCGGGGCTATGGTTGGATTTGGCTGAAAGTTGTCGGTCCATGACGGCAGCTCATTTTTTTTCAGTAGAGTAGAAAACCAGACAGGCACATCTCACCCAATGGGTGCCGTTTGATTCTTCACCACTGTGCATTGAAAATGAAACAAATTAAGTACACTAGTTATTGAATATAATAGTATCATTAGTTTGAACCGTAATATTCCACCCGTCCACACTTTAATAAAAATATACGTATATTAAAAAATTAATAATGTAATATGAAATTTACTAAATTACCCTATATCATAAAAATAGAGTACTTTTTCCTCTTGATTCTCGGATGCACAAGTAGTAACATTGAGAATCCAACAATACCAAGTTATTATGTAACTTTTCCAATCATCATTTAGATGTTATTTTAACTTGTCAATTTTTGTCTAATGGTAGAGCTAAAAAAAATTAGCCAATATATATCTTGGTTTCCTAAAGTAACACTTATTATGTCCTAAAGTAACACTTATTATGGGACAATTCTTTTTTGGCTAAGATGACACTTATTACGGGACAAAGAGAGTATTAAGGATTGTGCTGGGATGAATATAACTTATCTTATCTTTCTTAACTAAAGGTCTTGGTTCGAGACTTCAAGTCCTAAGAATAACGTGCAGCGCGAATTCAAATCCATCGGGGCCCAAAAGCGAATACCGAACACCAGTGAAAAAATTAAAAAAACATAGCGGAACATTCTAAAATATAAACAATAGTTAATATATATATATATATATATATATATATATATATATATCATTTTTGGCCCCTCGATTATTGCTAAATTTTTGCTCTAGTTTGTGATACTTGACTTAGCACATTTAACCTTTAATTAATTGAAATGTGCACTTTAATCTCTTTGCTCGTGGATGTTCACAAAATTATCATAATTATTAACCTTTTCACCACTTAATTACTCTTATTTTATGTTAGGCTTGTCTTATAACTCTAAAACAGTGTTGTAAAAGGCGTTTTCGGGGCGAGCCCTGGAGCGGAGCGTACCAAAAATGCCCTGGGGCGATGGGTCGGGGCGAAAGTCCCAAAAGACGTACGCCCAGCGATTCGGGGCGTACGCCCGGGCGTTTGGGGCGAGTTTTTTTTATTGGGTGTATTGGGGCATAAGCCCAGAAAACTTCTTCAAACTAAAATGAAATTTGTTAAATAAATCCTTAGTATAATGTCCAAATTCTCAAAAGTCAACATGTAATTACTCAAATGTTTTAAAAAGGAACTGAAACATTAAATTTAAAAGTCAAAACCTTTTTTTATTGCTAGAATGTCTAATATATGTTCTTTTCCAATTATTTATCTTGTCTTTTACTATCTCAAAAAAGTAACGAGCAGTCATTTGTACTTGTGAGTAGCGTATAATAGATTGTTCTAATTAATTTTTTTTTTGGGGTGGAGCATATATATATACATACATATACATATATATATATATATATATATATAACTTATATATATATATATATATATATATATAACTTATTTATAGTTTTCTTCAATTTTTTATGCTATTTCACCTATTTAAAAGTATTTATTATAATTATATCATTTTATAAAATACTAAAAATTAAAACCCCATGGGGCTTACGCCCCTTGCAACACTGCTCTAAAATAGTTCAAACGTAACATACTTACTACATAAATTAACCAAAATAGCAGATTTTAAATAATTAAAGATTAAATATACTTGATCAGATATTACAAGGACCAAAAATCAAAATTTATCAATATGGGGTGCGGGTGGGGGGGGGGGGGGGGGGGGGGAACCAAAATTGCTATTACCCATATTAACAAAATGATATATAAATTGAAAAAATGTGAAATTTACATTGAATCCTAATTTCAAATTCCAATCATTAAAAGAACTCTATGTAAAAGAACATATATTTTCTAACATTGTAGGGATCTAATAGCTCAGTTGGTTGGTTACTTGAACTTTCACCTTAATGGTGAGGGCTCGAATACCCAGTTATAATCTTCTCTCACATTTTTGTTGGAAATCTTACAGAAAATACTTGATCACGAACACTTGCACGAAATTCTTGAAAGCTTGAGACATGTCCGAAGACACTGTCCTTAAGGATATTTCACCCGATATAGGTGTATCCCAGAATTCAACAAGCTCTTCTAGTATAAAACTAGGAGCCAGAATCTAACAAATATTAAAGAAGAAAACCCAGCACACTATAATATTGGAAGAATTATTCTCATCACGTCCAAAAGAAACAGGACTTGAATATATATATATATATATATATATATATATATATATATATATATATATATATATATATATAATAGAAGAAGAATTTCTATTGATCTGTTTTTCACTCTCCATAAGTGATAAACCCCAATGAATATATAAGCAACAAAATGTGAGGTATAACGTTGATTAGAGAGGAACGTTGCTATTGTAGATTAGTAAAAGCCTTTTAAAGCTATTCATACCTCATTCATAGTAATTGTCAAGAATCAGCAATCTGATAACGTTAGAGTACTTAATTCAAATATAATGGCTAATAAAGGTGAGGTGATTAATGACTATTAATGAATAAATAATATGTTTAACTTATTTTTGAGATACAAGATTTATTTTCTCAACAATCCCCCATATATCTCAAAAGGAAAAGAAGGAGAAAGAATATTTTGCTGGGTAATTTCCACATACGAGTACAATGCATCGAATCTGGTGTCGCGTAGACTATGAACCAGATATAGATAAAATAAGATTATACTTACAGAATAATTGGTGAAGTTTAGAACTTCTATGAACCAAGAATTCTTTTGTAAGTCCAGCGTCTTATTCTATCACATTATACTCCCACAATATTTGTCGTTATCGCGGTTTTGCGCTAAGAGGTCATACGCGTGTCCTGATATTCATGAGTGCTCTAGAAATCCATTACAATTTCATAAGAGCGGCACTACTGCATACTCATATGGGTCCACCCATCAGGTGTACTTGCAGAACAATACACCACCTCTAAAGAATATGGTAATGGATTAAGAGTTCATAACTCAACCTCACTTTGCCTTGCAAAACTGCACTATATTCACACACCATTGGAAGGAACATAATCTAATAGTGCATTTTGATCAACTAATGACTTGTTATTACCCATATGAACCTAATTCATGGGATCTCCAATTACATAGGTTGGGTTACCATCATTGTTGATTTTCTCAATTGACAAAAGTTTCATTCCCCTCGATGTTTCTTTTAGTCCCGTGAATCGGCCAAATTCACCTCAGACTTCACATAATTTATAGACTCATCTTTTAGCAGCTGCTTTATCACATTATGTCGACACAAATAATATTGACTTTGCTCCATAATACATGCTAAGTAGTTTCTTAACCACTCAGCCTCATAACCAACCAACTCCAAAGCCTCAATTCAGATATCATTATCTATATAGTAATAATGCTTTGTTTGGTTATTTTACCTCCACGAAAGGTGAACACATAGTTTCTAGTGAATTTTATCTCATTTGAATCAAAGATCCATATCATCATTGTATCTCTCTAATAGAACGGAAAATCCATTTACTACCATGATTCGTGGTATCACATCAAAATATTATTTCAATAGCTTCTTTCCAAAACTTTATTTTCAAAAACATTTTGAATAACAAAAGTCCACGTGCAATGTTATCATAAAAATTCTTTCAAGATAACTCTAGTAAGACCATGACCCCCACATTTTAAAAAATTTAAGTTAGGGAAATAATATTTTCATAAATAATGACATTGTAACCCCAACATTTTCAAAACTTTTAAGATAAGGTAATACTATTTTCAAAACTCATAAGAAGTGTTACTAATTTCTCATAAGACATTTCATCATATAAATAACAAACTAATAATATAACTTCACTCAAATAATTATGTAAAATTAACTCCCACTATGTCATCATCAACAAATATTTTAAGAAAGCAATATGAGAGAAGTAAGTATCAATATCCCTTGTATTTTTGTCATTTAAATTAAAACATAGTAAACACAAATAAATTATGGTTGTAATATTACTCAAAAAATATTATTTTGGTTGACACAACCTTAACATACTCAAATAAAACTCACTCCATTCCCCCCCCCCCCCCCCACCTACCCCCAACCCCCACCCCCCAAATATGAGCAAGAAGAACTCTTCTTTTTCAACTAGGGTTTAAATCACAAATATTTGTTTGCACAAAGATGCTTAGTAGCACCACAATCATCTAACACCCAATCTCTCATATTAGCCACAAGATTCACTTGAGAAATGACCGCAATAATTATATCATCCGCTTGGTCAAATTATTTTTCCTTAGCGGGTTTATCAATTCTCCTAATCTTCTTCTACATATAGGAATATATGGCTTAATTTGCCCCACACAAAACAATTGTTATTTTCATTAAAAACTTGATAATCAATTTTCAGAATCTCATTGTAAATCACTAGCCAAACAATATTGGACACTCTCATATTATTTTTTCCTTTGAGCTAACACACTTCAAACACAAGTTGTATATCAAGAAATATGATAATGTGCACGAAAAAGATTAGCTGAAGAACGACATGCTTCACATCCTTTATTACACAATATGCTTATAGTTATGACAGGATATCAAAACTTAAAGCAGAACCATCCAATTAAATTAAAGAAACCGGTGAAATAAAAAATGTAGACCAAAGTAGGTGCCATGTCTCTAGATATATTATGTGGAGCAACATACTATCAAGTCTCAATGACCTTATCATAATACTGTCTATTTCTTTTTGGTATCCCTTTGAGATATCAATACACTAGTCATTCAGTAACAGATTTTTGCCACAAAATCTCAATATTGAAAAGCTCAAAAATTTGCCAGTGTTACTTTTGGTATCTTTCGTATTCAACTATCAATGTAATTTCTTAAACAAATAATTTTTTATGCCCCATATGTTGAATTACATATCTATAGAAAGTCCAAATTTAAAGTCTTAGGCACATTCAAATACGAGCAAAAGCATGCCTGGAAATTAGACAGATTGTACTAAATTATTCTCTTTCAATTTTCCATAAGAATAAAGCATTAGATATCCTTAAGACAGTGCCTTCGGACATGCCTCAAGCTTTTAAGAATTTCATACAAGTGTTCGTGATCAAGTAGAGGCATGTCCGAAGACACTGTCCTTAAGGATTATTTCACCCAGTATAGGTGTATCCCCCAGGATTCAGCAAGCTCTTCTAGTATAAAACTAGGAGCCAGAATCTAACAACGATTAAAGAAAACCCAGCACCCTATAATATTGGAAGAATTATTCTCATCACGTCCAAAAGAAACAAGACTTGAATATATATATATATATATATATATATATATATATATATATATATATATATATATATATATATATATATATATATATATATAATAGAAGAAGAATTTCTATTGATCTGTTTTCACTCTCCATAAGTGATAAACCCAAATGAATATATAGGCAACAAAATGTGAGGTATAACGTTGATTAGAGAGGAACGTTGTCATACCTCTTCAAGAATCAACAATCTGATAACGTTAGAGTACTTAATTCAAATATAATGGCTAATAAAGGTGAGGTGATTAATGATTATTAATAAATAAATAATATGTTTAACTTATTTTTGAGATATAAGAATTATTTTCTCAACAATTTCCCCTTCCCCTCCCCCTTATGTAATTAAAAAAATTAAAAAATATATTTTCTTAACACCAAAATTACTTAAAACCTCCATTTGTCAATCGCAAAAGGGAACACATTGTCATGAGAAAAGAAAAGGGCAAAAAGAACTAGCTAGTGAGGTAATGTGGGTTGGAAATGTTCCTTGATATCACAATTTTTTTCCCACTTCTTCTTCTTTTCCACCATTAGTTGATTGGTATAAGTTGTCATTATTCTCATCATCTTTTTGGTCGGTTATCATTCTCATAATTTAATCACTGTATAATTCGTTATTGTTTTTGCTTACATTATTGAGGCTCTGTATAATTTGAAAATTTCTACGCCCAGTGGTCTAAAATATATACTAATTCACAATTATTTTCTCTCCTTTCAACTTAGAATTGTAGCTAATTACAAAATCGAATGATTTCCTCTTCCGCTCCCCCCCCCCCCCCCCCAACACCCAACAAGCTATATGACCACATATTTAACGTTTGAGGTTCAAAAATATTTTTTCGGACAAAACATCTAACTTTTAATGGATATTAGTAATCAGTCCTTAAATTTTTGGCACATTATTTGTATACTTTAGAAATCTTTAAGTTGTAGTTTTCCATAATCAAAAGATTAATGAACATTTTAAAAAATCATAGTAAAAGAGCAGAAAAATACAGTTCAAATTGATCCTACGGATTCTGTTGCTTTTACGTTCAAGTCTATTTGTATGCTTTGACTTGAAAAAATGAAATTGACCATTGTTGTCGGATTGTTGTATTTCGTGGAAACACGTCAAGAGTATTAAAGAAGGTATAAATCTCCTTAAAAAAGAACCAGAGTACATATGCACCTCAAATTAAAAGAGATTGTTTCTTCAAATGAACTTATACTTTCAGGAAATTAGTTTAAATTAAAATGAAGGGTGGAAGCTACTTAAATAATTGAAATCCAATAGACTCCTAATGTGCTCGTCCTCATGAACTTTTTTCCATGCCCTTTCCCACATTTCAATTCTAATTTAAGTAAAACATATTTCAACAAACTTGTACTCAGATGGCATAAATGGTTCATTGTCCTTTTGTAGTTCCAACTATTTTCCCCTTTCGTGTATGCAATTTGTGTTGGTCACTCTGTTCTAACCAGGAAATGTAAATAATAATTTTTAACAAATTAAAGTTGTACTCCGAGCCCACAAAATTATTACGTGTTTTAAAGAATTTAATTCACTTACATTATTCGAGGTATCATATTAGTTTTTTTTAAAGATAAAATACAATTACCTTAAAATACAATTACAGGAAAAGCGATACTTCAAATTCCAGCATACTTCGTACGCCAAGAACTAAACAAATCTCATGACTCTGTTTCGTTTGAAAACCATGCAAAGAAAAAGGTAAAGAATTCGGAAATCCATGAAAAGTTTGACGCAAAACCTCTAAATTTATAACCAATAAATAGGCGAACCAGTGTCTTTTTAAATAAATGGCAGTGCCTTTTCGAAAAAACTCGGAGCCTTTATGGGAAAAAGGCGTGGAAAATAATGAAAGAAACGGAAGTCGAGTCGAATGACGATGGCGATATGAGGGCTTGCCTTCTTCCCAATTCTTTAAGCCAGTGTGGAAGTACTTTCCTAAAATAATTTTTCTCTTTTCTCTAATATGCAATGACGGAGCTAAGATTTTCACTAAAGGGATTCAAAATATAAAAATGTAAACGGACGAAGAAGCCAAAAGGAGTTCAACACCTACTATATATACATAAAAAATAATTTTAATCGTGTATAAATAATATTTTTCTGTTGAACACATTTTAATTAATAAAAAATAAATGTTATGCATCATATATCACAAGGATCAAATGCAGAATTTATCAATAGCTTAAAGAACCAAAATGCTATTATTCCTACAAAACAACTTTTGAGTGGTTTTAAAGTACAATCAAACCTCTCTATAATGATAGCGTTTGTCTGAAAACTTCATGGCTGCTATAGTAAGGTGCTGTTATTTATGTATACTGACATTTGATGTTTAGATCTCATTTAGCTATTATAGTACGCAAACAATTATTTTTCTATACTTTTTATGTTACAAACAAAAACAATATACTTGTTAATTTTAAAATCTCAATTGATTTTGTTTCTCATTAATTATTGAAAAGACTAATAAATCCATAACTAGTTGTACCATACTGATAAAAAATTAAAATCTAAGGGAACATATGCATTTAAAAGTAATTAGGAATTTAAACATTTCAAGTTTGATGTAAGAATTCTACAATTGTAGGTTGTTTCATAAATTTCAGTCTCTTAGTAATAATATAACGCTTGAATTGATGAAGAATCCTGTCCAAAATTTCAGCAAAAGGAAAGTCAATAGCTTTTCCTTAAAGGTTGTCCAAGAGCTTAACAATTGACTCTCCTATCTCCAAGTAGCAGTAGGTTGAAGCTTTTCACCAACAATTTTGTTGTCACATAATATATTTCTTACAAAATATTATTATACGATATTTGAGTATACCTGTTACAGAGAGATAATTTTACAAAGAGTGTACAGCTATAATGAATGTCATTATTGTTATAGGTAAAATGTTGTTATAGAGAAGTAAACTATAACATGAAAAATAAGTTCCGGAGAAAAACAGACCCTTATAGTGAAATGTTGTTATAACGAATGACAATTATAGAGAGGTTTGACTCTATTGTAACAACTGACTGACAAGGTTTACAAAAATATATTAACGTGAAGGGCATGTGCCTTGTCTGGGTTTAACTAATAAGACAACCTGAACATTTTGGGGATTTTCTTTCGTCATTTAGGAAACGAAAGAGGGCCAAAATTACCTTTGAATTTTTGAAAATAGTTTATTTATACTCTTCGTTATATTTTTGGGCCAATTGTGCCCTTACCGTTATACTATGGGCCAAATATACCCCTGAATTTTCGGAAATAGTTTGTTTGTACCCTTCGTTATACTATGGGTCATAGTATAACGGTAAGGGCACAATTGATACAATAGTATAACGAAGGGTACAAATAAACTATTTCTGAAAATTCAGGGGTATATTTGGCCCATAGTATAACGGTAAGGGCACAATTGACCCAATAATATAACGAAGGGTATAAATAAACTATTTTCGAAAATTCAGGGGTAATTTTGGCCCTTTTCCGTTTAGGAAAATATGGCTGATATCAAGTTTCAATTTGCAAAAGTTCAGTTTTGTGTTTGATTTTAAATCTAAGTTGAAAAAATAGAAAATTAATAAATCTTTTTTTGGTCCAACTAAAGTGATAAATCTTATGTATACTTTTCTAAATAATGTCCAAAAATTTATCGTGATTTGATAGTTTGAACATTGAAGATAATAGTTGACTGCCAGAACCATAAGAATTGCTTGCTTCTTATTTATTATATTAAAAAAACATAGTATATTTGAATTTTGAAGAAGTCCATTAGAAGCTCAAAAGAGGTATTAGGGGAATATAAGATCTGAAAATTCTAATAAAAATCAAAACCAAAATAAAACCCAAACGGGTTAAATTTGAGAAAGCTCGAAGTCGATTCAATTCACCCCCAAGAATGCACAGAAAATGTAATATTTACAATTGAATTGGTAAAAATTTAAGCTCAAAATTTAAACCGAGTTCACTAAATTTTTTGAATATATTATCAATTTACTTAAGCTTATTGTTAAAAATATCCAGATTTTGTGCTTCTTCAAGTTTTCTATGTTTAACTATATATATGACGGCCCTCTTCTTTAAAAGTCTTTGTGGAAGTTGGAGAAACGAAATAAAAGTGATAAATCGGCCAGTGGACCATATCCCCTGGGGTGCTTGAAACAATTTTACTTGAACTTGTAAAATGAGAAATTAATAATTATGTAATCAAAATCCACTAAATATATTAGACGTCCCTTATATAGCCTGTCAACTAATTAGTTCTTGTCAAAATCGTTTTCAATGACAGCTTTCTTATATACTTCAATTACTTTACGCTTCGAAAATTTATTGAAAAAAGACATCTTGCAGTTTCATAAAGAATTGGCCAACAATAAAACCCAAGTGGCTTATTTTCAAGAAATGTGACTGATTTTCTCTGAATTAGTGTGAGTTTGTATGCATCTACAAACTCTGGTACAACCACAAACTAGCTTGTTACCTCTAATAAGTCCATAATGCATATTGTTCTTTCTAGTCCAATAAATATCATGGATTTTTTTATTTAAATAACGCACAGTTCAAAATATACATACCATATAAATTTGTGTTATGTCGTATATAAATCATAAAGTTTTATTCAATTTTTATCTAAGATTCACTAAACTTGTCACATGCATCCTATCATCGGAAAACTGCTAGTCCTTGATCCGCCCTCTATTATAGGCATCACATGCATAATTCATAGTTAGGAATTTAGAAAACTGCTAGTCCTTGATCCGCCTTTAGGCATCACATGCATAATTCATAGTTAGGAATTTAGCATAATTCGTTGATGTTTGCTTTACCATTTGTAATGATCATAAAAGTTTGAGTAGTATGCATATGCATGGTTCGTTCTGATCATACCTTAGTGATCTTTTAGGCTACTTCAAAAAGAGTCTAGAAGCAAGTATACAAATGAAACATCTTATATGCCATATACAGTGGACGGTTATTTCTTTGCTTGTCATATGCATTTTATCTTCGAAAACTAGCTAAGTTAGAAGTATGACCATTTTTAACCCACTCATACTAGTCATTTAAGGTGAAATGTCTTAAAAGATCACATCTTAAATTTTAGCGTGAAATCTGAACTAATTCAGTATATTTTATTTCAATTAACTATATTAAAGCCCCGGGTATACCAATATTAAATTATTAATCACTTAGGGCCTGTTTGGAAAGCCACCCAGGTAATTGGAATTGGGTGTAATTACACAGTTTGGCCTGTTTGTTTGATCAAGTAATTACACAGTTAGGTGGGAATTGGGTGTAATTGACAGGGTGTAATTACACTCTCCAATTCTCAAGGGGGGGGGGGGGGGGGGGGGGGGGGGCTGAGAATTGAGTGTAATTACAGGGTTACTTTTTAGTTTATTTATTTTTTTATTTTAATTTATTTTTATTTTTAATTTATTTTATTTCTATTATTTTAATTTTTTTAATTTTTAATATTTTTTTATTTCTATTATTTTAATTTCTTTTTTATTTTTACTTTTTTATTATTTTTATTTTTTAAAATGTATTTTTCTTTTTATATTATTTATTTTCATTTTCTTTCTTTTCATTCCCAACTTTTATTTCTTGTGATTCCATGTAATTGCTCGTATTTTTTATTTTTTATTTTATTCATTAGCATAACCGTGTTATTATTCTAATATTTGAAACTACACCTCTTAATATTGGAAAGAATGAGTTATTAACAAACTTGACATATAATGGGTGACGTTATTAAAGTAGAATTTCATTGTGAATGGGGTTATGGACTTATATTTTTCCTTTCTTTTGAATTAATTATTTAAATTACGTTGGAATTTACTTATGTAATGTTGGAATTTGACATAAGAGTATTATGTTGAACTTTTTCTTTTGATTTTGAATTTAGGTTATATTTTGAATTTTAAGTTATTTGCTTTCACATTGCATGTTGTTTATTTTTCACTTACATTTGATGGATTTTTTGTGTCAAACATTTGAATAATGTTATGGCATTATATTTATTAATATTATTTTTTTGTCAAACATCCAATCCATGATGTTCTCACAAAAAAAGTATTCTTTTAAGTTTTATAATTAATTAAAATTAAATATTAATTTGAAAATATATATATCAATTATTTTTGTTACAATATTAGTTACAAATATATGATTATTAATTAATATATTTTCAAGGAACAATGTGTTATTAAATAACTAATTTAATATCATTTATAAAGGCAATATTTTTTAAATATTAATTTTAAATTTTTTATAATTAAACTGACTGTGTAATTACACTTGTGCAACCAAACAGCACGCTTGTAATTACACTGTAATTACGTTATGACAAACAAACAGGTCGTTGTAATTACACTACTGTGTAATTACTAGGCTGTGTAATTACTACCCTAGTAATTACACCAATTCCAATTACCAGGTGGCTTTCCAAACAGGCCCTTAGTTTGTGTTTGCCTTTAAATCTGGTTTATTTTTGGAAATATGCGTTTAGGAAAAAAATCAATCTAAAAGTTGCATATCCAGTTTCCTTATAAATGCATTTGGTGATAATTTACCTAAGAGTTATTTTCGGTTTCTGAATACATTTTAATATGCTTTCCGAAGAAATGGAATCTGTGGTCGAAACAAACAAGATAGTTTCTAAATATTGACAAACATTTCTTGTCCAAACAAGCCTAGGTATGAATATTTAAAAACAAACATGAAGTAAGAATAAATGTTGGCATTCATTTGCTAGGAGACAGATGACGTTTAAGCATACAAAAGTAAATAAGAATAACTGTTTACTAGCATGGAGCCAATTTAAGCACCCCCAATTAAATGAGAATAACTGTTAGCATGGAGCTAATTTAAGCACATAATTAATTGTGATTCAATGCTACAGTAGCATGTAACCAAACTTTTGCTTGATTGACCAACCTTCTGATAAACAAAAAATTGTTTATTTTAGAGAGTTGGCATTGTCTAGCCAAGCCGATATAAGTCGTTTTCGGAAATTGACTTCTTCTCGAAAATATTTTTGAAGAAATGCGATCTGCCTAAATTAATGAGATGATCTTTTCAAAAAACATGATCACGAGAAAAATGGACTTTCCTAAAAGAAAAAGTAATCAGTTTTATCATCCAGACGACAAAAGACCAATTTCGACACAATAAAGGAATTTGTCTACTTCTGAATTTCGATTAATTGAATGAGTGTACTAGTTATTCGTATATAAATCTCTTCAAATTGGGCTTATTGCTATTACCAAACACAAATTACTGCTCTAATATTATTAGAAGTATTTTTGCAACTGAATAACCAAATGTAAACTAATACTCTTTTGATAAAAAGTAATTTCTAAAATAATCAAATTAAAAAAAATTTAAGAACTATTTGTATGAATCTTTAATATCCATATCACTTCATTTAGTAGGCGGTTGGCCATGAAAATCAAATACTTTTCACTTTATTTGGTATTTTTGGAGTTAGAGTTAAAGATGGAGTCGTGTTTGATTATAGTTTTTGCAAAGAATATTTGATTGTTTGAAATTTGAATGTGTTGGTTTTGAAGTGTTTTTCAAATTCCAAATACAACTTCAAGTTGTATTTGAAATTTTCATGACTAAACATTGATTTTCAAATAAAGTGAAAATATTTTCTGGGAAAACGCACCTCACTTAATACTCATTAATAACCCGTTCGGCCATGAGAATTTCACTTTTTACGATTTGTTTTATTTTATTTGAAAATCAGTGTTTGATCATAAAAATTTCAAATACAACTTAAAGTTAGAAAACACCTAAGACCCTATTTTTACATTTTTCACTTTCAGTATATTCAAACAATCAAATATTCTTTATAAAAAAACTATAATCAAATACAACATCATCAACTTCAATTTTAAATAAAGTGAAAAAATATTTGATTTTTATGGCTAAACGCCTACTTAATATTTTTTTTTGGTTGAGAAAACAGGAAAAAAGCAACTCCATTTCAGTAAAAAGCTGGAAAATAATAGAAAGAGAAGAGCGCGGGGGTGGGGGTGGGGAGAGTCTGGTAATGTGACAGTGTGTGGGCAAAAATAGGGTGGCGCACAATAAAGTAAAACAGTAGTTGTACTAAAGAGACCACACAACACAACACAGGGAAAGAGGACCAGCCCCCTAATACGAGTACTTACTACTCTCCAAATCTCGTTTCCCGGGCCGTCTCTAATCACCAATATCAAGAATATATTTCTTTCTTTTTCCTTTTGTTTTACCTTATGCTAAAAAAATGTTTCCTAATTTTAGATCCTTCTTCTTCCATTAATTACACCTTTCATCTACCTCAGTTTTTATTTTTAATGGTCATCAGTCCTTTCTTTCTTCTTTGCTTAGAGGGAAGAAAGGAGTGTGTTGTGTTGTCTCTCTCTCTCTGTTATTACATTTCTATTTTTTTCCCATCCATTCAATTTCATTGAAACAAGCCTGACCCATGTGAGCAAATCTTCTTACCCCTTCATTTTTCATATTTTCTTGTTAATGATCGCAAAATTTGATCTTTTTTTCTTCTTCTTGGGCTTGTGCTAATCCTTTGAATGACATCGTTACGGTCGTCATTATGATGTTGGGGTTTCAATTTTCGGTGCGAAATTGTTGCGTATTCATTTAGGGTTCATATTTCTATGCAGCAATATATAGTATATAAGGATAAGAAACCCGTTTATTGAAATTGAAAAGTATTGAGATGTTATGTGATGTGGGGGAGACCAGGTTCAATGGGAGTGGATTGGGATCCATGCTGGATCTATTGTCTTTTTTTTAGAGATAGTATAATTGTTTTTCTTGTCACTATTTTTTTAATAAGCAGTTTTAGTTGTCTTGGTAGTCGTGTTTGTTATTTGTTTACTAACTGCAATTTCCTTTCCATTTATTTTATTTAGGTTTTATCAAGGATGGATTATTTAACACATTTCCTATGGCTTAACAAGATGATTTCTTGATGGGTTGAACTACGCAAGGTATCAATGGGTAGTTTCAGTGATGATGAAGGAGAAGGAGAAGGCGAATGTCGATTTTTCGATGCCCCGGATACCATTTCCCAGGTTTCTGATTCGGATTCGGGTTGTAACTGCAACCCGATTCCTGAAATTGACAATGGTATTAGCTATGATGAGTGGATTAAAACTCCCACAAGTGTAGTTGAAAGGCGTAGGCAATTCCGTTGTTGGTTGGGATTAAGTGTAGATGGAATGTCTGGAGAAGATGATCCAGTAGATATATGTGCAAGTTCTGATTTATCTAATGGAGAGATTGAAAGAATTACGGAGAGTAGTGGAGCCGTATTACGGACTTCAGTTTTTAAGGACGAATTTTCTTCTTACGAGTCTTGTGTGCCTGGTTTGTGTGGGGAAACTGTGGATTCATCAAATGAGAATTTCTTATGTAGAAATGGCAATGCTGAGGCAGAGACTGATTGCCAGCAAAGTAATGACAGAGTTGTTAGATTGGAACGACTGCTCATGTCTCGTGAGCCTGAGAAATCGAACTCTCCATGTGTGTCCCCCGTGATTGGGAAACTTCGACATGGAGAATTGGATAAAAATGGAGAAAGTCCGAAGAAACTGAATGGAGTTAAGAGTCGGTTTTTAAGCAGGCTACGTTCATTTACGTGCGTAGCAAATGGTGAAGGGGGATGTCATGATTCGATGGACAACAGTCCCAACCTTGTTCAGAGGTCTAGAGTTCGGAGGGTTAAAGTTCGCCATTGTAAGAAGCGGTTGAAGGAACTCTCTGCTCTTTTCATGGGGCAGGATATCCAGGCTCACGAGGGTTCGATTTTATCTATGAAATTCAGTCTTGATGGGCAGTACCTAGCTAGTGCTGGTGAAGATAAGATTGTCCGGGTGTGGCAAGTGGTTGAAGATGAGAGATCCAATGAAGTTGATATTCCAGAGTTGGATCCCTCATGTATGTATTTCACGGTGAATCATCTTTCTCAGCTGGCTCCTCTGGCGACAGAGAAAGAGATAAATAGTAGTAAGTTGAAGGGCCTTAAGAAAACAACAGATTCTGCCTGTGTCATTTTCCCACCAAAGGTCTTCCGAATTCTGGAAAAACCACTGCATGTGTTCCAAGGGCATACTGGGGAGATATTGGATCTCTCATGGTCAAAGAATAATGTAAGCTTTTATTAGGTTGTCTTTGATTAACAATTTTTTGAATACTTCCGAAAGTAATCTCCTTTCTTGTTATGTATTGTTTCAGCAGTGTTTGCTCTCATCATCAACAGACAAAACTGTTCGTCTGTGGCAAGTTGGAAATGATCTGTGCCTCAGGGTTTTTTCACATAGTAATTATGGTAGGTGCAGACCTTTTGATAACTCTACTTAGCATGCTTTTGTCACTCGGTATATGTTAATCGTGATAAAACATTTTATTAAATGTTTGTAGTGTTCGAGTTTCATGTTGCATTACTCACTTTGGTTTTGCAGTGACTTGTATACAATTTAACCCGGTGAATGATGAATACTTCATCAGTGGATCAATAGATGGGAAAGTTCGAATTTGGGCCGTTAACAGCGGTCAAGTAATGGATTGGACAGATATCAGAGACATAGTGACTGCTGTTTCCTATCGTCCTGATGGAAAGGTTTGCTAATTTTCATCTTTTCAATCATGGTACTTCTCTACAGATTCAGAAACTTGAGCAACTTATTGAACACATTATCTGCTTCATATAGGGTGGGATTATTGGCTGTATGGCAGGCAGTTGCCGTTTTTTCAGTTTAGAAGGTAATATTCACTCTTTGCTTTGTGGTATTGTTAGTTGCTGTCATTGGTATCTCGCAGAGTCAGAATTTTAATCTATGGAATTGCAACACTTCATGTCAAAAATTTTACATTGTTTAGATGGAATGTGGCCGTTGAATGACCTTCAGATTTGATTTTAGAAAATGATACTCCCTATGTCTCAATTTATGTGATATAATTTTACTAGATACGGAGTTTAAGAAAGAAAGAAAGATTTTTAAAACTTGTGGTCTAAAACAAGCCATAGATATTTTGTGTGGCTGTAAATCATTTCATTAAGTGTGAAAAGAAAAGTTTGAAGTTAAATTCTTTCTTAATTTAGAAATGTATCATTCTTTTTGGGACAGATTAAGTAGCATTTTGCTAGCTTATTTGGTATTGCTCATTATCATTTTTAGTCTCTTTTTCCTGCACGGTGACATTGGTTGCGCTTCACTTCTTGGTCTCTTGATTTTCTGTATATGTTCCAGCTTTTTGCTTGGTTGGTCTTACTTGAGCCATCTTTTATTAGTAATTCTTTATAAATCATAATAGAAGTAAATAGACATTTTTCATGGGAGCACAATTACTAGATGTTATTACTATGTGTAGCTATCATGATTGTTATAACTTAGTGATGTGTTATTTCTGGAGTATGTCAATGTGTTTGTGAGAATACAAGGAACGTCTGGAAATATCACAACTCAGTATTTTGGTACATGCTTTTGCTGTTAAAATGTACAATATTTTATTAAGTTGGAGTTAAGACAAAGTTGTATCATAACAGGTCATGAAATCCAATTAAAGGAGCAGATGTGCTTGGCCACTAAAAAGAAGTCAATTTGCAAAAGGATTACTGGCTTTCAGGTAATATTACATCACCAAACTATAGTTTGTAGTTCTGCTCTTTCCGATGTGCCTCATAATGAGACGCTGATGAGTGCTTCTTGAATGCAGTTTCTTCCACAAGACCCATCTAAAGTAATGGTTACTTGTGCTGACTCTCATGTCAGAATCCTAGATGGCATCAATGTTATCGGCAAGTACAAAGGTTTGTTCCCTTCTCCTATTTCAGATAGTCATTTGATGTCTGTTTGCCCCGTCTTTTGAGTGTCTTAGCTTGCTTTATTGAATAAAAGCAATGTGCATTGCTGCAAATTGATATTGTCATTTTGTTGCGACTCCGCTCCCTATCTTCTTACTGCTTTTAATTTACTGCTGCTCTGCTCTATAGGCCAGCGAACTGCAGGAAACCATCTCACTGCCACTTTCACTTCTGATGGAAAGCATATTATCTCTGCCTCTGAAGATTCTAATGTCTATGTATGGAACTGCGACATTCCCAAAGATTATGTATCTCAGCCTAAAGTGGTGAGGTCATCTGAGTTCTGCTCCAGTGATTCCTCCATTGCAATACCTTGGTCTGGCTTGAAAACTGTAAATTCAGATAATGGACGGCATTCTGGAGGACTTATTCAAAGTTCAAATAACACATTACCCTTCATTACCTCTCCTTATCTTTCCTTGGGTAGTGAGTTGTTCCTTGAGGCAATTCCAAAGGGATCGGCAACTTGGCCTGAAGAGAAGCTTCCCATGTCAAGTCCTCGGTCTGTGTCTTCTTCTGGGATGTGCAAATCTGAATACAAGTTTCTGAAAAGTTCTTGCCAGAGTTCATCCAATTCTCATGCATGGGGTTTAGTCATTGTTACTGCTGGCTACGATGGGCGAATAAGGTCATTTCATAATTATGGATTGCCTTTGCCACTTTGAGGAGTAGTACTATACTGGGGTTTTCTGGAACTGGAAGTTATCTCATTTTTCGGAACCTCCTGTTGGATAATTTATGTTGTGACCGCCCTGCTTGAGAACACCACTTTCTTTTTCATCCGGTCTTGCAGGGAAGGATCCAACTCTTCATGTTGCAAATGAAGTTTTATTGGAGATGGATATCTGCTGCTAATGGTGAGATATATACTTGCACAAGTAGAGATCGTTTTATAAATGTATCCTGTGTGGCTGCGAGACCTTATAGAGCCACTTTCGTTTGTTCGACTGCGAATAAGCTGCCGAAATTTTCTTCGAGCAGAAATTTTGGAGAATTTCGTCTTGTATGGTTTGTGGGCTGGTCAGAATGATTGAACTGTTTCATCTGCCATTTGGTTCATTGAAGACGGGATTGACCACATGACACTAGTGAGAAGGCTCTACTTGGGCAGCAGCTTCTTGGTGCATTGGTTTAGCTGCTGAATTGTACATGAATCTGAGTTGCTACAATTGTGATAATTCTTCCAGGAAAGTGCTCTACCTCTTTTTGGAATAGCAGGCTCTTTTCTGGTTAAAGTGGCAACTACAGGGGTATGCAAGGTGCCATGGGGATTACACTAACAAATAGATGTCATTTCCAACTTATAGCTTTAAAAGATAGATTTAGTAGTTCTTTATCAAAAAAAAAGAAAGAAAAAAGAGATAGATATAGTAGTTTCAATCTCAAAAAAGAAGAAGATAGATTTAGTAGTGACACGATGTTGATAATGATTCAACGCGTATGAAATATGACACATCACGTCAATTGTTAGTTCTGTATAGTAGTAATTAGGTAGTGTATATGCTTTGTATATGCATGGGGGCTAAGGGATCTCCTACGAAGTAAAAATAACACCAACTGAGCTTTGTGTTGAGGTTCATCAATTTTTGTATCCCACTATTCTCATTGGAATTTAAATTTGTTTATTGCTTTGTTTAAGTACTCCCGTGTACGAACCCGTCTCGAGAGTGTATCATGTACATTAATAATTGAGATTCTGACCAACTAGACTGTAATCAGGGAAATAATAATGGGAAAATTATGCGGGTGTCCCTTGGCCCATCTAGTTTGTCATTTTCAACTTACCTGCTTTGGGCCAATTTGGCTACAATTACAATAATTTACATATAACGTTCACAAACAATACCACCGTCGTTTTCCTTCTTGAATCCCTAAAAATAATCAGAGAAACACAGTCAAGCATTTATACGGACCGTAACATATGCAGGTTACACCATGTATACATACATTATACAGTAGATATACGGCTGTAGCATATGCAGGTTGCAGTATATATACTTTCATTATACAGCAGATATACAAGCTGCAACATATGTTGGACACTGATCACTTAGATCGGTTCTGCAACATTTGGTTAAACCTAACCGAAGGCAAACGACAGATTTTAGACGAGAAATCAAAAGCCAATCTCAAACAGAGAAGCGACAAAATGTATGAGAATGGTTACTAGTAAACGTCTCCTTGAAAAAAGAGAAAAGGCGTCGTCAGCGAAACCTCCATTTAATCGGTTCGAACCAGAGACTTGATTTTGTGGTCATTGATTTACCAACGTCCAGAGAGACAGAGAGCGGGGTTAAAGAAGAGAAAGGGCCCGAAGAATTCTGCATGTTTTAAGTGGTTTGGGCCATATTTTATGTAGAAGTGAAGTAGAGTACGTCGCTTGAAAACTAGATCATTAGGCTGTATATATGGGTTATATTTGCCCAATAATAATTGAGAATGACAATCATCCAAACTGAGAATTCGCGATTTTTGTACGATAAAAAAAATAAATTAAACCAAATTAACACAAAAAAAAATAAAAATATAAGTAGGTTTCACGCACTAATTTAGTGCGTAAAAGGACCAAACTGCAAAAATAAAAGTTTGGCCTTAATCCAGCAAAAAATTACTTAGGCCTCTATACTACTTAGTTTTCTGTTGACTTGAGGGGACACTTTAGCCTTTCTACTTTTCCTTTTTCTCCTTGGTGGGGCCTAAGCAAGTTGAACTGATGGTTTTCTTGAACCCAAATGACACTGCCTTTCTCAAAAAGAGTCCGGAACTAAAATACCCCCAAAAAAATCACTTTAAACCAAAATACTAAAAAAAAAGTTACAAAACTACCTTTAGCGCAGTAATTTACTGCGCTAAAGCAGTTCACGGAGACGGAGCTGTTAAGTGCTTTAGCGCAGTATTTTACTGCATTATAGAAACAATTTTTTTTTCTATAACGCAGTAAAATACTGCGTTATAGAAAAAGTACCAAAAAAAAAATTATATAACACAGTATTACCAAAAAAAAAAAAAAATTGGCCAACTTTATTTTTTGCAACACTTAGTGTTTTTTTTCATACTTTGACCAACGATTAGTCGTGTGTCAAAACTCCGAAACGTCAATATTTTATATAGAACCTGATATTTTTTTCTGCGTACAATAATGTAGGCCCAATACATCAACGATACGTAGACGTTCGGATCGTCATTTTAGGGGTTGAAAAGGTGCCCAAAGTAAGTTTTGTTTGAAAAAACTTAGTGTTTGACTGTAAGGTTATTTTAGTCAACTTTATATGTCGAGAAAATTAGTCAGCTTTATTTTCAAAAATTGAAACCAAAGTGAAATTAACATTCACAGCTACATTACCCCGAGATTTTTACGTTGAAATCTATTGCGTATCATCATCTTATAAGTAAATAAAACTGAAAATTTCACGCCAATTTGGGGGAAAATTGAAATTGAATGGGATAAAAGGTGTTTTTTTTAAAAATCGGTTCGGCCAAACCGCCTTGTCCGCATAGATCTCGAAAAAATACGCAAGTTAAAAAAAAACGCGTAAAACGGACGTCCGAGCGCAAAGTTATGACCTTCTAAAGTTTGACGACTTTACAACTAGTTTTTCTCCCTATATTTTTTAGAATTATATTTATATTCAAAATAAAGTTATGTTTTGATTAAAAAATAACACGCTTAAATCAAAATCTTAAAAAATAAAACAACCTAAAGTTTCCAAACAAAACTTACTTCGGGTACCTTTTCAACCCCTAAAATGACTATCCGAGTGTCTACGTATCCTTGATGTATTGAGCCTACATTATTGTACACAGAAAAAATATCAGGTTCTAAATAAAATATTGACGTTTCGGAGTCTTGACACACGACTAATCGTTGGTCAAAGTATGAAAAAAACACTAAGTTTTTTCAAACAAAACTTACTTCGAGCACCTTTTCAACCCCTAAAATGACTATCCGAACGTCTACGTATCCTTGATGTATTGGGCCTACATTATTGTACGCAGAAAAAAATATCAGGTTCTATATAAAATAGTGACATTTCGGAGTCTTGACACACGACTAATCGTTGATCAAAGTATGGAAAAAACACTAAGTTTTTTCAAACAAAACTTACTTCGGGCACCTTTTCAACCCCTAAAATGACTATCCGAACGTCTACGTATCTTTGATGTATTGGGCCTACATTATTGTACGCAGAAAAAAATATCAGTTTCTATATAAAATATTGACGTTTCAGAGTCTTGACACACGATTAATCGTTGGTCAAAGTATGAAAAAAAACACCAAGTGTTGCAAAAAATAAAGTTGGCCATCAGTTCCAGATATTTTGGTTTACAGTAATTTTTTTGGGGGCATTTTGGTTTCGAACTCTTTTTGAGAAAGGTAGTGTCATTTGGGTTCAAGAAAACCATCAGTTCAACTTGCTTAGGCCCCACCAAGGAGAAAAAGGAAAAGTAGAAAGGCTAAAGTGTCCCCTCAAGTCAACAGAAAACTAAGTAGTACAGAAGACCTAAGTAATTTTTTGTTGGACTCATTCACGCACGAATTTCATGCGTGAAAGGCCAAACTTTTATTTTTGCAGTTTGGTCCTTTCACGCATTAAATTAGTGCGTGAAACCTACTTATGTTTTTTTTTGTGTGTTAGTTTGGTTCAACTTTTTTTTTTGTCCTACAAAAGTTGCGGATTCCCAAACTGTGGCATATTCCTAAAATAGTCTATTACTTGTCAAGTTGTGGTGAATCATTGTTAAAGCACCTAGCTCAAATGAATCCTTCCAAAGGGAAAAAAGGTAAAGGTGCAAATATACCCCTCAATTTTGCGATTTAGAGCAGATATATCTTTCGTTAAAAAAGTGGTGCATATATACCCTTGCCGTTACATCAATGGTGCAAATATATCCCTGCTGTTACACAAATGATGCAAATATACCCTTTTTGCTGACCGAATTTAAAAAATAAATAAAAATTATTTAGCTTATTTTTAATTAAAAAAATTTCACGTGACTTTAAAAAAGTAAGTCTATCCATTTTTTAGTAGCTATCCATTTTTTTAGTAGACTTATTTTTTTAAAGCTACGTGGCAATTTCTTTTTTCTAGTGGTTTGTCTGGTTCGTTTAAAAAAATGTCTCCTTGGCTTTGAAAAAGATAATTCTATCATATTTTTAAACAAATCAGACCCGACTTACCAGAAAAAAATTACCACGTGGCTTTAAAAAAATAAGCATACTAAAAAAATGGGTAGACTTATTTTTTTTAAAGCTACATTGCATTTTTTTAGTAATTTTTTTTTTCCACAAAGCACAAGCCATCAGACTTGTGTAGTTTTATTTCAAAATCAAAGTATTTACACAAGGAAAGTGGAAGTAAAGAAAATAAACAAAAACAATGCAGAAATCTAAGCTAGCCTACTATATGTAGTTTTACAGAATCAAATGAATCCTACGCTAGAACTAAATGCTGGAACTTCTAATGCTTTGGTTTGTTGTCATCATCAAACACCTCAAGCTCTCACCAGGTGCTATGACATCAAATCTAGTTGATAAATCAAGCTGAAACAAGTTGCATTTATCCAAGCTGCAGCTTCAGCAATTCTGTGTATCCTCTACAACTATGTAACCATGAATCCTTGTTTTCCTTGTGTGCAGATCATGTATAGCCTCTGTGTGTATCATCTATTACTTTCCTTCTCAGGAGCATTTATGTATTACAAGCTCCTGCATATTAGTACTGTCATCACACAATTTGTTGTGTTGTGTGACTACTGTGTGTCTGAAGTCACACTCTGATCAATCTGGTTCTCTAGGTCTATATGCTGAGTATCTAAATTGTCGAAAAGGGTATATTTGCATCATTTGTATAACGGCAGGAGTATATATGTACCACTTTTTTAACGAGGGGTATATCTGCTGTAAATTGAAAAGTTGGGCGGAATATTTGCACCTTTTCCCTAGAACACTTGGCTCAACTGTAACCTTTGTAAGAATGCTGCTAAGAGGAAGAATGGCAGCTTCTATCATGCAAACCTTTTTGACATCTTTACCCTGGGGAATCCAACTCATCAGTAGTAAGTGGACACACTTGAACCTAGTAGCGTTTGAACTCATTATACTACATTTTGAATCGTAACCACCACCATCCTTGTATGGCTGAAACTTTTTAGCTGCAATTTTGTTTATCCTATGCTGCCTTTTCCCTCCATAATCTGATGTATCCGTCAGATGTATTTGTAGTCTTTTATCCTCTTCCGCTTGCTTTTGTGGGAGTAAATTCTCTCTGATTTTCGAATTTGTGCCGTGAAGCTTGAGTGGTTTCAGATTACATTGTGGAAGAGAAATCAATGAGAACGATAAAAGTCATCACGTTACTTACTACAAGACCAGATTAGATTAAATTATAGACCACATATACGGTTGATAGTCGGATGTAGCCAATAAAGCAATAACAAACAAAACAAGCGATCTCACTAATTTTTAGTTTACTCTTCTCTATCTTGTCCATGAGCAAACACATTGAACATAGGTCTTAGCTTTCACTCTCCCATTCCCTGATATGAAACTGGTAAAAGAATGTCGTCCGTAGCTATATAGTTAGGCCAAGTTAAAAACCATATTCTTTTCGTTAGGTCAAGTTAAAAACCATTCAATGTCTATTTTGTTGCTTTTTCTTTAAAAAATACAATTTCCATAGCTATCTTTGTTAACTTGGCCTAACAAAAAGAATATGGTTTTTAGCTTTGACCATAGCTATTTTGTTACTTGCTGGTCATCTAATTATGTAGTAAAGATAAGCAAATAGACGTTAAAGTAACCTCACAAGCACACAGGTTCTTTTTTCTTTTTCTTTCAAAACAAGCAAAAGTTTTGGCACCAAGAAGTGCTATCATATATAAAAGGTGCACAAACACAGGAGTCATAATCTCTGGATAATTTGAAATTCAAGTAGCCCAAATGCTATGCATGTCAATTCTCTGTCACCGCAGCTTTAATATGACAGATGAAGGAAAAGCCAAATGCATACCAGTGCTTTTAATGTTTGACCTTGTAACAAGACTCTCAACAGACAACACACTTCATACAACCAAGGGCGGATCCACAGTGGTTAGTGGGGGTTCCCAGGAACCCATAACTTTTTCCGGCACCTTGTAATTGTATTGAAAAATATATTCAAGGTATAACAATAATTAGATGGGAACTCAGTAACAATATGGATGCTTGGCAAAAAGTAACTAGGCGGAGCGCATTCGCGCTAGAGATGCAGGATCGAGCCTCTCCGGTGGTCTTTTTTGCTTATTAAGCTCATTTTTGTATTCCGAAATATCTTTGCTGGGAACCCACAAACTAAAAATCCTGGATCCGCCTCTGTATACAACCCTACAAAAGAAAAAACAATGTCTACTAAAATGTTTTACAGCTTATACCAGAGTAAATCCACTCTGTTGGCGGAGAAGAAAAAAGAAAAATCTACTCTGTTGGAGCCAAAGGACCGCGACGACAAAGTTGCTGCATGATCCCAGTTCTGAGAAAAAAGAAAGAAGAAAGATAAAGCAGCATTATAAGCTGTCTAGGTGAAAATAAGGCTGCAAAAGCACCATGGACATGAGCAAAGAAGCAAATCATGGGATCCCAATCAAACTTTTATTCAAGTAGCAAGACAACTTATCAAAAAGAACAAAAGAAAAAGGGAAAAGTATCGCTTAAGTAGGCGTCATTATCTAAAGAAATTATCACCTTTATGTAATTATATCCCATTGCCAAAGATGTTAGTCTGAAATAGCACGAAAATTTAGCACCAAGAATGTTCCAAGTATTGACTCGTATTAACCAAGCCTTTTATTCAGATAAGCTCTTCTCGAGTCAAAGCACTTGTAACCTCTTCTATTAGTAGTCCAAGCAAACAGTCAGCATATTCATCAACAGAACCATGATTTGGCCAAAATTATATTGGTTTGAGATATACAGAGATCTCGAAAGCCTTCTATCTAAGCAGCACTACGCAACACCCATTCCAGTACACCTTTACTCTCTAGATATTCCAACAGGAAGCGTTCTAGACATAGCAGTACTTTATAATTGACCAATTCCTCTCCCAAGACAGGAATAATCTAATGTAAGTATAGCTACAAAATTGGGGCTTAGTTCCACAGGCAGATCTGCTAAGAGTCTTCTTCTGAAAGTAAGCACAATTGCAGTGAACCATAGTTTCTCCACAGGGTCATAACACAAAGGCAACTATAATATTAATACCAGGAGCAGTTGTGGCCATGCAGCAGTGCAAATTTTGTGGTGAGTGAAGCAACAAAAATATGTATTACACCTAAAATAGGTTCACAAATCATCTCATATCTAAACAAAGAAATTAAATAGATCACTACAAACCATGTGCAGTAACCGCCTTTGGATCCACTTGAAAGGCGATAGAGAGGGCATTCAGTCGTTTGTCTAGCGACTATACCGCCCGGCAAGCAACATCACTCGCTAATTAGGGACTCTGAAGAAGGCGAAGGTAAAGGCTGGGCGAGAGACTAGGCCAACTTACTGCTTACTGCCATGGTTTAAGCTTTAGGCTCCATAGACAAAACTCTATTTAGTCATAAGCCTGTCTCGTTTGGTCTTAAGTCCTCATTTCATTTAACAATATTGGCATCTAACTAAGAAGCGATAAAAAATAGGAAAAAAGGTGAGCCAGGTATTTTATGTAAGTTGGATCTTGAGAAAGCTTACGACCATGTGAATTGGGAGTTATTGGATTTCATTATGTCAAAGATGGGCTTCGGGGACAAGTGTAGAAGATAAATTATGTTTTGCGTTTCTACTGCCAAGTTCTCTGTTTTGGTAAATGGGAGTCCATGCGGTTGTTTTGTGAGTTCGAGGGGATTGAGACAAGGGGATCCTTTATCTCCTATGCTTTTTCATTCTGGTTATGGAAGCGTTGAGTAAGATGATGGATAGGGCGGTCAATGGAGATCTTCTGAAGGGTTTTGATGCTTATTTTAGACATAACAACGTGACAGTTACACAACTACTATTCGTTGATGATACGTTGGTGTTCTATGATGCAGATGTGGTCCAACTAGATCATTTGCATCAGATCCTTAATTGGTTCCAGGTTGTATCAGTCCTTAAGATTAATCTCAGCAAATGTGAGATCACTCCGGTAGGGTTGGTGGATAGCATTGAGGAGTTGGCGCAAGTGTTGAATTGTAAGGTGGGTACTCTTTCTATTAGCTACTTGGGTCTTCTATTGGGTGCTTCTAGTAAAGATATTGCAGTGTGGAATTCGGTGATCGAAAGAGTAGAGAAGCGGCTTGCGGGTTGGCAAAAGAGGTACTTGTTGAAAGGGGGACATAAAGTATTGATCAAGAGCACTCTCTCCAGCATTCCTACTTATTTCATGTCACTTTTGCAGGCTCTTGGCAAAGTGACGGAAAGGATGGAAAGACTTCAATGTAAATTTTTGTGGGACACAGCGGAAGTAGTACGAAACATCATCTTGTGAATTGGAGAGTTGTTACATCTCCAAAGGAGTGAGGAGGTCTCGGAGTCAAGGATCTTAGGGTGTTTAATAAAACTATGCTAGGGAAGTAGTTATGGCTTGGCTAGGTGGGATAGCCGAGCTATTCCCTTTTATTTCGGATAGAAGATTGGGCAAAATAAGATAAGCACTAGCATGATTTGCCTCGGCAATGTCTTCACCATCAATGATTATTTTTCCATCCCTAACCAACGTCACGATCTTCTCTTTCAGGATGAAACATTTTTTTGTTGGATGACTGATGATGCGATGAAATTTGCAATACTTGGGATTGTTGAATTTGTTAGCTTCGTGGGGTCGCTTTGATGGAGGAAGTTCAATAACCTTCTTGGTCAGCAACTCGTCAAGAATTGAAAGGGACATCATAGTTAGGAAAAGGGTATACTATTGCTTCTAACTCCTTCAATGTTAGATGACGCTTTTCTTCTCGAGGATGTTGACTTGCAATTTTTTCCTTCTTTTTTTGCTTAGCAGAGGATTTTATAGATGTGATTCCTACCACCATGGTTTCTTCATTTTGGTGCTTTGATAGTCGCTTCGATTCTTTCTCTTCCTTCCTAGGATCGAAAACATGTGAAGTTTTTCGATGAGTTGCGATGCTCAACTCCATGTTGTGTGCTCGCGTTGCCAATTCTTCAAATGTTCGTGGCTTAACTCCTTGCAGAATATATGCAAGGCCCCAATGCATTCCTTGGATGCACATCTCAAATGCAGACATTTCTGAGAGACACTCTTTGCAATCCAAATTCAATGCTCGCCAGCGGTTGATGTAGTCGATCACTGGTTCATCCTTTCATTGTTTGGTGGCCGTCAACTCTATTATGCTTACCGTTCGATGTGTGCTGTAGAAGTGATTAAGGAACTCCTTTTCAAGTTGCTCCTAACTATCAATATATCCCCATTCAAGATTGGTGTACCAATCAAAGGTGTTTTCCTTCAGCGAGTGAACAAATTATTTAACAAGCAGATCGCCATGTGTACCAGCATTGCTACAAGTCTCCACAAAATGTGCAACATGTTGTCTTGGGTTTCCTTTGTCGTCGAATTGTTGCAACTTTGGCGGTTGATATCCAATCGGCATAGGCAGACAATCAATTCACTTGGTATAAGGTTTAGAATAGTACAATGAGCTTTGTGATGGTCCACCATATTGAGCTCTAATGGTGTTTGTTGTCATATGTTGCAGTTGTTGGATAGACATCGTAGCAACTGAAGCAACTTGATTTTCACTTTGAGCGTTGGGCAACTTGGTAGCAGATTCAACTTCTTTTTCTTATGGTGTTGGGATGTGACTTGACTCGCCAGGGCTGTAGAGTTCCAACTTGTTCATCAGTTGGGCTATTTGAAGATCTTTGTCCTCCACGGATTTCCACAACGCCTCAATAGTTTGCATCATTGCTGCGAGTTGTTTCTCTGCATTGGTCGCATTGGTCATCATAGTAGTCACCACATTAGAAGATGAAGAATCCACCAAGTCTTCAGACTCGTAGAAGTTAGATCATGCTTGAGAAACTTCTCCAAACGACGAAAATGAAGTGTTTCCCCAGATCTTGCAATCGCCATTGTCGGTTTATTTTTGTCTAATGTCTCCAAGGAGATGAAACACTTCGATCCCTCAAAAACACCAGCTTTGAACATAGTACGAGTTATTGGGCAACCAACAACAATAACACGTGTGGATGAAACACCAAAGCTTTTCTCTGAGGCCATCATAGCAGTAGGTTTCAGAATTTGCAGATTTGATTTTGGAGATAAAGAGATGAAGGGAAGAGTTGGTCCCACTGGGCGTGCCGAGAATCTGTTCGCAATAAATTTTGCTAGCAGAAAATAGATAACTGCAATCATAAAACAAATGTGAGGAAATATCATTTTATTGATTATTTTGTGTGTACAACTTTGGATGTATCCCTTGATTCTAATCTCTATGTTGTTCGTCTTGATTCGAGGGCTAATGTAGCGTCTTTCTCGAATGAAGGATGGACTTCTGTTGTTTTGTTGAATCTTGAAAGAACTTTGAGCAGCACTTTGGATTGTTCTTGAGGGAAGACGGCTCTCGAACTCTCCTTCTTGTTGAAGACCTTTGGAGAAAACTTATGTACATGTCGTTGCTCTCCTTTGCCTCTAGTCAAGATGGTGTGTCAATTTCAAGATGTCTTCAAAATGGGATATGTGACCCTTTATATAGGTGTGAGCTAGAGCTTGGGGGTATTTTGGTCTCCAAGCAATTCTAGCAGGCCTTGGGCTTGAAGAACATGGATTGGGCTTCTCTTGTCAACTTGATGGACCAACCCAAATGCAATTTAGATTTCATTCAAGTCATGTATTTTTGACTTAAACAACTAATCCGACTTTATTAACCAAAATTTGACTTGGTCAACATGTCAATAATTTAGAATTTAATCCGAATTTTGTGTGGATTAATTCAATCAAAATTTCGATGTCTACAGTGACCAAATTGCAATTTAACCTGTGTCTTGCATAAAAAAAACCAAGGCATCTATGGTAGATTTAACAAGAAGATGAGTGAAAAAATGAATTTGATCATCAAGCCCAAATTAGTGGTCGAATTAAAGAACGCAAAGAAATTCATGTGTGAGAAGGATTAAATACACCCCTGAACTTGCGAGAAGGAGCAAATATACCCTTGCACTTTGCGAGAAGGATTAAAT
Organism: Lycium barbarum; assembly: GCF_019175385.1. Taxonomy (NCBI): domain Eukaryota; kingdom Viridiplantae; phylum Streptophyta; class Magnoliopsida; order Solanales; family Solanaceae; genus Lycium; species Lycium barbarum. The sequence continues at coordinate 121,135,307 of NC_083339.1, read as the reverse complement.
ATACCTCTATGTGGCTTTTAATTTAATAAAAAAAATAAAATTTAAAATCAATTTTTCCATTTTCCTCAGCCGAAAAGGGTATATATGAGCCATTTGTGTAACGACGAAGATATAAATGAGCCAATTTTATAACAGAGAGTATATTTACTCTATATATTTGGATCACTTTTAAGAGTTCACAACACTAACTATACCTACATAATAAAGCGTCTTCATCCAAAACGTTTGAAACCTTCCTTTAATCAATTTCTTCAGACTAAGAACAGTTTATAATAATTATTAAAAAGAACACAACCTCATTTATTGTTATTGAGATTCATAAAGCACTTGAATAAACAAATTAAAAAATTAATTAAAATGATTAGAAGTCATAAAGCATATAAAAAAACTGCATTTGAAATTCACACAAAACAAAAATATAATTGAAAAAAAATGGAACATCATAATCTAGTCAGCGATATACTTGAACATGTGTATGACCATAACATATATAACTCAATTGCATCATCAATAGTGGGACTTTCAAACCTCGAGAAAAATGTCAAAATAGTGTTTCGAATTCTATAATAATCAAAAGGGAAAAAGTTACAAATATATCTCTCAACTTTGTGATTTAGAACAAATATATACCTCATTAAAAAGTTATATACCCTGTTGTTACACAAATAGTCCAAATATACCATTTTTGCTGGTAGATTTAAAAAAATAAATTATTTAGCTTATTTTTTAATTAAGAAAATGTCGCGTGACTTTAAAAAAGAAAACTCTACCCATTTTTTTAGTAGACTTAATATTTTAAAGTCATGTGATAATTTTTTTTCTGGTGGGTTGGGTCTAATTCATTTAAAAAAATTGATAAATATTTTTTTAAGTCACGGAGATATTTTTTAAATGAACCAGACTAGACTCACCAGAAAAAAAAAAAATTAACACGTGCCTTTAAAAAATAAGTCTACTAACAAAAAGTGGTTAGACCTGTTCTTTTTAAGTCAAACATTTTTTAATTAAAATAAACTAATGATTTTTAAAAAAAAATTATCAGCGAAAAAGATATATTTGCACCATTTGTGTAAATATATCTTTAGCCTTGTTAGACAACTCCTATTATTTTTCCTTTCACTTTTATTCTATTTGGTATTATGATGATATAAGTTGAGCTCGAAAAAGAATTTTGGATTCATATAACCGACCCCAACTTGTTTGGGACTGAGCATAGTTGTTGTTGTCTGGATATATTAAGCTTCGCAAGTAGTTTGTTCCTTGGAGTACTGTATTGACCTTAATCATACAAACTTAATCAAATACTATTTGGTGGTTTCAAATTGTATCTCACATTTTCCCTAGTTTTCTATAAATGTTTTGCACCATGAATGATGCCAAACTGTTTAAAACTAACATAAGTAGTCATAAAACAATTCAAGGAATTGAATTGTCAAACTTCAAAATTATTGAATTTTGAGTCTGACCTGAAGATGACCAGTATCACTCCAAGAAGCAATATATGGGGGTTTTGTGTCATAGCACGTATACGATTAACACATCCTTCATGGAGCACCTTCCGCAGCTGTAGAATTTTGGAAAAAGAAGTTGTTGGCAGGAAAATGTGATGTATACATACAGTGTCATAGTAACTATATAGATGATGTTAAGAAATAAAGTACGTGTAGAACAGCTTCCTCTTCTTCTTCATCACTGTCACTACTTTCACTGTCCATATCATCACTACCTGGCAGCAAGTCCCGCCTTTTTCCAGATATATTAGATAACTTAAAAATTCCAATCGAGTTCCCAGCACTTTTCTCTGCCTGAAAGAACGTGAGAAACGTGTTTCAGGAGCTTAAATCTTCTCAAGCAAATTTTGGTTGTTCCAGTTTTCATTTTCCCTACTATTAAAAAGGAAGGAAGAGAAACACACACACTAGCAAGCAAATATGTCAAACACATTAATTATCTCCCTGTGTTAGAGATGACAAAAACTAGAACAAAAGGAATTTCTGCAATGCATAGTAGTAATTACTTTTGCTTATGAAAAAGAGTGTGTGCAATGTGATCGTCCTAAGGTAAATGCGAACAGCTCTTGGCTAGAAATAAATGAGCAAGAGGACTACCCCTGATATTTCAATTCAACGCCATTACTTACTTGTGTTCCTGCTACACAGTATACGGTATGTGGAAAATCAGTCCGCACCAAGCCAAGAGAGTCAGGCAGCACATCAAAACTGTCAATATAAAATATGTTTAACAACCTTATGTCCCAATATTCGAGACATAACAAAAACTAATATAGTACAAAATACCTCAAGCAGGGCCAGCCAATGTGAAAGGCGTGAAGGGAATTGTAAGCACAAGGGTCACACAGAAGCTCTTCACCTTCCTCCAATTTGTCTACCCCTGGTTGCCATACTTTCGCTGGCAATGATGGTACTGAATCTGAGGATCCTTCACCTTTCTTTGCACCCTGCTTATTATTAAAATTTCAGATTTTTCGTTCATGTGACAAACTTGATAGCAAGAAGAACACAAATATTTGAGAGAGAAAAAAAAATCGCATCAGATCCTTCACCTTTCTTTGCAACCTGCTGCATTATTCAAATTTTAGATTTTTCGTTCATGTGACAAAATTGATAGCAAAAAGAACACTTATGTGTATTGCGCCCGCACAAAAATAGGGAGGAAATATATTTATTTTCCCCCCCTAATATCAGGCTATTTACGCACAAAAATAGGGGGAGGATTAGCAAATCTCCTACCGTAACTTGTAAAGTGTACAGTTGCACTGTAAATCTGGTTTGCACCATTGATGCATCCATGAGCTCTGTAAAATGAACAGTCTCTGTAATATCAAACAATCGCTCCAAACACTATTAAACAAAAACAAGGAAGCTCCAACAACATCTATTCCACCGGCAGGAGCACACACAGATCCCCTATTTCTATTTCTCGTTTTCATGACTTCTTTGTTTGAAGGGAAAATAATCCCCATTTCAAGTTGTTGTTGTTGGTTTTTTTTTTTTTTTTTTTTTTTTTTTTTTTTTTTTTAACATGGCATGCTCTTGATATACATGGTCCCACAATGAACGTTGAAATTGAATTTGGAAAAGGCTCAAATATGCGATCGATTTATCAGAAATGACTCATTTATATCATTCGTCAATAGTTTGACTCATTATGTCATCGAACTATGGAAAATGACTCATTTATGCCACTCATCAATAGTTTGGCTCATTTATGTCATCGAACTATCGAAAATGGCTCGTTTATGCCATCCATCAATAGTTTGATGCATTTATGCCATCGCCCGTTACCAAAATGACTCATCTATGCTATTTTTCATTAACGCCGGCTTTGTAATATCAGATATTACACGTGGCCTCCAACTAGATTATGATTGTGGATGGGTAAGGTGTATAGGTCAGATTTTTTATTAATTTGGGATTTAAAATTAGGCTGGTTTAATTAAACGACGTGGACCTCTAATTGGAAGCCACGCGTCATATCTGGTATTATAAAATGGGCGTTAATAAAAAAATGGCATGAATGAGTCATTTTGGTAACGGGCGATGGCATAAATGAGCCAAACTATTGATGAGTGACATAAATAAGCCATTTCCGATAGTTTGATGGCATAAATGAGCCAAACTATTGATGAGTGACATAAATAAGCATTTCCGATAGTTCGATGGCATATTTGAACCTTTTCCGAATTGAATTTAGTTGTATCCCAATTTCCAATGTTCACGATATACATAAATATTGATACAATTGCATTGATTGAATATGAGTTGTATTTCAATTTTTTATATTCATGGTATACATAAATATTGATGCATAAAGGATATCAATTTCCAGTCAACCAAATGTATACAAATTTGTTATGTGTGAATATGGACCAATGTATACCAAGTAAAATTATAAAGATATTAATACAAGCAAATGTATATCAATATAAAAGTGTATACCAATTTATTGGGTGAATAAGCACCGATGGATTCCGATCCAAACAAATGTATATCAATTTATTTGATGAATGCGGATCAATGTATACCGATTTTTTGGGTGAATACAGACTAATGAATCTCAATGCAAGCAAATGCATACTAATTTGTTAGGTGAATACGATGGGTTTCTGGTCCTAGTTGAATATCTTTTGCTAATTCTAAGGAGAGAGATGATTTTAAATATTTTTTTGCTCATCTTAAGGAAAAATTTTGGTTGAAAATTAGAAGAGAGAGAGAGGGTGCCAAATATTTTTAGCTATTTTAAAAATAAATAGGCTCATGTGGCGCACAACTTTTGGCCGAAAGGTTTGAAATGGTTATTTTACGCCAAATTTCTTAAAACATAGCCATTGTATGCTAATTATAAGTGTGTGTTGACTAGAGGTGGCAAAATGGGTAAAAAATATGGTTATCAGCCCGATCCAATCCATTTAAAATGGGTTGGATACCCAACCCATTTAATATGGGTCCAATATGAGTCAACCCATATTATCCACTTAAAATATGGGTAAATTAATGGGTAAAATGGATAAAACCCACAACATATAGTGTGTGTTTGGTATGGAGGAAATGTTTTCTAATTTTCCCATATTTGGTTGGTCAAAATATTTTGAAAAATATTTTCTCTAGGAAAACAAGTTCCTTAACCACCCCCTCCTTACCCCCCCCCCCAACCCACCACCCCTACACCCTCACTACCCTCGCCCTACCCCACCACTTAACCACCCCCTCCTAGCCCCACTACCTCCCTCCCCACCCCTACCCCTATCACCACCTACCCCAACCCCTACCTCTCACCTCCCTATCACCACCCCCTATCTCTCAACTTTGCAAAACTACACATTTTGTGAAAGTAGTGACTTTCAAAAATAGCAACTTTACAAAAGTAATCACATTACAAAAGTAACCGCTTTTTCAGAATATTACTTGCGAAAAGTAGCTACTTTTCAAGAATAGTCATTTTGCAAAAGTAGTCACTTAAGAAAATAGTCATTTTGCAAAAGTAGTCACTTAAGAAAATAGCCACTTTGTGAAAGTAGATAATTTTTAAAAATAGTCACTTTTTGAAAGTAGTAATTTTCATGAATAGTCATTTTATGAAAGTAGTTACTTTAAAAACTTACTACTTTGCAAAAGTAGCCATTTTTAAAATAGCTTCTTTGTGAAAGTATTAAAATAACCATTTTTGCAATGTGTTATTTCTAAGATAGTGGTCACTTTTGTAAAGTAGCCATTTTTTAAAGTGACACAAAAATGACTACTTTTGTAAAGTGGCCATTTTAAAAAAATGACAAAAAAAGTTGCTATTTTTGCAAATTTGCATTTTCGGTCATTTTGCAAGAAATATATTTTTGCAAAAATAACTATTTTTATGTCACCTTTAAAAAATGGTCAATTTACAAAAATAGTCATTTTTTGTGTCACTTTTAAAAAATGGCTAATTTAAAAATATAGTCACTTTTTGGGGTCGTCTTCAAAATGAAAAGTAGTCATATATGAAATAGACGTTTGGGAGGGGGGTGGGTGAGGGTTGGGTAGAGCGGTGGTGTGGGATGGGGTGGAATTGGGGTGGGTAGGTGAAGATGAAGTGCGTTCGAGGGTGGTCGTTGGGTGGGGCTGGGATTTGGTTGGGGAGTGGGTGGTGGGGGTTGGGGTTGGGTGGATAATTTCCAAAAAAGATTTTCTTTGAGGTCGTGTCATTGGAAAGGTTCGTAATTCTATTCTTCCCAAAAATGTTGAGCAACTATGTACTGGATTTGTGGACAAAATGGTAAATTAATCTTCTTCATATTGGCTACATGAAGCCAACATCTTTGAAGTAGCTTTGGATAACTCATTTTTTAACCGTGTTAAATATGGGCGGGTTGGGTAATTGATCCGTTTTTTGTCAACCCATTTTCAACCCGACCCATATCTGACTCAACCCGCCCGTTTGCCACCCCTAGTGTTGACACACGGTGCCAAATTCCCGAATATCTCTACGTCTAACTTTTTGTTTTCTGTCATAATAATTTGTTTGAAATTTTCGCTTATTTTAACTATACTAATACTAATTTCCGGACACGTGCATTTTATGCTAACTAGATCTATACTATATTAAAAGCACGAAGGGTCTTAGAAATGTTGATGAAGCTTTTTGTCCTTTATTAAAAAACTTTGCAATAGACAAACTTGTCATTTACTATTTATTGGAAAAATTATAAATACAAATAAACTTTTTATTGAGAAAAACAAAATTGCCTTCTGACAAAAAAGGAAAAAGAAGAAGAGAATAAGTAAGAAATCCCTTCTTCAATTAATTTCCCTTGCAAAGTGTGATTATCGTAGGTTAAAAAAGGGAAAAAGAAAGGAGAATAATAGCCTGTTTGGTCAAGGTTATTTTCCCCCCAAAAGTACTTATTTTTTCAATAAGTTCTTATTTGAAAAAAAGTGAGTTGTTTGGCCAAGCTTTTGGGAGAAAATAAGTGTTTCTGGGGAGTAGCAGAAGCAGTTTTTCAGAAGCTAAAAAAAAACTGATTTTGCCCAAAAGCACTTTTTTTAAAAGTACTTTTGAGTCGAGGGTCTTTCAGAAACAGCCTCCCTACCTTTCAAGGTGGGGGTAAGGTCTGCGTACACTTTACCCTCTCCAGACCTCATGTTGTGGGATCCAACTGGGTATGTTGTTGTACTTTTGAGAAAAATACAAATAGAAACACTTTTTAAAAGCTTGGCCAGATACTAATTGTTGTTCAAAATTGCTTTTTTAAGTAATTGGCCAAACACAAACTGCTTTTCCTCAAAAGTGCTTTTTTGAAAAGTACTTTTAAAAAAAATACTTTTAAAATAAGCTAATTTTAGAAGCTTGACCAAACAGGCTATAAGTATAAAACTTACTAATTAATATATCCCTGTTAAAGAGTAGTCAAATTGTCGTAGGCTTAAAAGGAAAAGGAAGAAGAGAATAAGTAGGAAAATTATTATTTAATATCCCTATTAAAGAGCATTAAAAACCATGGTTAATATCCCAATTGGTTGTTCTCTAGGGATTCTACGGTTTAATTTACGGGTAGGTTATGTATTTGTTAAAGAAAAATAATAACACAAGAAAATTACATTATTTAGTAAAGTTATCGTTTGCATTATTCATGTACAGGTGATTGCATGAGTATTTTTAAGATATAAGACTCTTCCTCAACTAATTTATGTATTTATAAATCCTTCCTTATTTGATAAAGTAACACCAAAAGTAGAAAAATCAAACTAGGAACCCTTCTTGCCCCTAAAGTTATATTTATGTTTAGGAGTTTTTGTTATTTATTATATAGTTATATGAACAAAATGTTACATCAAAATTGAAAGAAATAAAGTAGGAAACATCTGTGCACTCGAACTCCATTAGGTTTCAAAGTCTTTATTTTGTGTTAATAAAGTATGATCAATTTAATTTTGTATGACTTGATTTGTAAGTAAAATAATATTTTGTAGAAGTTGTACATATATCAAGAAATAATTTCATGTCTTAACATTCTTGCCTTATTTTTTTAAAAATTGAAGCCTTCTTCTTTTTACAGCTGCACACATATCAAGAAGTTCTTGTAGTCAAATAAAATAATATTTTGTAGAAGTTATACATAAATTCGATCAATGTATGCCTTCCTTAGAATAGGTAGTAGATCATTGTCAATGTTATGTTACACACCTACACAAAAATATCATGATAATTATTTGAGATAGAGTTGATATAGTTGTTGAAATATTTTAATTGATGTATATAAAGCATAATTTCATGTATGTATATGTATGCTTTGTCTGATTCAAAATTATGAATCCTTTCATCTGTAAATTTAACAAAATAAATATTGGTTAAATTATTTAAATACAATTGTCTTATAAAAATTAGCACACGCTATTTACGGCCATGAAAGGATTCAAAATAGTGATATAAAACCTTCAAACATTTTAAAGAAAAATATAAAATTATAATATAAATTTGACGCACAAACAAAATTAGTGATATATTTCAAGAACACAAGCAGTGTGATAAGTCCAGTACTTTTATGAATGTGGAACTCCAGGATCATGAGTAAGAGCGCGATCATGAGTATAATTATTGATATATTTCAATTTGTCCCATTTTCATACGATTAGGTTGCACATTTTTTCATGTAGGAATAACCTGGGAAATTCAACTCATCAATAGTAAGTGGACGCGCTTGAACCTAGTAGCGTTTGAACACATTATACTACATTTTGAATCATAACCACCACCATCCTTTTATGGTTGAAACTGTTATGAGCTCAAATTGTAATATTGTAATTCCCTTTTAATTGTAAGTGATTAGTTGACTAATGTGATGGATTAGCTTAGCTGGACAGGTAGGAGTTAACTGATTAGGTCCAGAAATTAGTTAGAAGTCCAGAAAGTAGTTAGAGGTAGTTAAGGCAGACGCGTGGGAGTTAGTTACAGGCGCGTGGGCCACACGCGCCTAGTCCAAAAATCAGTTACTTGGCTGTAACTGCATTTGCCGCCTAATTGAGCTATATAGATCTACTTATCCATTATGTAAGGATGTTTTTTTGGAACATAAGGAAAGGAAGAACCCAATTCTAGCTCTATTCTCATTCTTTTTCTATTTCCCAGTTGTTCTAGAGTGAATTTGTTCAAGAAGGGTTAATTCCCATCTTTAGGATCATTCAATTCGTTATCTAGCTGTGTAAGTTTCCAGGCCACATCATTGGTATCAGAGTCTCGATCTTCTGATCTATAAAATGGGAGACCATAACACTCGCATGCAAGAGCTGAGGAGGGAAGTTGACTCCTTGAAAGGGCCAATAGAGGGAGTTGTCAGTTCTGTTGCAGAAATGCAACAAACTGTGGACACTAAGATGGCACAAGCAATGGAGGAAATGAAGAGATTGTTAATGGGGAACAGAAATGCTCCAGTTCAAGTTGAAGTAGAGAGGAATGGGGTACAGGAGAAAGACAACCATAGAGCAAACAGAAGACCTCATGTAGAAATCAATAAGGCTGGGTATAGGGGACAAGCTGGACTTAGAGACCAACTCACAAACCATAGATACCAGATGGAATTCCCAAGTTTTGATGGCACTAAGTTGAAAGAATGGCTATACAAGTGTGAGCAGTTCTTTGAAGTAAGTGAGATCCCTGATGATGCAAAGGTAAAGATGGTTTCATGTAAGTTGGAAGGCAAGGCATTACAGTGGCACCAAGCATATATGAAACAAAGGCTAACAAGGGATTGGCCAAGATGGGGAGAATACATCACATGCCTGTACTCTAGGTTTGGTACTGAGCTTTTCGATGACCCCATGGGAGCCTTCAAGGATTTAAGGCAAGTAAGTTCTGTTCAGGAGTATGTTGATATCTTTGATGAATTACTTACTAGAGTTGATCTTTCTGAAGATTATATAGTTAGTTGTTTTGTGAGAGGGTTGAAACCTGAAATTGGGATGACAGTTAAGATGTTAGGCCCAAGAAGTTTGGCTAAGGCCATTAGCTTGGCAAGGATCCAAGAACAGACATTAGACATTCAGCAATAAGTTTTCTTCCAAAATTTCAATCTGTCAACCTCCAGAAATACCACTAGATTTACACCCTCTTTTCAACCTCATAATCAACCTTACTCCAAGCCATATAACCCTCCTAAAGCAACCCATATCCCTAGACCAATAAACACTACTACCCAAAACACTAACAGTACCAACAGTTCCAGACCAGTTTTTAGGAATCCAAAACTACTTACTCCTGCTGAGATGGAAGAAAGGAGGAGTAAACGTCTGTGTTACAACTGTGATGAGAAATACTCATTTGGCCATGTATTCAAGAAGAAAAAAACAATTATTCTCAATGGAAGTAGAGGACTATGAAGAACCAACTGAAGGAGGAGATGAGGTGATGATGGATCCAGGTGACTTATTGGCTGTCATGGCTCAAGGATTAGAAACAAATTCTGAGGGTGCTATCTTACCTCATGTATCCATGCATGCCATGACTCACACCCATGATTTTAAAACCATGAGGGTAACAGTATCTGTCAGGGGAAAGGCCATTAAAGTCTTGATTGACACTGGCAGCACTCATAACTTCCTAGACTACAACACTGCTAAAAAGCTGGGGTGCTTTTTGACAGCTATAACCCCTTTTAATGTGTCCATAGCTGATGGTAGTAAAGCCCTAAGTTCATAAGTGTGCAAAAAGGTAGAATGGAAATTGCAAGGTGTTTGTTTTGAGTCTGATATGCTAATACTACCCATTGGTGGGTGCAATATGGTCCTTGGAATTCAGTGGCTGATCACACTAGGGGATATCATGTGGAGCTTCAAGAAACTCAAAATGGAATTTTGCATGAATGGAAGGAAAGTTTCACTAAGAGGAGCACAACTACCTGCAACCAAAATGATTCCAGCAGGACAAATGCACAAGCTGCTTGCTCAGCATGCTGAACTTTGCATGATCTCAGTAGGAATGCTTATTGAAGAAGGAAAAGGAGATGGAATCAGTCTATGTGCCATGGAAGGTGAAAATGTTGCAGAAGCACAACAGCAGGACTTGACAAATGTTTTGGACAAGTATTCAGACTTGTTTGAAACTCCAACTGAACTGCCCCCCTCTAGAGGGCATGACCATAAGATCATCCTCAAAGAAGGTACTTCCCCAATCAATATAAGGCCTTATAGATATCCTGCTGTCCAAAAGAATGAAATTGAAAAAATGATTGATGAAATGATAAGCTCTGGGTAATCAGAAATAGTACTAGTCCTTATTCTTCACCTATTGTCATGGTGAAGAAAAAAGATGGATCATGGAGGATGCGTGTAGATTATAGGGAGTTGAACAATTTCACAATAAAGGACAAATTTCCAATACCGGTTATTGAAGAATTATTAGATGAGCTATATGGAGCTAGATTCTTTTCAAAACTTGACCTTAGATCTGGTTATCACCAGATCAGGATGTTTGAGTTTGATATCCCTAAAACAGCCTTTAGAACACACCATGGTCACTATGAATTCCTAGTCATGCATTTTGGCCTTACAAATGCCCCATCTACCTTTCAAAGCCTGATGAACCAAATTTTCCATCCCTACCTCAGAAAATTCATTCTTGTGTTTTTTGATGATATACTTATCTATAGCTCTACTTGGTCTGATCACTTGTTGCATCTAGAAGAGACTTTCAAAATACTAAGAAGTAATGTTTTGTTTGTGAAGAAGAGCAACCGTGACTTTGGAGTTCTTAAAATTGACTACTTAGGTCATGTGATCTCTGAGGGAGTAGTGGCAATGGATCAACATAAACTAGATGTTGTGTCCCAGTGGCCTGAACCAAAAACACTGAAGGGACTTAGGGGATTCTTGGGATTAACTGGTTATTACAGGAGGTTCATCCAAGGATATGGAATCATTGCTAGACCCTTACATGATTTGCTTAAGAAGGGCAGTTTTCACTAGAATCAGGAGGCTACTATTGCCTTTGAGAAGCTCAAAAGGGCACTCACAACTGCACCTGTGCTTACTCTTCCTGATTTCTCTAAGGAGTTCACAGTTGAAACTGATGCATCATGTCATGGCATTGGTGCTGTACTGGCACAAGACCATAAACCAATTGCTTACAGCAAGGGGTTGTCTAACAAGAACATGGCACTTTCTGTCTATGAAAGAGAGTTGTTGGCATTGGTTACTGCTGTTCAAAGGTGGAGGCCCTATTTGCTTGGTAGGCACTTTACTATCAGGACTGACCATCACAGTCTCAAGTACTTACTTGGGCAGAGAATATCCACACCAAGCCAACAAAAATGGTTGATCAAACTACTTGGTTATGACTACTCTATCATGTATAAGAAAGGTAAGGAGAATGTGGTTGCAGATGCCTTATCAAGGCAACCTGAAGAGGTTCAATTATTCAGCATCTCAGGTGTGCAATTTCCTTTAATAGAGGAGGTTAAGCAATCTTGGTATCAGGATACCAAACTTCAGAAGCTGATTCAAGATATATAATCCAATGCACCCTACAAACCTTACTATCAGTTCACTGCTGGTGTGCTAAGCAGGAAGGGCAAGATGATGGTTGGGTTGGATACTACACCGAGGAAGAAATTGTTGCTGCATTTTCATGCAAGTGCTTCTGGTGGTCATTCTGGCATTTCTTCTACCTTGCATAGACTCAAACAAGAATTTTACTGGAGAAAGATAAAGCAGGATGTATACACATTTGTGAGGGAATGTGACACTTGCCAAAGGTGCAAGAGGGAGAATGTTCCATATCCTGGCTTGCTACAGCCCTTGCCAATTCCTGAAAGAGTGTGGCAAGATATTTCCATGGACTTCATAGAAGGTTTACCTAAAGCTGCTGGTAAAGAGGCTATCTATGTGGTGGTAGACAGACTCAGCAAAGCAGCACACTTTTTTGCCCATAAACATCCATATACTGCATTGGATGTTGCACAACTTTTCATGGATGGTGTATTCAAACTTCATGGCATGCCTAAGACTATTGTCTCAGATAGAGATCCTGTTTTTGTCAGCAAATTTTGGATGGAGTTATTCAAATTACATAAGGTTTCCTTGCTCACATCTAGTGCCTACCACCCTCAAACTGATGGGCAAACTGAGGTGGTGAACAGGTGTTTGGAGAGTTATTTGAGGTGCATGACTTTTGATAAACCCAAAGAGTGGCCTAGCTAGTTAGGCCTTGCTGAGTACTAGTATAACACTTCCCATCACTCAGCTATTAACATGTCCCCTTATGAGGCTGTTTATGGTAAAATACCACCCCCCTTACTACCCTACCTCCCTTTGACTCTCAGCTGGACATGGTTGATAGAAGTCTACAAGCAAGGGAAGCTACCCTCAGGAAACTCAAATTTCACTTGGCTCAGGCTCAGAATAGGATGAAAATGCAGGTTGATAAGCACAGGACTGAGAGGTCTTTTGAGATTGGTGATTGGGTTTTTGTAAAGTTGCAGCCTTACAGGCAACACTCTCTCAAAGATCACTCCTTTCAGAAGCTATCATCTAAGTTCTTTGGCCCTTTCCAAGTTACTGCTACAGTAGGACCTGTTGCCTATACTTTGGCTCTACCTAGGGGGTCAAAAATTCATCCAACTTTCCATGTCTCTCAGCTAAAGAAGAAGATAGGCTCTCACATGGCATCTACCACACTACCAGAGGTTCACTCAGACTCTGGTCACATTTTGCTGACCCCTGCAGCTATTCTTGACAGGAGATTGGCCCAAAGGAGGGGAAGGGCAATCACTCAAGTCTTGGTGAAATGGTTGAACTGTGCTGAGGAGGACAGTACATGGGAGGAACTACAGGATTTCACCAAGAGGTTTCCTCATTTTAATCCTTGAGGACAAGGATGCTTGAAGGGGGGGGGGGTATTGTTATGAGCTCAAATTGTAATATTGTAATTCCCTTTTAATTGTAAGTGATTAGTTGACTAATGTGATTGATTAGCTTAGTTGGACAGGTAGGAGTTAACTGATTAGGTCCAGAAATTAGTTAGAAGTCCAGAAAGTAGTTAGAGGTAGTTAAGGCAGGCGCGTGGGAGAGTTAGTTACAGGCGCGTGGACCACACACACGTAGTCCAAAAATCAGTTACTTGGCTGTAACTGCATTTGCCGCCTAATTGAGCTATATAGATCTACTTCTCCATTATGTAAGGATGTTTTTTTGGAACATAAGGAAAGGAAGAACCCAATTCTAGCTCTATTCTCATTCTTTTCTATTTTCCAGTTGTTCTAGAGTGAATTTGTTCAAGAAGGGTTAATTCCCATCTTTAGGATCATTCAATTCGTTATCTAGCTGTGTAAGTTTCGAGGCCACATCAGAAACCTTTTCGCTACAATTTTATTTATCTTATGCTGCTTTTCCCTCCGTAATCTGATGTATCTGTCAGATGTATTTGCAGTCTTTTATCCTCTTCCGCTTTCTTTTGTGGGAGTAAATTCTCTCTCCGATTTTCAAATTTGTGCCATAAAACTTGAGTGGTTTCAGATTACATTGTGAAAGAGAAATCAATGAGAAAGCGATAAAAGTTCATCACGTAACTACTACCAGACCAGATTAGATTAAATTATAAACAACTTATACAGTTGATATGTAGCCAATAAAGCAATAACAAACAAAACAAGCGATCTCACTTTTTTTAGTTTACTTTTCACTATCTTGTCCATGGGCAAACACATTGAACATATGTCTTAGCTTTCACTCTCCCATTCCGCGATATGAAATTGGTGAAAGAATGTCGTCCATAGCCATATATGCCTATATTGTTAGCTTAAGCAGTGCTTTAAAAGGCGCGGGCGTAAGGCGAGGCGTAAGCCCGAGGCATGGGGCGTAAACCCCGTGGATATTTTATTTTTAGTATTTTATAAATTAATAAAATAAACATACAAATAAAAAATACTTTAAAATTATTAAAAATCAAAAAATAATAAAATTAGTAGGAAGATGTATATATCTATTATTAACATGCTAACATGTCCACAAACCATAAAAAAAATCTTGAAAAAGGAAATGACGTAACTATGCATTACACCAATAACATGACTAGGATGAAACATAATTAGAGTAGTAAAAATGATACTTTATCCTAATGATTCAAAGATAAAAATGCATGATAATAATACAAAGTTATTATTTTAAAACCTAAAATTAGATTAAAAAATTAATACTCATTCCAATACAAATAGCCATAATAGAGTCTGCAAACATTATCTAAACTAGAGTGACAAAAGAAATTTGAAACTAAAAACTATCTCGAAAAAAGATAAATTGAAGAATGCTAAAAAAAAATCTTGAAGAAAATAAAGCATAAAGAAGGAAAATGCAAACATGGAAGCATAGTAAGAATTGGAGGACTGAGGACAAAAACTCTTTGCTTTGTGTTTGCACTTTTTGCAAACAAAAGAAGTGTATTTGTTACTTCATAAATAACGAGAAAAGATTATGAAATTAGGATAAACAATTAAGAATTTTTTTTGAACATTTTTAATATTTTTAGTTTGAGAATTTAATGAGTTAAAATTATATAACTCATATTTAACTTTTTTTAAAAAAAATTATTAAACAATTTTGGTTCAAATTAGGAAAAGTTTTCAATATAATAGACGCATGTTGGCATTCAGCCTTCCTTCTAGGTGAATATCTAAACTGGCTGTTTACTGTTCTATAATTATTATTTAGGAAGTTCATACCATCAGGCCTTACGCCCCAAAGAAATGCCTAGAATGTTGGGGCTTACGCCTAGGCGAATGACCAGAAGGTTGGGGCTTATTCCTTGGGGCGTAAAGAAATGCCTAGAATGTTGGGGCTTACGCCTAGGCGAATGACCAGAAGGTTGGGGCTTATTCCTTGGGGCGTTCTTGGTACGCCTCACCCTGAAAACGACTTTTAAAACACTAAGGCCAAGTTAAAAACCATTCCATATCTATTTTGTTGCTTTTTCTACCCAAAAAAAAAAAAAAAAAAACACCATTTCCATAGCTATCTTTGTTAACTTGGCCTAACCAAAAGAATATGATTTTTAGCTTTGGCCCTAGCTATTTTGTTACTTGTTGGTCATCTAATTATGTAGTAAAGATAAGCAAATGGACGTTAAAGTAACCTTACAACCACGCGGGCTCCTTTTTTCCTTTTTCTTTCAAAACAAGCAAAAGTTTTGGCACCAACAAGTGCTATCATATATAAAAAGTGCACAAACACAGGAGTCATAATCTGTGGATATTTGAAATTCATGTAGCCCAAATGCTATGCATGCCGATTCTCTGTCACCGCAGCTTTCAATATGACAGGTGAAGGAAAGCCAAATGCATACCAGTGCTTTTAATGTTTCACCTTGTAACAAGACTCTCAACAGACAACACACTCTATACAAGCCTACAAAAGAAAAAACAATGTCTACTAAAATGTTTTACAGCTTATACCAGAGTAAATCCACTCTGTTAGCGGAGAAGAAAAAAGAAAAATCCATTCTGTTGGAGCCAAAGGACAGCCACGACAAAGTTGCTGCATGATCCCAGTTCTGAGAAAAAAGAAAGACGAAAGATAAAGCAGCATTATAAGCTGTCTACGTGAAACAAGGCTACAAAAGCACCATGGACATGAGCAAAGAAGCAAATCATGGGATCCCAATCAAAACTTTTATTCAAGTGGCAAGACAACTGATCAAAAAGAACAAAAGAAAAATGGAAAAGTATCGCTTAAGTAGGCATCATTATCTAAAGAAATTATCAGCTTCATGTAATTATATTCCATTGCCAAAGATGTT